>NC_060123.1:31932372-33297997 GCF_021461395.2 Schistocerca americana
TTTTTACCCTATAGTTTCTGTAGAATCGTTTGAGAAAGATTGCAGGGTGTGCGGCACAATTCTGTCATCGTAGCGCTTCGCCTATCGGCCGAAAGTGGGCAAACAATGTCGGCCTCCCTTTCCGCACAAATAAATGGACTCGACCAACGGTTTGGACGAATATTGGTAACTGCACACCAGCCACCGTATCCAGCGCTCTATCTCCCGTCAACCGTGTGTGTTTATTCTGCAGCCGGACAAGTGCGAAACGACCCTAGCCGTCATTTCTGCTTTGTGTGACTAACTTTTTCTCCCGTGTGTATATTCGCGTTTTGACTCTATCTATTGCCCTAATTTTAATCGTCTGTTTCAAAAAGAGCAGTCAGTTGCAATGTTGCTGAATTACCTCGCTGCCCACTCATTCCAACTAAAACAGACTACCTTCTGTTTTTGGAACTGTCGTGCGAGGTGCCAGGATCATTCGGTAAATATCTGCAATATCCTGATGCGTAAATGGAGTCAGTGCAAGAAAATGTTGCTCACCACGAGTCTTATGCCATGTACAGAGTGGACCCGGAAAACGTCGATTTGTTTCTTTTTGCGAACCAAAATCTTTTAATGTGGAATATTATGTTCTCATTCTATGGAGCGGTCGCAAATTAGTCTAGAACAATGTTACTTTTAAAGATACGTGGAGAGTTGTTCTAAGAAAACTTTCCCTACTTGAGACAGCCCTGATGACAAAAGAGAGATTTTAGGACAATGAAACATCTAGGAAACATTTTTTAAGAATTTTGTATCCCGTCTGGAAGGCGGCGCGTGGGTCTGCTCCTGTAAACTGAAAGAATGGCCGAATGAAGGAAGCGAGTAGGAGCAGGTGTGGTGAAACACGTCGGTGCTGCAGTATGAATTTAAATCATCTTTACTCTAGCAAGAAAAATACATAACTTTGCAATGAGGTGCGAAGTGTCCCTGCCGTCTGCTCTTGATCCAATCGGAAGAATCTGGAGCGGAGCTAGTCTTCGACTAGAGTGCGCTGTCGTCGGTGTGTGTCGTAGTGTCAACTTTAGAACTTGTATTTACGCCGTGGCATCGTAGCTATCGATACCACAAAGAAAATGCACAAGAAAATAACGAATAACCGATTCAGAAAAACACTTTTTAATATCCACATGAGAGGATAACATCTGTTAATTTCATGCCATGTTTGTGTTCAAGGTTACAAAAGCTGCTCCATGTCCCAACCATCTTCATCCCAAACAGACGCCGCGCGGGATTAGCCGAGCGGTCTGACGCGCTGCAGTCATGAACTGTGTGGCTGGTCCCGGCGGAGGTTCGAGTCCTCCCTAGGGCATGTGTGTGTGTGTGTTTGCCCTTAGGATAATTTAGGTTAAATAGTGTGTAAGCTTACGGACTGATGACCTTAGCAGTTAAGTCCCATAAGATTTCACACATTTCCTTCATCCCAAACAGCCTTAAACCGCAATACATATTACTCCACTGTTGCCCGAAGCAACCGTGCATCATGAAATGGTCACCTGTGATGACAAAGCTCGTGCGCTGCTTGATGATCGCGCATTGAGTCCTGCATTTTCAGTTAAGGTAACAACAACTTTTTCAAGAGCTATTCCCAAGTCACAAGTGAATTTGAACTTCCGAATGAGGTCCTTCAACCCCAGGGCGGAAAGCCTCCGTATTCCTTCAACGCGTCGATATTCGCGAAGAACGGCAATGCCATTGCTGTTGTTTTGATAAAACAGTTTTACGAGTAAAGTCCTGGTCCACCTATTTTGACCGTCTGCAGTTATAATGCACTCTAATGTTCGTGTTTCAACCACACATCGCTGCACCAGTAACGGCGCCTAACGGCAAGTCACAACAAAAACGCTTCTAACAACGCAAATTCTGCACCGCACAGTCAGAACACCCATTCCTATAAATTTGGGTACCCATACGGTAAATAGCTTCCATCTACACTGGCTCAAGTACAAAAAGGTCAGTTATAACCACCGTGTATTTGCAAGGTCCGCAGCTCGTGGTCTTGCGGTAGCGTTCTCGCCTCCCGCGCGCGAGGTCCCGGGTTCCATCCAGGACAAAAACCCTGACAGCGTCACAGCCAAGATAATTGGAAGATACAAGCCCGCATCACAAGAAGCGCCGGTCGACACGAGACACATTCCCTTCAGAATGCGACACGTCAGGCTGCACTACGCCAACAAAAGTTACGTTCTGGACACCGTGGCGAACCCCAGCCACAGAACAGCCGAGAGAATATACTGGGCCCTCAGGGGGAAGCCGGCAAAAAACAAAATTGAACACAAACTCCCGCAATACAATTGGAAACAAATATGGGGGAACGTCTCGGAAAACGTGTTGCCTAAACATGCGAAGGAGACATGGTACAAAATAATTAACAGAACGGTACCAAGCAATCAAAGACTGGCGGAGATAAAACTCGTCGCAAGTGACAAGTGCGACGCATGTGGCATGACCGACACCCTCGAGCACCGATTCACGTGCGGGAATGCCATCAACATCTGGGAAGCGTGCCAGCAGATGGTGGCCCACATCAACAGAACGGCGCCGGGAAGCATCACAGTGGAAGCAATCACCGCCCCAGACTCCATCCCATTTCCACGGCCCAAGCGACTGGCGACTCTCTGGATCCTCGCCATGGCGGCCCACGCCATCGTAGCGCGGAGGCAGACCGACCAGCTGGCCTTCCTGATGGACCTCTGGGAGGGGAACAAGACGGCCCAGCAGCACAGGCAATACTACGAGAACTTCAGAAACTTCCTGCAGATTCCACTGCAGACAGCGATCGCCAGAGTCCTTCCCAGCCTGTGACCCTCAGCACCGCCACCAGCCGCCTCACCACAAGAATAACGTGTGCAGTGATAGCGAACAAGTGCAACACAAACGATAAAGTGCTTTCTCTTCTCGCATCAAATAGTCAAGTATAGTAGTATAAAGTGAAATCAGTGATACAAAGTGCTCCTCACCAAATATCTGTCATGCTCGCAGCCAAAACAGTGTCAAAAGTATGCACAGTAGTACTACAAGTTTTTTTTAATTAACTTTTCTTCCATTATTTGTACTATACTGAATAGGAAACAAGCATTACTTAGTGGAAAGTGCCAACTACTCATTATTATTATTAGATATTTTTTTAAATGATTTCCTTTACTTTGTGCCTATAAAATTCTATTGATTACTCACGCTATCCTTTCTGCTTCTCTTATGTAATATGACAAAATTTTCTCTCTTCTTCAATTTAGGTATATTCTGTAGTATACGTAAAAAAAGTTTCTTCCACTTCTGCTCCACCTACCATGGTGACGTTTCCCTCATACTGTCCCACTTAACAGTGTAACGAGAGGAAGACATCAAACCAGAATACACAATGTGCCTGTGGCATCACAAGTGCATCACATACAGAAACATAAAATCAATGCATCGATGCCAAATATAAACTGTTATGCCTGTCCTGCAATGTCTACCCCCCTCAAAAAAAAGACGACAAATGGCCATGTAAAAGCGTTTAAGGAACAAACAATAAGAGAAAAACGAAAAAGGAAAATATAAAAACGAAAACATATAAAATTACAGTAATATTAACCATCACTAGGAATATAATAGATTAATAGAATAAAATGTCTTTTTTTTAAATGTATCGTTGTTAATATATTTAAATAAATATATATGGTTACAAAAAAAAAAAAAGGTTCGATCCCCGGCGGGGTCAGGGATTTTCTTTGCCTCGTGATGGCTGGGTGTTGTGTGTGTCTTTCATCATCATTTCATCATCATTGACTCGCAAGTGGCGTCAACTAAAGAGGACTTGCAATACGGCGGCCGAACTTCCCCGCACGGGGCCTCCCGACCAACAATACCATACGATCATTTCATTTCATTTTTTGTATTAACACGGACAACGAAGCACAATGAGTATCCAGAACTTCCATAGGCGACTGAGTACCATTGCTGCATGGCGGTAACAGATAGAAAACACCACGCTGGTCGTGACGCGAGACGAGAAGGAGCAAGTCGGGCAAGGAAGACGTGGCACACAGGTGTTTACCGATCTTTCGGTGTCGATAAATATATCGACTGATCGAGAGCAAGACAGGTGGCCACAGCACCAATACAGCCCTCTACAGTTATCACTTTAAGTCGTTCTGTGCAATGGCATCACCAGGGTGGCTGGAGGCCGGTAGAAATACATACGTCAAAAAAAGTTTTGCATCACCTCGGTTCCGAGATTTCCGGAACCTGTACAGAAAATTGGAATAGAGATCAACATAAACATCATTTTCGCACTTTTTATTCCTCATGAAAACCACACATTGCATGTTGTACCACCATACAGCAAGACATTCAGAGGTGGTGGTCCAGATTGCTGTACACACCGGTACCTCTAATACCCAGTAGCACGTCCACTTGCATTGATGCATGCCTGTATTCGTCGAGGCATACTATCCTCAAGTTCATCAAGGCACTGTTGGTCCAGATTGTGCCGCTCCTCAACAGCGATTTAGCGTAGATCCCTCAGAGTGTTTGGTGGATTACGTCGTCCATAAACAGCTCTTTTCAATCAATCCCAGACATGTTTGATGGTGTTCATGTCTGGAGAACATGCTGGACACTCTAGTCGAGCGATGTCGTTATCCTGAAGGAAGTCATACACAAGATGTGCACGATGGGAGCGCGGATTGTCGTCCATGAAGACGAATTCCTCGCCAATATGCTGCCGATATGGTTGCACTATCGGTCGGAGGCTGGCATTCACGTATCGTACAGCCGCTACGGCGCCTTCCATGACCACCAGCGGCGTACGTCGGCCCCACATAACGCCACCTCAAAACAGGAGAGAACCTCCACCTTGCTGCACTCGCTGGACAGTGTGTCTAAGGCGTTCAGCCTGGCTGGGTGCCTATAAACACGTCTCACAAGGGGAGGCCGCCAATTGTGAAATTCAGATTCGATTCATACTGCGCATAAGAAAAGCTCATGGCCAGAGGTGTAATGTGGCAAAGCACCAAGATGCACTTCTCAGCCGTTGTCGAGAAAATCGACAGTTAAAAGAAACCGTTGCGGTGAAATACTCTCTACGATTAATAGTTTTATACAGCGTCGTGGCGCAGCGGTAAGAGCTCGGGTTCGTATTCCGAAAGTCGCCGGATCGAATCTCGTGCCATGCAATTTTTTTATTATTAGTTTCTTGTAATTCATATATATATATATATATATATATATATATAATGAATTGCTTATGCATGTTGATGAAGGCGGATCGCTCTCCAATGTACCGCCTCCATTTCTCCGTCTTTTTTACAGGGTGTACCAAAGCTCTACCGTCCGCACTGATTTTCGACGATGTTATAAGTTGCGCTAGGGACCGCATCTACCTTCTTTCGAAGTTAGCAGGCAACTACGCTGTTATGCGGCGGCTCGTTTCGGCCCATTCAACATCTGTCCTTCAAGTGTAACGAGCGAGTAACGGAGTTTATATTTCATACCTTGCACAGCGAATTTGTGTTCGTGGGGTCTCTATTCTAATTCGAACGTTTGACTTATGCTATACGTATTCGTTTCGGAATATCGTTTCTACGTCTTCCGTTAACTATACGTGGTTAACATTATGAAGACAATTAATAACATTTGTGAAATACAACTTTGTTTGCGGAAAACATAATGATGTTCGAAGTCGCCAGTTTTTCCACGACAAACGACTTTGAGCAACTTATTATATGCATAATTGTTGTGACTTATTGCCGGGTATTATATATATATATATATATATATATATATATATATATATATATATATATATATATTTGAATTACAAAAAACAAATACTAAAAAAAAAAGGTTGCTTGGTGCGAGATTCGATCCGCCGACCTTCGGATTACAAACCCGAGCGCTTACCGCTGCGCCACGACGCTGTATAGAATTATTAATCGTAGAGAGTATTTCACCGCAACGGTTTCTTTTAACTGTCAATTTTCTTGACAACGGCTGAGAAGTGCATCTTGGTGTTTTGCCACATTACACCTCTGGCCATGGGCTTTTATTATGCGCAGTATGAATCGGATCTGAATTTCACAATTGGCGGCCTCCCCTTGTCAGACGATTGTCTGGTTGAAGGCATATGCGACACTCATCGTTGAAGAGAACGTGATGCCAATCCTGAGCGGTCCATTCGGCACGTTGTTAGGCCCATCTGTACAGCGCTGCATGGTGTGGTGGTTGCAAAGATGGACCTCGCCATGGGCGTCGGGAGTGAAGTTGCGCATCTTGCAGCCTACTGCGCACAGTTTGAGTCGTAACACGACGTCCTATGCCTACACGAAAAGCGTTATTCAACATGGTGGCGTTGCTGTCAGGGATCCTCCGAGCCATAATCCGTAGGTAGCGGTCATCCACAGCTTAGTAGTCTACACGAGGTATGTCATCGACAGTTCCTGTCTCTCTGTATCCCCTTCATGTCCGAACAACGTCGCTTTGGTTCACTCCGAGACGCCTGGACACTTCCCTTGTTGAGAGCCCTTCCTGGCACAAAGTAACAATGCGGACGCGATCGAACGGCAGTACTGACCGTCTAGGCATAGACGAACTACAGACAACACGAGCCGTGTACCTCCTTCCTGCCGGAATGACTGGAACTGATGGGCTGTCGGACCCCTCCGTCCGGTTCAAATGGCTCTGGGCACTGTGGGACTTAACATATGAGGTCATCAGCCCCTTAGAACTTAGATCTACTTAACCTAACTATCCTAAGGACATCACACACATCCATGCCCGAGGCAGGATTCGAACCTGCGACCGTAGCGGTCGCGCGGCTCCAGACCTTAGCACCTAGAACCGCTCAGCCACACCGGGCAGCCCCCCTCCGCCTAATAAGCGCCGCTCATGCATGGTTGTTTTCATCTTTGGGCGGGTTTAGAGAGATCTATGAACAGTGAAAGGGACTGTGTCTGCGATACAATATCCACTGTCAATGTCTGTCTTCAGGAGTTCTGGGAACAGGCATGATGCAAAACTTTTTTTGATGTGTGTCTTTTGACTCACCTCCCTCTCCCCTCCCCCCCCCCCCCCAATCTGTCGAAATCACCCTATTGCATGCTACATCTAGTTCCTCTTCGCTGCTTAACCTGTTTATTCGTTCGAGATCAACCTGACTTTCCAATGAAGTGAGAATTACAAATGTCACTAATTATTCTTTGTATGATACAATTCAAAATATGCCACAACACACAGTCCAAGGTTGCATTGCTTGCAGCGATAACGCAGTTCCTTTTCCATTGTTTCATTGTCTATCAATGGTTAGGTGTATCGAACAAAAAAGGAAACGCAAAATACACTGATCAACCAAAACATTATGACCGCTTACGTAATAGCCGGTATGTCCCCCTTTGGCTCGGATAACAGCGACGGCGCGCCGTGGCATGGAAGCAGTGAGATCTTGGTAGGTCGCTGGACGCAGTTAGCATCATCTCTACTCAGACAGGTCACCTAACTCCCGTAAATTTTGGGTAAGAGGGCGGTGAGCCCTGATGCTACGTTCAATAACACCCCAGAAGTGTTCGGTCAGATTCAGATATGGCAAGTTGGGGGGCCAGCAAATCAATTGGAACTCGCCACTGTGTTCACAGTGTTCCTCAGAGCACTCCATTGCACTCCTGTCCTTGTGACATGGCGCATTCTCTTGTAGAAAGATGCTACTGCTGTCGGGAAACAAGATCGTCATGAAGGGGTGTACCGGGTCTGCAACCAGTGTGCGATACTCCTTGGCCGTCATGGTGCCTTACACGAGCTTCACTGGACCCAAGAATGCCCACGTGAAAGTTCCCCAGAGCATAATTTTGTGGAGCTGCCATCAGCTTGTCTCCATCCCACAGTACAGGACTCAATCACCTGTTCTGTCTGAATTTGATTGACGGCAGATTGAGATGGCCTGGAGGCTCTGGACGCGCATTTCGGAAACTGCGTACGACTTGTCGAGTGTTCGAGGAGTGTTGGGGTGAGCGTCTTCAACACGCGGCGAAACCAAAGTGGAACCACGTCCGGACGTCTTAATGCTGGGCGACCATCCCTCATTACAGATGTCGGACGCCGTAGGCTGGGCAGGATAGTGAAACAGGACAGGCCTTCCAATCGGCATGATGAAGACGGTATCGGGGTTCATCAGACCGTATAACGCTCTGCCACTGCACCAACGTCCAGTGCCGATGGTCACGTGCTCTTTTCAGTCGTGGTTGCCTCTGTGGTGGTGTTAACATTGACACATGCATGACAAGTCGGCTGCAGAGCCCCATCGTGCTCGCTTTGCTCAGACACACTAATGCTATGCCCAGGATTAACGTGCCGCTACAGTTCGCTGCCTGTCCTGTTTCACTATCCTGCCCAGCCTACGACGTCCGACATTTGTCGTCCGACATTTGTAATGAGGGATGATCGCCAACTTTGGTTTCGCCGCGTGTTGAAGACACTCACCACAGCACTCCTCGAACACTCGACAAGTCGTACGCAGTTTCCGAATTGCTGGTGCAGAGCCTCCAGGCCATCTCAATCTGCCGTCGGTCGAACTCAGACAGAAGTCGCACCATCCCTATTCTACACACGCACAGCACTCTTACTGATACGACATAAACCGAGCTTGCATCTCTAATAGAGATTCCTCGCCAGGTGACATTGTTATCTCCTGGAGGGGTTTATATCGATAGTAGGTCGATGGTCATAACGTACAGGTTGATCAAATAGTTCAAATGGCTCTAAGCACCATGGGACTTAACATCTGAAGTTATCAGTCCCCTAGACTTAGGACTACTTAAACGTAACTAAACTAAGGACATCACACACATCCATGCCCGAGGCAGGATTCGAACCTGCGACCGTAGCAGCAGCGCAGTTCTGAACTGAAGTGCCTATAACCGCTCGTCCACAGAGACCGGCACAGGTTGCTCATTGTATATTCTTTACACTTTCGTTACACTGCTTCGTTCTGCATAAAGAAAGTGACTCCATCTAGTAGCCGAAAATAAAAAAACAAGTGTCTCTGTGCCAGGGAAAGACAGGCCTTATGGAACTGCTGTTGAGCACAGTCTGTCCCAAATCTCCTCATGACTCCCTTTCATACATCTGCGTCCCATCCCAATTTAGCACTCTCTTCAACCCATTCCATGTTTCTTCATCATCTTCTTTTTCTACTTCCCCTGCTTCTTCGTCCCTCACCTTCACCTGTTCTTTTACCCTGCCTCATTTTCCTGCACATGTCAGAAAACGTCGTCACCATAGAAACAGTGCATGTGCTCACATGGGCCTGCTATTATGCGCTAGTTCGCCAATGTTCCTGTGCAGACTTGCCACTAGCACTCTCTAGTTCAGATGACGGTCAACCTGCCCCACCTTGGGTGCCATCCCATACCGTGGTGTGTGCCACTGCCACGCAGAAGAGCCACTCAGATGGTATTGGAGAACTGATTATTTTTCGTTATTTACGTACCCACCATTAAAACAAATATCACGTTAGATCAAATTGGTATCACTCTGTCGATCTGTACTACTGTCCCGTAACAAATTTTTGTACTGCTCTATTGGGTCAGTTTCAGGAAACCAAACGAAGAACACGTTTAGCCACGCAGTCTCTGATGAACGGATTGAATTTGAGAGAGCAACCTCCTGATCGTCTAACTTCAATGCCAGTTAACTCGGAAACTGCGCAACGTATCGATTTTTTTTTTCTTAACAATTATTTCTAAGCGCAACCTGCCCTGTAACGCTGTCACAAGCTTTCCGGACTATATCTGACCACCCTGTATAAACATGAACTCGGTATTGTTACTTTGCCCACTTACATAAGAGAACTGAATAGGAAATGCTGCAGAGATATAATATGACTGTAAGCAGAAAACCGAGCAGCGCTCGTGGTGGAGGAAGTAGGCTTTACTGGAAGAACGCTATAAAATTCGTACAGGATGACTAAGAATCAGCTTCCCCTCTGACAGTGTAGATGTAGAAAAGTGTAGACTTACGCGGAATGTCCCCATATATTGTTCTTGTGTTTTTATTATTAGCAACTCATATCTGTACTGAATGTGATATTAACATACTTTGCGGAAAATAAACACCTCCCCCCTAGGAGAGTCTCCTCAATGCGTCGCCTGTCATTCACAAGATAAGCTGCAAAAGGGTCAGTACAATTTTGTGAAACACCCAGTAGTTGCTTTTGTGACGTAGAGAATGGGGAATTGCCTGTACGCTCTTCAGTTTGTAAACCTATGAAGGAGGGAAGCGAATCACCACAATCTAGCAACCTGCATTCTCATACACTTCTAACGTCCACTCACGCCTTTCCGCCCTGTTAGACCCACAGGGCATATTGTATCCCTTAATATGGTTCTATTGCACTTAAATGTGATATACGCATTTAATATTTGTTCTTAACCCACTTCACTTAACAATAGAGATTAATTTTATACCATTAAAACAGTGTTTTTATTATGATGGAATGCCGTGCGGGATTAACCGAGCGGTCTGAAGCGCTGCAGTCATGGACTGTGCGGGTGGTTCCGGGGGAGGATCGAGTCCTCACTCGGGTATGGGAGTGTGTGTTTGTCCTTAGGATAATTTAGGTTAAGTAGTGTGTAAGCTTAGGGACTGATGACCTTAGCTGTTAAGTCCCACAAGATTTCACACACGAAATTATTAAGATGGAATTTTTCCATGCTATTAGTCCCAGAGAAAAAATGAGTAGGACCTTTTATGTAGGAAATAAAATGTAGTTTAATATTTTACTGCAAAACATTTTCGATAGAAGTCGCTGTTTTCGAGATATTCGAGAAAAACCTAAAAAAGAAACATTTACATGGCCCTGCCCCCCTCTCCGTACTCTTACGCTCACACCCCACCTGCTAGGATTTTTAGTATGTTATTCATGACACTCCCCTCGCCCTTAGCACTGGACAAAAACATGCGACTGCTTGATTTTTTTTTCCCTTCAGGGTCTTAGTTGAGTGGGCTACAAGTTCACAGCGACGCCAGGAACGTCCAAGTACAAGACTGGTATACAGTGCGTGTCACAGTTAGCAATGAACACTGACATTGGTGTGCATTGTGAAAAGGGGAAAAGGAAGGTGCCGAATGATAACTTGCTTGTGTGGAAAAATCTTCTCCCTCGTCACCCCAAACAAATACTACTCACCACATTTCATGCGATGTTCACCTTCCATGGAAAGTCTCTCATTATAAATATATTTCCACAGTTGCTAGAGTGATCCCAACTTAATCTAATGTGATATTTGGTTTCATAATATGTGTGAACATGGAAAGTAAATAACGAGGAATAATCAGTACTCCAATAGCGAATAAGTAGCGCTGCTGCCTGGCAGTGACAAAGAGCAAAGCTTGGGACGGCACTAGGGGTGCTGCAAGCTGACCATCGTCTACACTAAAGAAAGCTAGTGGCAAGTCTGATCATAAACAGTGGAGCAAACAAGGTATGCTTGGGGGGGGGGGGGGGGGGACGTTTGGTGTCGGTCACTTTTTCTGTGGCGTCGAGGTTTTGAAACATGCGAAGAAAAAAGATGAAGGGATACAGATGAAGAGGAAGGTTGAAGAAGTAGGGAAAGCAGAAAAAGAAGAAGAAGAAGAAACAGGGAATGGATTGGAGAATACTGAACTGGGAAGGGATGGAGATGTATAAAAGGGAGTCATGATAGGATTTGAAATGGACTGTGCTGCAAAACAGTTGAATAAGTGCTATATTTCTCTAGTACAGGGGCACTTTTTTCTTGTTTTCTGGCACTAGAAGGAGTCTCTTTATTTATGCTGAATGATACATTGCAACGAAAGCTTAGGGAGTATATTTTGCATCTTCATTTTTGCACGTTACGCCTCTGCAAAGAGTGACAGTGAAACAGCGGAAAAGAAACTGCGTTATTGTTGCAAGCAATTTAAATTTCAACTGTATCAAACACAGAAGAATTGCTGACAAAACTATGTGTTCAAAAGTATCCGGACACCTGGCTGAAACTGACTTACAAGTTGGTGGCGCCCTCCATCGGTAATGCTGGAATTCAATATGGTGTTGGCCCACTCTTAACTTCGATAACAGCTTCCACTCTGGCAGGCATACGTTCAATCAGATGCTGAGAGGTTTCTTGGGGAATGGCAGCCCCTTCTTCACGGAGTGCTGCACTGAGGAGAGGTACCAATGTCGGTCGGTGAGGCATGGTACGAAGTCGGCTTTCCAAACCATCCCAAAGGTGCTCTATAGGATTCAGGTCAGGACTCTGTGCAGGCCAGTCCGTTGCAGGGATGTTATTGTCATGTACCCACTCCGTCACAGGCCGTGTATTATGAACAGGTGCTCGATCGTGTTGAAAGATGCAATCGCCATTCTCGAATTGCTCTTCAACAATGGGAAGCAAGAAGATGCTTAAGACATGAATGTAGGACTGTGCTGTGATAGTGCCACGCAAAACAACAAGTGGTGCAAGCCCTCTCCATGAAAAACACGACCACACCATAACACACCCGCCTCCGAATTTTACTGTTTTCACTACACACGCTGGCAGATCACGTTCCCCGGGCATTCGCCATACCCACACCCTGCCATTGGATCGCCACATTGTGTACCGTGATTCGTCACTCCAGACAACGTTTTTACAATGTTCAATCGTCCAATATTTACGCTCCTTACACCAAGCGAGGCGTCGTTTGGCATTTACCGGCGTGATGTGTGGCGTACGAGCAGCCGCTCCACCATGAAATCCAAGTTTTCTCACCTCCCGCCTGTCACACTACTTGCAGTGGATCCTGATGCAGTTTGGAATTCCTGTGTGATGGTCTGGATAGATGTCTGCCTATTACACGGCCCAGCAGCACAGGCAATACTACGAGAACTTCAGAAACTTCCTGCAGATTCCACTGCAGACAGCGATCGCCAGAGTCCTTCCCAGCCTGTGACCCTCAGCACCGCCACCAGCCGCCTCACCACAAGAATAACGTGTGCAGTGATAGCGAACAAGTGCAACACAAACGATAAAGTGCTTTCTCTTCTCGCATCAAATAGTCAAGTATAGTAGTATAAAGTGAAATCAGTGATACAAAGTGCTCCTCACCAAATATCTGTCATGCTCGCAGCCAAAACAGTGTCAAAAGTATGCACAGTAGTACTACAAGTTTTTTTTAATTAACTTTTCTTCCATTATTTGTACTATACTGAATAGGAAACAAGCATTACTTAGTGGAAAGTGCCAACTACTCATTATTATTATTAGATATTTTTTTAAATGATTTCCTTTACTTTGTGCCTATAAAATTCTATTGATTACTCACGCTATCCTTTCTGCTTCTCTTATGTAATATGACAAAATTTTCTCTCTTCTTCAATTTAGGTATATTCTGTAGTATACGTAAAAAAAGTTTCTTCCACTTCTGCTCCACCTACCATGGTGACGTTTCCCTCATACTGTCCCACTTAACAGTGTAACGAGAGGAAGACATCAAACCAGAATACACAATGTGCCTGTGGCATCACAAGTGCATCACATACAGAAACATAAAATCAATGCATCGATGCCAAATATAAACTGTTATGCCTGTCCTGCAATGTCTACCCCCCTCAAAAAAAAGACGACAAATGGCCATGTAAAAGCGTTTAAGGAACAAACAATAAGAGAAAAACGAAAAAGGAAAATATAAAAACGAAAACATATAAAATTACAGTAATATTAACCATCACTAGGAATATAATAGATTAATAGAATAAAATGTCTTTTTTTTAAATGTATCGTTGTTAATATATTTAAATAAATATATATGGTTACAAAAAAAAAAAAAGGTTCGATCCCCGGCGGGGTCAGGGATTTTCTTTGCCTCGTGATGGCTGGGTGTTGTGTGTGTCTTTCATCATCATTTCATCATCATTGACTCGCAAGTGGCGTCAACTAAAGAGGACTTGCAATACGGCGGCCGAACTTCCCCGCACGGGGCCTCCCGACCAACAATACCATACGATCATTTCATTTCATTTTTTGTATTAACACGGACAACGAAGCACAATGAGTATCCAGAACTTCCATAGGCGACTGAGTACCATTGCTGCATGGCGGTAACAGATAGAAAACACCACGCTGGTCGTGACGCGAGACGAGAAGGAGCAAGTCGGGCAAGGAAGACGTGGCACACAGGTGTTTACCGATCTTTCGGTGTCGATAAATATATCGACTGATCGAGAGCAAGACAGGTGGCCACAGCACCAATACAGCCCTCTACAGTTATCACTTTAAGTCGTTCTGTGCAATGGCATCACCAGGGTGGCTGGAGGCCGGTAGAAATACATACGTCAAAAAAAGTTTTGCATCACCTCGGTTCCGAGATTTCCGGAACCTGTACAGAAAATTGGAATAGAGATCAACATAAACATCATTTTCGCACTTTTTATTCCTCATGAAAACCACACATTGCATGTTGTACCACCATACAGCAAGACATTCAGAGGTGGTGGTCCAGATTGCTGTACACACCGGTACCTCTAATACCCAGTAGCACGTCCACTTGCATTGATGCATGCCTGTATTCGTCGAGGCATACTATCCTCAAGTTCATCAAGGCACTGTTGGTCCAGATTGTGCCGCTCCTCAACAGCGATTTAGCGTAGATCCCTCAGAGTGTTTGGTGGATTACGTCGTCCATAAACAGCTCTTTTCAATCAATCCCAGACATGTTTGATGGTGTTCATGTCTGGAGAACATGCTGGACACTCTAGTCGAGCGATGTCGTTATCCTGAAGGAAGTCATACACAAGATGTGCACGATGGGAGCGCGGATTGTCGTCCATGAAGACGAATTCCTCGCCAATATGCTGCCGATATGGTTGCACTATCGGTCGGAGGCTGGCATTCACGTATCGTACAGCCGCTACGGCGCCTTCCATGACCACCAGCGGCGTACGTCGGCCCCACATAACGCCACCTCAAAACAGGAGAGAACCTCCACCTTGCTGCACTCGCTGGACAGTGTGTCTAAGGCGTTCAGCCTGGCTGGGTGCCTATAAACACGTCTCACAAGGGGAGGCCGCCAATTGTGAAATTCAGATTCGATTCATACTGCGCATAAGAAAAGCTCATGGCCAGAGGTGTAATGTGGCAAAGCACCAAGATGCACTTCTCAGCCGTTGTCGAGAAAATCGACAGTTAAAAGAAACCGTTGCGGTGAAATACTCTCTACGATTAATAGTTTTATACAGCGTCGTGGCGCAGCGGTAAGAGCTCGGGTTCGTATTCCGAAAGTCGCCGGATCGAATCTCGTGCCATGCAATTTTTTTATTATTAGTTTCTTGTAATTCATATATATATATATATATATATATATATAATGAATTGCTTATGCATGTTGATGAAGGCGGATCGCTCTCCAATGTACCGCCTCCATTTCTCCGTCTTTTTTACAGGGTGTACCAAAGCTCTACCGTCCGCACTGATTTTCGACGATGTTATAAGTTGCGCTAGGGACCGCATCTACCTTCTTTCGAAGTTAGCAGGCAACTACGCTGTTATGCGGCGGCTCGTTTCGGCCCATTCAACATCTGTCCTTCAAGTGTAACGAGCGAGTAACGGAGTTTATATTTCATACCTTGCACAGCGAATTTGTGTTCGTGGGGTCTCTATTCTAATTCGAACGTTTGACTTATGCTATACGTATTCGTTTCGGAATATCGTTTCTACGTCTTCCGTTAACTATACGTGGTTAACATTATGAAGACAATTAATAACATTTGTGAAATACAACTTTGTTTGCGGAAAACATAATGATGTTCGAAGTCGCCAGTTTTTCCTCGACAAACGACTTTGAGCAACTTATTATATGCATAATTGTTGTGACTTATTGCCGGGTATTATATATATATATATATATATATATATATATATATATATTTGAATTACAAAAAACAAATACTAAAAAAAAAGGTTGCTTGGTGCGAGATTCGATCCGCCGACCTTCGGATTACAAACCCGAGCGCTTACCGCTGCGCCACGACGCTGTATAGAATTATTAATCGTAGAGAGTATTTCACCGCAACGGTTTCTTTTAACTGTCAATTTTCTTGACAACGGCTGAGAAGTGCATCTTGGTGTTTTGCCACATTACACCTCTGGCCATGGGCTTTTATTATGCGCAGTATGAATCGGATCTGAATTTCACAATTGGCGGCCTCCCCTTGTCAGACGATTGTCTGGTTGAAGGCATATGCGACACTCATCGTTGAAGAGAACGTGATGCCAATCCTGAGCGGTCCATTCGGCACGTTGTTAGGCCCATCTGTACAGCGCTGCATGGTGTGGTGGTTGCAAAGATGGACCTCGCCATGGGCGTCGGGAGTGAAGTTGCGCATCTTGCAGCCTACTGCGCACAGTTTGAGTCGTAACACGACGTCCTATGCCTACACGAAAAGCGTTATTCAACATGGTGGCGTTGCTGTCAGGGATCCTCCGAGCCATAATCCGTAGGTAGCGGTCATCCACAGCTTAGTAGTCTACACGAGGTATGTCATCGACAGTTCCTGTCTCTCTGTATCCCCTTCATGTCCGAACAACGTCGCTTTGGTTCACTCCGAGACGCCTGGACACTTCCCTTGTTGAGAGCCCTTCCTGGCACAAAGTAACAATGCGGACGCGATCGAACGGCAGTACTGACCGTCTAGGCATAGACGAACTACAGACAACACGAGCCGTGTACCTCCTTCCTGCCGGAATGACTGGAACTGATGGGCTGTCGGACCCCTCCGTCCGGTTCAAATGGCTCTGGGCACTGTGGGACTTAACATATGAGGTCATCAGCCCCTTAGAACTTAGATCTACTTAACCTAACTATCCTAAGGACATCACACACATCCATGCCCGAGGCAGGATTCGAACCTGCGACCGTAGCGGTCGCGCGGCTCCAGACCTTAGCACCTAGAACCGCTCAGCCACACCGGGCAGCCCCCCTCCGCCTAATAAGCGCCGCTCATGCATGGTTGTTTTCATCTTTGGGCGGGTTTAGAGAGATCTATGAACAGTGAAAGGGACTGTGTCTGCGATACAATATCCACTGTCAATGTCTGTCTTCAGGAGTTCTGGGAACAGGCATGATGCAAAACTTTTTTTGATGTGTGTCTTTTGACTCACCTCCCTCTCCCCTCCCCCCCCCCCCCCCCAATCTGTCGAAATCACCCTATTGCATGCTACATCTAGTTCCTCTTCGCTGCTTAACCTGTTTATTCGTTCGAGATCAACCTGACTTTCCAATGAAGTGAGAATTACAAATGTCACTAATTATTCTTTGTATGATACAATTCAAAATATGCCACAACACACAGTCCAAGGTTGCATTGCTTGCAGCGATAACGCAGTTCCTTTTCCATTGTTTCATTGTCTATCAATGGTTAGGTGTATCGAACAAAAAAGGAAACGCAAAATACACTGATCAACCAAAACATTATGACCGCTTACGTAATAGCCGGTATGTCCCCCTTTGGCTCGGATAACAGCGACGGCGCGCCGTGGCATGGAAGCAGTGAGATCTTGGTAGGTCGCTGGACGCAGTTAGCATCATCTCTACTCAGACAGGTCACCTAACTCCCGTAAATTTTGGGTAAGAGGGCGGTGAGCCCTGATGCTACGTTCAATAACACCCCAGAAGTGTTCGGTCAGATTCAGATATGGCAAGTTGGGGGGCCAGCAAATCAATTGGAACTCGCCACTGTGTTCACAGTGTTCCTCAGAGCACTCCATTGCACTCCTGTCCTTGTGACATGGCGCATTCTCTTGTAGAAAGATGCTACTGCTGTCGGGAAACAAGATCGTCATGAAGGGGTGTACCGGGTCTGCAACCAGTGTGCGATACTCCTTGGCCGTCATGGTGCCTTACACGAGCTTCACTGGACCCAAGAATGCCCACGTGAAAGTTCCCCAGAGCATAATTTTGTGGAGCTGCCATCAGCTTGTCTCCATCCCACAGTACAGGACTCAATCACCTGTTCTGTCTGAATTTGATTGACGGCAGATTGAGATGGCCTGGAGGCTCTGGACGCGCATTTCGGAAACTGCGTACGACTTGTCGAGTGTTCGAGGAGTGTTGGGGTGAGCGTCTTCAACACGCGGCGAAACCAAAGTGGAACCACGTCCGGACGTCTTAATGCTGGGCGACCATCCCTCATTACAGATGTCGGACGCCGTAGGCTGGGCAGGATAGTGAAACAGGACAGGCCTTCCAATCGGCATGATGAAGACGGTATCGGGGTTCATCAGACCGTATAACGCTCTGCCACTGCACCAACGTCCAGTGCCGATGGTCACGTGCTCTTTTCAGTCGTGGTTGCCTCTGTGGTGGTGTTAACATTGACACATGCATGACAAGTCGGCTGCAGAGCCCCATCGTGCTCGCTTTGCTCAGACACACTAATGCTATGCCCAGGATTAACGTGCCGCTACAGTTCGCTGCCTGTCCTGTTTCACTATCCTGCCCAGCCTACGACGTCCGACATTTGTCGTCCGACATTTGTAATGAGGGATGATCGCCAACTTTGGTTTCGCCGCGTGTTGAAGACACTCACCACAGCACTCCTCGAACACTCGACAAGTCGTACGCAGTTTCCGAATTGCTGGTGCAGAGCCTCCAGGCCATCTCAATCTGCCGTCGGTCGAACTCAGACAGAAGTCGCACCATCCCTATTCTACACACGCACAGCACTCTTACTGATACGACATAAACCGAGCTTGCATCTCTAATAGAGATTCCTCGCCAGGTGACATTGTTATCTCCTGGAGGGGTTTATATCGATAGTAGGTCGATGGTCATAACGTACAGGTTGATCAAATAGTTCAAATGGCTCTAAGCACCATGGGACTTAACATCTGAAGTTATCAGTCCCCTAGACTTAGGACTACTTAAACGTAACTAAACTAAGGACATCACACACATCCATGCCCGAGGCAGGATTCGAACCTGCGACCGTAGCAGCAGCGCAGTTCTGAACTGAAGTGCCTATAACCGCTCGTCCACAGAGACCGGCACAGGTTGCTCATTGTATATTCTTTACACTTTCGTTACACTGCTTCGTTCTGCATAAAGAAAGTGACTCCATCTAGTAGCCGAAAATAAAAAAACAAGTGTCTCTGTGCCAGGGAAAGACAGGCCTTATGGAACTGCTGTTGAGCACAGTCTGTCCCAAATCTCCTCATGACTCCCTTTCATACATCTGCGTCCCATCCCAATTTAGCACTCTCTTCAACCCATTCCATGTTTCTTCATCATCTTCTTTTTCTACTTCCCCTGCTTCTTCGTCCCTCACCTTCACCTGTTCTTTTACCCTGCCTCATTTTCCTGCACATGTCAGAAAACGTCGTCACCATAGAAACAGTGCATGTGCTCACATGGGCCTGCTATTATGCGCTAGTTCGCCAATGTTCCTGTGCAGACTTGCCACTAGCACTCTCTAGTTCAGATGACGGTCAACCTGCCCCACCTTGGGTGCCATCCCATACCGTGGTGTGTGCCACTGCCACGCAGAAGAGCCACTCAGATGGTATTGGAGAACTGATTATTTTTCGTTATTTACGTACCCACCATTAAAACAAATATCACGTTAGATCAAATTGGTATCACTCTGTCGATCTGTACTACTGTCCCGTAACAAATTTTTGTACTGCTCTATTGGGTCAGTTTCAGGAAACCAAACGAAGAACACGTTTAGCCACGCAGTCTCTGATGAACGGATTGAATTTGAGAGAGCAACCTCCTGATCGTCTAACTTCAATGCCAGTTAACTCGGAAACTGCGCAACGTATCGATTTTTTTTTTCTTAACAATTATTTCTAAGCGCAACCTGCCCTGTAACGCTGTCACAAGCTTTCCGGACTATATCTGACCACCCTGTATAAACATGAACTCGGTATTGTTACTTTGCCCACTTACATAAGAGAACTGAATAGGAAATGCTGCAGAGATATAATATGACTGTAAGCAGAAAACCGAGCAGCGCTCGTGGTGGAGGAAGTAGGCTTTACTGGAAGAACGCTATAAAATTCGTACAGGATGACTAAGAATCAGCTTCCCCTCTGACAGTGTAGATGTAGAAAAGTGTAGACTTACGCGGAATGTCCCCATATATTGTTCTTGTGTTTTTATTATTAGCAACTCATATCTGTACTGAATGTGATATTAACATACTTTGCGGAAAATAAACACCTCCCCCCTAGGAGAGTCTCCTCAATGCGTCGCCTGTCATTCACAAGATAAGCTGCAAAAGGGTCAGTACAATTTTGTGAAACACCCAGTAGTTGCTTTTGTGACGTAGAGAATGGGGAATTGCCTGTACGCTCTTCAGTTTGTAAACCTATGAAGGAGGGAAGCGAATCACCACAATCTAGCAACCTGCATTCTCATACACTTCTAACGTCCACTCACGCCTTTCCGCCCTGTTAGACCCACAGGGCATATTGTATCCCTTAATATGGTTCTATTGCACTTAAATGTGATATACGCATTTAATATTTGTTCTTAACCCACTTCACTTAACAATAGAGATTAATTTTATACCATTAAAACAGTGTTTTTATTATGATGGAATGCCGTGCGGGATTAACCGAGCGGTCTGAAGCGCTGCAGTCATGGACTGTGCGGGTGGTTCCGGGGGAGGATCGAGTCCTCACTCGGGTATGGGAGTGTGTGTTTGTCCTTAGGATAATTTAGGTTAAGTAGTGTGTAAGCTTAGGGACTGATGACCTTAGCTGTTAAGTCCCACAAGATTTCACACACGAAATTATTAAGATGGAATTTTTCCATGCTATTAGTCCCAGAGAAAAAATGAGTAGGACCTTTTATGTAGGAAATAAAATGTAGTTTAATATTTTACTGCAAAACATTTTCGATAGAAGTCGCTGTTTTCGAGATATTCGAGAAAAACCTAAAAAAGAAACATTTACATGGCCCTGCCCCCCTCTCCGTACTCTTACGCTCACACCCCACCTGCTAGGATTTTTAGTATGTTATTCATGACACTCCCCTCGCCCTTAGCACTGGACAAAAACATGCGACTGCTTGATTTTTTTTTCCCTTCAGGGTCTTAGTTGAGTGGGCTACAAGTTCACAGCGACGCCAGGAACGTCCAAGTACAAGACTGGTATACAGTGCGTGTCACAGTTAGCAATGAACACTGACATTGGTGTGCATTGTGAAAAGGGGAAAAGGAAGGTGCCGAATGATAACTTGCTTGTGTGGAAAAATCTTCTCCCTCGTCACCCCAAACAAATACTACTCACCACATTTCATGCGATGTTCACCTTCCATGGAAAGTCTCTCATTATAAATATATTTCCACAGTTGCTAGAGTGATCCCAACTTAATCTAATGTGATATTTGGTTTCATAATATGTGTGAACATGGAAAGTAAATAACGAGGAATAATCAGTACTCCAATAGCGAATAAGTAGCGCTGCTGCCTGGCAGTGACAAAGAGCAAAGCTTGGGACGGCACTAGGGGTGCTGCAAGCTGACCATCGTCTACACTAAAGAAAGCTAGTGGCAAGTCTGATCATAAACAGTGGAGCAAACAAGGTATGCTTGGGGGGGGGGGGGGGGGGGACGTTTGGTGTCGGTCACTTTTTCTGTGGCGTCGAGGTTTTGAAACATGCGAAGAAAAAAGATGAAGGGATACAGATGAAGAGGAAGGTTGAAGAAGTAGGGAAAGCAGAAAAAGAAGAAGAAGAAGAAACAGGGAATGGATTGGAGAATACTGAACTGGGAAGGGATGGAGATGTATAAAAGGGAGTCATGATAGGATTTGAAATGGACTGTGCTGCAAAACAGTTGAATAAGTGCTATATTTCTCTAGTACAGGGGCACTTTTTTCTTGTTTTCTGGCACTAGAAGGAGTCTCTTTATTTATGCTGAATGATACATTGCAACGAAAGCTTAGGGAGTATATTTTGCATCTTCATTTTTGCACGTTACGCCTCTGCAAAGAGTGACAGTGAAACAGCGGAAAAGAAACTGCGTTATTGTTGCAAGCAATTTAAATTTCAACTGTATCAAACACAGAAGAATTGCTGACAAAACTATGTGTTCAAAAGTATCCGGACACCTGGCTGAAACTGACTTACAAGTTGGTGGCGCCCTCCATCGGTAATGCTGGAATTCAATATGGTGTTGGCCCACTCTTAACTTCGATAACAGCTTCCACTCTGGCAGGCATACGTTCAATCAGATGCTGAGAGGTTTCTTGGGGAATGGCAGCCCCTTCTTCACGGAGTGCTGCACTGAGGAGAGGTACCAATGTCGGTCGGTGAGGCATGGTACGAAGTCGGCTTTCCAAACCATCCCAAAGGTGCTCTATAGGATTCAGGTCAGGACTCTGTGCAGGCCAGTCCGTTGCAGGGATGTTATTGTCATGTACCCACTCCGTCACAGGCCGTGTATTATGAACAGGTGCTCGATCGTGTTGAAAGATGCAATCGCCATTCTCGAATTGCTCTTCAACAATGGGAAGCAAGAAGATGCTTAAGACATGAATGTAGGACTGTGCTGTGATAGTGCCACGCAAAACAACAAGTGGTGCAAGCCCTCTCCATGAAAAACACGACCACACCATAACACACCCGCCTCCGAATTTTACTGTTTTCACTACACACGCTGGCAGATCACGTTCCCCGGGCATTCGCCATACCCACACCCTGCCATTGGATCGCCACATTGTGTACCGTGATTCGTCACTCCAGACAACGTTTTTACAATGTTCAATCGTCCAATATTTACGCTCCTTACACCAAGCGAGGCGTCGTTTGGCATTTACCGGCGTGATGTGTGGCGTACGAGCAGCCGCTCCACCATGAAATCCAAGTTTTCTCACCTCCCGCCTGTCACACTACTTGCAGTGGATCCTGATGCAGTTTGGAATTCCTGTGTGATGGTCTGGATAGATGTCTGCCTATTACACATCACGGCCCTCCTGAAATGTCGGCGATCTCTGCCAGTCAAGAGACGAGGTCGGCCTGTACGCTTTTGTGCTGTACGTGTCCCTTCACGTTTCCGCTTCACTATCAGATCGGAAACAGTGGACCTAGGGATGTTTAGGAGTGTGGAAATCTCGCTTACAGACGTGTGACACCCAATCACCTGACTACGTTCGAAGTCCGTGAGTATCGCGGAGCGCCCCATTCTGCTCTCTGGCGATACCTAATGGCTACTGAGGTCCCGGACGTGGAGTACCTGCCAGTAGGTAATAGCACAATGCACCTAATATGAAAAACGTATGTTTTTGGGAATATCCGGGTACTTTTGATCACATAATGTATATCTATTGTAGCAACGTTACACATATTGGTTGCATAAAAATTACAAAGTAAACAAAGGGATTTCGTACCACAATCAACTGAGCAGTGTAGAGAGGTGTGGAAGGCAACATCAGTCGATATGCAGACAAGCACGACAAGCCAAAAACCTGTACTGGTCCTTGATGTAGTGCCTGTCACAAACGAAAGTATGCATCATAACTCGGAAATAAAGCACATTCAGAGCAAACTTTATTTAACATTTTACTCTTATTTTGATGCGTACAATGCACCGTCGGTGTGTGTACATTTAATTATATTGGTTATAATTAAACTTTCGTTACTTGAGAGACTGTAGACGGAAAACTATTACTGTATGGGTTCCCCCAACTTTATAGGCATGATGTTCTGGCTGTGCACTGCAGGATTTGCGTTGTTGCTACGGTACGATAATGTTAGTGTCATGACTTGCCCTTACGCGCCGGTACTGGTACGGCAACGTTGCGCTGAAATACAAACATCAGCGTGCATTAGAGGTGCAGTCAGTCAGCGTGGGTCTGGACAAGGTGAGCATGGCATTACTCGTAAAACTGTTTTACCTAAACAACAGCAAGCTTTTTTTATCGAAGCAACAGCAAACTGCTGCTCTTCTTTGTGATTATAGACGCGTTAAAGGAATACGGAGAGGTCCTCTTTCCGCACCTGGGTCGTAACGCATGATTTGGAAGTTCAGATTAACTGGTGATTCGGGAAGCGCTCCCGGGAAAATCCGACGGCCAATTACGCCACAAACTGTTGAAATTACCATGGCTGAGAATACAGGACGCACTGCGAGATCATGAAGCAGTGCACGAGCTGTATTACGACAGCTTAACATCGTATTGTCCACCGCGTTTCGGGCAGCATTAGAGTAAAATCTACATCTACATCTACATTCATCTACATTGATACTCCGCAAGCCACCCAACGGTGTGTGGCGGAGGGCACTTTACGTGCCACTGTCATTACCTCCCTTTCCTGTTCCAGTCGCGTATGGTTCGCGGGAAGAACGACTGTCTGAAAGCCTCCGTGCGCGCTCTAATCTCTCTAATTTTACATTCGTGATCTCCTCGGGAAGTATAAGTAGGGGGAAGCAATATATTCGATACCTCATCCAGAAACGCACCCTCTCGAAACCTGGCGAGCAAGCTACACCGCGATGCAGAGCGCCTCTCTTGCAGAGTCTGCCACTTGAGTTTATTAAACATCTCCGTAACGCTATCACGGTTACCAAATAACCCAGTGACGAAACGCGCCGCTCTTCTTTGGATCTTCTCTATCTCCTCCGTCAACCCGACCTGGTACGGATCCCACACTGACGAGCAATACTCAAGTATAGGTCGAACGAGTGTTTTGTAAGCCACCTCCTTTGTTGATGGACTACATTTTCTAAGCACTCTCCCAATGAATCTCAACCTGGTACCCGCCTTACCAACAATTAGTTTTATATGATCATTCCACTTCAAATCGTTCCGTACGCATACTCCCAGATATTTTACAGAAGTAACTGCTACCAGTGTTTGTTCCGCTATCATATAATCATACAATAAAGGATCCTTCTTTCTATGTATTCGCAATACATTACATTTGTCTATGTTAAGGGTCAGTTGCCACTCCCTGCACCAAGTGCCTATCCGCTGCAGATCTTCCTGTATTTCGCTACAATTTTCTAATGCAGCAACTTCTCTGTATACTACAGCATCATCCGCGAAAAGCCGCATGGAACTTCCGACACTATCTACTAAGTCATTTATATATATTGTGAAAAGCAATGGTCCCATAACACTCCCCTGTGGCACGCCAGAGGTTACTTTAACGTCTGTAGACGTCTCTCCATTGATAACAACATGCTGTGTTCTGTTTGCTAAAAACTCTTCAATCCAGCCACACAGCTGGTCTGATATTCCGTAGGCTCTTACTTTGTTTATCAGGCGACAGTGCGGAACTGTATCGAACGCCTTCCGGAAGTCAAGAAAAATAGCATCTACCTGGGAGCCTGTATCTAATATTTTCTGGGTCTCATGAACAAATAAGGCGAGTTGGGTCTCACACGATCGCTGTTTCCGGAATCCATGTTGATTCCTACATAGTAGATTCTGGGTTTCCAGAAATGACATGATACGCGAGCAAAAAACATGTTCTAAAATTCTACAAGAGATCGACGTAAGAGATATAGGTCTATAGTTTTGCGCATCTGCTCGACGACCCTTCTTGAAGACTGGGACTATCTGTGCTCTTTTCCAATCATTTGAAACCCTCCGTTCCTCTAGAGACTTGCGGTACACGGCTGTTAGAAGGGGGGCTAGTTCTTTCGCGTACTCTGTGTAGAATCGAATTGGTATCCCGTCAGGTCCAGTGGACTTTCCTCTATTGAGTGATTCCAGTTGCTTTTCTATTCCTTGGACACTTATTTCGATGTCAGCCATTTTTTCGTTTGTGCGAGGATTTAGAGAAGGAACTGCAGTGCGGTCTTCCTCTGTGAAACAGCTTTGGAAAAAGGTGTTTAGTATTTCAGCTTTACGCGAGTCATCCTCTGTTTCAATGCCATCATCATCCCGTAGTGTCTGGATATGCTGTTTCGAGCCACTTACTGATTTAACGTAAGACCAGAACTTCCTAGGATTTTCTGTCAAGTCGGTACATAGAATTTTACTTTCGAATTCAATGAACGCTTCACGCATAGCCCTCCTTACGCTAACTTTGACATCGTTTAGCTTCTGTTTGTCTGAGAGGTTTTGGCTGCGTTTAAACTTGGAGTGGAGCTCTCTTTGCTTTCGCAGTAGTTTCCTAACTTTGTTGTTCTAGTGCGGTTCCAGGCTGTCGTGGATGCAAATGGTCGCCACAGTGAGCAACATTTGTAACCTGGGACGTAAATATGGTACGCAATTAACAGATGCCACCCTCTCGTGTGGAAATTAAAATGTGTTTTTTTCAATTGTTTAATTGTTATTTCTGTTCCTCAAGTCCTTACAAATGTGTCCACAAAGTTTCATTGTCCTACTATCACTCGTTTGACATGAGGGCTCTCTCAAGTAGCGAAAGTTTAATTACACACAGCCTCTACATGTCTTTAAACGCAATATCATTCTAGACTAATCTGCGACAGCTCTATAGCATATGAGCATAAAATTCCACCTTAAAAGATGTTTGGTTTGAAAAAAAAAAACGACATTTTGCGTCGACTCTGTTCATTGCACAAAACTCGAGATGAGCAGCATTTGTTTGAACTGACTATTTTCACATGCCAAAACACTAAATTGCAAATATTTGCCGAAACACCAGAAGAATGATCCTTACAACTCGTAAGATAGTCCAACAAACTGAAAGTAGTCTACTTTAGTTGGGATGAATGGCCAACGAGATAATTCAGCAGTATTACAACGGACAGCTCTTGGTGAAACAGTTGGCTAAAATTAGGGCAACAGATAGTGACAAAACGCGAATGTACATAGCAGCCAAAAAATTAATCATAATTTTATCCATTTTCATTACAGAACACAGTAGCTGTTTCCGTAAATTACAATGTAGGGATTACCGAAACCAGTCACAAGCTTTTTTAAAATGATTTTATTGTACGAGTACCACTACTAGTTTCGGGCCTGATCCCATTGTCATGTGGTAGGGTTGACTTCTTTGCAAGTTCTATGTTTGTATCCTAAAACATAACGAACTTTTTGTGTTTACATAGTTTTACACTTCTATGTGCTCTATACATTGTACTTATTTCACGAAAGGCCTCCTTTTGCGTATTATAAGACAGAGGTTTGATTCTCTTTTACAATCCATGCCGATCAATGGACTGAACTAAATACAAGATGCCGGATACATTTGTTTACATCCGCTGCTGATTTGATGTGCCAAGGAATGTGGTTTGTGGACAGTTATGGTACACTTCTAGATTTACCGCAAAGATACTGCTTCACAGTACCGACAATTTTATATAGTCAGACATTTAATTATTTAAGTTTGAAAGGCGTTGGCAAAGGCCAACGAAGAATTTTCTCTCTGACAATTAATTATTATTTCTACCATTTGAAATTACATATGTATGAAATTTTGAAGGTACCTTCAATTTTTTAATTCTAGCTGATCATCGTTCAATATGCCGTGAAGTGTATTGTGAATGTGGTTGTACATTTCTAATTCCTCCAACAAAATCAGCTGTTCTGCTTTTTCGCAAAATGTAATATCTGTTAGTTTTATTCTGTGCTTATCACTGTGTTTCCGTATTAGGCCAAGAGAGCAGCGAATGTTGACTTATTTAGGTTGTTGAGCCTGAGAACTTCCATGTGTTCACAGTGCCGTACGTTGAAATCCCTATACCCTAACAAATTTCAAATTTGGGGCATGCAGGACAACGTAGTTTATAAAAGCTAGACCTGTGGTGTACTTCAAATTTTGAATTTAAGTTGTGAGCAATTTCGTATTTCGTTTTATTGTTTGTGGAAAAAATAATTCTGATATTTTTGGAGCAGAATAAGTTTGCAATCTGACATGATATTTTACCAATGAATGATATGCAGACACATTTCACAGAGTTTCGAGAAGCTATTTGTGTAAAGCGCTGTTTGATTTGGACTTAGAATTTTCTTTGTTACTTTATTAGTTTTTAACTCAGCTGTGGAGTTTAATGATGGTGTCAGAGCTGCAACCATTATTGTGAACTATTAATTTGCTTGTAGATTATCTTCAGTGTTTAAAGGGATTTTTTCCATTCTGTTGAGCATACTTCTGTAATATGCCATTTTGTATTGCCCAGATTGGTTTGATGAGCTGCGATTGTGACATCCGCCGTAGTGGGTTCTCTGTATATGTAAATTTATGTTTACTATTGTAATTACTGATTTTTAGATCGAAGAAATTTATTCCATTGTCAGTTTCATGCTCAACTGTAAATTTTATGTTTTGGCGGAATTTGTTAATCTCTTTTGCGAATTGACCAATTGCTCCTACTGTCCCACCAAATAAGATATGTGTGCCATCCACCTAGCGTTTGTAACATAAGATTTTATTCTTTATTTAAGACGCAAATAGAAAACTTTCTGTAAATCATGCAATCACAAAAACTTCGTTATATTTTAGAATACAAATGTAAGACTTGCAAAGAAGTTAGTGCTGTCATCTGCCGATCGGCTCAGGTCTGAAACTCGTCTGATACAATAGAATCACTAAAAAAAAAACTTGAGGCTGGTTTCGGTATTTTCTACAGTTGAATTTTCTCTATTTGTTTTGTTGAAAATCATTGGAGATGCTAAGAACGCACAAAATACTTTATTCCAGGCAAGAGATTTCAATAGTCTTAGCTGTCGTCTTCAGGTCTCGGACATTTTTTTGGTAGAAAAACATGTTGACTTTACGCTGACATGCACAAAAAATCGGGTGGGTAAAACTCAGCACAGTAGAGACGACAAACCTTCATAACGTGCTGAGTTTTACACACCTGACTTCTTGTGCATGTAAGCGTTTTACTAAACATGTTTTACTAAAAAAATGTTCAGTACCTGAAGACGACAACTAAGACTGTTGAAATCGGTTGCCTTGAACAAAAAATTTTTTTGTGATTTTAGCTTTCGAATGGTTTTTAACAGTTTTCTACGTTGTAAAAGTTAGTCACCCTAGCAGAAATGTCGGTTAGGGTCGTTTCACACTCGAGAAAACGGCGCCGGTGCATGTTAAGTCGGGAGACACATTGTATGAGACATTTCACAGTTGCCCGGCGCCGGTTAAACGGCTGTCGTGTTGCTACTGCAAGAAGCCTGCAGCCCCTACCTTCACAGACGGATGCCGGCGACGGCAAAGCATGGCGACCAATGGAACAGGGACTACAGGGCATTACTGGCGTTCACTTCTTGCTTTATTTGCTGTTTCTTGTTGTAGTTGCTTTTTCACTCTTTCGTATGAAATCATACTTACCGTTGCCTTTTAGCAAAATGAAGGACGTTGAAACAGTTTAGAAACCTACAATACTTAAAATTAAAGGAAGCAAACCGGGCTAAGTTAAGCATTAAGTAATTAGTGCCTTGGAGCCAACGCCAGAGCAGCATACCTACTTTCTCATTGGGATAATTCCGTCCTTAGCCGTTTTTGACGACTATGATGTAGTGAAATTCCAGCTGATAGTGATTCAAAAGATGGTAAATGCAATTGTGGCTGCATATCCTATCACAGCCCATGGACATCTGTAAGAGGTCCATGATTAAGGAATTTGTTGCTAGAGCACTCGAGCAGATGTAATTTCGATGGATTGCTCACGCGCTGCCCGGGATGTGTAAGGTATAAGAGAATCTCAGACCAAAGAGCAGTGTTGGCTGCAGTAAGAGCAGTGTAGCAGCAGTAGTAGTAGTTGCTAGCTATCAGTCGTGTGTGTGGAGTTGTCTGGGCCGGTCGTGGGAGTGATGGCGGTGCCTGAGCGTTGTAGTATAAGGTAAAGGCAGACTTGCACAGTGTATCTGTTGGAAGGTTACGCTGAATGTGAATTATATACTTATATTTTTTTACTGTTGGGAGGTTATTAGACTTATTAGACATATTATTTACACACCATGTAGCACAGGGTAGCCACCGACATACACTCTCTGTGATCAAAGGTATCCGGACACCCCAAAAACATACGTTTTTCGTATTAGATGCATTGTGCTGCCACCTACTGCCAGCTACTCCAAATCAGCGACCTCAGTAGTCATTAGACATCGTGAGAGAGCAGAGTGGGGCGCTCTGCGGAACTCACGGACTTCCAGCGTAGTCAGGTGATTGTGTGTCACTTGTCTCATACGTCTGTACGCGAGATTTCCACACTAATGAACATCTCTTGGTCCACTGTTTTCGATGTAATTGTGAAGTGGAAACGTCAAGGGATACGTACAGCACAAAAGCGTACACGCCAACCTCATCTCTTGACTTACAGAGACCGCCGACAGTTGAAGAGGGTCGTAATGTGTAATAGGCAGACATGTATCCAGCCCATCACACAGGAATTCCAAATTGCATCAGGATCCACTGCAAGTATCATGACAGTTAAGCGGGAGGTGAGAAAACTTGGATTTCATGGTCGAGCGGCTGCTCATAAGACACATACCACGTCTGTAAATGCCAAACGACGCCTCGCTTGGTGCAAGGAGCGTAAATAATGGACGACTGAACAGTTGAAAAACATTGTGTGGAATGAATCACGGCAAACAATGTGGCGATCCGATGGCAGGGTCTGGGTACGGCGATGAATGCCCGTCATCTGCTAGCGTGTTTAGTGCCAACACTGGTGTTATGGTGTAGTCGTGTTTTTGGCTCTCAGGACTATGGGACTTAACATCTCAGATCATCACTCCCCTAGACTTAGAACTACTTAAACCTAACTAACCTAAGGACATCACACACAGCCATGCCCGAGGCAGGATTCGAACCTGCGACCGTAGCGGTAGTCGTGTTTTTCATGGATGGGGCTTGCACCCCTTGCTGTTTTGCGTGGCACTATCACAGCATAGGCCTACAATGATGTTTTAAGCACCTTCTTGCTCCCGACTGTTGAAGAGCAATTCGGGGATGATTGCATCTTTCAACACGGTCCAGCACCTGTTCATAATGCACGGCATGTGACGGAGTGGTTACATGCAAATAACATTCTGTAAATGGACTGGCCTGTACAGAGTCCTGATCTGAATCCTATAGAATACCTTTGGGATGTTTTGGAACGCCGACTTCGTCCAGGCCTCACCGACCGACATCGGTACCTCTCCTCAGTGCAGCACTCCGTGAAGGACGGGCTGCCATTCCTCAAGAAACCTTCCAGCATTTTTTTGAACGTGCACCTGCGAGAATGCAAGCTGTCATCAAGGCTACGGGTGGGCCAACACCATATTGAAATCCAGTATTACCGATGGAGGGCGCCACGAACTTGTAAGTCATTTTCAGCCAGGTGTCCGGATACTTTTGATCACATAGTATATGAAAAGGGAGCTATCCCATTCGCCATGACGAGTTTGAGGCAGTGATTCTGCTAGTTTGATAAATGTACTCAACCTTTGTAATATTATGTTCTTTGTAAGAGACCAGAGATGTTGGCATGTGACGTTACTTCTTTTCAAGAGTAGCAAACGTGTATTGGACAGTCTGGCCAAGTACCTGGTTTGAAAAGTATGGAAGCTGGCCTGCAGTGTAGTGGAGGCAGCATTATTTAAAAAGGACTTTGTAATAACAAGTTTTGAGCAAAAATATCGAGGAAATGAAATGTTATGAATGGAAGAATGACAAAAGCCAATTCTTAATGTAATCCGGTCTCTTTATATTTGTAACTGTGTAGTTAGGTGAAGTCCGCCGTAAAAATCTTATAATGCAACCAATGGCTTTTTCTTATAGTAGAAACAAGTGTGAAGGAAAATGACTGCACACAGGAAAACTATTAAGAAATATTTTGCTAACTTGTCCGAGTGATGGTTTAATGAGGCATAGTTAAACTTGGAGGTTTTTTTTTCATTTATCAGTCGTTCCCCATTTTTATTATTTACCTTCATGACTGTGTTTCCACACTCGCATTGCAAATCGCGAGTTGTGTACTGATAAGCATTTTGTGGAAACTGGTTAAGATAGCGTCTTGCATTGCACATCGCAAGTACGGCAAATGAAATTCGGTTTTGGACAGTCACCTGATTACTCTTAATGGCAACAGGTCGCAGTGCAGACGGGCGTTCCGTGCACAAAGTCTGTGGTTGTACAGCAGATACCGGTAGGGATTATCACTGTTTACACTACGCAAGCACTAGCCGAGCAGAATGTGTTTACACCTTATTAGCTGACAATGTTGTTGTCTGTTCCCTCTCTCGGGACGTGCTCCTTTCCTTATTTTGAGAGGTGGTAATATGGACCACAAAAAGAAAAATCGTCCAGTAAACATCGGATCGAAAATTGCATACCCTAAGTGCTATGAGCACTTTTTCATCTTCGCTACTGTACAAAACATCTCTTCTACTGAACAAATGCTCGTGGCTCATAAGGTAAACACTTTAGAGCCCGTGTTTAGCAGAGTTTTTTTGCTTCGTTTCTGTCATATCCCTAAATACTGACCTTTCCACCCTGGACACCCTTCATAAAAGCAATGTTTTAGGCGCTGGAGAAATGTATCCAAGATCCTAAAATTGCCGTTTATGTTATAACAAATTTGGTAAGTTTAAGAAGATTCTGTGCCCTCAGAAGTTAATTTGACAGATATTACACAAAACATATAGTATCTCAAACGTTTGACATTTATGTATGAAACATGTTTTTGAAGATAAGATTACTTGTGTACCTGAAAGCTAAGCATATTTCATTAGCACTACGAAGTACATTTTTAAAATATTATTAAATACAACCAGCTATGCAATAGACTAGAAAATGTTTTCAAAATACGGTTTAAGTATACGTCAATAATGTTTGATTGATACTGAAAATCTGACGTAGAAAGAAAATCCGATCCAGTGAACAAATTCCGTCGGTCATTAGCAAGAATAATCAGCAAACAATACTCCTCTGAGTCGAGAAATAGGAAATACATTTATTGAAAAACTCTTGTTCAACTATTCAACTCTGATACCCTCTTTTTTTTGTTCCTAACTTCACATCTGATCGCGCTAATGGATTTATTTTGTTATTTTGATTATCTGTATTTCCTATTCATTATTTCAGTTAGGTTACTTTTGCTTTTCGTGTAACTGCTAATCTTAGAAACAAATGAATCAACCTCCTGACATAGTTTGCATATTTTCACCCAGTAATGCCTTATGGAATAATCTTCTGCAGTAACCCATCACTTAGAAAGGAAAATGTTGATTGCACAAAAGCGAACAGTAAGAATAATATGTGGTCGTCATTTAGATTCCTCTTCGAGGGGTCGGGCATTTTTATCGCACCATCAGAACACACATATTCGCTAATGATATTTGTCATAAATGATCCATCATAGCTCTATGAGAATATCGATATCCACACCTACTGCATTATTAAAGTTGGCAGTGGTTCAAAAGGAGTTCAACATGCAGCAACAAAAATTTTTGATCATTTTCCCAATATCATAAAATGTCTGACAGGTAGCAAAGCAAATTTTGAATCTAACGTAGAATCATTTCTCCTGGATAACTACAACTATTCCGAGGACAAATTTCTATATAAAAATTGGTAGGACGTAAAACAAAGTTTTTAAGTGAAGTGGCATGAGTTGGACTTAAAAATGTATGCTAACACTAATCGTGTTCCGCATCATTTCCATAAATGAATCATTCGAAGGGTCTGTGGAACATGCAGCTAACTAATGTTGATCGCCATAATAAAAGGTCAGCAAAATGTGTTCTGAAAGCTAAACTTTCCTGAGCTGTTTGGCTAAAATGTAACCGTGGGCCACCATTCAACAAGATGAATGTGTGAAATGTTAAAAGAAAATAAAAAAAATAATAAAAGTACCCTCAAATTGACTGATAAAACCGACTCTTAACAACATAGGACTGAACCAGTGCAGTCTTCGCCTGCTCACTTTAATACGTTGTTGAGCAGTTATGTCAAATGGACGTCACAAATGGTAACACGATGCCTCCAAGTTGCACTGTCTTGAAAAGACAGAGGACTCTTATATCGACAATGTTGTGTTCCGATCTACATTTGCCACGACTGAAAAACAGAGCCGAAACCGTCACCGCGCGAAGAAAGAGCTATTATTTACTGCAACCATCCTGACAACCAAACAATCGCAAGCGGCACAGTGTTTTCCAAAAGTACAGAGTTTGCTAAAACCACAGTGTTTCCCACTGTGCTAAAGCGGGGGTTCAGTAGCACGACAGACAATTTGTGCCCCCTTCCCACGGTTGCCTGAAGAGGCCTGGTCTCTTGAAAAAAAAAAAAAAAAAAAAAAGAAAAGACAAGAAAAAACTTTCGTGAATACAATAATATATGACGGACAGGATATCCACGACGCAAGTTCATGATTTTCCGAGTTCTGATTTTACATGGAATTTAAGCGTGTCGTGTACTAAGACCGTGGCGCTTCTCTTCATTACGTGCGTTCCCCTGCTAGTCCTCAGTTCCGACGAGCCAAGTATCCTTTTAGGCGGGTCCAACGCGGCGGACAGCACCAAAGAGGCCGGAGCGAGGTGTTTGGAGGAGAGGGCCGAGCGCCAGGCTCGGGATCTAAAGATATGCGCATCATTTTAAAACTCCATCCGCGAAAGTTTATACGTTGGGTCAACTCGTTACGGCGCGCGCTTTGATCTCGAGTAAACCGCCAGGACAGGCGGCTGTTTACCTTCCCTTTGGGAGGCTGCGGTGACCGCGGCAGAGGCAAGACACGTCAGTCTTTCCGGGCTCGCCGCTCAACCAGCGCCATCCCAACATCACGATCTCCTGCTTCCGTAGGTAACAAGTGGTCAACGGACACCCTCCGTTGTTATGAAGTTCACGGTACGCGAACTCACTTTCACCCGAATATTTACAAGCGCCAAGACCTGCCAAACGTAAAGTGGAGTTGTCAGGGCGCTAGTTTACATGCTGCAAGAACGTACTGCATGGCGATATTACCGATTGAGTTGGTCTTTATACACGCCTGATTAGGAGTCATCTTTCATGTCATGAGTGTTCTAATAAATCGCTGTTCAATTTCGCCATTGTTAAAATAGGTTTCTTACAACACTGAAGCGCCAAAGAAACTGATATAGGCATGCGGAATTCAAATACAGAGATATGTAAACAGGTAGACTGCGGCGCTGCGATCGACAACGCCTATATAAGACAACAAGTGTCTGGCGTAGTTGTTAAATCGGTAACTGCTGCTGCAATGGCAGACTATCAAGTTTTAAGAGACTTTGAACGTAGTGTTAAATTCGCCGCATGAGTGATGCGGCACAGCATCTCCGAGGTAGCGATGAAGTGGGGATTTTCTCGTACGACCATTTCAAGAGTGTACCGTCAATATTAGGAATCCTGTAAAACATCAAGTCTCCGACATCGCTACGGACGGAAAAAGATTCTGCAACAACGGGACCAACGACGACTGAAGAGAATCGTTCAACGTTACAGTAGTGCAACCCTTCCGCGAATTGGTACAGATATCAATGCTGGGCCATCAACAAGTGTCAGCGTGCGCACCATTCAACGAAACATCATCAGTATGGGCTTTCGGAGCCGAAGGCTCACTCGTGTACTCTTGATGACTGCACGACACAATGCTTTACGCCTCGCCTGGGCCCGTAAACACCAGCATTGGACTGTTGTTGACTGGAAACAAGTTGCCTGGTCGGACGAGTCTCTTTTCAAATTGTATCGAGCGGATGGACGTGTACGGATATGGAGACAGCCTCATGAATTCGTGGACCCTGCATGTCAGCAGGGGATTGTTCAAGCTGGTGGAGGCTATGTAACGGTGTGGTGCATGTACAGTTGGAGTGATATGGGACCCCTGATACGTCTAGATATGACTCTGACAAGTGTCACGTACGTAATCATCCTGTCTAGTCACCTGCATCCATTCATGTCCATTGTGCATTCCAGGCAATGCCAGCAGGGCAATGCGACACCCTACACGTCAAATACTGCTACAGAGAGGCTCCAGGAACACTCTTCTGAGCTTAAATACTTCCGATGGCCACTAAACTCCCCAGACGTGAACATTACAGAGCATATCTGGGATGCCTTGCAACGTGCTGTTCAGTAGAGATCTCCACCTCTTCATACTTTTATGGATTTATAGACAGCCCTGCAGGAATCATGGTGTCATTTCCCTGCACCACTACTTCAGACATTAGTCGAGTCCATGCCACGTCATGTTGCGGCACTTCTGTGTGCTCGCAAAGACCCTGCAAGATATTAGGCGGGTGCACCAGTTTCTTTGCCTCGTTGGTGTAATATCAAACTATCACAGCACAACTAAACGCACAACAAAACAAAACAATCATTGATCTTTGAAGAGACCTTAATGTATATACATCATCTGTGTCCTCTGTGTTTGCTAACATATATTTGTTGTAATAATCAGATTCATTACGAACGTTATACGGTACTGTTACATGATACATACACCAAATGTCAAAAAATAAATGAAGAAATGAAAAGATGTCATCGCATGTAGACACTTGCATCGATCTGAAGAAATATTTTTAAACTAGGCCTTTTTACACGTATTTTTCCATTCAGTGCTAGTCCCGATCAGCTATAGTTTTGCCCATATCGAGGTAATCCATGACAGGAACCTTTTTTTGCGTCCTAAAAAATATAGACCACAATCCACACAGCAAATAAAATAGGCTTTTTTTATGTAAGGATAACAAGCTCCGTCTACTAATTTAATTACGGACTCGTTTCCGACACGACGTGATGTACACACAAATACAGATACATATTAGCTAGATCCTTTTTAAAACGGATCAGATATTAACAATATCTACATCTACATCTACATGGGTACTCTGCAAATCACATTTAAGTGCCTGGAAGAGGGTTCATCGTACCACCTTCACAACTCTTTATTATTCCAATCTTGTATAGCGCGGAGAAAAAAACGAAGACCTATATCTTTCCGAACAAGCTCTGATTTCCCTTATATTATCGTGGTGATGGTTTCTCCCTATGTAGATCGGCGTCAATAAAATATTTTCGGATTCGGAGAAGAAAGTTGGTAATTGGAATTTCGTGAGAAGATTCCTCCGCAACCAAAGACGCCTTTGTCTTAATGATGTCCATCCGAAATCCTGTACCATGTCAGTGACACTCTCTCCCCTATTTCGCGATAATACAAAACGTGCTGCCCTTCTTTGAACTTTTTCGATTTACTCCGTCAATCTAATCTGTTAAGGATCACACACCGCGCAGCAGTATTCTAAAAGAAGACGGATAAGTGCAGTGTACGAAGTCTCTTTAATAGATCTGTTACATTTTCTAAGTATCCTCCCAATAAAACGCAGTCTTTTGTTAGCCTTCCCCACAATATTTTCTATGTGTTCCTTCCAATTTAAGTTGTTCGTAATGTTAATTCCTAGGTATTTAGTTGAATTTACGACCATCAGATTTGACTGATTTATCGTGTAACCAAAGTTTAACGGATTCCTTTTAACACTCATGTGGATGACCTCACACTTTCCGTTATTTAGCGTCAATTGCCAATTGTCGCTCCACACAGATGTCGTTTCTAAATCTTTTTGTAATTCGTTTTGATCTTCTGATGACTTTACTAGTCGATAAACGACAGCGTCATCTGCAAACAACCTAATCCGGCTGCTCAGATTGTCTAGCAAAACGTGTATACAGATAAGGAACAATAAAGGGCCTATAACATAACCTTGGGGAACGACACAAATCACTTCCGTTTTGGTCGATGTCTTTCCGTCAATTACTACGAACTGTGACCTCTCTAACAGGAAATCACAAATCCAGTCACGTAACTGAGACGATATCCCATAAGCACCCAATTTCACTACAGGTCGCTTGTATTGTACAGTGTCAAAAACCCTCTGGAAATCCAGAAAAATGGAATCCATATGAAATACCTTATCAATAGTTCTCAGAACTTCGTGTGAGTAACGAGCTAGTTGTGTTTCTAAATCCGTGTTGATTGTGTGTCAATAGACCGTTTTCTTCGAGGTAATTTATAATGTTCGAACACAATATATATTCTAAAATCCTGCTGCATATCGACGTTAACAATAATAAAGTGTTTGTCTGCGTGTACGGTTTGACGGAGTTATCACAACGTGTAAACTGCAGAAACTGTAGATGGTAAACTACACGAAATCATCAGCCTTGCTGCAGTCGACAGACAGCTACTTGAACTATAGTAATTGTTCCTTTGGTGAATTTTGTTTTATAGGAGTTTGTCCGTGGTTGAAGCGACATTTCTGTGCCTGTCGTTTCGTCTCCAAATACTGGCGACATCGTCAAAGGCCATACGAACACAAATAGCAGTTTCAAATTTAAGTTCAGCAAGCCGAGCCGGCCGGTGTGGCCGAGCGGTTCTAGGCGCTACAGTCTGGAACCGCGCGACCGCTACGGTCGCAGATTCGAATCCTGCCTCGGGCATGGATGTGTGTGATGTCCTTAGGTTAGTTAGGTTTAAGTAGTTCTAAGTTCTAGGGGACTGACGACCTCAGAAGTTAAGTCCCATAGTGCTCGGAGCCATTTGAACCATTTTTCAGCAAGCCGAGCTGTTTTTATGTATCTATGCAACGATCAGGACGTAACGTCGTCGGACACAGCGTAACATTTTACTTCTTCTTTTGTTCATCCGGGGATAATCTTACAATGATAAAGGATTTGTCACAGTAATACACTGAAATTAAGCAGCTCAAAAATAACATCATCAGACACCGTGTAAAGTTTTACTTACTTATTTATTGATTGGGGGAGCATCTTTCAGTGTGTAAGTAGGCTGTTTATGTTTTCTTATTGGCGACGTTACGTAGAGCTCTGTATGAAAATCACTGGCTGTGCTGTGTGCAGTCTGTGGCTAGTTTGCATTGTTGTCTGCCATTGTAGCGTTGGGCAGCTAGATGTGAACAGCGTGTGGCGTTGCGCAGTTGGAGGTGAGCCGCCAGCAGTGGTGGATGTGGGGAGAGACATGGTGGAGTTTTGAAATTTGTAAGACTGGATGTCATGAACTGCTATGTATATTATAATCTTTCAACACTATTAAGGTAAATACATTGTTTGTTCTCTATTAAAATCTTTCATTTGCTAACTATGCCTTTGTGTTTGTCTCTGGTGTTGTTCCATTGTGTCTAACTTTTGAAGCTTTTGCTGTGTTTGTCTCTGATTTTGTTCCATTTGTTGCATTAGCTGTAATAACAATGCATTAGTGTCTGGAATCTGTTGCTCTACGCTTTTCGGCAGTGCATTTGCACCGGCAACATTCGCATTTTGACAAGCAGAAAATGTGTCTTGACTTATTTGAGAAAACGGTGAGGACGCAAAACCTGAATCTACAGTATTTGCAAAATTGTGTCCTGTCATTTCGGATTCCTGAGGCGAGCTGTTGCCGAGCGATCGATCGATAATGCTTCCCTGTTCACTAATTGTTTCACTGCCTACGCCATTGTTTGCCGCCCGCTCCATTTCCCTACGCACAATTACCAAATTACTATGTTGAACATTAGTTAATTCATTACATGGTGGCGCTAACACACTGCTTTCGTATTCACTGTCATTTCTCAGTTTACTTTGGAGCCTAGTATTACGTTTTTCACACGCCATAATTGTCACAATACAGGAGTAGGTTAGATATAGTGGGAATTAGTGAAGTTCGGTGGCAGGAGGAACAAGACTTTTGGTCAGGTGATTACAGGGTTATAAATACAAAATCAAATAGGGGTAATGCAGGAGTAGGTTTAATAATGAATAAGAAAATAGGAGTGCGCGTTGGCTACTACAAACAGCATAGTGAACGCATTATTGTGGCCAAGATAGACACAAAGCCCATGCCTACTACAGTAGTACAAGTTTATATGCCAACTAGCTCTGCAGATAATGAAGAAAGTGATGAAATGTATGACGAGATAAAAGAAATTACTCAGATAGTGAAGGGAGACGAAAATTTAATAGTCATGGGTGACTGGAATTCGAGTGTAGGAAAAGGGAGAGAAGGAAACATAGGTGAATATGGACTGGGGGGAAGAAATGAAAGAGGAAGCCGCCTTGTAGAATTTTGCACAGAGCATAACTTAATCATAGCTAACACTTGGTTCAAGAATCATAAAAGAAGGTTGTATACCTGGAAGAAACCTGGAGATACTAAAAGGTATCAGACAGATTATATAATGGAAAGACAGAGATTTAGGAACCAGGTTTTAAATTGTAAGACATTTCCAGGGGCAGATGTGGATTCTGACCACAATCTATTGGTTATGAACTGCAGATTGTAACTGAAGAAACTGCAAAAAGGTGTGAATTTAAGGAGATGGGACCTGGATAAACTGAAAGAACCAGAGGTTGCACAGAGTTTCAGGGAGAGCGTAAGGGAACAATTGACAGGAATGGGGGAAAGAAATACAGTGGAAGAAGAAAGGGTAGCTCTGAGGGATGAAGTAGTGAAGGCAGCAGAGGATCAAGTAGGTAAAAAGACGAGGGCTAGTAGAAATCCTTGGGTAAAAGAAGAAATATTGAATTTAATTGATGAAAGGAGAAAATATAAAAATGCAGTAAATGAAGCAGGCAAAAAGGAATACAAACGTCTCAAAAATGAGATTGACAGGAAGTGCAAAATGGCTAAGCAGGGATGGCTAGAGGACAAATGTAAGGATGTAGAGGCTTGTCTCACTAGGGGTAAGATAGATACTGCCTACAGGAAAATTAAAGACACCTTTGGAGAGAAGAGATCCACTTGTATGAATATCAAGAGATCAGATGGCAACCCAGTTCTAAGCAAAGAAGGGAAGGCAGGAAGGTGGAAGGAGTATATAGAGGGTTTATACAAGGGCGATGTACTTGAGGACTATATTATGGAAATGGAAGAGGATGTAGATGAAGATGAAATGGGAGATAAGATACTGCGTGAAGAGTTTGACAGAGCACTGAAAGACCTGAGTCGAAACAAGGCCCCAGGAGTAGACAACATTCCATTAGAACTACTGATGGCCTTGGGAGAGCCAGCCATGACAAAACTCTACCATCTGGTGAGCAAGATGTATCAAACAGGCGAAATACCCTCAGACTTCAAGAAGAATATAATACACTCCTGGAAATGGAAAAAAGAACACATTGACACTGGTGTGTCAGACCCACCATACTTGCTCCGGACACTGCGAGAGGGCTGTACAAGCAATGATCACACGCACGGCACAGCGGACACACCAGGAACCGCGGTGTTGGCCCTCGAATGGCGCTAGCTGCGCAGCATTTGTGCACCGCCGCCGTCAGTGTCAGCCAGTTTGCCGTGGCATACGGAGCTCCATCGCAGTCTTTAACACTGGTAGCATGCCGCGACAGCGTGGACGTGAACCGTATGTGCAGTTGACGGACTTTGAGCGAGGGCGTATAGTGGGCATGCGGGAGGCCGGGTGGACGTACCGCCGAATTGCTCAACACGTGGGGCGTGAGGTCTCCACAGTACATCGATGTTGTCGCCAGTGGTCGGCGGAAGGTGCACGTGCCCGTCGACCTGGGACCGGACCGCAGCGACGCACGGATGCACGCCAAGACCGTAGGGTCCTACGCAGTGCCGTAGGGGACCGCACCGCCACTTCCCAGCAAATTAGGGACACTGTTGCTCCTGGGGTATCGGCGAGGACCATTCGCAACCGTCTCCATGAAGCTGGGCTACGGTCCCGCACACCGTTAGGCCGTCTTCCGCTCACGCCCCAACATCGTGCAGCCCGCCTCCAGTGGTGTCGCGACAGGCGTGAATGGAGGGACGAATGGAGACGTGTCGTCTTCAGCGATGAGACTCGCTTCTGCCTTGGTGCCAATGATGGTCGTATGCGTGATTGGCGCCGTGCAGGTGAGCTCCACAATCAGGACTGCATACGACCGAGGCACACAGGGCCAACACCCGGCATCATGGTGTGGGGAGCGATCTCCTACACTGGCCGTACACCACTGGTGATCGTCGAGGGGACACTGAATAGTGCACAGTACATCCAAACCGTCATCGAACCCATCGTTCTACCATTCCTAGACCGGCAAGGGAACTTGCTGTTCCAACAGGACAATGCACGTCCGCATGTATCCCGTGCCACCCAACGTGCTCTAGAAGGTGTAAGTCAACTACCCTGGCCAGCAAGATCTCCGGATCTGTCCCCCACTGAGCATGTTTTGGACTGGATGAAGCGACGTCTCATGCGGTCTGCACGTCCAGCACGAGCGCTGGTCCAACTGAGGCGCCAGGTGGAAATGGCATGGCAAGCCGTTCCACAGGACTACATCCAGCATCTCTACGATCGTCTCCATGGGAGAATAGCAGCCTGCGTTGCTGCGAAAGGTGGTTATACACTGTACTAGTGCCGACATTGTGCATGCTCTGTTGCCTGTGTCTATGTGCCTCTGGTTCTGTCAGTGTGATCATGTGATGTATCTGACCCCAGGAATGTGTCAATAAAGTTTCCCCTTCCTGGGACAATGAATTCACGGTGTTCTTATTTCAATTTCCAGGAGTGTAATTCCAATCCCAAAGAAAGCAGGTGTTGACAGATGTGAAAATTACCGAAGTATCAGTTTAATAAGTCACAGCTGCAAAATACTAACGCGAATTCTTTACAGACGAATGGAAAAACTGGTAGAAGCTGACCTCGGGGAAGATCAGTTTGGATTCCGTAGAAATGTTGGAACACGTGAGGCAATACTGACCTTACGACTTATCTTAGAAGAAAGATTAAGAAAAGGCAAACCTACGTTTCTAGCATTTGTAGACTTAGAGAAAGCTTTTGACAACTTTAACTGGAATAGTCTCTTTCAAATTCTGAAGGTGGCAGGGGTAAAATACAGGGAGCGAAAGGCTATTTACAATTTGTACAGAAATCAGATGGCAGTTATAAGAGTCGAGGGACATGAAAGGGAAGCAGTGGTTGGGAAAGGAGTGAGACGGGGTTGTAGCCTCTCTCCGATGTTATTCAATCTGTATATTGAGCAAGCAGTAAAGGAAACAAAAGAAAAATTCGGAGTAGGTATTAAAATTCATGGAGAAGAAATAAAAACATTGAGGTTCGCCGATGACATTGTAATTCTGTCAGAGACAGAAAAGGACTTGGAAGAGCAGTTGAACGGAATGGATAGTGTCTTGAAAGGAGGATATAAGATGAACATCAACAAAAGCAAAACCAGGATAATGGAATGTAGTCAAATTAAATCGGGTGATGCTGAGGGGATTAGATTAGGAAATGAGACACTTAAAGTAGTAAAGGAGTTTTGCTATTTAGGGAGTAAAATAACTGATGATGGTCGAAGTAGAGAGGATATAAAATGCAGACTGGCAATGGCAAGGAAATCGTTTCTGAAGAAGAGAAATTTGTTAACATCGAGTATAGATTTAAGTGTCAGGAAGTCGTTTCTGAAAGTATTTGTATGGAGTGTAGCCATGTATGGAAGTGAAACATGGACGATAACCAGTTTGGACAAGAAGAGAATAGAAGCTTTCGAAATGTGGTGCTACAGAAGAATGCTGAAGATAAGGTTGAAAGGGTCCTGTAGCCACCTTTCATAGCCAACTCTCGTAGTGGTCAAGTCGGCAAAGAGGTTTCCGCTACTTGTGAGAAATCCACCTGCGTTAGGTTGGTGGCGGAAATGGCATCCTGGGGTTTTCCGGTCCACGCGGAGCGTGGAAGAGGCTGGAGAAGCGGGAGGCAGTCTGCCGCCGGTACGGGAAGCGTACACAGCTGTGCTCCAGTCGAAGAAGGGTGAGTTGGACTGACCGCGTGTCGCGTTGTCACATAGTGAGGGGAGCTTTTAGCTTTTGGTCTCGAATTTCGTCTTATGAAGATTTACTTGCTGGGTTGCAGCAGGGAATGCAAGGCTTTTGTAGACTTTCAGTTTGATTCCCAATGCAGTCTTGACTTTGATCCGTGAGAGGAACGCAGCACAAAGGAGTTGCATATGTTGAAGTGCCCTCGGTTCAGTGTGAATGTTTATGTGCCTACACCTGTGTGTGTATGCTTCTAATCTTCTCCGGATCTTGGTAATTTTTGTGTATTTGTGGATTTTCTTTGTCTCATGTGATTAAAATTTGGCCACGGTCCATAGAAGTTGTCTCCGCGGACCGAGTGGGCACGCGAGTCTGTTATGAAACGTATAGTATTTCACAAGCAATTGTACATAGTTAGCATGCAACAGCAGTCTATAGATGCACTACATCAATGTTTTAAGGAATAAATAATTTTGCCTTCAATCTTATCTTGTGTACCGATGTTACGTCGCCATTACCTTCGCCATTTACCTTGTAGTTTTCCTTGTTGGCCCACCTATAGCGTTTCCATGTGCACAGGTGTAGTGATTAGTGTCCCTTTTTTATCTGAAACAAATGCTCTGGAATAGATCGTGTTTTCACGAATCTTGCTGCAGGCTGCACTTACGCATGGTGTTCACGACCTATTTACTTTACTCAATATTTGATTCACGGGAAGACTGCCTGGATCATATTAATAACTACATCCCACTCTTTATCAATGACTTTACAATGAATGTTCTTTTGTGAGTTTTTCTTATTAATAAATTAAGTAATTTTCCGACTCAGTGCTACCTCTTCTTTGTCGTGTGGCTAGAGTTGGTGGCGACCCTATCTTTTATATTGATTTCAGTGTCAAATAGCATTTTCTTATTTAAAGTGTGCGTGGGTCTTTTAGCTATCAGGATACATTCAAAGGGCGCTTCATGCTTCTTGCACATAGCGTCCTTTTATTCACGCTACTTACAAGGTGGGTAGATCACGTAACTAATGAGGAGGTATTGAATGGGATTGGGGAGAAGAGAAGTTTGTGGCACAACTTGATTAGAAGAAGGGATCGGTTGGTAGGACATGTTTTGAGGCATCAAGGGATCACTAATTTAGCATTGGAGGGCAGCGTGGAGGGTAAAAATCGTAGAGGAAGACCAAGAGATCAATACACTAAGCAGATTCAGAAGGATGTAGGTTGCAGTAGGTACTGGGAGATGAAGAAGCTTGCACAGGATAGAGTAGCATGGAGAGCTGCATCAAACCAGTTTCAGGACTGAAGACCACAACAACAACAACAATTGTCACAATATTTCGCACGATAACACAGAAAAGCACAAGTTGAAGAGCAAAATAAGATAACATAGCAATGGAAATAATGTCTACTTAATTCCAAGCGCAGCTGCGAAATACTTGGTGCAAATCTACATGCATGTCATAACTGTTTTACTGTACAACAATGAAAAACTACAATTACAAAGGAAATTCTCTCTATGATTACGCGCTAGCAATAAACAAAGGCTACACTAATTACACAAACTACAAGAAAGAAATCAGAAGATTCCAGTGAGGTATCCTCGGCTAAGGGTCGACATATGAAACGTCCCCTTATGAAAAATTATACATGACTGTGCTTAAACTGACACACAATATTTTTAGCGCAACACAATCTGACTTTCAATAATCCCTACAAAAGAATAGCCCTGACTAACATTAACCTATACCTTTCACAAATCACTTACCTCACAAAAATCTTCGTTACTCGAACTACTGCAATACAGCGAGCGCCACTACTGCCAGCTAAATAAAAGATTCAAACTACGGAACGCACTAACTACTGATAGGCATAGTTAGCAAATGAAAGATTTTAATAGAGAACAAACAATGTATTTACCTTGATAGTGTTGAAAAATCATAATATACATAGCAGTTCATGACATCAAGTCTTACAAATTTCAAAACTCCGCCATTTCTCTCCCCACATCCACCACTGCTGGCGGCTCACCTCAAACTGCGCAATGCTACGCTCTGTTCACATCCAGCTGCCGCTGCCCAACACTACAATGGCAGACAACAATGCAAACTAGCCACAGACTGCACACAGCACAGCCAGTGATTTACATTCAGAGCGCTACGTAACGTTGCCAATAAGAAAACATAAACAGCCTACTTACAAGTGATATAGTATCTGTAATGAAATTAATATGTATATATACACGGAGAATGCATATGTATGTTTTTATGACTACGGGACAGTTGGTCGACCGTGACATTTATGAAGAAACCATTCCGAAATTTGCTTTAAATGTTTTAAGAACACCTAAATGAAGATGTCTGGATCCTTCCGAATATGAGGTCAGTATCATCTTAACAACTACAGTGCCTCATTCGGCTGTCCCTATTGTATATTGTTGTTTGATCGCTTGTTTAAGCTTGAAACTGCAGTCTGACTTACTATAGTCTCTGATGATGTCTCTGGCATTGGAAGACGAAATTTCAGGCACAGAAACATGCCAAGGGCGTAACGCTCATAAAACAAAATTCGTAAAGGAAGCAAATACCGATCGTTAAAGTGTATTGTAAGAACAGTGACTGCAATTACGAAAATAAAGGAAACCCACTGAGATCGGTGAAACTACACTGAAATATGTTGTAAGGTGGTCACGTCATTTTCGTTTTTGCATATTATCGATGTGCACGTCAGAAACAGAGAGCAAGTTACGTTACTGTTAAATAATCTTTGGTCTTGTCGTGGCACAGTCTTTGCCTCTGTGCAATCTGATGCATTCTTAGTCGAAGTGTGGCAGGTGATGGACGTATTTAATAGTGCTCTGTGGACTTGTGATTGTATCTGTTAGATGAAGTAAGCTTGATTGTAAATAACAGCAAAGGTGAATGAGTTGTATATATTAACAAGCGAAGAGACTATACAGGGCGGTCCATTGATCGTGACCGGGCCAAATATCTCACGAAATAAGCGTCAAACGAAAAAACTGCAAAGAACGAAACTTGTCTAGCTTCAAGGGGTTAACTAGATGGCGCTATGGTTGGCCCGCTAGATGGCGTTGACATAGGTCATACGGATATCGACTGCGTTTTTCAAAAATAGGAACCCCCAGTTTATATTACACACTCGTGTAGTACGTAAGGAACATGAATGTTTTAGCTGGACCACTTTTTTCGCTTTGTGATAGATGGAGCTGTAATAGTCACAAACATATGGCTCAAAATTTTAGATGAACAGTTGGTAACAGGTAGGTTTTTAAATTAAAATACAGAACGCAAGTAAGTTAGAACATTTTATTTCGGTTGTTCCAATGTGATACATGTACCTTTGTGAACTTATCAATTCTGAGAACGCATGCTGTTACAGCGTGATTACCTGTAAATACCGCATTAATGCAATAAATGCTCAAAAATACGTCCGTCGACCTCAATGCACATGGCAGTACGTGTAACGACATTTCTATCAACAGCGTGTAGTTCACCTTCCGTAATGTTCGCACATGCATTGACAATGCGCTGACGCATGTTGTCAGGAGTTGTCGGTGGATCACGATAGCAGATGTCCTTCAACTTTCCCCACAGAAAGAAATCCGGGGACGTCAGATCCGGTGAACGTGCGGGCCATCTATCCCAATGCGAAAAAAGTGGTCCAACTAAAACATTCATATTTCTTTACGTACTACACGAATATGTAATAAAAAATGGGGGTTCCTATTTTTAAAAAAACCAGTTGATATCCGTTTGACCTATGGCAGCGCCATCTAGCGTGCCAACCATAGCGCAATCTGGCTTCCCCCTTCAAGCTAGACGAGTTTCGTTCTTTGTAGTTTTTTTCGTTTGACGCTTATTTCGTGAGATATTTGGCCCGGTCACTATCAATGGACCCCCCCCTGTATATTTTCAATACGCCATTAGTTTTGAAGAGAGGAAGTTTGAGGTAGACTGCAGCAGTGGGCACCTAGTTTGTCCCAATAATTATTGTCAGCTAGTTAACTTGCTCAGAGCTGACAGAAAGACTACCTCACTTCCCTGAGTCATGCATAAGTATACTAATTGACTAATCTGTTTGATTTTTATAGAAATTTTCTGTCAACATTGTACCCTCTTTAAATCATTGTTCACTTTGTTCAAAAGTATGTTATGTGTGAAGATCACGCGATGTTTTCCTCTGTCTTTTTGAATATGTACTTCATTCTAAAATCTTTTTCTTGGAATATCATGTCATAAGAATAGTTACTCTCCCCATCCCACTGTTTATTATTACGCATTATCACATATCACAGTTTGAATATAAAATCTAAACTGTTCCCGGACAGGTCATGAAGGCCCAACGGCACCAACCGGCCGCCGTGTAATCCTCAGCACACAGACGACCCTGTATGCGGATATGGCGGGGAGGGGGGGGGGGGCGGCATGTGGTCAGCACACCGCTCTCCCGGCCGTATGTCGGTTTACGAGACCGACAGTTTGAATATAGTGCCGCTGCCTGCTTGCTGTTTGCTGTTGTGCTTTCAAGAAATCCGCAACAATGTTGTCAAGATGCGAGGTAGGTGAAAATTTTTATTACGACCAGTTTGTAAGACGTGTATATTTCTATTGTCTGTTGTCAAACCACAAGTTATGAAAGATGTTTATATTTTATTAATAGGATTAAGTAGGAATAATTAATATTTGTCATGTTGGAAATAATTGTGGTAGCAGGGAATATCTGCACCAAAGTATTCTTGATATAATTTTATAAAGGGCGGGAGAAACCGCGTATGGATACATCTTAAGAAAAGAGCGGGAAAGACCGTGCATTGATACATTTTGTAATGGTAGCAAGGATTGTCTGCACCAGAAAGCATTGTTGGCAGGAGAGACCGCACTTTAGAGTTCGTAGGAAGTCAGTAGTAAGCGAGATGTGAAGCGAGTCGGTAGCAGATCTGAAGCGAGAGGCTGAGAGGAGCGGTGTGCCTGCCAGCCACCAGCTATGATTTACAAGAGATTATAAACGGATGTACAGAGACATCATCGAACTATTATCATAAGAGGAACTAATATTATTGAATTATTTTCTTTGCGAAACTCAAGACTACTGAAGGTATGTTTCCGCAATGTTAGTTGTAAGATTATTGTAAAACGTAAGTCCCATTTGAACGTTTGTAAAGTCATTTCATTACCAACAGTAAATATTTGAAGCGTTTTCAGAATATAATTAATTTTTGCCAGCAATCTTGCGTTACTGATTATAATCCATCCCAAAAACCATCAACATAAAACTTTGCAAAAATTTTATTGTTGTCAAGAAAAAGTTTAACTATGAATTACGTAACTCAGTCAAATTAATTAAAGAATAACGTCAGCTTTGCTAATAAAGAATAACGTCAGCTTTGGTAATAAATACAGCTACTTATTATGACAGCCCACCAGCAGTTAACAGAGTATAGCAAACCAGAGTAAGTATATTCATGTCGCAGTTCGATGTAGCAGTCAGATGGCGATCCAGTAACAGTAAATAAAGGTAAGGAACAGTTTTGGGTTATTGCAGATAACGACTGAGGGCCACGACGACGACACATTCTATGTTTCGTCGAAATAATCAGAAAATCACTTTTAATAAGCAGCAATTAAATTTGTTTGCGAATATTGAGAAAGAGAATAAATTTCAAAGGGAAGATTTCATTTGTTATTATTAAGCAAGAGACAGAAATCCTAAGGGAAGGCTCTGAGCACTATGGGACTCAACTGCTGAGGTCATAAGTCCCCTAGAACTTAGAACTACTTAAACCTAACTAACCTAAGGACATCACACACATCCATGCCCGAGGCAGGATTCGAACCCGCGACCGTAGCGGTCGCGCGGTTCCGGACTGTAGCGCCTAGAACCGCTTGGCCACTCCGGCCGGCTCCTAAGGGAAGGTTACATAGGTTATTGTAAAAGGGAAGGTTATCATTAAGAAAAGAGGTATAGAGGAGACGGGAAGGTTTCACAGGTAACTGTTTTATTTCAGTTGCGAATTTAATACAAGACAAATTGTGTTCAGATCTGTGATAGTTCAGTTCAAATTAGATTCTGTTTATTCGAAGGTTACCATACAACTATAAGTTGGATAAGTGGGTACATAGTTTTGGTAATACGTAGGTTTTATGGAGTGGGAGGTAAATTTGGGCTAAATTTCAGAGAGGTAGAAATGTAGTGGGGAGGTTACAGTATTTGGACGAGAAAGAAGAAGAAAACTGTGCTTGCTAAAGGCAGAATCTCTCACCGAAACAAATTTCAGACCAGATGTTTACTACAAATTGACAGATGCGACAGCTTGTTAACTGGTGCGGCGAAGGCAGTTGTGGGAGCGTAAAACAGCCCTGAAGATGCGGTCCTCGTTTTGGACTGAAGCAGCGGCGGCGGTGAGGGCGGAACCGCCAGCAACTTCGCAGCGACGGCTGGGTGCCGGCGGGACTCCGCCGCTGCTTTGCATTCAGCGCAGCTCAAGGACGACCGGGATGGAGCCGCGGGCCCGCTCCTTTGTATCGCCCGCTTCCAATCGCCCACCTCCCCGGCAGTCCGAGACTATACCCGCCAGGAGCAAAGTCTTGCACCGCACTGCTGCAACGGCGCCGTCCGCCGACACCACAATTCTGACTCGGCAGCAGTGGCGTAAGTTTCGTCATTTGTTGCTCGCTGCTCGTTCTGACACTACAAACGTGACTTCCTAGTCATTTCCTTGTCATCCTGCGGTACCTCTCTAGATACGATTTCCATACTACGTACCGCCACAAGACTAGTATACCAACCTAATCTCTTGGATTGGTTTAACTGTGGGTCCTTTCTGAAACATTGTGTATCTTATTAATTATACGAAACAATTACACTGGAGCGCCAAGGAAATCGGCATAGGCATGCGTATTCAAATACAGAGATATGTAAACAGGTAGAAGACGGCGCTGCGGTCGGCAATGCTTATATTAGACAACAAGTGTCTAGCGCAGTGAAAGATGGGCTACTGCTCTACAATGCCGGGTTATCAACATTTTAGCGAGTTTGAGCTTGTTGTTATAGTCGGCGCACGAGCGATGGGACGCAGCATGTCCGAGGTAGCGACGAAGTGGAGATTTTCCCGTACGACCACTTCACGAGTGTACTGTGAATATCAGGAATCCGGTAAAACATCAAATGTCCGACATCGCTGCGGCCGAAAAAAGATCCTGCAAGAACGGGACCAACGACGACTGAAGAGAATCGTTCAACGTGACAGAAGTGCAACACTTCCGCGGATTCGTGCAGATTTCAATGCTCGTTCATCAACAAGAGTCAGCGTGCGAACCATTCAACGCAACATCATCGATATGGGCTTTGGGAGCCGAAGGCCCACTCGTGTACCCTTAATGACAGCGCGACACAATGCTTTACCCCTCGCCTGGGCCAATCAACACCGACACAGGACTGTTGATGACTGGAAACATGTTGCCTGGTCGGACAAGTCTCGTTTCAAATTGTATCGAGCGGATGGACGTATGACAGGTGACACGTACGTAAGCATCCTGTCTGATCACCTACCTCCATCCATTTCCATTGTGCAATGTGGCCAATACCAGCTGAGCAATGCGACACCCCACACGTCCACAATTCCTACAGAGTGGCTCCAGGAACACTCTTCAGAGTTTAAACACTACCGCTGGCCACCAAACTCCCCAGACATGAAAATTATTGAACATATCTGGGATGCCTTGCAACGTGCTGTCCGGAAGAGATGTGCATCCCCTCGTACTCTTACGGATTTATGGACAGTGCTGAAGGATTCATGGTGTCAGTTCTCTCCAGCACTACTTCAGACTTTAGCCGAGTCCATGCAACGTCTTCTGCGGGGACTCTAGACGATATTAGACAGGTGTGCCAGTTTCTTTGGCCGTTCAGCGTCTTTAGCCTTGTTTCAAAACTTCGCTATTATTGTACAACATAGGTTTCTCATTATCATCCTATTTTACACCAAACAAGTGATCCAAAAGACGGCAACTAAGCCAAGATAAACAGATCATTTTCTTGATCTATCGATTCTTCACCTAAAATATAAAGTTGTCCATGATGACAATTTCGACACAGTTACTTTTGTATCCTACGACATTCATTAGGACAGCATTTACAGTAACTATAAATAAAATACTCTGGAGTAGAGCTAGGTGCCCACGAATTTGCGTCATTTTCTGTTTATGAATGAAGGCACCCAGGTTTTTTTCCTATAATGAGTTTGTAACATTGTCTAAAAGGATTAACAATTGAATTTTCATTCAATAGAAAAAATGGGGAGACATGCATCTGTTTCTTAATACAATAAGTAACAGTTTAAATGCAAAGGGTCTCTCTCTGTGTTTTTTTATGTCCCATAGATATCAACTAGATGTTGCTTCAATCGAAAAGATGAACAAATAGTCGTCATGAAAAGCGCTGTTTATAAGATCATCTGCGAAGAGTCTCAGTCCTGCTATATTTTACAGACTGGGAGGTCAGTTTCTACTATGCTCAAAGAACACCATAGAAGGTGAAGGTTAAAGAAGGCAGGGTCATCCTTTGCCGTACATTGCTTAAACCAAAAGCACGAACACGTAACAGATGTAGAAGTTCTACACACTCAATTACATATTACAAACTCAAAAAGAAGTGTTCCCACATTTGCTATTGAATGAACCGATTCAATTCAATTATTCATTCCTCTTAGACAGTGTTGCAACGTCTACACAGCAGAAAAACCTCGGTACCTTCATTCTTAAATAGATAATGACACACATTTCTGGCCACAAAGCATTGCTCCTGTGTAACTTATTCAAAGTTGTTGTAAATACTATCCTAATGAATGTATAGGATACATATGTAACTGTCTCAAAATTTTCAAACAGAGATAACCTTTGTAGTTTAAGTCAAGAATCGATTAAGAAGTTGTCATTTTTATCTTTCGTCAATAATAAAATCCGCTACAGTTGTAAAAATTATTTATTTCTAAGAAGAAAAGTACTACCCCGTTTGAGGACATATGCCACATCTTCAGGTGCATATTAAAAGCTTTGTTGCCATCTTTCGCATCACTTGTGTACTATAAAATGACCTGATAACTCGAAACATAGGGCGTACAGTAATAATGAAATTTGTGAAACAAGGCTAAATAAGAGATTCTTCAATTAATAAAAAAGTATAAAAACCATAATGAGTTGTGTCTCTAAATATGGCACACTTTTCTGTTTTCGTATTTTGTATTGATACAGCAACAAAAAATGTTGCATTTGCAAGAGGGACAGTGGGGGGGGGGGGGGGGGGCAGTGAAGGCTGTGATGTGTGTAGGGCAGAAATCCCGTATTGCGTATAAAAATGCTGAGGCCACAACAACTGTATTTGACCAACTGCGAAATAATCGCGTGTACAAATAGTGATCCAATACTGTAAAATGCTTTTTTATTCCAGTCTCTGATCACATATGAGTTCTTTAGACGATGACCGGTTTCAGTCTGTAATGACCATCATCAGATCTAAAATATATAAATATATGCATCTAGTGAGCAGTGTGTCTTTTAACATAAAACAGCAGTATTTATCACAATATACTGTCATACACCAGGGAAATGTACAGATAAAATATGGTAAGCGTACCTTTTTTACACCATGTGCTAAAGTGATACGGCCATAATGGCATCGTCAAAACATATAAATATAATCAGCATAGCATCGTCACATAGATTTAAAATATGGTGTAGAATAGGCCACATCGTTCACATAGTGATTATTGCCAACTACACTCCTGGAAATTGAAATAAGAACACCGTGAATTCATTGTCCCAGGAAGGGGAAACATTATTGACACATTCCTGGGGTCAGATACATCACATGATCACACTGACAGAACCACAGGCACATAGACACAGGCAACAGAGCATGCACAATGTCGGCACTAGTACAGTGTATATCCACCTTTCGCAGCAATGCAGGCTGCTATTCTCCCATGGAGACGATCGTAGAGATGCTGGATGTAGTCCTGTGGAACGGCTTGCCATGCCATTTCCACCTGGCGCCTCAGTTGGACCAGCGTTCGTGCTGGACGTGCAGACCGCGTGAGACGACGCTTCATCCAGTCCCAAACATGCTCAATGGGGGACAGATCCGGAGATCTTGCTGGCCAGGGTAGTTGACTTACACCTTCTAGAGCACGTTGGGTGGCACGGGATACATGCGGACGTGCATTATCCTGTTGGAACAGCAAGTTCCCTTGCCGGTCTAGGAATGGTAGAACGATGGGTTCGATGACGGTTTGGATGTACCGTGCACTATTCAGTGTCCCCTCGACGACCACCGGTGGTGTACGGCCAGTGTAGGAGATCGCTCCCCACACCATGATGCCGGGTGTTGGCCTTGTGAGCCTCGGTCGTATGCAGTCCTCATTGTGGCGCTCACCCGCACGGCGCCAAACACGCATACGACCATCATTGGCACCAAGGCAGAAGCGACTCTCATCGCTGAAGACGACACGTCTCCATTCGTCCCTCCATTCACACCTGTCGGGACACCACTGGAGGCGGGCTGCACGATGTTGGGGCGTGAGCGGAAGACGGGCTAACGGTGTGAGGGACCGTAGCCCAGCTTCATGGAGACGTTTGCGAATGGTCCTCGCCGATACCCCAGGAGCAACAGTGTCCCTAATTTGCTGGGAAGTGGCGGTGCGGTCCCCTACGGCACTGCGTAGGATCCTACGGTCTTGGCGTGCATCCGTGCGTCGCTGCGGTCCGGTCCCAGGTCGACGGGCACGTGCACCTTCCGCCGACCACTGGCGACAACATCGATGTACTGTGGAGACCTCACGCCCCACGTGTTGAGCAATTCGGCGGTACGTCCACCCGGCCTCCCGCATGCCCACTATACGCCCTCGCTCAAAGTCCGTCAACTGCACATACGGTTCACGTCCATGCTGTCGCGGCATGCTACCAGTGTTAAAGACTGCGATGGAGCTCCGTATGCCACGGCAAACTGGCTGACACTGACGGCGGCGGTGCACAAATGTTGCGCAGCTAGCGCCATTCGAGGGCCAACACCGCGGTTCCTGGTGTGTCCGCTGTGGCGTGCGTGTGATCATTGCTTGTACAGCCCTCTCGCAGTGTCCGGAGCAAGTATGGTGGGTCTGACACACCGGTGTCAATGTGTTCTTTTTTCCATTTCCAGGAGTGTAGCTACTGAGGTTCAGTAGCATCGAGAAAACTGTTTGCCTACATCCTCCCTGGATGTCGCTACTGTGGGCTTGCTTATATGTAGTCATCATTTACGCAAAAACATAATCTGATAAAAGCACATTAGATAGAATGCGTGTAGCAGACTTATTAAAATTGATGACTATCATAGAAACCAATTGTGATACATTAATAGATGAATGCATTTACCCATGTAAAATTATTAAAAGAAAAAATATATGAAGAGTATAGGTCCGACCCTTTTACGGTCAACAATTAATATAGCGTAATACATTGCCTGTGGCAACCTATAAATTACTTATGAAAGTATTTGATTTGCTAAGAGAATGGTGCCCGTGATATGCCCTCAAAGCATCGACAGCTATAGTTTGTGCAGGTAACTGAATTCCAGCGAGATCACATTATGCACCTACGGAATGTTAGTTGAACCTTCCAAAGACCGGCAACCACATTGAATGTAAGGCGTCAATTGTTTATCAGTGTTTCTGCCGGTTGTTCAAGAACGATGCAATTGTTCTTGATTCACTCTCGGATGTCGCACCAGACTAGCATAGCGGCCACAGCCCGCAAGACTAACGTGTCGTTCAGAGTGTCGACTGGGACCAACAGGAATAGTGTATTGGAAACTGGAATGCGAGCACCACTCTTCAGCCGTACTCTGACGCATGATGACTTCGAAGCCCGCATTTCGTGGGGAAGCTAACGACGTGACTCTAGAGATGAAAGCCGCAAAATTGTATTCAGAAACAGTGTACTCAAAATGAGAACAGATTCTGCCTGGTGTCTGTGGTGGTCGTTTGCCGAGACCGTCACGCTCGAAGACAGTGCATCTGGTCCCATCTGGGCATCATGGTGTGGGAAAATCACAACCCGTGAAGGCTGCAACGTCTGGTACTTACGAGAGGCCCGTGAATAGTACGTTGACGTGTCCGCCTCGATAGCTACGCAGTTAGCTTGGCGGATTGCTATCGCAGGGGTCTGGGTTTGATTGCCGGCCGTGTCCGAGGCTTTCTCCGATCGGGGACTGGGTGTTGTGTTGTACTTACGTTCGTATCATCACGACTGACATTCCATTACTGAGATGGCTGTATGAGCATGTCCCGAAAGCCAATAATTTGCAAGAAAAAAATGGTTGCTGTCCCTTCAGTTTCAAGGAGATCTTTCAGCGGGACAATGGCAGTCCATACGCCTCTGGAAAGAACCACCTCTTTGATCCAGACATTCTCAGTTCCCCTCGTCAGTACATTCGCTAGATAAGCTCCTCTATGAGCGTGTGGCAAATGTGGGGAGACGTTGTCTGGTCCAACAGATGGGCCTCTCAAAGCAACAACTCTAACTAGTAGCTGTAAGTAGCTAATTCTCTTAACAATAGAAACATGAACGCGTGTCGATCGGACCATCCATGGGGGTTTAAGAATAAATACCTCGCATAACGAACTTAATATGCTCGCTACACAATAAAAAGGGAAAACGTGATCAGGCAAAACTTCTTCCTATTCTATACAAAATTCTTCTCAGTGTCTCCTGGACTGAAAATAGCAACAACTTGAATTCAATACTAGTTAATATCAAGAGGGTTTCAGACCAAACAGATCTTGCCCACAACAAGTTCTGAAAATAATTTCCGGGCATCAGAAAATTTATAGTAAGAACTTAGTTTGTACTTTTGTAGATTTTTAAAAAAAGCTTATGACTCAGTCGATTGCAAGACACTATTCCAAACTCTGAAAGAACAAGGTCTGGACCCCAAAACTATTGTGATTATTAGTAGAACGCTATACGGTGCAACATTTAAGGTAAAATTACACTCCTGGAAATGGAAAAAAGAACACATTGACACCGGTGTGTCAGACCCACCATACTTGCTCCGGACACTGCGAGAGGGCTGTACAAGCAATGATCACACGCACGGCACAGCGGACACACCAGGAACCGCGGTGTTGGCCGTCGAATGGCGCTAGCTGCGCAGCATTTGTGCACCGCCGCCGTCAGTGTCAGCCAGTTTGCCGTGGCATACGGAGCTCCATCGCAGTCTTTAACACTGGTAGCATGCCGCGACAGCGTGGACGTGAACCGTATGTGCAGTTGACGGACTTTGAGCGAGGGCGTATAGTGGGCATGCGGGAGGCCGGGTGGACGTACCACCCAACTGCTCAACACGTGGGGCGTGAGGTCTCCACAGTACATCGATGTTGTCGCCAGTGGTCGGCGGAAGGTGCACGTGCCCGTCGACCTGGGACCGGACCGCAGCGACGCACGGATACACGCCAAGACCGTAGGATCCTACGCAGTGCCGTAGGGGACCGCACCGCCACTTCCCAGCAAATTAGGGACACTGTTGCTCCTGGGGTATCGGCGAGGACCATTCGCAACCGTCTCCATGAAGCTGGGCTACGGTCCCGCACACCGTTAGGCCGTCTTCCGCTCACGCCCCAACATCGTGCAGCCCGCCTCCAGTGGTGTCGCGACAGGCGTGAATGGAGGGACGAATGGAGACGTGTCGTCTTCAGCGATGAGAGTCGCTTCTGCCTTGGTGCCAATGATGGTCGTATGCGTGTTTGGCGCCGCGCAGGTGAGCGCCACAATCAGGACTGCATACGACCGAGGCACACAGGGCCAACACCCGGCATCATGGTGTGGGGAGCGATCTCCTACACTGGCCGTACACCACTGGTGATCGTCGAGGGGACACTGAATAGTGCACGGTACATCCAAACCGTCATCGAACCCATCGTTCTACCATTTCTAGACCGGCAAGGGAACTTGCTGTTCCAACAGGACAATGCACGTCCGCATGTATCCCGTGCCACCCAACGTGCTCTAGAAGGTGTAAGTCAACTACCCTGGCCAGCAAGATCTCCGGATCTGTCCCCCATTGAGCATGTTTGGGACTGGATGAAGCGTCGTCTCACGTGGTCTGCACGTCCAGCACGAACGCTGGTCCAACTGAGGCGCCAGGTGGAAATGGCATGGCAAGCCGTTCCACAGGACTACGTCCAGCATCTCTACGATCGTCTGCATGGGAGAATAGCAGCCTGCATTGCTGCGAAAGGTGGATATACACTGTACTAGTGCCGACATTGTGCATGCTCTGTTGCCTGTGTCTATGTGCCTGTGGTTCTGTCAGTGTGATCATGTGATGTATCTGACCCCAGGAATGTGTCAATAAAGTTTCCCCTTCCTGGGACAATGAATTCACGGTGTTCTTATTTCAATTTCCAGGAGCGTATGACAGGAGTCACATGTCACTGATTCTCTCCGTTACATTTCAACTTTGTCTTCGATAAAAAAATCCAAGAGCGGCAAAAACTGAAATCAGAGCTTAAAATTCTCGAAACAATCAAATTAGGAAGAACCATTATCAGGACAGACTTCTTAGCCTTTGCGGACAACCAGGTAATTTTACATCAGGGATCATAAACAGCAGAAATATAAGAGAAATTCGTAAAGAGACAGCAGTAAGAGTAGAGTTCCAAATGTGGTCATACATTATGTGATCAAAAGTATCCCGACACCCCCAAACACATACGTTTTTCATATTAGGTGCATTGTGCTGCCAGGTACTCCGTATCAGCGACCTCAGTAGTCATTAGACATCATGAGAGAGCAGAATGGGGCACCCGGCGGAACTCACCCTCTTTGAACGTGGTCAGGTGATTGGCTCTTACTTGTGTCATCCGTCTGTGCGCGAGATTTCCACACTCCTGAACATCCCTGGGTCCACTGTTTCCGATGTGATAGTGAAGTGGAAACGTCAAGGGACACATGCAGCATAAAAGCGTACTAGCAAACGTCGTCTGTTGACTGACAGAGACCGCCAACATTTCAAGAGGGTCGTAATGTGTATCAGGCAGAGATCTATCCAGACCATCACACAAGAATTCCAAACAGCATCAGGATCCACTGCAAGTCCTATGACAAATGGTTCAAATGGCTCTGAGCACTATGGGACTCAACTGCTGAGGTCATTAGTCCCCTAGAACTTAGAACTAGTTAAACCTAACTAACCTATGGACATCACAAACATCCATGCCCGAGGCAGGATTCGAACCTGCGACCGTAGCGGTCTTGCGGTTCCAGACTGCAGCGCCTTTAACCGCACGGCCACTTCGGCCGGCAGTCCTATGACAGTTAGGCGGGAGGTGAGAACTTGGATTTGATGGTTGAGCGGCTGCTGATAAGCCACACATCACGCTGGTAAATGCCAAACGTCTCTTCGCTTGGTGTAAGGAGAGTAAACATTGGACATTTGAACAGTGGAAAAAATATGTGTGGAGTGACGCATCACGGTACACCATGTGGCGATCCGTCATCTGCCAGAGTGTATAGTGCCAACAGTAAAATTCGGAGGCGGTAGTGTTATGGTGTGGCCATGTTTACATGGAGGAGGCTTGCACCCATTGTTGTTTTGCGTGGCACTATCACAGCACAGGCATACAGTGATGTTTTAACCACCTTATTGGTTCCCATTGTTGAATTGCAATTCGGGGATGGCGATTGCATCTATCAACACGATCGAACACCTGTTCATAAATGGTTGAAATGGCTCTAAGTACTATGGGACTTAACAAAATGTTCAAATGTGTGTGAAATCTTAAGGGACTTAACTGCTAAGGTCATCAGTCCCCAAGCTTACACACTACTTAACCTAAAGTATCCTAAGGACAAACACACACACACACATGCCCGAGGGAGGACTCGAACCTCCGCCTGGATCAGCCGCACAGTCCATGACTGCAGCGCCTAGACCGCTCGGTGGGACTTAACATCTGAGGTCGTCAGTCCCCTAGAACGTAGAACTACTTAAACCTAACTAACCTAAGGACATCACACACATCCATGCCCGAAGCAGGATTCGAACCTGCGACCGTAGCAGCGGCGCGGTTCCGGACTGAAGCGCCTAGAACCGCTCGGTCACAAAGGCCGGGCCTGTTTATAGTGCACGGCCCATGGCGGAGCGGTTGTACAACAATTATATCCCTGTAATGGACTAACCTGTACACAGTCATGACCTGAATCCTATAAAACACCTTTGGGATGTTTTGGAACGCCGACTTCGTGTCAAGCCTCACCGAACGACATCGATACCTCCCTTCGGTGCAGCACTCCGTGTAGAATGGGCTGCCATTCCCCAAGAAACCTTCCGGCACCTGACTGAACGTATACTTGCGAGAGTGGACGCTATCATCAAGGCTAAGGGTGGGCCAGTACAATACTGAATTCCAGCATTACCGATGGAGCGCGCCACGAACTTGTAAGTCATTTTCAGCTAGGTATCCGTATACTTTTGATCACATGGTGTATGTATATGTATGCCTCTCACCCAAAATTCTAAAAACTAATCCGAGAAAACTGATAGATTTCCTTCAGTTCAAGTATTTAGGCGAAAGCATTCAGAAAAAGTTTGGTTACGTAAATCATTATCACAGAATGGAAACGGCATCTGTAACAAAAACTACATCGCACAATACACCAAACTGAGACACTACAACAGTCATCCAACCAAGAGTGTCTTTGTGGGGCTGAAACACCCGTTTTAAACAGAAACAGAGACAATGACGAACTCAAAAAGAGAGAGCGGAAAGTAATCAGGAAAATTTTAGGTCCAAATTATACTGTAGAAGGAACATACAAAGAGCAAATAAATAAATTGAAAAGTATACCAACATTTATTCGGATTTAATAATCACTTGCTAAAACTCTATGATCATATTAAAAGAATGAAATCAACTAGGTTAACTATACAGGCTGCTGAATTCAGTTAAACCGACGGTAAAGCTAAAACTGAAACAATGAAATAGCTCGGTGCAATAAAAAAAAGACTTGAAAGAAACAACAGTAACAAAACTCGATATAACAAACAGAAAAATTTTAGGCATAAAATTCACGACTGGATGAATGGGCTTGCGGAAAAACCAATAAGACCCTAGCAAGAAAAAGCCCTTTCCAAAGGAATGAAAGTAATACAGGCACAAAGTAAAGTTTCAACGAAAACCTGACAATGTCCCTTGATGTACATAGCGCAGTCCAGTGGAGCCCAAACTTGAATAATAATTAAAGGAATAATGTGGGAAAATAAATGCATTAATTATTGATGTACTGCCTGATTATTAATATAAGTTGCGAGGGTAATTTGCACAAATAGTGATGCCAAAAAAACAATAAATCCAAAATAAAAAAAGTGTGAAAAGCTCAGTCAATCCTACAAACACTTATAAAACATTATAACATCGCCACACGAATTAATACATGAAATTCATTACGGCAGGAGACGCGTGTGTGCTGTTGAACCCTGTAAGTGGGAACATTCTGAGACTGGCGTAAAAAATGTAAAATGGTCTTTTGGTAAAGTGGGAAAATAGACTGGAAATTACGTGAGTGTGTGAACAACTGAAAGTGTAATGAACTTTTGCAGTAGCGTTGATCAGCCATGTGTTGTGCCAGTTTCAATCACAAACGCGAGCACTGTAAAAAATGACGTGGCAAGAAGATGAAAGTTATTAACTGCACTCGGAGGTTACTGTGTAATACTGTCTTCGAAGGGACTGCAGAACTTGTTGGTAATGTTTGAAGAGCCTGTCTTTAAACCTATGGTTACGTCGCAAGCAGCAACTCCAAGCTCACAGACAGACATTTCATCTTTGCATTCTCTCACAAGTTAGGTGTTACCTTTATTATTACGGATAGCAGGAGTATGAATCACTGAACCCATTACGAAATGCAGTAAACTTTTATAGTAAGTAACGAGATTTAGTACATAGATCTCAAATGGCTCTGAGCACTATGGGACTTAACATCTATGGTCACCAGTCCCCTAGAACGTAGAACTACTTAAACCTAACTAACCTAAGGACATCACACAACACCCAGTCATCACGAGGCAGAGAAAATCCCTGACCCCGCCGGGAATCGAACCCGGGAACCCGGGCGCGGGAAGCGAGAACGCTACCGCACGACCACGAGCTGAGGACATAGATCTCACGTAACGCAGATCTTTAATCACTGTCCTCGTTATCATTATCGTAAATTAACTCGTATTGTTGTTTCTATGTGGCTTTGCATGAAACTCGTTGATCCTCAGTTACCGTTTCTAACTTAGACATACTCTTATTACAAATTCTCCCTTCACCAAAATATAGCTTGCATAATAAACAGTTTGCGTTGCGTAGTGACAAAATTTAGTAACAACCAGTAAACAGAAATGTTATTAATTCTTTTCTTGATATGTACAGCCCTTGTTCAGCAATGATTCCTACTACTGCTGGTTGGGCCTGTGTGCTCGAATTGAAAGAATGATTTTACGATACAAATGCTTAACGAGGGAAACCAATTTACAGTATTTTTAATTATGTGGTACGTTACTGTATTGGCAGTCCTCCGATACCTGTATTGTCTTCTGTTAACATGATTATTTGACAATAATATCTCCAAATACGCCTATAAAAATTCTAAAAATTTTCTCCTACAGACTGTTATACATACCACTACATAACAGATCCCGTCCTACATTTGAAGCGTGTGTCCAGTGCCAAAGCGCACACTCGTCATCTGAAGTGATAAAAGGACGGTTCTGATAAGAGCACTTGCTAGCTTCGATCAAACAATCCTGTCCGTCATTAAGTAACTACACTTTTATTCTAGTTGCCGCATATCCGGTTTACTCTTGTGTATCTTTTTATTTCGTATTGTGCGACTCGTTTGTACTTACATTGGGGATGACACGGCGGTCGGATGGTCCCTATGGGCCACTTATGGCCTGATGACGGAGTGCTTGTGCTGCTTTTGTACCTGCATTCGATTATTAATCATACACAATTGATGTTTCTGACATGTGCTGAGTCTTGTCTCCATCTACGATAACGACGTAGGCTGAATCAATGAATTAAAATTTGTAGCTGCGTCGGGACTTGAATCCAACTCTCCTCTTTACTAGGAAGATGCACTAATGTTTGCGTCACACTGGCACTGTAGCCCCTACAGCCGTATGATATATGATTAATCCCATCACCTAGGCCTGAGGCACACACAGGATTATCGCAGTTTCGCTCATTGCTAACATGTTATTCCAATATTGGAGAGCCTTTGCGATTGTATTGGGGGGGGGGGGGGGGAATTTGGAGGGAAACATGTGAGAGTAATCTGTACAGGTTTGGTACTTGCAGTGTGGTGCAATCGTTAGTGTATCTGCCTTAATAAGCAGAAGATTTGGGTTCGAATCCTGGCACTGGTACAGATTGTAATTCCTTGCTTCATCGTATATTATTAATAGCATATTCGATTAGTTTGTCAGTTGTACCATTAGTAGTTAAGATATTTCTGTAAACAATGTCAGATCACAGTATAGTGGAGAACAGAAAAAGTGTCCGCAGTATTAAACTCATCCTACAGCACCAAGGACAAATGTATTCGTTCTGCCAGCTGCTGACGCAGCAGGCACCGTCAAGAGGGACCACTTTACCTGCAGTGCTCGATAAAAGTTCCATCCATGTGACTTACATTTGCTGAAAGAAAGAGTGGGAATCTAACAGGCTGCACTTTCCAGTTACATGGCTCTAACAAAACGAAAGCATTTTTACTCTAAGGGATAGAGCCACAAATACTCCATCTTTTTAAGAAAGCCGTCTTCGTCAACTAATAAGATCCTGCCATCTTCTAATGCATATTGTAGCGCTCTTCGCTCGTATAATTACATGACAAGCCTCATCATTCCGAACGAACTCGGTCTCCAACAGAGGCAGAAGAAACCACGGGTGTCGGTGTTGTTAGCCTTGTTGTTCTGGTCTTCACAGTTTAAATCACAAGCTTCATTCCTCGTGTTCCAACTGCAAATGTCTATAGCCCTACACCTGACTCCCTCGTACTCGATATTGTTCTTCTGCTCCTGATAGGAAAGTTCGTCGAGGCACATTAGAAGCAGTTTCATGCTTCAAACTAGCAAAATTCATTGCTATAGAACGAATAGTTGAAATGTTGCAAGTAGCAAATCACAATTTCAAGCATATACCAGTAAGTGAAACAGGCAAAAACATCTCAAAAATGATATCGACAGGAAGTGCAAAATGACTAAGCAGAGATGGCTAGAGGACAAATGTAAGGACGTAGAGGCTTATCTCACTAGGGGTAAGATAGATAGCGCCTACAGGAAAATTAAAGAGACCTTTGGAGAAAAGAGAACCACTTGCATGAATATCAAGAGCTCAGATGGAAACCCAGTTCTAAGCAAAGAAGGGAAAGCAGAAAGGTGGAAGGAGTACATAGAGGGTCTATACAAGGGCGATGTTCTTGAGGACAATATTATGGAAATGGAAGAGGATGTAGATGAAGATGAAATGGGAGATATGATACTGCGTGAAGAGTTTGACAGAGCACTGAAAGACCTGAGTCGAAACAAGGCCCCGGGAGTAGACAACATTCCATTAGAACTACTGACGGCCTTGGGAGAGCCAGTCCTGACAAAACTCTACCATCTGGTGAGCATGATGTATGAGACAGGTGAAATACCCTCGCTCTTCAAGAAGAATATAATAATTCCAATCCCAAAGAAAGCACGTGTTGACAGATGTGAAAATTACCGAACTATCAGTTTAATAAGTCACGGTTGCAAAATACTAACGCGAATTCTTTACATACGAATGGAAAAACTAGTAGAAGCCGACCTCGGGGAAGATCAGTTTGGATTCCGTAGAAATATCGGAACACGTGAGGCAATACTGACCCTACGACTTACATTAGGAGCTAGATTAAGGAAAGGCAAACCTACGTTTCTAGCATTTGTAGACTTAGAGAAAGCTTTTGACAATGTTGACTGTAATACTCTCTTTCAAATTCTGAAGATGGTAGGGGTAAAATACAGGGAGCGAAAGGCTATTCACAATTTGTACAGAAGCCAGATGGCAGTTATGAGAGTCGAGGGGCATGAAAGGGAAGCAGTGGTTGGGAAGGGAGTGAGACAGGGTTGTAGCCTCTCCCCAATGTTATTCAATCTGTATATTGAGCAAGCAGTAAAGGAAACAAAAAAAAAATGCGGAGTAGGAATTAAAATCCATGGAGATAAAATAAAAAGTTTGAGGTTCGCCGATGACATTGTAATTCTGTCAGAGAATTGGAAGAGCAGTTGAACGGAATGGACAGTGTCTTGAAAGGACGGTATAAGATGAACATCAACAAAAGCAAAACGAGGATAATGGAATGTAGTCGAATTAAGTCGGGTGATGCTGATGGAATTAGATTAGAAAATGAGACACTTAAAGTAGTAAAGGAGCAAAATAACTGATGATGGTCGAAGTAGAAAGGATGTAAAATGTAGACTGGCAATGGCAAGGAAAGCGTTTCTGAAGAAGAGAAATTTGTTAACTTTGAGTATTGATTTAAGTGTCAGGAAGTCGTCTCTGAAAGTATTTGTATGGAAGTGCAACGTGGACGATAAATAGTTTCGACAAGAAGAGAATAGAAGCTTTCGAAAGGTGATGCTACAGAAGAATACTGAAGATTAGATGGGTAGATCAAATAACTAATGAGGAGGTATTGAATAGAATTGGGGAGGAGTTTGTGGAACAACTTGACTAGAAGAAGGGATGGGTTGGTAGGACATGTTCGGAGGCATCAAGGGATCACCAATTTAGTACTGGAGGGTAGCGTGGAGGGTAAAAATCGTAGAGGGAGGCCAAGAGATGAATACACTAAGCAGATTCAGAAGGATGTAGGCTGCAGTAGGTACTGGGAGATGGAGAAGCTTGCACAGGATAGAGTAGCATGGAGAGCTGCATCAGACCAGTCTCAGGACTGAAGACCACAACAGCAACAACAAGAATAACCAAACACAACTGAACAGTAACAGAAAATGAGCATAAATACTTCCCGCCTGCGTGACTCACAATCAGTTTAGGTGTTGTCGTCTACTTCTGACCCCTCCATGTCGATTTGCATTCTTTACCATTACTGCTTACTATCCTAGATTTTTTTTTTCAGAGAGTGTGAGCGAAATCTTTGTCTAAACCAAAAGGCCGTATTTGTGCATTGCCAGAAAGAAGCTCGCATGGCTGTAAGTTGTTGCAGTAGCGACTACCGGCCATACAGTGGCAAAAGAGAAACATGCGGACATCATTTGCTCGACTACAACATCTAAGCAGAAAACCGAACTTCGCTTGTATATACATTAGCTGCCAGTCTAATTACAAGTCAACTAATAATCTCAGTATCTTCACGAACCTAGAAAATAAAGAAGGTGCTCAATAAGAGAGGCAATATATACTTTTTTCTGAACGCAAGTGTGTTTTATTCAGCATTCTAATACACCATATTATTCCCCACTCTTTTGGCTACAAAACCTAAATTTTCAATATAATCACCATTCAATGCGACGGCTTTATGCCACGTTACTGGCTGGTGCTGTATGGCCGCATTGTTCCACTCTACTGTCCGACGTCACACCCATCGTCTTGCTGCACCAATAAACTCCCCTTCATCCATGTACAACGTCCTGTGGATTGCATCCTTCTTTCGGCCAAACACATGGAAGCCAGAAGGCTAGGAACTCAGTGGACGCAGAGTTTTGAGTACCCCCAAGTGGTGGACGATGTTTGACTGTGATCCGTCGATCACCTTGAGTGAGAGTGTCCAGACGTTCCACCATTGCCGAAATCACATCTGTGTGCGGCGGTCTGGCACGCGGGATATAAGACAAACTTGCACGACCTTGTTAAACGACTCACCTTGACCATGTTCACTGCGCAGTCTCCGATGACGTTCTGCAAGTCCATATGAATATCTGCGATGCTCTGGTTTTCCTGCAAAAGAAACTCCATGACAGTTCTCTGCTTAGAACACCCCTCCGTTACAGACGCCAATTTTAAGGCTACGCATAGCGCCGCCACCTATCGGAACTTCATAAAACTACAGGGGCCGGATGCGGGAATATTCCACGGTGCCCCACAAAAAATTCCGCATTTTTTCAAGCGAAACTGTCCGAGAAACGTATTGCATTACTTGCTGAGCGCTCCTCGTACATCCGTTGGAGATGTTCTTCAACACTGTCTGAACATTACCACTTAGTCCACTACAGTGATCAGCTATTTCCAGTTAAAAGGCTATCCACCGTCTACGCTTCTCACACTAATTCTTCCTCCTCTTGACCACAAATAATTTCACGTACGAAAATGTCTCGATGCCTTCATAGCAATCCGCACCAATTTTCAACCATTTCTTCTCATGGTCTGCTTACTTTGTCAATTATGAAGCCCACTGTGAAGTGCATGGTAGGGCGTACTTCCCACCGTACCGCCTAAACTATGTGATCAAAAGTGTCCCGACACCAGTTAGTATACACAATACGAAGTAGGTCCACCCTTCGCCTCAGTGAGATCTCAAACACTGGAGGGGACACTTGCAATGAGTTGTCTGAATGCCTGTAGAGGAATGGTAGGCATTCTTCCTCAAGAGTCAAAACTAGACAAATTAGTGATGTCGCTTGATGGGGTCTGGAGCGAAGTTGACGTCCTAACTCACTCCAAAGGGGTCCCAATTGGTTCATGTTGGGACTGTGGACAGGTCACTGCATTTCAGGAATGCTGATGTCCACAAACCAGATGATGCTTAATGACAGGGTAGATTGTTATGCTGTTACAAACCATCATCATGTGCGAACTGTTCCTCTATTGTACTCAGAACACAATGATAAAAAATGTACACACATTCTTCCACACAGAGCGTTTTCTAACCAGTAAAAACACCCCTGTACCGTAACACCACATCCTCCATGCTTCACTAGTGGCACTAAACATGATGGTAGGTAAAGTTCTCCAGACGTTTGTCAAATTCAGACCCTTTCATCAGATTGACACATAGTATATCGCGATTCCTCACTCCAAATCACTCGTTTTCAGTCATCCACTGTCCACTGGTATCGCTCTTGACACCACCGCAAGAGTCGCTTAGCACCGACTGCAGACATGTGTGGCTTATTATGAACTCCTCAACCATTGTAACCTATTATTGTTAACTCCCTACGCAACATCACTGTGCTAGCAGCACCGTTGATAGCACTTTGGAAATCATGACTGATTGATTCCCTATGCACTAATACCCTACGCCGCTTTCAAGCGATTTCTATCAACCGCCCCCTGCAATGCTCGAGAGTTCCTATCCGTCAGTACACGAGTTTTGTCTGGTCTTCGTTCAAAAAAATGGTTCAAATGGCTCTGAGCACTATGGGACTTAACTGCTGCGGTCATCAGTCCCCTAGAACTTAGAAGTACTTAAATCAAACTAACCTAAGAACATCACACACATCCATGCCCGAGGCAGGATTCGAACCTGCGACCGTAGCGGTCGCGCGATTCCAGACTGAAGCGCCTAGAACCGCTCGGCCACATCGACCGGCCGGTCTTCGTTCAGTTCGTGGTTGTTCCTTCTTTTGTTGATATTTCAGATCACATTACCAAAAGTCGACTAGCACAGCTTAAGAAAGGCCGAAATGTCCTTATGGATTTGTTATTCCGGTGACATCCTACTGGTCCACGTGTGAAGTCACTGAACTTTCCTGTCCGCCCCATTCTCTTGTCACTGCTTCTCTAGTGAGATCAAAGTCGCAGCCGGAGCAACACTGTGTGATCAAAACTATCCGGACACCCCCAAACACATACGTTTTTCACAATAGGTGCATTGTGTTGCCACCTACTGCCAGGTACTCCATATCAACGGCCTCAGTAGTCGTTAGACATCATGAGAGAGCAGAATGGAGCTCTCCTCGGAACTTGTGTCATCCGTCTGTACACGACATTTCCACACTCCTGAAGATCCCTGGGTCCACTGTTTCTGATGAGATTTTGAAGTGGAAACGTCAAGGGACACATGCAGCACAAAAGCGTACGAGACGACCTCGTCTATTGAGTGATAGAGACCGCCGACATTTCAAGAGGTTCGTAATGTGTAATAGGCAGACATCTGTCCAGACCATCACACAGGATTTCCTAACTGCATTAGGATACACTGCAAATACTATGAGAGTTAGGCGGGAGGTGAGAAAACATGGATTTCATGGTCGAGCGGCTGCTCGTAAGTCACACATCACGCCGGTGAATGCCAAACGACGCCTCGCTCGGTGTAAGGAGAGTAAACATTGGACGTTTGAACAGTGGAAAAAAGTTGTGTGGGGTGACGAATCAGGGTGTACAATGTGGCGATCCCATTGCAGGGTGTGGGTATGGCGAATGCCCGCTGAACGTCTTCTGCAAGCGTGCGTAGTAACAACAGTAAAATTCGGAGGCGGTGGTGTTATGGTGTGGTCGTGTTTTTCATGGAGGGGGCTTGCACCCCTTGTTGTTTCGCGTGGCACTATCACAGCACAGACCTACATTGATGTTTTAAGCACCTTCTTGCTTCCCCCTTTTGAACTGCAATTCAGGGATGGCGATTACATCTTTCAACACGATCGAGCACCTGTTCATAATGCACGGTCTATGGCAGATTGGTTACACGACAATAACATCCGTGTAATGGACTGGCTTGCACACAGTCCTGACCTGAATCCTATAGAACACCTTTGGGATGTTTTGGGATGCCGATTTCGTGCTAGGCCTCGCCGACCAACATCGATACCTCTCCTCAGTGCAGCACGTCGTGAAGAATGGGCTGCCATTCCTGAAGAAACCTTCCAGCATATGATTGAACGTGTGCCTGCGAGAGTGGAAGCTGTCATCAAGGCTAAGGGCCAATACCATACTGAATTCCAGCATTACCGATCGAGCGCGCCACGAACTTGTAAGTCATTTTAAGCCGGGTGTCCGGATATTTTTGATCACATAGTGTATGGGCGAACAAACTTGAGCTCGGCCTATCGCACCGAAGGAGCTGTTCCTACATTTCTATTCGTGGTTGGCTGTCTTGACCTATCGTGTAGAATCGGCCTCTGGTGTTGTCGCCCTGTGGTGGTGTTGATGTCCCAAGCTACTGGCGAGCTGGTTGCGGGAGAGGTCCATCTTTTCATAAAACGGAGGGGCTGTTTGACGGAATCTATCCCTCAACAATGCCAGGTTCGCATGGAGGTAGCGCGGGGGTAGAGACTAGGAAAGCGCTAGTTTGAGCGCCCGATTTTGCACCCTCTGTAGGGTAGCAATATGGGAGTCGGCAGTGTACACCTCCTCACGGCCGCGGACTCCAGCACTGGACGAACCAGTGTCAGCTGGAGCGTGATGACGTGGCGAGGGGGAAGCGTCGATTCGGGGTTGAGCCGAGGTCAGCGCATGCGTAAACGCCCTACAGCCGTGTCCCTGCCCTCTCTGACTTGCGATAGATTAGATCAGAATAGATTTACTTTGATTCCAATTGATCCGTAGTGAGGAGGTCCTCCAGGATGTAGAACATATCAGGAAAACAACAATACATGACAAATATTTACAACTCAAACAAATAAGCTAATGTACCATTCCACAGGTCCCAAGTGGCATGGTCGTCGTTTTTTAATGAACGCTATGTGTAAGAATCATTTTACAAATACTAATGCACTGAATTTAAAATAAAAAAGTTTTTTATTTATTTATAAGGGAATAAAAGTGTAATACAACTACTAAATACTTATTTACAATGAACACATTACTGCACTGAACTGGTGCAGTAGTTACATTGTACACACACACACACACACACACACACACACACACACACACACACACACTTATTTACAATGAACACATTACTGCACTGAAATTGTGTAGAAGTTACATTATATATATATATATATATATATATATATATATATATATATATATATTATTATTATTATTCGCGTTTGGGCCCTACTGGACCACGCGAAGTACAATCACGGGGCATTCAGTTATTTTCTTTTAGACTTGCTCTCAGCCCAAATTTTTTTCATTCTCTCGGAATGAGCTCTTTTCCTTTCATCAGACCATGTGGTTCCAGTTTTCTTTGGTTTTTCAGCTTGACCAACTACCCAGTCATGAATTTTTTGCCTAAATAATTTTCTGTCTTGAATTTCATCTTGTTTTATATCTGCCTCTTTCATGTCCCCTTTTATAGCAGCAATCCATTTTATTGTCTCAAATTTAGCTTTACTTCGATTTTCGTAGAATTCCACTACATGTTTAGTTAGTCTGGTAGCATCCATTCTTTTAATATGCCCATAAAATTTTAATCTGCGTTTTTTCATATCCGAATATATGCTGGTGTATTGTTGAATTTCACTATTTGCTCTTAGCCTGTATGTTCCTTCTTCAGTATATTTTGGACCTAGAATTTTTCTGATTACTTTTCTTTCTCTTTTTTGGATTTCTTGAATGTCCTTTTTTCTGTTTAAAATTAGCGTTGCAGCCCCATAAAGGCACTCTGTTTTTATGACCGTGTTGTAATGTCTCAATTTAGAGTACCTCGAGAGACATTTTTTGTTGTAGATGTCTTTTGTAAGTCTAAAAGCTGTCTCCATCTTTTGACAACGAATTTCATTTCCAATTTTTTCTAGACCAGTCTCTGAGATTGTTTCACCTAAATATTTGAATTGCGAAACTCTTTTGATTTTTCCATACTTAGTTTCCAAAAGTTTGGGTGCCAGTTTGTTGCTAGTCATATACTGTGTTTTTTCAAATGAGATTTGGAGACCTACTCTTTCTGCTGTTTCTTTAAGAATTTCTATTTGTTTCTGAGCAATTTGGATGTCCTGCGTTAGAATAACCAAGTCGTCTGCAAAGGCCAAACAGTCTATTCGAATATTTGTTCGTCCTAATTTCACTGGTTGGTCAATTTTGAACTCCAATTTTCGTTCGTGCCACTCTTGTATTACTTTTTCTAGAACGCAGTTAAATAGCAACGGAGAGAGTCCATCACCTTGCCTCACGCCTGTTTTTATTTCAAAGGATTCTGAAATTTCTCCTCTGAACTTTACTTTTGATTTTGTACCAGTTAGCGTGTCTCTGATAATTGCCGTGGTTTTAGGATCCAGGCCTTGTTCTTTCACAATTTGGAAAAGAGATTCACGATCCACTAAGTCATAAGCCTTTCTAAAATCTACAAAGGTACAAACTAGTTTTTTATTGTAAATTTTTTGATGTCTGAGAATTAGTTTGAGGACTAAAATCTGTTCTGGGCAAGATCTATTTGGCCTGAAACCTGCTTGATATTCGCCAATTTTCCATTCAAGTTGTTGTTGTGCTCGGTTCAGAAGACATTGAGAGAGGATTTTGTATGTGACTGGAAGAAGAGAAATTCCTCTGTAATTATTAACATCAGTTTTGTCTCCCTTCTTATGAATAGGTGAATCAAGGCGGTTTTCCATTCATCAGGAATTTTTTCAGTTTGCCAAATGTTTTGCATGATTGAAGTAATTTCTTTAACGGTTTTTGGACCAGCTGCCTTTAAAAGTTCTGCAACAATTCCATCTTCACCAGATGCTTTGTTGTTTTTCAACCTATGAATTTCTTTAATGATTTCCTCTTCATTTGGTGCAAGTGAAACTGGATTGCATTGTTGGGGAATTTTTGGTGGAAATCTTTCTGTGGGCTCGGGCCAATTTAGAAGATTCTTAAAATATTTAGAAAGTTCTTTGCAATTTTCTTGGTTGTTAAGAGCCAACTGTCCATTTTCCTTCTTGAAGCAAAGATTCTGGGGTTGGTATCCCTTTATTTTGGTTTTAAAAGTTTTATAAAAATTTCTGGTATTGTATTTCTGAAAATCTTCTTCAATTTCTAAGAGTTGACTATTCTCATATTGTCTTTTTGTTAGTCTAATTAGTTTTGAAGTGTCTTTTCTAGTTGTCAGGAATGTATCATATGTGTCTTCTGTCTTGTTGCTATTCCATGCTTTAAATGTCTCTTGTCTGGCTTTGATTGCATGATCACAGTTTTCATTCCACCAAGCATGTTTCTTGTGTTTTCGTAAAGGAATTTGATCTTGAGCTGTTTTGATAATCTTGTGTTTGAGTTGTTCCCAATTTTGTGCACTTGTTTTGTCAAATTCGTCTGCTAATAATGATGGTTGGATTTTACTGGTGTCAAATTTGGGGATTAATGGTGTCCTTTTGTTGAAATTTTGGGGTTTTAGCTTTAGTTTCACACGGGTTAAGTAATGGTCTGAGTCAATATTGGCGCCTTTACGAACTTGAACATTTAAAATTTCTTTGTGACATGGATACGAGATTGCAATATGGTCAATTTGGAATTCACCTATGTCCTTGTTAGGTGATCGCCATGTCTTTTGTTTTGAAGGTTTTTTCTTAAAACGACTTGACATAATTTTGAGATTGAAATTTCTGCAAAATTCTACCAGCCTCTTTCCATTTTGATTGGTCCATTTATGTGCAGGGAATTCACCGACCGTTTTTCTAAATTTTCTCTCTTTCCCTAACTGTGCATTAAAATCACCCATTAAAATCTTTACATAATTTTGAGGAATTTTGGAGACTGTATTCTCTAACACTTCCCATGACTTATTTACTTTTTCTGGATTTGTTTTATTCTCCTGGTTGATAGGCATGTGTGCGTTAATTAAACAGTACATTTTATTTGCACATTTCATGGAAATTGTCATTAGTCTGTTGTTTACTGGATTTACTTCGATTACGGAGCCAAGAATGTCTTGCGAAACTGCGAATGCAACACCCAGATGCGGAGTGTTTTTAAGAATTCTTTTGTCTGTTTTACTTTTAAACAATCGGTAGTTTCCAAAATCCATGGTATTCTCATCAGGCAACCTTGTTTCTTGCAGGGCTAAAATTTTGATATTTTGTTCTTTTAGTGTGTCTCCTAATTTATAGAGTTTTCCTGGTGTCAAGAGAGAGTTAATATTGATAGTTCCAAAAAATGTTTCGACCTTGGGCATGAGTCGGTCAAAAGACTTCGATTTCCTCTGGTTTGGGATATAGCGTTTCAGCCTAGTCTCCCCAGAATCCGATAGACTAGTTGCGCCACTGATGGCGGAGGATTTGTTACCACCTGGGGTAATTTTGTAATTACTAAAACGCTCCATAATAGTACTTAGAATCAAAGGGTTGAGCTCAGAAAAGCTCAGTGGTTAAGACTGGAGTGGTTAGTTCCAGAATTTGTATTACGGCCGCACCTCTGGTGAACAGACGCCGACCACAGACCACAGACGCAAGGTGGATTTATTGTATTATATGCCTCTTCCGCTAGTATATATATATATATATATATATATATATATATATATATATATATATATATATACAAATCAGTTGGTTCTACTGAGAAATTCATCAATGGAGTAGAAGGAGTTGGCCACCAACAAATCCTTTAGGCTTCTCTTAAACTGAATTTCATTGGTTGTTAAGCTTTTTATGGCTGCTGGCAAGTTATTAAAAATGTGAGTTCCTGAATAATGCGCACCTCTTTGTACAAGACTACGTGACTTTAAATCCTTGTGAAGAGTATTCTTATTTCTAGTACTGATTCCATGAACTGAGCTGTTGGTTTGAAAAAGTGATATATTTTTAATGATAAATTTCATTAAGGAATAAATATATTGGGAAGCAGTAGTTAGTATCCCTAGTTCCGTAAACAGGCTTCTGCAGGATGTTCTTGAGTTCACACCACATATAACTCTTACTGTGCGTTTTTGTGCCTGGAAAACTTTGTACTTGGCTTGATCAATTGCCCCAAAAAATAATCCCATATGACATTATGGAATGAAAGTAAGCATAGTATGCCAGCTTTTATATCCCCTATGTCTGACATAATTCGCATTGCAAATAGAGATTTGTTAAGACGCTTCAGCAGTTCTGTGATGTGCTCCTCACAGTTGAATTTATTATCAAGCTGTAATCCCAAGAATTTAACACTGTCCACTTCTTCTGTCTGCTTGTCATCGTATGTTAGGCATATACCCGTGGAACACCCCTTACAAGTTCTGAACCGCATGTAGTGTGTTTTTTCAAAGTATAGTGACAAAGAATTGGCTAGGAACTAGTGATTAATGTCCAAAAATATTTTATTAGCTTACCCTTCTAAGACTACACTTGATTTGCTATTTATTGCAATGTTTGTATCATCGGCAAACAAAACGAACTTGGCTTCTGGTAATGTTACTGATGAAAAGTCATTGATATACACAAGAAAAAGTAAGGGCCCTAAAATGGAACCTTGTGGGACCCCACATGTAATTAGTTCCCAGTTGGATGATGTCTGATAGCTTGATACATGTCTCTTTCCTAATAACACCCTTTGTTTCCTGACAGAGATATAAGATTTGAACCATTTTGCACCATTTCCTGTTCCACTATAATATTCTAATTTGCTTAAAAGGATAATGTGATTTACACAGTGAAATGCCTTTGACAGATCACAAAATGTACCAGTTGCCTGCAATTTTTTGTCTAATGAATTAAGCGCATTTTCACTGTAGCCAGGTAAGAAGCTGATCGAACTTTACCATGGCGTAGGCAGCAGTCTTGGTCCACGGGATGGGGCCTCCAGCAATGACGAATGGCGGCGGAGCCGGCGTAATCTTCCATTCGGTGAAAATGACCCCTCACGCTTCCCATCACTGAATTTGAGCCGCCATTTGGTGGCCCAGGCACTCAAGATATCACATAGAAGTTGGGGGCGGTAGAGATAATACAATACTCCCCATCACCTTTTGCACTGACGGACCTCTCATGACATCTAGTGGTCAATTCCGCATTACATATGGGTGTCTGGATACTTTTGAATCGCGTCCTTCAACAGAGCTTTATGTAGATCATTTTACCATATTCGTAGGTTCTTCGCTTAAAGCTGGCTTATGAAACTTAGTTAGTAGGTTTTCATGCAACGGCTGTCGTCCATTCTTCAAGCTTTGCCATGTCAGGTTTTTCGGATCGCGAGTTAGAAGATAATATATTTTAAGGGAAAGGTAAACGAAACGAGTAATGTTGAAAACATTGCTCTCTGGCGCGACAGTCGGCTGTATCTATGTAATTTAAAGCGTGTGCAAACATTATCGTACGCTCATTTTCAAGTACGAGCTCACTTCTGCGAATGACTTATTTAACAGTCTGTCAACCCACCATTTACCACATTTTATTGCAATTCAAACTACATAGCGTGGTAAGGTAGGTAATTCAGCAGGTTCGCTCTCATTGGTCAACGACGTGTACCGTCACACGGCAGCCAAAAACAGCAGCCGTCTCAGATCCTCTAGCGTCAAGCGCTGACAGTAATTACGGCTTTTTAAGCCGCTTCCTGTTATTACATTGAGATTATCACGCTGACAGAGCCCAACATTACGTTGAAGAATTAGTATGCGGTATAAGCTAAAGGAAAAACTTTAAGCACTTGTCATCGTGCAAACCTATCTTAAATATCCGTCATTCGTCTTTATGATTTTACACAAGTAACTGCTACAAGCATTTTCCAGTTTTGGGTGCTTCCTTACACCCGACGTATTCAACACATAAAAGGCGATTAATCTTCAAACTTACATTATACGGAGGTGGCAAAAGTCACGAGATTCTGCGTAATGGTAGTAAAGCTACCCGACATGACATGCTTAACAAGTCGTTGGAAGTCCCCTGCAGGAAAATTGAACCATGCTGCCTCTACAGCCGTCCATACTTGCGGAAGTGTTGCCAGTGCCCGTAAATGTTCGATGGGCACCGACGTAAGAGTGATTTCAGGTGTGCAGTAGGGGGGTGTCGTAGGACCGTTGCTATTCACAATATACATAAATGACCAGGCTTTTTGCGGATGATGCTGTGGTATATCGAGAGGTTGTAACAATGTAAAATTGTACTGAAATGCAGGAGGATCTGCAGCGAATTGACGCATGGTGCAGGGAATGGCAATTGAATCTCAATGTAGACAAGTGTAATGTGCTACGAATACATAGAAAGAAAGATCCCTTATCGTTTAGCTACAAAATAGCAGGTCAGCAACTGGAAGCAGTTAATTTCATAAATTATCTGGGAGTACGCATTAGGAGTGATTTAAAATGTAATTATCATATAAAGTTGATCGTCGGTAAAGCAGATGCCAGACTGAGATTCATTGGAAGAATCCTAAGGAAATGCAATCCGAAAACAAAGGAAGTAGGTTACAGTACGCTTGTTCGCCCACTGCTTGAATACTGCTCAGCGGTGTGGGATCCGTACCAGATAGGGTTGATAGAAGAGATAGAGAAGATCCAACGGAGAGCAGCGTGCTTCGTTACAGGATCATTTAGTAATCGCGAAAGCGTTACGGAGATGATAGATAAACTCCAGTGGAAGGCTCTGCAGGAGAGACGCTCTGTAGCCCGGTACGGGCTTTTGTTGAAGTTTCGAGAACATACATCTACATCTACATCTACATTGATACTCCGCAAGCCACCCAACGGTGTGTGGCGGAGGGCACCTTACGTGCCACTGTCATTACCTCCCTTTCCTGTTCCAGTCGCGTATGGTTCGCGGGAAGAACGACTGTCTCAAAGCCTCCGTGCGCGCTCTAATCTCTCTAATTTTACATTCGTGATCTCCTCGGGAAGTATAAGTAGGGGGAAGCAATATATTCGATACCTCATCCAGAAACGCACCCTCTCGAAACCTGGCGAGCAAGCTACACCGCGATGCAGAGCGCCTCTCTTGCAGAGTCTGCCACTTGAGTTTATTAAACATCTCCGTAACGCTATCACGGTTACCAAATAACCCAGTGACGAAACGCGCCGCTCTTCTTTGGATCTTCTCTATCTCCTCCGTCAACCCGACCTGGTACGGATCCCACACTGATGAGCAATACTCAAGTATAGGTCGAACGAGTGTTTTGTAAGCCACCTCCTTTGTTGATGGACTACATTTTCTAAGCACTCTCCCAATGAATCTCAACCTGGTACCCACCTTACCAACAATTAGTTTTATATGATCATTCCACTTCAAATCGTTCCGTACGCATACTCCCAGATATTTTACTGAAGTAACTGCTACCAGTGTTTGTTCCGCTATCATATAATCATACAATAAAGGATCCTTCTTTCTATGTATTCGCAATACATTACATTTGTCTATGTTAAGGGTCAGTTGCCACTCCCTGCACCAAGTGCCTATCCGCTGCAGATCTTCCTGTACTTCGCTACAATTTTCTAATGCAGCAACTTCTCTGTATACTACAGCATCATCCGCGAAAAGCCGCATGGAACTTCCGACACTATCTACTAAGTCATTTATATATATTGTGAAAAGCAATGGTCCCATAACACTCCCCTGTGGCACGCCAGAGGTTACTTTAACGTCTGTAGACGTCTCTCCATTGATAACAACATGCTGTGTTCTGTTTGCCAAAAACTCCTCAATCCAGCCACACAGCTGGTCTGATATTCCGTAGGCTCTTACTTTGCTTATCAGGCGACAGTGCGGAACTGTATCGAACGCCTTCCGGAAGTCAAGAAAAATAGCATCTACCTGGGAGCCTGTATCTAATATTTTCTGGGTCTCATGAACAAATAAGGCGAGTTGGGTCTCACACGATCGCTGTTTCCGGAATCCATGTTGATTCCTACATAGTAGATTCTGGGTTTCCAGAAATGACATGATACGCGAGCAAAAAACATGTTCTAAAATTCTACAAGAGATCGACGTAAGAGATATAGGTCTATAGTTTTGCGCATCTGCTCGACGACCCTTCTTGAAGACTGGGACTATCTGTGCTCTTTTCCAATCATTTGGAACCCTCCGTTCCTCTAGAGACTTGCGGTACACGGCTGTTAGAAGGGGGGCAAGTTCTTTCGCGTACTCTGTGTAGAATCGAATTGGTATCCCGTCAGGTCCAGTGGACTTTCCTCTATTGAGTGATTCCAGTTGCTTTTCTATTCCTTGGACACTTATTTCGATGTCAGCCATTTTTTCGTTTGTGCGAGGATTTAGAGAAGGAACTGCAGTGCGGTCTTCCTCTGTGAAACAGCTTTGGAAAAAGGTGTTTAGTATTTCAGCTTTACGCGTGTCATCCTCTGTTTCAATGCCATCATCATCCCGTAGTGTCTGGATATGCTGTTTCGAGCCACTTACTGATTTAACGTAAGACCAGAACTTCCTAGGATTTTCTGTCAAGTCGGTACATAGAATTTTACTTTCGAATTCATGAACGCTTCACGCATAGCCCTCCTTACGCTAACTTTGACATCGTTTAGCTTCTGTTTGTCTGAGAGGTTTTGGCTGCGTTTAAACTTGGAGTGAAGCTCTCTTTGCTTTCGCAGTAGTTTCCTAACTTTGTTGTTGTACCACGGTGGGTTTTTCCCGTCCCTCACAGTTTTACTCGGCACGTACCTGTCTAAAACGCATTTTACGATTGCCTTGAACTTTTTCCATAAACACTCAACATTGTCAGCGTCGGAACAGAAATTTTCGTTTTGATCTGTTAGGTAGTCTGAAATCTGCCTTCTATTACTCTTGCTAAACAGATAAACCTTCCTCCCTTTTTTTATATTCCTATTAACTTCCATATTCAGGGATGCTGCAACGGCCTTATGATCACTGATTCCCTGTTCTGTACATACAGATTCGAAAAGTTCGGGTCTGTTTGTTATCAGTAGGTCCAATATGTTATCTCCACGAGTCGGTTCTCTGTTTAATTGCTCGAGGTAATTTTCGGATAGTGCACTCAGTATAATGTCACTCGATGCTCTGTCCCTACCACCCGTGCTAAACATCTGAGTGTCCCAGTCTATATCTGGTAAATTGAAATCTCCACCTAAGACTATAACATGCTGAGAAAATTTATGTGAAATGTATTCCAAATTTTCTCTCAGTTGTTCTGCCACTAATGCTGCTGAGTCGGGAGGTCGGTAAAAGGAGCCAATTATTAACCTAGTTCGGTTGTTTAGTGTAACCTCCACCCATAATAATTCACAGGAACTATCCACTTCTACTTCACTACAGGATAAACTACTACTAACAGCGATGAACACTCCACCACCGGTTGCATGCAATCTATCCTTTCTAAACACCGTCTGTACCTTTGTAAAAATTTCGGCAGAATCTATCTCTGGCTTAAGCCAGCTTTCTGTACCTATAACGATTTCAGCTTCGGTGCCTTCTATCAGCGCTTGAAGTTCCGGTACTTTACCAACGCAGCTTCGACAGTTGACAATTACGATACCGATTGCTGCTAGGTCCCCGCATGTCCTGACTTTGCCCCGCACCCGTTGAGGCTGTTGCCCTTTCTGTACTTGCCCAAGGCCATCTAACCTAAAAAACCGCCCAGCCCACGCCACACAACCCCTGCTACCCGTGTAGCCGCTTGTTGCGTGTAGTGGACTCCTGACCTATCCAGCGGAACCCGAAACCCCACCACCCTATGGCGCAAGTCGAGGAATCTGCAGCCCACACGGTCGCAGAACCGTCTCAGCCTCTGATTCAGACCCTCCACTCGGCTCTGTACCAAAGGTCCGCAGTCAGTCCTGTCGACGATGCTGCAGATGGTGAGCTCTGCTTTCATCCCGCTAGCGAGACTGGCAGTCTTCACCAAATCAGATAGCCGCCGGAAGCCAGAGAGGATTTCCTCCGATCCATAGCGACACACATCATTGGTGCCGACATGAGCGACCACCTGCAGATGGGTGCACCCTGTACCCTTCATGGCATCCGGAAGGACCCTTTCCACATCTGGAATGACTCCCCCCGGTATGCACACGGAGTGCACATTGGTTTTCTTCCCCTCTCTTGCTGCCATTTCCCTAAGGGGCCCCATTACGCGCCTGACGTTGGAGCTCCCAACTACCAGTAAGCCCACCCTCTGCGACTGCCCGGATATTGCAGACTGAGGGGCAACCTCTGGAACAGGACAAGCAGCCATGTCAGGCCGAAGATCAGTATCAGCCTGAGACAGAGCCTGAAACCGGTTCGTCAGACAAACTGGAGAGGCTTTCCGTTCAGCCCTCCGGAATGTCTTTCGCCCCCTGCCACACCTTGAAACGACCTCCCACTCTACCACAGGTGAGGGATCAGCCTCAATGCGGGCAGTATCCCGGGCAACCACAGTCGTAGTCCGATCAGGGGATGCGTGGGACGAGCTGGCCGTCCCCGACAAACCCCCATCCCGACCCCCACAGTGATGCCCATTGGCAACAGCCTCAAGCTGTGTGACCGAAGCCAACACTGCCTGAAGCTGGGAGCGAAGGGATGCCAACTCAGCCTGCATCCGAACACAGCAGTTGCAGTTCCTATCCATGCTAAAAACTGTTTTGCTAAGAACGTCTGAACTAATCTATAGAGAGCGCAAACAAATCGACAAAATTTAAACGGTTATTAAAATACAAGATTGCCTAGTAAATGCAGTAATGCTGCTACTTGCGCACTGCTGACACTGCTCGGCGGCGGAAGGAGACTAAGCGAAATTACACTATTCAGATACTAAAACACGATGCTACACTCTCAAATACTATAATACGCCCGAAATTTATGAACTAAACAATGCAAGTACCAAAAACACGCAAAGAAATTAAGAATTAAACTATGTAACAAATGAGTGAGCTAGGAGTATACGACTTGCTGCTCAGCTGCTTATCCAACGGCGGCAGGGAGCACACTGACTGCGACCAACCGACACTGGCCGTTCAAAACAAAACAGTAGACAAACGACTACGCGAATTTACACTATTCAGGTACTGAAACGCGATGCTACAACTCTCAAATACTATAATACGCTCGAAATTTATGAATTAAACAATGCAAGTACCAAAAACACGCAAAGAAATTAAGAATTAAACTATGTAACAAATGAGTGAGCTAGGAGTATACGACTTGCTGCTCAGCTGCTTATCCAACGGCGGCAGGGAGCACACTGACTGCGACCAACCGACACTGGCCGTTCAAAACAAAACAGTAGACAAACGACTACGCGAATTTACACTATTCAGGTACTAAAACGCGATGCTACAACTCTCAAATACTATAATACGCTCGAAATTTATGAATTAAACAATGCAAGTACCAAAAACACGCAAAGAAATTAAGAATTAAACTATGTAACAAATGAGTGAGCTAGGAGTATACGACTTGCTGCTCAGCTGCTTATCCAACGGCGGCAGGGAGCACACTGACTGACCAACCGACACTGGCCGTTCAAAACAAAACAGTAGACAAACGACTACGCGAATTTACACTATTCAGGTACTGAAACGCGATGCTACAACTCTCAAATACTATAATACGCTCGAAATTTATGAATTAAACAATGCAAGTACCAAAAACACGCAAAGAAATTAAGAATTAAACTATGTAACAAATGAGTGAGCTAGGAGTATACGACTTGCTGCTCAGCTGCTTATCCAACGGCGGCAGGGAGCACACTGACTGCGACCAACCGACACTGGCCGTTCAAAACAAAACAGTAGACAAACGACTACGCGAATTTACACTATTCAGGTACTGAAACGCGATGCTACAACTCTCAAATACTATAATACGCTCGAAATTTATGAATTAAACAATGCAAGTACCAAAAACACGCAAAGAAATTAAGAATTAAACTATGTAACAAATGAGTGAGCTAGGAGTATACGACTTGCTGCTCAGCTGCTTATCCAACGGCGGCAGGGAGCACACTGACTGACCAACCGACACTGGCCGTTCAAAACAAAACAGTAGACAAACGACTACGCGAATTTACACTATTCAGGTACTGAAACGCGATGCTACAACTCTCAAATACTATAATACGCTCGAAATTTATGAATTAAACAATGCAAGTACCAAAAACACGCAAAGAAATTAAGAATTAAACTATGTAACAAATGAGTGAGCTAGGAGTATACGACTTGCTGCTCAGCTGCTTATCCAACGGCGGCAGGGAGCACACTGACTGCGACCAACCGACACTGGCCGTTCAAAACAAAACAGTAGACAAACGACTACGCGAATTTACACTATTCAGGTACTGAAACGCGATGCTACAACTCTCAAATACTATAATACGCTCGAAATTTATGAATTAAACAATGCAAGTACCAAAAACACGCAAAGAAATTAAGACCTTCACCGAGGAGTCAAGCAGTATATTGCTCCCTCCTACGTATATATCGCGTAGAGACCATAAGGATAAAATCAGAGAGATTAGAGCCCACACAGAAGCATACCGACAATCCATCTTTCCACGAACAATACGAGACTGGAATAGAAGGGAGAACCGGCAGAGGTACTCAAGGTACCCTCCGCCTCACACCGTCAGGTGGCTTGCGGAGCATGGATGTAGATGTAGATGGGATTCATATCGGGCGACCTGTGTGGCCAGATCATCAGCTCGATTTGTCCAGAATGTTCTTCAAACCAATCGCGAACAGTAGTGCCCCGGTTACATGGCGCATTGTCATCCATAAAAGGCCCATCATTGTTTTGGAGCATGAAGTCCATAAATGACACCAAATGGTCTCCAAGTAGCCGAACATAATTATTTCCAGTCAATGATGTGTTCAGTTGGACCAATGGTGGTCCCCGTTCATGACAGGGAAACACAGCCCACGTCGTTATGGAGCCACCAGCAACTTGCTCACTGCCTCAATGATAAACTGGGTCCATGGACTTTTGGGACCTGCGCCACAATCGAACCCTGCTGTCAGCTATTACCAAGTGATATCGGGACTCGTCTGACCCGGTCACGGTTTTCCAGTAGGCTAGGATCCAATCGATGTGGCCAGGAGAGGTCCAGTAGTGGATGTCATGCTGTTAGCGAAGGAACTCGCTTGGGTTGTCTGGTGCCACAGCCCATTAACGCTGAGGCGTAGCGCCTTCGCAGCGCTCCTGTCACTTGTTGGGACAATATCGTTATAGGCATGAGTCATCGACAGATGTCACCAGCTGACATGGACCTGAGTTACAGAGCTGCACGTAGTTGTACTAGTAGGCGGCAGAGGTCAGCAGTTGACGGACAGTCGTAGTAAAAACAATGTCGTAAAGTTATGTTTGACTAATATTTAATGTATTTGCATAATTATAATTGTTTTATATGTGCAGTAATTAGCAGTGTCAGTGTTGTATGAGTGTAGAAGAACAGAAGTAAATGAAAAAAGTTTTGTTTATTCACGAAGTACCAGTTAAACTATACAGGGGATTTACTATAATTAAATGTGCAGTCAGTTTATGGTACTAATAAATCGTGAGTAGAGCACAAATTAATCGGTAAATTGAGAAGGAGTAATTTTATATTTGATACTTTTCTAAATTTATTTATTTAGTAATTGCCATAGAAAGAAATGTTTTACTTTGATTAGTCATTGAAGTAAAGCGCGGGTTAGCGCGGGATAATACTGCAACCTGATTTGCTGTTTGTGTTATCAGCCAATCAGAAAAATGCAGGCTCGCGCCAGTCTATGCTGGGAACAAAGCCTTTGGTGTGATCTAAGTAAGTCGGGGCTGAGAGTTCGAACTAGTAACATGTCATTGAATGCAGCTCCGACGAAAGTACTGTGAAATCGCGGAAAAATGCTAATTACGAGTTCGCGAAGTAGTACAAAGTGTATTTAAGTGAACGGTATAGTGGAAGTCGTGTGGAATTTCGGACGGAATATTAAAATTATTGCTTTTGACTGTAAGTTAAAACCGCGTGGCGTGTTGTGCGATCTGAGACTGGAACAGGTATTACGTGTAGAGCAGAGTGCACAACATTTGAGCGAGCATTTTCATAACTAAACGATCCGGTGAACTCTATTAACTTCAGTAACGGATGTAAATACCATAAACTGGCTACGTGTGTGATTGTGATGTGTGTGTGAACTTTACATTGTCCTGCCACCTAGTACGGACTTGGCAGTATTAACTGTGATCTTTATCGTAAAAATACACCTGAAAATTTACGAGGTGAATTCAAGTTCTAAGGCCTCCGATTTTTTTTCTAATTAACTACTCACCCGAAATCGATGAAACTGGCGTTACTTCTCGACGTAATCGCCCTGCAGACGTACACATTTTTCACAACGCTGACGCCATGATTCCATGGCAGCGGCGAAGGCTTCTTTAGGAGTCTGTTTTGACCACTGGAAAATCGCTGAGGCAATAGCAGCACGGCTGGTGAATGTGCGGCCACGGAGAGTGTCTTTCATTGTTGGAAAATGCCAAAAGTCACTTGGAGCCAGGTCAGGTGAGTAGGGAGCATGAGGGATCACTTCAAAGTTGTTATCATGAAGAAACTGTTGCGTAACGTTAGCTCGATGTGCGGGTCCGTTGTCTTCGTGAAACAGCACACGCGCAGCCCTTCCCGGACGTTTTTGTTGCAGTGCGGAAGGAATTTGTTCTTCAAAACATTTTCGTAGGATGCACCTGTTACCGTAGTGCCCTTTGGAACGCAATGGGTAAGGATTACGTCCTCGCTGTCCCAGAACATGGACACCATCATTTTTTCACTACTGGCGGGTACCCAAAATTTATTTGGTGGCGGTGAATCTGTGTGCTTCCATTGAGCTGACTGGCGCTTCGTTTCTGGATTGAAAAATGGCATCCACGTCTCATCCATTGTCACAAACGACGAAAAGAAAGTCCTATTCATGCTGTCGTTGCACGTCAACATTGCTTGCCAACATGCCACACGGGCAGCCATGTGGTCGTCCGTCAGCATTCGTGGCACCCACCTGGATGACACATTTCGCATTTTCAGGTCGTCATGCAGGATTGTGTGCACAGAACCCACAGAAATGCCAACTCTGGAGGCGATCTATTGAACAGTCATTCGGCGATCCCCCAAAACAATTCTCTCCACTTTCTCGATCATGTCGTCAGACCGGCTTGTGCGCGCCCGAGTTTGTTTTGGATTGTTGTCACACAGTGTTCTGCCTTCATTAAACTGTCGCACCCACGAACGCACTTTCGACACATCGATAACTCCATCACCACATGTCTCCTTCAACTGTCGATGAATTTCAATTGGTTTCACACTACGCAAATTCAGAAAACGAATGATTGCACGCTGTTCAAGTAAGGAAAACGTCGCCATTTTAAGTATTTAAAACAGTTCTCATTCTCGCCGCTGGCAGTAAAATTCCGTCTGCCATACGGTGCTGCCATCTCTGGGACGTATAGACAATGAACGCGGCCTCATTTTAAAACAATGTGCATGTTTCTATCTCTTTCCAGTCCGGAGAAAAAAAATCAGAGGCCTTAGAACTTGAATGCACCTCGTACATTGCCAAGTTAAAACTTTTATTTCAGTAGGTAGCCACATCCCATTTACCGGACAATTCTATGTATGTTGCGACCTGCACTAGATAGTAGTGGTCTAGTATTTTCTACTACAGCTTTTAGCTAGACAAACGAACATTGCTGGACACTGGCAGGGCGGTGAAAAGTAACGTGCCGCGCCGCAACGCCATATTTCGTCGCACTGTCTAAGCGGATACGTTCGTCGTGCGTCCCACATTCATTTCTGTAGTTACTTCATGCAGTGCTCCTTTTCTGTTACCACTGATAACTCTACCCAAAAGCCACTGCTCTCCGTCGTTAAGTGAAGGTCGTCGGCCGCTTCGTTGTCTGTGATGAGAGGTAATTCCTGACGTCTGGTACTCTCGGCATATTCTTGCCACTATGGATCGCAGAATATCGAATTTCCTAACGATTTACGAAATGGAATGTCCCATGCGTTCAGCTCCAGTTACCATTCCGCGTTCAGTCTGTTAGTTCCCGTCGTGAAGGGCCATGATCACGTCGGAAACCTTTTCACATGAATCACCTGAATACAAATGACAGCTCCGACAATGCACTGCCTTTTTATATCTACATCTACATACATACTCCTCAATCCACCATACGGTGCATGGCGGAGGGTACCTCGTACCACAACTAGCATCTTCTTTCCCTGTTCCACTCCCAAACAGAACGAGGGAAAAAGACTGCCTATATGCCTCTGTACGAGCCCTAATCTCTCTTACCTTATCTTTGTGGTCTTTCCGCGAAATGTAAGTTGGCGGCAGTAAAATTGTACTGCAGTCAGCCTCAAATGCTGGTTCTCTAAATTTCCTCAGTAGCGATTCACGAAAAGAACGCCTCCTTTCCTCTACAGACTCCCACGCGAGTTCCTGAAGCATTTCCGTAACACTCTCGTGATGATCAAACCTACCAGTAACAAATCTAGCAGCCCGCCTCTGAATTGCTTCTATGTCCTCTCTAAATCTGACATGATAGGGATCCCAAACGCTCGAGCAGTACTCAAGAATAGGTCGTATTAGTATTTTATAAGCGGTCTCCTTTACAGGTGAACCACATCTTCCCAAAATTCTACCAATGAACCGAAGACGACTATCCGCCTTCCCTACAACTGCCATTACATGCTTGTCCCACTTCATATCGCTCTGCAATGTTACGCCCAAATATTTAATCGACGTGACTGTGTCAAACGCTACACTACTAATGGAGTATTCAAACATTACAGGATTCTTTTTCCTATTCATCTGTATTAATTTACATTTATCTATATTGAGAGATAGCTGCCATTCTTTTCACCAATCCCAAATCCTGTCCAAGTCATCTTGTATCCTCCTACAGTCACCCAACGACAACACCTCCCCGTACACCACAGCATCATCAGCAAACAGACGCACATTGCTATCCACCCTATCCAAAATATCATTTATGTAGATAGGAAACAACAGCGGACCTACCACACTTTCCTGGGGGACTCCAGATGATACCCTCACTTCCGATGAACACTCACCATCGAGGACTACGTACTGGGTTCTATTACTTAAGAAGTCTTCGAGCCACTCACATATTTGGGAACCAATCCCATATGCTCGTACCTTAGTTAGGAGTCTGCAGTGGGGCACCGAGCCAAACGCTTTCCAGAAGTCAAGGAATATGGCACCCGTCTGTTACCCTTGATTCATGGTTCGCAAGATATCATGTGAAAAAAGGGCGAGTAACGTTTCGCAGGAGCGACGCTTTCTAAAGCCGTGCTGATGCATGGACAGCAACTTCCCTGTCTCAAGGAAATTCATTATATTCGAACTGAGAATATGTTCGAGAATCCCGCAACAAACCGATGTTAAGGATATTGGTCTGTAATTTTGAGAATCCGTCCTTCTACCCTTCTTATATACAGGCGTCACCTGCGTTTTTTTCCAGTCGCTCTGGACTTTACGTTGGGCAAGAGATTCGCGATAAATGCAAGCTAAGTAAGGAGCCAATGCAGTAGAGTACTCTCTGTAAAACCGAATTGGAATCCCATCAGGACCTGTCGATTTATTTATTTTCAACCCATTCAGCTGCTTCACAACCCCAGGGATGTCTATCGCTATGTCCTCCATACGGGAATCTGTACGAGACTCAAACGGCGGTATGTTTGTACTATCCTCCTGCGTGAAAGGTTTCTAAAATGCTAAATTTAAAATTTCAGCTTTTGTTTTGCTGTCTTCCGTTCCCAGGCCAGACTGATCAGTGATTTACTGGATGGAAGTCTTCGACCCGCTTACCGATTTTACGTAAGACCTGTATTTCCTTGGGTTTTCAGCAAGATCTTTTGCTAAGGTATGACGGTGGTAGTGGTTGTATGCTTGTGTACACGTCCTACCGCCCCCATGTATGTATATATCGCTCTCTCGTGCCTTTTGACACCTCAGTGTAATATTTGTCCAGAAAGTTTCACTAAAAAGTACGGAATCCGAGACAGTCCAGAGCAAGTTTCCCACTTCATTGCATCTTTAGTTAGCACTTACACACATAGACACAAAATGCGGATAAAAGTTTCTGTGTTAATTTCTCAAAATGTTAGATGTTTAAAGTTGCTTAATGTTACCATTACATCGTTATGTTGGAAATATTACCTTCAGAGAAAAATATGTACTAATTTCTATCTCTGATATTGTTGGTAAACACACATGTTATGGATATATCACATTGATTCAGTCTTGCTTCGCTGTGAAATTTGTTGAACATGACATTTTACTGCTGCTTTCTGCGAATAGAATCGTATCGATAATTTAGTAAGTTCATAGTGATCACGAACTCATATTCGGGAATTTATTGACTTCATTAAAAATGTTTCACTGGTATATTTCCCAAATAACTGTCGATGACACTGAATGTGATTGGAACTTATCGCCGGCCGAAGTGGCCGTGCGGTTAAAGGCGCTACAGTCTGGAACCGCAAGACCGCTACGGTCGCAGGTTCGAATCCTGCCTCGGGCATGGATGTTTGTGATGTCCTTAGGTTAGTTAGGTTTAACTAGTTCTAAGTTCTAGGGGACTAATGACCTCAGTAGTTGAGTCCCATAGTGCTCAGAGCCATTTGAACCATTTTGGAACTTATCGTGCTAGATATTTCAAGAGTCAATTCAAGAGTCAAGTGTCACGTCTTACTGAAGCACGCCGAAGCAGTGATAGCTCACTCTTCAGCCGGAATGATTTGTCACTCGCTTTGACGATGTGTCAGTAGTTTCTTCTGCTAGTGTTAAGTAGGTCGATTGATCATTTGCGTCCTCTACAAGCGAAACAGCGAGTGAAGTTCCCTCACACTGCCAATCAGTATTAGTAGGCAGATTCGGATACACTAAGAACAGAATTGGGGAGAAGAGGAGTTTGTGGCACAACTTGACAAGAAGAAGGGACCGGTTGGTGGGACATATTCTGAGGCATCAAGGGATCACAAATTTAGCATTGGAGGGGAGTGTGGAGGGTAAAAATCGTAGAGGGAGACCAAGAGATGAATACACTAAACAGATTCAGAAGGATGTAGGCTCCAGTACGTATTGGGAGATGAAGAAGCTTGCACACGATAGAGTAGCATGGAGAGCTGCATCAACCCCGTCTCAGGACTGAAGACCACAACAACAACAAACGTAAACACTGATAAAAGAAGAAAAAATGCTTGAGCTGAAGGTCTTCTATTGTAATCTTATTCAGCACGGTGCAACAGGCAACGTAATGTCGGCCTCAAGAAAATAATTCAGTAATAATTCATGCAAATCCGAAAATACAGCCTGTCCTGTTGCTGCCCATAGGGTTTGAAAAATTGTATAGCGGATACACTATCTTGTTTCCACTGTCTCAATTTAGAGTTCTCGTGATGCATATAGTAGCTACAATACAGTTACTTCAGCTACTGCTATATTTGTCTGTACCACATCGCTTGTCATTATCACTTCGAAATGATAAAGGGGAGATCATCCGTTCACAGTATATCATAACTCGTTGACTCTTAACTCACAATGTTAGTTTCATTAAAATTAAGGACATCCAATAACCAAAACTGCGTTAACACATCTGACCTGGCTTCAATTAAATTTCATACTTGGTTTAATGCACATTCTCACCACGAAGCTTATTCCATTTCTAAAGCATTAAGCAACATGTGATAGAATTGCCATTTCGCATCAAAATATGCTTTTGGATATACAGGGCTTAATGGAAGAGTACATACTACATCAGTTTGACCCAAAATCTTTTGCGATACACAGTGCGGTCTTCAGTCCATACTTTTTATTCTAAGCAATAGATTTTTTGAAAGGTAATTCATGGAGGCAATAATTTCTTGTTATAAGTACACTATTCTTTCTTCACCTTTGATTAAATCAGTCGAGTCAGGGTGAAATTCTGCATTAAGCGTTTTCTTCATTTTAGTTTTGTTTGAAAACAAAACTTTCAATGTAGTAAGCACAGTTTTCTATTCTGTTCTAAAATTAAGGTAGCACTGTCAATTATAAACCTGTCCAGATAGACGCGTATGTTAGCACTCTGCTTCCAGGATTCGAACAAATGCGCCAGCAACGTATCGAATCCGTCGGGCAGATTAACGACAAGAGTCAGTGTGCTGACCAGCCTGGATGTGATTTTTAGGTGGTTTCCTACCCCCAACTACGTGACTACCGGTCAGGTACTCAAGTACCCCCACAGTTACACGATTTGCATGCATTTAGAAAATATTTGCACACTTTCACGTGGATGAGCACTCAACAACCATCAACGCCTTAAATTAACCATGCTAAATCCAATAGTAACCATGCCAACCCTGTGTAGAAGCGAGGGAAATACACAAAAAGAGAAGCTCTCTTTCTGTTATATCATCTGCTATGTTACTACAACTTACAGCATCGTATATACAAACAGGGTGGTCCATTGATCGTGACCGGGCCAAATATCTCACGAAATAAGCATCAAACGAAGAAACTACAAAGAACGAAACTCGTCTAGCTTGAAGGAGGAAACCAGATGGCGCCATGGTTGGGCCGCTAGATGGCGCTGCCATAGGTCAAACGGATATCAACTACGTTTCTTTAAAATAGGAACCCCCATTTTTTATTACATATTCGTGTAGTACGTAAATAAATATGAATGTTTTAGTTGGACCACTTTTTTCGTTTTGTGGTAGATGGCGCTGTAATAGTCACAAACACATGGCTCACAATTTTAGACGAACAGTTGGCAACAGGTAGGTCTTTTAAATTAAAATACAGAACGTAGGTACGTTTGAACATTTTATTTCGGTTTTTCCAATGTGATACATGTACCTTTGTGAACTTATCATTTCTGAGAACGCATGCTGTCACAGCGTGATTATCTGTAAATACAAGATTAATGCAATAAATGCTGAAAATGATGTCCGTCAACCTCAATGCATTGGGCAATACGTGTAACGACATTCCTCTCAACAGCGAGTAGTTCGCCTTCCGTAATGTTCGCACATGCATTGACAATGCGCTGACGCATATTGTCTGGCGTTGTCGGTGCATCACGATAGCAAATATCCTTCATCCTTCCCCACAGAAAGAAATCCGGGGACGTCAGATCCGGTGAACGTGCGGGCTTCGACGACCAATCCACCTGTCATGAAATACGCTATTCAATACCGCTTCAACCGCATGCGAGCTATGTGCCGGACATCCATCTTGTTGTAAGTATATCACCATTCTGTCATGCAGTGAAACATCTTGTAGTAACATCGGTAGAACATTATGTAGGAAATCAGCATACATTGCACCATTTAGATTGCCATCGATAAAATGGGGGCCAATTATCCTTCCTCAAATAATGCCGCACCATACATTAACCCGCCAAGGTCGCTGATGTTCCACTTGTCTCAGCCATCGTGGATTTTCCGTTGCCTAGCAGTGCATATTATGCCGGTTTACGTACCCGCTGTTGGTGAATGACGCTTCGTCGCTAAATAGAAAGCGTGCAAAAAATCTGTCATCGTCCCGTAATTTATCTTGTGCCCAGTGGCAGAACTGTACATGTTAAAAGTCGTCGCCATGCAATTCCTGGTGCATAGAAATATGGTACGGGTACAATCGATGTTGATGTAGCATTCTCAACACCGACGTTTTTGAGATTCCCGATTCTCGCGAAGTTTATCTGCTACTGATGTGCGGATTAGCCGCGACAGGAGCTAGAACCACATCGTGGTTGACGTTTCACATGTGGCTGAACACTTCCTTTTTTCTTAAATAACGTAACTATCCGGTGAACGGTCCGGACACTTATATGATGTCGTCCAGGATACCGAGCAGCATACATAGCACACGCCCGTTCGGCATTTTGATCACAATAGCCATACATCAACACGATATCGACCTTTTCCGCAATTGGTTAACGGTCCATTTTAACATGGGTAATGGATCACAAAGCAAATACCGTCCGCACTGGCGGAATGTTACGTGATACCACGTACTTATAAGTTTGTGACTTTTACAGCGCCATCTATCACAAAGAGAAAAAGTGGTCCAACTAAAACATTCGTATTTCTTTATGTACTACACGAATATGTAATAAAAATGGGGGTTCCTATTTAAAAAAATCGCAGTTGATATCCGTTTGACCTATGGCAGCGCCATCTAGCTGGCCAATCATACCGCCATCTGGTTTCCCACTTCAAGCTAGACAAGTTTCGTTCTTTGTAGTTTTTTCGTTTGACGCTTATTTTGTGAGATATTTGGCCCGGTCACGGTCAATGGACCACCCTGTATATCCATTGCAGTTAATTTCTTAGCTGAAACTTCATCTGCAGATTGATCATATGAATTAATTTGTATATTACGTCTCATTTGTAACAATTGGATAGTATCGTTTGGAACAAATCTTTGTGTCATTGACATTAATTGTGTCTTCTCATTTACCATTAGCCCTTTATGTTGGAGCTGTATCACTTTTGGAAAGTGAATGTAAACTACATCCTCGTTCCCACATCTAGAATTATTGTTCTTAACAGCAGCACAATATGAATTGCTTTGGTTTATTCTACTACGTGTTCGTTAAACAGTTCGCAAGATTAGCAAAGAATAATTTGCAAGTAGTGCAGTTGGGTAGTTCGTTGATTTGGGGGAGAGGACCAGACAGCGAGGTCATCCGTGCCATCAGATTAGGGAAGGCTGGGGAAGGAAGTCGGTCGTGCACTTTCAAAGGAACCATCCTGCCATTTTCGTGAAACAATTTAAGGGAATCATGGAAAACCTAAATCAGGATGGCCAGACACAGGACCGAACCACTGTCCTACAAAATTCGAGTCCACTGTGCTAACCACTGCGCCACCTCACTCGGTACAGTGTAGTTGATAGATGGTGTAAAGAAGGTGTGTCTTTGGCAGCAATACTGATGTGACTGTGCAACGGAACTTGTTGTCCCGTTCCATGTTTTTGTCAATAAATTTCGGTTCAGGAGAATTATAGCGAGAGTGTTTATTACTCTGCAGAAATAAATCAGTTGTAACAAGCAGGAGAGAAAGAAGTAAACGGTGTTTATTTATTTATTTATTTTGTTTCGTGTGTGCCACGCTTCCCTCCGTCCTTTCGCTTGTGGAACCTGGGCTGTATGAATGAGAAATTATGTGAAGTAGCAGAAAGCTTTAGTCAGAGGTGAGTGTAGTGATTCTGTGGTAGGATAGTACGAACCCCTAGACGCGAACAAGTTTGGGAAAGAAAATGTTCAAGCAGGTCAGAGAGGTCGCGAAGGCACGAATATTGGCTCTGTCAGGATGGCGAACCACCTCCTTTTTGAACCAGCAACGCTTAGGCGATGTGGCCGCAGGTCCACTGTTTCCTGGGTAGCGGCGCTGGACTGGCGTGGGAGACGCAATCCTCGACTTATGGTAATATTAACAAATTTGTTTCAAATTTGTTCGTTACTAAAGTCCAGATGTTGAAATCAGGTGTGAGATTACCACGAAACAGCCACAAGGGAGTTTATTTTGGTAATTTTGGTCAAATTTCAGTAAGAACTTTGCGTTTGTGCCTTGGCCAGGCCACGCATCATAGGCCTTAAGCTCACAGTCGTATTATTGCTCTGTGCGTAATAGGAGTTAACTCATTTAACGTATTTTAATGTGGTGTTTCTTTCACAATAATATTTTGGCGGATTTTTTTTATGTGTCATATGTTTTCCTTGTGTACTTGGTTTCCCGCCATGTGGTCGGTTGGAGCAACCGCCACGCTGGCAAAGTGTAGTTTCGGTCTGAAAACGTACAGTAGACGAGAGAATAACTATACAGTAGTGTGTCAGTGTAAGATAGGGAAGGAATAATCTCGTGAGTCGGTATTTTTAAATTTCTGTTGGCTACCGCGACTTGGACACGAGTGAGGAATAGTATCAAGGTGATAATTAGTAAATGTTTCTTGTCCCCCCCCTCCCATAACTATTTAAACATACAGCACGTCAGCCTCAGCTGCAAATAGAAACCGGTCTTTACCTAGGTTTCAGCCAAAATAATTTGGTCTTCTTCAGAAGCTGTTGTTGTTGTGGTCTTCAGTCCTAAGACTAGTTTGATGCAGCTCTCCATGCTAATCTATCCTGTGCAAGCTCCTTCATCTCTCAGTACCTACTGCAACCTACATCCTTCTGAATCTGCTTAGTGTATTCATCTCTTCGTCTCCCTCTAAGATTTTTACCCTCCACACTGTCCTCCAATGATAAATTTGTGATCCCTTGATGCCTCAAAACATGTCCTACCAACCGATCCCTTCTTCTAGTCAAGTTGTGCCACAAACTTCTCTTCTCCCCAATCCTATTCAATACCTCCTCATTAGTTACGTGATCTACCCACCTAATCTTCAACATTCTTCTGTAGCACCACATTTCGAAAGCGTCTATTCTCTTCTTGTCCAAAATGGTTATCGTCCATGTTTCACATTCATACATGGCTACGCTCCATACAAATACTTTAAGAAACGACTTCCTGACACTTAAATCTATACTCGATGTTAACAAATTTCTCTTCTTCAGAAACGCTTTCCTTGCCATTGCCAGTCTACATTTTATATCCTCTCTACTTCGACCATCATCAGTTATTTTGCTCCCCAAATAGCAAAACTCCTTTACTACTTTAAGTGTCTCATTTCCTAATCTAATTCCCTCAGCATCACCCGACTTAATTCGACTACATTCCATTATCCTCGTTTTGCTTTTGTTGATGTTCACCTTATATCCTCCTTTCCAGACACTGTCCATTCCGTTCAACTGCTCTTCCAAGTCCTTTGCTGTCTCTGACAGAATTACAATGTCATCAACCTCAAAGTTTTTATTTCTTCTCCATGGATTTTAATACCTACTCCAAATTTTTCTTTTGTTTCCTTTGCTGCTTGTTCAATATACAGATAGAATAACATCGGGGAGAGGCTACAACCCTGTCTTACTCCCTTCCCAACGACTGCTTCCCTTTCATGCCCCTCGACTCTTATAACTGCCATCTGGTTTCTGTACAAATTGTAAATAGCCTTTCGCTCCCTGTATTTTACCCCTGACACCTTTAGAATTTGAAAGAGAGTATTCCAGTCAACTTTGTCAAAAGCTTTCTCTAAGTCTACAAATGCTAGAACCGTTGGTTTGCCTTTCCTTAATTTTTCTTCTAAGTTAAGTCGTAAGGTAAGTATTGCCTCACGTGTTGCAACATTTCTACGGAATCCAAACTGATCTTCCCCGAGGTCGGCTTCTACTAGTTTTTCCATTCGTCTGTAAAGAATTCGTGTTAGTATTTTGCAGCTGTGACTTATTAAACTGATAGTGTAGAAGCTATTGACAGTAAACTATTGCATGTCAAAGTTTGGCCGTGTCAAGTACAAAACTATAGCACCGCAGTACCCAGTCATAATCTACATTACTTAGCTGAAGAGAAACTGCAGGCCCCACTGCACGGACGAGGTCGGTAGGCCGCGAGAACTGCACCGGAATTTATCGCAGCGAGCAGCAATGTACCGAGTATCTCTGATAGTCATGCGCATGCGCGCGTGGAAATACAGATGCTTAACAGTAGCTACCTTTACGTTAGGAATTGGCTTAATATAACCGTTAAAACTGTTAATGGCATAATATGTAATTGAATTTACTTCTGAGGAGAACGAGAACCCTTTAAACGGATTCAAAGCCCGTAAGAAAGACTAGCTATTACTCAGCAATATTATTCCTCAATTTTGAATACATTACTATTTGACTCCCCCCCATGAACCATGGACCTTGCCGTTGGTGGGGAGGCTTGCGTGCCTCAGCGATACAGATGGCCGTACCGTAGGTGCAACCACAACGGAGGGGTATCTGTTGAGAGGCCAGACATACATGTGGTTCCTGAAGAGGGGCAGCAGCCTTTTCAGTAGTTGCAGGGGCAACAGTCTGGATGATTGACTGATCTGGCCATGTAACGTTAACCAAAACGGCCTTGCTGTGCTGGTACTGCGAACGGCTGAAAGCAAGGGGAAACTACAGCCGTAATTTTTCCCGAGGACATGCAGCTTTACTGTATGATTAAATGATGATGGCGTCCTCTTGGGTAAAATATTCCGGAGGTAAAATAGTCCCCCATTCGGATCTCCGGGCGGGGACTACTCAAGAGGACGTCGTTATCAGGAGAAAGAAAACTGGCATTCTACGGATCGGAGCGTGGAATGTCAGATCCCTTAATCGGGCAGGTAGATTAGAAAATTTAAAAAGGGAAATGGATATGTTAAAGTTAGATATAGTGGGAATTAGTGAAGTTCGGTGGCAGGGGGAACAAGACTTTTGGTCAGGTGATTACAGGGTTATAAATACAAAATCAAATAGGGGTAATGCAGGAGTAGGTTTAATAATGAATAGGAAATTAGGAACGCGGGTAAGCTACTACAAACAGCATAGTGAACGCATTATTGTGGCCAAGATAGACACAAAGCCCATGCCTACTACAGTAGTCCAAGTTTATATGCCAACTAGCTGTGCAGATGATGAAGAAATTGATGAAATGTATGACGAGATAGAAGAAATTGTTCAGGTAGTGAAGGGAGACGACAATTTAATAGTTATGGGTGACTGGAATTCGACAGTAGGAAAAGGGAGAGAAGGAAACATAGTAGGTGAATATGGATTGAGGGGAAGAAATGAAAGAGGAAGCCGTCTTGTAGAATTTTGCGCAGAGCATAACTTAATCATAGCTAACACTTGGTTCAAGAATCATAAAAGAAGGTTGTATACCTGGAAGAATCCTGGAGATACTAAAAGGTATCAGATAGATTATATAATGGTAAGACAGAGATTTAGGAACCAGGTTTTAAATTGTAAGACATTTCCAGGTGCAGATGTGGATTCTGACCACAATCTATTGGTTATGAACTGCAGATTGAAACTGAAGAAACTGCAAAAAGGTGGAAATTTAAGGAGATGGGACCTGGATAAACTGAAAGAACCAGAGGTTGTACAGAGTTTCAGGGAGAGCATAAGGGAACAATTGACAGGAATGGGGGAAAGAAATACAGTAGAAGAAGAATGGGTAGCTCTGAGGGATGAAGTAGTGATGGCAGCAGAGGATCAAGTAGGTAAAAAGACGAGGGCTAATAGAAATCCTTGGGTAACAGAAGAAATATTGAATTTAATTGATGAAAGGAGAAAATATAAAAATACAGTTAATGAAACAGGCAAAAAGGAATACAAACGTCTCAAAAATGAGATCGACAGGAAGTGCAAAATGGCTAAGCAGGCATGGCTAGAGGACAAATGTAAGGATGTAGAGGCTTGTCTCACTAGGGGTAAGATAGATACGGCCTACAGGAAAATTAAAGAGACCTTTGGAGAGAAGAGAACCACTTGTATGAATATCAAGAGCTCAAATGGCAACCCAGTTCTAAGCGAAGAAGGGAAGGCAGAAAGGTGGAAGGAGTATATAGAGGGTTTATACAAGGGCGATGTACTTGAGGACAATATTATGGAAATGGAAGAGAATGTAGATGAAGATGAAATGGGAGATATGATACTGCGTGAAGAGTTTGACAGAGCACTGAAAGACCTGAGTCGAAACAAGGTCCCGGGAGCAGACAACATTCCATTAGAACTACTGATGGCCTTGGGAGAGACAGTCATGACAAAATTCTACCATCTGGTGAGCAAGATGTATGAGAGAGCGAAATACCCTCCGACTTCAAGAAGAATATAATAATTCCAATCCCAAAGAAAGCAGGTGTTGACAGATGTGAAAATTACCGAACTATCAGTTTAATAAGTCACAGCTGCAAAATACTAACGCGAATTCTTTACAGACGAATGGAAAAACTGGTAGAAGCGGAACTCGGGGAAGATCAGTTTGGATTCCGTAGAAATGTTGGAACACGTGAGGCAATACTAACCTTACGACTTATCTTAGAAGAAAGATTAAGAAAAGGCGAACCTACGTATCTAGCATTTGTAGACTTAGAGAAAGCTTTTGACAACTTTAACTGGAATAGTCTCTTTCAAATTCTAAAGGTGGCAGGGGTAAAATACAGGGAGCGAAAGGCTATTTACAATTTGTACAGAAACCAGATGGCAATTATAAGAGTCGAGGGGCATGAAAGGGAAGCAGTCGTTGGGAAAGGAGTGAGACAGGGTTGTAGCCTCTCCCCGATGTTATTCAATCTGTATATTGAACAAGCAGTAAAGGAAACAAAAGAAAAATTCGGAGTAGGTATTAAAATTCGTGGAGAAGAAGTAAAAACTTTGAGGTTCGCCGATGACATTGTAATTCTGTCAGAGACAGCAAAAGACTTGGAAGAGCAGTTGAACGGAATGGACAGTGTCTTGAAAGGAGGATATAAGATGAACATCAACAAAAGCAAAACGAGGATAATGGAATGTAGTCAAATTAAATCGGGTGATGCTCTGGGGATTAGATTAGGAAATGAGATACTTAAAGTAGTAAAGGAGTTTTGCTATTTAGGGAGCAAAATAACTGATGATGGTCGAAGTAGAGAGGATATAAAATGTAGAATGGCAATGGCAAGGAAAGCGTTTCTGAAGAAGAGAAATTTGTTAACATCGAGTATAGATTTAAGTGTCAGGAAGTCGTTTCTGTAAGTATTTGTATGGAGTATAGCCATGTATGGATGTGAAACATGGACGATAACCAGTTTGGACAAGAAGAGAATAGAAGCTTTCGAAATGTGGTGCTACAGAAGAATGCTGAAGATAAGGTGGGTAGATCACGTAACTAATGAGGAGGTATTTAATAGGATTGGGGAGAAGAGAAGTTTGTGGCACAACTTGACCAGAAGAAGGGATCGGTTGGTAGGACATGTTTTGAGGCATCAAGGGATCACAAATTTAGCATTGGAGGGCAGCGTGGAGGGTAAAAATCGTAGAGGGAGACGAAGAGATGAATACACTAAGCAGATTCAGAAGGATGTAGGTTGCAGTAGGTACTGGGAGATGAAGAACCTAGAACAGGATAGAGTAGCATGGAGAGCTGCATCAAACCAGTCTCAGGACTGAAGACCACAACAACAACAACAACAACAACTATTTGACTAAAGAGAGTGGAATCAGGCATTGGTGACTGAAAAGGCAACGTAACATCAGGGACGGTGAAGCAGAGGTTGAAAACCTTCGAAAAAACTCTTATTTCTCAATTGTAGCTGGTAATTAAGTAGGTTTTTCTTTATCAAGCAACAGGTGTTTAATCTTTACTAGTGTGGTATACACAAATTGCCCAAAATGTAAAAATATATAACAAAAGGCATACTTTGAATGAAGCACTGTTTACCATCCTTGAATTTAACACGTTTTAGACCAAAAAAAATCCGCATTTCATACTTGTACAGCAGCCACCTGTGTACCACAAATCAGTTAGCCACAGATGAGTAATTGCGTGTCTTGTTTATGTCTTGTCAGGTTCTCGTAATTAGTAATTGGATGCACATATAGGTAACAGGCTAAGAATTAACCAACATCATATGTGAGTGGAAGAATACGGATGTATTGGGAGCACGTGCTGGTGGAGGAGTCACATGGGTGATTCTGCTTTCAGATATTTGAGATCACAGTACTTTTGGTTGAAAGTGAGGCACCACTTGATAGCAGATTCATATGAGGGACAAAAATCCCAATGGAATTAAACCTGATGAAGATTCATATGTGTCAGAAGGTTTATGCACCAGCAAGATTCAGCAGTTTTAGGCTATCAGTCCTTTACCATTACATTTGGTTGATCCCATGTGGCTCCATTGGAAAGGTAATGTGATGTACAGTTTTTTGTCAGCTGAAATCGAAAGCTTGCTAATCACAGATCACATGTTATATCAAAAGTCTGAAATTGATGACACAAAGTTTTTCAGTGGTTGAAGGTCCGCCATTTAGACACAGGTTTAGGAGCAAGAATGAAGCTCTACAAATGCCAAAAGTCTCATGTATGTTGTTTTAGATCATAAAGAACGAAGGTATACCATATTTGATATGTAGTGTGGTCATTTTATTCTTTTGAAAGTACCATGCTGCTTAAATGGAAGTATTTATAGATTGAAGGGTGCAGTTTTCTAATATGTCTGTGTTATGGGAACATTAGCTGGTGGCAATTTATGCAGACATAATCAGTCCTCATTATATAGCTCTAATTAGAAAAGAAATATTGTAATGCTCTCTTACCTGCACCTGACGTTATTATTTGCTCTAAACATCGTTGGCAGAGAATTCGATGTTGAGGTTCTGATACATTATTTTCCATAAGTAAAAACACATAGGTTCCGAATTTTTGGCTAGATAAATTACTGTATCCTCCACCTCACAAATGTCTGAGAAGGCTTTTTAAAGTTTTTTACTTGTACTGGAAAACAACTACAGATAAACATGTTGTTCAAATGCTGTAAAATCCCTTCTGACGCAAATAACAAATTGATGAGCAATGCAGGTACTGTACATGAAAAATGCCAGCAGTGAATAGTTGCAATGGATGGATGCATCAAAATAATTCCCAATTTCAGAAAAGTATCTTACCATAAAAAATGTTTATTACTCTATTGTACAATAAGACAGACCATTATATACTACTGCTGATAAAACAAATCTGAAATTGTATGCTTGGCAATCGCAGAATATATGAACTACCCATTACTATACGATGTATAGATATTCTCACTGCATGTCAATGATCAATATATGCAAACATATACAAAAAGGCCTTCACATGATAATGCAAAATGTGCCTCCAGAGGTTCAAAGTATGAAAATAGTAAGTATTTTGTTGTCAGGAGTAAGCCTGCCATATGGAAGCTACAGAAATGCAATAGTCTCTCTCTGCCCCCCTCCTCCCCCCCTACTCTCTCTCTTTCTCTCTCTCTCTCTCTCTCTCTCTCTCACACACACACACACACACACACACACACACACATACAACACACACGCAGAGAGAGAGAGAGAGAGAGAGAGAGAGAGAGTGTTAGAATGGGGAATGATTTTTCCAGGAGAATAAAGCATTGAAAAATGTCTTGCGTATCCAGTTTCTTCTACAAGATTGTACAGAATTGTGGTCATCTTATCCCAATAGTATCTTCTTGTGTACATAGCGTGTTAGAAATTTCTTTGGATGTTTCAGAGTTGTGCTTACATATAGCTCATTTCACAAATGGAATCCAAAGATTGTCTCACCTCCACTGATCGTTTTTCCAGATACGAAGCAATACATGGATGAAGCTGATTAAAATACCCATAAGTGCTCCAGAGGTATGACTACATTATGACGGTACCTACCTGCATTATCTTTTAGGCCCTCTGACACCAGATGTTCAAAGTTTCATAGAATAGCTGTAAACAGATTTATAGGAATTGTGCATGTGCAGACATACGTTTTCGCCAGTACACCAGTCGGCACTAGGAAACATTTATAACAGGCACTGAACTAAGATCGCCTATGACAAGAGAAGTCCTAGACACACCCCCAGGCTACGTGTTGTTAAAGGAAACGTTAGCGACAGCCCCAGACCTTTGCACAAGCCCCGCCCATTTACCCCCCTCCACACCAACCAAGAGCGCATCAATATGATCTTTGGTAGTCCTCGTCACTGTCGTGTTTTTGTTCGTCGTTTTTTGTTTTACCACGGCTGTTCATACTAGCAGTGTTGCGCTGTTAGTACTTCTTAGCAGCTTGTGTAATACCGTCAAAATGAAACATAGATATGCACTATCAATAAAGTTATCATACACAAGGTACCTAATCTTGACTGTTGTGGCCAACTGCTGTCAAAACCGATATCTAACAGACATTAAAGTACGATAAGATGTGTTGGAATGACACTGACGACATTATGTACATATGTTTAACAATAGGCAGCTCTAATGCTCTCAATCACTGAAGAAGAACTCAAAGTAATCTCGTGTCTGCTAAAGCAGTCATAAGAGTTCACAAGTAAAAATTCACCCATTACACAGGCAAATATTAATGAAGAATGTCACTGTATAAATATCTGACTGCTTGCATTACGCATTTCTACATTATCCCACTCTTATATTCTTTAGTCTTAATGAGGTAATCAGAAATAAACCAAGACATCGACTTTGCCTTGTTTATGCACAACATTGACTTTAGACAATCGAGACAATGGACAGCATCCTTGGTGATACTACCAATTAATATTTCCCAACAGAATTTCTTACACTACGCGGGGTGACGGAAATTTGCGCTCACTGCAGTTAACAAATATCAGATTTTTTGATATAGTGCAGATGAAAGCTCATGAAATAAAAAAGACAGTGTGGATACCATTTTTATTTTTCTTTCTAATTGATGATTTTTCAACCCGCATATTAATGAACATATTTCTAGTTCTTTTCACAATGGTACCGGAAAAACTGTATTTCGTAGTAACTACTGATTTTCTCCCTTGTTATGACTGGCATATCTGTGATACGAGCAACTTTGATGTTGGAACATGCGGCAGACCATGGGCGGAGCTTAGGATGTGGATTGGTGTGGAGGGGGGTGATTGGGCGGGTCTTGTGCACCGTCCGGGGCTGTCGCTAACGTTACGTGTTGTTAACGCCCCCTGGTCAGCGTGTATGTAGGCCGCTGCTGCTAACTGAGGTGTCTCAATCTCAAAATCAGTACCTCAGTACGTCACGTTGGGCCTCAAGTCGCATTGCGCCCCAATATGTCACAATGTGCTCTAGTCTTCCACATTGATAGTCGTGGCCTCACATCTTAGCTAACTGTGGGGAATGTTAGACATTGTATATAGTTGTGATACGGACACGGAGAAGATTCAAGACTAAGTACCACTGAAGCACTCAATTAGTTCCTGTAATAAATTGTAATTTAAGCATGTGTGCATTTGGTGTTGTAGTGAGAGGAAATCGGCCACCTGCCTATCACCCTCTCCTCATCCAGCCAAGAACCACAAAGCATTACAGGAGGGCACCGCCACAACAAGTGTTGCAGAGTCTGATCAACAAGTTTTCTTTGCTTTTCATGTACTTCAGGTTGCTGCAAGGGAACTGTCATTACAGCGATTCTATTTGCTAATTTGTTGTTGTTGTTGCATTTATTACAGGAGGGGAGCTGCGAAACTAATCTACTTCTCTTTTCAGAGGCTTTGCACATTGCTTTTCTATTTGTCTTTTCATATTTTGTTTTGTTGTACCTTAATGGATTCAGAGGCATCCTTCTCAGAAGTTGAACGAGTTGACTTTACCTCTTCTCACATGTTCTGGATGTTTTTCTCCTCTTTCAGCCATGAGAACATGTGACTCCCTTCTTTAGATACCTTTTAGGCACTTTTCATGGAAAATAACAGACGTCTGACATTCTAACCAAGTTTGATGGCCATCTTTTCTCCTCTTTCTACCATCAGTAGCGGGTTTCAGTGTATTTTCCTGTATTACACCCTTATCTTCATCATTTTCAACAGCATCACCACATATAAAATATGTAGTGCCCGCCATATCAAGGAAACGTGTCTAAAAATTACTTATTGCGCAACACATACACTCCATTGTAGAATACCAGCGAAACAAATTAACTTAATAACAATCATTCAATTAACTTAATCAACAAATTTAATGGAGGCAAAACTGAAGAACTTAGAATTAGAATGTATATTACAGAAACTATCTATGGCAGTTGCTTTAATAGAATACAGAAGCTGGCTATTAAAATTGAAACACCGTGAAGGATAGCAAATATAGAAATTGTACTTCTTGTGCATATTTATTGTAATAAGAACAGAACATGATTAAATTTGTAAGTGATTTAAGGGGTGCACTTTTTTAAAAAACAATAGCGCCAGTTTTATGACTGGTTTGAGCAGCCCACCATAAATTAATATGCTGCGCCATCCTCTTCAACACAGAGTGGTATTTGCATCCCACATTCTCAATTGTTTTTTGGCTGTATTCCAGTCTCTGTCTTTCTCTATAATTTTTGCCCCCTGCAACTTCCTCTAGTACCATGGAAGTTAGTCCTGATATCTGAACACATGTCCTGTCATCCAGCCCCTTGTTATTGTCACTGTTTACCGTATTTTCCTCCTCATTCCTTATATTATCTGTACATCTAATTTTCAACATCCTTATGTAGCATCACATCTCAAACACCTGCATTTTCTTATTTTCTGGTATTCCCACAGTACATGATAGACTTCCATATAATGCTGTGTTTCAAACATACATTCTCAGAAGTTTCTTTCTTAAATTAAGGTCAATGTTTGACAGGACCAGACATCCATCGAAATAATATTAACAGAGATAAAGGTTTTCTTTGTAGCAAGTTGTAGCATTCTATTTTATCAGATATAAAACAACAGTGGTCTGCTTTTCGAACAGCTACATCTTAATTTGCGATTCGTCACTTTTGTTGATTTTGGTGACACTGCAATTCTTTGCTTCACGGCGGGCAGCCCTACGCAGCAACCTATCCCTGCAGTATAAAGAAGCCACCACATCTGATGTTATCTCAGTTCAGGCGTGACTGTACACCTGCAATGTCACCTGAAGATTGCTGCCAGTTGGACAATCAAAATATCGTGTCGTCAGGAAGATGAAATCTGGTTGCATACCTATGAAGAGCATCAGTGTCGATGTGTGTTGTCATATGGGTAAAATTCAGTTGTCCAGTTTACTCAAATCATGTTTCAGGCTCGCTTTGCTACTGGCTTAAACTGAAAATCACAGTGTTTCTAATAATACTGTTGTTTTAATAGTTAGTGATTGTCAGGATGAGCTTCGAAGTAGAGGATGTTCAAACAGCTCCCATGATCTGAAGTCTAAAGGCAGCTGAATGCCAGACCAAACCGGTAGTAGGCAGTCATGGTGGATGGTTGCACTCCCCAAGCACCCTGACAGCAGCTCCAACAGTTTGTGGGATGGTGCATTCAGTTTTGGAGACAATGTAGAGCTTTACATGATCTCTGGATTGTGTCTTTCTGATATTGTTAAATATTACATGTGGCTACAAAGTAACGAGTCTATTGTGGTAAAACACTTTATTTCAAAAACATACATATTTAGTTATTATTTCGCAACAAACTTCTTTTATTAAAAGATATGTTTCAGTAGCAGTTTTTCGTGTTTCATGGGAAACTGCACAATAATTCGTTACCCTGTTTTTACACATATCACTTTTCTGGCAGAACAAATTAACGGTTTTTACGTAAATGAAGACCACACTGATTTGTCTACAAGCACCAGAGATGCCCTATTCGACTGAAGGATTCATGCTTCACAGCTACTGGTCATTCATCTTTGGCGCATGATACTTACTCTGTGACAGCATCAGTCCTGTTATTTTATAGCCACACCTCGTATATTGTGATTTTTTTTAGTTTTCATTCGTTTCATGTATTCTGTGAGTTAGAACTTACATTCAGTGAATATCTGTGGTGTGTTTACATTCTAGTCTTAACAGCCACCCAGCGCCTAGTCTGGATACACTACAGTGTTTTTCATAATTTCCTGACAGTTTCTGTTTAAGATTATTGTTAAAACAATTGTGCTACTTGTTTTCATCCATTTGGCGACTTCTGCTACCTAAAACTTTCGTTTCAGTCACCATATGTGTGATGCTTAGATTTTCATGTTTAACGTGTACCTGCCATCTAGCAATTACCTGTGCAAAGCATCGAAAATAGGTTTTCACTAAGTCCTAAGTTGTTAAAGTTTAAGTGTGTATTACTGCTTCTTAGTTTATGATAAAAGTAGTGTCACAGACGAAGAAAGTGGCTTTTGCCGTAGGTTAATTAGTATGGGACAAACTTGTCTTTACTGTGGGTTAATGTTTCATTGGATGACTGTACTGGGGAAGTCAGTAAAGGTTCAGATGAGGCTCTCCTGTGGCGTTGTAGATTATGCAGCGCGACTCAAGAGAAGTGTGGAAGAGGGGGAAAAGATTTGTACCTTTCTTGGAGAATCAGAAACGGCATAACATCAATTAGATAAGTTGAAGGGAGGAAGAGAAAATAGAAGCTGGGAAGTAGTTACAAGTAATATGCAAAAGAGCAACAACTCAGAAATCACATTACAGGTACCGCTTAGCAATCAGTTTGATTTGTTACGTGAAACAAGAGAAGAGTCCCAACCAGTTTTCCAACAAAGCAGAGTGCATTAGACTTGAAGGAACAACTTTAAGGCTAGATTTGTAGAAAGGTCAAGTAAAAAGGAAAGAGTTTCGCTGCAAGGTAGCAGTCACAGGAGGGGTGTAGACCAAAAGCTACAGGAAAAATTTGGTGCAGAGTATCATGTCATATGCTCCATGAAACAAAGTGCCAAGCTTAGCCAGGTGACAAAAAACGTAGGGGCTTTGAGAAGCGTTTTTCTAAGATCTTCAGGTACCTATAGTAGAAGTAGCAAGGAACAGCCTAACTAACGACTTGAAGTATAATATTAAAGGGGACCTGGAGAAATACAGCAATTGCACACACTAGTGTGGGGTTTGTGAAAGTTTTCCAGCACCATGACCAGTGATGGGTTAACACAGCTGTCAGCCAAGTACACAGAAAGCTGAAAAACAGGGTTGATGAGCTTCTTGTTTGTCTACAATACGTAAAAAATTCTATAGTGATAGATGTTCTTTAGCTCTCTGAACACCGTATAACCATAGGTACAGGAAAGCTGGAGATAACGCATTATAAACTATATAAGTGAATATGGAGTTGAGTGAACATGGAAAAAGAAGTAGTTGCAACGTATCTTAAAGTTGGACACAAATTCAGAAATATTGATACAGTCTTTTGTTATGAAGATCAGAATCCAGAAGCATGTGCTTGTGAGCTGCTACTACAGAATACTTCTCTTGTAATTGTAGCAGTCTACAAGCTGTCACCTGTTTATGAGAAATCAAGTTTCTTTATTGACTAAGCTGACAGACAAGAAAAAAGGAATTAGTAAGTTGCAGAGATTATTTAAAAGATACAAGTAGGAAATTTGAACTAGAATCATTATTTGGGTGTTTCAATTTAATTTCGGTGGTTGATTTTGCAACTTGTACTCAGCGAGATAGTAGGACTCTGAATGATAACATTTTTATTGGCAGTGTTCAGGCTGAAACAATGAATGTGTACCCAACTGTTAGTGGCCTATCTGATCAGGATGCACAATTAATGGGAATAAATAGTACACCTTAAAGCCCTGAGCCAGATACACAAAAAGCAGCGACACTTATTAAGGAGAACTGGATACAGTGTTTTCAGAACAAGTTAAAAGAGTTTGTATGGGATTAATCACGTATAGAAAGAGATACTAATGACAAATTAGGTTTATTCCATAGTAAATATGAGTCAATATTGAAGAAGTTTTCCTAAAAAGTTATCCAGAAAATAAATTAGAAAAAAAAAATTAGACATTGATAACTAAGGAAATTAATCTCTCATTTAAGAGGAAGGAGCAAAAATTTATATAAAGGCCAGAACAAGTCAAGCTCTGACATCACTCAAATACCACAAAAAATATTATAATACTTTAAGGAAAATCATTAAAACATCCAGAAGTACACTTGTCTTGGCAGAAATAAATAATTCTCATAATATAACTAAAACTACGTCAAAATCTGTCAAACAGGAGATAGGACAGCCAGTCAATATATAAGTTCCATAACAAATAAACTAAATGACAATGTTGTGATTGATAATTCATAAGTTGCAAGTGCTTTTAACAGTCACTTTATAAATGTAGCAGCAAATACAGGATTAAATGGTCCAGTTGAAGAAGCAAGAGAATATATTAAAATGTCATTCTACACAACTTTAAGCACCAACATCCTTCACTGAAATTAGTACAATTATAAAAAAAACAAAAACTTGTATGGGGATGGTGAAATTTCGAACAGAATTCTAAAATTTTGTTCTTTAATAAGCAATGTCCTTAGTAATATATATGCAGTGAAACACTGGCACAGAGAATTTTTCCAGATGGGTTAAAATACAATTGTTAAGATGCTTTATAAGAAAGGTGTCAAGAAAAGCTTAAATACTTGTGGTCCAGTTTCATTACTGCCATATTTTTCCAAAGCATTTGAAAAGATCATGTACTCAAGAGTAGTCTGGTGTTTAAGTAGAAAAAATTTACTTAGCATATCACAGTTTGGATTCCAGAAAAGTTACTCAACTGAGAATTCTGTTTATATATCAACCCACAAAATATTACAAGCCTTAGACAGCAAGATTTTGCCAGTTGGTATGTTTGTTATCTTTCTAAGATGTTTGTATGTACAGATCACATTACACTTCTAGAAAAACTTAAGTTTACAGAATTTATGGCTTTATACACAACTGGTTTGATCATACTTAACAAACAGAATTCAAAAAATTGTGCTCGATAATTCAGACAATGTTGGGAAGGTAGAAAATTTTAGTGATTGTGGAGAAATTACAAAGTGAGGTCCATAGGGTTCAATTTTGGATCTAGTCCTGTTCCTTATATAATCAAATTAACTTTCATTTAACACTGAAGTGACAGAATTGATACTTTCTGCAAATGATACTACTGATACAAGAAATCTCATTAGAGTGATTGTTAATGATGGTTTACAAAGAATTATCAATTGTTTCTCTCATAATTGATTCTCCCAAGGTTGTGAAAAAACGCAATACATCCAGTTGAGTACAACAAAGAGATGCATGCTAACAACTGATGTAGCACATGAGCAGGTGTCAGTAAATAGGATAGAATGCTCCAAATTTCTCGGTGTACATATTGATGAAGACTTGAATGTCGAGAAGCATATTACTGAGCTTCTCAAAGCATTTAGATGAGCTACTTTTGGTCTTCATATAATTGATATTCTTGCAAACAAATGTATCGATCTCCTGATGTATTGTGCATATTTCTTACAGAATAATTTTTGGGGGTACTCATCTCTTAGAAAGAAAGTATTGATCGCACAAAAGGGAGCAGTAAGAGTAATATGTGATGCCCACCCACAGATATCATGTAAGTACCTGTTCAAGGAGCTAGGTCTTTTAACCACACTTTCACAATAGATAATCAGATATATTCACTAATGGAATTAGTCATAAATAATCCACTACAATTTGAGAAGAACAGTGATGTCCATAGTTACAACACCAGGGGGAGAAATGACTTTTAGTACCTGTTGTTTTAAGTGTCAGTGACACAGAAAGGAGTTCATTATGCAGCAATAGATATTATTGATTATTTGAATGATAACATGGAATATCTGTCAGGAACTGAAGTAAGTTTTAAATTTAATTTAAAATCATTTTTCCTGACCAACTCCTTCTATTCTATTGATACGTTTCCACATAAAAACTGGTAGCCAGTAGAAAAATGCAGTTGCATTAGTAGGACTAAAAATAATAATCTGTGTTCATTAACATTAACAGTAATCAAAACCTGTAAAGTGTCTCGTTCCACAACATTTCGGTAAAAGAATCATTCAAATGATGTAGGGAACATGTAACCATCTTCAGGAAAGTCGCCACCAGCAGCACAATCATACACAAAAACTCAAACCACATGATTATACATAAAGAAACCAGATTACAATATGTGCTATGCAGACTGAATAAAACTTCACTCAGTGGAGACAACTACTGAAATCAACTGCAGATAATCAGATAAATAGATTTGGATAAGGGATATGACCAAAATATTGTAGACAAGCTAAATCACAAAATTAAAACAAGTGATAGTGACACATAGCACACAAAGACAAATGGAGCATCACCAACATAAAAACACAAACACATAGAACATACACTTAGGTGACTGAAGTCGTGGAATACCTCCTAATATTGTGTCGGATCTCCTTTTGCCCAGCGTAGTGCAACAACTGGACGTGGTATGAACTCAACACGTCTGTGGAAGAACTCTGCCTCTCCAGCCATCCATAACTTGAAGGTGTTGACAGTGCAGGATTTTGTTCACAAACTGTCCTCTCGATTACGTCTCATAAATGTTTGATGGGATTCATGTTGGACGATATGGGAGGCCAAATGATTCCCTCGAATTGTCCAGAATGTTCTTCAAACCAGTTGCTAACAATTGTGGCCCAGTGACATTCTATTCCAAGTAAACGCAGCCCACACCATTATGGCGCCACCGCCAGCTTGCACAGTGTCTCTTTGACCATTTGGGTCTATGGCTTCATGGGGTCGGGGCCACACTCGAACTCTAACATCAGCTCTTACCAAATGAAATGGGTCCTCATCCGACCAAGCCACGGTTTCCAAGTCGTCTATGGTCCAACCGATATGGCCAATTGCCCTAGACAGGCGCTGTAGGCAATGTCATGCTAACAGCAAATGCACCTGCATCGGTAGTCTGCTGCCATAGCCCATTAAAGCCAAACTTCACCACACTGTCCTAATGGATACGTTCATCGTACGTTCCACATTTATTTCTGTGGGTATTTCACCCAGTTTTGTTTGTCTGTCATCACTGACAGCACTGTGCTAACACCACTGCTCCCGATCATTAAGTGAAGGCTGTTGGCCACAGCATTGTCAGTGGTGAGAGGTAATGCCTGAAGTTTGATATTCTCAGAACGTTTTTGACACTGTGGATCTCAGAATATTGAATTCTAGGCATTTCGAAACGTGATGTACCTTGTGCCTAACTCCAGCTATGCTTACGTTCAAAGTCTGTTAATTGGCATTGTGTGACCATAATCACGTTTAAACGTTTTCGCATTAACCACCTGAGTACAAAAGTCAGCTCAGCAATGCACTGCCCTTTCATACCTTGTGTACGTGATACTGTTGCCATCTGTATATCGCTATTACATGACTTGCCAACTCCGTGTAAACATGCAGAACACAAACACACAAAACACACATGAACAAGAAGCAACCATAATCTCTAGCAATTGTTTTACTTTCACTGACAGCAATACAGCTCACAGTATAGACAAATAGAGAATATACAAAACAAACTTCATAATCGTATTGAGCGTGGCAGTGATAACAACAAACAGTAATAAAATGTTATATAGAACAGCCTTGATTGCATAGAAACACTTTTCTTCATAAGTGGTGAACAGTTTTGAACTGATGTGGATCATCTTGGGATCATAGTCTGCAATTCAGAATACAACAGAATAGAAGGAAACATATAATATAGCAAACACTAAATTGTATTATACAACGTTATACCCAGTGATGATGTGTGGAGATGATGGCACAGCGCAGGAACTGTCAATACCACCCACTGATGTTGAATACTGACTATGTAGCAGTGTCGTGGAGTTAAATAGGAGATGCTCCGGTCTTGCCTGTAATTCTATGTCACTTTAGCCAGTATGATGCAATGTATGCAACATGTGTCAGTCAGCATTAATATGAACCTTGATAATATTCTGTGTATTATCATAAGTTATATCTAAATAACAATTTATGTATTAAACAGTTGAAATTTTACGTCATATACCGAAAAATGCTTAACTGAAGAGCCAATAGCATCAGCTAACACATTAGTGGGCTGCTCACCTCGTGACTTTGTGTACACAAATGATGGACTGCAGTATATCACTGGCAAGCAGAAGTAAATTTTTGACATAAATAGTTTTCTATATTATGTTCTCTATGATTGCAGATGAAAAAACGTGAAAGGGAAAGAGATGTAACACAAAATTCAGAAAATCACAAAACTACAGCTTTTGGTAACTCGTTTCTCAAAAACTGAACTTTCTATGTTCATAGAAAGTAAATAGCAATTATTCTCTTATTTAAGAGAACGAAAATTAGAAGAAAATCACACTGATAGTGCTGTAACTTCAGCGAAATTTGTCTGGGTAAAAAGAAGGAACAGTCGTGTTTGCTCAAGACAGAAATTATTCAAAAACAAATTTATTTGAAAGCAAATGCAGGCACGAAGTGCGCTTCAAGCTCAAAATGAAACATCAAATTAAATGCATCACACAGCTATACTACTACTGCACTACTGAAAAATGGCAACGTACATTTTGCTTACCAAACACGACATAATATGAAAACAAAACAAAATGATTCATGCAATAGAAACCGCAAATATACTCAAACTCAGGTATACATAAAATTCACTGAAAAGACTGAAAAATTCTACAGAGGACAGACAGGTAGAAACTTCGCCACTAGGCATCGAGAGCATCTTAGACTAAGTGACAACAACCCATCCACCTTTTCCTCCACATTAAAAATGAACAATGTGCAGCAGACAGATTGTAAAATGCTGTCAATATTTTACACGTAACATCAGAAGTACTAATGATGAATATCTTGGAGGAAATTGAGACTTATTTACACAAAAGAAACTATCCACATTTACTCCACAACGAACAAGTTGACCTAAAATATAAACATTTCATTCAAACCTTTATTGACAACATCCACTGAGATCCTGGATAAATCATAATACAACCAGAGACAAAAGTTAAGTAACATAATACCACAGATATCCATTCAATATAACCCAATAACATGGCTAATAGAATTGTCAAGAAGCAGATGTAACCATAGAATATCGCTGATCACATGACATAATAGTTGTCACAAAATTTCATCTGGAAATTAAGTTTATTTCTGGCCATTATTAATTAAGTCTCAGAACATACGGGAACACACGGCTGTCCTATCTAATGAGCAGAACACAGGTAGTAGAGTAAGGCTGGCACCAGCGCATTTTGTTAGTGCAGGTTACCTAAATCAGGGGCAAGCATACATTCAGGAGCAAACATATTGTTTTCTTTTGATTGACAGATCCTTAACCTATTGCTCTACACCACTTTTGATACCAAATTGATATCAGATTAATTTATTAATCACCCTCACCCCTCCTCCTCCCCCTACTCCCCTTGGGAAACCTCCAATCCTCTCCCCTCCACCTCATCGATACAAGTACACTTTCAGGTCTGAGTTACTCGAATGGCCCCCTCCAAGTCTATAAATTTGATTGGCTAATTAAATTGATCAATTAATTAACAGCTTCCCAGCTGGTAGATTTCTCAGCCCTTCCCTCCCACCACCTCACCAGGAAATTGGCGGGTCTGTACTGGAAAGGAGGCATCTCACGACATAAAATTTAGTTACACAGCAAAGGGTATGTTGTTTATTTATAAAATTCAATTTGCAGGTGTTGAATCACTCTTGCTCATCATTCTCCGCTGGTTGGGAAGGTACAGATCTCGTAATATACATCGAAAAGAATTAATTAAATCGATGGCTTTCTTTTTGTTCCGATCATGCAAGGAATACAATCGACATAACTCATCACCCATAATTGCACTGTCGTTTGTGAAGCTTCCACCGTCCGCTGGGCGAGTGAGTGAAGTGCATCAGCTTGGGTCGCACGTTTAGGTGAAATCTGGAGGTTTCTTTAAGCAGTTAGGCTAGTCTACATAAACTAAAGTCGTATATCTAGTGCCAAGTGTCGGTTTTTGCATCTCATACTGAGTACCACTTACACGGGAACGCACTTAAAATGGAAAACCGCCGAACAACTCGAAGTGCAGGGTGGGGGGGAGTCTACACCGGAAGTTTCGGCCACTCCGCCTGGCATCGCAGACATCGCCGCACTCGTGAAGGCTGACGTGAGTGCCGCGCTGCAGGCTAAGGAGACACTCGGGCTCTTTGTCCAATCACTGATGCTGTCACTGCAGCAGTGACGGACAAAATACAGAAAACTCTGGAGGCGAATGCGAGCGAGATCCGTGCACTGGACACGTTAAAAGCAAGTGAGGAGAAAGCACGACTGCTCCAACAGAAACTGATCGAGAAGTCGGACGAGCTCGAACAACATCAGAGACGCCATAATCTCAGACTGTTCGGCATTCCAGAGAGCAGCAGAGAGAACACAGGTGAACTTGTGATGAACCTTGCCCAAGAAAAGCTAGGCGTGCGGGTGACTCTGAGTGACATTGACGGAATTCATAGAGTGGGTCGTAGGTCGCCAGATTCTACAAAACCAAGACCGATAATAGTGAAATTTTTTTGTCCTATAGGAAAAGATCTGAAATCCTCAGATCAAAGAAGAATCTCGCGAAGTCGGGTCTGACACTACTCGAGGATCTGACCTCTGAAAGACTAAACATTTTGAAGAGCTCGTTTTCGAAATTTGGGCTACAGAACGAATGGACAAATGACGGCAGGATAATGGTTAAGACCGAAAACGGAAAAAGAACAATTTGCAGTCGTAATGAACTCGAAGGCCTGTGCTTTAGAAGCTAAATCACGTGAAGTCTTGCTGCCACTAATCTGTATGTTTATGTTGTTTACATTGTCAACCATAACTTAACTAATGTATTGTCAACTAACTATTTTTATCTCTAGTTGTTTTCTCATGTAATTTTGTTAATTATTACATAAGTTAGTCTTACTTCCATTTTTAATTAGCAACCCACTATCATATTTTAGTTGTTGTCCTCGTAAGTGCCATTAATATCACACTCTGTCCTTGTCTTGAAAACCGTTACGTGAAGATTACTCTCGTTGTGTTTATCGAGATACTTTCCCTTGCCAGCATACGGCTGGCAGGACTGTTGTAAACCTCACTGACGTTGGCTACAGGTCCTGTCGCCTCCCCGGGGACCAACCCCCCCCCCCCCCTTCCTGGCCGCTTTCCCTGTAGAGAACCGGGAAAACATTGCCCCCTCCCCTCTTCCTCGCCCCTTTCGAATTCCTCATGCCAGACCCCCTTTGCTATCATTAACCATGACCTGCAACCACCCATCGGCAGCCTCCTCGGGCAATTAACACCCGAACGCACCAAGCTGCATATTGCACATGCAAATGTCCAATCTCTGCCAGCTCACTTTGATGAGTTCAAATATATATTTCAAACTATTGATATACACTTAATACTTCTGTCAGAGACTTCGCTCAAACCAAGTATTCCCACAACTTCCATAAACCTAGATGGCTACATCTTTCTCAGGCACGACAGATGCAACAGTCGAGGGATGGAGTAGGGGCATACATATACCCTTATCATCTGCTGTGCTACGTACATCCGACAATAATCTAGATAAACAAGAGCAATAGATGTTCATAGAGATCAAATCCCTTAACAGAACGTGCTTAATATGTGTCCTTTACAAACCTCCTAAAGCAGGTGGATTCGCCTGCCTCAAGACTGCCCTTTCATGTCTCCAATCGTCGTATGAATATGTAATTATAGCAGGTGACACTAACATTAATTTTCTGCGAAATAGTCCTTCCAGTGGGAAATTTAAGAGGACGCTTCCTTCCTCAAATCCGACGCTACTTCAGCTGGCACCTACTCATCACATGACTACCAGTCACACTTTCATAGATATATTCGCAACGAAATCTCCAAACAGAATAATCCACCCCTCTCAAATATCTGCGCCTGGCATGTCTGCCTATGACATTATTTTCATGACGTATTCACTAGAATGTCCTAGAAAGAAGCAAAAACTATCTACCTACTTCAAACGTATAAAATTGCCTGAACTCGAAACTGAGGCACAAGAAATAGTTTGATGGATGACCTCTGCTCCCCTCATGGACATAAACGAAAAACTTCAGGATTTCACTAACAAAATTACTCAACTATATCACAAATATGCTCCAATAAAGACCAGAAAAGTAAAAAAGGAAACCTGCACCTCGGCTGACTGATGAACTAAAACAGCTCATGAATCTCAGAGATGCTGCACATCGAGCATACAAGATATACCCTCCACCTGAAAATCACGCTGTATACAAGCAGAAATGAAACAAAGTCTGTCAAGCGTTGAGAAACGGTAAGCTCGGGCGTGCACGTACGTTAACTGACAATAGATGTAGACCAGCTATCCTGTGGAAATATCTCCGTAGTCTCGGTTTAGGCAAAATAAAATTTGCAGAAAATCCCGTGGTCCCAGCTGAAGAACTAAACCGATTCTTCACATTACCTACAACCACAATTGAACCGAAAAAAAACAGAGAATCATTGATTGCTTCATGGCTATGAACGATTGTAGCAAAGAAAAATTCTATCTGCAGCAAGTCACTAGCAATACTGTCAAGAAATCAATCATGCAGATTAGATGAGCACCTACTGGACATGATGGCATCACTATCCAGATGGTAAAACTTATTACTGATCCACTACTGCCCTCTATAACAGACATTTGAACGATTCTTAAGGGCGCAAAAACAACTGTAACATCACACAAAAGGGAAATTCGATATTAAAGCTGATGCAAGAAGACGATAAAACAGTTTTCTTTTTATCAATGTAACACGCACATTAGACTGCTGATCTTGGTGTCTTAAGCTTAATAAACAATGACGGTAGATTTTTATGTCCGTATCATGTCCATTTAGCGCTCTTTTATACAGCCATTGTCTTCTTTGAGTCGCTCGTGCGTCGTCACGGTAAGTTATAACAGTTCTTTACACTTCACTCAACTCAGACATACACGTTTTTATACATTTAGTAAAAATTAGATCAGACTGCCACAAATCTGCGTCCGTCTTACTTCAGAAAAACAGTACAAGTCTTCTTAGCGCTCCAGGCTTCATTTGTTCTCCAGCGAACAAAATAGTGAAGGATCGTATATCTATCCGTATTTTTCTGTTTTTATTGCCGCCCAAAGACGACAAATTACATCATTAGAAAATTCCACCGTCGCTATACGACGCCTCATTATACATTAATCATTATTTACAAACAAGTATTTGCCTTCTGGCTGAAAGTATTAACTACTCGTATTTGCTGTTTTAATGAAGTCAAAAATAGCGAATATCTCATTGCCTCCCATGAGGAGAGAGGGAATGCCGAAGGATTACCTCGATCCTCATGTCCTCATGAGATATTCGTGATTTTTGGTGTGACATTTACATAATGTTACTGGCGTACTATCTACTTAAATTGAAATTACATTTATAAACATATATCAGATATTTATCATTTTTCAAAATAAAGTTTTTCATTCTTTGTTCATCAGTCACTTCATTCCATAATACCAAGACTGACATTTATGTGCATTTTTAAGTTTGGTCCATATTTGCTTATAACAATAAGTGAACGTTCATTTCGCTCTTCAGGGGATAGAATTCAGAAATTACTTTCTTTTGAGCTTAGCAACTAATACATGAGTACAGTGAGTGCTTATTTTCACTAAACTAGAGTGGACAATGTTCGAGCATCCGTTGACTCATTGTGGTTCAATTACAGTTTAATAACGTAGCACTACACTTCGTGATGCTTTCACTTTCTGTGTTAGCTGTCTACGGCGTTCATCATGCAGTACATCTGTCCTTTCCACTGTGGTGCCAGGAATTCATGCGGCTTCCCGGGTTTTTATTTACAATATGAAACGGAAGAAGTGGAAAATTATTAGTATAACTTACAACCTATTGGATACATTTGTTAAGGATCGGGACTGGTCTGGAGTTTAGGGTCTTCCTATAGTGCACATTCATTTTCTTTGTCCATCAAGAGACAGGATTATAATTCATTTTAGCAGTGTTCAGGAGTGCCGGTATTAATGGCTTTAAGGTCTGAGTAATCTAACAATCTACTTCTCACTCATCTTAACTTCAACTCAAGAAAATCGCTTAATTTACATATGAAGATGTAGTCACACAAGTGTACAAATGTCTTTCCTCCAGTATGTACGATGGAAGTCATGGCGGTTAGCAGTTTAAAGTTTGGATTGTTTCGTCACCCACACGTCAGCCACTCAAAGCGGCTGCACAGTGTTGCGTGAGCTCCAACACTCAGTATCCGTTCGCGCTCAGGCTGTAACAGAGCTGCTGGTCGTCGAGTGCTCCTTTTTTTTTTTTGTGAACTTCGTATCACACGAGTGCATCGATACAAACACCTCGCGCGCGTTTTCCATCGGAGGAGCCAGACACTGAAGCTGCCTCCATACTCCTCTGTCAACTGCCTCCCATGAGGCTCACAGGTAAGTGACGACGAATGTTTTAGCTGTCGCTGCACTTAGAACAACACTGAACTTTGCGTTGCACCTGTTGTCGTAGCCTTGACTTCTTTTTACACTTGCAGTACAACACTACCACTAATATACAGTGAACAGTTACTTTTATTATGCACGTCGCACTTTAGTGTGCATCTTCACACAACATTCGTGCTTAGTTCCTTCGCCGATAGAGTTCATTTAGAAAACAATCAATTTTGCAGGTTTCCTCCATTGGTACAGAAAGACTTATATTCTACTATTTACAAAAGATCACTTACGAGCTAATATTTACAATTAATGGTCACTCCTTTTGTTAAGTCCAGTGAACAACTGCTTTATGAATGGACTCTTTATATCCCAAGGTTTACTTTCACTAGTGAACCTAAAAATATTCTTTCAAACTTTCTTTTAAGGGCTCATCTCCTCATTATGAAAACTACAGGTTTCGCAACACTCGTTGCATTTATTCTTTAGTGCACCCAAGATCATTTTCTACTGCCACGCAGCATATCTACTACTTAACGAGTACACATTTAACGCTGAAATTTTTTTTTTTTTGTGCTTGCCAAATTTTTTTTATATTTGAGGGCAGACTGGATAACAATAGGTCTCCCTCTTCGCTTCATGTACTCAGCAATCGTTCTCTGTTTAAAAAAAAAATAGGGTAACGCGTGTCTACTTTTTTTTTCGCGTGAATGGAATTACCGACAGTTCACTGGGTTTACGCAACCGGTCCATAACAAACATTACCAAAGCTAGCGAAGTTCATCACGCTACGTGTCTCATTTCTCATAAGCACTGCTTTGCCTCGAAGCACACGTGCCTTTTACAAGTCGACCCTTGGTCTGGGTTAATGAACCAGGATCAAAAGGAACGGGCACAAGGAAAATGGATTTCATAAGAGGAGTGTCTTAGGAGACATTTTTATAATAAAATCTGCATGTAAATAAAATTATCATAATAAACATAGGCACATATATAAATTTCAACCTCTTTCATTACATCATGCTTTGCTACTTCTACGTCTTACTCTGGTTATAGTCAGTATTAAGTTTAAATATCACTGAATTGCTTGTTCTTTAGATTAGCCTTCAATTAGGGTATTGAATGGTCGCTAGATTACACTACAAATTTTCTGAAGATCTTTACTTGGACTTATTTATGAAACAGGGGGCTTGCTCTGTGGTTATTTAGTACCTTTATTCTACTAAAATCAATTCGTCAGCTAACATTCCTCATATACTCTTTACATTGGGCTCAGATCACAGGGAAATAGTTTACTTTCATAGCAATTACTGGCCTCGTGGAGTACTTACGCTACATTATTGATGCTTCATGGTTTGCCTCTATTTGTACTGTGTTTCACCTCACTTAGTTTACTACAGCTTATTGTCTCCTTGCGTGAACACATGGGGGTTACCACTTGTTTTTCCATTTAACAGCACGCTTTAACTGAACTTTAAGCTACTTCTTCTACTCCTGTCCACTGTCTGGAGTGTTTGAACATGTACCTTTTTTTTTTAAGCAGGTAATTTGGGCTTTTACAACAGAACTTCAAGTACTTACATCACTAAAAATAAATCTATCTTCTTGTACCTCACCTTTACATATTTATATAGCTCCGGGCAATCGCCTCGCAAGCACTTTTTTTTTTAATACTAACTTAAAATTAAATTGAAATTCTTGGTGCAACCCCAATTTCCTGCTTCAGCTTGTTGAAGAAATATCAGTTCAATATCCATCACTATAAACAATTTTTTCATACATAGCATTTAATACTTAAAGTTTACATGTAATAGCCGCTACCATGTAGTCAGTGCGCTGTTCAACACAATACTTATCATTAACAGTTCTCACAAGGAAATTTCCAGTAAACAAGAGGCAGGAAACCGAAATAGATTCTATCTGCAGTTGAGGCTGTGTCTGTAAACTAACTCTTTGTTTCAATGGACCAATCGCTCCCGATATGGATCAGTCCTGAATCGGCAATGATAAAACTTTTGAAACAGAAGACACCTGTCTGAAGAGACATGATGACATCACATTGATGTTTGTTCCTGTATCAACAATGGCTGTGACAGGAATGTTGGCAATAGAAATCTTAATCGAAGCCTTGACCTGTTCATCATAAATGTCATTAATGTCTTGAGCTTCTAGGTCAGGTGCAAGGTCATCTCGTAAGTCGGTCTCATGGTCGTACCGTATCGCATTAACATACTCAGAATCAGAGTATTCGTTAGTACCCCCACTGGAACCGGCAGCGACCTCTAGGAGGCTGAAAGGTGCTGCCTCTAATTTTCCGCAGGATGTTTAACCAGTTTGTCATTCATGGCCTTAAGTGTTTGTTCCGTTTCATATTGGTGCTGGTTATGTGGTACAAATGCCGGTGTAGAGGGGTAAAATCCACTGGGTGCATTCACTTGTCAATAAAATACTTGAGACGGCTGCTGTCGCCCGATCTTTTGGTTGCCGGCAGAATCATTTCCTTGTGAAGGAAAGTTCGCATTTGGTACCGTTTGAAAATTGTTCCGCGGTCCTCTATTCTGTGAAAAGTTGTTCTGATGTGCTGGGTGGCCTCCGCCTTGCCCATGCCACTTGCTATTTTCCGACCTATAACTTTGATTGTACACTGGTCCATTTGAAAAATTACCAATCGTTTGTGGAGAATTTCCATACTGCTCAGGCGCAGAATTAAAGGGTGCGTTTCCGTACTGATGTTGTTCCGGGTGGTTGTAAATTGGGTGGTATCTCTGCTGATTACTGTAATTGGTTTTCTGCTTCCATTTAAAGTTATTGCCATTTGCGTTTTCATAACGGCTGGCAGGTTGGCAACAGCGGTCGCAGTAGCTCGCTCTCCCCTTCGGCGCATTGTTGTCCGCGTGCGATGCATTCTGCTGGCAGCCAGGGAAGAATTTGCCGCTGCCAACCTTGGAGCGCACATCCTCGCTAATTAAATCTAAGGAACCCAGCACAGAAAGGAATGCATCCGTGTCTTCTTCGGACACATTTACTAGTTTCTCTCTAATAGACACAGGGAGTTTGCTTTTGAGAATCATCATTACGTCCTTGGAAGAAATCGGAGAATCCCAGAATTTAATTTTTGCTAGATACTTCTCGAAGTATCGCCGGAGACTTCCATGCTTCTCATTGAAAATTTCCGCACCATACACCTCCTTCCTTAATCTTTGCTGTACCCCATTACTCCAAAATTTTGCCAAGAACATTTTCTCAAACTCTTCATAATTCCTACACGTGTCTACCATTTCCGTTCCCCATAATGCTGCATCACCAGAAATAAAGCCAGTGACGAACTGAATACGCTGTCTGTCTGTCCAGCTCCTGGGAAATACGCCGGAAAAATTCTTTAGGAACACGATGGGGTGTATTTCTCGCTTCTGCGGATGAAAAACAGGAAAAGTGCGATGCTTAATCACACTTTCCTCTTGCATTAAACTCACGATTGTGGGCGGATCATTTATTTTCCCTACTCGGGACTGAACAGGACTGTCGTTTTGCATGTAATCAGGCGGTGAACGATAAGGAGTTGACTGACATTCGTCACCGTCTAAAGAGTTGTTCCCTATAGTTTGTGTATGCGTGTGCGGATTTTCTACCCAGTTTCTCAGCATTCTGACTTCGTCCACTACTTGCTGATTCCACTCGGGAAGATCCCGTGTAAGTGTCCTCCGAATCTGTCCCAATTCAGAAACCACTGTGTCTCCAGACTTACCAGGAGCAGCTAAGATTTCATAAGTTACATCCTTGACAGTCTCCCTAAGCTCCTCCCTGACCTTCTTTTCGATAAAAATATCTTTACCCTTTATCCATTCACCGTAGTGTTCCGACAATGCCTCCGTGTGTGCTTTCACGGTGCTCTTAACCTGTTCTTCAATATTGATTGAGTCTATCTGCCTCGACAGATCCTCCACTACACCTTCAATGTCAGATACTGCATGTCTAACTGAGTTTATTTCTTTGGTAGCTGCCTGAATTTTTGTATTTAATGTTCCAGATACTTCAGCTATTTCACTTTTCACCTGTTTCTGCATTTTCTGAATTTGATCACTGATCTTAGTTTGCACCTCACCCAAATGGGTATTTAATTCAGCCGTAATTTCTTTATGCAGATCTGTTTTGATTGTGCCTAGCTGTGTTTTTACTGATTCGCTTACAGCATCTAATCGGGCGTTAACAGTCTCATTTTGTGATTTTACTGATTCGCTTACAGCATCTAATCGGGCGTTAACAGTCTCATTTTGTGTTTTTATAGTCTCATTTACTGCGTCAAACTGTTGTTTCAGCATTTCCATTAACGCACCGAGGTCATTTGTAGCTGCAGCGGGAAGAATTTGGACTTTAGGGTCACTTTCCCCTGTTACAGACATGGTTAGTTCAGTTTCCACACGGGAACCTACCGTTCGCGATCGTAAAGGGTATGGGATACTATTAACGTCTTCACTCCCGTCTCCTGTTGTCACCTGTCTCTGTTTACTATCTGCCATTTTCGTCAGTAAACCACGTGCTACGCAAGGCTTTCGTCGTTTGTCAGTGACGTGGTGAGTCCGCTAAGAGCACCACTCTCGCGTGAGCAACAAATGAAATTCTATCTGGCGAGAAGACAAGATGGAACCTAAACGTTTCAGACAAATGAATGAAGGTGCTCTTCACTGCAAATTGCACACACTATCCTCCATGTTGAAAATGTAATACAGGTATACTAACAATGGGGAGAAATAATTTCTATTATCAGACTACGAATAATTTTACTTTGAAAGATAAAATAAAGCAGATTTTCTATAGCGGGAAGGAGACAGAAAGGATGTGGATCGACTTGGAAAAGCAACGTTGCTACTGAAGCACTACACTGCGTATGCAAAATTCTGACTTACTTTTTGATGGCTTGATTACCGCTATGTTGTCTCAGCAAATTCACGTCTCTTTTCTTTTCTTTTCTCTCGGTAATTAAACTGCGTTATTGGCCAGCATATTTTACGTCATTCTCACGGAGAGATGATGTGTACATGAAACGACAGAACATTTATTAACAAAAGCACATAGAAAATTTTCCGAGTATTTGAACTAATTTTTGGTCAAGTCCCTGTTCGGGCGCCAAGTGTGATGTTACAAAATAAAAGTGATGTTGTTATTCAATGGAAAGTTGGAAATTGAGATTTAGCTTACTGTTTTATCAATCGCAATTGGCGTAAGAATCATGGATTGACCATTGTCATAAAATATTGCATTATGAGATGTGAATAGTTTCTACTTGCAGTTTCGCGTGGCTTGAGGCAGTCTCAACTAGCGTGCTATTGATTAAGAAATTTCGTTATCGTCTTTCTAATTACTTCATGATCGTAGATACGATCATACCCGGTTGTGAAGTTATTGTTATGACAAAACAATTTCCTAAGGGACCAGAAAGTTCTTAAGGGCGCAAAAACAACTGTAACATCACACAAAAGGGAAATTCGATATTAAAGCTGATGCAAGAAGACGATAAAACAGTTTTCTTTTTATCAATGTAACACGCACATTAGACTGCTGATCTTGGTGTCTTAAGCTTAATAAACAATGACGGTAGATTTTTATGTCCGTATCATGTCCATTTAGCGCTCTTTTATACAGCCATTGTCTTCTTTGAGTCGCTCGTGCGTCGTCACGGTAAGTTATAACAGTTCTTTACACTTCACTCAACTCAGACATACACGTTTTTATACATTTAGTAAAAATTAGATCAGACTGCCACAAATCTGCGTCCGTCTTACTTCAGAAAAACAGTACAAGTCTTCTTAGCGCTCCAGGCTTCATTTGTTCTCCAGCGAACAAAATAGTGAAGGATCGTATATCTATCCGTATTTTTCTGTTTTTATTGCCGCCCAAAGACGACAAATTACATCATTAGAAAATTCCACCGTCGCTATACGACGCCTCATTATACATTAATCATTATTTACAAACAAGTATTTGCCTTCTGGCTGAAAGTATTAACTACTCGTATTTGCTGTTTTAATGAAGTCAAAAATAGCGAATATCTCACACCCTCTGACTACCGCCCCATCTGCATTCTTCCTGCACTATCAAAGGCCTTAGAATATATAGTCAACGACCAGCTCACCAACTACCTAACTACTAACAACCTACTAGACGAATACCATTCAGGTTTCCGTAAACACCGAAGCACAACATCCGCATTGATAAAGGTGACAAATGACCTGAAACTTGCTACGAATAGCGAGAAGCGGCTATCATTGGCTTCTTAGATTTCAGCAAAGCATTTGATACTGTCGACTTCGATATCTTACTAGCCAAACTTAGCGGTCTAAATTTCTCACCAAGTGCAGTGCAATGGTTTCACTCATACATTACGTCTAGTCAGCAACGCGTCCTGTCTGGGAATATAAAATCAGAATGGCGGCAGGTAGTGTCAGGCGTTCCGCAATGCTCAGTATTAGGTCCTATACTCTTCTCGCTGTATGTCAATGATGTGTCATCGATTCTGACCTATTGCAAATATCACATGTATGCTGATGACCTTCATTTGTATCTAATTGCAAAACCAATCAATCTTAAGAAAGCTATTGAAAATTTCAGTTCTGACATCGATGCACTACCAAAATGGACACAGAACATATGACTAAAGCTCAACCCATCTAAAACCCAAGCGGTTCTTGTTGGTCACTTTAAGCTCATTAGCCCAAAACATCGGGAATCCGTACCATATCTAATCCTAAATGGAACAAATATCAACTCCTCTCCCTCAGCAAACAGCTTGGGAGTAATAATAGATGAAAATCTAAATTGGGCAGAGCACGTAACTGCAGTGTGCGAAAAAGTGTCAGCATCCCTTCATGCCCTACAAAAATATAAAAAACTCTTCCCTTGCGATCTGAAAAAGAAATTAGTACAAACACTTATACTCCCAATCATTGACTACAGCGATATTATCCTACAAGGTCTCTCTCAGGAAAATTAGCGACGTCTGGAACTGGTCATGAATGCCTGCCTCCGATATATCTGTGATGTTCGACTTTTGATCACATTTCACCAGCAGATGCACAACTGTCCTGGCTGCTTGCAGAGAAACGCTGAGATTTCCATACACTCTGTTTTATCTAGTGCCTTATAAATGTACACTGTCCCTCACACCTCTCCTCGTCCTTAACGCTCATGTCTGAACAACATGACAGAAACGTTTGCATCACAATAAAATCCTCTCTATTCCACTGCATCGCTCAGTCACCTTCTCGAAGTCCTTTACAGTAGCAGGAACCCGACTCTGGAATAACCTCCCTCACTATATTAGAGAACTTAAAAGCATGTCCGGCTTCAAAAACAGTTGATGATGTATCTACTTAAGCAACAGTAATGCCTTCCTCTGTACATGAATGCACTTCACCCCATTGCTTCCTTCTCTCCTACTAGATCTTCCTCAGTTCCCAGTTTTTTTCTTAACTGGTGCGGCCTCCTTAAATCCACCTTCCCCAAAACTCGCTATACCAGTAAACATCTACTTTATATACCAATATATTAATGCACATCTGCACAAATCTTCATTACTATTGCCAATTTTTCTCATGTTTACCATTACTATTTCATTTTTTTCTTTTACTGTTATTATTATTCCTTTTATCATTTTTTATGTATAGCAGCTGTTGTAAAAATACTGCCAGTATTTACTCTATTAGGTCTTAGTCATTACTCTTTATTCATATTGTCACTAGATTAATCTATTTTTCTTATTCAAACTACTATCATGATGTAACTATGATGTGAAAAATGCTGCATGTGTGGAACACTGGTCGAAGGTAAGAGAGGGCCTGATGGCCCTAATCTGATCAGGTTAAATAAATAAATAAGATATATTCCTGCTCCCGCTACCCACTGCAGCACAGCCAGCCGCTTTGAGCGCCACACAGCGTGGAAGTAGCGCTAATCCCGAAACAAAAGCGTCAGGTGGCGGCAACCCTTTGATATTTGATACCTGGGAAACATCCAAGCCTACACCTGCAGGATACCGGCGCACCTGGGAACTCCTTCCAAGGCAAATGTCTGACTGGGAATCGATCCCGATATATTGCTGAAGTCAATAAACTGAGTAATTGATTTCCGGTCACATCATCGTGATTGTTAGGATATAAGGCGTGCGCAGTAGGTCGTAAGTCTCAGCTGCAGCCAGTCTCTCGAAGAAGAAGAACCATGAAGCGTCTCCAGCAGCAGTCGAGATCTTCATCTGTCTCTCTATCTCAGAAGAAGTGTAAAAGTAAGTACTCATTACATGTGGTTGCTAGCACTACCGCATGTAGCGGTTCCACCACCTCCTCTTCTTTTTCAAGTTCCCTTTCTTTGTTCCGCTCTGTGTCATTGTCTGTGGATTCTTATTGTTTCTTCTTCTTACATCCAGCAGCAAGTCTGGACCAGCAGCAGCCGGCCGGAGTAGCCAAGCGGTTCTAGGCGCTACAGTCTGGAACCACGCGACCGCTACGGTCGCAGGTTCGAATCCTGCCTCGGGAATGGATGTGTGTGATGTCCTTAGGTTACATACTTCAGTTATTGTATCCCCCTTTATTTTACGCTCGTCAATTAATCATTGAAAACTAGTGTATGCCTACCTTAGCGACATCTGGTGAACTTACAACACAAACAACTTGTGGGTTCTGTACGGCAGCTTGGTTTGGACAGCAGTGCTACTGACAACATAATACGTGCTTACGATGTTATTTATATATATTTGACGATGCTGGTGCTGATTTTGTGTTTAACATTTGACAATGCCCCTATGGCTGCAGTTCATTAGGACTTTGTTTTTATAAAACAGGTATGTCTCTTCATACTTAAAGCGCACAAATGCATATACAGGGTGAGTCACCTAACATTACTGCTGGATATATTTCGTAAACCACATCAAATACTGACGAATCTATTCCACAGACCGAACGTGAGGAGAGGGGCTAGTGTAATTGGTTAATACAAACCATAAAAAAATGCACGGAAGTATGTTTTTTAACACAAACCTACGTTTTTTAAATGGAACCCCGTTAGTTTTGTTAGCACATCTGAACATATAAACAAATACGTAATCAGTGCCGTTTGCTGCATTGTAAAATGTTAATTACATCCTGAGATATCGTAACCCAAATTTGACGCTTGCGTACCACTCCTCCGCTGCTCGATCGTGTGTATCGGAGAGCACCGAATTACGTAGGGATCCAAAGGGAACGGTGATGGACCTTGGGTACAGAAGAGACTGGAACAGCACATTACGTCCACATGCTAACACCTTTTTATTGGTCTTTTTCACTGACACACATGTACATTACCATGAGGGGTGAGGTAAACGTACACACGTGGTTTCCGTTTTCAATTACAGAGTGGAATAGAGTCTTTCCCGACATGTCAGGCCAATAGATGTTCAATGTGACGGCCATCATTTGCTGCACACAATTGCAATCCCTGGCGTAATGAATGTCGTACACGCCGCAGTACATCTGGTGTAATGTCGCCGCAGGCTGCCACAATACGTTGTTTCATATCCTCTGGGGTTGTAGGCACATCACGGTACACATTCTCCTTTAACGTACCCCACAGAAAGAAGTCCAGAGGTGTAAGATCAGAAGAACGGGCTGGCCAATTTATGCGTCCTCCACGTCCTATGAAGCGCCCGTCGAACTTCCTGTCAAGAGTCAGCCTAGTGTTAATTGCGGAATGTGCAGGTGCACCATCATCCTGATACCACATACGTCGACGCGTTTCCAGTGGGAAATGAACAGAGAAGGAACAAGAAAATACCATAGTCAACCGTAAAACGAACATTAGGACTTTATTTTTATAGAACAGGTATACCTCTTCCTACTTAAAGCTCACAAATGCATATATATGTCAGTAGTACTTTTCATTATGGTATATTTATTGTTTTTAAGCTGTAGACAATCTGCGAGTGTCTTTACGTTTTTTCCCATTTTTTGCTGCAGATCTGATTATGGTTATTACAGAGCGAGACCGGTAATCTGTTAATAAAAGTTTGTGACCATAGACGTAAATTAAAGGAAACTTATTGTATATAAGGGTCACTGTTTTATTCACGACAATGTCGCAGCTTGTATAATAACTAATTTTTTCGTTTACTCAATTCACAGAGACAGAATTTGATGTTTGAGATACAATTCAATTTTTGAGGTACAGTTCAATTCTTGAAATATAATTTTCATACACTATATGCATATATTTTTTTCTTGTTTTATGCTTTTGTTCCACACATTGTGTGTATATACACGTGTACATAGAACACATAAATAAATTTGATGTTTGAGATACAATTCAATTTTTGAGGTACGGTTCAATTCTTGAAATATAATTTTCATACACTATATGCATATATTTTTTTCTTGTTTTATGCTTTTGTTCCACACATTGTGTGTATATACACGTGTACATAGAACACATAAATAAATAAATATTTGCACAACAGACATACACACACACACACACACACACACACACACACACACGCACGCACACACAATGCCTTACACTACGATATAAGGGTCATACTACTATTCTGCAAATACACATACACACTCTCTCCCTCTAGCTCATTCTCTCCCTCTCAATCAAAGTCCCCCCCCTACAAGTGAGTAGTGTGAGTATGGGAGAGTTTCACACCTGTCATAACAACTGACCTCGTTATTGTCATGAGGCGACAGGCCGATTTTAAACTGGAACACAGTGTACACCTCATGTCCTCTCGATCGAATGCTAGTTTGCCATAGCACATGCAGTGGCTGTGGTGCAGTACTGCGAACACAGCTGTACAGGTATCGCAAACAGTCTTCAATAGAGAGGGCTCTCCCAGCCATACGAAGCACACTCTTAGTGCACCTCTGTGTGGAACCTTCCAATGTGCAATACGCATCCGTTTTCGATCGCAGACCTACAGATTCCGCAATCAGAAATCCATTTGCCTCGTTTTTCATAAGGCCGATAACCTTCTTGTTCTATAGATCAATACCATAAGGATTATCGGCCGTGTATGAGGATGTATCGATTTCATTGCTGTGATATCTCGTTACTTAATATGGATCACACTTCTTCACCCAATAGATGAAGTTTCTGTATCCATGTAAAGTAATGCAAGATCTATGAAATGAGTTTTCGCAAACATATAATGAAAGCAGTACATGTGGAGTTTGGATAGGTGTAGTATGCACAGCCCATATACATAGGTTTCATTAACTTTACTGCAGTCTTTGCGACCGCCACATCAATAAAGTTTTTATTGAATATGGTGACTCACTTAAAATATGGTTTGACGACACATTTATTAGCCTCCAACGCCCATCCTATTCCGTTCTAACCAAAATTTCCCGTCGTTCCTTCAAATTCTCCATTGTTTTGCCGAAAACTGAACTATTCATTAATTTATAAAAATCTTTCTCAACGTCACATATCGCGGCAGCTGTCTGTCTCGTATTCAAATCAATATACTCGTTCAACCATGTGGACTGCTTGATGGAGATTCTAACCAGCTCCATCCCCAAGCTGAGACACTACTGAAAATTACGAAAATGAGTAATGTACCTCCGCCTATTCCCCACCATTGTTATCAGTTTTTGTGTGGAGTCTCCTTGCAGAACTAGTTGCTCTGGACATAGCGGCAAATCGGCGTGTACATCATCAAACTAATAGGGTGAGTGAGTTCTGCCTCCAGCATATACCGCACATCAGAATCAGCCACCGTACCCCCATGATTTTTTCACCTAATCCCTTGCATTTGTCTTCAGGCACCCATCAAAGCGCCCCAATCGGCATTGATTGTTGCATGGCGTGCCCGTACAAGTTATTTACATCCAGGAACGTGATGTAACTCGAATCAACGGATGCGTTGAACCTGTCACCCACTCGTGAGTTAATTGCCTTTGTGTACCTATGGACACATCGGTAAAGTCGCCAACGGTTCCCTCGCTTGAAGAAAAGAAGCATATCACAGCAGGTCACGGGAGCGATGAGGCATTCAAAGTCGGTGTACGCTACAAACGGGCATCGCTCCTGATAGTGAGCATTTTTAAACTCTACGTCTTTCTCTTCCTCAGTAGGCATAATAACACATACCGGGTCCTCGGAAGTGCAGTCTACTAGTTGCTTTGCTAATAATTTGTTTGAGGAAAAGGCCTTGAGGGACCTTAAGCAAATATGCTGTTGATGTTCATGTTTACTCATCCGGGAGGTGATAAGGCGATAATTGGCTTTCTCCTTATTTTTCTCATCGGAGAATAACAGCATGCTACATGAATTTTTCGCTCACCAGCAAATTTTGAGAAATGGAGCGGGCTGACGACTATATGCTTGTCTGATCATCTACCTTACTTTTCTTCTCCAGGCTGTAACCAACATTCTGGTATTCTGTGCCACAAATTTAGGTATGTACTGCAGTTTAACAGGGATCTCGATACCATCGACTTTATAACACTTATGAATGTCAAGGTACCTACCACACTGAGATGTGCACTAAGGATGTTTTGTGTAATTTCTTTCGCAAGCCAGGATTGACCATGCAAAACAAGCCTGATTCGTTTTATTTTAGACATTAATAGATGCCGTCTTATTAGCTATATCCTTAGGAAGCTTGATGTAGCTGGACCCTCCATTTACATCTACATCTACATCCATACTCCGCAAGCCACCTGACGGTGTGTGGCGGAGGGTACCTTGAGAACCTCTATCGGTTCTCCCTTCTATTCCAGTCTCGTATTGTTCGTGGAAAGAAAGATTGTCGGTATGCGTCTGTGTGGGCTCTAATCTCTCTGATTTTATCCTCGTGGTCTCTTCGCGAGATATACGTAGGAGGGAGCAATATACTGCTTGACTCCTCGGTGAAGGTATGATCTCGAAACATCAACAAAAGCCCGTACCGAGCTACTGAGCGTCTCTCTTGCAGAATCTTCCACTGGAGTTTATCTATCATCTCCGAAAAGCTTTCGCGATTACTAAATGATTCTGTAACGAAGTGCGCTGCTCTCCGTTGAATCTTCTCTACCTCTTCTATCAACCCTATCTGGTACGGATCCCACACCGGTGAGCAGTATTCAAGCAGTGGGCGAACAAGTGTACTGTAACCTACTTCCTTTGTTTTCGGACTGCATTACCTTAGGATTCTTCCAATGAATCTCATTCTGGCATCTGCTTTACCGACGATTAATTTTATATGATCATTCCATTTTAAATTACTCCTAATGCCTACTCCCAGATAATTGATGGATTTAACTACTTCCAGTTGCTGGCCTGCTATATTGTAGCTTGTAATTTTTCCTCCTATCTACGTAATTCTGTAGCTCTCAATTCGTTCGAGCAATCAATCATTCATGATAGGAAACACAGTCATAGCTCAGTCACTCAAAATGATTCTGAAATTTTACTTGTTAGAATGAAATCAGGCGATGATTCTTCTTCTCTGCAGGCTCGTGCTTTGCGGCAGTCTGCTAATCTGTACAAATAAAATGCCTCGTAATTTTGGGAGCGTTGTATAATCAGTCGGGAAACCTCATATCAAGCGGATATTTGGCTTTGATGAAGTTTAACCTTCCGAAGAAGTAATGGAGCTCTTGGATTATTAAATGCAGGTTCGTATCCAGTCTTTCGGAAGTTCCCTTCTGATTAACAACTACGCAATATATCGATAAATATCATTAATTCTCAAATTTCAAATACACACCTTTTTTGTGAGGAAGCAATCTATATATATTTCCTCTTAATCGTACAGTTCGTATCAGTTATCTTCTGTGATAAATCTCAATAATCAGATTACAGTTCATCCAAACCAAGCTCAGGCTAATCGGCACGAAGACAATCTCGGAAGCTCCCTTTCTTTCTTTTTTTTTTTTTTTTTTTTTTCTAACAACCACCAGAGAGAGTACTACGAAGAATACTTATGCGCTCATGGCATAGCTATTGTATGAACTATTTTTCGCATGGATTCTGCGAGTATGAAGATAGAAAATTAGTAAACGTCATTCAAGGGTAGAATTGTATCTGAATAATTCATCGAATATAAAGAGATATTACAATTGCCCCTCGCAGTGAGCAAAGTTAATAAAGTTAATGATAATACACTTTGCGAGCTAACAGAAAAAAATTTGTTGGGTTGTTTATTCAAAAGAGGAATATTTTGAATTAGTAGAATTTTACTATAGAGGGTATGGGTAACATGTTAAGACAATAAGTTACGAGAATACCTAAGCTGTAGCTTTTACATGTACCGGGGTATACCAGCATCCCGAGTACATAACCAGGGAAGATGTAGATTGGTGTAATTACGAAAAAGGTCTACCCATTTGGGAACTGGCCTTCACAGGGAAACCCTGGAAAACCCGGAAGAATAGACCCCAGCTCAGGTATTAAAGAAGATAGGAAAGCCTAAATCCAGTAATTTTGAAATATATAGAAGCTCTATAAATTAGATCGAAGGAAAAGTGCCTTATAGCCAAAAAATAATAATTTTACAATATTGCTCATGAAACGTCCCCTTTTAACAATTATACAAAAGACTGTGCTTAAACTGACACACAATATTTTGTTAGCGCAACGCAATCTGACTTTCAAAATTCCCTACAAAAGAATGGCCCTGACTAACATTAAACTATACCTTTCACAAATCACTTACCTCACAAAAATCTTCGCTGCTCAAGCTACTGCAATACAGCGAGCGCCACTACTGCCAGCTAAATAAAAGATTCAAACTATGGAAGGCACTAACTACTGATAGGGATAGTTAGCAAATGAAAGATATTAATAGAGAACAAACAATGTATTTACCTTGATATCATCATATATAAATATAGCAGTTCATGACAAATTTCAAAACTCCGCCATCTCTCTCCCTACATCCACCACTGCTGGCGGCTCACCTCCAATTGCACAACGCTACGCGCTGTTCACATCCAGCTGCCGCTGCCCAACACTACAATGGCAGACCACAATGCAAACTAGCCACAGACTGCACACAGCACAGCCAGCGATTTTCATATTGAGCGCTACGTAACGTTGCCAATAAGAAAACATAAACAGCCTACTTACATAGAGAAAACATAAACAGCCTACTTACATAGCCCCCATGCTCCCCACAAAAATTTTTACAAATTGGATTGGGCAGTGGCCAATACAGATTTGAAAAAATTTTTTCATAATTACAATAACAAAGAAATCAAATGCACACACTTATTGATACAATGTTTGTCAAAAGCTAAAAATTTCTCACAGTCCATAAAGACAGTCCACATTGTTCATCACAGTAAAAATGCAGAGTTTTTCTCAAAGTCTGAGCAGTAAAAGAAAATGCACATAGAAGTAGTGGATTTCCATGCAGTCTTGAAGAAGTAGTGCTGTCCTTCCAACGGAAAGACAGTGCTGACTCTCGACATGCAGACAGGTAATGGGCCACAACATAGCAAACCCACAGCAGAGTCATTCGACGTTTTGAAGAATATTGGTAGGTAGGTCATCACAGAACAGGCCCACTGTAGTCCTGGTAGAGATTACGGTATTGGTGGGCCACCAGAGGTGCAGACCCACTGCAGGCCTTGTAGAAATAATGGTATTGATGGATCATCAAAGATGTAGACCCACTGTAGTCCTTGTAGAGATAATGGTACTGGTGGGTCATCAAAGATGCAGATCCACTGTAGTCCTTGTAGAGATAGCCAGCAGCCATCTGTTGTGACCGTGCAGGTGCACAATCACCATTGAAGAGTCTTGCGGATAATATAGCAAGTCCATAAACCACCACTTGTGCACTCCCAAAGTGTTTGGAATTGTCCTTAGAACCAGCAATGCTGTTATCCAGTCCCTTGCTGAATTATTAACACACGTGGAAACACTATCAGTCCCTACTTCTCACATATTGTCCATGTACTATGACCAACAGAAACGTGTGCAGTGAAATGTTACTTAATTTGAAGAACTGGTAACAATTACAATTTGGTAACATAAAAATACAATAACAAAGGTACAAAATACATCATTAAAGAACATAATAATACAGATAACATTTGTAGTACAGGCTTTACAAAAGAATCGAAATAACATATACGTCAGTGTTCCAGGAATTATGACATGAGTACATACATAAAAGATCAGAATAACTTTCGAAACACCAACTTCACACATGAGCATTAACACAAAACAGAATAAATAATGTCTAAACATCTTTACAAAGTAAATAACATATTATTAATGCCAATTATATTCGAAGATAACAGTATTCCTCATCATAGTGAATGTAGCTTAATATTAAAAGAAGAAAAAATTCTATGAAACTATACAGAGACAGGAAGAAAACAAATACACAAGGGTACACAAACACATAGTGGGATAACACCAATAGGAAAGGACAGGGTTCGTTTTCAGTGTAACATTTGGTACTGCAGTCCAACCCAAAACTTCATATATCTTTCCTCTTATTTCATCCTTTGTTTCCACCAAAAAAATTCTATCTAAGCATGCTTTCTGTATTTATATGTTCACACATTTCTTACATCAACATTTATTTCCAAGAAAATCCTACCTAAACCTGTTTTCTCAATGCATTTCTTCCAATTCATCGCAACTCATTCTCTTAGAGGCTACCCCCTCTTAAGCTAACTTAAATCTACTGAGCTCAGATGCTAAACTAAGGGATGAGGCAATGCAGCAGCACAAAATAAGTAACACAAACAGCAATGACCAAAAAATTGGAAAATTGCAAAGCAAGCTACAGTAAATCTAAATTACCAAGCAATGCAACATTACAACTAATATGAGCCAATGTGCAGCAACGAGAAAAATAAATGGGTAGTAAAACTGGCTTAGCAGAGTAACACAAAGTCAAATTCAGTAACACTATGCCTGGCAAACAGCAGCTTATATCTAAACATGACATAGCTCAAGCAGAAAAAATATTACAGTAAAAACAACAATGCAGATACAGGAAATGTATATTCACATCTTAATGTCTATGTAATTAAAGTGGTGCACCACAAGAAGTTATTCTACCAAAAAGTTACCAATTACTTGAAAAGAAAATTATGAATGCAGTTCCTGTGAAGGTAAATGTCATTTTGTGCTCCCTCATTTTTTTAAAAAAATTATTATTTACTCGATCTGTAGACAGAAAATATTTATATTAGTACATCTATAAAATTTTATTTTAACCAATGCTGCAGTGCAGCTAGAAACTAGATATCAAATGAAATAAGCAACTATGTACAAAGCAAAGCATAAGAACATCGTTCAATAGTCATGTGGCATTTCATAAGTAGTAAAAAAATCTCTCATCTAGAAAGACAGTAGTCATAGTCAGGTGTGTAGACAAACTATTTCTTGTCATTTCATTAGGCATTTCAGTAAATATCAGGAAGTACGATATGTTTCCAAGTAATCAGCGTGTCGGATTTGCGATGCTTTCTCTAAAGGAATGGCAATGGCCAGGATAATGGCCTCCCTTTTTTTTTTTTCCTGTGCTCTGAAAGGCACGCGCTAATGGCTTTTTCTCCAGGCGTCTGACACAGCTGGGTGCCCACGACGCATTACGTGCAGGTGGTCACTTAATTTTCTTACGGAAATATTTACGACAACAGTTTCCGCTACAGTGGCAGTCTCATATAAAAATATTTCACAGGTCAAGAATTAGCGTTGCAAATCTGTAGAAAGAAAATCCTATAAATATAAGTGTCCAAATAAAATATTCGTCAGCATTGTGATACAGTCACGCATTTACGCACATTTCATAACTCTTAAAGTACGATTCTTGGTTTCCAACATACTTCTTATTCCTCATATACGGTAGCATCATCTTATTGATCATAAACATATCTCAACAGCATAGTACACATCGTCGTCGTAATAATAACATCATAACACCTCAGTCAAATCTCAAAAACGTCGTAGCTTTCTGTAATAATTTCAAAACCTAAAAAAAATTCTCTGCTCATTTCAATAGTGTCATCTACCTCAAACGTACTTTAAAAATCATGAATCCATACCAAATATATCATTCAAAGCTCTCATAGTATCACAATGATTCCGAAAAAATATGAACAGTTTACAAAGTACAGACAAAATACAGTTTCATAAGTGTGAAGTTATCCAACTGTGTAATTACGTAAACAAGTGTCACTGATGTAGTAAAAAACATGTTTATCCCTCAGTTAAATGATCAGATCGCTGTGTAATTTATGTTTTAGAGAAATATGGTACCGATGTGTAAAGTTGTATAAGCAAATACCATATTAGCTAGGATTCCTTGTGCTTGCCAAACACATGGTACACAAAGTAGGCGTGTACCCCCCCGAGGATTAATGTAATTATACCCTCAGGTGTTACAGATTACAGCAATGGAGTGAAATGTATCACGGAAAACTTTCTTTGTAATTCAAAAATCTTTAAAAATAAATGTTTTAAGTACAAAATTAATCACTCAAATACGTGTACTGTAGCGCTAAATGTGCGTCTTGTTGCAACATAATCTGTGTGGAAGTGTCGTAGTTATCGTCCTCCGAAAGCTAGGTTCTGCAGAAGTCAATGTACTTACCTCATAATACACAAAAGTGAAATGCTTTGCGTATAAATGTCTTAGTTATTACGCTTATTGCCGTGATGAGGAAAGTACTGTGCTGTAACGTATTATCGTGCTACGGAAAAGGCAGTCTCACTATAGCTATACCACAAAAGTTACTACTAAAACATGTTTTACTTTCCAGAAGAATTCAGAGAAACTGTGCAGATATAAAACAGAAACACTGCAAAAACAACATTGTAAATTGTCACTCATTAGTAGCGTCGTGATAAAATCGTGTAGCTGTCACATAAACTAACCACTGTGTCGTCTGGTATCTCACAGAAAGTACATTAAACCCAGAATGTATTTTCAAGGAAACCAAAATGTTGCATTAAAATCTCATTAGCAGTACCAGTATGTGTCCTAAGTATGTAAGCCTGATAGTCGTTACGTAATCGTGCAACTAACAAGCAAGAATGTACAAATACAACACTGTGTCGTCTGTTCACTATAACAATGCATTCGTAATTTCTGTTTAAAAATGTTCCCTAGGTTCTAGACTGGATATTTAACTTCAAACATTGTTGCATGTTAACAGTTTCTTAAGTCTGACAAAGCATACTAGAAATGTGAAGTGAAAAGTTTTATGGCAAAGACAAAGTTAAAAAGTAGATTATCTTTCAATAAACGGTTTTACATGTGAAATGTGGTGTAAACCTTTACTCTTCCTAGTACGCAGAGTTTCAACTTCAACGCAATTATCATGTGGTATACGTCGGATTCTGTAAGGTCCATTGTAAACTAGAAAGAATTTGTGACTCAAGTGTTTCTTCTTATGTGACAATGAATGAGCTTTAATGAGAACTTTCTGACCAATATATAATTTCTTTGCGTTTGCTTTACCGTGTAGTTCTCTCCTTTTGTCTGCTGCAGATTTTATATTTTTAAGAGCCAAATCAATTATGTCTTTGTGTCGAAGTTTACGTGTATTCGGGAAAGGTACAAGCTCTCTGATTCTGTTCGGTGGTTCTTCATTCTTTAGTACAAGAGTAGGTGGTAAAGCAGTGGAATCATGAGGCATTTCATTCAGCACATTTTGAAATAATTGTAGATATCTGTCCCAATGCTGATGCTTTCTGTGACAATAAAGTCTGCAAAGCTTATTGATTTCTTTCATAATCCGTTCAGACGGGTTGCAATGTGGTGAGTACAATGAAATAAAAACAGGTTTGACTTTATGATTCCGAAGCGTGCGTGACCAAACAGCAGATCTAAATTGCGGTCCGTTATCTGAAATGACTTTAGCAACGTGGCCAACTTCACGTGAGAAATTTTTAACAAAGGCGTTGGATACAGATCGTCCAGTGGCTTTACGTAACGGAGTGAAAGAAACAAATTTTGAAGTAAGTTCAACAGCGACTAGAACGTACGAAAATCCATTGGATGTTCTGACAAGCGGTCCCAAGAGATCAACAGCAGCAAATTCTTTTAATTTAGAAGGAATAATAGGAAACAACGGAGCACGATGTGAGACAGTAGATGGTTTCGCCTTTTGACAAAGTTTACAAATAGACAAGACTCTTCGAATTCTTTTTTCCATATTGTTAAAATAACAAGTCGTTCGAAGAATATGATAACATTTTCGTGGACCAAAATGTGCGTAGCTGAAATGAATGTACCAAATGAGCTTATTAACAAAATCGTCTGGAATGCAAAGTACCCATAGCTTGTCATCAACAGTGCAGCGTTTGAAGAGTATGTTGTTTCTAACCAGGTAATAATGCCGAATCTGAGTGTATGTCTTTTCATGCCATTTACTTTTGATGTCTTTCCAAATCGGATCTTTATCTTGTTCATGAGCAATGTCCTTTAAAGATGTGGTGATGAAGTTTTCAAAGGCGACTTTCTGAATGTAAAGAATACTGAAATTTTTCTCGAGGTTGCCTTCTGTGTTACTTTTCTCAAGCCCAGCCGGTGCGCGTGACAGCGCGTCCGCAACAATGTTCTCCTTGCCGGGAATGTAGACTATTGTAAAGTGGAATTCTTGCAGAAACAATGCCCAACGTTTTAACCTGTCATGATTTAATTTTGAAGACATAAGAAATTGTAATGCACGATGATCACTGTATACTTTTACGTGCTTACCAGAAAGAAAGAAACGGAATTTGTTAAATGCCCAAACGATAGCTAAAGCTTCTAATTCAGTAACGGAATAATTTTTTTCAGATTTTGATAGCACTCGGCTAGCAAAAGCAATGGTTTTCTGAATAGTAGTGTCATTTTCTATGGCTTCTTGAAATAAATGGGCACCAAGACCGACTTTAGAAGAATCCGTGCTAAGGCAGAAATCTTGTGACAGATCTGGATGAGCTAAGATTGGCGCGTGTAGTAACGCTTCTTTCAAAGAATTGAATTCCAATTGTGCTTGTTCGTCCCAGTTCCAAATAGTATTTTTTCCAGTGAGAGAACAAAGTTTTGGTGTAACAAGAATTTGCATATTCAGAAAACGACGGTAAAAATTTACGAGACCTAGAAAACTGCGGACTTGTCTTTTTGTGGATGGAACTGGAATGGCTCTGATTGCTTCTAACTTTTCAGGATCCGGCTGAATGCCTTCAGAAGAAATAATATGTCCCAAAAACTTCACCTTTGTCCTACCGAATTCAGACTTTTCCAAGTTAACTGTAATTCCAGATTCTGCAAAAATACGTAACAAACTGTTGAGGATGCGATTATGTAGTTCCCATGAAGCTTCTGCTATTAGAATATCGTCCACATATAAGGTGATGTGACGTTTTAAGAACTCAGGTAATATGGAACTTAGCCCGCGAATGAATGCTGCTGAAGAAATGTTCAAACCAAAGGGAAGTTTCCGAAACTGATAACAAACGCCGAGACAAAGGAAAGCTGTGTATTTTCTACATTCTGGATGAAGTTCGATCTGATAAAAGCTGGATCTGAGATCAATGGAAGACAACACTTTTACACCATTAAAATTTTGAAGAAGTTCTTCCAACGTTTGCGGCCTGTCTGTTTCAGGAATAATGATCGTATTGATTTGTCTCGAATCTAAGACAAGCCTGAGCGATCCATTTTTCTTCTCAACAACATGTAATGGATTGTTGTATGAGCTTACTGCAGGCTCAATAATCCCCTCGTCAAGCATAGATTGTATTTCTGTTCTAACACGGTCCCTATAATGTGCTGGAATTACATATGGTCTAACACAAAATTTAGTATGCTCACGAACACGAAATTGGTATTGAAATCCCTTGATTGTTCCTGTTTTATGAGAAAAAACTGTGGAATGTTCTTGTAAAATCTCAAAAAGGTCCTGCCTATCAGTGTCATTACAATTCTCAATTGTTTGAATTTTATTCTGAATTAACTCATTAATTTCAAATATGCCGTCGATATCATCCCTTTCAGTTCTTGCAGAGTGATTGTTAGTGTCTAGTTCCGTAGAAAATTCCGAACTGTTGTCCAACAGAAGGTAAAGCCGATTGATTTCTTCATCATGGTTTGAGAGCCAATCTTCAAATTTCAAAGCTATTGACTTACCTTCCTTCTCTAAACTTATTTCAGCATCGTGAAAGTTTAAGATTGCTTTGAATTCATTCAAAAAGTCTACTCCCAATATAATTTCCGTCGACAATAATGGAACAATAAGAAAGTTCGTAGAGAAGCTGTGGCTTTGACAAAAGAATTCTAAGTTGGTTTGTTGGCGTACATCTACACTTTTTCCAAAGATTGCACCTTGTAATTTAATCTTACGTAACGGAAGTGTGGGGCAATCGTTCGATTTGTTGCATTTGCTAAAGGCTGTTTCACTAATTACTGAGATGGGACTGCCAGAGTCAAGTACTGCCGTAAATTTTACGTCATTTACAGTAATGTGAATCACAGGATATGCAATGTTGTTAAGTTTTACGTCGTGTTCCTGGAGTAAGATGTCCCTAATGTCTTCCATTTTTACGTAATTACTAGCTACGGCAGCTGCGTCATCAGTTTCATAAGTACGTTTTGTTGCTGCCAGCGGTGTGAGTCATTGCCTATTGTCTCTTTGTTGGCGCGCGTCGTTATTGGGATTTGGAGACCTAACTTCTACAAATTCACCGTGACGAGAGGGCCCTGCTCTGTTTGAATCCCGCCAGTTCTGATGCAATTCAGGTCTGTCGTTACGATCATATCGTCTGTCGTCATGTCGGTAGATTCCATAGTTTCTTTCTTGTCGGTCACATGGTGGAGAATTTCTCCCTGAATCGTAACTGCGCGCTGGTCCGTTGCGTCTAAAGTTATTCTGTCTCCCTTGATAGTATTTATTTTGGTTCCCATATTGTCTGTTTCTCTTATTGTCTCTGTGATAGTCATTACCACGGAGAGGTGATCTTTCCCTGTAGTTATTACTACTCTGCCAACGGTTGTCATACGGGTGGTGTCTGTTTTGGTCACGATTTGTGTTGTGAGAATAGCCTTGTCGTGTCAAGTTATTACTTCTTTCATCGCGGAATTGCGACGGATGTGACCTGTAATTGTTGTGCTCCTGGTTTCGCGTTCCGCGATTGTCAGTGTCAATTTCTAATTCTTGTAAGAGTCCCTGAAATGCTTCAATATCGTCTTTGCAACGTCCTGCCAAAATAATATGTCGTAAATGTTCAGGCAGTTTGATTAAGCAAATGCGGATGAGTTCTGAGGGGCTGTATGGGTTTGAAAGATACTGATTCTTATGCAACATGTCTTCAAAATACTTCATAAGACTGGAAAATTCAGATTGTTCGAAACGTTTCATCATTATGATGCTATGTTTTACTCGGTCTTGTGTGGCTTGAGACCAATATGCTGAGAGGAAGGCATGGTAAAACTCTCCTTCACTGTGGCAATCGTGAATTACCGATCGCATTCTTACAGCTGGTTCATTCTCCAAGTAGCCACACATAAATTCTAATCTGTGTTCTAACGACCAGTTGGGAGGAAAACAATGCGAGAATTGATGGAGCCATGCTTGTGGATGAATGTCGTTGCCAGAATTCTTAAATGTTTTGAATTTACGTGTAGTAATGAACAGCTTATAGTCAAAATCATCATGTCGGCGAGTCGCATATCGGTCATTGTTAGGTCGTGTCGGCCATTCCATCTCAAAATTCGGTGCACATTGCCAATTTCTTTCGTAACTTCCGAAATGCCCCGTGTTATTATTTTGTGGCTGTTCCGTATTTCTGTGTCCCTCTTCCCGTATTGGGGAGCGAGTATCCTCTGAAATACGTAATTCTTGTATTACCTGTGTCAGCTGATCTTGTACTTCTCGGATTTCTCTTTGGTGTTGTGTATTGATTTGATTTTGATTCTGTTTGAATTTTATAATTTGTTCATACTCTTCTGTGTCAGTGAAGGCTACAGGTCTTGTGTCTTTCAGATCATCATCTACCTTTGTAGATAAGTTAGTGACCTGATCCGAAAGTTCGGCTACTTTCTCCGATAGTGTACTTATTTCTTCAGTGTGTTTTTCTGAACCAAGTTTCAGAGTATCTACTGTGTCCTTAAAGTTTTCCTGAGTTTTTGCAAGTTGCGTAACCGAATTGGTAGATGCAACTGAGTCAATTTTAGCCCACAAGGTCTCATGATTTTCATGAACAATGGTTTGCAGTTCTTTTATGGCTGCTTCGTGATTCTGTAATGCATTTTCATGCCGCGAAAAAATAGGTTGAAAATGCTCACAAATTTGTGTTTTTACGTCATTACAGACTTTTTGACATTTCGATTCAATGTTATGTAACTCAGTAGTTAAATCTTCACGTGTTTGTTCAAGTGTGGTGTCTAACTTTTGAAGATTTTGTTCCATTGTGTCTAACTGTTGCTGTGTTTGTCTCTGGTGTTGTTCCATTGTGTCTAACTTTTTAAGATTTTGTTCCACTGTGTCTAACTTTTTAAGATTTTGTCCCATTTGTTTCTGATTTTGTTCAAGTGTTGTGTCTAACTTTTGTAGCTTTTGTCCCATTTGTTGCATTAACTGTAATAACAATGCACTGGTGTCTGGAACATGTTCCTCAGTGCTTTTCGGCACTGAATTTGCACCGGAAATATTCACATTTTGACAAGCAGAAAATGTGTCTTGACTTATTTGAGAAAACGGTGAGGATCCAAAACCTGAATCTACAGTATTTGCGAGATCGTGTCGTGTCATTTCGGCTTCCTGAGGCGAGCTATTGCCGACCGATCGATCGATAATGCTTCCCTCTTCACTAATTGTTTCACTGTCCACGCCATTGTTTGCCGCCCGCTCCATTTCCCTATGCACTATTACCAAATTACTACTTTGAATGTCTGTTACTTCATTACACAGTGGTGCTGATAAGCTATGCTCGTCGTCACTATTATTTCTCAGTTTACTTTGGAGCCTAGTATTACGTTTTTCACACGCCATTATTGTCACATTATTTCACACGACAACACAGAAAAACACAATTTGAAGATCAAAAATAAGAGAACACATTAACATAGCACTGAAAATAATATCTAGTTAATTGCAGCTGCGAAATACTTGGTGCAAATCTACATGCATGCCACAACTGTTTTACTGTACAACAATGAAAGACTGCAACTACAAAGGAGATTTTCTCTACAATTACGCGCTAGCAATAAACAATAGCTACACTAATTACACAAACTACAAGAAAAAATCAGAAGATTCCAGTGAGGTATCCTTGGCTAAGGGTCGACATATGAAACGTCCCCTTTTAACAATTATACAAAAGACTGTGCTTAAACTGACACACAATATTTTGTTAGCGCAACGCAATCTGACTTTCAAAATTCCCTACAAAAGAATGGCCCTGACTAACATTAAACTATACCTTTCACAAATCACTTACCTCACAAAAATCTTCGCTGCTCAAGCTACTGCAATACAGCGAGCGCCACTACTGCCAGCTAAATAAAAGATTCAAACTATGGAAGGCACTAACTACTGATAGGGATAGTTAGCAAATGAAAGATATTAATAGAGAACAAACAATGTATTTACCTTGATATCATCATATATAAATATAGCAGTTCATGACAAATTTCAAAACTCCGCCATCTCTCTCCCTACATCCACCACTGCTGGCGGCTCACCTCCAACTGCGCAACGCTACGCGCTGTTCACATCCAGCTGCCGCTGCCCAACACTACAATGGCAGACAACAATGCAAACTAGCCACAGACTGCACACAGCACAGCCAGCGATTTTCATATTGAGCGCTACGTAACGTTGCCAATAAGAAAACATAAACAGCCTACTTACATAGAGAAAACATAAACAGCCTACTTACACTCAAAAAAAAATTTTCAAAATTCTTCTTTCGACGATGTAGCCGGCGATCTCGTTGTGAAGTCGATGGAACAGGAACACTGGGTACGGACACCGGGTAGGCGACGTTCAGCGTTTGGTGGACGGGGCACGGAGGACAGGCGATGGCTTATGGTGCAGGATAGAAGCTGGTAACGTGCCGTAGAAACAGGAAGATGATCTCTGGAACAGATGGTCAGGGACGTGAACATGAAACAGGTTTAAAGTGGAATAAGAAAAGGTTCTGACTGAATAAATCCCTGGAAGAGAGTGGATTAAGGCAACGAAGTCCATATTTCATCGTTGAACTCAAAATCGGAGTGGATTCTTATATTCTTCCATCTGTACTAGACTGGAACATCCATCAGTCCTGACAATCGCGAATTTTTTTTTGTAGTCCTCAATACCAAAGTTGTTTTGCATTACAACTGCTGATTGTCCAAAACATTGTCAAATAGACTGTGGGCATTTAAATTTTGTTGTAGCTCATATCGAATGTATTCCTCTCAAAAAAATTTTTAATCAAATCTTTGTTTGTTATAGTGCAGGTGGAAGTAGAGCATTGAATCTGTCCGAGGTTTACTTTCAATTACGAAATTATGGATAAAATATAAGTTTACACCTGATAAAAATTTTAAACATAGGCATATGACACTGACTCCACAAAAGGTATAATTTGAAAATTTTCATTATTCTTATAATTAATTGATTTATAGATCCACTTGCAATTAAATATCATTAATGATGACGTATGTTCATTTAACAAATCATCCACTCGCAGAATCTTCTTCATCATCTCATGAACATTTATGGAAATATATTTCAACAATTACGTCCATAATATGAAACACACAAACTGCTATTCTTAAAATGTTAGTTAAAATTCTTAAATTAATTCTCCTGGTAAAGAAGGCATAATGAAAAATCTAAAAATTATAATAATTTTCTCTCGCGCAACCAGAGAGTTTCTTCAATTGTTTGCAACAGTGACATTATCGACTGTTGCTTCATTTCACAGTTCATTTGTTTTCTTGCGCGAACAGCGCACATCATACACACAGCGTATTTACCTACATATCCCACACTGTTCAAGTTTCACATGCAATTCTCACATAAGTGCCATGTCTTGAGGAAATGTAGATGCACTTTCATGGTATATGACTGTGGCTTCTGCTCATAGTCCACACTTACAAACGCTAGTAATTAACAAATTCTTCTACCTATCTAAAAATTTTTGTGCTAAACTATCACAGGAGTAATCTCACTGTCTCTTAACCTATCACAGGAGTAATCTCACTGTCTCTTAACCTATCACAGGAGTAATCTCACTGTCTCTTAACCTATCACAGGAGCAATCTCACTGTCTCTTAACCTCTAGACAACATAAACTTCTTGATATTTATATACACATTCGACTCACAGTCAAATTCCACTCTAAATTCTTCTCCATATTTGGTATCACAGATCTACGATCCTTCACTAAATTTCTTAATATCATTATGCGGGAATAATCCCTTTATTCTTTTCGATTCGGGATATGCCAACAAGTATGATCCAGGATTTGGTATATTTACAATAACATATGGTCCGGTATAAATAAGATTCCATTTCTTTATGTTCTTCATCAGTTTCGAGGAATGGATGTGTCGCCTCAATAAAAACTTTTCTCCAAGATGAAACGTCTGAATCCGGTGAATCCGTTTATCATATGTCAATTTCCGTTGTATTGCCTTTTTAGTTAAATTGACAAGTGCGAGTCGAATCTTTTCCTCCCATTTTAAATTCTGGTCTTCATACTTTGGCAGATGGTTTATCCAGAAGTTCTTTTCAATCTGACTAAACATAAGCTCTGTTGGAGTAAAGTTAGTTGAGGTATGTGTCAGATTATTAAATATTTGTTCAAATTCTGACAAATAATCAGCCCATGATGTTCGTTTACTGTGACAGTATGTACGCATAAATCGGTTTAATTCTCGGAAAACTCGTTCTATTGGACTACCTTGTGGATGGTAACATGATGTCAAAATTTGTCGAATACCAAGTTGCGTTAGTGTTTGCTTCCATTTAAATCCAGTAAAAATTCTGGCATTATCTGTAATTATGGATTTTGGTAAACCTACATGCGGAAGATAGTCACGCACCAATCTCACTACAACATCTCTGGCAGTAGCACACTTTAATGGATATAGTTTTACATATTTTGTAAACACGTCAAAGAATCCAACAATGAATTTGACTCCTCCTCTTGATCGTGGGAGAGGGCCGCAGATATCACTCGAAATTAACGCCCTTGGCTCTCGTGGAATAATTGAATGCAGAACATGCTTACTACCTCTATTATCCGGTTTTGCCTTTTGACAGAGTAAACAGTTTTGTATTGTTTGGTGCACTTTTCTCCGAATATTCGGAAAATAACAGTATGCTCCTATTTTATTGGCACATTTAATTACACCAAAATGCCCCCATGATAAGTGGGTAAACCAAATTAATTTTTCCTCATATTCCTTCGGGATGCATACGCACCACCGTGGATTGTTGTCCTTCCCACGTCTGAAGAATAATACTCCATTTACTAATTTATAATGATCTAAACTAGCCCTTGAATTTTGTTGTTCCTTTAGCTGAATTATCTTCTTCCATCGAGGGTCTTTTCGTCGTAAATTTCCCATATCTCTACAAAGATGTACATAATAAGTCTTGTAGATATTGTCCTGCAACAGTAATACTGGAAAATCCGAAGTATTTACTGATTCTATTTCCGGCGTTAAACCTTCTGGGGATCTTGACAGCGCATCCGCAATAATATTTTCTTTGCCAGACACATGAATAATTTTAAATTGGTACTGTTGTAGTGTCATTGTCCAACGTGACAGTCTAGGATGTAATAATTTACATGTTTGCGAAAAGGTTAGTGATTGATGGTCACAATACACAATCGTTTTCGAACCATATAAATAATAGTTAAACTTCTTGAATGCCCAGATAACCGCAAGTGCTTCAAGTTCTGTGGTCGTATAGGCTCTTTCACAGGGCGATAACACTCGACTAGCAAATGCTATCGGACAGAATGTTGGTACCCCTTTTATTTTCCTTATTTGGAAGAGACAAGCACCTAATCCAACATCCGATGAATCCGTGGACAGACAGAACTCACAATTCATATCAGGGTGATATAATAAGGATGCGTTAACGAGTTGGTCTTTAATGTCTCGAAAAGCTAGTTCACATTCTTCAGTCCATTGCCATAGCACATCCTTCCGTAGAAGCCTGTTTAATGCCTTAGAATTCATGGCTTGAGTCTTTATGAAACGACGGAAGAACGATGCCATACCTATAAATCCCTCCAGCTGCCTTTTATTCAGTGGTGATGGAAAATTTCGAATTGCACTTATCTTCTTCTCGGTAGGCAGGATACCTTTCGCATCTATCATATGTCCTTAGAACTTAATTTATGGTAAAGCAAAATGAGACTTTTGTAAGTTTACTGTAATTCCGGTTTTCTTGAATACAGCGAAAATCCTTTCCAAAATATGCAAATGCTCTTCCCATGTTTTCGTGGCTATTAATAAGTCGTCAACAAACACAGTTATACGACTACGCAATTCTGGTCCAAGAACATAATCCAACGCTGAAAGAAATATTCCAGCACTAATATTAAGTCCGAACGGGACAACTCTAAATTGGTAACTTCTCCCAGCATAGATAAATGCGGTATATTTCCTAGATTCTTCATCAATTTGGGCCTGCCAGTACGAACTTCTCAAATCAACACTAGTTAAGTACGAAACATCCTGGAAATTTTGAATTAATTCATCTATATTTTCCGGATGAGTTCTTACAGGTGCTATTATTTTATTAATCTCTCTCGCATCCAGAACTAATCTAACGTTACCTCCAGGTTTTGGGACGACTAAGAGCGGAGAACAATATGGACTAGTTGATGGCTCAATCAAGTTCCATTCTAACATTCTATTTATCTCCCTTTGAACAGATTGTTTTAAACGCCAGGGGATCGGATAGTGCGTGTAACAGTAAGTCTGATGTGGCTTCACTTGTAGGTGACAAATATACCCTTTAATAATTCCTGGTTTCTCATCAAAAATCTCTTCATATGCCCCTAACAAATAATGAAGCTGGTGCCTTTGTTCTCCGGTAAGCTGATTTGATTCACTAGCTTTTATCATTGTTGTTTGCTTAAAGTCCTCTTGTTGTATCAAATCCTTTGAAAGCTCCTTCCAACGACCGTTTGTAGTGTCAATTAATTGAATTGTGGCACCGCGACACTATTTCTCATGCACAGTTTCCTTTCTATTTAAATCCAGTGCTATCTCTTCTCCATTTAATCTAAATTTAACTATTCCTTCCAAAAAATCAATCTGACACTCGTACTCCTGCATACTCCCAATACCAAGAATACAGTCCACTAATAACTTCCACTACAAGAAACGTGCATTTTATTGCTACATTTCCCATTTTCATCTCTAATTGTGTTTGTATTTTGACATTGGGAGACCGTGCTCCAACAGCTCCAATGATTTTGCGGTTCTGTACTGGCAAAATTGGTACCTTCTTCTTCCTAATAATTCTCCGAAAAAGATCGCCTGAGATGACATTGGCAGAAGCGGCGGTGTCCAATATCACATTCATTGGAACTTCCTCTATTTCAACAAATACTTCCGATACCGGAACACTCGATCTGTCATTATGACACTTATTAAATCCTTTGTTAACTCTTCAGTCAACAGCTCACCATCATTATATCTTAACAATTGTAATTTTATTGTTTCGCCCCTAACAGATCCCCTGACCGCTCCTCCGGGGCACGATGCGGTCACGTTTAGTTTGACTGACTGTTGGTTCGATTGGTATTTGTCTCTTCAGCTACTTCAGTGATTATCGGTTGTTGTGGTGAATTCGGTCTATATTGTCTTGCTTGATTTGTGTAATTATTGTTGTTGTTCTGCTGGTGTTGGTAGAACTGTCCTGTGTTGCCATACATTGGATTATATCGATTAAAATTCCTATTACTCCTAAAATAGCCCCTCGCTGCACCATTACTAAAGTTTCCATTATGGTAATAATTATTGTTTGCATTTTGTCCATTTCTAAGTCTCCTCGGAGAGTGTAGTTGGTTATGATTATTGTTACTGCTACCATTACTACCATTCACATTCGAGTTGCAACTCGGATTCGCTTCTATTACTCTTCTTTGATACGACATTTCTCTTGCCCTTTTATTGTCCTCCTCAATTATATCAATATGATCAAGCGTAGTCATAAATGAGTCTATATCCTTATCATTTATATATAACAGCTGATTTCTTATACTGGTGGGAAGTCTGGACTTGAGTATTCTAAGTATATCCGGCAAAGGAATCAGTACATCCCAATACAAAGATTTATTAATGTATTTCTCAAAATATCTCTTTAGAGATCCTCTAGAGAATGAGAAAGGCTCAGGATATAGTACTTCCTGCCTAAGTCTTTCTTGTACTCCAGCAGACCAATATTTTGCTAGAAAAGCCTGCTCAAATTCTTTGTAACATTTACAAGAAGATGTTTGTTCGGATGCCCACAATGCTCCTGTTCCTTGTATATATCCAGATACAAAACTAATCTCTTGCCATTCTGTCCAAGATCGTGGAAATAGACCTCTGAAACTTCGAATAAAGACTACAGGATGAACATTCTTTTTGTCAGGGTTAAAGATTTGAAATTGTCTCTGTTTAATCATCTTCTCCTCAACGGTACTACGATTCCAAAAATCATCCTGTTCGTACTTTTCCCTGTGGCTATCCGTTATATCGAATCTAATTTGTGACGTTCCAGTTCTGTCTACATCGGATCTTGACGTGGACGGAATTTCACGCGCAGATTGAGAATGTTGTTTCCTACTTCTCGCTGTTTCTAAATCCTCCTGCGAGAGATTTAGTGATCTTTCGATATTTTCTTTCCAACGCGAGAATTCTTCGCCAAGTTGTTCTCGAACTTCCTTTAACCCTTTGTTGAAAAAATTCTCCTCGGAACTCTCTGAAATTGACTGTAAAGCTACTTTCACAGTTTCTTCTATGGTTTCCAAAGGAAACTTTTGCCGCTCTAATGTCATTTCTGAAAACTTTCCCGCAAGTACATTCATTCTATGTTCCACTGTCCCCTTTTTTTTCCCTCACTTCGTCAAATTGCTTCTTTAGATTATCTTGGGATTCTGTTATTTCTGGTATCATAGCTACGGAACACTGTATGTCCTTTTGAGCTTGTATTACTTGAGGAAACAGTACTACTTGTTTTTGTATCGTGTCAATTTTGACGCATACATATTCGGTTAGTTCCGCTTTTAATCTACTATTGTTTTCTTGGCATTGTTGGCGGACCTATTCAATTCGAGCAATAAGATTCTGTTCGGTCTTTTCTGCCTGTTCTTTTATTTCCTGTGTCTGGGTATTTAATCTCTGATCTAATTCGGTAAAGCTTGCTCTTAATTGATTTTGTAATTCTGTTTGATTTTCGGCTAGTTGATTTTGGAGTTAATTTTGTATAACGGATAAGTCTCGTTTCACCTCCGCTTGGCCTTCGGCTAATAGAGACAACTGTTGCATAATAACAACTAATGTGTCAACAACCGTCTGATCAGCTGTTGTATGAATGTTTTCTGAGCCAGCGGGATTATTTATATTGCTACCGCTAGCCACAACAGTCTCAGAATTGCTATCCGTGGCCTCTGCTCCCGCGCAAACAGCTGAAGGCTGATGCACTTCTCGTTGCTGATTCAATGACATTTTAAATGCCGCTCTAGTCAATACCATTAAATAACTGTCAATATCAGGTTCTAATCACTAAATACAGTTTCAAATTTACTGTCGTAGACACACTTAACTTTCAAATTACTTCACAGATGGTATAAAGTTCAATGTCCAGATACGAAAATCACACAATATACCGTTCTACAATCTAACTACTATCTGGAAAAAAGTTCTTTCTAAATTGATTTCAAACTATTTTAACTACAGGATAAAAAAATTGGATTTCTCTAGCCTTGTTCTGTAGTCTCGGTGTTGTCCAATAGTTGAAATCGTTTCTTGGTATCAGCAATCTTTTACTATGGGCACCGAATCTCTCTTCAGATTAGTTGCCTCTCGTTCTCGTGGGTTTTCATGAAACAAAAAATACATATATTATATAACAATCCAAGAGAGTCCTGTCACGGTCGCCACTGTAATTTTTCCTCCTATCTACGTAATTCTGTAGCTCTCAATTCGTTCGAGCAATCAATCATTCATGATAGGAAACACAGTCATAGCTCGGTCACGCAAAATGATTCTGAAATTTTACTTGTTAGAATGAAATCAGGCGATGATTCTTCTTCTCTGCAGGCTCGTGCTTTGCGGCAGTCTGCTAATCTGTACAAATAAAATGCCTCGTAATTTTGGGAGCGTTGTATAATCAGTCGGGAAACATATCAAGCGGATATTTGGCTTTGATGAAGTTTAACCTTCCGAAGAAGTAATGGAGCTCTTGGATTATTAAATGCAGGTTCGTATCCAGTCTTTCGGAAGTTCCCTTCTGATTAACAACTACGCAATATATCGATAAATATCATTAATTCTTAAATTTCAAATATACACCTTTTTTGTGAAGGAGCAATCTATATATATTTCCTCTTAATCGTACAGTTCGTATCAGTTATCTTCTGTGATAAATCTCAATAATCAGATTACAGTTCATCCAAACCAAGCTCAGGCTAATCGGCACGAAGACAATCTCGGAAGCTCCCTTTCTTTTTTTTTTTTTCTAACAACCACCAGAGAGAGTACTACAAAGAATACTTATGCGCTCATGGCATAGCTATTGTATGAACTATTTTTCGCATGAATTCTGCGAGTATGAAGATAGAAAATTAGTAAACGTCATTCAAGGGTAGAATTGTATCTGAATAATTCATCGAATATAAAGAGATATTACAAGCTAAATGATAAAGGATCTCTCTTTCTATGTATTCGCAGCACATTACACTTTTCTACATGGAGACTGAATTGCCATTCCCTGCACCATGCGTCAATTCGTTGCAGATCCTCCTGCATTTCAGTATAATTTTCCATTGTTACAACCTCTAGATATACTACAGCATCATCCGCAAAAAGCCTCAGTGAACTTCCGATGTTATCCACAAAGTCAATTATATATATTGTGAATAGCAACGGTCCAACGACACTCCCCTGCGGCGCCTCTGAAATCACTCTTACTTCGGAAGACTTCTTTCCATTGATAATGACATACTGCGTTCTGTTATCTAGGAACTCTTCAATCCAATCACACAATTGGCCTGATAGTCCATATGCACTTACTTTGTTCATTAAACGACTGTGGGGAACTGTATCGAACGCCTTGCGGAAGCCAAGAAACACTGCATCTACCTGGGAACCCGTGTCTATGGCCCTCTGAGTCTCGTGGACGAATAGCGCGAGCTGGGTTTCACACGATCGTCTTTTCCGAAATCCATGCTGATTCCTACAGAGTAGATTTCTAGTCTCCAGGAAAGTCATTATACTCGAACATAATACGTGTTCCAAAATTCTACAACTGATCGACGTTAGAGATATAGGTCTATAGTTCTGCACATCTGTTCGACGTCCCTTCTTGAAAACGGGGATGACCTGTGCCCTTTTCCAATCCTTTGGAACGCTACGCTTTTTTAGAGACCTACGGTACCCCGCTGCAAGAAGGGGGCCAAGTTCCTTCGCGTACTCTGTGTAAAATCGAACTGGTGTCCCATCAGGTCCAGCGGCCTTTCCTCTTTTGAGCGATTTTAATTGTTTTTCTATCCCTCTGTCATCTATCTTGATACCTACCATTTTGTCATCTGTGCGACAATCTAGAGAAGGAACTACAGTGCAGTCTTCGTCTGTGAAACAGCTTTGGAAAAAGACATTTAGTATTTTGGCCTTTAGTCTGTCATCCTCTGTTTTAGTACCATTTTGGTCACAGAGTGTCTGGACATTTTGTTTTGATCCACCTACCGCTTTGACATAAGACCAAAATTTCTTAGCATTTTCTACAAAGTCAGTAGATAGAACTTTACTTTCGAATTCGTTGAACTCCTCTCATATAGCCCTCCTCACATTACATTTCGCTTCGTGTAATTTTTTTTTGTGTGCAAGGCTTTGGCTATGTTTATGTTTGCTGTGAAGTTCCCTTTGCTTCCGTATCAGGTTTCTAACTCGTTTGTTGTTCCACGGTGAGCCCGCATCTCGTCGTCGTGCGGTAGCGTTCTCGCTTCCCACGCCCGGATTCCCGGGTTCGATTCCCGGCGGGGTCAGGGATTTTCTCTGCCTCGTGATGGCTGGGTGTTGTGTGCTGTCCTTAGGTTAGTTAGGTTTAATTAGTTCTAAGTTCTAGGCGACTGATGACCTCAGCAGTTGAGTCGCATAGTGCTCAGAGCCATTTGAACCATTTTTTTTGTACCACGGTGACTCTTTTCCATCTCTTACGATCTTGCTTGGCACATACTCGTCTAATGCATATCGTACGATGGTTTTGAACTTTGTCCACTGATCCTCAACACTATCTTTACCTGAAATAACGAGATTGTAGACATTTGTGTGGATGTCCAGGGCAGTATTGAGCTGAGTGCTTCAGCTGACCCTCTCACTTACATCTCAGAAAACCGTCCAGTATAGCTCTTAAGGTGGAGTCACAAAGACACTTGGCAATTGATTGCTCCACGTTATAATCCCATTATCCTCCTCCCCCCACCAAAGATAATTGGGACTTGTATCTTCAATTCCAGAGGCAACTTTCAAGAGATTTGAAAATTGCACCGTTACAAAAAGAGAGACCAATGCTTGATCATGGTTGCAATGGAGATGACCAACATTGGGCCATGGTTTTAATTGGGGTTTAAGGGAAATTTGATCGCAACAAGTTTCAACTGCACTACTATGTCACATATTCTTAGAAAGTCTGACAATAGAGGCTTAAAAATAAATAACTGGCGTATTTTGTTTACTTTTACTCTGCTATGTCACACAGTGTCACATTTTTGGGTAACTCCACAAACCGAGAGAAAGTTTTCTGAGGGAAGAAGTGTGTAATAAGACTCATTTTTGGTGGAAATTCGGAAATGAGTTCTAAATATGTTTGTTATGTTTTCTGACATGTTCCACATGTACGAGAATCTCCTCATTTTTGGGTCCGTGGAATGAAAAATAAAACTGATTAAATCTAAGCAAGGCAATTTATTTGTTCCATTATGCATAATACATAAATGCATTCACAATAAAGTTTAAGAAATTTTCACATATATGTTTTGTGTAAGCTGCAGAACACCGCAATCTTTTATCTTCCTACGCAAATTTTTAAAAAACTCTTTGCAGATAGAAACAGATTGGTTCGACTACATCATTTCTATGCTTCTTCTGTTCCTCTTATCAATCCAGTCATTGTTCACGAGAGAAAAAAATTCTTTCGAAGCGTTGCAAAACATTGTTGTGTTGTGTGAGTCAACTAAGAAATAAATAATCTAATGAGCGTGTTTAAACACGACCGTCTCTGTTATCCTCTTTCTGTAGTCTTCGTTACTTATGTGTGTTGTATGTACAGCAGTTGCTGATTGGTGCGAGTAGAGCGCATCTGTGGGCTGCCAGTACCGACCGAGAAACAAGCAGACATTTACCCTTTCACAACTACGCTAGACGTATAGGTTGTGTCATTCTTTTCCATGCCCCTCACTTTCTCTTGAGCAAAACCGTCTTCTTTCCGTAGAAGCATGAACAGAAAGCCGACTATATGGCGACAGTAGTATCGATTATTATATGGATACTTTTCAAGATCTTTCACTTGTGAGTCTAGAACTATTGATAGTACTTCGCGGGATTAATATTTACAGGTGTGACCACTGACGAAATATACGGGAGAAGCAGGTGGTTAGAGAGAGAGCTGGGAAGATTTAAAAAAATACTGCTCTACACGGGAGATGCCGGGATAGAAGGGAGAGTTGATCATCAGAATTAGAAACAGTAATACTGCTGTTACTACAGGCTAGCCCCCTGGAGCGCTATCACCTCTGTAGCTGTCAAAAGGATGTGTTTACTTTGCATTATCGAGTTTCGCAACTGTTTGTTTCAGATTGTGGTATAACAAAAAATAGCAAGAGTGCCGCAGCTCTACTACAGTCTGATGTTACAGTCGCGACACACTGTCCCCTTTTTTTCTGTTACTCACTGCGATTGCAGCACACCAAGCGGCTAGGAAGCTACACTGTTAAGTTCAGCGATATCTTTTGAAAGCGAAAGCGAATCGTAGTCGTTAATATTGATATGGAGAATGGTTTTTACATACGGGAGCGTCTGTAACGCAATAAACTGGAGCAACAACAAGAAGAAGACACCACATTTGTCATTTTTTAGGTTTCCTAACGACTCTTAGGGGCGTGAACCGCTACATTATAAACAGTTTGCATACGATTTTCTTGTATCTTACAGATATTTACTGGAGAATGTCGTTTTACTTACGAACAAAAAAATTGCTAGTATACAGCGAAAAACCTCAACTTTTGCAGAAATGCGTCGTGTATTTACTCAAAAACACGAAGTTTTCTTTACTACACTTCCAGTCAAATCAGTGAAAATGGAAGATAGGGAAGGTGTATGGAATGCAGTACCTACATTATCTAACGTAGCAAATAAACTACCACAACTGTACCTGAAGTAAACACCAGACTGGCGTGATAATGAAAGAATAAAAGCAATAAAACTGTTTCACGACACAGAAGAAACCAATTCCATAATTGTTGCTGCATCTAAGCCACGAACGTCAAGAATCTTCAACACATTCGCTTTTGCAGAAAAATAATTACATTTACAAAGATATTTAGGTATTAGAAAGTCGATTGAAGTGTTAGGCTATGCGAAACATTAGGCTCCCTACAAAGTTGTTACGTGTCATTCTCATGTATGAAATATATGTTTGTATTCTCTTGTTTTCAGTAAGGTAAGCTGCAGTTGTACACATACTCGAAAGTACTTCTTCTTCATTAAATTGTAGCTTATGTCACTGAATCAGGAAAATTCGGCTGCTTTTACATGCGTTCCATGGTCATTCATGTCTCTTGATAACTTACTAATGCTTCGAACCCAAAAATGTAACAACTATTTCCTAATTAACTAGAAAAAGAACTAAAAAGGAACGTTAATTTTACGTCTTCTTTCTCACCGCTTGGGGCGCTAGTGTCGCACCAACTATCAGAGGGTAACATAGACTTACTAAATAAAAACTAGACCGCGCATTGGAGCTAGTGTCGCGTCCCCACATTGAACGTGATAGAAGCCGCCATTTGTAGGGAAACAGTGCGTAAACAGGGTTCGTTCGTGTGCTGCTTTTAATTGTAACAGTAAGAATGGAAGCAAAGACGAAGACGGAAACAATGTTACATTTCACAGGTCAGTCATTTCTGGTTGTTTGTTACTTTCTATTACTTGTATATAGTATTTTCGTGGAGAAATAATACATCATGAGCGTTTGTTTTTGTTTAGGTTTCCCCTTACAAATGATTTTCTAAATCGGAAATGGATAGCTGCTACTCGGAGAGAGAACTTCCAATCGACGGCAAATCATTTGCTGTGCTCTCTTCATTTTGAAGAGAATTGTTACATGGAAAATTATGTAAATAGACGTCAACTGAAGGCCGATGCTATACCGACAGTATTTGGATTTCCAACTCATTTGAAAAAGGTATAGTGTCCTGGAAATCGTACAATATAGGCCTAGATTAAATAGTGTGGAAATACTGTCAGTGTATATAATTTTGAACGTTCCTTTTCCAGGTTACCAATGCAAGTAAACCTCCGAGGCCAAAGCGAAGAACATGATAGGTATTTAGATTTTTAATCAAATATATATTAAGTATGAATCAGAGGTAGGTCGAATAATTGCGTTTAGATACCTAACATGTGTTGTCAGGTGGTGATTATACTTCGTAAATGGTCAAATATTTGATCAAATGTTGCAAACTCAACCACTTTCAGAGGTGCTATCAGTGTTAAAAACTAATGTGCGAATGGAATTCGTACGGTATTTAAAGTGATATGGGTTATTACAATTAATCATACCAAAATTCGAGTGTAGACAATAGTGTGCTAAACAAAAGTAAGCGTGCAAAATGTACACAGTAGTCGGCAAAAAGCAAACAGGACCTGACAGGAAAATTACGTGAATTAAGTAATAATCGTACTGTCTGCTTCTTTAAAAGTTTCATGTAATTATCTAAAGCAAATAACTCGATGTAAACTCGCTCCACCTTGTCAGGAAAGAGCCTTACATTCTTAAATTTCGCGTCTCTATGCAGACGTACTTCGGAAATTAGGAAACTTCATTCATTTAAGTATACTTTTAAAATAGACTCGAATACTCAGTATTTTTTTGAAACAAACATGTGTTCAATTTGTGCTTCAGTTTGCTCTTGTTGCGTCTCATACACTTCAAATCACAACCCCAGTACTAGGATTCATCCCTGCAAATGACGGCGATCAGCTGCTTCAATTGGGGGACAGTTGCAACGCTTCTCCGCTATGGCGTGATAGGGTGTTGGAGGGTAACAATTTTCACAGTAGTTAGTGACGCGACCATGTATATTAGACTGTGGCTTTAATGAGTGCGAGACATTTGTGACGCGCGAAACTGTGTGAGGTGTCGCGCTAGACACGCTAGCGAGGTACTGTTTAGCGGCAAGGCCGCTGGGGGGATACAGACGCCGAGGTAGGGGCTCGGCCACTAATGGCCCACGGAGCGAGCGCCGGCGGCCCATCAATTACGTATTCTAACGAGGCTGCGCCGGCCAGCCGCAGCTGGTGCTCAAGGACGACTCCTTTGTTCGTGAGGACGGCTCCACCTGCCGCCCGCAGACACAGGAGGCAGCGCCGCTGGACGGGCAGTGGCGGCGACACCACAGTTCACGTGAGGCGAGGCTTCTGGCGGCCAACACAGACACTGTGAAAGTCCCGTATCCTGGAGGTATGCAACACGCAATTTATCATTTGTAAGATGTGCCGGAACTCATGGGATGGCGGTATGCACGTAATTACACAGATGGCGGTAGTATAGCGTACACAACTTACAAAGGGCAGTACATAGGCTAAGATGCCATTTGTACTCAGACGATTCATGTGAAAAGCTTTCCGACGTGATTAGGGTCCGCACGACGGGAAGTAACTGACTTTGCACGCGGAATGGTACTTCGAACCAGAGACATCTACATCTACATTTATACTCCGCAAGCCACCCAATGGTGTGTGGCGGAGGGCACTTTACGTGCCAGTCATTACCTCCCTTTCCTGTTCCAGTCGCGTATGGTTCGCGGGAAGAACGACTGCCGGAAAGCCTCCGTGCGCGCTCGAATCTCTCTAATTTTACATTCGTGATCTCCTCGGGAGATATAAGTAGGGGGAAGCAATATATTCGATTCCTCGTCCAGAAACGCACCCTCTCGAAACCTGGGCAGCAAGCTACACTGCGATGCAGAGCGCCTCTCTTGCAGAATCTGCCACTTGAATTTGCTAAATATCTCCGTAACGCTATCACGCTTACTAAATAACCCTGTAACGAAACGCGTCGCTCTTCTTTGGACCTTCTCTATCTCCTCCGACCTGGTACAGATCCCACACTGATGAGCAATACTCAAGTATAGGTCGAACGAGTGTTTTGTAAGCCACCTCCTTTGTTGATGGACTACATTTTCTAAGAACTCCCCTAATGAATCTCAACCTGGCACCCGCCTTACCAACAACTAATTTTATATGATCATTCCACTTCAAATCGTTCCATACGCATAGTCCCTGATATTTTACAGAAGTAACTGCTACCAGTGTTCGTTCCACTATCATATAATCATACAATAAAGGATCCTTCTTTCTATATATTCGCAATACATTACATTTGACTATGTTAAGGGTCAGTTGCCACTCCCTGCACCAAGCGCCTATCCGCTGCAGATCTTCCTGCATTTCGCTGCAATTTTCTAATGTTGCAACTTCTCTGTATACTACAGCATCATCGGCGAAAAGCCGCATGGAACTTCCAACACTATCTACTAGGTCATTTACATGTATTGTAAAAATCAATGGTCCCATAACACTCCCCTTTGGCACGCCAGAGGTTACTTTAACGTCTGTAGACGTCTCTCCATTGAGGACAACATGCTGTGTTCTGTTTGCTAAAAACTCTTCAATGCAACCACACAGCTGGTCTGATATTCTGTAGGCTCTTACTTTGTTTATCAGGCGACAGTGCAGAACTGTATCGAAGTCAAGGAAAATGGCATCTACCTGGGAGCCGGTCTCTAAATTTTTCTGGGTCTCATGAACAAATAAAGCGAGTTGGGTCTCACACGATCGCTGTTTCCGGAATCCATGTTGATTCCTACAGAGTAGATTCTCGGTTTCCAGAAGTGACATGATATGCGAGAAAAAAAAATTCTACAACAGATTGATGTCAGAGATATAGGTCTATAGTTTTGCGCATCTGCTCGACGACCCTTCTTGAAAATTGGGACTACCTGTGCTCTTTTCCAATCATTTGGAACCTTCCGCTCCTCTAAAGACTTGCGGTACACGGCTGTTGGAAGGGGGGCAAGTCCTTTCGCATACTCTGTGTAGAATCGAATTTGTATCCCGTCAGGTCCAGTGGCCTTTCCTCTGTTGAATGATTTCAGTTGCTTTTCTATTCCTTGGACACTTATTTCGATGTCAGCCATTTTTTCGTTCGTGCGGTGATTTAGAGAAAGAACTGCACTGCGGTCTTCCTCTGTGAAACAGCTTTGGAAAAAGCTGTTTAGTATTTCAGCTTTACACTTGTCATCCTCTGTTTCAATGCCATCATCATCCCAGAGTGTCTGGATGTGCTGTTTTGATCCACTTACTGATTTAACTTAAGACCAGAACTTCCTAGGATTTTCTGTCAAGTCGGTACATAGAATTTTACTTTACATGGGGCATTCCACTTCGGAAATGACGAGGGAATTCAATATTCCGAGAACCACAGCGTCAAGAGCGCGACGTCACTGCCATCTTTCAGCCACAACCTCGCACCAGGGGCAGCGCTGTAGCCAGCGGCCTTCCCTTAACGACTGAGAGCAGCGGTGCTTGTGTAGAGTTGTCAGTGCTAATAGACATGCAGCATTGCGTGAAATAACCTCAGAAATACATGTGGGACATACAACGAATGTATCCGTTGGAACAGTGTGTCGAAATGTGGCGTTAACGGACTACGGCAGCAGACAACCGATGCGAGTGCCCTTCCTAACAGCACGATAGCGCCTGCAGCGCCTCTCGCAGGCTCGTGACCTTATCGGTAGTATTTGTGCAGTAGCTGTACGGCCCCAAAGTACCATTATCCAAGATGACAGGATGACGTTATCCAAGATGGCGGCCGTGACGTCATCCAGTATGACGGCTTTTGGTGGAAAGTTTGAATTTTGGTGGGAAGATAGGTAAATTGGGCTACCTGCACTAACCTAACCACTCCTCCCCTCCCTTCCCCCCAAAAAATGACAGGAGGTTCGAACTCAAACAGGTTAATGCATCACACCATAGTTACTACTAACCTAAGAAAATTGCGGGAACATAGGTCACGTGGATTACCCCCACTAACCTAAGTCAACCGACCGCCACCTCTTCCAAGTTTGAATTTTGGTAGTAAAGATAGGTCATTCGGGATACCTCTACTAACCTAAGAAAATGGCTGGAAGGTAGGTCACTTGGGCTACCCCCACTAACCTCAGTCACTTGACCGTCACCTCCTCCTAGTGATTCGTTGGAAAAGGACTCGACCAGTGCTGGACACAAGTCTTTATTTAAACAATTTGATGCAGTACAGCTATCCGGTGTGTTCACCACGACGTCCGGACTCCAACTGACCTAGTACACACTACTATCAGCAGAGGACACTCGTCAAAGATCACGGACATGACGTCAGGTGATGACGCAAGTACCATTACCCACGATGGTGGGAAACAGTGTGTTCACCACGAGGCCCAAGTGGTCTAGTACACAGTACTTCCACCAGAGTGCACTATTGTCCATTCTGTAATGTAGTCCAAGATATCGGTCTAGGGAGGGGAAAAATGGTGGGACCCAATAGGAACCCTTAATCCAGTCACATGCTCGACTTCAGCCAGTAAGATGGTGGCATCTGGTGCTGTCACTGTAGGAGATATAGGCGAGGCTCAGCAGCTCTGGGACCTCAGTCTTGTCCAGTCAGTCAGCAGCAGCAGCAGAAGAAGAGGAAGAACAATGGAGTGTCAACAGCAGCCACACTCCAGCACAGCCATGCAGAACAGAATTAGATGGAAAATTAAGCATCCCATATCACTTTTTTCTGTCTGGTAAGCGTTAGTGTTATTATTATCATTATTCAATGTTTTCATGTCTTGGTCCATGTCTAATGCTTCCTCGTCTTCGTTCAGCAGGGTTGAACACCAACATACCAAGCTCTGCTGCCACGTGCAGACCTGTAGCAAGTTCAGCTACCATCTTGTCGAGACCTGCAGCAACAGCCTCCAGTGCGTCTGAACTGGTAGTGGCCACGTGGGATCCGGTAGTGCACATAGCCCACTTGCTGGAGCAGGACAAGGAGTTGCTGTTGTCCATCCCCGTCATTGATTTGTGTGATGAGGACCAGTGATCTGCAGCCGACACATCGAATGCTGATGCTGGCGGTGTTAAACAACAAGGTGGAGGTCAGTACACAAAATATGACCCATCCTAGCAGAACATCCCTGTGATAGTGCAACCACAGAGTGCAGATACTATGGCTAGGAAGGTGTCGAGTGCACCTATGCTTTTCACCTCCACATACAATTTAACTACCAGTGGATTGAAACATGTCAACATTGCTATAGAAGCGCATCATGTCTGGGTCTTGCATGCGAGAATGGAGCTTGAAAATGTATCCAAGTGTGTTGAACTGCCAATTCCCGATTTCGACTGGGATGAAATATGTCGTGCAGAGCGCAAAATAAATCAGCAGATGACTACAAAATATCATCCAACTCGTTCTCCACCAAACATTCGCCTTACTGGTGTGACACTTCTATTACAACTGAGTATGATGACTGTGCATTATGTGTGAAATCAGGTGACAACTATGTTTATCTAAGAAATACCTCAGTTATGAAGTTATACGATCTGGATGCTGCCATATGTCTTACACGGTAGGGTCTGAACCATTGGTTGCCCAGCATAAACTCTGCATACAATGATGTCGTAAACTCCCTACGTGAGCATAGTGTACATGTTGATGATCTGAAGCAGCATCTCTTTTATTCACACGAACGCTGAACCTAAAGAGAAACAGCTGAAATGTGTGTGTGAAAAACCTGGGTACTGTGAGGCATCTATCTGCTTGAGTGAGATACGTGCTGAATTTATTGCATGTCAAAAAGCGTTATTTGGTAAATACTGTACAGGTGCGAAGAAGATACATAAAGATTGTAATGATATTCGTGAAGTACTACTGATAGTTAAATAAATTTTATATATATATATATATATATATATATATATATATATATATATATATATAATCTCAAACTGTGTTTGTGTTTTATTTCATACCTCTTTCATTATAGTCATAGTATTACAATTATTGTCTGTTTTCATTGCTATACGAGTAATTGAGATGATGATTGATCAAGTTACTCTTCCTGGGTAAAATATATAGATGTTTTCTCTGTGTAGTCAATACAGTTCAGTTGGTTAAGTGATGGAACTATAGTGGCTACGCATACTATTATTATCCTTTCCAGTGTATCATTCTCTATATGTCAACTACTTGTCTGTCCCTGGTGTAGTCAGTATCATGGCAGGGTGGGTGAAACATCCTCATCACAAGGACTTTGTTGCCAGTGACTGGTCCTGTGAAGATGCAAAAGAACACCTGAAGAAGAACAAGACGAACGGAATTCTCCTTCCCGATAATATACGAGCAATTATTGAGGTCCATCCAATTGTGGGAAGACTAATGTCATCATGACTCTGCTAACACATGTAGATGGAGTCCGATTTGAACGTCTTTGTGTATTCTCAAAAACACTGTTTCAACCCAAGTATCAGCTATTGCAGAAGTTACTTCATGGTGTAAATGGTGTTACATACACGACATTAAGTGAAAGCAGTGATATCTCTCGACCTGAAAAAGGAAAACCAAACACTGTCTTCATGTTTGAGGATGTTGCTGTGGAAAACCAAGACCAAATTCGAAAATATTTCTGTTTCGTTCGTCATATGGTTGCTGATGTATTTTATCTAAGTCAAACATATTCAAGAATCCCCAAACAGTTGCTTAGGGATAACACAAACCTCATTATAGCCTTCAAACAAGACAATCTGAATTTAAAATACATTTACAAGGCACATGTCGGAACTGACATGTCGTTAAGTGATTTTGTAAAGATACGTGCTGACTGCTGGAATCATTCATAGTATGGGTTTCTTGTTATTGATAAAACAAGAAAACTGAGTAATGGTAGATACACGCGAAACTTTCAAGAGTTTTTGCACATATAGCACGGTAAGAGAGTTAGTACATCAGTATACGCTGCACCGTGGACAAATCCGCGCGTACGTCTAGCTCTCAACCCGAGAGAATGGGTGTACACAGACAGAACATTCGCCTGTACATGGATGCGAAAATTCAAGCTATTGTGCATTAAATTGGAGGTATGCACCGGGAACTAGAGACATATTACCAGACTATTTTGAGATTGGTGAATGCGTTAAATGATTTAGTTAGTGAAATCAGTAAGAAAGTAACCAACTTAACTGGAAAGATTGAGGCTATTGAGGGGAAAATAGAGGTAGAGTTCCTTGCTGTTGAGAAGAGGCAACAGGTACATAGTAATAGGAAGAAGAAAATGACCGTTTATACAAAGCCTCGTTCTACGGAGATGTCTGATTAGTTTACACCGAGATGTCGACGAAGCAGAAAGTGATTCACGAGCGGAAAGCAGTTCGTGAGAAATTACGGTTGCTGATGTTAGGGCATATGGATCAACAGCAAGCACTAAGAGAGACCTTTAAGCCGGTTACTGAATCTCTCCGACAGCTCTCAGCAAAAACAAAAACATGCGATAACGAGGGTGTTGTCATTGACGAATTCATTATCCGTCGCACCCCCAGTCAGATAGATAGACCATTTGGCGTTAGCAAGGGAAGACTGTACATGTTGGGTACGCATCCTATAACTGTAACTGATGACAAAATACAGATTGGTGATAGGCGGTTTGAGAGAACACCCGGCTTAAAGAATCTTATTTTCCTAAGACCTACCAAAAAACCTGTACATTATTCAGTTAGTGATAGGGAAACATACCATGAAATACTGCACATAACTGGTGTACATGATATCACGAAAAACCTGAGCAACAAGAAACATAAAACCATTATAATCCAATACTTGATAGCAAAAACAACAACTGCAGCAGCAGCAGCGGTGATGGTATTGACATTGAGCATAAAGCAGTGAACAATCGAATACCCCAGTATATATATTATGACGACCCCAACGAGCTAATAAATCGACTACGGCTGCTCATGGCATCAGCTGCTGCAGGTAACACAGTTCATTCGAATGAGGTTGTTTCAATAATGTCCGAGCTTAGAGAGAGAGGTATCATCGAATAAGTATGCTGACAGTAGTTCGAGAACTGCACAAACCAGCACGCAAAACATACCCTCATAGGCATGTTATGATCAAAGGTTCAAATGGCTCTGAGCACTATGGGACTTAACTTCTGACGTCATCAGTCCCCTAGAACTTAGAGCTGCTTAAACCGAACTAACCTAAGGACATCACACACATCCATGCCCGAGGCAGGATTCGAACCTGTGACCGTAACGGTCGCGCGGTTTCAGGCTGTAGCGCCTAGAACCGCTCGGCCACTCCGGCCTGCTATGATCAAAGGTTTGGATCACTTATGGCAAGCTGATCTTGTAGATATGAGAGAATATTCACATGAGAATAATGGATTCAAATATATTTTAATGGTTATTGATACATACTACAAATTTGCCCAGGCATTACCTGTCAAAACGTAAACAGGCAGAAATGTTGCGGATGTTTTTGAGTGTTTGCTACAGACAGGGACGAATCGATGCCCAGACAACCTCCAAATCGACACAGTGGAGGGTTCTACAATAGGTATTTCAAGACTGTGCTGCAGCGGTACGGAATACATCACTGCTCAACATTCACTCACCTGAAGGCAAGTATCGCGGAATGTCTGAACAGAACAATAAAAGGTCAAATGTGGATGCGTTTTAATCTTTGCGGCTCATACAAATGGACAGATATCCTCCCAGAAATAATTGCCCAGTATAATCGAACCAAACATAGCACAATAAAAATGTGACCAATCGGTGTTCGTGATAATGGAACTCATGGATACGGTGTACTATGGCATTAAAATGCTGAATCCACACAGACAGAAATTTAATGTAGGTGATTTGGTGCGTATCTCAAAACACAAGACGGCATTTGAGAAATCATACCTACCGAAGTGGTCAACTGAGATATTTACAGTTTCAAAGGTGTTAAGAGCGAATCCTAGAACTTATATATTGAAGGGTAGTAAAGGTGAAGAAATTGCAAGCTGCTTCTACACCGAGGAGTTGCAGAAAAGCTCAGAACCGGATGTTTTTCTCGTGGAGAGAGTCATAAGACGTCGTGGAAATAAATCACTAGTCAAATAGCTTGGTATTCCTGCAACACAAAACAGTTAGGTTGATGCCGACGATTTGCTGTATAATGGGAGTGCATAGTCCACAACCACCGCAGCAGCATAACATGCGTGCTGGGAGACGCATTAGAGGAGGTGGTGGTATTCTAGACAGACTGCCAGTGGAATTACACATCCCTGGGTATAACAACCGTAGGCCTGGGACAAAGCTTCAGAAACGCTTGGCGTGAGGTGATAAGGGGTTAATCTGTTCGACGAAGCGTGTATGGAACATGACATTGCATACGTTGCAAATAAAGATCTATCAAGTTGTCATATTGCAGATAGGATTTTAGCTGATAAGGCTAAGGCGATACGGAGAAGAAAGGATATCGGTATAGGTCAATGCATCGCAGCATTTGCAGTTGATAAGACCATGCGAGGAATAATTAAGTTGGGTTTAGGACTGATGAATTTCTAGCGAGTTATGAATGCTGCATTGAAGAACTGTATCCTGACAGCGATATATGCAGCTAAAAACGCACTGAAGCAGAAAGATGCGGGAAGAAGAAGAAGAAGAAGAAGAGGATCGGTTAAAGCACCTCGAGTTCTACCGATACCCAAGACATCCTGGGGTTTTATTCTATTTCTCATCCCGGCTCTCGGCGGTAGGTTCCCTCGGTGATGGTGCTGCAGCTATCGCTCGAACGGTCAAGAACCGCAAAACTCCCAAACACAGCTAGAAGAGACAAGAAGATATAACTGCATGATGGAAGCCGCAGCCATCGGAAAAGGACAATACTTGAAACCGCACAGGAAGGGGCTTGGCCTATTCATAAATTAAAAAAAAAAAAAAAAACCATTAGCAGTCCTACCAGATTGACCACTCACAAATACAGATCTTCTTAACTTTGTTAGAGTGAAATTCAAGATACCAAGATTCCGTGGTGTGTTTATGCGGGACACATTATCGAAGACTATGTGGAAAACTGGTGAATGCGTCATTGTGAATTTAGATGTTGTTGGAGGTCCCAGCACCCACTGGGTACCATATGTTATGAAAAATGCGGATACTGTCTGCTATTTCGACTGATTTGGTGACCTGCAACCACCATAAGAATTACAGCGATCCTTCACTCACAGAAGACGTGTGCCCTACAATTATCGACGCTATCATCTACATCCATACTCCGCAAGCCACCTGACGGTGTGTGGTGGAGGGTACTTTGAGTACCTCTAACGGTTCTAAAAAAATGGTTCAAATGGTTCTGAACACTACGGGACTTAACTGCTGTGGTCATCAGTCCCCTAGAACTTAGAACTACTTAATCCTAACTAACCTAAGGACATCACACACATCCATGCCCGAGGCAGGATTCGAACCAGCGACCGTAGAGGTCGCGCGGTTCCAGACTGTAGCGCCTAGAACCGCTCTGCCACCCCGGCCGACTCCACTGATCCTCAACACTATCTGTACTAGAGACAAAACTTTTGTGTTGAGCCATCAAGTACTCTGAAATCTGCTTTTTGTCACTTTTGCTAAACAGAAAAATCTTCCTACCTTTTTTAATATTTCTATTCACGGCTGAAATCATGGATGCAGTAACCGCTTTAGCATCGCTGATTCCCTGTTCTGTGTTAACTGTTTCAAATAGTTCGGGTCTGTTTGTCACCAGAAGGTCTAATATGTTATCGCCACGAGTCGGTTCTCGGTTTAACTGCTCAAGGTAGTTTCCACATAAAGCACTTAAAATAATTTCACTGGATTCTTTGTCCCTGCCACCCGTTATAAACGTTTGAGTCTCCCAGTCTATATCCGGCAAATTAAAATCTCCACCCAGAACTATAACATGGTCGGGAAATCTACTCGAAATATTTTCCAAATTTTCCTTCTCGTGCTCTGCCACAACAGCTGCTGAGCCAGGGGGCCTATGGAGACATCCAATTACCATGTTTGAGCCTGCTTTACATCTACATCTGCTGAGCCAGGGGGCCTATGGAGACATCCAATTACCATGTTTGAGCCTGCTTTAACCGTGACCTTCACCCAAATTATTTCACATTTCGGATCTCCGTCAATTTTCTTTGATGCTATTGCACTTTTTATCGCTATAAACACGCCTCCCCCTTCACTGTCCAGCCTGTTTCTGAGGTATACATTCCAATATGAGTTTAGAATTTCATTACTGTTTACATCTGGTTTCAGCCAACTTTCTATCCCTAGTACTATGTGGGCATTCTGACCGTTTATTAATGAGAGCAGTTCTGATACCTTCCTATAGACGCTCCTGCAGTTTACTATTACCACATTAATATTGTTATTCCCTGTTGCGTTTTGCCTACTACTACCTTGTCGCGTCTCAGGAGGCGTCTTGTCGGGCCTAGGGAGGGAATTCTCTAACCTAAAAAACCCACATGTTCGCTCCACACGTACTCCGCTACCCTTGTAGCCGTTTCCTGCATGTAGTGCACGCCTGACCTATTCAGGGGGAACCTACATTTCCCCACCCGATAGCGGAGGTCGAGAAATTTGCACCCCAGATCTCTTCAGAATCGTCTGAGCCTCTGGTTTAAGCCTTCCACTTGGCTCCTAACAAGAGGACCGCGATCGGTTCTGGGAACTATACTATAAATAGTTAGCTCAGATTCTACCCCGCGAGCGAGGCTTTCCGCCTTCACCAACTCCGCCAACCGCCTATATGAACTGAGGATGACCTCTGAACCCAGACGGCAGGAGTCATTGTTGCCGACATGAGCAACAATTTGCGGTCGGGTGCACCTAGTGCTCTCTATCGCCGCCGGCAGGGCCTCCTCCACATCTCGGATGAGGCCCCCCGATAAGCAGATAGAGTGAACACTGGCCTCCCGACCTTTCCGCTATTTCCCTAAGGGGCTCCATCACCCGCCTAACGTTGGAGCTCCCAATCACTAATAAACCCCTCAGGACTTTAATACACAGCTCTGTGGACATCTATGCATCATATTTCTCTTGACATTCACAAAGAAAAGAAGAAGAAGAAGCATGCTTTAAACATTCCTTCATCAGTTGAGGTTCAGATGCAATGTCGTAGGCTTTGACGTTAAAAGAACGATCATTTGTATTTCGTGCAAATTATTTCCCGCCAACTGATTTGAGCTTTGGTGAATGGAGTGTTGCCTTGATTGGACTGGAGACGTACAACAGCATCCCAAGTATCACTGAGACTAACAACAAACTGCATCTGAATATTAATGGTGAAAAAGATATTGTGGAAATAGAACTGGGTGCATACGATATCGACGGTTTAAACAATCTGGAAAAGATATTGAACTATGTGCAAACATCAATACACTTAAATCTGAAATAAGGACTGTAAATGCACTTTAATCAGAAAGGTTCAATAGGGCGCCTGCTGGGTTTCACAAAAGGGCAAGTTTTGAAGAAGGATCCAAGTAAATTTTACAAGTCAGATCAGACTGTGGACATACTCCCCATCATCACAATTCGTGTCGAGTGTAACATTGCAACGAACTCTTATCTCAACGATAGTCTGATTCATACTATTTACGGATTCTTCCCCTCAGTTGCAGTGGGGTATAAGATTGTTGACACCCCTGCCAATGCAATATACCTTCCAGTGATAGCTCAGACGTTGGACTATTTGGAGCTGTGTGTTGTGGACCAGAGTAATAAACTTGTTGACTTTCGTGGTGAGGAAATCATTGTATCAGTACATCTAAAGCAGGATGGGCGTATAGTACGTGTAAAAAACAAGTGCACGCAATCCACAGCACGCCACTTCGCTACCAAACAGCAAAGTGATAACAAGTGCGAACTACGAGTTTCTTAAATCAGTTGGCCTGAAACCGCGCAATGACGTCCTCACTCATTATAACCAAACCAGTAGAGTATGGTGAGAGAATTATACGCCAGGAATACTTCTCTCATAAACCTTACGCTTCAACCACGTTCAACAAGAACGATGAAATAAGGATTGTCATCCAGCACTAAGATGCACACACAGTTCCATGCAAGAGTTTCATATACCTAGAGAGGTCATTCAAGAAAACCGATGGCAGCGATACATTGGGATCCAAGCTAAAACATAACAATTTAGCATTCCTGTTCCAAGAGATCCGCTATGAACTCAGTGGGTCTGAAATAGAGAGTGCACGCAATGTTGGCATAACATCAACCCTTAAAACATACGTCTCGGCATCACCCGCAAATTTGCATAGTTTAGAAAATGCGGGATGGTTCATAGACTACATCTACATCTACATAAATACTCCGCAATCCACCATACGGTGCGTGGTGAAGGGTACCTCGTACCACAACTAGCATCTTCTCTCCCTGTTCCAATGAGAATGATGGAAAATGACTGCCTATATGCCTCTGTACGAGCCCTAATCTCTCTTATCTTATCTTTGTGGTCTTTCCGCGAAATGTAAGTCGGCGTCAATAAAATTGTACTGCAGTCAGCCTCAAATGCTGGTTCTCTAAATTTCCTCAGTAGCGATTCACGAAAAGAACGCCTCCTTTCCTCCAGAGACTCCCACCCGAGTTCCTGAAACATTTCTATAACACTCGCGTGATGATCAAACCTACCAGTAACAAATCTAGCAGCCCGCCTCTGAATAGCTTCTATGTCCTCCCTCAATCCGACCTGATAGGGATCCCAAACGCTCGAGCAGTACTCAAGAATTGGTCGTATTAGTGTTTTATAAGCGGTCTCCTTTACAGATGAACCATCCTGCAATTCCCGCCCCCGCAACCACCGCTCTAGAAACACAATGTACTTTGTGTGATACGCCTGTAACATAAATACAAAAATAATTATAATGCTCCAGATTTATAAAAAATAAATAATATGAATAAACAATGGTAATTATTTGCTGAAATGATGAAGTTCAAACTAGCATCATCACTCTGGCTCCATGGCTTCAACACATTCACTGGGTTCTCCCATCCACTCCGGTGTCTCCTCTGCCTCATCTAAAATGGTCATATGCTTGCGCCTATCGGATTCTTCTTCATCCACAGCGGCCGCCGTCTCATGAACCCAGTCAGCGATTTCACCGTCGCCTTGCTCTGTTTGCATGACACCCTCAGCGACTCCCTCCCTATCCATAGAATCATCTAGAAAGAAAAGAGAAGAATATGTCTCAGACAGCTCAATCTAGGCACTTAGAAAACCAATTTATATTACGCGAAATTATTTTATCTAAGAACTGCGTTTTACAAATGTACTTACATTCGCGCTGTGCTCCAGCTCTCTCGACCTCTAGCTGATGGGCTAGCTCTGCCAACATGTGAGGGATGACAGAAAAGACTGAGTATAATATGGAGTATGGAAAAACATCTCTGTAGGTTAGATTAGATTAGATTAATACTTGTTCCATAGATCATGAATACTACACTTCGTAATGATGAGGAACGTGTCATACACACATACACACACACATACACACACACACACACACACACACACACACACACACACACACACACATTGTAAAATCGCGCACAGTCTGTGGACTGTGGCCCAAACAGATATTAGACAAACACATAACACAGACACATAATCCATTAAATGGGGCAGCAGTTTGTGAACTGTGGCCGAAACAGATATCTGACAAACACAGAAAACACATAACACACACATAGAATCCGTTAAAGGGTGCAGCAGTCTGTGGACTGTGCCTCAGATGGATATTTGGCAAACACAGGAAACACATAACACAGACACACAATCCATTAAAGGATACATCAGTCTGTGGACTGCAGTCCAAAACAGATATAATACACACACACAGTCCGACAGTCCGTTAAAGGACACAGCAGTCTGTGGACTGCGGTCCAAAACAGATGTAACACAGAACATAGAACACAGAGACAATCCGTTAAAGGATGCAGGAGTCTGTGGATTGCGGTCCAAAACAGATATAACACAGAGATATTGATCACAGACACAATCTGTCAAAGAACACAGCAGTCTGTGTAGGCCGTGGTCCAAAACAGATATAACACAGAACATAGAACACAAAGACATTGAACACAGACACAATCCGTTAAAGGACGCAGCAGTCTGTGTAGACCATGGTCCAAAACAGATATAACACAGAACATAGAACACAAAGACATTGAACACAGACATAATCCGTTAAAGGATGTAGCAGTCTGTGGACTGCAGTCCAAAACTGATATAAGACAGAACATAGAACACAAAGACATTGAACACAGACATAATCCGTTAGAGGATGTAGCAGTCTGTGGACTGCAGTCCAAAACTGATATAACACAGAACATAGAACCAGAGACAATCCACTAAAGGACACAGCAGTCTGTGGACTGCGGTCCAAAACAAGTATGACACAGAGACATTGAACACACACATGATCCGTTAAAGGATGCAACAGTCTGTGGACTGTGGCCCAAGACAGATATAACACAAAACATTGAACACAGAGACAATCCGTTAAAGGATGCAGCAGTCTGTGTTGATGCAGTCCAAACCAGATATAACACAGAACAACATAGAGCACAGAGACAATCCGTCAAAGGATGCAGCAGTCTGTATTGACTACGGTCAAAAACAGATATAACACAGAACATAGAACACAGAGACAATTTGTAAAAGGACGCAGCAGTCTGTGTAGACTGCAGTCCAAAACAGATACAACACAGAGACACTGAACACAGACACAATCCGTTAAAGACTCTCTGTAGACCATGGTCCAAAACAGATATAACACAAACAAACATTGAACACAAACACAGAATCTGCTAAAGGGCGCAGCAGTCTGTGGACTGTGGCCCGAACAGATATTCGAACACAGAAAACACATAACACAGAAAGAATCCGTTGAAGAACATACCAGTCTGTGGACTGTGACTCAAACGAATATTTGAACACCGAGAAAGTACTTACCAGGTAACTGATCTTCACCTCCTCGGCGACGCTTGCCGCTGCTGCAGCTGTCGCTGGTGCTGCTGTTAGTACACTTCATGATGATGATGAAAGTACAAATGATTGACCTCTGAGAAACTCGTAGAAGTACAGAAGCAATATGATGGCGAGTTCGGTTGTTGCTTGGCTTATATAGCTTCTGTGACATCGAATCACGTCAGTGATGCAGTAGCCAATAGTAGTGCAGCATTATAGGGGTGGGTGGGCGCTACGTCATGAATGAATGATGACTGTTCTCCTAGTGGGAAAACCTTGAACTTCGTATTTGATCATTGAATCTCCAAGTGATAATCCAGTTATCAAATATCATTAAAATTGGATTGGAATTAAGTACTTAGGTAATTCATACGTTAGATGTGCGATGTGTCACATGTATTCCATTAGAATCACTAGCATATTTCTAGAAGGCGATCTGTGACATCAGTATGTGCGAGCGGGCTGGAGGCCATGACGTCAGCATTCGTGCGCTTGCGGGGTATACACGTGGTGCATACCTCGTTAGAATTACATGAGAGAGAAAGCATTGGTGCATCTCTCTCTCAGCGCTTGATTGCAGGTAGGGAGGGGGTGATGGGACTTTCACATACTGCGAATGACAATCTTGGATTACATAATGGGAGAACGTTCTAATGGCAGTACTGTGTACTAGGTCAGTTTGAGTCCGGACCTCGTGGTGAACACACTGTCTCCCACCATCTTGGATGACGGTACTCAAGTCATCAGCTGACGTCATGTCCGTCATCTTGGACGACAGCGCCCTCTGCTGGTTGTTGTGTGTACTAGGTCAGTTGGAGTCCAGACCTCGTGGTGAACATACTGGATGGCTGTACTGCATGTAATTGTTTAAATAAAGACTGGTGCATGCAAAATAATAAAGACTTACGTCCAGCACTGGTCGAGTCCTTTTCCTGCAAATCCCTAGGAGAAGGTGGCGGTCGGGTGACTTAGGTTATTGGCGGTAGCCCAAGTGACCTATCTTCCCGCGATTATCTTAGGTTGGTAGAGATAGCCCAACTGACCTATCTTTACCGCCAAAATTCAAACTTGGCGCCAGTTCCTAGGAAGAGGTGGTGGTTGGGTGACTTAGGTTAGTGGGGGTAGCCCAAGTGATCTGTCTTCTCTCGATTTTCTTAGGTTAGTAGAGGTAACTGTGGTGTGATGCATTGTCTTTTTGGAATTTGAACTTCCCACCATTTTTCTGGGGGAGGGGAGGGGGGGCCATGTTTACATGGAATGGTCTGGGTCCTCTGATCCACCTGAACCAATCACTGACTGGAAATGGTTATGTTCGGCTACTTGGAGACCATTCTATTTGATTGGATTAGATTAGACTAATTATTCATTCCATAGACCCACAAAAGAGGGGATCCTCCTGGGTGTGGAACATGTCAAACACATTACAAAAATGTAATTAGAAAAACTTGAGTTTCATTAATTTTAATGATCCTCAGTCAATAAACAGTAAAATTATGTACATGAATTAAAATTAAACTTCTAATATTTACAGGTTTAATAATTACATGTGCTCTAATTAAATCCATCATTCACACAGTAGCTGGTTATTTGGCTATTACAACCAGGTATTGCCAAAAATTAAAGGAAATTATTCATTTCAATGTTCCTAAGTTAAGAACAGTCAAATTATGTACAAGGTTTAAAATTAAACTTTTACTATTTACAGACGTAAGACTTACATCTGCTTTCCATACATCCATCATTCACACAGTAGGTAGTTACTTGGCTGCTACAACCAAGTATTGTCAAAAGTTAAAGTATAATAAATTTTCATTAAAATGGTCTACTGCACTTGTTGAGAAATTCATGGGTGGAATAGAAGAAGCTAGCAACCAAAAATTCTTTTAAATTATGTTTAAATTGTGCCTTGTCTGAAACTAAACTCTTAATGTTTGCTGGTAACTTATTGAAAATATGTGTTGCTGAATACTGAACTCCTTTCTGGGCAAGAGTAAGTGATTTTAAATCTTTACGTATATTGTTCTTATTCCTAGTATTGATACTGTGTACTAAGCAGGTAGTTGGAAAAATAGATGTATTGTTTACAACAAACTTCATTAAGGAATAAATATACTCAGAATCTGTGGTTAGTATGCCCAATTCTTTGAATATGTTTCGACATGATGTTCTTGGATTTACGCCACACATTACTCTTATTATACGCTTCTGTACTCCAAAAATTTTTCTCAGTTTGTGGAGTTACCCCAAAATATGATACCATATGACATATTCCAAATATGCCAGTTTTTTTATATTTATATCTCCTATGTCTGACATCATTCGCTCTACAAACACAGACTTGTTTAGGCGCTTTTAGCAATTTGTTAGTACGTCGCCCCCAACTGAATTTATTATCAAGTTGCAATCCCAAGAATTTTACACTCTCAACTTCTCCTACTTCAATGACATCGTATTTTATACATGCACTAGAAGAATATCTCTTGGAAGTTCTGAACTCCATATAGTGGGTCTTTTCAAAGTTTAATGACAGTGAATTGGCTACGAACCACTTACTAATGTCAGTAAAAATTTGATTATCTGCCCTTTCTGAATTTATATTAGATTTACTATTTATTGCAATGTTTGTATCCTCTGCAAATAAGACAAACTTGGCATCTGGCTATGTAACAGATGACAGGTCATTAATATACACAAGAAAAAGTTGTGGACCTAGTATGGAACCTTGTGGAACACCACATGTAATTTCTTCCCAGTCAGATGATGTCTGATTGCCTACTACTGAAGTGTTATGTAATGACACACTTTGTTTTCTATTAGTAAGATATGACCGAAAACACATTGCAACACTATCAGTGATGCCACAATTACTTAAAAGAATGCTGTGATTCACACAGTCAAAAGCTTTTAACAGGTCACAGAATATGCCAGTTGCCTGTAATTTGTTGTCTAATGAATTAAGGACATTTTCACTGTAAGTGTAAATAGCCTTCTCAATGTCAGAACCCTTAAGAAACCCAATCTTTGACTTTGACAGTATTTTCACTTAGGTGCTTAAGTAGACACTTGAACATACCTTTTCAAAGATTATCGAAAGAGCTGGCAAAAGTGAGATCGGTCGGTAATTTGACGGCATTTCTTTGTCCCCTTTCTTGTGGAGAGGTATAACTTTAGCATATTTAAGCCAGTCCGGGAATGTTCCTGTGATAAGTGATTGATTACACAAATAAGATATGACTAAGCTCACATGAACACTATTTTATTAATTTTGTTGATATGTTATCATAACCAATAGAGTGCTTTGATTTAAAGGACTTTATGATGGATTCTATTTCTTTGGGTGAAGTAAGTGTCAATTCCATTTTACTGAGATTGATTGTGTGCACTGGTCTCAGATATTCCAATACATTATTTACTGAACCTGACAGCCCCACGCTATCAGTAACAGAGACAAAATACTTGTTTAAATGGTTTGCAGCCACTCACGGCCTTCACATTCCCAGGCAACGATGTTATGCCAGCGGGCCACAGTTGTTTGCGATTGGTTGGAAGAACGTTTTGGGTCATTCGAGCGAATTATTTGTCCACCCAGATCGCCCGACATGAGTCCCATCGAACATTTTTGGGACAAAATCGAGAGGCCAGTTTGCACACAAAACACTGCACCGGAAACGTTTCCGAAATTATGGAGTGCTACAAACGCATCTAGCTGTTGCACTACACAGGGCAAAAGAAGGTAAGACAGAATATTAGCAGGTATACAATGAATTTTGTACCTTCAGTGTATATATGACATTGTTCACTCACCACCATTTATCTGTTGTTGAATTTCTCACTGTGGTTCTCCTTGCAGAACTCCTCAGTAACGTCGTCGAAAAATGAGTTTCGAATTTACGTCTCCACTAACAGATGCTTTTCTATGTACATAATAGAGAGTGCTGACAGACGACTTTGTCCTTGCACATTCCTAATCAGTCTTTGTTCTTTTCATTGCAGAAAATCATAGTTTTACTGATGACGATGTCACCGGTATGGTCACAGCTTTTATAGAGTTATGCAAGTGCAGTGTGAAGTTCAGTTTGATACAGGAAACTTAATATTTCTGCCATGGACTTTGCTGAAGGATGATGTGACGTAAAAACAGCACTCACACTTTAAACTAACAATATCAAAAAGACTTCCCCTATAATACCCTTATATTTTCAAACGCCTTCTCGGCGTTACAAGAACCAGACGGCCCAGCCTACTCCGCGACGGAGAAGGCAGAGCTTATGGCCACAACACTTGCAGCATCTTTCATGCCGAATCTGGTTCCTTCAGACCCAGCATTCACACTTGAAACGGACCAGGAGGTTACACGACTTGTAGCCCAGCCCTCGCGTAACGAAATAAGACGTACTAGCACAAACGAAATCACAAGGGCTATCAAGCACACCAACGCTAGAAAAGCCCCTGGGCCTGATGGCATTCAAAACCGTGTCCTCCAGGAGTTCACGGATAAAGCCGTAGAATACCTCACACATTTAACGAATGCCATCCTGACACACCAACACTTCCCTGACTTTTGGAAGGCGGCCAAGGTCCTGATGTTCAGGAAGCCAGGGAAAGACCACTCCCTCCCACAAAATTACCGACCCATCAGTCTGCTGTGTTCGCTCAGCAAGATTGTTGAGAAGGTAATACTAAAACGTATCACTAGGCATTGCATCGCCAACGACACCCTAAGACCGGAGCAATTCGGCTTTAGGAATCACCACTCGACAACACAACAACTCCTCCGCGTAGTCGAACATATAACACACGGCTACAACATGAACAAAGCCACAGGGGCCGTGTTCCTAGACATCGAAAAGGCTTTCGATCGTCTCTGGCACAACGGACTCATACCCAAACTAAGTGAAGCTGGCTTCCCAGACGGACTCGTACGTCTCATGCACTCATATCTCACGAACAGATGTTTCAACACTAACGTGCAGGATAAACAATCAACACCACACGGTATCCAAGCTGGAGTACCCCAAGGAGGCATCCTAGGGCCCATCTTGTTTAACCTGTACATTAATGACTTCCCAGCGACACAAAACACGACGTTAGCCATCTACGCGGATGACACAGCCATCCTCGCGCAAGACTTGAAACCGTCGAACATCAATTCACGAATACAGACAGCACTCAGAACAGCTGAGCCTTGGCTGGAGCGATGGCGTATTAAAGTAAACGCCGACAAGTGCGAAGCAGTTCTGTTCACATGCAGACCGAAACTACCGCGCAAACACCAACACTGTAGACCAATAACACTACATACACGCCCAATACGTTTCCGAGAGAAAGTCATGTACCTTGGTGTCTGGCTGGACCGGAAACTTACATGGGGGGACCACATCGAATACGTTGCCAACCGAGCGCACGCGAGGCTCAAACAGCTCTACCCAATGCTCAACAGGGAAAGCACACTGAATAGGAGGGTGTCGAGGTCCATATACATGACACTGATTAGACCTCTGATGACGTACGCAGCTCCCGTCTGGGGATATGCAGCCCCTACACGACTGCGCCGCCTGTAGATCATACAGAACAAGGTGCTACGAATCATTAGCAACGCTCCACGCTACACACGCACCGTGGACCTTCACCATGAATACCGCCTTGATACCCTCAAGGAAGTATTAAAAAAACACGCCACACGACTATACAGGAACTCGAGACACTCGAACAATCCTTTCATCCTCACTCTGGGAAACTACGATCACAACCACAGGTGGAAGCACAAGCGGCCAATGACACTGCTAGCTAGGGCATAGCCACGTATGGTAAACTAACATACGCAAACAGCGACAAACGCCGGTAAGCCCCTGCATATCAGCAACACTGACTGGCAACTACCAGCTGCTATTAGAGCCGACCAACAGGCCACAGCAGGGACACCGACGAGCTCGCCCACAGACGCACGAACAATCTGCCAACACTCCCTCACGCTGTGCCTCCGGTATATGACCTATCGGACACAAGATCGATAACAAACCTAACTGCTGCAGGTTGCTGACGCTGAACGAGGACGCTGTACCAGCACCCAGCGCCAGCCGCCGAGCAGCACAATCGCACAACGTCAAGGTATCGACATGCATGATACCCACTACTAACAAAGCCTATCCTTACACAACCTATCGCAGGCAGCAAGACAACCGCTACTGCTCTTGCCGCCCGACCTAACTTTCGGAGAGGTTTTTTCCCCTTGGCCCTTGCCTTGGCACTTTTTTTCCTCTGCCCTTAAAACCGCTACCCTTCGTCAGATTTCGACCAATCTATCTCCAGATGAGCGCGTATTAATGGTTAATCCTAACCAGACGTACGCAAACATCGCAGTACCCACATCCTGCGACACCTCACTTTAGTGAATACTAACCCTTACGCAGAGATGGCAGTAGACCTTTTGTGTTGGCCATCATGCCGGTCTGGGCGTGGAGGGGCTCCACCTCTATAAAAAAATCGGTAAACGCGTCCGCAGAGCTTGAGAATTCTTTTGAGTCCAACATTTCAATAAACTTTAAGTCAGACAGCGAATTAAATCTGTCGTTTAACTTCATGGTCATAGTACCTTGTATCTCAAGTTACATCGTCCTGTAATCATCCTTCAAAGATGTTTCTCTACGGTTTTCCATTCCCGTCTTACGTGGAGTATGCTTTCAGCCTTGCAACATATTTTCTCAAAGCCATTGTACCTCTCAGTGAGTGAGTGCAAAGATTTATAAAAACACTTGCTATGACCTAACTATTACAATCATTCATTTATCGAAACTGCTGGCTAAAGTATTACTTCGACACAATGAACATGATGCCTTCATCTGTCACTAAACTCACTAAGAATCGCTGAATTCAGGGTAACAGAAGATAAAACGTTTTGAATGCAGTCTTCCTAATGCCTGCATCTACCCATGTTTCACGTGAGTCTGATGTGGCGACATAAGTAGCCAAATGGGAATCGAGACCACCACAGCACCTTGATAATACATTTCAACAACTTCTACAAGAAATCGCCAATGCAGACGCACCATCTCTTGTGGAGGATCTCTTGTGGAGGACAGAAACTAGTTGTCAGGCGAAAAGAAAGAAAATACGGACTATGAAATAGATAATGTAATTTAATTATTACGAACAGACTTTCGACGAATATTTGTGACTTAACGACTCATATATTTGATATTCACGATCTGAAGAACTACCGCCCAATTAGCTTACTTTCTGTTATATGTAAAGTGTTCACTAAAGTCCTGATAAATTGCATTAAAATGGTAGTGGAGACTGCACAGCCCATAGAACAAGCCGGATTCCGCAGTGGTTTCAGTACAATTGACCATACAAACACACTGCGTGAGGCAATTAGTCGAGCCAATGATTATGAAATGTCACTGTGCATAGCCTTCACTGACTTCGAAAAAACCTTTGATTCTGTCAGCCACACTGCAGTCATACAAGCACTGACCGGGCAAGGAGTGGAAATAAAATATATAAACATATTGTGGAACATTTATGACACGTCTGTAGCATCTATCAACATAGGAAAAAACAAGTGCGAATTTCCCATTGGAAAAGGAGCAAAGCAGGGCGATCGTATATCCCCGAAGTTATTTGTAGCAATTCTCCAGATGACTATGTCCAAAATAATTTGGAACAACAGAGGAATAAGGATAACCGGTAAAAGGCTCACAAACCTGAGATTTGCTGACGATATAGTGGTCCTAGCTAACAGTAAGGTGGAAATGCAGTCCTCTATAAAAGACTTAACAGATCGTTGTCAGGAAGTTGGACTCAAAATAAATCACTCGAAAACCAAGGTTATGCATAATAAGTGGGTAGCTGCAGGACAAGTAACACTGAACAGCAACATCCTGAACAATGTAACACAATACGTTGATCGGGGGCAATTAACTGACACAAAAAGAGATTTGAAAACTGAAATTTTTCGTCGAATTAAACTGGGTTACGGAAGGAATGCAACAGTTTTCAAATCTAACATGCCAGTCTATTTAAAAAAGACAGTTTTTGATCAGTGTGTCCTACCGGTTTTAAAGTACGGGTGTGAAACTTGGACTTTAAATGAATTTTTCAAAAGGAAATTTAGAAATGCTCAGAGAGCTATGGAAAGGTCAATGTTAGATCTCACTGAGAAAGATCGACAGAAAAGTGAAGACATTCGAGCACTAACAGGTGTAAAAGATATTATAGAACGGGTTAAGACTCTAAAATGCCAGTGGGCAGGACGAAGGATGGAAGACGTACAAAGTCAGTTTTAGAGTGGAGTCCTAGAGAAAAACGAAGACCACCAGGGAGACCACCTGATCGCTGGGATAAGGAACTCAGAAAAGTTGCGGGCTTCAACTGGCATAAGACAGCAGCGGATAGAGATGCATGGTTCAAATGGCTCTGAGCACTATGGGACTTAACTACTATGGTCATCAGTCCCCTAGAACTTAGAACTACTTAAACCTAACCAACCTAAGGACATCACACAACACCCAGTCATCACGAGGCAGAGAAAATCCCTGACCCCGCCGGGAATCGAACCCGGGAACCCGGGCGCGGGAAGCGAGAACGCTACCGCACGACCACGAGCTGCGGACCAGAGATGCATGAAAAAACCTCTTAAAATGTATTTAATAACTTAAAGAGGCTACATATTCTATAGACTGAATTAGCTGAACAGTAAATAAATAAATATTTAATAGCGTTTAATTGCATTTGTGGAGAATACGTCCTTGCTCTGTGACGTCTCGTACCTCCACTACTTCAGCTCCAGCAGAAGAATCACACCAGCGGCAACTGCAGAAGAAAATGTAAAACAGTTGTCATCACCATTAAAGTTTGTTGTTGACACAGTATTTTTCTTAAGACATCTCCTAAAGGAGGTTGGCGACTGTAAGCTTGAAACTACTGTTCGCATTTACACATTCAGAATTCAATTCTAATTTCTTCTCTGCTCAATTAACGGGTACGTATCAATATTTGAGAAAAGTAAACACAACACTTCGAAACTTTTCATTTGTATCGCTGATTCCACAGAAGTTCATTGTAGCCAGATGATTTTTACTTTCCGTTGTAGTCCGTGATTCATTTCGATTTTTGTATGCTACATGTTTATTTACTTATTTTACGTGTCCAAGACATGGAACTGCTACAATACTGGTAGAGAATTAATAACATATAGAAATCAATCACACAGAAAGTATCAATTTCAGACATAATTCAATGAAGTAAAGACAGTAATAACGATAAAAATACATGGCTTTATAAGTACAACAAAAATTTATGAAATGCAGACAGGAAGATAAAGAAAAACAAACAAACAGTCAGATAATTCTCTTAATATTCTGTGGGGTGCCCACTATTCGGCGGTTTTGACTGATGTTTTGTTAGCTGTAGCAAGATCGCTAGTAGTACAGTTATGTGGCAGTTTCCTGCAGACTGGCAGATGTTGTTGGTCACCACTCTGGCAAATTTCATCACGACTGCTGAAATTCCACTTCCTGTGGGGCACCACAGTGGCAACTTTCATCGCTACTGCTGAAGCTCCATTTCCTGAGGTAACCACACTACCAAATTACATCAAGACTGCTGAAGACCTGCTTGCTGAGGTCACTAAACTACCAGATTTCATCACGACTGCTGAGGCTCAATTTCCTGAGGTTTGCTTACGTGGTAGCTTCAAGTAGTCCAGTGTGGTGACCTGTAGGACCAACAACATCTGCTGGATACCTGTATTAATGGTAATCTTGCTACAGCTAACAAGACATCATCCAAATACTGGGAACTCCATAGATCATTAACAGAATTATTGTTCTGCTTGTTTATTTGTTCGTTGTACCATGACACCTCAGGTTTCAGCTTGTTCAGTCCATGTCCTGTAAGGCATGTGTGTTGAAAGGGTCCTATAGTCCCTTTATTTGCTTTCCAGTGATACAGGATTCTCTGGCACGCACGAATGAATGAATGTGGGTGTGTTTCATTTTGCTATACGATGGTTTAGTCTGCAGCAGAGAATCAGCGGTAGTCGTACAGAATGGCCAACCCTTGTAGTTTTCAGGTAGACGAAGAGGTTTGCACCCCTTGTGTGAAAGTTACCGGTGTTAGGTTGGTGGCGGAAGCCCTCATCTCTGGGTTTTCCCGGCCACGGGGACGCGTGGAAGACGTTGGAGTGTGTCAGACGGTCAGTCTGCTTCCAGCTTGCCGAGGGTCTGCAGCCGAGGTCTCATCGAAGAAGGGTGAGTTGATTCAACCGCATGGCGTGTTGTCTCATAGCGAGAGGGGAGCTTTTAGCTTTTGGTCTTGCGTCTCGTCTCATAAAGATTGTTTTACTGGGTCGCAGCAAGGAATGCAACGCTTTCAATTTGGTTCCTAATGCAGACTTTGGTCCGTAAGAAGAACATAGCACAAAGGAATTGCATATGTTGAAGCGATCACACGTAGGGAATGCGGCCTCGGTTCGGTGTGAAGGTTTGTGTGCCTGCGACTGCGTGTGTGTACATTCTATTATTTTCCGAACCTTGGTAACTTTTGCCTCTTCGTGAATCTTCTTCGTTTAATTAGTAGGTGTCTGTTGGAAACTATCCACAGGGGTTAATATTAGAGTTTGTTGACCCTCTGCCATTACCCGTTGTCTATTCCAATGTGTCCATCATCATCATTTAAGACTGATTATGCCTTTCAGCGTTCAGTCTGGAGCATAGCCCCCTTATAAAACTCCTCCATGATTCCCTATTCAGTGCTAACATTGGTGCCTCTTCTGATGTTAAACCTATTACTTCAAAATAATTCTTAACCGAATCCAGGTACTTTCTCCTTGGTCTGCCCCGACTCCTCCTACCCTCTACTGCTGAACTCATGAGTCTCTTGGGTAACCTTGCTTCTCCCATGCGTGTAACATGACCCCACCATCTAAGCCTGTTCGCCCTAACTGATACATCTATAGAGTTCATTCCCAGTTTTTCTTTGATTTCCTCATTGTGAACACCTGCAATCATCCTAGCTACTTTCATATTCGTAACCTCAGCCTTGTTGATAAGGTAACCTGAATCCACCCAGCTTTCGCTCCCATACAACAACGTTGGTCGTAAGATTGAACGGTGCACAGATAACTTAGTCTTGGTACTGACTTCCTTCGTGCAGAAGAGAGTAGATCGTGGCTGAGCGCTCACTGCATTAGCTTTGCTACACCTCGCTTCCAGTTCTTTCACTATGTTGCCATCCTGTGAGAATATGCATCCTAAGTACTTGAAACTGTTCACCTGTTCTAACTTTGTTCCTCCTACTTGGCACTCAATCCGTTTATATCTCTTTCCCACTGACGTTACTTCCGTTTTGGAGATGCTAATCTTTATACCATAGTCCTTACATTTCTGATCTAGCTCTGAAATATTACTCTGCAAACTTTCAATCGAATCTGCCATCACAATTAAGTCATCCGCATATGCAAGACTGTTTATTTTGTGTTCACATATCTTAATCTCACCCAGCCAGTCTATTGTTTTCAACATATGATCCATAAATAATATGAACAACAGTGGAGACAGGTTGCAGCATTGTCTTACCCCTGAAACTACTCTGAACCATGAACTCAATTTACCGTCAACTCTAACTGCTGCCTGACTATCCATGTAAAGACCTATAATTGCTTGCAGAAGTTTGCCTCCTATTCCATAATCTCGTAGAACAGACAATAACTTCCTCCTAGGAACCCGGTCATATGCCTTTTCTAGATCTATAAAGCATAGATACAATTACCTGTTCCACTCATAACACTTCTCCATTATTTGCCGTAAGCTAAAGATCTGGTCCTGACAACCTCTAAGAGGCCTAAACCCACACTGATTTTCATCCAATTGGTCCTCAACTAATACTCGCACTTTCCTTTCAACAATACCTGAGAAGATTTTATCCACAACGTTGATTAAAGAGATACCTCTGTAGTTGTTACAATCTTTTCTGTTGCCATGATTAAAGATGGGTGTGATTACTGCTTTTGTCCAGTCTGATGGAACCTGTCCCGACTCCCAGGCCGTTTCAGTTATCCCGTGTAGCCATTTAAGACCTGACATTCCACTGTATTTGATGAGTTCCGACTTAATTTCATCCACCCCAGCTGCTTTATTGCACTGCAATCTATTGACCATTTTCTCCACTTCCTCAAATGTGATCCTATTTCCATCATCATTCCTATCCCATTCTACCTCGAAATCTGAAACATTACTGATCGTCTTTTCACCTACATTGAGCAACTCTTCAAAATATTCCCTCCATCTGCCCAAGGCATCCACAGGATTCACCAGCAGTTTTCCTGACCTGTCCAAAATACTTGTCATTTCCTTCTTACCTCCATTTCGAAGACTGCTAATTACACTCCAGAATGATTTTCCAGCAGCTTGACCCATAGTCTCCAACCTGTTTCCAAAGTCTTCCCAAGATTTCTTCTTGGATGCTGCAATTATCTGTTTGGCTTTGTTTCTTTCTTCAACATAACTTTCTCTGTCTTCCTGAGTTCTAGTATGTAGCCATTTTTGATACGCCTTCTTTTTCCTTTTACAGGCTGCCTTGACTGTGTCATTCCATCAAGCTGTTTGCTTCATCCTACTTTTACACACTACTGTTCCAAGACATTCTTTAGCCACTTCTAGTACTGTGTCCCTATACCTTGTCCATTCCTTTTCCAATGACTGTAATTGACTACATTCAACTAACTGGTACCTTTCTGAGATCCCTGTTATGAACTTGTGCCTGATTTCCTTATCCTGAAGTTTCTCCACTCTTATCGTCCTACGTATGGACCTGACCTCCTGCACTTTCGGCGTCACAATCCCAATTTCACTGCAGATTAAATAATGATCAGTGTCATCAAAGAATCCCCTGAATACACGTGTATCCTTCACAGCCTTCCTGAGTTCCTGGTCTGTTATTATATAGTCAATGACAGATCTGGTTCCCCTGCCTTCCCAAGTATACCGGTGAATGTTCTTATGTTTAAAAAAGGAGTTTGTGATTACTAAGCCCATACTGGCACAGAAATCCAAGAGTTGTTTCCCGTTCCTGTTGGCCTCCATATCCTCTCCAAATTTACCCATAACCTTTTCATACCCTTCTGTTCGATTTCCAATCCTGGCATTAAAATCACCCATGAGCAGAACACTGTCCTTGTCCTTTACTCTAACAACTACATCACTGAGTGCCTCATCAAAAGTATCCATCTTATTTTTTTTTTTTTTTTATTTATTTATTGTTCCGTGGGACCACATTTAGGAGAAGTCTCCATGGTCATGGAACGAGTCAATACATGAAATTATAACACGATTGTAGAAACAGATAAAATGAAATATAAGAAACATATTCAGGCGACAAGTCGTTAGTTTAAATAAAGAAAATCAAGAATGTAACACTGGAATTTGCTTAATTTTTTATCTCTTCCAGGAGCTCCTCGACAGAATAGAAGGAGTGAGCCATGAGGAAACTCTTCAGTTTAGACTTAAAAGTGTTTGGGCTACTGCTAAGATTTTTGAGTTCTTGTGGTAGCTTATTGAAAATGGATGCAGCAGAATACTGCACTCCTTTCTGCACAAGAGTCAAGGAAGTGCATTCCACATGCAGATTTGATTTCTGCCTAGTATTAACTGAGTGAAAGCTGCTAACTCTTGGGAATAAGCTAATGTTGCTAACAACAAACGACATTAACGAAAATACATACTGCGAGGGCAATGTCAAAATTCCCAGACTATTGAATAGGGGTCGACAAGAGGTTTTCGAACTTACACCATACATAGCTCGAACAGCCCGTTTTTGAGCCAAAAATACCCTTTTTGAATCAGAAGAATTACCCCAAAAAATAATACCATATGACATAAGCGTATGAAAATATGCGAAGTATACTACTTTTCGTGTTGAAATGTCACTTATTTCAGATACTGTTCTAATGGTAAATAAAGCGGCATTTAGTTTCTGAACAAGATCCTGAACATGGGCTTTCCACAACAGCTTACTATCTATCCGTACGCCTAGGAACTTGAACTGTTCCGTTTCGCTTATAACATGCCCATTCTGTCTGATTAAAATGTCAGTTCTTGTTGAATTGTGGGTTAGAAACTGTAAAAACTGAGTCTTACTGTGATTTAGCATCAAATTATTTTCCACAAGCCACGAACTTATATCATGAACTACATTATTTGATAATGTTTGATAATGTTTATCTTGATCTGTCCCTTCACAATGCGAATATACTGAGACAATCCTAATTTTCTTTCTAGACACTGTCAAATCTATCCACATCAGTCGTTCGTTTACATACCTTATTGCAACTACGCTGGGTTCCATTTCTTTCCTGATGTAAAGCCCTACACCCCATTGTGCCATTCCTGCTTTGACATTTACCTTGTATTCTCCCACTTCCTCTTCTTTCTCACCCCTTACCCGAATGTCGCTAACAGCTAAAACGTCCAGCCCCATCTTACTTGCAGCCTCTGCCAGCTCTACCTTCTTCCCAGAGTAGCCGCCATTGATATTAATAGCTCCCCATCTCATTACCATTTGTTTGCCAAGTCGTATCTTAGGAGCCCCTGGTTTTTCAGTTAGAGGTGGGACTCCGTCACCTCCAAAGGTCCGAGGCATTTTGCTCTGATTGTTGCCAGCATCATATTTAAAGTACTAGGGAAGCAGGTTGCTAGCCTTACTTGCCCCGAGTCCCATAGGGTTTTACCCTAACGGCTGAGGGACTAACCGGTGGATTTGTAGTCTTTGCCGTATGAGCACAAAGGTGACCACGACTCAGAATATGTCCGAGATGCCCAGCCTTATTCCAAAGTAACTGGTATCCCGACTGTCGGGACCACTTACTTGGCCACTCATACGTTGCCCGTGGTTCATGAACTAGGACATGACTACAGGAACCCACACCATGAACCACATGTGTCTTCTTTAAAATATTAGTTGTACGTGGCTGCATGGTTTAATGTTACTAATATTTGGCCACGGTATGTAGAAATTGTGTCTCCGCGAACCACGTTGGCACACGACAGTGTTTCACAAGCAATTGTACTTAGTTGCCAGGCAACACCAGTTATGTAGATGCCTTACATCAATGTTTTAAGGAACAAATAATTTTACCTCCAATCTTATCCAGTGTACCGATGTTACGTCTCCTTTACCAACGCCATTTACCTTGTAGTTTTCCTTGTTAGCCTATCTACGGCGTTTCCATGTGCACAGGTCCAATAATTAGTGTTCCATTTTTATTTTAAAAAATGCTTTAAAATTGATCTTATTTTCAGGAATGTTGCTGCAAGCTGCTCTTACGCAAAGTGTCCACGCACTCTTTGCTTCATTTTAATATTTGATTTATGTGGACAATGCCGAGATCATATTAATAATTACATCCCATTCTTTATGAGTGAGTTTATAATGAATGTTCTTTTATGAGTTTTCTTATGAATAAATTAAGTAATTTTTCGATTCAGCCGAACCTCTTATTTGTCGTGTGCTAGAGTTGGTGGCGACCCAATCTGTTACGTTGGCCGGCCGCGGTGGCCGAGCGGTTCTAGGCGCTCAGTCCGGAACCGCGTGACTGCTACGGTCGCAGGTTCGAATCCTGCCTCGGGCATGGATGTGTGTGATGTCCTTAGGTTAGTTAGGTTTAAGTAGTTCTAAGTTCTAGGGGACTGATGACCACAGATGTTAAGTCCCATAGTGCTCAGAGTCATTTGAACTCTTACGTTGACTTCAATGTCAGATAGCGTTTTCTTATTCAAAGTGCGCTTCACGCACACATAGCGACCCTTTACTCACGCTACTTACACATGGCTTACCCCGCTCTAGGATTGCGGTGAACTGTAGAACTTCTTACACGCAGTTAGGTTTAGTTTAATTTCTTTTGGATGTGCTAACTTGTATCTTGCCTTTCCACAACGCAGAACAACTTTTGGGTTGATTTGAACTACAGGTGTAGATGGCATTGTTTTCGTGTTTCATCTTTTTATGTATTGCTTTAGAGGCACTGTAATGTATTATTTCACTGCATTCCAAGTGTGGTAATTAGTGAGTCTTGATCAGTGGCATGTGTCGGTATACTGTAGTAAATTTTTTGAGTGCTTTGTGGGGAATGTGAGTCGATTAGGATCTTTTATTTATCTCTTTTTTTTTTAACGCGGAGTAACTAACTATACGATGAAGATTCGTAGCCGTTTAGGGAGTCGCAGTCGGGAGAACCGGTCACACAATAATGCTGAACAAGGACAAATTCAAAACGTAGAGCCCGCCCAGGAGGAAAACATGGAAATCGTCCAAGCGTTGTCCGTCCTGAAGCTGTTGTACTAGATTCGAATCAGTCGGTAAATGTAAATTCGATACAGGCTATCCTACAACAGTTAGTAGAGGGTAATAAAAAGCAAGCAGAAGAACCTAAGAAAAAATGGTTCAAATGGCTCTGAGCACTATGGGACTTAACTTCTGAGGTCATCAGTCCCCTAGAACTTAGAACTACTTAAACCTAACTAACCTAAGGACATCACACACATCCATGCCCGAGGCAGGATTCGAACCTGCGACCGTAGCAGTCGCGCGGTTCCGGACTGCGCGCCTAGAACCGCGAGACCACCGCGGCCGGCGAAGAACCTAAGAGGCGAGCAGAAGAGAATAAGAGGCATTTCGAGGAAGTTAGTACAAAATTAAGTAACGAAATAGTACAGGGTATCGAAGATAAACTGGAAATCATCGACCAACGCATTTGTGCTTTAGAGGAGGGGCAGCCGGTCATTAGCAAGCATGTTGTCCACAGGAAGAAAGGTTCGCTGAGAATTTCCGCGCGTTAGAGAAACAATACCAGAGTGACCACGCGGCTCTTGTGTCCCGAGTAGAAGACGCTAAGTGCCCCGTCAACTTCAGAGCCCAGGTAGAAGCCCATGGCCAGGCGCTAAAGGTCCTCGAGCGAGATCTAGGGCGAATGCAATTGCAGCAGGAGACGGCACCCCGAAAGATGCGGGAAGAGATAGCCAAAATCTCGGACACAATAGCAGGCAAATCTGATGATAATAGGGAGACGAGTACATCGTCATTAGCTGACACAGACGAAATACGGTCGCTAATGAAATTTCAACAAGAACAGTGTGAGATAAATAGGCAACAAGAAGGGGTAACCGAAGGGCAATATGAGCGCATGGCCCATTTCGAACTACACATGAAAAGTGTAACGGCCCACGAAGTTACAATAAATGGGCGCAAGGGCAATTACAGTGATTCCGGGAACGACCGTGAGTCTGATTATCGTTACGATCACGGTTCTCGTACCACGTGCGAATGGCGCGGATCCCATCAGGAACGTTCACCAAGGAGTGGAAATCATAAATTTGATTTCAAACAGTTTTTGACGGTGAGGAAGTTTGAAGTTTTCCGTAATTCGTCCGCGGGAATTCACCTGCAGGCCTGGTTGCAACAATTCGAATTCTCCCTTCCTCGCTGGCCGAGGTGGCCGAGCGGTTCTAGGCGCTACAGTCTGGAACCGCGCGACTGATACGGTCGCAGGTTCGAATCCTGCCTCGGGCACGGATGCGTGTGATGTCCTTAGGTTAGTTACATTTAAGTAGTTCTAAGTTCTAGGGGACTGATGACCTCAGAAGTCAAGTCCCATAGTGCTCAGAGCCATTTGAACCATTTTTTTCTCCCTTCCTCTGACGTGGCCAAGTGTACGCAAAATTGAATACATGTGCGGTTATCTCGAAGGTGACCTAGCGGTGCTTATGAGGTCAATTGCACGCAATTGCTACTCAGTCAGGGAATTTCGACAGCACTTTCGATTTATTGGTCAGTAGCAGCCCAAAGTGGAGTAAAACACGGACTTATCACGCTACCAGACCTCAACCGGTCGAAATTCTCCAGCCCTGTGCAGATGTTCGAACACATGCTGCAGGCGAATGAGTATTTAGACGATCCCTATTGGCCTGCGGAAATTATTCGCATTTGTCTGGGAAATTTTACCATGAAACTGCGGCATGTTATCCTTGCAGGACAGTGTAAGGACCACATAGAGGATTCCGTGATCTGCTACTAGAACTTGAGTGCGATGCGAACGGCCGCGCATAATTACAGCTGGAGCGTCTACGAGCAGCGGCCGTGCGAGCGCAGCCGCAGCCGTCGGAGCAGATGGCACTCTAGACGCAACGGTTCACAGGGGGAGCGATCTTTGGCAGCGTCGCAACTCTTTGCGGAGCTCGGGTAGAGCGAATGATGCCAATGGTCACCGATCGCCAAGAGGGAGTCGGCGACACCCCAGAGGGATACAGAGATATGGAAATGAGCAGCGATGTAGGTGTAACCATGGCAGACTAGGGAACAGTAGTCGTGACTGACCCCAGAATGATATCGACCAAGCAGTGGCAGGGGTGCTATAAACAGTGCGGGTGGTCCGCCAGTGGGTATAGAAATTCGTCTGGCAAACCCCCGACACAATCCGCCTAATGCCCCTAATCAAATGGAACAATGACAGTTGACTGCCGCAGAAGGCGTCAACCTATGGAGGACCAGTGCTATTGTCGATATCGGAGTACATTTGATAGAGGAAGACGACATTAGGGAAGATTTGTTGAGGGAGGGCCACAGTATTTGTGTGCCAGTGGTAAGCCCAGTCGTGTCTGTTTCCATTTGAGGAGCCAGCCTTAGGTGTGTCCTCGATACGGTCAGCCCGTTTTCGCTTATTAGTGAGGCAGAGTTTCGAAGGTGTGAAGAGATGGAGAGTTGGCCGACTTTCCAGGTGACAGGAACTATGGTCAGGGGCGTAATATACCGAACAAGTATCAAAATTAAAATACAGGCTCGAGTATACTTCATTTGTCAAGGTCATGAGTTTGAGTTCAATTTTTCTGTGATGCCGCTAATGAACGTGGCCATGATATTGCGGACTGACTTTATGAATGCACACCATGCCGTAATTGACGTGGCTGGAGGTGTTATGACTGTCGTTGCTGGGAGCAATGCGCTGTCAGTCTGATTTTTGAGGAAAGTGTTTTGCGCAAGGAGTCTGAGGTGAGCTGTCTGAAATTTCATGTTAGAACTGAGTCACGACCTGGGCAGGAGGTTTTTCTCAATGCGATTAGTGACCTGGACTCACAATCCAGTAAGCATGAAAGAAACACTGTTTTCACGAGCATACACCTGCTGGTGTCGGAGCCACGGAAGCTAATCGAGTGGAACTGTGTCACGAAAATGTTCAAATGTGTGTGAATTCCTAAGGGACCAAACTGCTTAGGCCATCGGTCCCTAGACTTGCACACTACTTACACTAACTTATGCTAAGAACAACACAAACACCCATGCCCAAGGGAGGACTCAAACCTCCGGCAGGAGTGGCCGCGCGGTCCGCGACATGACGCCTCAAACCGCACAGCTACTCTTCGCGACAGAACTGCGTCACATTATGAGAAGCCACGCCTGAGTAGTTTCCGACTCACCGGTGGCAATCAATGGATTTCTGTACCGCTTTACGGTGCGAGAGCATCTACCGTTTTCTGTTAAACCCTACCCTATTCCACTGGTGTACAAGAGTAGCGTGGAAGCTGAAATAAGTAGGATGCTGAAACAGGGTGTAATAGAGATAGGAAGGAGCTCCTATAACTCGCTGTTTCTCGTTTTACCAAAGCGGGACAAGTCAGTGCGTTTGGTGGTGGACTTGCGGCAAATAAATACGATCATTATGTCCGAGACAGATAGGCCAGAAGGACTGGAGAGACTTTTGCAACGCTTTGCTCTCGTGGAGTGAACGGAACTATTCTGTCACAGAGCTTGAAGCCCTGGCTATTGCCTGGGCATTCAAGTTCCGCTGTTATTTGTTTGGGCGCAAGACTAGGGTGTACAGCGACCATAGAGCGTTACAGTTCTTAATGAGCCCCAAGATTAATCATGGTAGGCTAGGGCAGTGGGCGGTATTTCTCCAGGAATACCATTTCACGATAGAATATATTCCGGGGCACAAGAACATCATTGCTGATGCTCTGTCTCGGATGCCTATCGGTCTCACCCATGCTGAGGATGGTGGAATACATGAAAACAATTGTAATGTTTTATATCTACAAAACGTGGCATTTGAAAATTATGTCACTTCCACACTGGGTAATATCGGGGCGGAGCAAGACAAGGACGAAGTTTTACGTGACATCAAGGAGAAATGGAACTATAAATCTCGCGCGGCCATCAGGCAATGTTATATTGTACGGAATGGCGTCCTACTGAAGAGGCGAGCCCTGGATGACTCCAGGTGGCTGTTAACAATTCCCGAGGAACTGGTGAATAAGCTCATGTGGTACATGCATCTGAGCTACAGTCACTTTGGTGCTTGGAGAAGCTGAGGGAAACTTGCTATTTTAATAATATGCTTCGGCGTATCAGTAAAGTAATTAGGGGATGCAGGCCCTGTCAGCAAGCCAAGCCGCACACTGTGTCGTTTGCCGCACCAATGCACCCTATCATTCCCAATAAACTAAGGGATATTGCGGCAGTAGACCTATTCGGTCCACTGATGCGCTCCAGGAACGGGTTTGCGTACATATTCGTGGCGATAGAGCTGACGTCAAAATTCGTCTGCATCACCCAGCTGTGTAGGGCCACCGAGAAGGCCGTAGCCACTGCATTCGCTAACCACTTCTTTGGGAGTATTTGCTTCGGAGAAGGCGGGTTAAGCCGATCTTTATATCCCTTTTCTGCCCTTCAGCAAATCCCTGTGAAACTTGGATGAAGGAAATTGGGAAATATGTCCGTTATACTGCCACCGTGACCACCGGACGTGGGACACGAAACTATCTGGTTTGCTGAATATATTGAATGAATTACCAAATGTCTCGACGATGCATCCACCGATTTTAGTCCTGAAAAACAAGGAGCCTCCGAGTAAGATAAAAGAGGTGGTTCCCTGGCCAGCGGAACCCAGGTTACGGCGATCTGCAACTGTGGATCCCGCCCTGAAGAGTATAAGGCAGGGCCGGCCAAAGGCTGCACAGTGTGCAGACGTGCGGAAGTGCTGCACATGTGCGCACATGTGCGACAGCGACATCTGTTGTTAGACATGTGTTCTAAATGAACGATGGCGGCTCCACTTCCCTGTTTATGTGGTACAAGCAAGAGCGCAACATACCCAGTCTCGTTTACCCCTGGTAAACGTAACCTTAACAGAGAAGTATTGAGAAATGGCAGGTACTGTGAAAAAGCAAAGGACGGGAGATCTATGTTCTCAGTCGTTTAAAAATGACTGGTAACTGCAATTCTTTTTTGTAGCCGTTGGTGAAAACTCAGTGTTTACTATGCCGCCGGATAATAGGCGGCCAGCGTCAGTTTTCAATTGAAAGACACTACAATACATATCACAAAGACGAGTGTAGTATACTCAAGAGTGAAGAACGGCAAGCAAAATTAAATGTCCTTAAGAAAATGGATGAGACACATCAACTCGATTATCATTTCTCATGACCAATGATAAACGTGTTTGCATTTATTCCTTTCATAATTAAAAACTATTGTTTACTAACTGCGCATTAGTGCCTCATTCTGCTCCATGTTACATTATTATCAGGAAAGTTGGTCATTAAACCGATTGTTCCAATGTATACTTACATTTAGTGTTTTTTTTTATGTGTGTGAAGGGCTATGCTCAGCTGAAGTCGATAAAACGTAACATTCATCTAATTGTCAGTTATTATGCAGATTTCAGACGGAGCTGATGAAAGATGTAGCAGTAATGGTATTGAAATAACAGGTGATCATCGAGAGGTCTGCGGTTATCATTCTGTTCAGAGGTCAGTGAGACAGAAATTATGTGGGTGTAACTGAGGGCACCGAGAATTAGTTATAGGAGACCTTGCATTAGTTTAATGTTATTTGAAATCATGAATAAGGTTAGTTGGAAGTCGCTAATTTTTTTTTTCTCTCTTTATTGTAATTTTTATCACCTTACACAAGGCGGGCTGTCAGCAGCTGAGTACGCCGCTCTTCAGCCTTGAGATTGACAATAAGTAATAAATAGAGGGGACACAGAGAAGACAATCAAAAATGGTGGGCAAAACAATGTGGACACCAAAAAACAAAAAACACGGAGCCGTTCACGCCTGACGAGAAAACAACACTGACACTAGTCGACACGGCGCACAAAACAGGGATGATGGCGATGGTACACGTGAGCAGTGGCGGCGTTTCGACGAACAAACACTAAACACAAACGAAGGCACACACACGAGACACTAATGGCGATGACCTCCGGCGCCCGAATGTTCACTATGCGTGTGCGAGTCCGGGGACCTGCCAAGAGGGGAGGAGGAGGAAGGGGAGTGGGAGAGCGAGAGGGGAGAGCAGAGACGCCACGGGCAGGGGAGAGAGGGGGGAGGGAGGAAGGGGGGGGGGCCCGGGGGGGAGGGGGGTGAGGGGATGGGGAAAAGGAAAAAGAAGGGATGAGAGGAGAAGGGAGGGAGGGTGCCGAAAGGAAAGGACACCAGAAGTGGGGGGGTGGGGCAGGATCAAAGTTGATAGGAGGGGTAGATGGAGGGGACGAGGACATCATCAGGGAGAGGGAGCTGGCGGAAGCCACCTTGGGAGAGGGTAAGGAGGGCGGAGGGATGGAGACTGGGCGGGACATGGGAATACAGGCGCGGCAGCGGGCGGGGACGGGAGAGGATCGGGGATACGAGCGGTGAGGAGGATCAAGTTTACGGGAGGTGTACAGGATCCGTATCCTGAAGTCGCTTTTTTTTTCATTTATTGAATTTCAATTCCCCCCGAAGGGGGCGGGCTGGCAGCAGCTTAGTATGCCGCTCTTAAGTCGCTAAGTGCTCTCTTTGTTAAATACTGGATCAAAAACATTACTTGTATTTACGTGCCGTCAGTCAAGCTTCCTTAATAAAAACCCACGGTTGTTAACTGTATTACTTGTCTTACAGGGTTAAACTGTTAACATAAAAGTAGACGTCTCAATGAGTAGACTGTGACAGTATTTTAAATGTTTAATACGCGAAATACCTTCCCATGGTTGGCTTGCAAGCTGTGGAAAGGGCACTAGATTGCGCCGCCCGACATCTGTGCGTAGAAACATGCACTACATGAACGCTGACGGCTGCGGCGTGCACGCTGTGACCCGGAAGTTGCACATGTGCAGGAGCACCGCACGCGTGCACAATTTCTGGCCGGCCCTGGTATAAGGAGTGCTGCAGCGGCTCGGGTAAGAGCATACAAAAAGAAAGTGCGGAACATAGCTTTTCACGTAGGCCAGGAAGTACTTGTACGCTCGTACAAGCTCTCAAATGAACGTGCTGGGTTATCAAAGAAGTTATTTTTCTTATGCAATGGGCCATACAGAATCAAGTGGATTCCACATCCGAACGCACTTGAAGCAGAAACCCTCCGCTTTCGCGAGTCGAAGCGCCTGCAACACATCTCAAATGTAAAACCGTATATTGAGTAAGAAGTAGATACTCGTGCATCTCTGTGATCGGAACGACGTGTTTCCCTTGTTTTTGATTCAGTTCTTATGTGGGTAAAATTAAAGTGTATTATTTCCTATGAATTGTGGAGGGTTCCTCAGTATGTTTAATGTTGTATTTTCTTTTCAGCCGAAAAGCGTAGTGTTGTGTAATTTGATAACATCAGAGTATGAATGGTTATGAGGATCAGATGAGGCGCTTTTTCTCACAGTAAGACAATTTTTTTCTTCCTCATGAGTGAAAAAGTATAGAGTACGGTGATGTGGCGAGTAAATGGTCGTTAAGTGGCTGTTTATGATTAATTCCAATTGTAGTGTATTTATTCCCTCCTGGTGAGGATGATTTTGTGAGATTTGCAACTATACTGCGATGTTTATGAGACGATTTGGCGACTTGTATATTGATGGATTTGTGTATGAAGTGAGACTAATGGTGCTTGATTTTCAGTGATGTCGCATTATAACATGATTGGAAGTTGTAATTTGCCACCACCTACTACTAGGTACGTTTAAGGATATCAGAATGTGGAAGCCCTGGAAGATGAATATCGAAACACGTTTTAAAAGCATGCAATTTTATATTTAGTAAATAATGAAGGTAACAACCTATAAGTGTGAAATAACGAGGAGGTATGTGAGGATCCCTGGCGACACGTGGTGAGTAATGGTGCAATGGTTGTGAGTATCGTATGACAATTAGTAAGACGAGAAATTATGGCCATGGGCAAATGATTTAATTTTTTCTTTTTTTTTACAATCTTTTATGTGTTTACGTATTGGATAAAGTGATTCTGCCTCCTGTTTTATGCCCAATAATTCCGTTTAGATCAATTTGGTGCCTAAATATTAACACGTTATAATTCCAGATATAGCTTCTGTGTCTCATTAACCATAACTTCTATTATGAAATGTTCGTAGGAAAGATGTCACAGAAATTTTCCACAGATCAGCAAACGTGTACTGCAAATCATGGAGCAGCAGTCAAAAAATAGCAATATGGGTATCGAAAAAATAAATTTTTATGTGTGCGGATCGTACTCGTCCTATGTTTGTGGTGACTGCTACAAATTATTTAGATAGTGTGTGGGAATGTAGTTAGTAGTAGATAAAGTTTTACGTTTGTAGTTAGTAGCGTCACCAAATCTACTCCAATTCCTTACCAAACGTTGTACAAGCCCTGTCCTGAACCATTGTCTCAGTTTATGTAATGCTGTATCTATGTAATATAAGAAGTATCTTTAAACTTCGAGTAACAGATAATTTCATAAGAGTTAAATTCATTTCCCTTAATCGTTAAAACCAATCCTAACGCTTAATAATTCATCATATAAGTTTTCTTTTTTCTTTTTGTAGATCATTAAGAAAGCCCTCTTTGTAAAACCAATTTCGGGCATTTTTCATGTATTAGTCAGTAATAGGAATTTCCGCTGATTTTTTTGTAATATATGCATCATGCACTACTGGCCATTAAAATTGCTACACCAAGAACTGCAGATGATAAACAGGTATTCATTGGACAAATATATTATACTGGAACTGATATGTGATTACATTTTCACGCAGTTTGGGTGCAGAGAGCCTGAGAAATCAGTACCCAGAACAACCACCTCTGGCCGTAATAACGGCCTTGATACGCCTGGGCATTGAGTCAAACAGAGCTTGGATGGCGTGTACAGGTACAGCTGCCCATGCAGCTTCAACACGATACCACAAGAGTAGTAACTGGTGTATTGTGACGAGCCAGATGCTCGGCCACCATTGACCAGACGTTTTCAGTTGGTGAGAGATCTGGAGAATGTGTTGGCCAGGGCAGCAGTCGAACATTTTCTGTATCCAGAAAGGCCCGTACAGGACCTGCAACATGCGGTCGTGCATTAGCCTGCTGAAACGTAGAGTTTCGCAGGGACAGAATGAAGGGTAGAGCCACGGGTCGTAACACATCTGAAATGTAACGTCCACTGTTCAAAGTGGCGTCAATGCGAACAAGAGGTGACCGAGACGTGTAACCAATGGCACCCCATACCATCACGCCGGGTGATTCGCCAGTATGGCGATGACGAATACACGCTTGCAATGTGCATTCACCGCGAGTCGCCAAACACGGATGCGACCATCATGATGCTGCAAACAGAACCTGGATTCATCCGAAAAAATGACTTTTTGGCATTCGTGCACCCAGGTTCGTCGTTGAGTACACCATCGCAGGCGCTCCTGTCTGTGATGCAGAGTCAAGGGTAACCGCAACCACGGTCTCCGAGCTGATAGTCCATGCTGCTGCAAACGTCGTCGAACTGTTCGTGCAGATGGTTGTTGTCTTTGCAAACGTCCCCATCTGTTGACTCAGGGATCGAGACGTGGCTGCACGATGCATTACAGCCATACGGATAAGATGCCCGTCATCTCGACTGCTAGTGATAAGAGGCCGTTGGGATCCATCACGGCGTTCCGTATTACCCTCTTGAACCCACCGATTCCATATTCAGCTAACAGTCATTGGATCTCGACCAACGCGAGTAGCAATTCGCGATACGACAAACCGCATAGCGATAGGCTGCAATCCGACCTTTGTCAAAGTCGGAAATGTGGTGGTACGCATTTCTCCTCCTTACACGAGGCATCACAACAACGTTTCACCAGGCATCCCCGGTCAACTGCTGTTTGTGTATGAGAAATCGATTGGAAACTTTCCTCATGTCAGCGCGTTGTAGGTGTGGCCACCGGCGCCAACCTTGTGTGAATGGTGTAAAAAGCTAATCATTTGCATATCACAGCATCTTCTTCCTGTAGGTTAAATTTCGGGTCTGTAGCACGTCATCTTCGTGGTGTAGCAATTTTAATGGCCAGTAGTGTACATACCGACAGAAGTTCGAGATACAACTCATATATACGTCAACTGAAATATTCCATGCAACCGTTACTTCTATCCCTTTTTTCTTCACTTTTTGCAGAAGCACTGGAACTCAAACAAGCGATATCCTGAACATTATATTCGAAATATTACTGGATGTGATATATGTCTGCCATCTGTTTTCTCTCCTGCATTCCTTTGTTTATGAACACTCCTCTTTGCTGTTTAAATCTGTTTAATAAATCATCCTTGGCAAGTTGTGACGTCATTGGTCAAAGCTGACGGGTTGTATCCCGTTCTTCAGTAGTCCCAATAGCCTTTTTGAGTTGTAATTTTATGTTGTTATTATAGTACTCGCTGAGAGTTTATCTTGCTGGCATTCTTGGCCTTAGTTTTCTATATCTGGAGGATTTCATGGCGACCAAGTTTTGAAATCAGTGTTTTTATTGTGTTGACTTGTTAGGGCCCTTTGCACAGCATTCGGTCGCACTGACCATTCAGCTGTCGAGGCAGACTTATCAACCTATAAACCCATATTTTTTTGTAAATCATCATTATAAATTGTGTTATTCAGGCAAAGATCATGAAGTATTATTTAAGCAGGGAAGAGCATTAAAATTAAAGAACAAAAATGTAATTTATGTTGTGACTCATGTTACAAATTTGGGACATCCTATTCCTAATGTGCATTTTAGGTCAAAAGTGTCCGCAAACTATAAGGAATATGGATCTGGTTTTTATCACAGACAATGCATATTAGGTTGGCATTCAAATGAAGGCGTTACAGATTTCTAAAAATATTTGCAGGCTACTTATAAAATGTTGGTGCAACCATCCATCCTGACTTATTCTTTCCAACAAAGGAATGAATTCAGATATGTGTTTTGGAATCCTTTCATAAGGAAATACTATCATTGGTTTTACAACTTTTCCACCAGCAGAAAAATTAGCCAAAACAGTGACGCATTCTTTCTCTTTGCCTGGAGCAATGGTAAATTTTTTTTTGTAATTTTTTGGGCCTAAGACTCTTCCAGTTTTTGGGCAACATTCAACTCGTCTCATCAGCATTGAATATTCGGTTACTATCAAGAAGTATGTCGTGGCAGTTTTCTTCCTGAAGATATTTCTCAAGTTCGTCAAACCAGTTTCGTATAATGCCTTCAGTCAAACTCACTTTCCCTTTTGATATGATTTCTGCATTACGATGTGAAATTGCTGGTTGTCTTTTAAGAAATAGTTTCATCCATTTCTCTCCTGGCCTACAATTTGTAAAGGGATTTTTCCTTCCTGTATCCATGATAAATTTGTGCACAGCATCTTTAACCTCATCCGGATGCATTGGAAAACCAATTTTTGCTTTCCCTAATATCTAATTTTCCAACAGCTGTTCTTCATTTGGTCGCCGTCGCCGTCGCCGTGCAAGACAGACTATATATAAAACAATTGAAGACGTGGAAATGACCACATCTGCCGCCGACAAGAAAAAGAATACCATCAAATCTGTCGCTGCACACTCTCTACTGGACGGACCTGCAGTGTTTTGTGGTTGCAGACTGAACTTCAGCATTGACATCAATGATTCGTTTACCCACGGTAACGGATGGTTAACAGTCGCTGTTGTACGTGGTGGTACAGGCGTACCCAATGTATCCGGACTGGAAAGCTTTGTTGATCGTGACATCGAAGTCATCAGCACAGGTTACAGTGACCATGAAGCCCAAATACTAACAGCGAATTTAAATTACATAGGACAATATCCCACAATAACTAAAATGCAAAGGCAATTTAACGATGATAGTATAAGGCTTTTTAACTATCTGTTAAGGGCTGAAAACTGGGCAGAGGTCTATAAAGAAAATGATGTAAACTACATATTTAATTCCTTCCATGAAACATTTCTCCAACACTTCAATACTGCATTTCCACTGAAATCCAGGAAAATCGGAAACAAACACACAAACTCATGGGTAACAAAAGGGATAAGGATTTCCAGCCAAAAAAAGCGTGACTTAAAAAATCACATGAAACACCATGACGTCGATGATCAGTTTAGGTCATATTGTAAGGCCTATTTTGCAATCTATAGGAAAGTTATCCAACAAGCAAAAAAATTATACAATGATAAATTTATAAAGGAATCTAACAATAAAATGAAAGGCTTGTGGACGGTTGTAAAAAATGAAACAAACAGTAAGCAGCATGTTATAAACAAAACATTAAAACTAAACCTAAATGATGAAGTCACATCAGATCCCCAAAAAATAGTAAATGGTTTTAATGACTATTTTAGCAAAATAGCAGAAAACCTGATAAAGAACAACTGCCACAGACCAAATGCTCAACACCAAACACTAATAGAAACCGCACCGGTACAGGCATCAATGTTTCTTCACAAAGTCTCCAATCCTGAAGTACTTACAGTTATAAAAGGACTAAAGAATAAGTACTCCAGTGGTAGTGACAATATTCCTGTTTTAATTGTTAAGAAATGTGGAGAATCCATTGTAGAACCCCTAACCCACATAATTAATGCATCCTTTACAAACGGAGTTTTCCCTGACCTACTAAAGACTTCTAAAATTACCCCACTTCACAAAAAGGGCTCTAAAAATGATGTAGCCAATTACCGGCCCATAGCACAACTCAGCTCATTCTCAAAAATATTTGAAAAATTATTTTACACCAGATTGGAAGACTTTACTAATAAACTATCCTTATTGACAAAACACCAGCATGGTTTTAGAAAGCAAAAGACAACTACCACAGCTATTTATAAATATCTCAACGAAACCTTAAAAGCACTGGATAATAAGGAAATCACTACTGGTATCTTTTTAGATTTATCCAAAGCGTTTGATGTAATTGACCATACCATACTCCTTAAGAAGTTAGCAAATAAAGGTATAAGAGGAATTGCAAACAAATGGTTAGAATCTTACCTGTCAAACAGATTTCAAAAAGTTGAAATTAATTTTGAAAAAAAGAATACAACCACCCATCAATCTACTGTCCACTCCTCTGACACAATGCCTATTAGATATGGTGTGCCACAAGGCTCAATCCTGGGACCCATACTGTTTCTGCTATACATTGATGATATAAGCACAAAGCTTGCTACAGGACATACCACACTATTTGCCGATGACACAAGTATTCTAATAACGGGTACTGATACAGAGGACCACAACCAAAAAATTAAACCGCTTATGTTGTCACTCAGCAAATGGTTCAACGAGAACAAACTGATTATAAACATACAGAAAACAACCTACATCAACTTCAGACTCTCATCCCAAAAACAAGAAATGCCTGATGTGATTCTAAATAACCAAGAGCTTATGTGTGTGGACTCTGTCAAGTTTCTTGGCACATGGCTTGCAGAAAATCTTAAGTGGGAGACACACACAAATTATATCTCAAAAAAGCTCTCAACTGTGTGTTACATTTTAAGGATACTCAAAAAATCAGTCACAAAATCTGTTTTCATACATGTATATTATGCTTACTTCCATTCTACATTACAGTATGGAATCATATTTTGGGGGAACTCACCTGGAGGTAGATATATTTTCAAAATGCAAAAAATGGCAATACGCATAATATGTAATCTAAGACATAATGAATCATGCAGACAACATTTCAAAACAAATGGCATTATGACACTGCCCTCTGCTTACATTTATAATATCGTCTCATTTGTCAAGTCATACCTGTTAAACAATGACTGCACACTAAAATTCAATGGAGATATTCATAACTATGCAACAAGGCAGCAATCTGACCTACATATAATTCAGTCCAGAACTACCTGCTACCAAAAAAGTGTTTTAAATGTTGGGATAAAAATGTATAATAATTTACCCAATGAAATCAAAGCAACAAAGAACCCAAGAGCCTTCACACATAAGTTAAAAAAATATCTCTTGGACCATTGCTTTTATGCAGTTGATCATTTTTTTGAAAGGGGTTAAAAATATAAAAAATATGATAAATGTTCAATTAGGTCTGAAAATTGTATATTGTGCATGTCTATGAAATACACTGGACTACTTTACTATTACATTTGTATTGGCTGTTTGTATTTTACCATAAAACATTTGCATTTACTGTTTTGTTAAAGATAGCTAACTTCCTCATTGCAAAATAATGTAAAAACAATTTATTAAATATTACCTGCAAATATGTTCCCTTGCCCTATCCAATATCGTATGTAAAACCTTACATCTCTTTGATTTGTATTAACTGTTTTGTTGAAGAAAGATAATTTCCTTGCTACAAAATAATGTAAACATCAATTTGTAAAAATTACTGTAAATAGCTCTCTTGACCTATCCAATATCATATGTACAGCTGTACAATACTATGATTGCCTGGATCAATAAAAATACAATACAATACAATACATCATAGCCTATCGAACATATCATGTCACCGAAAATGCAAATAAAGACTTTGCCAAATCAACATATGGGGGCTAGTCCCAGCCGCCTTCCTTCAATTTACTTTCCACTAAGCTTTGTGGATAATGTTGCTTTTGGTACATTATACTGTGCTGACACTTTATTTAAACTCAATATGCCAGATCTTACTGCATCTAATGCATCATCTAATTGTTTTCTGAGTATTTAAAGCGATCATATTCTCTTCACTTTCTCTGCAAGGTCATTTCTTTATCAGACTTCTGTACAAAAGAAAATAGACTATCAGACTGACTTGAGGGAAGAGATACAATTTATAGAAACCATACACTAATACGTCTTCAAAGTTCTTACAGATGCTTTCTTAACTGTTACTGGGGCTTAATTTTAAGAACAGAAACTGTTGGTATGTAACTATTTTGCATAACTATTTTGTATTCAGCTGAGTGAAATCATTTCTGGAAAAATCTCACAAGCCATAGCCATGTTTATTCACTGAGAACTTGTACCAGTCCCTCCACTGAATGAACACAGGATGTTCAGTAACTGGTCAGAGGTGTACAGGATATTTTAAACTTAACCTAGCATGTATTTTTTCCATTAAGCGGTTCATTTAGGCCCATTTACATCTGATTTGAAGGCAGTGTTAAAAATCCCAGCGAATGAACAGATGTTCATTTATTGGTAAATCTTGATTTTAAGTGTCGAGTTACTAAACACCCCCCTAACCTCAAAATATAACATTTCTTTGTTATTTATACATGTTACAGATGTTATTTATTTGTTGCAGTATGTACATACTGCACAAAACAAGCAACAAAGTTTACCAAAATACGAATATTCACCAATAAAATGACTTGTGACGAAGCTCTTACCTTAGTACCAGACAGCAGTAAACAACAGCTACAGATGCATCAAACAATCCGCCATTTTCTACTGCTGAGGTTGCTTGATGTGGAGGTCCAATCAGCTTTTAGCTAGCTCCCCATTGGTCAGTAGAAGACAACTGACTTCAAGATACAAAGTGGAGGGCTTTTTAAATCTTATTTTTTAAATTTATATCTCTGCTGTTCATTAACTGGTGCCTGTTCACTCACTGGACTAGTAAGATAACCAGTGAATGACGAGTTAAGGGCAAATTTACATTGGAAAATTCATATCTGCCACTACAGTAATTACTGGAGAATTTTTTAGCTGAATTCACGTACTACAGATTCTCTCAAATAGGTACAAAAATTGGAACTAGAGAAAAGAAACCATTTTCTCATCTTTACAATGCATATAAATAAATGTTACAGAAAACCAAGTGAATGAACAGCATTGTCCAGTGAATGAACAGCTTCCCTCCAGTAAATGAACATAATTTTATAAGTATAATTTCAAGGCCAGTTATACCATAATAATAAATAAAACACTCAAATATATCATCAGATTTATATTTTATTTAGTAGAGTCATACTGGGAATGTCAGAAATCAAAATGCTCATAGGAAAAACAGAGTAAGTGCAAACACTGTCTTTTACAATTAATATGAAAAGAAATGTAAAGTAACTACAGTACATACAAACTGTAATACAGATAATTTAAATTAAAAATGAAATGCTAGGGCAGATTATATTAATAAAAACCGAGAAACCTTTCACAGCATTAGTCAACCTATGGTTATTCCTGTTTTCTGATGACAACACAAACATGAGTGAATAGGCTTATTAGTTACTTCCTTATCACACTTATCAAACTAGAAACTGTAATGTTCACAACAAAAGAAAATTATTACACTTTTTTATACTTCTTCATTTCCTCAACAATGTAAGTCTGAGATATACATGAATATATTTCACAGATTGCCTCAGGATGTGAAATAATCTCTTTTATCTCCTCTTTCTGATACCATATCCTGTCTTCTTTCTTGGGCCATTTCCAACGTGTTGGTCCACACATTGTCATGGTGCTTACTTCAATTTCATCTTTTTTTCTGTTAGTAATAATGTCTGGAAAATATTGGCCTTCATAAACTACAATTACATAGGTTTTATTTACTTGTATTTCTTCAAGATTGCAGTCAGAAGCTGAATCATCAGAGTCCCGTAGCAGATCTCCTAAACTCTCATCTGAATCATGTAGAGAGATTGCATCTTCATCAGTTGAAGTGTCTTCTTCACTTTTCCTCACTTTCCTGACAATTTGTTTCTTCTGGAATGCACCCAGTTTTTGCGTCTGTTTCAGAGCCTTTTCCCCCTCTTCCTTTTTATTTTTTCTTCCTTATCTTCTTTGGTTTTTCTTAATGCTTCATGATATTCTATCCACTTTTCTGAAGTCACTGCATAAGGAAGTTTTTTTGCGTTTCTTTTCTTTTTCCCTTTCTTATTATCAATTACTGGCCAATGAACGTGGTCCTTCCAGATTTCCTCAGGGGATTGATGACCTTCCTGAGAAGAGCTTGCTGTTGGGGATTAGGAGCTCTGATCCTGAGAACCATGAATGCCTTCTTGTGCATCCAAAATGAGTGTTTCACACTGAAGAGATGTGGCTGAGGTGCATTCTTCTGAAAGCATCTCTTGTGTTTGACTCTCCGATGAGTATCTTCTTTCTGGTGTTACAGAAGTAGTTGCTTTCAATGCTCTGGCTTCAGCAGAGTTTTCAAATTTAGTTTCCAGTAGGGCTATTGAGTGAATTAATAGTTCATCTAAGGTATTGTTTTGTATATTTTGCCTTAGGCCTACTCTGATTGAATACTTCTTCCACATGGAAAACAAAACTGGCTCTTTCATCTCAGTGGTTCTTGATTCATCAATTAAAGCTGTTTTGAAAAGTTCAATTATTGTTGTTGTTGTGGTCTTCAGTCCTGAGACTGGTTTGATGCAGCTCTTCATGCTACTCTATCCTGTGCAACCCTCTTCATCTCCCAGTACCTACTGCAACCTACATCCTTCTGAATTTGCTTAGTGTATTCATCTCTTGGTCTCCCTCTACGATTTTTACCCTCCACGCTGCCCTCCAATGCTAAATTTGTGATCCCTTGGTGCCTCAACACATGTCCTACCAACCGATCCCTTCTTCTAGTCAAGTTGTGCAACAAACTTCTCTTCTCCCCAATCCTGTTCAATACTTCCTCATTAGTTATGTGATCTACCCATTTAATCTTCAGCATTCTTCTGTAGCACCACATTTCGAAACCTTCTATTCTCTTCTTGTCCAAACTATTTATCGTCCATGTTTCACTTCCATACATGACTACACTCCATGCAAATACTTTCAGAAATGACTTCCTGACACTTAAATCTATACTCGATGTTAACAAATTTCTTTTCTTCAGAAACGCTTTCCTTGCCATTGCCAGTCTACATTTTATATCCTCTCTACTTCGACCATTATCTAATCTAATTCCCTCAGCATCACCCAACTTAATTCCACTACACTCCATTATCCTCGTTTTGCATTTGTTGATGTTCATCTTGTATCCTCCTTTCAAGACACTGTCCATTCCGTTCAACTGCTCTTCCAAGTCCTTTGCTGTCTCTGACAGAATTACAATGTCATCGGCGAACCTCAACGTTTTTATTTCTTCTCCATGGATTTTAATACCTACTCCGAATTTTTCTTTTGTTTCCTTCACTGCTTGCTCAATATACAGATTGAATAACATCAGGGAGAGACTACAACCCTGTCTCACTCCCTTCCCAACCACTGCTTCCCTTTCATGTACCTCGACTCTTATAACTGCCATCTGGTTTCTGTACAAATTTGTAAATAGCCTTTCGCTCCCTGAATTTTACCACTGCCACCTTCAAAATTTGAAAGAGAGTGTTCCAGTCAACATTGTCAAAAGCTTTCCCTAAGTCTACAAATGCTAGAAACGTAGGTTTGCCTTTCCTTAATCTAGCTTCTAAGATAAGTTGTAGGGTCAGTATTGCCTCATGTGTTCCAATATTTCTACGGAATCTAAACTGATCTTCCTCAAGGTCAGCTTCTATTAGTTTTTCCATTTGTCTGTAAAGAATTTGTGTTATTATTTTGCAGCCGTGACTTATTAAACTGTTAGTTCAGTAATTTTCAATCTGTCAACACCTGCTTTCTTTGGGATTGGAATTATTATATTCTTCTTGAAGTCTGAGGGTATTTCACCTGTCTCATACATCTTGCTCACCAGATGGTAGAGTTTTGTCAGGACTGGCTCTCCCAAGGCTGTCAGTAATTCTAATGGAATGTTGTCTACTCCCGGGGCCTGGTTTCAAGTGAATTTGAAGGTAATTCTGACTCCATACTTTGTAGAAATGTAAGTGTTTCCTTCTGAAAACATAATTTCCTTCATTCAATGTATTTTTCATTAGCTCTTGATGGCGAGTCTGCATGCATTTGTTGAAATCTACATTTTCAACATTGAAAGGAATGATTCCACATTTTTTAAAAGCTTTCTGTATTTTCTCTTCATCCACAACAGATTCAAAAGCTTCTTTGAAGAGAGAAGCAAAATTTGCTTTTGTAATTGACTTTGATCCACCATGCTTTTGTTTCCAGCATCTAACAGTAGTCTTCCATGATGCTTTTAGTGGCTGGAAAACACCATCATCACATGGCTGAAGGACATTTGCTGCATTTGGTGGCAGACTAAAAGTAAGTATTCTTTCTCTGAACAGAACTTACTTAGTTCTAAGTTTAAATGAGACCTATGTCCATCTAAAAGTAACAAAACAGGAAGAGTGACCTGTTTTTGCAGCAACCATAGATAAATGCAGTTGGCAACATGGGCCTACCATGCGAGATATTGTAATATATTGAAAAAGGTGTGTGGCTCAATGTTACTTGCGACTTCTTGTTGGGAAAACTTTTTTCCTGCAAGCAGAGAAATGAAAATATGACATTATATACCAAATAAGATAAACTTAATATTTCATTTTCAAACACTGTGAAAAATTACAAGAGCATGACATCTGGGAAAATGAAGTTGTAGAACTGAAAATAGACATTGCGTCACAGATTAGCAAGAACAGGAAATTCCCACAAAGTTAACCCACTCAAAATGTTCAATACACTGTCAATTCATGTTTAGTCTATGGATATAATTTTTTTTTAAATTAAGTGTTACAGCTGGCTGTCAGATCATCCATTCTATGACAGTAAAGAATTCTTTGAGATGCCTGAGGAGGATATTACCATTTAAAAGTTGTCTGTAGTTAACATATTACTGTTTCTGTGGTTAATCATATGTAATTACATAGTATATACAATAAACAATACAATAGTATATTATATTATTGTGTAGCTTATTGCATTAACTTTTAGAAGCTATCCTGGTATAATTTGGTACACTGCCATGCTTGAAATGTATTTTATAATGTACTGACACTTGTTTACTTTATTATTCTGTATGTACTAGTACATCCTGTATGACGAGGCCAATATCATTATAAAATGATCTATGGTGAATAAAATTCTTGATTCTTGATTCTTGAATATCCTCTTGCATTGACAGCATCAAGTGGATTAATTTTCTTTATAATTTTATCACATTTTACAGGCCATTTCCAATAGTGACCAGCACTCTCCATTGCTCTGATTAAGTGAGAATTTCCAAAAACTGCACATAATTCTCCAGCATTGAATTTACTGTCATATTCCACTTTGTAGTAGTCTCCAATTTTCACACTTTCTATAATTTCTTCAGTATGATTTGGAGACAGCAGACATGTTTGTAGTACTTCTTTCTTGTAGTGAAAGCAATGAATACTTTTTATGTTTGGTACTGATGGTGCTGAAGAAAATATGACCCAGATTAAGTTTCACATTGATTCCTTCAATTTCATCAACAGACACATGGAAAACTTGCATAGTTGTGGTACTTGCAGCTACCTGAGCGAAAGTTGATAGCCATTCTGCAACTGCACCAATTCCATCTACGGCTGCTTTCCCATGGGGTGTAACAAATTAGTTCCAGTAGATTTCCACATTATGAAATGACTGAAATTGAGGTACAGCGGCAGTGATATATTTATTTTTAAATTGTGAGGCAGGTCCATTTGACCAGATTGAAACTAGCTTCACATTTTCAGGTATAGTTGACTGCACCTTGTTAATGTAAGCAGTTGCAGTACTTGAGCCATTACGTTATCCAGAGCACTATATGACATGCGGTGACGAAATTGCTTTACTAGATTGCTGATCTTGCATCTTATGTTGACCATGTTTTCTAACTCTCACCCTATTTTTAGCTCTTCTTTCTTCTTTGCTTATGTTGACTCAACTGAAGAAACTTTTGTTTCTGCTTCTGCTGGCTTTTTCGAGCTTCTTCCAGATGCTTCTTCTTAAATTCTTCATATTTTCCTTCACTCTTTAACTTTTCCCTCCTCCTCCTCTTCTTTCTGTTGCTGTTAAGGTCATCCTCTTCATCTAGCTTTAAAATAATACAGCTGTGACTCAGATTACGTGACTCACATTACACATTTAATTTTCTGTTTTTACAGTATTGGTTGAAATTGGGAAATTTTTAGTAGTAATATTAGTTACACATTCCCACTCGGAAGTAAATTACTGAACAAGATAAAGTTATCTCTACTATCTCTCTTGGTATAAAAATTTAATTACATGAAAGTGACTCCTCTTACATGAAAGTTCATGCTGTTGTATTATATTATTTACCCCAACTTATAATTTACCTACTTCACTTTTATACTCTTTATGCAATAAATTAGGGTATGTAACAGTAATACAAATAATGATATGCTAATTCTTACCTTGCAGTTAGTTGAAATGAAGGTCCAAAATCTCCAATAATTTACACTCTCATCACATGAAAAACATATGGCATTATAAAAATGGCGTCAAATTATGGAGGAAAAGCAATAATGGGACACAAACTGTTACCACACAGTAAAAAGTCCAGTCTTTACAAAAATATATAAAAAGTACCAAATTTTAAACTTTTAAATATTGTAAGTTAGTCCTACTTTAAATGGAATATCCCATTTAACAAGTTTATTGATATGGTTGGTGATGGATGTTTCACCACCAATTCAGGCATACAGCTTTAAGTGTGCTGCTCTGCTGTGGCTGCCAGCGGCCACAAAAAGTCAGGTGTGTGTTTCTGTTGTCGTTGGTGGCAGCAGCATGGCAGTCAATGTGTAAAGCAGGCTCTTAGGAACCAGAAGCATGAAACGTGTGCATCTATAATAGTGTTGGCTAAAAAGATACAGCTAGAATGCTAATTACTGTTTGAGGGTTACCCTTTACGTAGTTCAGCATCCAGACTTTCTTAAACTGGCATGCACAGTACCAATATATAAGAAGGGGGATCCATGCGAGGTGTCCAGCTTCAGACCAATCTCAGTGGTACCAGTACTAGCCAAAGTTATTGATTCTGTGATGCAGTGACAGGTACTGAATTACTTTGAGGAAAACAACTTATTCCAAAACACACAGCACAGATTCCGCAAACGGGGATCAACAGTGACAGCCACACTGGACTTATTAAAAACGATTCGACAGAGTTTTGAAGAGATAGAGAGTCTGGCACTGACACTCTGTGACCACAGCAAAGCCTTTGACTGCATCTCATACACAACACTAACAGCCAAGTTAAGATGCTATGGTGTTGGAGGTGTTGTTCTATCAACACTCCAATCTTATTTGGAAAACCGAAAGCAGGTAGTATCAGTGCACGGAGCAACTTCTCTTGAACAAAAACTGGAACATGGAGTGCCCCAGGGATCAGTCTTAGGACCTCTCCTATTCCTCATATATGTCAATGATATGAGCTGTAATAGTCAAATGTTGCAGTTTGCAGATGACACTACCCTTGTTGCCAAAGGACATACAGCCGCAGAAGCTCTTGCTACATCAAATTTGATGTTTGAAGAAATAAAAGAATGGTTCATCATAAACAAAATGAAGATCAATGATGAAAAAACCCAACATTTGATATGCAGTCTAACCAACATTGAAGACCAAGAAAACATGGAGACCGTCAGACTACTGGGCTTCAAGATTGACAGCAAACTCTCCATGAATGATCACATTGCATATGTATGCACCAAACTTTCTCATGTGATATACTTCCTGAGGAAGCTGAAGAGGGTAATAACTGACCAGTTTCTCACAATAGTCTATCATGCACTCTTCCACAGCCACATTAGCTATGGACTGTTGTTGTGGGGACACTCCTCAGGCTGCAAAGATGTGTTGCTATTACAAAAAAAATCCATCAGGATCATATCCTCTAACAAAAGACTGGACCACTGTAAGCCTATTTTCACCAGGCTAGGCATAATGACTGTTTTTAGCCAGTTTGTGTTTTTCTGCCTCATTTATATAAAAGAAAATCAAAGGAATTTTAGCATAAGACAAGAAATACTTAATCATGACACTCGCTGTAAGAGGAACATAGAAGTGCCAAGGTGTTGCCTATCAAGCACACAAGACAGCTTTCCAACAGTTGCCATAAAAATGTACAATCAGCTGCCTCCAGAAGTGAAATCCCTGCCACCTGAATTATTTCGGGAAAAAATTGCTCAGGACTTGAAATAACATCCACTATATTCCTTGGAAGAGTTTTTCAACAGTGGTTCTAGTGAATGGACAAAATAATAAATATTGCTATGTTTTATATATAATTTTGTCTAAATTTAATCTTCTTTTTATGTTCTCAGTTCACTGCACATTGAATTTTGTGTTTTACTTAAAGTAAATATTTTGCCAAAACGAAACTTTATGTGTGTGATCTACATGGTTTTGTAAACATTTTGCTTTATGGTATTTTCATTTGCTGCTATGAAGTTTTACTTTCCTGTTTAGTTATATTTCATTTTCTCTACGTTCTATGCATTTTTGCGCACTGCGTAAATATTTTCTTTTATTTGTAATATAAATTTTGTATATGGTGTTGTATAAATGTTAGTTGATAAACATTGTATTCGTGACGCAGTCTGTCCAGCCATGGCTGGTAAACGACGAAGATATAGTAATAAAGTAAAAAAAATATGTCTCTAAAACTGAATTCATGAACAACTTTCTAGTCACTTAATCATTTGGTCTTGTAAGACATTGAAATAAAAATACTGCAGACCCATAATGTTCAGAAAATAGTGAGGAATATCAGATATAAACAAATACTTTTGCTCAGTAAGATTAAAGTGTAAAAATGCTGATATTTTGTTTTTACCACACTGATTACCACAAGATCACTGACAACCACAGCAGAGCTATCTGCTGTGGCCACCTGCACCTCTGTGCCAGCCAACGAGTTCATACAAAAAAGTGGGCAGAACATGACTTGGTCCCTAGTTCTCTTTGGTTGAAGCAAGTAAAATTAATTTTCTGAGGTATTGTGGAACCATGTTATCGGTATGTTCCCCGGCATTATTTAAAATGTTTACATTGAAATGGTACTGACAGTGTGTAATATATTTTGCAAATAGGACAGATACTTAAAAACTGATGCTGGAATATATTTCATGAAACCCTCCAGAATAAAACCTGACAATTGTATTAACACACAAGTACACCCATCTGAATGGCACACTAGGTTACACAAGCATTAACTGTAGGAATAGAATAGGTAATTTACTCAGAAAACCTTTCATACAAATTTTATTGTATAGCATACTACACTTAAAGGAAAGATGCAGTGCATAGGTGAGATAAACTCAGGCAGGCAAGAAGTGGTTCCACCCCGTTATACAGAAAATGAACTGCGGCATTATATTGACATGTTTGGTGCAGTTTCCTGTGATCCAAATACGTGTGAGGCACAAATTTCTGGGAGAGAAGAGATTACAGTGAACCTGTCATGTGTATGGCACAATTTTTGTTGTACTGCTGGGATGATGAGGTCGTCTGGATTTCAAAATCAGGGGCCTAGAAATTAAACTCTTTATCAGGTTTAATATTTCAAAATGAACATGTCTCAAAAAGAAAACTAAAATAGGACTTTGCAAAAATTTTCTTGTTTCTTTCATTCACTGTGGCTGACCCTTAAAAACACAGGGTTAGTGGCTTGTATTGACACTTACAAGCATTGGCTACAGTGAACATGTTGAAGATTTTAAAGTGACAAAGTAGTTGTTGACACTCTGATGTTAATGGATGACAGTAGGAACCATAGCAATGAAATAAACCAGGGATTAAACAAATCTACGTGGCTTTCAACACAGTCATTACACACACTTCTTAGTCACTGCACATTTGTGTGCTATAACTAATACAGCAACCTTTTGTTTCCCTGTTTTCGATCTGGGACACAAGTCACAGCTCACTCATTTTGCCAGATCAACTCTAGGTTTACAAGATCCTCATTTCAGAATTCTGGCAATTTGCAGTCCTACCTCCTTGTGGAAAGTTTGGGTTGATAGCTGTCTCTTCAGATATGGCCTGATCAACTGCCATTGCAGGGATGTGAAGCAAAAATGTGACACTTCAATTTTCTGTTAGTGATGAGTATGTCACTAATGTATTTACCACAGAAATATTCATGATGATATAGAGCAGTGCAAGGCCATCTTCTGGAACACCTGGTGGTAGAGTAAATTGTGCATTTCACATCCAGTGCATCAATTTCTTGTTAGGCAGTATCACAGTACACTTATTATCTCAGAATTGTTTGTTGCCATACTCAATGAAGCAGTATTATGCCTTAAAGACACTAAACTAACAGCCTTCTTAAGTTTTTGGATGAAAGGGTATGGGTAAGTAATATCTCCAAAAACAAACAAGTTTTACATTTAGCTGTGAGGAACTTCATTGGAATCTCTCTTTTTGTTATTGTTTTTTACATGTGTGGCCTTCTTGTGTCCTTTTACCAGTTCGACAAGTACATTTGCTTTGCTAAATGAGGATATTTATAGCTTCAAACAAAGGAAAGAAAAAGAATAAAGAAAACATGGTGACAAATTCAGTCCGCAAACTTAGTTAGTACACAGATTGGAGCTAAATCCGCAGGTATGATCCACCAATCCAAATAGAGTTTCAAGATTATCCACCAAAACTTTACAAACCTAAGAAATAAGCACAATGATTTGGACACCATAGCATGTGTTTATAAAACAGATGTTTCAATTAGTACTGAGCACTGGTATACCAAAGAAGAATCTTATTATGTACCAATTAACAAAGAATCTCTGCTCATTGTTCAGTCAGGATATCAAGCCTTATGGTGGTGTTTCAAGCTGGCCACATGCCCCTCCATATCCGCATCCAGTGACTCCTATGGGCTGATGATGACACGGCGGCCGGTCGGTACCGTTGGGCCTTCATGGCCTGTTTGGGAGGAGTTTAGTTTTAGTTTAGATTATATTAGTTTGTATTAAATAATTCAGTATTTCAGTGAAAGCCATCTCATTGCCAGCACTGAGATAACAACAGTAATGGATTTTAACCCCACAAGACAGATTTTGAAATTCAGTTTTGCATTGGAACTGATATTGCCATCAAAGAAAACCAGTCTCTGGCAAGCAAACTGGCTTTTTTTTATTTATTTATTTATTTATCCATCCGTGGAACAATAAATATTGTATGGATGTCGTCAGATTACAACACATGAGCACACATTTACATTTACAATTAAACAGGTTTCTCATATTTTGTGTAGTTTTTATAACTAGTCATACACATATTTATAATTACATAATATTTTGGTGATAATGTCATATGTTGCTAATAACCTACATCTATGTTAAATATTCTTTTACAGTATAACAACTTTTACTTACTAAAAAGGTTTTAAGCTTTTGTCTGAAAGTGAGGGGCTCATTTATTTCTTTAATTTCTTGTAGTAATTTGTTGTACAGTTTTATCCCATTGTAAAATATACTTTTTTGCGTCTTTGCCTTGTTCTTTCTATCTAGATGGAGGTGGTGACAAGCTCTTGTTTCATGGTCATGTATTAGGCTGTTTGTGTTGTACATGTTGAGATTTTTCTTAATGAACATTATGTTCTGAAAGATATACTCACAAGAAACAGTTAGAATTCCTAGCTTTCTAAATAATTCTAGACAGTGGACCCTGTTGTTGCTATTTGTTATAATCCTTATGGCTCTTTTTTGTACTTTGAACACAGTTTGTATGTTACTGGCACTTGTTCCCCAAAACATGATCCCATAGCTGAGGACTGAGTGTAGATATCCGTAATATGTTATTTTAAGACAGGTATTATTGCATACCGGTGCAAGGATTCTAAGAGCATAGCTGCTGTGGATAATTTCTTTGCCAAAATGTTGACATGGTTTGTCCATTTCAGTTGGCTGTCTACATTCATCCCTAAGAATTTGGTACTTGTTACACATTCTAATTCATTATTATTAACTTTTATTCTAGTGGCATTGTGTTTTTTGTTCAATTGGAAGTTAATATAGTTAGTTTTCTTTACATTTAGGGTTACTTTATTTTTAATGACCAGTTGTGGACATCATTGAGAGCCTCGTTTGCTCTTTCTGACAGTTGTGTTGGATTTTTACCTGTTATTACTATGTTGCTGTAATCAGCAAAAAGTATTTTTTCGCCATGTCTGATACTTTGTGGGAAGTCGTTAATGTATATAAGAAACAATATTGGGCCTAACACACTTCCCTGTGGGACGCCTATATTCACATTTTCTGGGTCAGACAGGTGTTTTATAAGGGAATTGTTTGAAACTTGTGATATCTCAACTCATTGAACTCTGTTTTCCGAGAATGATTTGAACCACTTCTTTGTCACGCCTCTTATTCCTATTTGCCCTAATTTATGAAGTAAGATTTTGTGGTCAACTGTATCAAAAGCCTTGGACAAGTCTAAAAAGATACCACTTACATTTTCACCTTTGTCCAGTCCGGGCCTAAAACCAAATTGGTCATTGGAAAGAAGATCATATTTATTCAGGTAATTTAGCAGTCTCTTTTTGACTAGTATTTCTATTATTTTAGAAATGATAGACAGTATAGAGATCGGCCTGTAGTTCTCTACATTTTCCACATCTCCGTTTTTAAGGATAGGTATAACTTTTGCTTGTTTTAGGTACTCCGGAAAGTATCCAGCTTCGAAAGATTCATTAATTATGTCTGTTAATGGCCCCTTTATGAAGTCTATACAATCTTTAATTACGCAGACTGGGATTTCATCAAGTCCTACTGAAGTTTTATTTTTTAATTGGTGTACTACTAGTGCCACTTCCATTTCTGTAGTTGGCAAGAGCACCATTGAGTTTGTTGGCTGGTTCTGAGTAGGTAAATCATACGTATCTGGAAATTTCTGCTGTAATTTTTTTGCAATACTACTGAAATATGAGTTTACAAAATCAGCTAATTTTTTAGGGTTACCTACTGGTACATCTTTGTTTTTAATATGTGAATTGAGGTCCTTTTTAGCTTAAAATATATTTGTGATAAATATGCAGAGCAAATACTGAAAGAATACCCATGTACTGCGGTCTGCTTATCATATGTCAGTGTATTCTAGTATGAAGTATGGAATTGAAGTACAGAATGCTACAACACAAGCAAACTGTCATAAGCTTCTAATGTTACAAAAGAAGGCTGTAAGAATAATTTGTGGTGCAAAACCAAGAGACTCGTGCTGTGTTCTATTCCCTAAAGTTAGGATATTAACTGTTACAAATAGGTACAATGATCAGCCAGAACATTATGGCCACCTACCTCATACCTGGTACGTTCACCTTTAGCATGGATAACAGTGGCAATATATCATGGCAAGGAAGCAATGAGGCACTGGTACGTCACTGGAGAGAGTCAGCATCACTTATGCACACTCAAGACACCTAATTTCCTCAAATTCTGGCCAGATGGACGATGAGCTCTGACGCCATGTTCAATCACATCCCAGATGTGTTTGAATGAGTTCAGAACTGGCTAGTTAGGGGGCCAGCACATCAATTGGAACATGCCACTGTTTTCCTTGAACCACTCCATTACACTCCTGGAGTTGTAACAAGGCACATTATCTTGTTGAAAACTGTCTCTGTCATTGTAAAACATGATGAAGGGGTGACATGTGCAACCAATGTACGATACTCTTTGGCTGTCAGGTTGCTTTGCACGGGCTACACTGGATCCATGAATGTCCAAGTGGATGTTCTCCAGAGCATAATGGAGCTGCCACCAGCTTGTCTGCATCCTGCTGTACAGGTATCAAGGAGCAGTCCCCCTGGAGGACAATGGATTTACACCCTCCCATCGGCATGATGGAGAAGGTGTTGGGATTCATCAGACCATGCAACACTCTGCCAGTGTGCCAGTGGCCAGTACCTATGGTCACATGCCAATTCAGCTGCACTTGCCAATGTTGTGGTGTCAACATTGGCATATAATGGTCGTCAGCTCCGGAGGTCCATCATTAGGAGTGTTCGGTGCACTTTGTGTTCAGACACACTCTCATATTGCCCAGCATTAGAGTCTTATGTTCACTCTGCCACAGTTTCCACTTGTCCTGTTTTACCAGTCTGCCCAGCCTATGATGTCCAACATCTGTACTAAGTGGTGGCTGCCCAACACCATGATGTCTGGACTTGGTTTCACCACGTCTTGAAGACACTCAGCACGGCACTACTCAAACACCCAACAGGACGTGCAGTTTTCGAAATGCTCTTGTTGAACCTCCAGTGCCTTACAATCTTCCCTTAGTCAAACTCAGACTGGTCACACATCTCCATTCTACACGTGGACAGCACACTCACCAATGACTAGCAGTCATTCTTCACCAGGTGACACTGCTATTGCCTGGATGGGTTTATACCAGTAGTAGACCACGGATTACAATGTTCTGACTGACCAATGTAAATTTTTAAACCTATTATGTTGCCCCAAGTGCTTAACCTAAATGTAAAATCTGACTTGAACAAACACAATATCAGAAACATAGATCAGTTTCACTTTATAAGCCACCAAACTGCACTTTATCATGAAGGATTGAGGCTTGTCAGTTTGCTACAGAGTTCAGTCACATCACTCTCCACTGCAAAATTTAAAGCCAAACTAAAAAGAATATTGATTTCCTACCCACATTAATCACTTGGAAAGTATCTCTGTTTTGCACAGTAAAAAGGCAGTTTCATATAGGGTTCATGATGTATGTTTAGTGAGCTTTGCTCACTCCCAACTATGCATTTTCGTGAACTTTGCTGTCTATCCGTGTTTGGTTTTCCGCCCTTGTTGCAGTTACTTCATGGTTCTTCTTCCTTCTACGTGTGGCAGCAGTGATGTGTATCAATATTTGCACCATGTACCATTTTTGGTTTTGAGCATATAGTTTCCAGCTAGGGGATCTGCAGTGAGTCAGTCAGTTGCTGCAGACCAGGGAATTTATCTCCGCACGGTGCAGTCAACTGGGTCTGCTGGCAGTCCCTGTGCAGTGTCAGAGCATGTGTGGAGCTGTCTGATTGCTACGAGCTTTGTGGTTCACCGACCCAGGGCGCCAAAGTTGAGTAGTCGTTTCAACTACCCAAGCCAAGTCCATTCATGTTGTGTGGTTCATTTAGGTGGTTTGCTGTTGGGGAGGTTTTCCTGTGACCAACACCGAGTGTTTCTATTGCTGAAATTTAGCCGCCATGTGGTGCAATTAACTTTATTGGTTGACTGCAACTCAAATGCACCAGCAGAATTTTCTGCCTTGTGGTAGTTAGTGTTCCGGTTACCTGCCCTGGCCATTAACATAATTTCAGGCAGCATCCTTTCCTCACCTGTTGTTGCTGTCCAACATGGTGTCTAGTTTTGACAGCTAATACATATTTCATTGTGGATAACCACGTTCGTAACCTTTTGTGTTTGAGTTCTCATGTACTGATTGGTGGCAAGTGAGTCATTGCGTTGGTCAGTCCATGGCTGTCCCCTGCTTGGGTTCTGACGGATCAAGTGTAGTTGGGCTCACCACCTGTCTCACCTAAGTGAACGAGGGCAGACTGACCTCTCTGGAGGCTTCTGAGTGCCATTTTCTTTATTGTCCTTTGCACAGGTGTTTAATTGTCTGTTTATAATCTATCATAGCCAGTGATTTAAAAATCTTGTTTTTACTGGACTTTATGTATTTTTGAATTTTGAAAAAAATCAGTTGTGGGCCTTAAGCCACCTGAAACCTTATTCTTTAAATTACCCTTTAAGCAGAAACATTGCAGCCTTCTGCCTTAAAAGATTTGATAATATATTTTAAAATTTTAAAATTTAATTGTGGCCCTCAGCTGCTTGTATTGCCCCTTGCATGTGTTTGTTCTATCTACTTTTACCTTGAAGCTTTCCAGCCTAGTGGTGATACCATATATATTTTAATTATTTTATTTGCTATTTTAACTGCATTTTTATTTTTGTTGACTTTTAAGATTTCTTGTTTGGAGGCCCTCAGCCGTGAAATAATTGCCTTTTTGAAACTCGTAGTTCTAGAGGTTCGACTATGTGCCATTTTGGTTTAAAGGTGTTATTAAATTATAATAAATTACAATTTTGAGTGAACCTGACCAACACCTCATTTGGCCCTTTCCACAATCTTAATCACCTGTTCTGCCCAGCAGGTTTAGCAGGCGTATCACTGGTAGCAGAGTGTGGTTACGCTTGTGCTTACCAACTTAGTTGCGGTCAGTTTCACTCTTGTTTCAGTTGTGTCAGTGGCATCATATTGTTTGGCTTGTATTGTTTCAGGTGTCAAGATAATGACAGTCAGACAGTGTTTGGGGACTAGCCTGCTGAGAAGAGACCGTCTCGTTTACGAGTTGGGAGTAAGGCGTCAACCAACAGAGGGCAGTATTGCAGAATTGGTAGCCCGTTTGCACTCTGCCGTGCTGCAGCTGGTTGACATCACCTCGGCAGTGATCGGTGAGACTGATGCGGCCATCTGATTTCTTGTTGAGGCCCCCAAAAGGTCTTGAGGATTCTATTGGTCATCTAGAAGGAACCCAACCTAATGACAGTCAGTTGGGTCAGGTGCAGGCACAGTTGGTGCATTTAACTAATCGGGTGGCTGATTTGAGTACGTTAGATTTGGGAGAGCATCACAAAAAATCGGCCACTGAGTTGGGAACTCTGGTGAATGTGTTGCAGTTTAAGCTTACATGCTTGGAGTTGGATGGGAGGAAGATCAAAGATAGTGACTTGTGCTGACAGGGGGAACATGGGGGCCAGGCCGGGGGTGGCATTGTTTCAGCGGTTGTTAAGTTAGGTACCATGTTTGCTAAGTTGCCTAACCCTCTGGATTATTTCTTTCAGGGTCTGACTGAATTTATTGTAGAGTGGATTGATCAAGTAGAAAATCTATTGTGGTTGTTGGTTCATCTCAAACAGCACGCAGCCGCCTTTCGCGTTCCGCACCACGTGATCTTGTCGTTGGTGTATGTGCTAGCTAGAGGCGAGTTGCAGAACATCTTGTAATGGGCCGTGGCCAAAGAGTTTACCTTAGATTAACCACCGGGGTTCAGAAACTACTTGAGTGCCGCCACATTTGGAAAATGCATCAGGGTGATGAGCAGTTTCATCAGTATGTCGATAGAGTCCACACAGCCTCCTTGGCCTTGCTGGTTGAATTACCTGAATGTGAATTAGTTTCTACCATTCTCAAGGGAATGTGTGCGGTGGATAAGTTGCATTTTGTTTTCGTAAACAGCCTGAGACCTGGGGAGAACTCTGTGATGTGGTTGTAACAGCATCTGCTTTACCCCTTGAGAGCCACAGGCATCAGGAGGTTGCAGGGTGCGACATAGGGGCCAATTGCAGATTACGACATCCGTGGAAGTTAGCAGAAGGGAACCCAGGTGTTGTTTCAGATGCGGCAGTACAGCTCATTTGGTACGCTCTTGTGATCAGCCTCATGCTCTTAGAGCTAGTAGATGACGCCGGGTTGGTACATGAACCTGGGTTCAAACCTTTAGGCCTTGGTGTATTCACGTGGTTGCCCTCGCATCATCCCCTTTGCCTTATGTTTGTTCTTGGGTAGGTGTCGAGCCTGTCTGCACTGTCTTGGATTCTGGTAGTTCCGTGTCATTAATGAGTTTTGATTGGTTTTTGGAATTTGGGCATCTTACTAGACTTCGTTTGGTCCTGTCCCCGGTCAGTGCAGAGATGTCAGGTGGGCAATGGCCAGGTGTTACATTTGCAGGATTGGGTCCAGGGGAGTGTATCGGTTGCCAATTTTTACTGGTCTATATCTTTAGCTTTGGTTAAGGAACTGCCTGTTAATCTAATATTGGGGTGTGATTTCATTTATAAAAGAGGGCTCATTTTGGAATATTCCAGATGCACCTTTTCCTTTAGGTTCTCTCCTGGTAAGAAGTTTGGCCTTTGCAAGTGCGCTAAACCTGGTGCGTGGTGAACTGCCGGGACCCTCGGTGTAGATGTGGCATCTAATGAATTTGATCTAGCCTGGGTGTCACCAGTGTTCTTGAATATCATATCCATTTTTCTGATGACACCCCTGTTAGGCAATCTCCATACCGCCTCTTACCCCCAAAGCTTAAGATACTCAAGACTAAGATATCTCAGATGCTGGAACAAGGAGTCGTCAGAACCTCTACTTCTGCTGATGGTCCTCCAATTTTTCTTCTACCTAAGGATCAGGGGCGGGATTTTAGACCTGTCGTTGACTACCGGTGTTTGAACGCCAAGGTTGTACTCGAATCAGCACCCTTGCTGGATTTGCATAATTCTTTTACTTGGTTTGCTGGCGCTAATTGGTTTACTGTTCATGGTTTGAATCAGGCCTATTATCAAATTCCGTTGGCTGAGGAATGTATACATGTTGCTGCCTTTTGTACTGATTGGAACTTGTTCGAGTTTAACAGTGCGCTTTGGGTTATCTACCAGAGTGACGGTGCTTACTCGTTTATTGGATAATATTCTTGGGGATTTGAAGTTAGTTTGTGTCTATAATTATTTGGATGACTTGGTTGTCTATAGTTGTTAGTTTGAGGATCATTTGGAGCATATCCAGCAGGTTCTTTTGAGGTTACAGTGAGCTGCTCTAACTGTTAAACCTAGTAAAATTACTTTAGCTAGGCGGGAAGTATGTTTCTTAGGCCATATTGTCTCGAGTCAGAGTATTCACATTGACCAAGATCGGACAAAAGCCCTGCAGCATTGCCTCCTCCTGTTAAGTGGGGAATCACTAAATTTATAGGCATGGCAAATTACTTTAGACGATTTTGCTCAGTTAGCAATACCGTTAAATCAGTTACGCCATAAAGGCGTGCATTTCAAATGGGGACCTGCCCAGGAGGCCACCTTTGAGCATATTAAGACTGCAATCAGCCAACCCGCGGGTTCTTGGGGTACCCGATTTTAGAAAGAGGTTTATCGTGCAGACTGATGCTTCTAATGTTGGTATTTCAGCTTTTCTCCTTCATGAATTTGAGGGGCAGAGACAACCATTAGCTTACACATCTCGGTGGTTAACAGATGTCAACCTTAAGTACTCTGTCTATGAGTGTGAGGCCTTGGCCATTTTGTTTTCATTAGAGAAGTAAACCTTGAGCATCAGATTTTCCAATTGGAAACTGATAATGAAGCGTTGAGCTGGGTACTGGCAAGGCTGCATAAGACTGGCTGTATTGCCAGGTGGGCAGCATGCTTTTCAGTATTTCGGTTCAAAGTTAAACATGTTAAAGGTTCTGAAAGTGTCTTGGTGGATGTTCTCAGCTGGATGATTACTGAAGACATGTCTAGTCAGGGAAACAAGCAGGTAGACGGCAACAATCCTAATTGTATGGTGTTAGGTGAAATTCCCCTTTTGTTTCAAGACATTGCACACTATGAGGAGCAGGACCCTGTGGGGGCTGGTATCAAGCAATGTGTGTTGGCTGGAGAGCTCTCGGAAGAATATGAGATTAAGAGGGGGATTCTTTGCAGGAAGGTGGGCAATGCTAAGCAGTCTAAGATCTGTTTGCCTGCTACCTTGTTGCTTCTGGTCTTTCATTATTTTCATGATTCATTGGTGGGCAGCCATTTAGGGACTTGACACTCCAAAAGATCAAGGAGCATTTAACTTGGCCCTCTATGGACCAGGAGGTTAGACAAATGGTAGCTCGATGTCGCTTGTGTAACGTAGCCAAACCCAACAATGCCCTTCAACAAGGCTGGTCGAGTTCTGAACAAGAGTCCTTTCCCATGCACAAGCTCTGTATTGATTATTTGGGGCCTTTGCCTCGGACTAAAAGGGGCCATCAATATGTACTCATTATGATTGATGCATTTTTTAGGTTTACTTGGCTGCTCCCAGGCTGTAACTTTACCGCTACCACCACAATTAATCACTTTACTAGTGTCTTTAGTGTTTTCGGGCCACCTAAGCAGCTGGTTAGTGATAACACTCCCACCTTTTTGTGGGTCCCTTTAAGACTTTCTGCTTTCAGAATGGAGTGAAGCATGCCCCATATTATCCCCAGAGGTCCTTTGTGGAAAGGGTTAATTGGAACCTTAAGTCCGCTTTGATTATTTATCATCAGAAAACACCCAGCAAATGGGGCTCCAGTCTTCCCTGGCTCAGTTTTGCCTTTAATTCCACCATTCATGAAGCCTTGCGAGTTACACCTGCCTCCATGATATTTTCCTACCCAGTTAATTCCCCTCTTTCCACCTTGTGGGGGATTCAGGATCTTATTCCACCTGACGTTAATCTGTGGGTCATCAAGGAAAATTGGAATCAAGCCAGGCGTAATATACTCAGAGCTCATAATAAGCAAGACGAGCATTAGAATCATAATTGGGAAACCTTTAAGGGTAGGCTGGAGGACCAAGTTTACATCTGCAATTTCCATGGGAGGCAAGTGCCTGGCGGTGACCTTAGTAAATTTACTCGATGTTTTCTGGGGCCTTGCACTATTATGCGTATATTAGGACCAGTAAATCTCTTGGTCCAGGAGAACAGCTCGGACAAGCAGTATCGGGTTCACCTTAGTCAAGTTAAGTTCAAGTAGCTCTGGCTTTGGATTAACCCCTTCCTGGGTTAAGTTTGAGGGGGGGAGGTTGAGCCGTGCTCTCTCCCAACTATACGTTTTCGTTAACTTCGCTGTCTATCTGTGTTTGGATTGGATTGGATTGTTTGGGGGAGGACATCAAACAGCGAGCTCACCAGTCTCATTGGATTAGGGAAGGATGGGGAAGGAAGTCGGTCATGCCCTTTCAAAGGAACCATCCCAGCATTTGCCTGGATTGATTTAGGGAAATCACAGAAAACCTATCTGTGTTTGGTTTCCCGCCCTTGTTGTGGTTACATCATGGTTCTTCTTCCTTCTATGTGTGGCAGCAGTGATGTGTATCAATATTTGCACCGTGTACCATCTTTGGTTTTGGGCCTATAGTTTCCGGCTAGGGAGTCTGCAGGTGTTGGTCGGTTGCTGCGGACCAGGGAAGTTATCTCCAAGCAGCGCAGTCAACTGGGTCTGCTGGCAGTCCCTGCACAGTGTCAGAGCGTGTGTGGAGCTGTCCAATTGCTACTAGCTTCATGGTTCATCAACCCAGGACGTCAAAGTTGAGTAGTGGTTTCAACTACCCAAGCCAAGTACATTCATGTTGTGGTTGTTCGTTTTGGTGGTTTGCTGTTGGGGAGGTTTTCCTGTGAGCAACACTGAGTGTTTCTATTGCTGAAATTTAGCCGCCAACTATATTGGTTGACTACAACTAAAGTGCACCAGCAGAATTTTCTGCCTTGTGGTAGTTAGTGTTCCAGTTACCTGCCCTGGCCATTAACATAAATTCAGGCAGCATCCTTTCCTCACCTGTTGTTGCTGTCCAACATGGTGTGTAGTTTTGACAGCTAATACATATTTCATTGTGGATAACCATGTTTGTAACCTTTTGTGTTTGAGTTCTCATGTACTGATTGGTGGCAAACAAGTCGTTGCGTCAGTTGGTCTGTGGCTGTCCCCTAGTTGGGTTCTGACGGATCAAGTGTAGTTGGGCTCGCCACCTGTCTCACCTAAGTGAACGAGAGCAGACCAACCTCCCTGAAGGCTTCTGAGTGCCATTTTCTTTATTGTCCTTCTCACAGGTGTTTAATTGTCTGTTTATAATCTACCATAGCCAATGATTTAAAAATCTAGTTTTTACTGGACTTTATGTATTTTTGAATTTTGAAAAAAATCAATTGAGGGTCTTAAGCCACCTGAAACCTTATTCTTTAAATTACCCTTTATGCAAAAACATTGCGGCCTTCTGCCTTAAAAGATTATGGTAATATATTTTAAAATTTTCAAATTTAATTGTGGCCCTCAGCTGCTTGTATTGCCCCTTTCATATGTTTGTTCTATCTACTTTTGCCTTGAGGCTTTCCAGCCTGTCTGTGATACAATATATATTTTAATTATTTGATTTGCTATTTTAACTGCATTTTTATATTTGTTGACTTTTAAGATTTCTTGATTGTAGGCCATCAGCTGTGAAATAATTGGCTTTTTGAAACTCGTAGTTCTAAAGGTTCGGCTATGTGCCATTTTGGTTTAAAGGTGTTATTAAATTATAATAAATTACAATTTTGAGTGAACCTGACCGACACTTTATTTGGCCCTTTCCACAATCCTAGTCACCTGTTCTGTCCTGTGGGTTTAGTTAGCGGGCGTATCATTTAGAATCATTTAATATAAATGCTTTATCATCCAGTTTTAGTCTTAAGTTTTTTCTTAAATAACTAATCTGAAATAGATGTTAGTTGAACTCAAACAATGGGAACTCCAGGTTGGCATATGAACAATATAAGGAAAAGAGAGACTGCTGCTCACCACAAAGATGACAAGATGGGTTGCAGACAGGCACAACAAAAAGACACTAAACATTACCACAAAGCCTTCTTTAGAAAATTTCACACACACACACACACACACACACACACACATTTCACTCATTCACAGTGTGTGTGTGGTGTTTTCTTCTTTAAAAAAAAATTAAAAGAAAAGAAGGCTTTGGCTTAAAGTGTCTTTTTGTTATGCCTGACCTGTCTTTAACTCAATGTGTCATATTTACAGTGACTAGTAATCTATATTTTCCTTATATTGTTGATACAGATCTTAGCTGCTAAGGTGAAATGCTCTCTTCCTCCAATTCAAGCCTCATTTATAAGTAAATTGTTTGTTGACCTGTGCGTTATTGTATCACAGTTTGTTGTAAAAAATATACATATGTGTAGCCATCTGTTATGAACTGATGAATTCAGTTAAATGATTCTTGTTTTGTATGATGTTGAATAAAATTCTTGTCATTATTATAATTGTAATCAGTGGTGGCAGAACACCAGGAACGGCGCAGGATAAAGATTGATTTCCGAGAGGCCCACGTACCAGGAAAACAGCCATTTAGCCTGAGGAGGAAGGTCAGAGAGGCTATAGAAATAGCCAAGTGTCCCGGCAACATGAATAGAGAAGATGGGTATCAACTCCCAGCATCTTGGCTGCCAGTAGTGACAGCTTTCTGGCAGGACAGCGGTCGCAAAGCAACTGGTGTGCGGTAGGCCACAGCAGCGGAGGGTTCACAGAGTGCTGATGTGCCCTAGTCAGTACTAGGCAGTTAGTAAACAGTGCTAAGCCTTCAGTCGCCATTTCCTTTTTGCTGATTTCCACCAATGGCAAGCAACAAAGGAAACTCCAATGGAAAACACCTATTTCCACCAATGACAACATACAATGCAAAGACCAAAAAAGAATACCTAATGCCTTTCATCCTCAGCCTCATATCCAATGACAGCACTGCTCTATAGTATATAAGGGGTCGACAGAAGCGTCCTGTCCCACGCGTCGGCTTTGACCCGTGACGTAAGGGTGTTGTCGTGTGTGACGTCATGAAGGCGCAGAGTTTGGTTTGTGAGTGTGGCGTGTTTGTATATCTCATCGTGTGGTGGTTTGTTGTGCTCTCTGGTGGTATGTTCAGGGTTTTCGTTTGTGTGGTGTAATGGGCTCAGTTTGCTTTTGCTCATTATCCAGAATTGTTATAGTGTCGGCTGTGTTTTGTAGTGGAATTCGTTTCAGTGAATTAACAATTTTGTGTGAAGGTTAATTTAGTGTTGTTCGTTGTACATCGTGTGGTAATTTCAGTAAAATTAATCGGTTGTTGTTTTTGTTCAGGAATGAATATGACGGATAAAATTAACAGTGAGCAGGTCAAGGGAAGTGTTCGATTCCAATGTGTGGCTCTGTATGTTGATATTGGTATCGGGAGATGTTTTTGAGCTATATAAACCAAGGGAAGTGTTTGACCCTAATTTATGGGATCGAGAGCTGCTGTTGAGCTATATAGGTCAAGGGAAGTGTCCAATTCCAGATGATATTGTGTTTAGTGGTATTTGGGGAGTTTTGTGATGTCAGTTTTTTTCATCGTTTTGTGTGGTTTTATATGGGGGTGGGTGTCTAAATTTGTTTATATTTAGTTTGCCCCCACCCAAAAACACCCCATTTCCCGTGCTTGTCCCATTAATGTCATTAGGCTTTTTGTGGAAAGTGTGTGTGTTTGTTTCTCGATATATTTTTGTCCTCATAATGTGTACGTACCCTTTATATGCGCCATATTGGAATCGTGGTTTATGGTCGTTTCAGCCATATTTGTGACGTCATGAGTCAAAGCAGATGGGCAGGATCTGACTCTTCCATATTTCCTATATAAGTAATCAAACTAGTGCCCATTTAGCAGTTACCAATACACCCTGAGGAAGGCGTCTTGCAATATCCGCCGAAACATCGGAATTGTACAGTTGATAATGTGATCACAAACCCAGAAAAATTTATTGACTATAATAGTTATTATTGAAGAGAACCAGTTATCCACTGCCACATTCCTAAATGAAGAAACCATTTTGAAAAACCACTGTAAGTTGTCTGTTTTACTATGCAAGTTGCTTTTATTGCATTACTGGCCAGTTCTCGTCCTTTGCCAGTTTCAAATGTGTAATATTGGTGATGTGTATGTCACAGTCTGTAACCAGTTTCATGCTATGTGGACACACACACACATACAACAGCTCATGTATGTAAAAATATTACTAACAGCAAACTTCCTGGTCCTCATAAATTCATGTAACAGTTCAGTGTGTACTTTTGTATCCTCATATAATAGCATATGTTTTCACTTACTTTCATTTTTTTTATGAGAATGTAACACCACTTTTTTATGAGAATGTAACACCACTTCAGTCTAGGAGAGAAATCTAAGTAGTAGGATGGTGTCAGTCTCATCCTAACTAAAACAAAAATTGATGTAGTAACAAACTTCCATGCTGTAAACATGACCAGTCTGTTTGACAATTCAGAGCAGATGGACTGAAAGGTACTGATATAGCAGTGCCGTGGTATTACAAACATTCAAACTAAACAGAAAACAAAATTCCCTGCAGTCCATATGACCTAGCCATTACAGGTACCGAGCGAGGTGGCGCAGTGGTTAGACACTGGACTCGCATTCGGGAGGACGACGGCTCAATCCCGCGTCCGGCCATCCTGATTTAGGTTTTCCGTGATTTCCCTAAATCACTCCAGGCAAATGCCGGGATGGTTCCTCTGAAAGGGCACGGCCGACGTCCTTCCCCATCCTTCCCTAATCCGATGAGAGCGATGACCACGCTGTCTGGTCTCCTTCCCCAAACCAACCAACCAACCATTACAGGTTAAATAGGTTAGGTCTGATGACTTGGCAGGCATTTGTAAAAACAATAAAATACAAGGAAGTTAATTGGGGCAGTGAAATAAAAGAATCAAGTGAAGGTAAAGAGAAAGTATAACTGAAATATGGATGCTCTTGAAAATCAAATACAGGAAATAAATTTTGTCTAATAATTGGAATATATTTCCAAATCACATGTATTCTAGAAACCACTGAACTTTCAGGTTAAGTCAATAAAATATTTGCCTAAATAAATACTGGCATAATATTGTACATATATTTTCAATTAAAATGTTGTGGATGCCAGAATCTTATAAAAGTTCTTGCATCTCACCAAATACTGTGATAAATTTCAAAGTTAGAGTTGAAAGGACTGTTTTGAGAGTTCTCTGTAAATGATCTTAACTACAGTATTAACTTGTAGGTAGTGGGGAGTGGGCGTGGTAATTACAACAATAATAATCACTCCCTTCACTTACTATGAATACGTCCGTTCTCGCAGTGTATACACAATATGTTTAGCATAGAGCACATATTACTGAGAACTGACCTGGCAAAGATATAGTTGTTCTTGCTGTGGTAGGGCAGCGATATTATCGGGGTCGGGGGTACGGGGGTGGAGCCAGTGGTTCTACGTCCCCACAGAGGCCCCCCCCCCTCCCCACACGTGTGGAGCACGATGACTGGTGTACGTCATGGTGCATTGTCTGCTGGAGATGGTGAGGGCTGACATGTCATAGTCCGCCAGGTACATGGATGGATGTAAAGGGTGGCCGGCATGTGACATCAGCAGTGGTGCCGATGGGGCAGTGTCGGAGTCCAATGAGGTGTTGGTGGCTGGTGATGCATCATCCGGTAAGACTATCGGTCTGCCGGCAGCAGTGTCTGGGGTGTCGGTCATCGTTATGAAGTGCAGGTAGCCATTCAAAGAAAGAGTGGATTTTAGATCTGCTGTGTCAATTGTAGGTGGAAGAGGCGTGAAGTGCTCTAATGACCTCCAGATGGTGTTGTAGCCCAACTATCTATTATTGAATTTGGCCATAACAACGAGTAGTGAGCCCTCCAATGTTACAAAAATGTCTTCTGGGAGGTAGTCTTGCAGGTCTAGGCTGACTGTAAATTGGCTTGAGGCGCCTGGAGCTGGAGACAGTGGAGGTAAACACTGTGTGGGTCCGCTAAAGTCCACACTGGTTTTAGGCCGTTCCGTGACAGTGTTGTCGTTTTTCCAGCTTACACGGTATCGAAAGTGTTTGGCCCTTGTTTCAACACCTTGTACAAGCGAGTGTATACATAGTGGAGGACAGATTTCACAGTGTCAGTCCTGAGCATGATGACATGTGTGCACAATTGGAGGTCCTGCTGCACGAAGATAGTCGATTTGGCATGGTGGGATCTCTGCCAGCAAGGCAACCAGATCTTTGTTGTAGGCAGCTCATATGCCCAGCAGCACTCAGGGGAGGGCCTCTGTCCACTCCTGGTCATGGCATATGAGTGTCATCTTGAGGGTTCAGTGCCACTATTCCACAAGTCTGTTGGATTGGTGATGGTAGGCCATCATGTAGAACTGGTGTCACCCACAGAGGCGGCAGAGCTTGGACAGGGCCGACTTGAACTGCTGGACCTGGTCAGTTGTTAGGGACTCTGGGCAGCCAAAGCATGCAATCCATAGTATGATGAATGCCCGGGCAATGATGTCGGCCAAGATGTCAGTCAGACATGTGGCCTCCACCCATTGAGTTGTCCTATCTATGGCTGACAACATGTATCCATTTGAATCTGGGAGTGGCACCACCAGGTCTATGTGGACATGCTGGAAACGGCCCTTCAGGATGGGGAATTTCCCAAAAGGTGGTTGGGTGTGATGTCCTGTCTTCGAATTGGGTGCAGGCTCTCATCCACACAGCACAGTCCTGTTTAATGTTAGTCCAAACGAAATGTTTGGTTATGAGTTTCAGTGTCGGGTGTACTCCAGGCTGAGACAAGTTGTGGAGGAGGTCGAAAACCGCCTTCCTGAAGTTCTGTGGGATGACTGGTTGTTGCCTGCCATGGGATACATCCCACCAAGCTAGTTTTATTGTGCTTGCAGTGGTGCACTGCTTGACCTGGAGGCCCATTGTGTGTTCAGACACCAGGTTTTGAAGGTTAGTGTCAGTTGCTTGTGCCTCTGCTAGGTGGTCGAAGCCAAGATGTGCTGGCACGTCATGAGAGATAGTCAGCCACCATGTTTTCTGCTCCCCATATGTAGCAGACATCCGTAATATATTGTAAAATCAAGTCCACATGGTGGAATCATTGAGAGGAGTTATTGGCTGGTGGGTTTTTCATAGCAGCAGCCAGAGGGTGGTGATCTGTGTAGACAGTAAGTGGCCAGCCCTCGATGTCATCTTGGTAGTACCAAAGTGCTTTGTATATCACCAAAAGCTCATGGTTGAAGGTTTACCACATTTTCTGGGAGTCTGCAAGTTTCCGCAAGAAAAACTATATGGGCTCAGTTGCTCTGGGGACTTCCTGTTGTAGTACTGCCCCTATTGCCTGGTTGTTGGCATTGGCCGTTAAAACCATATGGGCGACCGGTGATGGGAGTGCTAGGGTGGTGATCTGAGCGAGCTCGGTTTTGATGATCTCACAAGCTGCTTGCATATTGGGAGTCCAACTGAGCTTACATTTGCCTGACATGATCTTGCCGCGGAGTGACTCTCTGAGCGGCAGAAGTGTTCCTGTGGCATGGGGGAGGTGTTGTCAGTAAACATTAATTACCCCTAAAAAACCGCACAACTCTTGATAATCCATAGGGGGTAGTAGGTTACGGGTTTGGTCTATCTTTTCTAGGGTGGGGTGGATGCCCAAAGCATCTGTGAGGTGGCTTACAAATGTAATACATTTTTGCCAGAGTTGGCATTTGTCCTCATTGACCACAACACTATGCTGTGCTTGTTTGTTGAATACTGCTTGGAGGTGTTCTAATGACCCTGAGCTGTTTGTGAGGAGATGATTACATCATCCAAGTAACAACAGCATGGTAAAAACAACCCATCATTGCTAAGTCTGGGCTGCATTCTTTAGTCTGAAGGGCATAAAGAAGAATTCAAATAGGCCAAACAGTGTAATTATTGCCGTCTTTGGGAAGCCCTCCATTGCCATTGGGATCTGTGGATAAGCTCTTTTGACATCGATCATGCTAAAGATGGTTGCACCAGCCAGTTCGTGGGAGAAGTCCTGAAAATTGGGCATGGGGTAACTGTCAATGATGGTGTGCCTGTGCAAATGACTGTAGTCCCCGCACAGGCACCACATTTTTCATTCTCATAGTAATTGGTGAGGCCCACGCACTGGTGCCCTCACGTAACAGTTCCTCAATCGCAGCCTTGGCTGGTTTTAGTTTGTGAGAGGCAAGGCAGCATGATAGTATTAATTCTGTGTGCAATACCATCACGTATGATGTTAATCTTTCTATGGGGCTGATGTGGAGTAACACATGAGGCACATGATCCGCTCATGGAGGTGATATCACTGTTTACACTTGATCCGCTCATGACAGGAATATTGCTGTTTAAATGTCTATGGGTGAGGGGTGTGGTTGTCCAGTTGAACTGTGATAGAACCCATGCCTATCACAGGAACCACTGAATCATTTGCGGCATGTAGTTGTATACTGGATGGTGTACATTTTCCAGGTGCCAGCTGAGGTGGCAGCATGCTAATGTCGGCGCTCCTGTTGACTAGGAAATATGCTCTAAGATGGTTGTCACAGAGAAAGAGCTGTGCGCCATTGGAATGTAGACACAGGATATGATGAGTGTTGTCATGTTTCATAGCGAGGTGGCTTCAAGAAGGGGAGCGACCTGAGGTGCCTGTGTCAGGCTGCTGTACTAGTTTGGGTAACTGCAGGGTGGACGACAGAGACAGCGTTGGCACCAAAGCATGCATAGAACCGGCAGGGGCAGTGTGGACGAGTAGGTGCAGCATCCTGGCTGGATGAGTTGTTGTGATGGTTAGGCATGGGTTGACGGCCAGGTGTGAATGCGGTGGGAGGTTGTTTACATTCCGCAACAAATGTGGTACTAGGGTTAGTCATGGTATTTCATTTTTGATGCCTCGCCACAGTGGAGTCTTGCGAGGCTGCTGTTGGCGCGGTGTGGAAGGGCTCAGCTGAGGTCAGAGCAGCTCGGCAACTGTCAGTTGGCCGCATTGAACACTTTGTGGTGGTCTCCATGGGTGTGGCCACTGTGCAGGCTGGCCCTTGCTGACTGTGGATGTAACAGGTGTTGACGTCAGTGCCGGAGCCAATGTGAGTGTTTGTCAAGGCGTAGTGTGTGAGGGCAAGCATCCGGTCAGCGAGGTGTAACCACGTTTCTAGCAGTTTGTTCTCATCCATTAGGATGGCCATCTGTAGGTTTTCGGGCAGCGTGAGAATCATAGTGACCAGAGAGCATGATCTGGTAAGAGGTTTGTGTTGATTCAGAGGCGTAACCTGTGTCAGAATGCTGATGGAATATCATGGCCCTGCAGTGTTTCAGTAATGGCTAGGTGGAGTTACTGTTCAGGTGAATATGACAGGTGCTATAGTATGAGCATCTTCACTGTCTCATATCTGTCACTGGATGGTGCATGCAGTAGGAGGTCACTGATAAGATCCATGTTGGTGTGGAGGTGGTCATCTGTGCTCTCAGCTGACTGCATCATGCACTCACAGAGTGCAAACCAACTTGTGGAAAATCAACTCGTAGCAGTGGCAGATGTAACTCGATGTGTGGCTGGCTGTAATCTGCCTGGTGGCGAGGGGCCAGGACCTGTATTACATTGATGTAATCATCTGAAGTACATGGTGTGGGTACATAAACACTGTCTGGTGGCGTTGGTAGAGGCAGCAGCTGGCATTGTGACATGGTAGTTGCAGTAGGTGTATCAGTAATGTGGGTGTCATGACTGATTATCACGGGACGTGGTGCGGGAGTCACAGTTGATGCATCAGCGCTGTGGAGGACTGCGTTGTAGTGGGGACCCGAGGAATGCGGCACAGTGGACAGGTCGTGTTTGGTGGCAATCATGGCAGATGATGCATCAGTGTACATCACTCAATGCGGCAACTATTGTAGGTACTACTTGTGTTCCCACGGTGTGTGGGTCATAGTTGCGATCAGGCTCGCTTTATTGATATGATGTGGTCATGAGGTGTGAAAACCCTGTGCGGTTGCAGGTAGACATGGTGTACCTGCTTGTTGAGTGACATCACACGGCAGTCATGGCCCAGAGCAGCTGTTGTCAGTGTGATGTTGTCGTGATGGCATCACGCAGGTTGCTCCGTGGCCGTAACAAGTGTAATGTCACCCAGGTGACATACAGTATCTCGCAGAATGTAAAGTTCAGGCATAGTCCATGGGAAAACATGGTCTGGCACAGGGAAGTCACTTGTAGAGCAGATTTGTCCACAATAACCCATAAATATTGGTTGTCTGCAGTGGAAGGCAGTCATATATGGTGGCGGTTGTCTGTCAACAATTGCGTTACTCTGGAGGATGTCTGTAATTTGATAAGTTGCACATGAAATGTCGATATGCTTTGAGTCATTAGAATGAAAATAACTGCAGTGTAGTTCATTAACACTGGCACTGATCAATATATTAGTAGCACTAGTTAGGTTGGAGGTGGAGACAATGGCAGGCAGCCATTGTTCACCGTATATGGTCACTGTCGCAGTAGCACCTTTAATTAAGGGAGTGGCAGACTTTGTCTCACCAGCTTCACTGACAACATCATACTTGAATTGCAATTTAGTGTGGTTTGTCTATTTGCCAGGAGGTAACAATGCCCTGGTTCAGCGGTTGTTGAAACAATGGGAGCATTGTTGACCATTCAAGAACCACAGTTGCACTGGTTATATCGTCTGTGAATCAGCAAGAACACCAAATAGATGCACAAATAAATCATCTGTAGTGATGCCAGGCGATGAAGCACCACCATGGGGCGTATTCTTCATGGCGTGAAGTTTGTATGCGTGTGATTGGCAGTGTGCTGGCACAAGTATAACTCAATATTTCGTGATGCAGTTGAAAAGAAAATAACAGGGTCACCACTGTCGGAGGTGAGGAGTGGGCATGGTAATTACAACAATAAATAATCATTCACACTTTTATTCTTGCAGCATATACACAATGCATTTAGCACAGAGTGCATACTGCAGAAAACTGATCTGATAGATACAGTTGTTCTTGCTGCGGTACGGCAGTGATATTATTGGGGGGTAGACCCAGTGGTTCTATGTCCCCACAAACTCATTCAATAGAATTTCTGGGAGTGCTTGACTAAACTCTTCTTAGTATTTCAGTGGCTTGTATGAATAATCTGCTACTTGCTTTTAAATTCACGGAAGGTAGCAAAAAAATTGTAAACTGATTCATTTAAAAAAAGGTAAAAACTGAAACAATGGCAGGGCCATGAAATAGAACAAATAAAGACAGGCTTTCCAGCAGTGTGATACTGTTAGTTCTGAGTTGGGAGTATTTTAATTATTTCTTTTTTAAATAAATGCACAAGGAAATAGGATGGAATGTAAAATTTTAATGGATGAATCACCAGCACTGGTGTAGATACTTGACTAAATGTTAAACAAGCAATAATAGATAAATGACAGCTAAATATTGTACCTGGAACACAGCAGCTCTTTTGAGATGCAAGATATTTAATTATACTAATAAGTTATTGCAGTTTCTAGGCCCTGTTTGGTTAAATTTTCAAGCTGAAGTCACACAAGAGGCCTGCAACAATTATATGAGAAACTGAGCATGTTGCATTTTCCTATTACTACTTTAAGTCGCTAATAACAAGAGATCAATTGTTACTGAAACTTTCTTATTATTGTGTTTCAGGCAATGCCCGTCTTCAGAATATCTGTCAAAAAACATCACAGCTGCCATGCAAGCCCAAACTATGTATGACATTAAGAGCAAGTATATGGATTCAACAACAAACAAGTTTACATACCACAGAAAAACCTTACTTCAGAATATCATGTCCACTGTTATCTATTGTAACACTAGTACTCACCTGACAGTGCTATGCCATTACAAAATTAGCTATCATAACGTACCACTAGGTAGCATGAATGTTGGGGTGCTGGGATCTTGTGTCAAATTTCGATGGACAGTTGTTAACAAAATCAGCTATAAAACCATAGAATAACCATAAACCATGGTAAAGGGTTTTTTCCTTTATGAAAACTATGAATCATAAAAGTGCAAAAGATCACTTTCAAACAAAAATTCACCATTAATGTATGTGGTACGAAGAAGGGATGATGCAATGGGAAGGGAAGGAAAGGAGGACAAGAGGGACACAGTGCAAGGAACACAAAATAATCTCAGCTTGACAGCCAGCAATCTCTAGCATTGGCAAACTTAAAATATGGAAGAGAGACCTGCTGTAAGTCTATTAGGTGTTGCAAAAAGACACAATAAGGTGAAAGACAAATTTCTTCTAAGTGCATAAACATGTTATTAAATTATCACAGCTGCATATGCATGAACATGTAATGTATTCCATATAATGTATATAATAGAGGGAACCATACCACGTGGGAAAAATATATCTAAAAACAAAGATGATGAGACTTACCAAACAAAAGTGCTGGCAGGTCGATAGACACACAAACAAACACAAACACACACACAAAATTCAAGCTTTCACAACAAACGGTTGCTTCATCAAGAAAGAGGGAAGGAGAGGGAAAGACGAAAGGATGTGGGTTTTAAGGGAAAGGGTAAGGAGTCATTCCAATCCCGGGAGCGGAAAGACTTACCCTAGGGGGAAAAAAGGACAGGTATACACTCACGCACACACACACATATCCATCCGCACATACACAGACACAAGCAGACATTCCATATAATGTTATTTACAATTGACGAGTAAGTCAGGATAGGGAGAAGCATGGGTGAATATGCACCGGAATGGGTAGGAGGATTGCGGAGGAGTATAGAGCACTCGGAAAAATTTGTCTTTATTGACTTCTAATGCCACTGCACTAACAAAGCCACAATACAATAAAATACCTTAAAATTTACAAAAAAGCAATGAAGAACAGCAACAGTGTTCTCCAGGCCTTAGAAGAGATCATGTACTCCAACATTAAACATAGGAAAATGACATGCATTTGAATACACCATGAATAACGTTAAAATTGCGGTACTGTATCACAAATCTAATAAGAAATCATCTATCAGTTAAATAAAAATCACTCAACCTGGTTAAAAGAACCACGTCAGTTTATTTTATAATGATTAGTTGTGGGATGCACAAGTGAGGGGAGAGGAGCATGAGAAAAAGGTGGAGTTGATTGTGCATGATTAAATGGAAAGTGACCATGTGACCATGCATGGTCAAAGGAAAATGTAAACAGAAAATAGACTTAAGCTGTGCGAGGAAGGGAGGGGGGGGGGGGGGGGGATCAGGGAGTCATATGAAACAAGGGCAGAAGGGAATAGGGAATGGTGCCTTCAGTCGATTGTGGAACCACAGAGCAAACAGACACCATTTTACTGTTCCTAGTATTGGTCATTGTGAATACCAATACTAATGGGTAAATTTATACGTCACTTTATAATGACTAGTATTGACAGTCATTAGGTGTTGGATGCAGTAATATGGTCTTTGTGAAACTGGTCTGGCATGTGGCTTTGCAATCAGGCGAAGGCTTTCTTTCTTCTCCCCATGTTTGTATATTGTTTACTTTATTGCATAATTAATGACTTGTTTTCATGGAGTATTACTAAAATGTTGCATGTGTTTACATATTCAGCCAAGCATGAGATTGTTTAGTGTTTGCATTCTTTGCAGTATTATGTAACATATGCATTGGCTACCTATACAAATTACCAGATGAAAGTGGGGTTGCTGTTAATTCGTATAATACACTGCTATAAAAATTGCAGCTGTGCATTAGGACATGTGGTCCACAGTCTTATCTTAATGTTATGGTATAATTTATGGTTCTGTACATTTCATCTCCCCAAGCCCCCATCCTCACCCCTTTATTTCTTATTAATTCTTCCCTTGCCCATGCCTGCTCACCTTTCCATTACTCATGCAAAATCTAATCCACCCCCACTCCTCACCCAAATGCACACTCTGCCTGTGTAATTAAGTCAAATCTGTCAAGGAAACAGACATGATACCATTCAACTGAGCCATGTGGTCTAACACGGAGAACAAGTTCCATTCTGTGGTGCAACAATGAGTAAGATAAGTAGAGTCTGCACTGGCCAAGGAAACAGACTGGTCTTCTGGCCACCCAGGAAAATTAAAGGAAGACAATCTGTCAAAGATACTCCAGCCTCAGATTACCAGGGATGTATAATATTCCTTGCAAGTGGGGCATGAGTTATGTAGGGCAGTCTATACAGACTGATGCTACTTGCTGTGTCGAACATTGCCATATTAAGTGCAGAAACATTAAAAACAGCAGTTTTCAAGAGAAACATTAAAAATAGCAGTTTCTGAGAACAGCCCAATGAATAACCACAAGATTGACATCTTGGATTGTCAGGTGTTCTGCCGGATATCAGCGTCGTACTTGCACGATATTTCGGTCACGTAGCTCGTAACCTTCATCAGGTGCGACCTGAGACTGCTCCTCGAGTGGAGCATTTTTATGCATCCAGTTTGCCACAACAAACCACCGGATCAGCGGCCCAGTTTCGTGACCACATGGGTACAAGTGCACCCAACATATCTTCTTCACCCAGCAACATTGTGCTAGGACAGTGCGACTGCCAACAGGTTTCACCAGTGTTTTATGGTCCTACCACAAAGGGTCATGGCCAGTGTGTGCAGAAAACTCTCGTTGTTGCCACTTTAAGCTCCAGGTATGGATTTTTTGTCCCATTACAAGCTCTCCCCAAATATAGTCAAGTGTTCAGTGTTACATCACCCGCCTAACACTCAGATACCATGCTCCAGCACCCATACTCCTCATTCCGTTTCCGCCGCAACATGGGATTTAGTTCAAGAGTGTTCCGCCCTCGCAGGCAAGATTGTGACCTGCGTCACTAACCTACTTTCAGAATATGACTCAGCAGTGCAGCTCCACCGGGAGAATGACGAGCTGAAACAATGCATTGCTCACACTTACAATGAGCTTGCTGAGGCCTGCACCTTGCTGTTGAAACTGCAATCTGCAGTTCCTTCACCAGATCGAACTTTATCACCAAGCATCAGTTTGAACACTCATCAGGTTAGTTCAAAAACATTCATTGTATGTGAAAATTCGCGTTCAGTGACCTCCACACTGTCCAAGCACCCACTACGCACAGTGCCTCGTGTTTCAAACACTGTCTCTAATAACAGTCGCTCGCACAGCACGACCACGCCCATTATGCAGGCAGCCGGCCCACTTGTTGATAAACATTCCCCCTCTCCCACGTGCCAGCCAAGCAACTCGGCGGCCATCACTGTCCCTCGCAAAATGCCAGCACCTCTCTCACCCGCACCGGTTGCCCAAGGCAAAGTTAACAACACACAGTCGCTGCACACCCCACTCCGCTCCGTGCTGCGCGTGCAGCCGACCTCTACAAACAAGCACTCGCGTATAGGCATTTGACTTTCGTGCTGCCTTTTCCCACTCGCGCTAACGGCTGTGCCCCTTCAAACCCCACTCGTCCCAAAACTCCATGGCAGAACATTACTCAGCCTCGTGTGCAGTTCTCACTCTTCTGTCACTGATGGAATGACACACAAGATAATTACCAATGCTGGCCCTCCTATTAGACACAAAGTTAGACACCTCAACCCCATTAAGTTGTGCAAGGCCTGCCAGCAAATTAATAAACTTCTGGAGGCAGGCGTCCTACAGCCATTCACCAATTCACCTCATCACCAAACACAACTGTTCTTTTCGAATGTGTGGTGATTACAGACGTTTAAATGCTCGCACTGTCATGGACAATCACCCCGTGCCAAACATAAATGATTTTACTCATATGTTATTGGGCGCCAAAATCTTCAGTGTGATTGACTGCAAACGTGCTTATCACCAGATTCCCATAGTGCCAGAAGACATTCCAAAGACTATGATCATCATGCCACTCAGTTTGTTCCAGTACAACTTCATGCCATTCGGTTTCAAGAACATGACACAAACGTGTGCAACGTTTGATTGACTCAAGCTTATGATGATCCGAGTTCTGCTTCGCATACCTGGATGACATATTCATTTTCGGCAAATTAACTGAAGACCACGAAGATCATACATCCGAGGTCCTCCAGACTTCGGCATCCAACGGTGTTGAGGTCAACAAAGAAAAATTCCAATTTCGTCAGTCTTCTGTGACATTTCTGGGTTTCACCATCTCTGCAGACAGAATACTGCCTCCCAAATCCTGTGATCAGGCTGTAACGTCATTGACACCCCTAGCTACGTACAAAGAACTCAGACGTTTCCTAGGTACTATAAATTACTACTGCTGTCATCTACCTTCTGCCGCCACTGTGCAGGCCCCGCTGATGGACTCGCTCTCTGACAAACAAACTTCAGGCGTTAAACTAGTCCGTTGGACTGAACCCATGCTAGAGGCTTTCAGGGCTCTTAAAACAGCTTTATCTAACACACTTGTACTCGCCCATCCTGATCCGTCTGCTGATTTGTTCATCACTACGGACACCAGCGATGTTGCGGTCGGGGCAGTATTACAACAGATCAAAGGTGACACAGTTTCACCACTTCATTTCATCTCCACAAAACTGTCTATAGCACAGAAGAAATATTCTGGTTTTGATAGAGAGCTTCTGGCAGTGTACGAGGCTGTCAAACATTTCCACACTGTCATCGAGGTCCATCCTTTCTTCATTCTGCTAGACAAGCTCAAGTATTGTGGCATGAGTGGGACAGTGCACAAATGGTTTCATTTGTACCTAACTGGAAGAGTGCAGAAAGTTGAAATAAGAAGTTCTCGTAACATGCAAAGATCAGCACATTCCTCAAACTGGGGGACTATCAAGAATGGGGTTCCACAAGGGTCAGTCTTGGGTCCTTTGTTGTTCTTATTATATATTAATGACTTGCCATTCTATATTCATGAAGAGGCAAAGTTAGTTCTCTTCGCTGATGATACAAGTATAGTAATCACACCTGAGAAACAAGAATTAACTGATGAAATTGCCAATACTGTCTTTCAGAAAATTACTAAGTGGTTCCTTGTAAACGGACTCTCTCTGAATTTTGATAAGGCACAGTACATACAGTTCCGTACAGTGAATGGTATGACGCCATTAATAAATATAGACCTTAATCAGAAGCATATAGCTAAGGTAGAATATTCCAAATTTTTAGGTATGTCCATTGATGAGAGATTAAATTGGAACAAACACATTGATGATCTGCTGAAACGTTTGAGTTCAGCTACTTATGCAATAAGGGTCATTGCAAATTTTGGTGATAAACATCTTAGTAAATTAGCTTACTACGCCTATTTTCACTCATTGCTTTCATATGGCATAATATTTTGGGGTAATTCATCACTGAGGAATAAAGTATTTATTGCACAAAAGCGTGTAATCAGAATAATAGCTGGAGTCCACCCAAGATCTTCCTGCAGACATTTATTTAAGGATCTAGGGATATTCACAGTAGCTTCTCAGTATATATACTCTCTTATGAAATTTGTTATTAACAACCAAATCCAATTCAAAAGTAATAGCAGTGTGCATAACTACAATACTAGGAGAAAGGACGATCTTCACTATTCAAGATTAAATCTAACTTTGGCACAGAAAGGGGTGAATTATACTGGCACTAAAGTCTTTGGTCACTTACCAAATAGTATCAAAAGTCTGACAGATAACCAACAAGTATTTAAGAAGAAATTAAAAGAATTTCTGAATGACAACTCCTTCTACTCCATAGAGGAATTTTTAGATATAAATTAAGGAAAAAAAAAAATATATTAAAAAATAAAAAAATAAAATAAAAAATAAAAATAAAAAATAAAGAAAAACAAAAAAAACACAAAAAAATAAAGTTGTTATATTAACTTAAGTATGTTGTTAAATTAACCTAATTATGTCATGCATTGGAAAATTCGACTCGTTCCACATCATTACGAAATATCGTATTCATGATCCATGGAACTAGTATTAATCTAATCTAATCTAATCTAATCTAATCTAATCATTCTTACTGATCACAAACCACTGGCAGACGACTTCTGCAACCTGCCGGAGGATCCACCCGTCCCCGACATTTCCGCCACTTCAACCTGGTCTCTCAGTTTACTACAGACATACGCTACATCAAAGGCACAGAGAACATCCTTGCTGGTTTCCTCTCGCGGATCAATGCCGTTTCAAGTATCGTCGATTTGTCCAACCTCACTGCTCTACAAGCTTCAAACAAGGACACTTAGGGTCTGCTCACAGACCCCTGTCTTCGCTCGTGTTTACCAAGGCTAAGTTCCCTGGCATTTTGGACGAAGTGAGGTGCGACTCTTTTATGGGCAGACTGCGGCCTTTGCTCACACCCACGCTGCGCCAACAGGTTTTTGACGCCTTGCACAGTCTCGCCCACCCCAGCGTCCAAGCCACCACTCGCCTCATCACAGAGTGTTTTGTGTGGAAAGATGTGAAATGGCACTGTCAAACATGGGCACACAGCTGCATTTCCTGTCAGTGAAACAAAATAGGATGTCACACCTCTTCACCACTCGGCAAGTTTGACATCCCTAAGGGACGTTTCCGTCATGTACGTATCAACCTTATCGGTCCCCGGCCTCCGTCAGAGGGCCACACGTATATCCTGTCCACAATAGACCGATTGCCTTGTTGGGTGGAAGCTGTCCACTTACCCAACATCACAGCGAAAACTGTGGCCAAGGGATTCATTTCTTCTTGGACCACTAGGTTCGGCTGTCCGTCCACCGTCACAACCGACCATGGTCGACAGTTCAGATCTGTGCTTTTTACGATTCCCTGTAATCTTTGCAGTATTAAAAAGATCCATACGACAGCCTACCACCCGCAAAGCAAAGGGTTGGTGGAACGATGGCACTGCACGCTTAAAACTGCACTCAGGTGCCATGCCTGTCTCTGGTCCGAGACACTTCCTTGGGTGTTGCTGGGCCTAGATTAGATTAGATTAGATTAATACTAGTTCCATGGATCATGAATACGATATTTCGTAATGATGTGGAAAGAGTCGAATTTTCCAATGCATGACATAATTAGGTTAATTTAACAACATACTTAAGTTAATATAACAACTTTATTTTTTGTGTTTTTTTGTTTTTCTTTATTTTTTATTTTTATTTTTTTATTTTATTTTTTTATTTTTTTAATATATATATATTTTTTTTCTTAATTTATATCTAAAAATTCCTCTATGGAATAGGAGTTGTCATTCAGAAATTCTTTTAATTTCTTCTTAAGTACTTGTTGGTTATCTGTCAGACTTTTGATACTATTTGGTAAGTGACCAAAGACTTTAGTGCCAGTATAATTCACCCCTTTCCGTGCCAAAGTTAGATTTAATCTTGAATAGTGAAGATCATCCTTTCTCCTAGTATTGTAGTTATGCACACTGCTATTACATTTGAATTGGGTTTGGTTGTTAATAACAAATTTCATAAGAGTGTATATATACTGAGAAGCTACTGTGAATATCCCTAGATCCTTAAATAAATGTCTGCAGGATGATCTTGGGGGGACTCCAGCTATTATTCTGATTACACGCTTTTGTGCAATAAATACTTTATTCCTTAGTGATGAATTACCCCAAAATATGATGCCATATGAAAGCAATGAGTGAAAATAGGCGTAGTAAGCTAATTTACTAAGGTGTTAATCACCAAAATTTGCAATGACCCTTATTGCATAAGTAGCTGAACTCAAACGTTTCAGCAGATCATCAATGTGTTTCTTCCAATTTAATCTCTCATCAATGGACACACCTAAAAATTTGGAATATTCTACCTTAGCTATATGCTTCTGATTAAGGTCTATATTTATTAACGGCGTCATACCATTCACTGTACGGAACTGTATGTACTGTGCCTTATCAAAATTCAGTGAGAGTCCCTTTACAAGGAACCACTTAGTAATTTTCTGAAAGACAGTATTGACAATTTCATCAGTTAATTCTTGTTTCTCAGGTGTGATTACTATACTTGTATCATCATCAAAGAGAACTAACTTTACCTCTTCATGAATATAGAATGGCAAGTCTTTAATATATATTAAGAACAACAAAGGACCCAAGACTGACCCTTGTGGAACCCCATTCTTGATAGTTCCCCAGTTTGAGGAATGTGCTGATCTTTGCATGTTACGAGAACTACTTATTTCAACTTTCTGCACTCTTCCAGTTAGGTACGAATTAAACCATTTGTGCACTGTCCCACTCATGCCACAATACTTGAGCTTGTCTAGCAGAATTTCATGATTTACACAATCAAAAGCCTTTGAGAGATCACAAAAAATCCCAATGGGTGGTGTTCGGTTATTCAGATCATTCAAAATTTGACTGGTGAAAGCATATATGGCATTTTCTGTTGAAAAACCTTTCTGGAAACCAAACTGACTTTTGTTAGTACTTCATTTTTACAGATATGTGAAGCTACTCTTGAATACATTACTTTCTCAAAAATTTTGGATAAAGCTGTTAAAAGGGAGATTGGACGGTAATTGTTGACATCAGATCTATCCCCCTTTTTATGCAAAGGTATAACAATAGCATATTTCAGTCTATCAGGGAAAATGCCCTGTTTCAGAGAGCTATTACACAGGTGGCTGAGAATCTTACTTATCTGTTGAGAACAAGCTTTTAGTATTTTGCTGGAAATGCCATCAATTCCATGTGAGTTTTTGCTTTTAAGCAAGTTTATTATTTTCCTAATTTCAGAGGGAGAAGTGGGTGAGATTTCAATTGTATCAAATTGCATAGGTATGGCCTCTTCCATTAACAGCCTAGCATCTTCTAATGAACACCTGGATCCTACTATATCCACAACATTTAGAAAATGATTATTCAAAATATTTTCAACTTCTGACTTTTTGTTCGTAAAGTTTTCATTCAATTTGATAGTAATACTGTCTTCCTGTGCTCTTGGTTGACCTGTTTCTCTTTTAATAATATTCCAAATTGTTTTAATTTTATTATCAGAGTTGCTGATTTCAGACATGATACACATACTCCTGGATGTTTTGATAACTTTTCTTAATATAACACAGTAGTTTTTATAATTTTTGATAGTTTCTGGGTCACTACTTTTTCTTGCTGTCAGATACATTTCCCTTTTCCGGTTACAAGATATTTTTATACCCTTAGTAAGCCATGGTTTGTTACAAGGTTTCTTACGAGTATATTTAACTATTTTCTTGGGGAAGCAGTTTTCAAATGCATTTACAAAAATGTCATGAAATAAATTATATTTTAAATTGGCATCAGGTTCACGGTACACCTCATCCCAGTCTAACTGCTGTAGGCTTTCCCTGAAATTTGCAATTGTTAAATCGTTGACTGAACGTACTACTTTGGAGGACTGTTTAGTATTGCTGAATGGAGCTATGTCATGTATTATAACTAGCTGTGCACCATGATCAGAAAGACCATTCTCAACAGGCTGAGCATTTATCTGGTTGAACTTATCTTGGTCTATAAAGAAGTTATCTATCAGTGAGCTGCTATCCTTTACCACCCGAGTAGGAAAATCAATAACGGGTGTCAAATTGAAAGAACCGAGTAATAGTTCAAGGTCATTTTTCCTATTACCCTCTTTCAGAGAATCTACATTGAAGTCCCCACAAATAATAATTTGCTTCCCCCTGTCTGACAGATAGCACAACAAGGAGTCCAATTTTTTCAGAAATAGATGAAAATTTCCTGATGGGGACCTATATACAGTTACAATTATAAATGTGCCTTTATTTAATTTAAGCTCACAGGCACATGCTTCTATATGTTTCTCTACACAAAACTTTTTTGTTTCTATACTTTTTGCACAATGATAACTTTTGACATATATGGCAACTCCTCCTTTCTCCATATTTTCTCTCATTACATGTGCAGAGAGCTTATATCCACTTACATTTACCTTATCCATATCAGTAACAATGTGATGCTCAGACAGGCATAGTATATCTATTTCATTCTCAGCTTCTAAATCTTCTAAACAAACCAGAAGCTCATCTACTTTATTCTTTAAACTCCCAATATTTTGATGAAATATACTTACATTATTTTTAATTATACTTTTATGAGAACCTTTCCTTATTCTAACATTTGCAGTACTCTCCTGTCTGAGTTTCTCATTGTGCTTAGGCCTAGTTCCTATACCAGTGGTCACATGGTGTTCAGAGAGGCAGATTATGTCAACTGGGTTGGGTGACTTTAATTCATCAATGCAATTACCTAGGACTGAGATACAACTTGGTGGAGATAAAATTTCTGGTGATTGTTGAAAATTTATAATTGATAGCTGTGATTGGTGATCAAATGTGCTAAAATTGTGCTGTTTAATTTCTTTCCTAAACTGAAGATTTGTTTCAATCCTGACCTCTCGTAGATCTTGACATCTTTCTGTCTTACCTATCCTAAAAAAGGTGCTGCTCCAACACCTGTAACCACTGGTATTTTACCATTCATGGCAGTGCCTCCCCCCCTTAAATTTCCTGCTATTACCCCAGCCAGTTTCCCCTTCCCTTTCCTGTTGAGATGTAGGCCGTGCCTGGTATAGTCCCACCTACTGAGATAATCAACAGGAACCACACCAATATGAGTCCCCGCACCCGACCCAAGCAGCTGTTCCAACTCAAAATTAACTCTCCCAACAGAAGAGTTCAAATGAAGCCGGTCATGGCGTCTCAGGACAGATACAAATTCAACATTGGTGTGTCTCGATGCCGACGCAATCTTTACCAGGTCACACTCTATACTGTACCCAGGATCTCTGTCGATGCTGTTCCCTGGCCCTCCCACAATAACCACGGTGTCTTCCCTGGTAAATCCTTTACAGAGTGAACCTAAATCCTCTGTCACCTGATCCAGACTAGCACTTGGTTTGAAAAAATTTGTGACCTGGTATTCTGGTCCTAATTCCTCCTGCAGAAGTTGGCCTACACCTCTGGCATGAGAACTGCTTAACAACAAAACTTTCTTCCTTTTCAATGACTTTCCTATATTCTTTTTCAATTTCCTATTGAAAGTTTGTCATGTCCTGTCTACACCTACCTCTGCTTGAGGCTCATCAGTTTCTAACTGAAGCAACAGGTCAAACTTATTTTTGACATTCACCACAAAACTGTCAGACTTAGTTCTAGGCCTGTTCCTTCTGCTACCGGTTGCCACTTCCCACCTCTCTTTGCCCTTCTCCCTCCTTAAGCTGTCCAGATCTTCCCTAGCCTGATCTAGCTCAGCCTGAAGGGCAGCAATTTTCCCCTCCTGTTCCACTACATTCTATATTTAAACCAGATTTACATGGGACGATTTCCAAATTCATTTCGGCAAAAACCCGGTTTTATCTAGGGAACTAATTCTCCCCCAAGATCCTGGAGATTCCCCCTCCTTCCCAGACTTGATTGGAAGGGTGCTTGCACACTTTAGAAACACCTGTCAGCCATTCCCCACCTGACACTTATGTGCCGACCGCACTCAGCTCTTTCTCACACGTCACGCTCAGGCATGATTCTGTCAGACAACCCTTACAACCTCCTTATCTCAGCCCCTTCGAAGTACTCTGGAGGGGCGAGATGATGTTCGACATGATGATAAAAGATTGTCCGCAAACCGTTTCTCTACATAGGCTCAAGCCTGCCTTCGTAGACTCTCACACCTCTCTGCCATTCCAGTCGGACTGCCTGAGCACATGTTCTCTTGACGAACCCGCTAACAAGTCTGTTCAACCTACGGTTGGGTTTTCTCGATCCAACCGTTCACCACCGCAGTTCGTGGGTTCCTCAGAAATGTCATCATCATCCCTATTCACAGGTTTTGAAGACGTTTCTGGTACTAGACACCTTGACACACCGTCCTTCATTTTGCACTGCAACATAACACCCAACTGCATCGACGACGTGTCGATTATGGTTTTAGATAATTGTGTGCTTGTACTGCTCACCGACAGCACAGACCCGACCCCCACCAAGGAACTCATTGTCAAGATAGGGCACAGCTTGTCCCTCCCACAAGAGTATGACCCGTCATGTATTTGAGGTATCATTTCTTCGGGCGGCTCAGTAAGCATTCGGGGAAGGCACACTCACACACCGCCTCCTCTTCCATACCGCTACTCCTGAGTTGGCCAACACATCATTCTACCCGCTGATTTTCGGATTACGAGTTGGACCGGCAGCCACCCATTGCACCTTCGCACACCGAGCCGACGGAGATGGAGCTTCCGGTCGTGCACCTGCCATCTCGCACCACTCACGCCAACGCTAACACTCACACAACCCCCCCTTCAGGGCTCTTAGGCCGTACTGTGGTGGTGGGGTAGGGGGGGGGGCAGTGTGGCGTTGATAGCTCACATCAACCACACAAATTACAATCTTTGGAACATTAATTACACTGATGAGCTGCCATGTTTAATTCAGTCTGCCTTTGTACTTCATGCAGTGTTCAAGTGTATCAGTCTTTATGGTAAAACCTATGTGTATATAGAAAACTTGGGAACTGTTTACTACATATATTATGATCCGTATCCAGAATCCCATGTACTCTAGCAGTACTTAAGCTCTATGCACAGAGTCCTTTACAGATAACCATACTTTTCCTAAACTCTCCCAAAGAACCAAAGGTGACCATTAATGCCTTATGTACTACAACTCTTACATGCCTGTTGCATTTTATATTGCTTTGCTACATTATGCCTAGATATTTAAACAACATAACTGTAGCTCTGTATTTAGAACATTATACAACTGTTTTTCTTATTCATCTGCATTACATTTTTTTTCACTTTAGATCTAGCTGCCATTCATTACACCAACTAGAAACTTTGTCTAAGTCATCCTGTATCCTCCTGAGGTCACTCAACGAAGACATCTTCCTGTACACCACAGCATCATCAACAAACAGCTGCCGATTCCTGCTCACCATGTCTGCCAGATTATTTATATATACAGAGAATAATACCAGTTCTATCACACTTCCCTGAGGCACTCCTGATGATACCCCTGTCTCTGATGAATACTTGCCATCATGGACAATTTACTGGGTTCTATTACTTAAAAAGTCTTCAAACCACTCACATATCTGCATACCTATTCTGTATGGATTTCACCATCCAATATGAGTGATGGTGCTGCTAGCTGTGCTGGACAGCAATACAACTGTAGACTATGGATACAGAGAACATCACCTTAGCATACACCATCTCCATGACGTCATCAAGATGTAATTTAGCCAATCAGATGGTGTCCACTGGGCATACATGCATGAGCCGCACCAGTTTTATGATGGTCAGACTTAGTCCCTGCTGATGGTGATGGAGGCTGTTATGAAAAGTTTGGGATTTTATACAGATTTGACATGGCAAGTTAGCAGACCTTTTTATTCATGTGAATAAAATTATTGTGTATAACTGATAGCTTGTGGAACTCAGAGAATGTGAAATAAAGGTTGTGGTAACAGACAGACCTGTGGCATTGCCTAATATTTTGTTTGCACCATATTTAAGTGCTCTTTCCCATATTTAATGCATTTTTCATAATAAAAACGAGAACAACTGGGTCATACACAAAAACATATAATAGACAATGAACAAGCATCCGACGTGTGTTTTTATGCATATTACATACATATATCATAGACAAACTGCAAAAATATCAGGGACATTCCATTATGCAACTTTTACTCATATTCGATGTGGTTTTCTGCATTTGATACTACTGGTATGGATGCAAAGACAAATTTGTAGTTAAGTATTGCAAGCGTCTGAGTGGTAATTACATTAATAAAATGCACTTAATATATTGAAAAACATTTAAAGATATTGTGCTGAAGGTGCAATATTATGTGTTATGCTATAAATGACTGTCATCCAACTAATAATTCGCAATCAATTGGTTCCAATTGATCACATACACTTTAATCTGTAACTCTGACTACACTATGGATTAGTACGTCACCATAATTGAGATTATTTGCATTTGAACATTTAATTCTCATAACAGAAGCTTGATTCAAGCAATCTATATTGACTTAACGTTCCAAAATGACAGCTGTGGATGGGTCTGTATAAAGGCTTTGGTCAGCAAGTGAATGACGTCACTTATGTCAATAGAGCTGCTTAAAGTTCTAGTCACCAGGCAACGGTGTCATGCTTTCGTCCTTTTTGATGACATCATGAAGCAATTCCTCAGGGCCTGCGAGGCGCACATATAACCTATAGTCCCATCTCAACCTTATCTTTAGTTTATCATTTCTACCTATTGAATGTCGGTATTCCTTTGTGAATATCATGACTAAGATTAGCAACATTACTGCCACTACTATTACTACACCTGCTACTATAATATAAAATACCACTGTGCCATTTTTACAGTCAGAGAGTTGCCATCTCTTCTCGCTTAGACAGCATGCATGTGCTGTGTAGTTAGTAAGTCAGAACCATGTATTCATACCTCAATATTTATTTCCTAAATGCAGTTCACAATACAACTACACAATAACAACAGCTAACAGCCATGTTTTTCCATTGTTGCCAACATACTTCTGGAAGCCATTCACATGAAGTATAGTAGAATTAAGCTGCTTGATGGTTTACATTAACTTAATTTATAATAGTTTTAAGTCAAATGAGTTTTTGCATTGTATAATAAATTACATGCTGAAGCAATCATATTTCATTCCTTTATTCTTTCTTCAACTCATTGTGCCATTTTAACAAAATAAAATAAATGCAATTTTTACAAAATTTAAAATGACTGCAAACTGATGTGTAAAATGTCTCATCTTAAAGAAATTTTGTGGTGATTCCAAAACTGGTGTTAGATTTTGCAAGTCTGTAATATTTTTGAAGTTATAAATAATTTAATATTATGATTAATATTTTAATAATATTAAATCAGCTGACTCACTTGGGTTACTGTTGTATGTGTAGAACATGGTCTTTTGTCCTCTAGTGGCAGTTGAATGAACATTACTTTTGAAAATATGTGTAACTGAATTTCAATAGTGCATCACAGCTCCTTTTGTCACTAAACACAAACAAAAACTCCAGTCATGGACTAGGCCTGCTCCAACTGCTACCTATGAGATTATATGAAGAACGATCTATGATAGTGGGGCATGTTGTGACATAGCAAGATGGAATCATTTCATCTATTATGTTTCTGCATTTTTAAAAAGGATAGACTGCTACTCATCATATAGAGGAGGTCATGAGTCACAGACAGGGACAGTGAAAAGACAACTAAACACGAGAGCTTTTGATCAAAAAGTCTTCTAAAGTAGGCAACACATACACATTCTGAAGTAGACAACACATACACATTCATGCAAGCACAATTCACACACACACACATGACCATTGTCTCTGGCTGTTGAGGCCCGACTGCAAGCAACTGAACATGATAGGAGAAGCAGTCTGAGTGGTGGAGGGTGAGGATTTGGCTGGGGGCGGGAGGGAGGGGGAGGGAAATAGGGTAGGATTGGGAGTCAGTAAAGTGTTGTTTTCAGGAGCATGAAGGAACATGGTGGGGACAGGGTAAAGGAGCTAGGTGCAGTCAGGATGTTAGATGGGGAGGGGGCAGGGTGGGGGAGGGGGGGGGGGGGGCAGAAAATGGGATAAGTAGAGGAAAAGACTGTGGGTGCATTTGTGGAATAGAAGGCTGTGCAGTGCTGGAGTGAGAGCAGGGGAGGGCAAGGATTAACGAAAATGGAGGCCAGGGGGGTTACGAGAACTTTTGTCAGTTCCTGTCCTTCACTCACTTATCCCCTTTCCTGCTACCACTCCAGCACTACACAGCCTTCTATTCCACGAATGCAGCCCCAGTCATTCTCTCTACTCCTCTACTTCTCTCCTTTTAGCAGCCCCTGCCCCACTCACCCCTCCCCCTGTCCTGTGCAGTCTAACATCCCCACTTGCACCTAGCAATTGTACTCTGTCCCTACTACATCCATTCATTTAATACATTCATGTATTCCACATCCATTGGCAATGTGCACATTTCGTAGTTTTGACTGGTTGCACATCAAATGTTTATCTTAAATATGATAAAACAAAAAAATGAAACTGTTTAGCTAAGCAAGTCTCTCGGCGTGTCTAAAATAAAAAGTGTAACATTCAAGATACAGGTGAGGTTAATGAGACAGATGTCAAAATAATCAATCTACAATGTTATGTGCAACATTTGTGCATGAAATATGCCTTATTTTCACCAAACACAGAATATTATGAATCTGATATGTTGCTTTTTCCCAGGAAAAGGAAACTGAAAACAACTGCTAAGTCTTGGGGTAGATCGGAAACAGTGCTATTTACAATACTAGTATTAATAATTATTTTTGCCTAGAAGCATATGGTCCACCAACTACACAAACAAGAAGAGTGTCCTGATCAATTTTATGAAAAGCCTTACTGGATGGTTTGTGCGTAGAGTTGGCATATCGGTACCTTGCATCATATGACAAGAAAAAGGCAGCAAGAACCAAAAATCGAATAAAAATATTTGTGTGCAGTTTTGCAATTTTATGTCCTCAGTTGTCATCTGTTTGAGGATTTGCTTACCTCTGAATGCAGGCCATATTGCCATGTCATTATTCCAAAGTGTGGTGGTTCAATATTAAGAGCTTTTTAAGAGATTTCTTTGGATTTATATCAGTAATAAGTACATCCAGGCAAGGTATTAATGAAACATACTGAAAGATGTTTGAGTGCTTTTGTAGCAGTCATTACAAATAGCCTCATCAGCCTTTGCCACTGAATGTCATACACCAGAGCTAACAATGAATAGACACACACACACACACACACACACACACACACACACACACACACACGTTTCCCTCCCCCCCGCCCCCCTCCCCCCATTACCTGTCTGAAAACTTAGAAAACTTAGCAACACTTACAGTTTTGTTTATGTGTTTATTGACCACTCAAATGTAAGGTAAATTGTTACCTCTACTCCTTTCCTTATTTGTATTCCTTCAAGAACTTTCCTTTACCATTTTTGTAACTGTTATTTCAGCTTGGAAAGTTCCAGTGTTTATTTGTTTGTGAAATCATTTTTGATATCAGTCATGAGAACCACTTAATCATAAATCACACAATTGAAATATAATATGAGGCAGAGAGATAGATTTAACATCACTTATTTTGTAAATAAGACTTAAAATAAGCCTCATCAACTAGTGTTTCTGAACAGTAAATAGGTTTCTGGATTAATATCCACATCTGTCTCCAGATTTTATTTTTGTCTTTGTAGTACACAAAATCATAATTAAGAGGCTCTCTTCCAAATTGCATTATCTGCAGCAGGGATGTTTTAAATCCTTGCTACAGATGTTATTGTAAATGGCATACAGTTGCAATGCACATATCAGAAATTGAACATCGTCACAAAATGTAGAATGATTTCTATTTTCTCTACTTCTTGATAACTGAGAAAAGATAGCAGTAAGAGACTAGTCACAACATCTATTTTCAGAATAATGGAAAGAACTACCTTTCACATCAGTTTACTGTCATAACTCTTGTTATGAGTGCCTGTCTGTGGTACCACAGGAGAACATTGGACCATAAAGAGCAAAAAGAGATCATCATGAAAATCTGTAAAGTGATGGCAGTTCCTGTGTTATCCTACAGAAACAAAAGCTGGGTCAAAGAAACAACAGAGATGAGGTTCCTAAGGAAAACAAAGGGCTGCACAAGAAGAGACATGATTAGAAACAATGATTTTAGAACACAATTAAATATTTTCAACACGAATGAAAAAATTCAAAAATATTGTGAAGTTTGGAAGCAACACCTCAAGAAAATGCCAAGAAAATTGGGAAAAGAGACATTGGAAGACCTCAAAGAAGATGGGAATGGTTTTATTTGTTTCTGGGTCTGGAACAGGTAATGGACTAATCCTTGAAAGGAAAATGATGATGATGATGATGACAGTGAACTGTTGTTATAAATACAGGACTCTTCCTTTGAAATTTGACATTTCACATGATACAAGATAGTTATATTTGGATATGTTGTTTCAAATTAAGATTGGTGTTTCAAAAATTGAACAAATATACTTAAAGTAGCCAAAGTGATCAATAAATTACTGACCAAAACTAAAGACAATTTTAGTCACGGACTTCAAATATCTCTCCATCCAAGAAAGTGTAAGAAAATCCAAGCAGCCTTTCATGATTGTGGAAGTGTGAAATTCAGCATCAACCCACATATAAGTGAATAATAATTTCTTATTTTACTCCAATCCATTTTTTTGTAGAAGCATAAGTTTTTCTTATTTTAACCCTGTTCACATAAATAATGAACAAAGATTTTACAGTAAAAAAATAATGCATACTTTTTAATTCTAAATCACAGAAATATCATCTGGAAGGCAGTTAGGTTTGGTACATTTGTTGTAGTGTTGTTATGATACCTGAAATGTACTGGTGTTACTACCTAGGACCAGCAATGAAATTTTATTTACAGAGTAGTATTCAATGTTGTTATAGCTTTTTACACTGTTCTTTACAAATAATTAATGATTAAAGCAATGGCTTTTAATGAATAAATAATTCTCAGATCTGTCAACTGTATTTAACATCGGTATCTGCAAAAGTAACTATACTCTTTCTCTTCTGAGAAGGTCTTCTATTTATTCCTACATCCTCTGAAAAACCATCAAATCCTGCATTCACATGACCTTCATTAGCAATTTCTGTGTGTGCTGGTGATGTCAAATGAGGATAGGTTGTCGACATCTTGTTATTTCCAGCCAGTGCCTTAGAATTTCGCCTTTCTATAGTTGTCCTTCTGTGCATGTTCATTAAGTGTGATGCTGTTCTCTTCCTGAGACTATAACGGTGACTGAAATGGTCAATACCTGTCAAAGGAACAGAAATAATACAAATTTAATTCAACTGTAATGATCAATTAGCTAAAAATATTTAACTGTGTAAGCTCATTGCAGTGTAAATTTGCAAAGTGTGACAGTAAGTTATTTACCACGCTCTCCATCATTCATAAATTGTTGTATGCTGACTTTGAAATTATCAGCTAAATTTACACTCTTAGGTGCTTGTGGAGAAGGCATCAAACACGTCAATTTTCTCTGTGATGGTTTCCTTTTATCTTGTTCTTCATCAGCTTCCGGTGGCATCTGTTGCATATGTGAAACTACAGCTATGATCTCTTTCCTAAGGGCTTCTTCATCTTCTTGATCATTATCCTGTAAACAAATTCACAAACATGTTCTTATTACAGCAAAATCTATGATGAGAAGTAATTATGACTTAATTTTGGCATGGCTTCTGTTGTGTGCTAGACAGTAACAACTATAAGTCAAGCTGGTTTGCTACAGAAGTCTCTGCCAAATTGCATAGAGCAATTATAGAGAAGAACAGGTACATTGAGGTAGGAAAAATGATATAAGAAATAACACCAACTAACTGAAACAGTAGTAGCTAATATAGCTTGGATGACACATGAATGAAATAATTTAAACCATGGTGCAGATGGAAACCCAGAACTAAGCAAAGAAAGGAAAGCAGAAAGGTCAAAAAATGGGTCAAATGGCTCTGAGCACTATGGGACTCAACATCACTGGTCATCAGTCCCCTAGAACTTAGAACTACTTAAACCTAACTAACCAAAGGACATCACACACATCCATGCCCGAGGCAGGATTCGAACCTGCGACCGTAGCAGTCATGCGGTTCCAGACTGACGCGCCGAGAACCGCACGGCCACACCGGCCGGCTGCAGAAAGATGGAAGGAGTATATAGAGGGTCTATACAAGGGTGATGTCCTTGACGACAATATTATGGAAATGGAAGAGGATGTAGATGAAGATGAAATGGGAAATACGATACTGCGTGAAGAGTTTGACAGAGCACTGAAAGACTTGAGTCGAAACAAGGCCCCGGGAGTAGACAACATTCCATCAGAACTACTGACGGCCTTGGGAGAGCCAGTCCTGATAAAACTCTACCATCTGGAGAGCAAGATGTATGAGACAGGCAAAATACCCTCAGACTTCAAGAAGAATATAATAATTCGAATCCCAAAGAAAGCAGGTGTTGACTGATGTAGATTAGGAAATGAGACACTTAAAGTAGTAAAAGAATTTTGCTATTTGGGGAGCAAAATAACTGATGATGGTCGAAGTAGAGAAGATATAAAATGTAGACTGGCAATGGCAAGGAAAGCGTTTCTGAAGACAAGAAATTTGTTAACATCTAGTATAGATTTAAGTGTCAGGAAGTCTTTTCTGAAAGTATTTGTATGGAGTGTAGCCATGTATGGAAGTGAAACATGGACGATAAATAGTTTGGACAAGAAGAGAATAGAAGCTTTCGAAATGTGGTGCTACAGAAGAATGCTGAAGATTAGATGGGTAGATCACATAACTAATGATGAAGTATTGAATAGAATTGGGGAGAAGAGGAGTATGCGGCACAACTTGACAAAAAGAAGGGATCGGTTGGTAGGACATGTTCTGAGGCATCAAGGAATCACTAGTTTAGTATTGGAGGGCAGCGTGGAGGGTAAAAATCGTAGAGGGAGACCAAGAAATGAATACACTAAGCAGATTCAGAAGGATGTGGGTTGCAGTAAGTGCTGGGAGATGAAGAGGCTTGCACAGGATAGGGTAGCATGGAGAGCTGCATCGAACCAGTCTCAGGACTGAAGACCACAACAACATGGAGGGTGGAAAATCATATGTTTAATATGTTATTTAAATCTAGTGGTGAAAGAAAATAAAAAATATTTTATCCAAGGGCATCATTGCCAGAATTATTTTCCCCAAATACCCCTTTTTGTATTATTAGTTCTGGTTCTCACTCTTGTAAAATTACTTACTGTCCTCTAAAGACTGTGATCACTCATTTCATATTTTTTATTCTTTGACCTTCAAGATGTTTTTTAAAATTTCACAGGATCATGGTACAAGAACTCTGTTCTGATTCTCTGTTCCTAATTTTAGTTTGTTTTATCTGGTGATTCTACACTTTGAGAAGGAAGTAACACATTTATTTTGTAGCCGAGTTTGAAAAGATATTTGTTTCCCCTTGTATCTCTACACTAACCCTCGAGTGGGTGCACCATTTTTCGTAACATGAGTGGGTGCTTGGTGGACTCTGTACAGATGTAAACAATAGTCATCTATATCTTACCAAGATAAACATGTAGGAGCAAAATCACAGTTTAATCTTAGTTTAATTGAACAGTGATAAAATAAACTTATGTTATATGAGATAGATCACTGTTTCATTAATCAATAATAAAATAAACTTTCATCAGATCACTCTGTTGTCATGTACAAGTGTTACTCCACACTAATGATCCACCCAAAGCATCAAACAGCACAGTTGCATCAGATCCCTTCCAAGTACTTATTTGGTGACTACTTAACTCGTAGATAGGTGCTTCATCTGGAATTGTGCTGTAGTTCAGAATCTGGGTCACTTTCGTGCACTGGTCATAAATTTTTTCTCACCTAGCTCACTGTTTATTGTATAGTTCTGCTGCTCACTTGGAGGTATGACAACACAACTTATAATAAGCTGAAACAGTAATGATGGAGTAGGTATGGGCTCTGAAAAACTACAACGGAATGATACAAGACAATGTTTTTTTTTGTGATCGGTGCACTTTATACATAGGTACGCCCTTTTGAGGGTTAATTAAATAACATATGCTTTCTTCAAGATGGACTCTACACAACTCCTATCACTCTCAAAACATTCTGCACCATGTTGTTGTTGTTGTGGTCTTCAGTCCTGAGACTGGTTTGATGCAGCTCTCCATGCTACCCTATCCTGCGCAACCTTCTTCATCTCCCAGTACTTACTGCAACCCACATCCTTCTGAATCTGCTTAGTGTATTCATCTCTTGGTCTCCCTCTATGATTTTTACCCTCCACGCTATCCTCCACTGCTAAATTTGCGATCCCTTGATGCCTCAGAACATGTCCTACTAACTGGTCCCTTTGTTTTGTCAAGTTGTGCCACAAACTCCTCTTCTCCCCAATTCCATTCAATACTTCATCATTAGTTATGTGATCTACCCATCTAATCTTCAGCATTCTTCTGTAGCACCACATTTCGTAAGCTTCTACGAGGGTTGTTTTTTAAGTAAGGGCCGTTTTTATTTTTTTAAAAAGATACAAATACTGTTGCAAAAAAACTTTCATTTTCTGATTCTACACACTTTTACCTATTTTTCTACATAGTTGCCTTGTTTATTTAAGTACTTGTCATACCGTACAACTAAGTTTTTAATTCCCGCTTCAAAGAATTCGGCCGCTTGCTCCAACAGCCAAGAGTTCACGGCCGCTTTCACTTCATCGTCGTCATTGAAGCACTGCCCGCCAAGATGGTGTTTCAGGTACCGGAAAAGGTGAAAATCGCTAGGAGCAAGGTCGGGTCTGTATGGTGCATGGTCGAAAACTTCCCAGCCAAAAGAATCAATCAAATCCCAAGTCTTTTGAGAGGTGTGAGGCCTAGCGTTATCGTGCAGGAGCAAAACTCCTTTTGTCAGCATGCCGCGCCTTTTGTTTTGAATTGCTCTGCGGAGCTTCTTTAGAGTTGCACACTAGGCATCTGAATTGATTGTTGTTCCTCGTGGCATAAAGTCCACTGGCAAAACACCGTGCTGGTCCCAGAACACAGTTGCCATAATATTGCGCTTTGACAGTGTCTGTTTGGCTTTGACCTTGATGGGTGAGGTTGTGTGTCGCCATTCCATCGATTGTTGCTTGCTTTCGGGAGTGATATGGGATACCCATGTTTCATCTCCAGTGACAATTTGACTCAACATGTCATCCCCTTCTTCCTCGTAACGAATCAAAAAGTCCAATGAAGTGGCAAATCTCTTCCCTTTGTGATCCTCTGTGAGGAGTCTGGGTACCCACCGAGAACACAGTTTCTTAAAGTTTAGGTTTTCAGACACAATTTTGTACAAAACCAATCTTGAAACTTGTGGAAATCCCAAAGAAAGAGTGGAAATTGTGAATCTTCTGTCCTCACGAATCTTTGTTTCGACTGCAGCCACCAAATCATCAGTGATCACAGAGGGCCGGCCTGAGCGTTCTTCGTCATGGAGGTTTTGACGGCCATTTTTAAACTCTCTAACCCATTGACGCACTTTACCTTCACTCATTGCATTCAAGCCATAAACTTCTGTTAACTGACGATGAATTTCTGCAAATGATAGGCCTCTCGCGGTCAAAAAACTTATCACTGACCATATCTCACATGCAGCGGGCGATTCAATAATCGTAAACATTATAAAGTAGCACAGCGATGCATACACGTCAGCTACAGAGCTGCAACTTGCATCAGTGTGAACGGGAAGGCTGCCGGCAAGTGGCGCGGTGGCTTGTTGTGGCGTCCGCGCGAACTACGGGACTATACGCACGAACAGCCCTTACTTAAAAAACAACCCTCGTATTCTCTTCTTGTCCATACATGGTACACTCCATACAAATACTTTCAGAAAAGACTCCCTGACACTTAAATCTGTACTAGATGTTAACAAATTTCTTGTCTTCAGAAACGCTTTCCTTGCCATTGCCAGTCTACATTTTATATCTTCTCTACATCGACCATCATCAGTTATTTTGCTCCCCAAATAGCAAAATTCTTTTACTACTTTAAGTGTCTCATTTCCTAATCTAATTCCCTCAGCATCACCCGACTTAATTCAACTACATTCCATTATCCTGGTTTTGCTTTTGTTGATGTTCATCTTATATCCTCCTTTCAAGACACTCTCCATTCCATTCAACTGCTCTTCCAAGTCCTTTGCTGTCTCTGATAGAATTACAATGTCATCGGTGAACCTCAAAGATTTTATTTCTTCTCCATGGATTTTAATACCTACTCCGAATTTTTCTTTTGTTTCCTTTACTGCTTGCTCAATATACAGATTGAATAACATCAGGGAGAGGCTACAACCCTGTCTCACTCCTTTCCCAACCACGGCTTCCCTTTCATGTCCCTCGACTCTTATAACTGCCATCTGGTTTCTGTACAAATTTGTAAATAGCCTTTCGCTCCCTGTATTTTACCCCTGCCACCTTTAGAATTTGAAAGAGAGTATTCCAGTAAACATTGTCAAAAGCTTTCTCTAAGTCTACAAATGCTAAAAACGTAGGTTTGCCTTTCCTTAATCTTTCTTCTAAGATAAGTCGTAAGGTCAGTATTGCCTCACGTGTTCCAATATTTGTACGGAATCCAAACTGATCTTCCCCGAGGTCGGCTTCTACCAGTTTTTCCATTCGTCTGTAAAGAATTTGCATTAGTATTTTGCAGCTGTGACTTATTAAACTGATAGTTCGGTAATTTTCACATTTGTCAACACCTGCTTTCTTTGGGACTGGAATTATTATATTCTTCTTGAAGTCTGAGGGTATTTTGCCTGTCTCATACATCTTGCTCTCCAGATGGTAGAGTTTTGACAGGACTGGCTCTCCCAAGGCCATCAGTAGTTCTAATGGAATGTTGTCTACTCCCGGGGCCTTGTTTCGACTCAGGTCTTTCAGTGCTCTGTCAAACTCTTCACGCAGTATCATATCTCCCATTTCATCTTCATCTACATCCTCTTCCATTTCCATAATATTGTCGTCAAGTACATCGCCCTTGTATAGACCCTCTATATACTCCTTCCACCTTTCTGCTTTCCCTTCTTTGCTTAGAACTGGGTTTCCATCTGAGCTCTTGATATTCATACAAGTGGTTCTCTTATCTCCAAAGGTCTCTTTAATTTTCCTGTAAGCAGTATCTATCATACCCCTTTTGAGATAAGCCTCTACATCCTTACATTAGCCCTCCCTGCTTAGCCATTTTGCACTTCCTGTCGATCTCATTTTGAGACGTCTATATTCCTTTTTACCTGCTTCATTTACTCCATTTTGATATTTTCTCCTTTCGTCAATTAAGTTCAATATTTCTTCTGTTACCCAAGGAGTTCTACTAGCCCTCGTCTTTTTACCTACTTGATCCTCTGCTGCCTTCACTATTTCATCCCTCAGTGCTACCCATTCTTCTTCTACTATACTTCCTTCCCCCATTCCTGTCAATTGTTCCCTTATGCTCTCCCTGAAACTCTCTACAACCTTTGGTTCTTTCAGTTTATCCAGGTCCCATCTCCTTAAATTCCCACCTTTTTGCATTTTCTTCAGTTTTAATCTACAGTTCATAACCAATAGATTGTGGTCAGAGTCCACATCTGCTCCTGGAAACGTCTTACAATTTAAAATCTGGTTCCTAAATCTATGTCTTACCATTATATAATCTATCTGATACCTTCTAGTATCTCCAGGATTCTTCAATGTATACAACCTTCTTTCATGATTCTTGAACCAAGTGTTAGCTATGATTAAGTTATGCTCTGTGCAAAACTCTACCAGGTGGCTTCCTCTTTCATTTCTTAGCCCCAATCCATATTCACCTACTATGTTTCCTTTTCTCCCTTTTCCTACTCTCAAATTCCAGTCACCCATGACTATTAAATTTTCGTCTCCCTTCACTACCTGAATAATTTCTTTTACCTCATCATACATTTCTTCAATTTCTTCATCATCTGCAGAGCTAGTTGGCATATAAACTTGTACTACTGTAGTAGGCGTGGGCTTCGTGTCTATCTTGGCTTCTCCCTTCCCGAGCACGGGGTCCCGGGTTCGATTCCCGGCGGGGTCAGGAATTTTCACCTGCCTCGAGATGACTGGGTGTTTGTGTTGTCCTCATCATTTCATCATCATCCAGGAAAGTGGCGAAATTGGGCTGAGCAAAGGTTGGGAAATTGTACGGGCGCTGATAACCGCGCCGTTGAGCGCCCTACAAACCGAACATCATCATCATCATCATCTATCTTTGCCACAATAATGCGTTCACTATGCTGTTTGTAGTAGCTTACCCGCACTCCTATTTTTTTTATTCATTATTAAACCTATTCCTGCATTACCCCTATTTGATTTTGTGTTTATAAACTTGTATTCACCTGACCCAAAGTCTTGTTCCTCCTGCCACCGAACTTCACTAATTCCTACTATATCTAACTTTAACCTATCCATTTCCCTTTTTAAATTTTCTAATCTACCTGTCCGATTAAGGGATCTGACACTTCACGCTCCGATCCGTAGAATGCGTTTTCTTTCTACTGATAACGACGTCCTCCTGAGTAGTCCCCGCCCGGAGATCCAAATGGGGGACTATTTTACCTCGGGAATATTTTACCCAAGAGGACGCCATCATCATTTATCCATACAGTAAAGCTGCATGCCCTCAGGAAAAATTACGGCTGTTGTTTCCCCTTGCTTTCAGCCGTTCTCAGTACCAGCACAGCAAGGCTGTTTTGTTTAATGTTGCAAGGCCAGGTCAGTGAATCATCCAGACTGTTGCCCCTGCAACTACTGAAAAGGCTCCTGCCCCTCTTCAGGAACCACACATTTGTCTGGCCTCTCAACAGATACCCCTCCGTTGTGGTTGCACCTATGGTACGGCCATCTGTATCACTGAGGCACGCAGGCCTCCCTACCAACGACAAGGTCCATGGTTCATGGGGAAGGCCACCCTCCATAAACAGCAGAATTAACTGTCTTCACTACTACTATGGTGGCCTCTTAAAATAAGGAATTAGCCTACGGATGGTAGACTTCAATCAGCATTCAGAAATTGAGGAATTTGCTTATGCTACCAGAGGTTATGTTTAATTAAGGAATTCTAGTAGTGGAACATGTTGGAAGATAAGCTGTCTCTATCCTCTTAGCACCAAGTGTGTGCTTCTGTGTACTTAAATAAAGAGATGCTAGTAAATAATTTGTTATGTGAAACTACTATTTATTCAGCAGAACATATAAAGGCAAATTACAGCATGTAACTGTCAAACTGCCAAAAACATCATTAGTTTGAAGGCCAGAGACAAAATCAATAATCAACAAATCTACAAGGCACATAAAACGTAGCAGACATATTTATTGCCCAAATCACTTTACCCCCCCCTCCCACCCCCCAAGTCTGAACATTATTTGACACTGAAGCGTATGCAATGGCCTAGAACAAGTGGTGCCTGAAGATTTAACCAGAGGCTCAGTCTGTAATGACTTAGTGCATGGAATTGCACGTAGGTAGTATTGCAGCCTTAGCTGCTGTCTCTGAACCAGCTAAAATCTCAGCACAGATGAAGTCTGGCTTAAATCTGTTTATGGATATCATGACAGAAGAGCCATTGATCTCAACAACAAATTTTCAATCATGGTGGGCAGCTACTGTGTATGGTCCACTGTATAGTAGTTGGAGAGAGTTCTGAATGGAATTTTGTCAGACGACAGCCTGTTTGCAGGAATGCAAATTGTAGAAAAAGAATGGTCATCCTTTAGAATAGCAGGGCAGAGATTATGAATCTGCAAGTACAGATGTTGTGCTAAATCTGATGCTTCAGTGCTATTTTTCGTTGTGTGAATGAAGAATTTGGCAGGCAGTTGCAGAGTTTGTCTATATACTAAGCTGTTTCTGTGTTGAAATCTTATTTCTGTTGGAAGAGTATTGCAGTTGTGACACACAGATGGAGCACTGGATTTGTAGGGCTGCGAATTTATGAGATAACTAAGCAGTTTGGATTTGCGGCACCTACAGAGGGGTCACTGACCTGGCAGAGATAACTGTAACGCCTTTCTCAGGTAGTGGCAATGACCCATATGACAAAATTTGATGATAGAAGAGGGTAATCTGTGATATACCAAATACACTTGGCAGTATTTAACACCACACCATGCTGTTCTAAGCGTGAGAAAATTTCCACTAAGTGTTGCTAGTGCTGTTCTACAGTGGCTTCAAAGATGAGAAAGATGTGATCATTTGACCATCAATTTGAGCAAAAGCATCAATCACTAGTGCAAACTGTAAATATTTTCTGTACATGCACAGCCAAGCATGACATCCATATATTCCATAGTACATTATCATTCACTGCATTGCCTGTCAGTGTGCGAAGACATCAAATTATTTGGTATGGTGTGCAGTCATCAAGTTCTTCAGCACAGAAAAATATTTGTGTCACTCTGCTTATGACTGTTACAAACATGTTGCAATCATTTCTTTGATAGAGGTGTATTTATCAATACTTGTGAGGAGCAGAAAGGGGGGGGGGGGGGGGGTGGTAAACAAGAATGTTTTGTATTTCCATAGCCATTTGCTTCCACCACCACATAATTTCATTTAGTTTCATGTGCAATAATATGGGCCAAGACAAATTGTCACCCAAGCTGGGCAAACCACTGTACTGGATTTTCCAACCATAACTGCAACTGCAACTGAACTAAGGATAACGTTTACCATTGATAAGTCAGCACTTGCAGAATTCTGTTTGTTTGCCTTGGGAGGCATTGATTAAGCAATATGAGTGTCATGAGTAGTTCTGCAGTTCACATAAAAACTTAAATAAAAACTGTTTCATCATTCCAGTGTGAGATTCAGTTGTTCCTCCATCAAACCGTTGTACACTGAGTAAGAGGAAAGCAGCAGTTCCATCCCATCTCAATGAGTTTTTGCTGCAGGGCTACAGGAAAACCACAGTAAGATAAGTACAAGTGTAACATTCTTACATATTAATGTGCAGTTTCTTAAGAACAAACTTAATGAACTTCAGTACTGGCTGGAAAACTTCAACTGCACTGTGATTTCAATAAATGAACACTGGCTTAGCAATGATGAACTAAAATTAAGTATACCAAATAGGTATGAATTGGCAACCAGCTATTGTAAAACAAGTATTAAACGTGGTAGTGTATCTGTAATGTTAAAAATAGTGTGACCCTAATCTATGAAGTTATAGATGTAAGTGGACTGTGCATAAAATCAAAGTTTGAAGCTGCAGCCATAATGTTGCCAAACCAGGAAATTATAATAACTTCAGTATACCGCCCCCCAAAAAACAATGAAGACCTGTTTGTGGAGCTTCTGAAGAAACTGATTCTCTTGCTACTCAAATACAAAAATTACAGAATACTAATATTTGGTGATATCAATACAGACATTAGATTTAAGAATAGAAAGGTTGATCACTTGCTAAATACATTAAGATCCCTTAACTTCAGTTGCATGAATGACAAACCCACAAGACAGGAAGTATGTATAGATAACATAATTTGTAATTTTCATCTAAACAAAACAGAATTCAACACAATCAAGCTAGGCATTTCAGATTATGAGGGACTATGGCCAGACAAATTCTTAACAGTAAAGCAACTGAAACTTCCACAGACAGTAGAAAAATTATAAGACCAATTAATGAATCAAAGCTAAACAAGTTGATAAGTAAATTGACTTTAATAAAATAGGATAAAATAATACCCACTGCAGGTCCAAGTGAATCTACCAACAAATTTCTAGAACTGTTAACTGAAAATTTTGAAGCATGTTGTCCTAAACACAGCAAGAAAATATAAAAGCAAAATCGCTACAACAAACCACAAAATCTAAAAAGCTGGTACACATCTAAGTAGAAGAAGAATCATAATGCTACTCTATAATGATAGGTCCAAGCACAATAAAGCTGACAAATAAATGTACATGAAAGTGAAAAAGATTTCAGGTGAAATCAAGGCAGCTAAGTGCAATGCAAATGATACATATATACTGAACTCAGTAAATAAACGCAAAGCTGCATAGGAAATTGTTAAAACAAACTAACTGTGATGATAAAGTATACCAGACACCAATTCCACCTGATATTCTAAATGCACATTTCGTCAGTCCTCAATCAGATAACAACATAATGGAGAATGTGAGTAAGGCAGATGCACTGCTGCCAGAAATGAACAGTAAACAGACAGACAGCTTTCATTGGACTTGTGTAACTGAGAAAATGCTCAATGAATCAGTAGCTAAGCTCAGTAATTCTAGAGCAGAGGATTACTATGGTCTCTCAAATTATGTTATTAAATATATCAGAAATCAAATTGTAACACCACTGACTAAATTATTCAATAAAATTTTAAATGAAGGTAATTGTCCAGAATGTTTAAAAATATCTGCAGTTAGACCAGTACATAAGAAAGGAGATATAGCAACACCAGATAACTATTGACCAATATCACTTATCCCATAATATTAAAAATAATAGAATCCTGCATGCATAAACAGATGAGTCAATGTTTTGAACATAATGATATTCTCACCTCCTCACAGGATGGTTTCAGATCCAGCCTTTCTACAGTCAAAGCAGTTGAGAGTATGGTAGCAAAAATATACAATTGTTTTGAAAATAAAGATATTATCTGAACAACACTGTTGGACCTCAGGAAAGCTTTTGATATGGTCTCCCACAATATTCTGATAAAGAAACTACCACTACGGAGTGAGAGAGAATGTTCTATGCCTAATGCAGTCATACATGGACAACAGAAAACAGTTATTTAAGGTAAATAATCAAATGTCAAAATGTCTCCATGGATCTGTGCTTGGACCTTTCCTTTTCATTATTTATATAAATGATTTACCTGCAGTTGTATCATGTAATGGAGTGCTATATGCTGATGACACAACACTCATCACATGTGATACCAATATTGAAAGTGTGCAACACTGCCATGCGGCAGTGGCACTGGAGAGGTGCACTACTTGGTTTGAGGCAAATGTACTGCAGAAGAATGATAGTAAAACTGAAGCTACTGTATTCAATCTGAATGCTCCCAGTCATGATAACAAAACAGTAAAATTATTAGGATTTCATATAGATCAACAGCTCAGCTGGGATACCCATACAGGGAAGATATGTGGCAAATTGGCACGAGCCATATATCTGCTGTACAAGCTGAGGAGCAGTGTCAGTAAAGAGCTTCTGTTATATGCATATTTTGCTTCTTCCATTTGCACCTGAGTTATGGAATTCCGTAGGCTCAAAATTAGTGTTTAAATGGCAAAAGAAAGCCATAAGGTGCACAGCAGAACTTAGCCCATATGAATCATGTTGAGATTATTTTAAGAAACTAAATATAATGACAGTTCCTGGCCTGTATATTTACAATTGCCTAGTCTTCGTTAAAGAGAATCTGAGTAAATTTGACTTAAGGAGAACAGTGCATGACCATAATGTAAGAAGTGGACATGCAATTAATATGCCATATGGTAGGCTTGCAAAGACACATAACAGCTACAAATATCTTGGTTCTGTATACTTCAACAAATTATGTGAAAATGCCTACACAGTGCCAGTGAATAAATTTAAAACTAGGCTTTTGAGATGGATCAAAAGTAAAGCAATTTACTCTGCTCAATAGTTCCTTGAATATGTGACAAATGACCCACTTTCCTTATGAGAATGAACTATAAAGTAACTGCAAACTACACATATGCCACACTGTGCAACTATTTTATTTTTGTTTCATGTATTTATTGTTGATTATCTGTTTGATTATTTATTTGTCATTCACTGAACTATGTAGTTCATTTATCTTGTAATTGATTTATTAGGAAACTTCTTGTTGTTATTGACATTTGCACAAATATGTGTTGTATCCATCTTGGATTATTATATTGTAGTTAATAACATTTGTCATGTTGAAGTTCACATTATTATTATTGCTATTGTTATTATGTTAACACTGATCACACCAATTGCATGTAAACATGCTCAACAGTGGAATAAAACATTTGCATTTGCATTCTGATGCAAGATTCGGGAACTCGCAATGACCAAATGTTGTGTGAATACACTATTTACTTAATAAAACACACAATGCCTAATTAAATTGTATATCCATTAAACTGTCAAGAACATCTATATATCAGTCATTTGTTTAAAGTCCAGAAAGAATACCAATAATCAAACGCTCTACGCAACACATAAAATATAACAAATGATTTATTGTCTGCAGATCCACAGCAAGGAATCAGAGCTGGAAAGTCAATCTAGTCAGAAATTTTTAACTTTTTAAATCAAGTGGATGGTTAAAGCAAACACATATCTAGTATATCAGTGTAGTATATCTAGTACATCACATATGTAGTATATCAGTAAAAACTTGATATTACTGATGATGCTGTTTGGTGAAGCCAAAGCAGTAACCATCCGAATCAATTATGTTTGTTTGTTTGAGCAAGTAGCCAAAACAGTGCACAAAATATAAACACTTGTGTACCATGTACATTAAACATTTACTAATGAATGCAGAACACAGAAGATATTCCGCAAGAACCTGAGACAAGTTAAGCTCTAGAGTAGTGCTGGTTGATATCTGTCTCTATTTGCATGGAAGTTCTCATACTGGCACTTTCATAAAAAGTTGCTAAAAACAAAGAGAACAGAACAAGAGCTGATGGTGAACAAGGGCACCTTTGGCAGCTGGTGTGCAAACTCTTTGACAGCTGTGAAATGTGAACACATTAGTAGATGATCTTGACTGTTACATCAGCCCCCTAGGGAGTAGCAGAGCATCATCTAAAAATCTTGCAGGAAAGAGTACCCAACATCAAGGGTGTGTTCTTCATTAAGATAGCAATTCTTTTTTGGTGACCTGTGTATGTAAGTTTTAGTGAAGGTCTGACACTGTCCATATGTAACATGATGTGTGAGCAGTAGGTGCACATAGCTAGATGTTGTTAATGTGTAGACGATTGAGAAGGTTGAAAGCATGTGCCATGTTCCCGCAGGTGACAAATGAAGTCTGACTGGTCGTGATCAGGTAGCTGTGTAGAACTAGCATCAATGAAATCGCCACGCAGTTGATGAGCTTCGTGGTATGTAGTTTCACTGATGATGAATTCAAGTCATGTTTTAAGTGATTCAAAGATGAAGTAAGATCACAGATAAGTCAGTGGTCCAACTTGTGTTGTGACACATCAATGCAGACTTTAAAGAACAATGCCAATGATCAATCATGCCATTTCTTGCAGGATGGTAACTGATTGTCCTGCAATGGAGAGTGCCACATAACTTACTGGGTTGACTAAATAGCTCTGACTCAAACTGTCGGCCACAGTTCATAATGGCATGCAGCGTGAAACCCTATTTGACACAAAGGCAAAAGCTAGCATTGCTGCCAACATATTATTGATCAGTATAGCTTCTATACAATGGATGAAATGAATCAGTTGCAGTCAACAGATATAATTGACCACTGGACAGTGAGAGTGGACCTTCTATATCTATGTGCACATGTATGAAGCATGTTGTCATGTCTGGATGGAAAATCTGCAACTGGTGCACGCATATGATGGGATATCTTACTGCACTGATACTCAAGGCAAACACAAGCCCACTTGTGACAATCATCATATCAGGCCAGACAAAACCTCTTGGAGCCAGGCAAGTTGTTGGTCTAATGCCAGGGTGGCATAGGTTAAGGAGGCTATCAAAACCTCATAAGCAGAACTCAGCTGACAGCAGAGGATGAGATCCTCCACTGGAAATGTCACAATAAAACTTCAGATCTCAATCATAAAAATCAACAAGTTGTAACTGATGGGTGAATGATGCATCATTCAGTAGTTTGGAGTTCTTGATCACATTCTTGTGTTTTTGCAAGTTGGATTAAATCAGTAACATTTGTTGACACCAACTTTGTTAATATTTGAAATGTGGAGAATGTCAGTGCTAAATTGGACAACGAATTCCAGAAGTTTGTACTCTCGTGGTGAGCACTTGTTTTTGTCTTGCACAATTGACTTGCTGCTGCAACACTGCACAGATGTCTGGCTAACATCAACAACCAACACCAGTTGTGCATCCAATGCAGGATGTGTTAGGAGTCTAGCATTTGCTGTGCTTCAGTTCAAGGCCACAAAAGCAGAGCTCATCACATTGGTCCAGTGGATTGGTGCATTTCCCTTTGTCTTGGGGCCAGTGAGGGCTGCAGCAGCAGTTCTCGCAATTTGGCTGTGCAGGGCAGTTGATGCCAGTAAAAACTCAGCATTCTCAAGCAACAGCATGGTTCTTTGATGGTTTCTGGCTGTGAGACCTTCATGAGATGGCTTCTATTTCCCCATGCTGCAACTATGACCCTGCTGGTAAACTAGACAACCTACGAAGATAACCTCTGGTTTACTCAAGACACACTTTGTAGTGTTTAATATTACACTATGATGTTCTAAGCACTTGAAAACTCCCGCCAAGTTTTGCTGGTGCTGTTCTGCAGTGACTGAAAAGATAAGGTCTTGTAGGTAAGCAAAACAGAATGACAATTCTTGCAGCATGTAGTCAATGAACCTTTGCCAAGACTGAGCAGTGTTGTGCAAACCAGTATCATATAGAGACTCTCAGACAAGCCAAATGGAGTGATTGTCACTATTTTTGGAATGTCTTCATCCACCATGGAACTTCATGTAAAGGCCTTTGTGCAGTTTAGTATCTACATCTACATCTACGTCCATACTCTGCAAGCCACCTGACGGTGTGTGGCGGAGGGTACCTTGAGTACCTCTATCGGTTCTCCCTTCTATTCCATTCTCGTATTGTTCGTGGAAAGAAGGATTGTCGGTATGCCTCTGTGTGGGCTCTAATCTCTCTGATTTTATCCTCATGGTCTCTTCGCGAGATATACGTAGGAGGGAGCAATATGCTGCTTGACTCTTCGGTGAAGGTATGTTCTCGAAACTTTGACAAAAGCCCGTACCGAGCTACTGAGCGTCTCTCCTGCAGAGTCTTCCACTGGAGTTTATCTATCATCTCCGTAACGCTTTCGCGATTACTAAATGATCCTGTAACGAAGCGCGCTGCTCTCCATTGGATCTTCTCTATATCTTCTATCAACCCTATCTGGTACGGATCCCACACTGCTGAGCAGTATTCAAGCAGTGGCCGAACAAGCGTACTGTAACCTACTTCCTTTGTTTTCGGATTGCATTTCCTTAGGATTCTTCCAATGAATCTCAGTCTGGCATCTGCTTTACCAACGATCAACATTATATGATCATTCCATTTTAAATCACTCCTAATGCGTACTCCCAGATAATTTATGGTATTAACTGCTTCCAGTTGCTGACCTGCTATTTTGTAGCTAAATGATAAAGGATCTATCTTTCTGTGTATTCGCAGCACATTACACTTGTCTACATTGAGATTCAATTGCCATTCCCTGCACCATGCGTCAATTCGCTGCAGATCCTCCTGCATTTCAGTACAATTTTCCATTGTTACAACCTCTCGATACACCACAGCATCATCCGCAAAAAGCCTCAGTGAACTTCCGATGTCATCCACAAGGTCATTTATGTATATTGTGAATAGCAACGGTCCTATGACACTCCCCTGCGGCACACCTGAAATCACTCTTACTTCGGAAGACTTCTCTCCATTGAGAATGACATGCTGCGTCCTGTTATCTAGGAACTCCTCAATCCAAACACACAATTGGTCTGATAGTCCATATGTCTTACTAAAGACAGAGGCACGATGGAGAACATAATTGTAGTCTCTTAAGAAGTGTACTGGCTATCTGTCCTGAATTGTCCTTAGATCAAGCATACGATAATCACCACACAGGCACCATGCACCACTCTTCTTGAGTACCAGATGGAGAAGTGCGCTAGAAGTGTGAATAATCCATTCCCTGAGCATCAAGTCAAATTTTGCCCTTGCAATAGTGAGATGATTAGGAGCTTGGGATGGCATAAGTAATGCGTAGTACTGTGACATACCCACCTCAGGGTGCCTGGTGATCATATTATGGCTGTAAACTGGTCAAGTGACCCAGCATATTTTCTTCCTGCTGCCTGCATGAGCTTGATGCTGTGTATTGCTGCTCCACCCAAGAATTCAACAGTTTAAGTCCAGCAATGCTACTGACAAACCTCATATCTACCACAATAGGCAGAAGGCGGTAATATACCAGGAAGTTGGCTCCAATAATCAGCCCCACGATATCAACACGACAGTACAACCCATCACCAAGTGTGCGACAAGCTGAAATTCCTGCAATTACTCACTGCATCTGAAGAGTGCGCAACTGTAACTAAGGCCTGGACAGCCATAACTGCTGATGGTGCGACCTGGAGCAGCATCAATTGGAGCAGCCTTCTTAGTGAGTGGCCAGTGACTTGAAAACATCGTTTCAGAGATGTGGGCCAAACAGAGACAGCCTGTCAGAGCAGCAATGATGTTCATGTCTTCAGTGGTGCTGGGAGCTGCCTGAATTTGTCTCAAGTGTCAGCACCATTTTAAGAAGAAGCACTAAGAGTGCCTGTGAGTTTGGCTATGACTGGCTGATGAAGACTTGTGGCCTGCTGGGAGACGGGCTGTGACTGTCAAATTAAAACCGATGTGTGGTGGTCACTTGAGCAAGTGGGCCAGTGTGAGCTGCGAGTAGTTGTATCTCAAGATTATCTATGTTTTGTTTATGTATGGCAGCCATTGCCATCACCTCATTCCTTGACAGTTACAGTAATTGGATCTGAACCTGGAATAATATTTGTAATGGGATTAAAAATTTGATCCGTTTCATTCTCACTCAAGTTATGCTACCAATACCGGATGCAACTGGTGCCTTGAATTAATTGGTTGTGACTGAAGCCAGAGTTTGATCAGTAGTTGTGTTTCAAAAAGTTGGTACTTGCCTTGGTAACTTAATTTTTATGTCAACAATTTTTGGCAGGACCTTTAGTGCCAGTTTGAGGTTGATTGAAGCTGGGGGTTGACCAGCATTGTGCTTTGAATTAAATCTGCTAATGTTCAGTTTTCAAATAACTGACATTTTGCGTCATAAATTTGGGGAGGCACCTTCAATACCAGTTTGATGTTAATTGAAGCAGAAGCTTGCCAAGCATTGTTCTGAATTTAACCTTCTAATGTTCCTGCTTTTTAAGTAAATTAAATTTTGTGTAAGAAGTTTTGGGTGGGCAGCTCCATTGCCGGTTTGAAGTTAAGTAGGAGCTTGACCAGCATTGTGTTTTGAATTAAATCTGCTAATATTAAATAATCAAAAATTTTCATAAGAAATTCAGGTGGGCACCTTCAGTAGTCGTCTGGTGTTAACTGAAGCTGGAGCTTGACCAGCATTGTGCTTGAATTATATCTGCTAACGTTCTTGTTGTTAAATGACTGAGCTCTTTGTAAGAATTTTGGGTGGACACCTTCAGCGACACTTCATGTTAAGTGAGGCAGGAGCTTGACCAATAACTGTTTTAGGCTGACTTGTATTTGTGCCTTGAAATGTTCTTATTAATAGTGTTGCTGCTGCTTGAGAAAAAATGGTGGATATACGAGGTGTGATTGGAATGTTTTAACAATGGGCTTGTAATTGTACAGCAGCGGTACTTACATGCTACTGTGATGCATCCCCTTCAAAATAGTATCCCCTTCTGACTGGACACACCAACTCCAATGGTGTTTCCACTTTTGGAAACATTCCTGGAATTTTTTTTCCTAAAGGGTGTTAAGGACGCTCTCCAGATTTGCCTGGATGTCTTCAGTCAAGTCAAATTGCTTCCCTTTCAGTGAAAATTTCAGTTTAGGAAACAGGTAGAAGTCTGCAGGGGCCAAATCAGGGGAATATGGCTGTTGTGGAAGCACAGGAATTTTGAATTTGGTCAAAAATTCAATGCTGGAGAAGACACGATGAGCCGGAGCATTGTCATGGTGTAGCACCCAACTCCTGTCTTTCCACAATGCAGGCGTTCTGCTCCACACCTTTCCGCGCAAATGCTCAAGGTACATTTGCAGTATTCCTGGTTAATTGTCTATCCTCCAGGGGTAAATTCATGATGCACAATACTAGTAGAATCGAAAAAAGTCACCAACATTGTCTTCACCTTCGACCAACTTTGCAGTGCTTTTTTCGGTCATGGTGAACTGCAACTTGGTTTCAGGATCTTATCCATATACCCACAATTTGTCACCTGTAATTACCCTATTTAACAAATCTGGGTCATTTTAGCATAATCAGTTCTTGGCACACTTCAAGTCGGTATTGTCTCTGGTCACTTGACAACACATTTCAAATGAATTTTGTGGACACTCAACACATGTTCAGTTCTTCAGTTAAAATTGAGTGAACTACATAGAAACTTAAATTATGTTCATCAGCCATCTCCCTAATTGTAAGTCTACGATCAGAGCGCTTTAAGTCACAAACTTTCACAACATTTTCATTTATTTTTGAAGTAGAAGGACAGCTGGACTGTGGTCCATCTTCAAATGATTCACCGCCATTTTTAAATCTGTTGAACCAGACAAAAACATTTGACTGGCTCGTACAATTATCTCCAAAAGCTGTTTTTAATAGTTTGTAAGTCTCAGAATCTCATTTCCCGGTTTTAAAACAAAATTTCACACAAACTCGTTCTCCATTTTTACATTCATTTTCACGCAGACAGAATCCAGCAACAAGCCCTAACAGACCCACACTTAACCAGCTGCCACAACGAACTGAATAAAGGAAATGCAGTTTCCTGTCAGAGGGCATTCAAGGACAAGGCAATAACTCACTCTCCACCCTCCATGTACCTGCCTGCCAAATCAGTAAGCAGTAGCAGATCCATTCTTAAAACTTTCCAACCACACCTCGTATTGTGCGTATTTGTGAGTGGGACTGGACCTCACCTCTGGGAGGGGATTTTTTTTTCTTTCAGTGGGCTTTTGGAAAATAAAGAGATGTTTTTGAAAATGTGTGCACATCTCTCAACCCAGCACCACTGCTCCCGAAGGACCAGTTCCACTACAGTCAGTAAACATAAAATTCCAAATAAGGTTATTATTCAATAAAGGCAATTATTCAGGTGAGTATGAGGGTAAATGTGCAAATCCAAATTAGTGTCTAAAAGAAGTTTTTCTCCATTTTTCTGATCACTAACGTAAAGATACTGAGATACTGTTTAGTAATAAGATGGGGGCTACATCTGACTGCCACTGCTAATTGGGTAAGCACATGGTGAGATGCACTTGTGTGCCTGATCTCCAAACTTTCAATGATACCAGCATACCACAGGAGGTTGCTCTGCACCACTGAGCACAGATGAGTTTGTCTTGAGATAATTACACAGACTTCTAAGATAACGTCATCTGTCATTCTCAGAGTTACGATGAGACAGTAGTTCACTTGTCTGTCTAGCCAGAGCACTGACCCTGCCTGACAGGCAGTCATAACTTGCAGCCATCTCTACTGATGACGAAGCACTGTTGCATGGCACCACTACAACATTGATTGATGGCAACATTATTGCATATTGAATTCTGCCAGCCAGATCTGCAACAGTATCTAATGAAATTTCTTCCTGAGATGCAACTATAGTTTAAAACTGGGCCAGAAAACAGCTACTACGAAGCGTACATAACGAGATGTCATTTACAGTTCCTGCATCAACTTAACTGCATAGGTGTCTCAGGTATTATGAATTTCGTGTCTCCTCTGCTTCCCTGTGTTAGAACTTGATGCACATGCCTTCTTGTGATGAACTGATTCTGTCTCGAGGGTGTCATAAGACTCTAGTGCAGGAGGAGCTGTAATTATGTCTACAGCCATGTAATGGTGGTCAAGCTGGCTGAACACTAGAGCAAATTTGGTTTTATCAGTAGTTATTCCTGCATAATGGAAACTTGCTTCTAGCTGTGCAAACTAGGCTGCTGGATTGTGAGGCAAGAATGATGGCAACCTTACGGCAAGTCGTCATACTGACAGACCTTCTGCGCCCACTGAGGTGTGAATGTTCATAGCCTGAGGAAAATTCTTTTGTCACTCCTGAGAGTTTTTACTCATTCTTCTGGTCTCTGCAAGCTGATTACATCAGGGTCATCAATGTCACACAGCAAAGCCAATAACCATCTGAATAAATTATGTTTGCATGTTTGAGTAAATCAGACATACAGTACATCTACATCTACATGGTTACTCTGCAATTCTCACTTAAGTGCCTGGCAGAGGGTTCATCAAACCATTCATACTACTTCTCTACCACTCCCTCTCGCATGGTGCATGGGAAAAAGGAACACCTAAATCTTTTTGTATGGGCGCTGATTTGTCTTATTTTATTATGATGATCATTTCTCCCTACGTAGGTGGGTGTCAACAAAATATTTTCGCATTCGGAAGAGAAAGGTGGTGATCGATATTTCATAAATAGATCTCGTCACAAAGAAAACCACCTTTTTTCAGTGACTGCCACCCCAACTCGCATATCATATCAGTGACACTCTCACCCCTATTGCGTGATAACACGAAATGAGCTGCCCTTCTTTGCACATTTTCGATGTCCTCTATCAATCCTACCTGGTAAGGATCCCACACTGCACAGCAATGTTCCATCAGAGGATGGACAGGTGTAATGTAGGCTGCCTCTTTAGTGGGTTTGTCGCATCTTCTAAGTGTTCTGCCAACAAAGCGCTGTCTTTATTTCGCCTTCCCCACAATATTATCTATGTGGTTTTTCCAATTTAAGTTGCTCATAATTGTAATTCCTAGGTATTTAGTCAAATTGACAGCCGTTAGATTTCTGCGATTTATTGTATACCCAAAATTTATTGAATTTCTTTTAGTACCCATGTGGATGACCTCACACTTTTCTTTGTTTCATGCCAGTTGCCACTTTTTGCACCATACAGAAATACTCTCTACATCATTTTTTAATTGGAACTGATTGTCTGATGATTTTACTAGATGGTAAATTACAGTGTCATCTGCAAACAATCTAAGGGGGTTGCTCAGATTATCACCTAGATCATTTATGTAAATCAGGAACAGCAGAGGGCCTATGACACTATGCAGAATGCCAGATATCACTTCTGTTCTACTTGATGATTTACCATCTATCACTATGAATTGTCACCTCTCTGAGAGGAAATCACAAATGCAGTCACACAACTGAGACGATACTCCATATGCAAGCAATTTGATTAATAATATCAATATAATGGAAGGAAACATTCCACGTGGGAAAAATTATATATAAAAAAACAAAGATGAGGTGACTTACCGAACAAAAGCGCTGGCAGGTCGATAGACACACAAACAAACACAAACATACACACAAAATTCAAGCTTTCGCAACAAACTGTTGCCTCATCAGGAAAGAGGGAAGGTGAGGGGAAGACGAAAGGAAGTGGGTTTTAAGGGAGAGGGTAAGGAGTCATTCCATTCCCGGGAGCGGAAAGACTTACCTTAGGGGGAAAAAAGGACAGGTATACACTCGCACACACGCACATATCCATCCACACATACAGACACAAGCAGACATATTTAAAGACAAAGAGTTTGGGCAGAGATGTCAGTCGAGGCAGAAGTGTAGAGGCAAAGAAGTTGTTGAAAGACAGGTGAGGTATGAGTGGCGGCAACTTGAAATTAGCGGAGATTGAGGCCTGGCGGATGACGAGAAGAGAGGATATACTGAAGGGCAAGTTCCCATCTCTGGAGTTCGGATAGGTTGGTGTTGGTGGGAAGTATCCAGATAACCCGGACGGTGTAACACTGTGCCAAGATGTGCTGGCTGTGCACCAAGGCATGTTTAGCCACAGGGTGATCCTCATTACCAACAAACACTGTCTGCCTGTGTCCATTCATGCAAATGGACAGTTTGTTGCTGGTCATTCCCACATAGAATGCATCACAGTGTAGGCAGGTCAGTTGGTAAATCACGTGGGTGCTTTCACACGTGGCTCTGCCTCTGATCGTGTACACCTTCCGGGTTACAGGACTGGGGTAGGTGGTGGTGGGAGGGTGCATGGGACAGGTTTTGCATCGGGGGCAGTTACAAGGATAGGAGCCAGAGGGTAGGGAAGGCGGGGTGGGGGCTCAGTGAGAAAAAGTTTTGTAAAGGTTTGAAATTATGTATGAAGTTTGCTGCAAATCACTAAGCACTTTTGTTCCCAAATACTGTATGAAGTCCCAAATACAGTAAGTGATATGTCTACCAAGTTCAGTCAAAACCGATCCAGTGGTTCTGGAGATATGGAACACATATGAGTACATATATTTTTATAATATATATACATATCTTTTCTTCTGTGATCCAATTTTGATGCAATATAGCCTATATAGGACTCCTAACTACGCTGAAGTTACCAGTGAAAACCCCACAAAAATCCATCTAGTAATTTTGAAGATCAGAGTGTTCAGGCAGACAAACAATAAAGTTTTAGTAAAACTAAATCATAATATCTTTTCTTGTCATGATCCAATTTTGTTAAACTACAGCTTACACAGTCTCCCAAACTATCCTCAAGTTACCAATGGAAACACCTTGAAATTTGTGTAGTAGTTTTGGAGATTAACTGAACAGACATAACAGTTTTACAGATTTATTGTTGTTATAGAAGATATAGATAAGAAACTGTCCTAGCTTTTGGAACTACTTTTCTTCTTTGGGGAAGAAAAGGGGATGGGTTGATTAAGGTTTAAAATGTCAGGTGAATGACACCTCACGATGAAAAGAACCTAGTTTTAAATTCCCACACAAGTGCAATTGTGTACAGTGACAGAGTTTTAAAATTGACATCACCAAAGCATTGAATTTCAGTGTCTGTAATTAAATAAATCTTATGATAGTAGTATAACAGTGGCACAATTACCAAACAACATTAGGCTAGTCACAGAATATCATATTTTCAAACATTATGCTATAATATGGAGTTAATAATGAAGCCGAAGTGGGTCTTTTTAAAAGCTATTAGATTCTGTAAATAAAAACTACTATCTTGGATCTGTCCATATATGTTATTGGTATTAAACAATGGAAAATACAGGATGGACTGTAAAAATATTATGAAAAGGATAGTTTCTACTCACCATATAGTGGAATTCTGAGTCATAGATAGGCACAACAAAAAGACTGTCACAAAATAAGCTTTCGGCCAACAAGCCCTTTGTCAAAAATAGACCACACACACACACACACACATGTACGTGACCACAGTTAGTGGGAATTGAAGCAACACATGTTACTGGTATAATTTATGCTCTTTGGAGCAAGGTGAAAAAAGATTTTTATTGAATTTACTGTTATAATTTCTATATGTAGCACTGAAAAAGCCTATTTTATTGGAAATTACTACTGGTGACTGAAGAATAAAAACAATTTCTTACAACTGTTCTATAATCCAACGGAGTTATTTAAACGTAGTATACATACCTTTCCACAGGAAAATAAATTTACATTTGTTGATGCCAAAATATGAGACAGAGTTCCAAGTCGATGAAACATCATTGCAAAGAACTGAATTATTAGCACAACTCCAAAGAAAAGTGCAAAAACGAGACCAATTGGTTCTAGTTCCAGGTATTCCTTTGTGACTCTAGCCTTGAAAACAGACAACAAGTAAGTTAACTCAAGTGACTTAGAAGCAAATAAATCATTTCAATAGCATCTGAAATTATGATATTAGCACATGCATCTAACTTAGTAGTCATTTAGTTGCTACAACTATAAGGATAACTATTGGAGTAACAGCAAAATCAGTTAAATGTATACAGTGTTATTTTTGTCATAAACTTTTTCTGAAGACTTGGAAATACTAACTTTTTAAAAATATAAATGAATATGATTACATTTTACACTGCAAAAAAATTAATAACTTGTTTGGCAATTGATGCAGTACTATTACTGAAATTTCAGAGAAAGATGCAGCAGAAACATAACACAGTATGATCTTCTGCAACAGAAAGGACAACTGCAGCAGTCACAATGTGTTATAAAGACTTTTTTCTGATACTGTAAAGTAACTTCTAATGTGAATTTCTATAACAAAAACTCATCTGGAACAAAGCACAGTACAATTAACATATAACAGTTTTTCAATTCCAACTGGAATTGACATTCACACAGATGAAAGGTTAACTGTTGTAGCTTTAGAACCTGGGGTGCAGAAAACCCACTTGGCATTGTAGAGTATGACAGACTCTTATGGAAAAAAAAACAAAAAAACAAAAAAAACATTTTGCATGTTGGGAAGAATTGAAGTGCTCTCCTCTTCCCTCCCACAGAGTGTCTTTTTCCTTTTCTTTTTCTCTGTTCCCAAAAAACTGGACATATTAATGGAGTATTTACAACATCAACTAGAATGTCCCTTATTTTGTCTTTCAACATGACATTGTCCTCCAAATTTGTATCAGAACTTTCATGAACATTTCAATGCCAGGCTTCCATGACACTGGATTGGTCACTCTTAAAATGTTAATTTGTCAATGTTGCTCTGGCTTCCCTGATAGCATGACTTAACACCCAGTAATTTATTTTTGTGTGGTTGTGCCTGAATAGTATTTACATTTCCAACTTGTCTTATTTGAAGAACTACATCTCCTATGAAGTAGAGAAAACATTTTTCTGGTCTTCAGTTCAACACTAGATTCAGCTCATCACAGTAGTCTATATTGCACACATATCTCCAAAACTATTGCAGCATACACCTACTTGAGCCAGTTTACTGCAGTCAAGCCTTGGCCTCCCTCTATGATTTTAACCCACACACTTCTCTCTCTTTCCAAGCACACTATTTCTTGATGTTTCAGCATGCATCATATCAACTGATCACATTTTCAATTCAAGCTCTGCCTTAAATTTCTGTTTTCCTGATGTGATTCAAGACTCCATTCCACTCAGCTGATCTTCCAAGTCTTTTGTCATCTCCAGCAAAATTACGTTATCGGCAAACTTTCACATTTTCATTTCTTCCCCCTGAATTTTAATACACTGCTCAAATTTCTCCTTGGTTCCCTTCACTGCTTGCTCAAAGATAGATTTAATACCAAGTGGGGGGTGGGGGGATTACTCTAGAACTCTGTCTCACTTTCTTCACAAGTACAACCTCCTTTTCATGTCTTTCAACTCTTAAAACTGCAGTTAATTATCTGACTCCTCTGCCTAAAAGCTGTGCTATAGTGATCCCATAGCAGAAGTCACCTAATCCCCACTGAAATCCTTAGCCCTCTCCCAGAATCTTTTCCTTAATCTATGTCCTTCCTCAATCCAAAACCCCTGCACACCTGCCTTCCACACACATCTCAACAATCCTGGATGACTCATTGTAGCTGGTTACTGTGCTCCCCTCGTGTCGGCCAATACCTCCAACCAATTACCCATAGCCTAGCCTCTCGTAATAAAGATAGGAACCATTTCCTTCTCTGACCCGTTTACCACCTGGATACCTACCCGGCACTGCTGATGCCATCTCCCAGTATGTCAACATCCCTCATGCCCCTGGCCTTGCTGCTGTTAAGTACTACCTCTCCCAACATGCTTTCCACTAAAACTCACTACCTCCTTAAACATCTAACTAATTATATCCCCACACATAACTACTATTTCTTTGGCGGAAACAAATATGTGGCACAACTATATACGCCTCAAAGACACCTTCCTATGACAATCTGTTCATATGTCATCTAGATGAAACCTTCCTGGTCTCTCAAAAACCCCAAATCCCTTGTCTGGTTCAGGTTCATTGACAATATCTTCATGATCTAGACCAAGGGTCATGACATATTATCCTCATTCCTCTATAGCCTCAACTTCTCCTCTTCCATTTGCTTCACCTCATCTTCCTCGGCCCAACATTCCACTTTTTGGGACATTGACTTCTGCCCCCCTGATGGCTCCCCCCATATCAAACCTACTAATCATCAACAGTACCTGCCTTCTGATGGTTGTCATCCCTTCCACATCCTGGCCTTATGTGGACAGCATATCTGCAATTATGAGACTACTCTTGCCCTAACCCTTCTAACACCACCAAGAACCACCTGCGTAGGAGCACCCCCTCCTGGCCAAATATCATCCCCAACTGGAGGAACTGAACAAGTTCTTTCTCAGAGCTTTGCTACCTATCACCATGCCTGTAAATGACAGACATTCTACCCATAATCCTTCTCCAAAGGGTCATATCCTTGTGTACCTGCCCGATTAACCCACCTAGCATACCTACTTTATTCCATCACAGGCTTATCCTGTGCTACAATCGCTGGCCACAGTCATACTGTGGCCAGGAGCCAGAGTTGACAACTACATGGCAGAACACTCTGCTGGAGCACAACTTGATTAGTTTTAATGGTTGCTTTACAACTTGTGCCATGTGGAGCTTATCCTCCTGCTCCATCCAACACCAGCTGTTATGAACTACATAGATGGGAGTTATCCTTGCAACATTCTTATTTTCTGTAATCTTCCTAATTTCAATCTCAACTAATCTTCTGCACCTACACCCTCTTACCACAGTCTGCCCTTCATCTATTCTTTCACGCCTTCCCAATTCAGTCTCGCAAGCTGCACAAACTCAACAGTTCTGGTGTCCAAGTGTCGCATTCCAATTCTATGCATCAGCTAACTCTCCCTCCCATATTCCTACCTTGTATTATTGCTGCCTCTCTCCAAACCATTAGCCATCCTTTCCCAAAACCCCCATTCATTCCATGCTTCTTTTCATCCCTCATGTCCAACACTCAACACAGCCCCTCACCCTGGTCTGCTTGCCTTTGGGACTGTGCATTCAGTCCTCACAGTGTTGCTATACAGGTGTGTGTGTTTGTATGTATGCGTGTGTGTGTTTGTGTGTTTGTGCGTGTGTGTGTGTGTGTGTGTGTGAGGGGGGTGGGGGCTGGGGAGAGGGGTGTGTGCATATGCTTTAGCTCAAATTGGGGTGCATCCAAAAACTAGTGAAATTTTCATGCTTTTCTGCGGTCCTATCATGACTCGACACTCCTACTGTTTTGTGAGTTGTTACCTTCACTCCTAAATTACTTTAACTCCATAATGTCTTTTTCCTGGTTTGTTTCCTTTATATTTAAATACAGTGTGGGGAATGCCACATCCAAGCATATTTTCAATAGGAAAAAACAACTATCCAACAGTGGGGTGTATAAAATTACTTGTGCTAACTGTGATAAGATTTACATGGGCCAGTCAGGCAGAATTCTGAGTCCACATCTACTGTACATATAGTGCTACCAGCTACCACCCACAGTACCATGTCTTCCACTTCGCAAATGTAGGCCAAAAACTTAATCTTTTGGAGGAGAAACAAATCAATAAACATCTGGCTCAAAATCCTGTTTTACAATTAAATCAACGAACTCATCTCGGTACTTCCCTTCTCCTAATCTTCTCTTAAGCCCCACATTTACTTCTCTTAAGCCCCATATTTCTTCAGTTCTTCCTACAGTATCTTTTCCATTTCATTCCCCACTATTTCCTGTATTTATTTTCATTCATTTCATTTCATTCATTTTTTTCATTCATTTTTCATTTTATTATCTTCCTGTATATCATTTACATGATGTAGGAATTGTCACAACAAAGTTATCATACTAGTACAAGTACTACAGACATAATAATGGAATATCACTTTCAAGACATTTTTTAAAAGTACAAGTTTAGACATACAAATTAAAATTTTTGGCAATAAATTTACACACAATCAAAGTACTCATCTACATCATAGAAAGTTTTACTTAAAAGGTAATTTTTAAGTTCAGTCTTAAATTTTACTTCATCTATTATTGCCTTCATGTACACTGGCAGAGCATTGTAGAGTTTTATTCCAAAATAACTTACATGCTTTTGGGTTTGTGTTGTCCTTACCCTTTCTACATACAAATTCTTACGAGTTCTAGTATTATAATTGTGGCAGTCCTCATTTGTACGTAGATTTTTCATATGTGCTCTTGTACACAGAATGCTTTTAAAAATTTACAGTGATGGTATTGTGAATATTTGCAGTTCTTTGAAAAGGGGCCTACAATGAGTTCTTGGAGAGTTATGTGTTATGATTCGTACAGCTCTTTTCTGAAATTTGAAGATATCTATTAAGCTTGATTTAGTTTTACCCCAGAACACTATGCCATAAGACACGATGGACTGAAAGTAAGCAAAATACACTAGTCTAGTACAGTCTGTGCTACATACTCTAGATAATATCCTCAATGCAAAACATGCCAAATTGAGCCTGTGGGATAAGTACTTGAGATGGTCTTTCCAGCTTAAGTTCTGATCAATGTGCATGCCCAAAAACTTTGTGGATTGTACACTCTCTATCTTCTTATCCATTAGTTTTAACTGGAGGTCCATATCTTGAGTTGCTTTGCCATACTGTATATAATTTGTTTTACTTAGATTAAGTGTTAACTCATTAGCATTAAACCAATGTTGAATATATTTCAGGACTATATCAGTTGTGGCGGTTAATGATTTTTTATCATCGCTTATAATTATGCTAGTGTCATCTGCGAACAACATTATTTTGGTAGAAATATTAGGATTTTTTATGTCATTTATATAAAGCAAGAATAATAAAGGACCGAGAACACTGCCCTGTGGGGCACCTATTTCCAATTTCTTTGCATCTGAGACCAACTTGATTTTCTGATTTTTATGCTCTGCGATGATTTCTACCACCTGAGTTCTATCTGGAAGCTAAGATTCAAACCACTGCTTCACAACTCCCCTTACACCTATTGCCTCCATCTTGTTTAACAGAATTTTGTGATTTACTGTATCAAAAGCTTTAGATAAATCTAAGTTAATTCCCACTACACATTTTTTAGTGTCGAGACTCCTGACAATCTCTTTGGTATAGGCATGGATAGCTGATTCTGTGCTGTGGCCCGAGCGAAAGCCATGTTGATTGCAGTTTAGAAGTTTGTGAGCATCTAAGCAATTTATGAGTCTGGTTTTCATTAATTTCTCTAGAATTTTTGAAAATGATTGGAGAAGGGATATTGGTCTATAATTTTCTACCTCGTATAGATCTCCTTTTTTAAACAGAGGTCAAACCTTAGAGATTTTCAACCTCTCAGGAAACACACCTTCGCTGAAAGACAAATTGGCAATATGTACCAGGGGCTTTATAATTTGTTGGGCAACTTTTTTTATTATTGACACAGGCACTTCATCCACACCTGCAGACATTTTTGATTTTAGACTCTTTATCACCTTTAATATTTCATTATCATTTGTGGGAATTAACAACATACTACTGTCTACTTTTGGGGCTGTTAATTTCTCATGTTTAGTAAAGATTTTACTTAATGACACTGGTACACTAAAAAGCATTTATTAATGTAATTTGCCAGAGTTTCATCTTTTAATTCAATATTTTCACTATTTTTGAGTACTATTTCCTGATCCTTGAGGCCCTTACCTGTTTCCCTTTTCACAATTTTCCAAGTGGTTTTTGATTTATTGCCTGATTTTCTTATTAATTTATCATTACTTAGTAATTTTGCTTTTGTAATTACTTTTCTATATATTTTTTTGTAATTTGTTACATATTCTTTAAACTTGGGGTCAGTCCAACTTTTCAGTCTATAGTTAAGCATTTTCATGGTCCTGGAGGAATTTCTAATACCCGTTGTGATCCAGGAGTTAGCATGTGTATGCCCATATGTGTTTGATATCAATATAATAGAGGGAAACATTCCACGTGGGAAAAATTATATATAAAACAAAGATGAGGTGACTTACCGAACGAAAGTGCTGGCAGGTCGATAGACACACAAACAAACACAAACATACACACAAAATTCAAGCTTTCGCAACAAACTGTTGCCTCATCAGGAAAGAGGGAAGGAGAGGGGAAGACGAAAGGAAGTGGGTTTTAAGGGAGAGGGTAAGGAGTCATTCCAATCCCGGGAGCGGAAAGACTTTCCTTCGGGGGAAAAAAGGACAGGTATACACTCGCACACACGCACATATCCATCCACACATACAGACACAAGCAGACCTTGTGTCTGTATGTGTGGATGGATATGTGCGTGTGTGCGAGTGTATACCTGTCCTTTTTTCCCCCGAAGGAAAGTCTTTCCGCTCCCGGGATTGGAATGACTCCTTACCCTCTCCCTTAAAACCCACTTCCTTTCGTCTTCCCCTCTCCTTCCCTCTTTCCTGATGAGGCAACAGTTTGTTGCGAAAGCTTGAATTTTGTGTGTATGTTTGTGTTTGTTTGTGTGTCTATCGACCTGCCAGCACTTTCGTTCGGTAAGTCACCTCATCTTTGTTTTTATATATAATTTTTCCCATATGTGTTTGTTTTGACTAGTTTCTTAGGAAAACACATTTCAAAAGTCAACATAAACAGGGAAGAAAGAACATTATATGCAGTGTTTGTGCTAGTTTGTAACAGTACTTCTGCCCATGATTGGTTAGTCAGTGTATTTATTGGATTGTCTCTGTTCTCAATATATTCTGTTATATTTTATATGTACATACTCCCTTTGGTAAAAGAAATTCTTCATACCACTGATATATAACTTAGTTTATGCATTTCCTGTTATAAGTGACGGTTCTATCTTTCACTCAGTTTGTTCATCCCCTTCCATATGTAACACCTCTTTCTTTGATATTGTACTCTTGCATTAATTTTATTTTATTGTGATTGTCAATTTAATTTACAGTCTCTGAAGAAATAATAAACAGCCAATCAGTTGCAAAATGGAAGGTTTATTTAAACCCCTTGACCATGGTTTCAACATTATAAAAATGTCTCCATCAGATGAAAACAGTGACACCACGACAGGTTAACAACAAAAATCTGTTAACTTATTAAAAAGAAGTAACAGATAAGATAGGTAAAATAAAAACAAACTAAAAGCATATTTTTAGCATTACCATTTCTAGTCCAAAACTGAGATGATTACTGTGATAGTAAGCGTATTCAGACAGGTAACAGTTAACAACTCTGAAGTCATTCTCCAGATGAATAACTAATCTGACAAACAAACAGACCAGACATTTTAAAATACTATCTTCCTGTACTTCTTTTTATTGTAGACACAATTGTGTCAAAGTAAGTTATGCATCAATCACTCTTCTCCAAACACAGATTTCTTTGTGTATTGAAAAGAGTGTAATATTTATCTATTTCATAATGTTATAAAAATTACATCGTGGCACGCAATGAACTAATAAAATAAAATTGCAGATATTTTAACTTGTAAGGCAGGTTTGGACTATTTATTAGACTTATGCATGAAATGTAACTGAACTTTTCCAAAATACATTTTAGCTCAAATGCATGTTATACCATGTCATATCATGGAACGATATTTTATGAACATGAAAACAAGAGGATATCAGCAAGTAAAGTATAAAATAACTATTTCATAAAACAACAGTGCAACAAACTGCAGATTGTGATGCATGTTAGGACAAACAGTTCCTATCGTCCGGGCTCTGAGGTCATACTTCGCTCATTCCAGTGACTGGCAGAGAGGGTTGAGAAGACCAGCCTTGCACATGGACTTTCAACAAAGCTCACAATTTTTAGCAGTGGGCCAAGAACTGACCATGGTCCCCTGGTTCTGGCTTCATAGATTCTGTGACAAGTTAAAGAGCTACTTCCTGGACTTGGGCTGTAAGGTTGAGAGCTGTTGGGTCCCTCTAATGGATCAGATGTGCACCACCCATTAGAGGCTGCTACTCGAGTAACTGACTGTGTGGGGGGTGCACACAAGAGTTTTTTTAGATTAAGTGACTCTCCATCCAATCCAGATAATGACAGATGTAGGAGACTTAGAACTATAAGTGTAAGTTCCAAAAGAGTGCCCCTCACACGTGAGGGAATTAAAAGCTCAATACTGCGGAAACTCATTATCCAGACTTCTGTTATACAGATTCACAATTATCTGGATTGTCAGCTGCAAGCAAAGATCTTTGTAGTCTAGCCCACATTTGCACATATATGTAGTGCTGGCACTACCCACCTGTGCCACATGCAATCTCTGCCCAGCACTTGAGTTAGTTCAGCTGCGTAAGCGATATTAAGAAGAATACTGATTCAGTTTTGAAGTGCACTTTCAAACTTGATAGTGAAGATGGGAGTAAATATGAAAAGTTATGAAGAAACCGAAAAATGAACTTTTGAAAGAAGCCTTGTACTGTTGGTTTTTACAAAAACAATCACCTGACATTATGTTTTAACCACAGACAGTTAAGCATATGAGAATGTACCTAAAAGACAACCAGCAACATAGGTTATTTTTCTAGAGTTAGTAATACAAAAATCAGTTTACTTCATATGTTCAGTTATCCACATTTTTGATTATTCAAATGAGTTCAACAAAAATTAATCTGGATAATTGAGTCTACACTGTAGTTAGCTGCCCAAAGTGCCAGAGTTTGAAGCACTCTTGAAAACAGTGAAGCGCACATAATACTGGGTACAGAAAGCTGGTTGAAACTGAAATTGATAGCAATGAAATTTTTAGGGAGAATTTAAGTGTGTATTGAAAGAATAGTCTAATGGGAACGGGAAGTGATGTATTTGTTGCTGAAGACAAGAAACTCAAATCCACTGAGATAGAAACTTGACGCTGCATGTGACACTGCTTGGACAAGACTCAGTATCAGGGGTGGGCATGAAATGGTAACTGGATCCTTCTATCATCTGCCAGACTCATCTCTTGATGTAACAGGAAACTTTAAAGAAAACTTCAGTTTACTTGTACATAAGTTCACCAGGCATACTGTATTCATCGGCAGAGACTTTAATCATCCAACTATCAATTGGGAAAATTACAGTTTTGTTAGTAGTGGGCATAATGAGGCATCCTGTGAAACATTGCTAAATGCCTTCTCTGAAAACTATGAAGAACTACACCTGCCCTCTTTGAGGATGTTCATGTAAAAATTGGTATCAGTGACCATGGTGCATTTGTAGCAACAATGATTACCAAAGCACAAAAGACAACTAAAAAAAGTAGAAAAAGATAAATGTTCAGTAAAAAGCAGTAGTGTCATATCTGATTGAGAAACCTGAAACTTTCAACACAGGGCAGGAACATGTAGAGAAACTATGGCTCCAGTTTTAAAGAATAATTGACCATGCACTGGATAAATATGTACCCAGCAGAACTGTTCATAATTGGAGGATCCTCCGTGTATACAGGCTATTGCATAACAGATGTAAAACAAAGCATAGTACTACAGACAGAGGGAACCTGAATGAAATGCATTTAGCTGTTGAGAGAGCAATGTGAGAAGTCTTCAACGACTACCATAGCTGAATATTGTCCAATGATCTTTCACAAAACCCACAGAAATTCTGGTCATATGTAAAGTCTATTAGTAGCACCAAAGTCAGCATCCAGATGAGACAGGATTTGAACTGAGCGTAACAAAGCAAATGCTAAAATGCTTAATTCTGTTTTCAACTGTTCATTTACAAAGGAAACCCCACGAAAACTACCTCAATTTAATCATTGTACCACTTAAAAGACAAGTGAAATAAGTGTCAGTGGTGTTGAGAAACAGCTGAAATAGTTAAAATTGAACAAACCTCTAGAGCCTAATGGAAGCCCTATCAGATTCTATAAGGAATTTGAGGTTGAATTATACCATCTCCTAACTATAATCTATTGCAGATCCCTTGAAAAACAATTATGTTCAGCAGTTGGAAGAAAGCATGGGTCAGACCCAGTTACAAGAAGAGTGGTAGGAATGATCCACAAAACCACCACCCAATGTCCTTGATATCAATTTCTTGTAGAATCTTAGAACATGTTTTGAGCTCAAACATAATGAGGTACCTCAAACAGAATGACCTCCATGCCAACCAACATGGATTTCAAACACATAGTCATGTTGAAATCAACTCACACTTAAGTCACTTGACATACTGAAAGCTTTGGATCAAGGAGGGCAGGTAGACACAGTATTTCTTGATTTCTGGAAACCATTCGACTGAGTACCCCATCTAGGCTTATTGTCTAAAGTATGATCATATGGTATATTAAGCAAAACTTGTCACTGATTGAGGATTTTTTCATGCAGTATATTACACCTGAGGGAGAGTCATTATCAGATGTAGAAGTAACTTCAGGTGTGCCTCAGGAGTGTGTGTTGGGACCCTTGCTGTTCATGTTGTATATTAATGACCTTGTGGACAATATTAATAGTGACCTCAGACTTTTTACAGATGATGAAGTTATCTGTAATTAAGTACTGCTTCATGAGGTTATCTATAATGAAATACTGTCTAAAAACAGGTGCATAAATATTCAGTCAGTTCTTCATAAGATATGAAAGTAGTGCAAAGACTGGCAACTTGTTTTACATATTCATAAATGTAAAATTAGGCTGCTCGCAAAATTAAAAACATAGTATCCTATGACTATGACATCAATGGGTCACAGCTGGAATTATGAGGTGCATTCAAGTTCTAAGGCCTCCGATTTTTTTCCTAATTAACTACTCACCCGAAATCGATGAAACTGGCGTTACTTCTCGACGTAATCACCCTGCAGACGTACACATTTTTCACAGCGCTGATGTCATGATTCCATGGCAGCGGCGAAGGCTTCTTTAGGAGTCTGTTTTGACCACTGGAAAATCGCTGAAGCAACAGCAGCACGGCTGGTGAATGTGCGGCCATGGAGAGTGTCTTTCATTGTTGGAAAAAGCCAAAAGTCACTAGGAGCCAGGTCAGGTGAGTAGGGAGCATGAGGAATCACTTCAAAGTTGTTATCACGAAGAAACTGTTGTGTAACGTTAGCTCGATGTGCGGGTCCGTTGTCTTGGTGAAACAGCACACGCGCAGCCCTTCCCGGACGTTTTTGTTGCAGTGCAGGAAGGAATTTGTTCTTCAAAACATTTTCGTAGGATGCACCTGTTACCATAGTGCCCTTTGGAATGCAATGGGTAAGGATTACACCCTCGCTGTCCCAGAACATGGACACCATCAGTTTTTCAGCACTGGCGGTTACCCGAAATTTTTTTGGTGGCGGTGAATCTGTGTGCTTCCATTGAGCTGACTGGCGCTTTGTTTCTGGATTGAAAAACAGCATCCACGTCTCATCCATTGTCACAACCGACGAAAAGAAAGTCCCATTCGTGCTGTCATTGCGCGTCAACATTGCGTGGCAACATGCCACACGGGCAGCCATGTGGTCGTCCGTCAGCATTCGTGGCACCTACCTGGATGACACTTTTCGCATTTTCAGGTCGGCATGCAGGATTGCGCACACAGAACCCACAGAAATGCCAACTCTGGAGGCGATCTGTTCAACAGTCATTCGGCGATCCCCCAAAACAATTCTCTCCACTTTCTCGATCATGTCGTCAGACCAGCTTGTGCGAGCCCGAGGTTGTTTCGGTTTGTTGTCACACGATGTTCTGCCTTCATTAAGCTGTCGCACCCACGAACGCACTTTCGACACATCAATAACTCCATCACCACATGTCTCCTTCAACTGTCGATGAATTTCAATTGGTTTCACACCACGCAAATTCAGAAAACGAATGATTGCACGCTGTTCAAGTAAGGAAAACATCGCCATTTTAAGTATTTAAAACAGTTCTCATTCTCCCCGCTGGCGGTAAAATTCCATCTGCCGTACGGTGCTGTCATCTCTGGGACATATTGACAATGAATGCGGCCTCATTTTAAAACAATGCGCATGTTTCTACCTCTTTCCAGTCCGGAAAAAAAAAAAATCGGAGGCTTTAGAACTTGAATGCACCTCGTACCCAAGTGAACCATTCTAGAATACTGCTCAAGTGTGTGGGAGACATACCAAACAGGATTTGCAGGGGATATTGAATGTATACAGAGAAGGGCAGCATGAATAGTCACAGTTTTGTTTCATCTGGGGGAAAGTGTCACATATGTTCTGAGGAAATTGAACTGGCAGACTCTTGAAGATAGATGTAAACTATCCTAAGAAAGCCTGTTTGTAACGTTTCAAGACCTGGATTTAAATGATGAATCTAGGAATATGCTACAACCCCCTATGAATCATTCACATGGGGATCATGAGAATAAGATTAGATTAATTACAGCATACACAGAGGCACTTAAACAATCATTCTTCCCACAATTCATACGTGAATGGAACAGGAAGGAACCCTAATAACTGCTGCAGAGTGGCATACCCTTTGCCATGCACTTCATAATTATTTGTAGAGTGTAGATGTAGACAGAGTTTGACATTTTGAATACTATAGCATTATTATTTACACAGAAAAAATTAAGACTTACCACTATGGCTTCAAAAAAAGTTTCAGATAGCAGCCTACATCCAAGAACAAAATGTTATTCAAAACATAAGACAACATCAACAAGTAACTAAACAAGACAGTCAGATTTGAGCTGATCACACTGTTTACATTCTGTACATATTACTGACTGGCAGCCCATTTTCTTCCTATAACATAGCAGTTAGTTTGCTATTGTCTAATGATTAAATGATACATGAACCTACAGAAGAGGTATCATGGTACAGATTCAATAGAATTGGACCAAAGTAATTGTAACTGATGTTTGCAGTGAATGCTGATATATTAAATGGGTATCAAAGATGATGAGTATATGTTTTTACCTATATATGTAGTCTGCTTGGATACCTAAGAAGAAACAGTGAACTAATGATGTACGAGGGTTATTCCAAAAGTAAGGTCCGATTGATTGCCAAATTGAAACCACAGTGAACATCAGAAATGTTTTACTTGTAACAATTAGCTACACCTTTCAGCTACTTCTCTACGTAGTCGCCGTTCTGACTTAGACTTTTGTCATAGCGTTGTACCAACTTTTCAATAGCCTCATCATAGAAGGCAGCTGCCAGTGCTTTCCGCCAATTCCCCACGCTGGCCTACACCTCGTTGTCTGTGTCAAAATGTTGTCTTCAAAGACAGCGGTTCATGTGACCAGAGATGAAACTCAGGGGGAGACAATTGCGGACTGTATTGTGGGTAATCTAACATTTCCATTTGAAAACGATGCAGGAGCATCTTCATTGCCCCTGCAGAATGCGGCTGAGAATTGTCGTGAAGACGAAACAGCACGACAGTTATGTAATGATGGCTGCATAGCTTCAGGCGAAATTTCTCACCAGGCCCTCGTACTTGGCGGCAGACACTATTTTCTAGACATCTTTACGCACTCACTGCGAGCTCAGAAATGAGAAGAGCGACGTGATGCTAACTGGGGTTATACTAGAGACACTACCCAACACATCTGTGCAAAGCTTTATCGGATTTTCATAGTCGTTTCCATTTCGCGACCGATCGGACCTTACTTTTGGAATAACCCTCGTACATTAGATGTAGGACATTAATTTCCTCACAGGCTACAACATCATGTTAGACTTACAGACAGATGTAATTGTTAGCCATGAAAGCAATTTTACTTTATGTATTTGTCTATAAATTACTTCAGTTTCCAGAGTATTTTCATAATTGGAAACTTAAGTGTCAAAAAATAGAAATAAAAAAGTATTTTCTTTATTTATTTTGTCTCATACGTGACAGTTCTGAGTGCTACAGGGAGTTGTCACTGCTCACCCCAGAAAAATTCAGCAGGGGATGCACAAGGCTCAATGAGTAATAAAATCTTAGACAGCAGTCTGAATAGAAGGCACTCAGCAAAGGGGACTGTATTAGAAGGCTGCAATAAGAGACTCAAATAGCATCCAACTACCAAATGGTCTATATGTTGTGATGAAGCAAGCTGGGGTCTTTTTACTTCCCCTCTTGTTTTGCCATCTGCCTCCTTAAATTCATTTTATTTTCATTTTTGCCTTATTACGATTAACATGCATGAGCACAATCTGCATTTTTCCTAAAAGAGAAAGGTTGGCCCTCAGTCTTAAGGAATATAGAACCAGGTCTAATTCTGTGTTTAGTTTTATGTGTGTAATTAATTTCCTAATTGATTTTGACCTTTCCTAGTTAATACCTTTGTTATAGCATGAAATCAGTACCGATATTGTTTTGTGGCTTAGAATCTATTGTTGACATATAAACAAATATAAATACTGTAATAATTATAAGCATTTAGAAGAAGAACTACTAGGATTCTTAAAGTATTTATTTGGCTCTATTCGAAAACATGTTAGTAAAGCCAGCTCATATTTAATTCCAAAATAATTATCAGATTTGTTAAAAGCATTGTTTGTGTAACTATATCTGTTAATTTCATTATTTAAACAAATAAACTGGCATAACTTTGGTGGTAAAAGAAACTGTTAAAAAGAATTAATTTTTTGATGTATTCGGTTAATTGACTGAGTAATGTTTTAACTGTAGTTTCTGTAAATTAAACATCAAACAATGTATAATTTCAGTATCTGATATTGTGAGAATATATAAAGGACAAATTTTTGGTCTCCACACAGTCAGTCTAGGGTCGATTTTCAGAGGGAAATTATGTACTGTTTCAAGTAACAACATTTCATCAACTTAACAGCGGAATTAGGTCAGCTACATCATTCACAATAGATTAGATTAGATCAGATTAGATTAATAATTGTTCCATAGATCATGAATACGACACTTCGTAATGATGTGGAACGTGTCAGGTTAATAAAAGATGTCTGTACAAGATATTACATTACACAAAATATTGCATGACACTAATGTTTAAGTTGTTTTTTTTTCCCCTCCCTTAATTTATATCTAAAAATTCAGCCAATGAGTAGAAGGAGTTGTCATCTAGAAATTCTTTTAATTTATTTTTAAATGTTGGTTGGCTATCTGTCAGGCTTTTGATGCTGTTTGGTAGGTGACCAAAGACTTTTGTGGCAGCATAATTTACCCCTTTCTGTGCCAAAGTCAGATTTAACCCTGCATAGTGAAGATCATCCTTTCTCCTGGTGTTATAGCTATGCACACTGCTATTACTTTTGAACTGGGTTGGATTATTAACAACAAATTTCATAAGTGAATATACACTCCTGGAAATGGAAAGAAGAACACATTGACACCGGTGTGTCAGACCCACCATACTTGCTCCGGACACTGCGAGAGGGCTGTACAAGCAATGATCACACGCACGGCACAGCGGACACACCAGGAACCGCGGTGTTGGCCGTCGAATGGCGCTAGCTGCGCAGCATTTGTGCACCGCCGCCGTCAGTGTCAGCCAGTTTGCCATGGCATACGGAGCTCCATCACAGTCTTTAACACTGGTAGCATGCCGCAACAGCGTGGATGTGAACCGTATGTGCAGTTGACGGACTTTGAGCGAGGGCGTATAGTGGGCATGCGGGAGGCCGGGTGGACGTACCGCCGAATTGCTCAACACGTGGGGCGTGAGGTCTCCACAGTACATCGATGTTGTCGCCAGTGGTCGGCGGAAGGTGCACGTGCCCGTCGACCTGGGACCGGACCGCAGCGACGCACGGATGCACGCCAAGACCGTAGGATCCTACGCAGTGCCGTAGGGGACCGCACCGCCACTTCCCAGCAAATTAGGGACACTGTTGCTCCTGGGGTATCGGCGAGGACCATTCGCAACCGTCTCCATGAAGCTGGGCTACGGTCCCGCACACCGTTAGGCCGTCTTCCGCTCACGCCCCAACATCGTGCAGCCCGCCTCCAGTGGTGTCGCGACAGGCGTGAATGGAGGGACGAATGGAGACGTGTCGTCTTCAGCGATGAGAGTCGCTTCTGCCTTGGTGCCAATGATGGTCGTATGCGTGTTTGGTGCCGTGCAGGTGAGCGCCACAATCAGGACTGCATACGACCGAGGCACACAGGGCCAACACCCGGCATCATGGTGTGGGGAGCGATCTCCTACACTGGCCGTACACCACTGGTGATCATCGAGGGGACACTGAATAGTGCACGGTACATCCAAACCGTCATCGAACCCATCGTTGTACCATTCCTAGACCGGCAAGGGAACTTGCTGTTCCAACAGGACAATGCACGTCCGCATGTATCCCGTGCCACCCAACGTGCTCTGGAAGGTGTAAGTCAACTACCCTGGCCAGCAAGATCTCCGGATCTGTTCCCCATTGAGCATGTTTCGGACTGGATGAAGCGTCGTCTCACGCAGTCTGCACGTCTAGCACGAACGCTGGTCCAACTGAGGCATCAGGTGGAAATGGCATGGCAAGCCGTTCCACAGGACTACATCCAGCATCTCTACGATCGTCTCCATGGGAGAATAGCAGCCTGCATTGCTGCGAAAGGTGGATATACACTGTACTAGTGCCGACATTGTGCATGCTCTGTTGCCTGTGTCTACGTGCCTGTGGTTCTGTCAGTGTGATCATGTGATGTATCTGACCCCAGGAATGTGTCAATGAAGTTTCCCCTTCCTGGGACAATGAATTCACGGTGTTCTTATTTCAATTTCCAGGAGTGTATATACTGTGAGGTTACTGTGAGGATCCCTAGATCCTTAAATAGATGTCTGCAGGATGACCATGGGTGGGCTCCAGCAATTATTCTGATTACACGTTTTTGAGCAATGAATACTTTTCTACTCAGTGCTGAGCTAGTCAGTGCTGAGCTTCCCCCCCCCCCCTCCCTCCCCCCCCCCCCCCCCCCCCCCCCCCCATGTTTCAGCCAGTATAACAATGCAGTACGTCAACACCAAGGACTATCAATGAAGATATAAAGCAGGCAAACGCCACAAGGTGAATGAGCCTACTAATTTGAAATTACAGATACTCTTTGGAATAACCCTTTAAGATTTCCTATCATAATTGCATAATGATATTAACAAAGAATAAAAGAGATAATGAGACAACCTGTGTTAGTCTCATACCTCATTATCATCCTCAACAAATGTGATGTTTGCTTTTGCACCAAGAGGCCACTGAATATATATGGTTTCTTTGTTTTGTTGCAGCAAAAACACCACAAGTACAAAGAGTGCATTTATCATGAAAAATGCAAAAACAGATGTATCTCGTAGAGCTTTCAGGTCCTTGGTGATACGTGCCTGTGGAAACAGAACAAACATTAAACCAATATTGCTACTAATACTGAGTTATAAATAATCATTTTTGTAATATTATTTAGACATACAAATCAAATGTATGTTTAGGAATTATGTACCTGCAGAAGATCTTGACAGATAAAGTGAGGCATGGATATTAATCTTACCACTACAGTAAAAAAGGGATTTCTTAATGGAGTATGTGTCCAAAGCTTCTATATATTTTTTAAAAGATGCCATGTTTGCTTTTAGCTGTAAGTGTTTTGATTTCACTATTGCAGTTTTGATGTTTGTACTGGTTTGAAGCATAAGATTTGATGTAGTATTATGTGATAAAAATAGTGGACATTCGGCTTCGATTAATAGAAGATTAATAGAATGAACAGTAGGGTGAAAGACTGCAACACTATCTTACAAACTTTTTAACTTGAGCTCACCAATACCACATAAATTATTACTTGGTATCATAATATAATGTCCTATTGTCCCATTTTTTGTCAGTGTTTTGCATATGTTCCTTTCCAATTCTGGCATACCTTGTGCCCCTTTTGTCTTTTTCTTGTTGCTTGTGTTCCTCTGTTCACTGATTCTGCACATTTTCTTGCTTATTGTATGTTTTGTGTATTACTCATCTTTCCCTGTACATTACTCCTATTTTCTCAGAATTTTGAATGTCTTGCAGAATTTTACATTGTCAAATCCTTTTTCTAGGTAGCCAAATCCAATGAAACTGTTTTGATTTTTCTTAAGCTTTGCTTCCATTATCAGACACAACATCAAAATGCCCCTCTGGTATTTCTATCTTTCCAAAGGTCAAATCTATCATCATCTAATAGATCCTCCAGTTTCTTTTCCATTCTTCTGTATATTATTCTGCCCAAGGACCTTTGATGCATGAGCTGTTAGCCGATAGTGTGACAGTTCTCACACTTATCTGTCCTTCCAGTCTTCAGGATTGTGAGGGTGATGTTTTTCATACTGTCTGATAGTATGTCTCCAGCCTCTACAATCCAAATTGAATAGTCACTGGATTGCCACTTTCTACAATAATTTTTGGAACTCTGAAATAATGTTATCTATCCTTTCTGCCTTGTTTGATTGCAAGTCTTCCAAAGCTTTAATACACAATCTTCTGTGCCTTCCATACTGAGTCCCATTCATTCTTCTATTTCTTGAAAAATTAGAATGGTATAAAATACAACCATCTGGAACTTTATATTGAGAAGTCAAAAATATGTAAGAGCTTAAAAAAATGAACAAAATGTGCTGATGACAGCTAAATGTGACCTAGAAAATTAGAAGGAAAGTCACAATTAAAATGTTGCTGATAATACGGTATAATATTGAAAATAACAGAAATTACTGGTTGGAGCAATATGTAAAATAAGGGAAAGGTGACCATTCACCTATAGTGGGTTGATGCATAGAGTACAGAAACAAATAACAGAAAACAGCATTCACACTAGCTTTTGAGCACCTGCTCTTTTTCAAGCAATAGCACACATATTCACACACACACACACACACACACACACACACACACAACGACACAGACACCCAAACACAGGGTTCTGTGGCCATGGCGAGCATAGAGAGAAGGGACAAATGAAGAGAAAAAGGGAAGGGGGATAAAGAGAGAAAGGTGAAGATGAAGAGGGAGTAAAAGAGGAGAGAGAGAAGGGACAAAGGTTGAAATGGATGCAGAGCGAGAGTGCCCACATGGGGAGGGGGAGAAGGGATTGGAGAAGTAGTGGTGTGGACAGAAGAGGGCAGGGAAAAGGCAAAGTGAGTCAGTGGGAACAATTTTGTGGAGATTTAGGCCTTGGGAACTGCGACAGTGCAGGATGTGTTGGAGAGATAGTTCTCACCTGCGTAGTTCAGAGAAACTTGTGTTGGAAGGTAGTATCCAAATGGCCAGCCATGCCTTTTATTGAGTAGGAAATGCCTGTGGCAACTGCAGGGGAGATGGTGGGTGGGAGTATGGTACAGGTCTTGAAACTGGGTCTACCACAAAGGAATGACCTGTGTGGTGAAGGATTGGGAGTAGGAGTGGAGTAGGGATGGTCAAGGATATACTGTAGGTTGGATGGGCTGTGGACACTACTTTGGAGAACATGAGTAGGATTTTTGGAAACATTTCTCATCTCTGGGCACAATGAGAGGTGGGTTTGAAATGGATGCCTTTCAAGGCCGGGGTGATATGGATGATCAGTTCTGTGGCTGGTTAACAGGTCTACTGGTGTTATAGAGGAGCAAATAACAAATGAGATTCATTTATGGATACGCTGGATAGGACACTGTATGTCAATAAATGTTTTCTTAAGGCTATCGGTATATGTTACCAATTCCAGTTTTCCACTGCAGATGCGGTATCCATGGATGGCAAGGCTGTGATGAAGAGACATTGAATGGGTGACAGCTGTCAAAATGGAAGTACTGTTGGCAGTTGGTGTGGCTGATATGAGCTTATGTACGAGTACTTATGGAGCCATCTGAGGACTGAGAATTGTGGAAAAACTCTTTGGGATGTGGAACTCAGAATAAGTCACCTTCCACAACACACACTGCTCCTGAACACCACCTGTAACAATGTTGTCAACCTTTCTGCCAACGCTCTGACCCATGAAGAAATCTCAGTACTTCCTGAAGGACTCACATTTATCCCAAAACCTAGGTTCAACCATGGTGGACTTGTAAAGAACCTCCTTCCCTTTACCTTTTCTCTCCAGTGGAAACATTTCTTTACCCCACACCCCACTGACAACATCCAACCAAAACCCTGCACAGAACTTTCTTTAAAACAAGTGCCCTGCAGGTCTCTACTGGTTGTCCCATTATGGCTGTGAATAATGCTCCCACAGAATGAACCTCTGCCTTTGTTGATCAACACCTCTGTAACCTCCCGTCATACATTCATGACACCACTGACTTCCTTCACCATCTCTCCACAGTTCCTGTCCCATTAACACTAAACTCCATGTCAGTCACTGTGGATGCTATGTCCTTACGCAACAACAACTCTCATGCTATAGACACAGCATGGTTCAGTATTTCTGCAGGGGGACTTCCAATGACTTGTTTAGTCTATGCCACATCAAGCTGCTGCACTACACCATGCAAAAGGAGGTCAGACATGATATTAGGAGGTACCCTGTGACTTTTCACCTCAGTGTATAGTGTGGCCACTTTCACACATGGCCCTGCCTTTTATTGGGTAGGAAATGCCTTTGACTGGACTGCAGTAGGAGACGATGGGTGGGTGTATGAGACATATGTGACAGATCTTGCCCCTGTGCTGACCATAAGGGAATTATCCACTGGGTGCAGGATTAGGAGTAAGGTTGGAATAGGGACGGTCGAGGATATTCTTTAGATTGGGAGTTTGGGAGTGAGGGGGGGGGGGGGGGGGGGGAGCAGAACACTACTTCAGGGAACATGGGAAGGATTTTGGGCAGGGTATTCCTCATCTCAGAGCATGGCAAGAGGTAGTCAAAGCCCTTGTGGAAGGCGTAGTTGAGTTTTTTGTGGTCAGGAAGACACTGGGTGATCAGAGGAGTGCTGCTGGTTGGTTAACAGATCTACTGGTGTTAGAGGAGCAGATGGCACATGACTTGTTTATGGATGAGCCATCCTAACACCAAACTTATCATCTGTTTACTAATCTTCTAGCCTACCACATCCTGATCCACATTACTTCACTTTTGAAGGCCAAATCCATAAACAAATGATGTACTGCCATGGGTACTCACATGCCTCCATCCTATGCTAGCTTATTTATGGGCCATTTTGAGGAATCCTTCCTATTCCACTCAACACTTAAAATCTCTTGTCTGGTACAGATTCATTGATGACATTTTCATGGTCAATACTCATGGCAAGAACAATCTCTGCTCTTTCCTCCATAGCCTCTGCACCTACTCCCAAATTCGTTTCATTTGGTCCTTCTCAACTACTTCCTCGATGTTGATCTCCAGCTATCAGATGGTTCCATAAGTATGTCTGTCCGTATCTTGTGCACAAACCATCAACAGTACCTCCACATTGACGACTGTTACCCATTTCCCCTCAAAAGTGTCTTCCTCACCATGTGTAAATACCACTTCTGCAGCGGAAAGGAGGAGTTGTCAAAATATACTGATAACCTTACCAGAACCTTTATTGAGAGACATTATCCTATTCAGCTCATCTGGAAACAAGGCTCACATGTCATCTACTCCTCTGACAGAAGTAAATCTGTTAACTAATAATTGCACAGCATTCCTCTGATCATCTAGTACTACCCCGACCTTGATAAACTCGAACACATCATCTACCAGGGCTTTGACTACCTCTTGTTGTGTCCCGAGATGAGGAACATCCTATCCAAAATCTAATCCGTGTTCCCCAAAGTAGTGTTCCACTGCCCACCCAGCCTAAAGAATATCCTTGACCAAACCTATTCAGACCTACTCCTAATTGTGCACCCCTTGGGTCATTCCCTTGTGGTCAGCTCAGGTGCAAGATCTGTCATACACACCCACTCATGACCTCCTACTGCAGTCCAGTCACAGGCATTTCCTATCAAATAAAAGGCGGGACCATGTGTGTAAGCAACTATGTTACACAATGAGGTGACAAAAGTCCCAGGATACCTCTTAACATTGTGCGTGACCTCCTTTTGCCTGGTGTAGTGCACCAATTTGATGTGGCATGGACTCAGCAATTTGTTGGAAGTCCCCTGCAGAAATATTCAACCATGCTGCCTCTCTGGCTGTCCATAATTGTGAAAGTGTTGGCAGTGCAGGATTTTGTACATGAACTGACCTCTCAATTATGTCCCATAGATGTTTGATGGGATTCATGTTGGGCAACCTGGGTGGCCAAGTCATTTACTCAAATTGGAATGTTCTTCAAACCAATCATGGTCTGGTTACATGACACACTGCCATTCATAAAAATTTATCAATGTTTGGGAACATGAAGTCCATGAATGGCTACAAATGGTCTCCAAGTACATAAACATATCCCTTTCCAATCAGTGATCAGTTCAACTGGGCCAGAGGACCCAGTCCATTCCATGTAAACATAGCCCATGCCATGATGGAGCCCCTACCAGCTTTCATGGTGCCTTGTTGACAATCTGAGTCCATGGCTTTGTGGGGTCTGCACCACAATCTAACCCTACTATCAGTTCTTACCAACTGAAATTGGGACTCATTTGACCAGGCCACCATTTTCCACTCGTCTAGGGGTCCAACCGATATGGTCATAATCCGAGGAGAGGCGATGCAGATGATGTGCTTTTATAAAAGGCACTTGGTTTGGTCATCTGGTACCACAGTCCATTAATTCCATATTTTGACACACTGTCCTAACAGATACATTTGTCATGCATCTTCACTGATTTCTGTGGTTATTTTAAACAGTGTTGCTTGTCTGTTAGCACTGACAACTCTACACAAACACTGCTGCTTCTGATCATTAAGTGAAGGCTGTTGGCCACTATGTTGTCTGTGGTGAGAGGTAATGCCTGAAATTTGGTATTCTTGGCATACTCTTCACACTGTGGATCTCGGAATACTGAATTCCCTACTGATTTCTGAAATGGAATGTCCTATGCATCTCAACTACCGCTCATTCTGCATTCAAGTCCATTAATTCCTATTCTACAGCCATAATCACATTGCAAACCTTTTCATATGACTTGCCTGAGTTGAATGACAGCTCTGCCAATGCACTGTCCTTTTACATCTTGTGTATGCAATACTACCACCATCTGCATATGTGCATACCGCTATCCCATGACATTTGTCACCTCATTGTATATAAGCTACACTGCAAATACTGTGGGCATGACAAGTAACCATCCATCTACTTGCATGAAGAGCCACTGCCAAACTGTGGAAAATGGCAAACTTGATTATCCAGTAAGTGACCATGCTACATACGAAAACAAAAATTACTTCAGCAGCTGCTTCATTAAACAGGCCATTTGGATACTCCCCTCCAGCACAAGTTTCTCTGGGCCACACAGGTGGAAATTGTCTCTCCAACACATCCTGCACTATTGCAATCCTCCCGATTTAAAGTTCTGCTAACCTGTTCCTAGTGTGTCACTTTGCCTTTTCCCTACTCTCTTCTGTACACACCACCACTCCTTTCAATCCCATGCAGATCATGCACAATCTTCTCCCAATACCTTTCCTCTCCACCACCTCCCCCTTTTCAATGCCTCTCCCATATTTCTCCCTCTCTTTCTCCTTCTTCATATTCACTTTCACCTTTATCTTCTTTCCTGCCCTCCCTTTCCTTCCCTCTTCCTCTCCCTACATCTTTTTTAGTTGTAACCTCTACTCTTTTCATCTTGTAGTGTGGCCGCAAAGTCATCTTTCCAAACACCTGCTCATTTGTCACCAATCCCTCCTTGCATCCTCCCCTACCACCAGCCCATGCCCATTAGTTCAGACAACTGCTTTCAGTAATCAAGTATCAATAAATAGTCTTGCTGGGCTATGGGAGACTGCATTTGGGTGTCTGTGTAGTTGTGTGTTGTTGCTAGGAAAAGTGCTAATGCATGAAGCGTAGCTTGTGGATACTGGTTTTTGTTACTTGTTTCTGTGCTCCACACATCACCCCACTATAAAGGAGTGCTTTCCTTCCCTTTATTTTATGTAATGCATAATATTAACTATGCCATATTAATTCAAATTCAATGTCGATGCATCAGTTCAGATTATTCTGCTAGGTTTCATATTGTGGAAACAATGAACAGTAGCTTACTACACAAACAGTGACTGGAACACAGTTAACTGAACTTATAAATGAGTGTTCTTCTTTAGCAAAACAAACAAACACACATACACACAAACTGTATTAGCCCAGAACTGTGGTTTAACTTGAGTGATTTTCTTACTATCATGAGTGAAGCAAAACAGATGAGTTACGTAGAGGTGTGGGAGGGTCTTTTTCATTGTTTACTTCACTCACTCCTAAAACAATATCTATCCTCCATTTGACAACAGTACCAGGACAATGTAGCATTGTATGTAAATATCTTTTATATGCTCTGAAGAAGAGTGCAAGTTCATGAATTCAGCTTCTATGGTCAGGTTCTGATTTTCATGCCATTATAAGTCCCAGGGACTGAACTGTACTTAAACGTTTACAGATGAAGACTGAGCTCTTTTTGAACGTCAGTTCATGATAATTAGTATGTTCTAAACTTACTTTTTCTTCTTTGTTTTCTTCACGGTCTTCAAAAAGAGGATACAAATAAGCTGCTATTAAATCCGTCCAGAATACCTTCTCAGTTTTTGAGAGATAATCAATTTCACCTTTCTTCAGTTTTCGATCCTCTATCCAAAATGGATTTACATCATCAATACGATCTTCTTTGGGTTCTGAAAAATATTCAAATTAATCTAGTCTGTCAAAACCATAAGAGTTAGGAATATTATCTTACTCTGCACATGTACTTGCCTGATGTCACACTCTCATTATCATCATCAGAGTTTTTCTTACTTTCTTGATCAAATTCTGGGAGTTCTGGATGTGGCATCAGTGGATTTTCTCGCATATTTTGGCGCACTCTTAGTCTTCCATTAAGATGGGAGCTAGGGTCAAGGATCCTAAATAAATAAAAAATACAAAGATAAACAAAATTTAGAAGCACCAAGAACTACATACACTTGAAGTCATTGTTCTTAACATGGAAATGGAAGAGGAGGTAGATGAAGATGAAATGGGAGATACGATACTGCGTGAAGAGTTTGATAGAGCACTGAAAGACCTGAGTCGAAACAAGGCCCCGGGAGTAGACAACATTCCATTAGAACTACTGACAGCCTTGGGAGAGCCAGTCCTGACAAAACTCTACCATCTGGTGATTAAGATGTATGAGACAGGTGAAATACCCTCAGACTTCAAGAAGAATATAATAATTCCAATCCCATAGAAAGCAGGTGCTGACAGATGTGAAAATTACCAAACTATCAGTTTAATAAGTCACGGATGCAAAATACTAATGCAAATTATTTACAGAGAAATGGAAAAACTGGTAGAAGCCGACCTCGGCGAAGATCAGTTTGGATTCCGCAGAAATGTTGGAACACGTGAGGCAATACTGACCCTACGACTTATCTTAGAAAATAGATTAAGGAAAGGCAAACCTACATCTCTAGCATTTGTAGACTAAGAGAAAGCTTTTGACAATGTTGACTGGAATACTCTCTTTCAAATTCTGAAGGTGGCAGTGGTAAAATACAGGGAGGGAAAAGCTATTTACAATTTGTACAGAAACCAGATGGCAGTTGTAGGAGTCGAGGGGCATGAAAGGGAAGCAGTGGTTGGGAAGGGAGTGAGACAGGGTTGTAGCCTATCCCCAATGTTATTCAATCTGTATATTGAGCAAGCACTGAAGGAAACAAAAGAAAAATTCGGAGTAGGTATTAAAATCCATGGAGAAGAAATAAAATCTTTGAGGTTCACCGATGACATTGTAACTCTGCCAGAGACAGCAAAGGACTTGGAACAGCAGTTGAACGGAATGAACAGTGTCATGAAAGGAGGATATAAGATGAACATCAACAAAAGCAAAACGGGGATAATGGAATGTAGTCGAATTAAGTCGGGTGATGCTCAGGTTATTAGATTAGGAAATGAGACACTTAAAGTAGTAAAGGAGTTTTGCTGTTTTGGGAGCAAAATAACTGATGATGGTTGAAGTAGAGAGGATATCAAATGTAGACTGGCAATGGCAAGGAAAGCGTTTCTGAAGAAGAGAAATTTGTTAACATCGACTGTAGATTTGTGTGTCAGGAAATCGTTTCTGAAAGTATTTGTATGGAGCGTAGCCATGTATGGAAGTGAAACATGAACTATAAATAGTTTGGACAAGAAGAGAATAGAAGCTTTCGAAATGTGGTGCTACAGAAGAATGCTGAAGATTAGATGGGTAGATCATATAACTAATGAGGAGGTACTGAATAGGATTGGGGAGAAGAGAAGTTTGTGGCACTACTTGACTAGAAGAAGGGATCGGTTGGTAGGACATGTTTTAGGGCATCGAGGGATCACCAATTTAGTATTGGAGGGCAGTGTGGAGGGTAAAAATCGTCAAGAGATGAATACACTAAACAGATTCAGAAGGATGTAGGCTGCAGTAGGTACTGGGAGATGAAGAAGCTTGCACAGGATAGAGTAGTATGGAGAGCTGCATCAAACCAGTCTCAGGACTGAAGACCACAACAACAACAACACCAAACAGGTAGGATATGAGACCTGGCAGGTGATGGATAAATAATATGGACTGGATTGTTGCATCTCAGACAGAAGTGAGAAACCTTGAAAGAGCAGGACCAGGAAATAGACGTTAACTCCTGCTGTGCAAGAGTGGAGCAAGACCCACAAGGAAATGGTAATTGGAAGTACCTTATGTGGAGTAGGATACTGAATAGGAAGTAGAGATAAAGCAGAGAGTCCTTTTAATTGCAAAAATGGAGGAAGTGTCAGGGTAATTGGAAAATAGGTATAACCTGATAGCCAAGATGTAGTTTTAGATTAAGGGAAAGATACTTTCTTCAGGACCAAAGGATGGAATCTGGATCTCTGGAGAGACAGGTGGATGAAATAGAACAGTTTGCTGACACACAGCATGGAGAGTGTGTACCAGCAGGGGGTTCAAGATTGCTTTAGTAATGTAAAGCAAAACAACAGATGCAAAGACATTAATTTGCTAAATTGTTGTCCAATGAGGATAGAGTGGAAGAATATTTGAGACAAGAGTACGAGAAGGAAGAGGAGAGGATGTCTGAAAGGGAAGATAGAATGGGAGGTGAGGGTGAAGAGAAAGAGTAAAATATTATGTAGGAATATGTTTTTGATGATGACAAACTGTTAGTTAGTAAACCTGAATATGCTTGTCATGATTCAGTCATGGATAAAGCAGTAGTGGCAGAAGAATTATGATAATGTTGCAGCATGAATCTATTGGGCAGATTTGGACATCTGCAGATTATATGTAAAATTGGAGGAGAAAATAAGACAGAGGTAAGCAACTACAGTAAGAGACAGCAGAATAGCACCGAGTTATTAGATGAAGAGAAGTCCTTGGAAGATGAATCAAAAAAGAACCAACTAGTCATTCAAGCTGAAATAGGTGGTGTTCCCATGAATGCTTTACTAGATAGTGGAAATGGGGTGTGCTGGATACCACAGGTATAGTATGAGTCAATGGCTAAACAGACAGAAGTGGTAACCATGCTAGTAACGGGGCTGAAGACTGTTAGAGTGACAGGCAATTGATTAATGTAATTAAGTGAGAAGTTGTAATGCCCATTTCAGTACTGGGACAAGGAACAGAATTTCAGTTCCTAGTAATTCCTGGGTTAACAGTAGAACTGTGTTCAGCTGTAGATAAGGACAGATGACCTCTGGAGTTTGGTCCCATAAGACCTTACCACAAATTTCCAAATTTTGCTGTAGAACTGCTCAACAAACTGAAACAGAAGAATGACTTTATGAAAGGGGTGTTTTGCTATGATTTAGGTGGGAACGTTCAGGAGGTTCCATTAGTTGAAGTGTAGATAAAATAGGTGGAATTACCTTTTAAGGTGTATCTATTTGGAAATGGGGTGTCATAAAGATGCTGCATGAATATGACCTGGAGCAATGGCAGTGACCAGTGAAAGGTGTACAATAACTGACAAACTGTGTGAAAACATAAGACAGATTCTGTGTGGATACGAAATGGCTTTTTTTGGTAGACCAGGACTGGTGAATGGGTCTGAATGAAATTTAAAATGTGAAAGAGCATATTCTTTTCTCTTATAAAGCTGTATTCCAAATCTATTTAGAAACAGTAGGTGGTACATAAAGAAATCCGAAGAATGACAGACTGAGGGAGATCACCGAATGGTGCCTGAACATGTATAGCAAATCTTTGCAAGTTGTGAGAAAAAAGGATGGGAATGTGCAAATAGTCATTGACGCACACCGTTTGAAAGAAATTGTAGTATGGCAGAATTACAGACCAGGCAACACGGAGGAAATGTTACAAAAGATCTACAGGACCAAGTTCTTAACATCATTAGACACTACTTGTGGGTACTGGAATATAAAGCTTGTACAAGAGTTAATAAAGTACACTGCTTTCCCCCAGGAAGGAATATGTTGTCAATTCTGGGTGGCCTCTTCAGATTACAATGGATGAGATGTTGGGTAGGGCAGAAATAATGCTTTTGCCAATGATATTTTGATTATGAACCTACATTGAAAAAAGCATTGTAATTTATTGAACAATGTACAGACAGCTTTGGACATGGGGAAGTGTAAAGATAGCAAAATCAGAATTTCCCAAGACAGAAGTAAACTTTTTGGGACATGTTATTAATGGACAGCACCAGATCCTGAGAAGCTGAAGGCTATAGAAGAATCTGCCAGGGGTCATACCTTTTAATGGATAGCACCAGATCCTGAGAAGCTGAAGGCTATAGAAGAATCTGCAGCACTCACAAACTGAAAGCAATTGAAAGCAGTGTTGGTTTTCATTGTTAGTGGACGACATCAGTGCATAGCAATAGTCTAATCAAGCAAAGAGGAAGTTCCAACAGGTCACACCAGGAATCCTAGCCACAACAGATGACCCCCATTGGCAACAACAACAAGGGCACCATGTAGCACTTCCATCTGGCCCCTCTTGCTTTGTGGAACATGAGAGAGCTGCATGTGGACAATGGAGCAGCTGTTTTACTCCTCAGCTCTCAAATGCAGGCATGGCAGGGCACTCCACCATTGGCCCCTGTCAAATACCATCTGGTACGCTACAATAAATAACATATTCTTGTTCTTGGTCAATTTACTGCTGCCAAAGCTTCCAAATCTGTAGTCTGTCCTCATACTTATTAGGTCATTAATTATCCTCATACTGAGACATTGTTTGAGTTTGATGCTATCATTGCTTTTGAATTTTCTGCTATTGTAACACACCCTTTGTCTTTTTGACCTATGTTGTGGCACCCAAATACAGATGCATTGTTCTGGCTGCCCATGGGGCCTGATCCATTGTTTCCTCAGGAATAATCATGTTTCCACTTGCCCAGAAGCACAGCAGACTATCGATAGTTTACCAATCACCAATTCCAGAATGACATCCCCAGCTACTACAGACCCAGCACAAAAACATTAATTGTGAGGTGGAATACTGGTTTTCGGCCTGCTGCAAGTGTTCAGATAAACATGTGGCACCACACACCTTTTGTTTCTTTCCCCTTGGTCAGTACCCATGCTACCTTGGGAAAGAATTCAAGCAAATTTTGCTGAATCTTTTTTAGTCATGTTTTGGTTGCTGGTTGCTGATAACTTTACTGTTTTTCCTCATGTTGTTTGTTGCCTATCTGTCATAGCAGACAGAACTGTCATGGCACTGTTAACCATTTTTTCTGTAGAAGGCCTATCTAATTTAGTGATTTCAGACAATAGTCCTCAATTGTTGGTACACTCTTTTCAAGATTTTTGCTCGTGCCATGGCATCCAATGGCATTGAAGTTCACTCTGGGCAACACGTCGCCCAGGCTGTGCCTTCCCAACCCTCCCACCAGTGGACCATGCCATGTGGATGACACAATTTGGCCTGCGCTGCCTTTCTCTTGTGGGAAGGAATGCCAGGCTTCCTCAGTGTGCCCACAGGTGCCTTCTGCACTAATGCGGTTGCCTCCAGGTGCCTCCTGCACCAATTCGGGTGGCTTGTACACTGATGTGAAGACCTCCTGCACTGACACGGGCACCTCATGCACTGGCGCTGGTGCCTTCGGGCACCTTCTGTACAGATGCGGGCACCTCTTACCTTGTTGTAGGTGTCTGCACGCCAATGCAGGTGCATCCCAGATTGATGCAGGTGCCTCCTGCACCAAATAAGTCCATCCCACATCGTCAGATGTGCCTCCTGCTCCAATATAGGTGTACCACACAGTTTGAGTAGCACACTATTTGGCTGCTCCAGGCCCCCACCAAAGGTCACCAATCATGCTCCAGTGCCTCAATCACCTGCAGCTAATGACCCCTGGCAGGCAAATGCTCTACATATTTCTGTGTACCAACACCAGCTGGCAGTCTGTACATGTCACCAAACAATCTGTGCATGTCTTTACCTGTCACCAAACAGTTCCGCACCAGTGCTGTACTTGTCACTATTCTGTATTTTGCTACTCATGTTTACACTATAACACTGTGACATAATAAAATGTGGATTTCTTGTAACCATATCTTTTATTATGTTTGGAGCTACTTGTTCAATGATCCGAGTCTAATGCAGCTGCTAAAGAGGAATGTCATTGAAGCGTGAACTGAGTGATGTGAAGAAATGTTTAACCGGAAAAGGGAAATGTATCTGACAGCAAGAAAGAGTAATGACCCAGAAACTATCAAACATTATAAAAACTACTGTGTTATATTAAGAAAAGTTATTAAAAAATCCAGAAGTATGTATATCATGTCTGAAATCAGCAACTCTGATAATAAAATTAAAACTATTTGGAATATTATTAAAAGAGAAACAGGTCAACCAAGAGCACAGGAAGACAGTATTACCATCAAATTGAATGAAAACTTTACGAACAAAAAGTCAAAAGTTGAAAATATTTTGAATAATCATTTTCTAAATGTTGTGGATATAGTAGGATCCAGGTGTTCATTAGAAGATGCTAGGCTGTTAATGGAAGAGGCCATACCTATGCAATTTGATACAATTGAAATCTCACCCACTTCTCCCTCTGAAATTAGGAAAATAATAAACTTGCTTAAAAGCAAAAACTCACATGGAATTCATGGCATTTCCAGCAAAATACTAAAAGCTTGTTCTCAACAGATAAGTAAGATTCTCAGCCACCTGTGTAATAGCTCTCTGGAACAGGGCATTTTCCCTGATAGACTGAAATATGCTATTGTTATACCTTTGTATAAAAAAGGGGATAGATCTGATGTCAACAATTACCGTCCAATCTCCCTTCTAACAGCTTTATCCAAAATTTTTGAGAAAGTAATGTATTCAAGAGTTGCTTCACATATCTGTAAAAATGAAGTACTAACAAACTGTCAGTTTGGTTTCCATAAAGGTTTTTCAACAGAAAATGCCATATATGCTTTCACCAATCAAATTTTGAATGATCTGAATAACCGAACACCACCCATTGGGATTTTTTGTGATCTCTCAAAGGCTTTTGATTGTGTAAATCATGAAATTCTGCTAGACAAGCTCAAGTATTGTGGCATGAGTGGGACAGCGCACAAATGGTTTAATTCGTACCTAACTGGAGGAGTGCAGAAAGTTGAAATAAGCAGTTCTCATAATATGCAAAGATCAGCACATTCCTCGAAGGGAACTATCAAGAATGGGGGAAGAGTCAGTCTTGTGTCCTTTGTTGTTCTTAATATATATTAATGACTTGCCATTCTATAATCATGAAAAGGCAAAGTTAGTTCTCTTTGCTGATGATACAAGTATAGTAATCACACCTGACAAAGAAGAATTAACTGATGAAATTGTCAATACTGTCTTTCAGAAAATTAGTAAGTGGTTCCTTGTAAATGGACTCTCACTGAATTTTGATAAGACACAGTACATACAGTACCGCACAGTGAATGGTATGACGCCATTAATAAATATAGACCTTAATCAGAAGGATATCGTTGAGGTAGAATATTCCAAATTTTTAGGTGTGTCCATTGATGAGAGATTAAATTGGAAGAAACACATTGATGATCTGCTGAAACGTTTGAGTTCAGCTACTTATGCAATAAGGGTCATTGCAAATTTTGGTGATAAACATCTTAGCAAATTAGCTTACTAAGCCTATTTTCACTCATTGCTTTCATATGGCATCATATTTTGCGTGAATTCATTACTGAGGAATAAAGTATTTATTGCACAAAAGTGTGTAATCAGAATAATAGCTGGAGTCCACCCAAGATCATCCTGCAGACATTTATTTAAGGATCTAGGGATATTCACAGTAGCTTCTCAGTATATATACGCTCTTATGAAATTTGTTATTAACAACCAAACCCACTTCAAAAGTAATAGCAGTGTGCATAACTACAATACTAGGAGAAAGGATGATCTTCACTATTCAAGATAAAATCTAACTTTGGCACAGAAAGGGGTGAATTATACTGCCACTTAAGTCTTTGGTTACTTACCAAATAGTATCAAAAGTCTGACAGATAACCAACACGTATTTAAGAAGAAGTTAAAAGAATTTCTGAATGACAACTCCTTCTACTCCATAGAGGAATTTTTAGATATAAATTAAGGGAAAAAAATTATAAAAAAATATAAAAAATATTAAAAAGAATAAAAATAAAAAAACACAAAAAATAAAAAAGTTGTTACATTAACTTAAGTATGTTGTTAAATTAACTTAATTATGTCATGTATTGGAAAATTTGACTCGTTCCACATCATTACAAAATATCATATTCATGATCCATGGAACTAGTATTAATCTAATCTACAAGTCTGAAGGAGGAACTGCTCTGGGGCAAAATACTGTACTATGCAGATTTTTGTATCACATTTTGTATCAGTTTGGATGGATGTGGATATGGGCTGGGGGTGGAAGCATTTCAGAACTTACGCATATTACAGGGGAAGACATAGCATCAGACAATTGCATTTGGCAGTCCAACATTGTCAGCACCTTGCTGTGGTGTGGGAGTTCCAACAATATGAGGGTGCAGAATGAGATTTTCACTCTGCAGCGGAGTGTGCGCTGATATGAAACTTCCTGGCAGATTAAAACTGTGTGCCCGACCGAGACTCGAACTCGGGACCTTTGCCTTTCGCGGGCAAGTGCTCTACCAACTGAGCTACCGAAGCACGACTCACGCCCGGTACTCACAGCTTTACTTCTGCCAGTACCTCGTCTCCTACCTTCCAAACTTTACAGAAGCTCTCCTGCGAACCTTGCAGAACTAGCACTCCTGAAAGAAAGGATATTGCGGAGACATGGCTTAGCCACAGCCTGGGGGATGTTTCCAGAATGAGATTTTCACTCTGCAGCGGAGTGTGCACTGATATGAAACTTCCTGGCAGATTAAAACTGTGTGCCCGACCGAGACTCGAACTCGGGACCTTTGCCTTTCGCGGGCAAGTGCTCTACCAACTGAGCTACCGAAGCACGACTCACGCCCGGTACTCACAGCTTTACTTCTGCCAGTACCTCGTCTCCTACCTTCCAAACTTTACAGAAGCTCTCCTGCGAACCTTGCAGAACTAGCACTCCTGAAAGAAAGGATATTGCGGAGACATGGCTTAGCCACAGCCTGGGGGATGTTTCCAGAATGAGATTTTCACTCTGCAGTGGAGTGTGCGCTGATATGAAACTTCCTGGCAGATTAAAACTGTGTGCCCGACCGAGACTCGAACTCGGGACCTTTGCCTTTCGCGGGCAAGTGCTCTACCAACTGAGCTACCGAAGCACGACTCACGCCCGGTACTCACAGCTTTACTTCTGCCAGTACCTCGTCTCCTACCTTCCAAACTTTACAGAAGCTCTCCTGCGAACCTTGCAGAACTAGCACTCCTGAAAGAAAGGATATTGCGGAGACATGGCTTAGCCACAGCCTGGGGGATGTTTCCAGAATGAGATTTTCACTCTGCAGTGGAGTGTGCGCTGATATGAAACTTCCTGGCAGATTAAAACTGTGTGCCCGACCGAGACTCGAACTCGGGACCTTTGCCTTTCGCGGGCAAGTGCTCTACCAACTGAGCTACCGAAGCACGACTCACGCCCGGTACTCACAGCTTTACTTCTGCCAGTACCTCGTCTCCTACCTTCCAAACTTTACAGAAGCTCTCCTGCGAACCTTGCAGAACTAGCACTCCTGAAAGAAAGGATATTGCGGAGACATGGCTTAGCCACAGCCTGGGGGATGTTTCCAGAATGAGATTTTCACTCTGCAGCGGAGTGCGCGCTGATATGAAACTTCCTGGCAGATTAAAACTGTGTGCCCGACCGAGACTCGAACTCGGGACCTTTGCCTTTCGCGGGCAAGTGCTCTACCAACTGAGCTACCGAAGCATGACTCACGCCCGGTACTCACAGCTTTACTTCTGCCAGTACCTCGTCTCCTACCTTCCAAACTTTACAGAAGCTCTCCTGCGAACCTTGCAGAACTAGCACTCCTGAAAGAAAGGATATTGCGGAGACATGGCTTAGCCACAGCCTGGGGGATGTTTCCAGAATGAGATTTTCACTCTGCAGCGGAGTGTGCGCTGATATGAAACTTCCTGGCAGATTAAAACTGTGTGCCCGACTGTGAGTACCGGGCGTGAGTCGTGCTTCGGTAGCTCAGTTGGTAGAGCACTTGCCCGCGAAAGGCAAAGGTCCCGAGTTCGAGTCTCGGTCGGGCACACAGTTTTAATCTGCCAGGAAGTTTCATATCAGCGCACACTCCGCTGCAGAGTGAAAATCTCATTCTGGAAACATCCCCCAGGCTGTGGCTAAGCCATGTCTCCGCAATATCCTTTCTTTCAGGAGTGCTAGTTCTGCAAGGTTCGCAGGAGAGCTTCTGTAAAGTTTGGAAGGTAGGAGACGAGGTACTGGCAGAAGTAAAGCTGTGAGTACCGGGCGTGAGTCATGCTTCGGTAGCTCAGTTGGTAGAGCACTTGCCCGCGAAAGGCAAAGGTCCCGAGTTCGAGTCTCGGTCGGGCACACAGTTTTAATCTGCCAGGAAGTTTCATATCAGCGCACACTCCGCTGCAGAGTGAAAATCTCATTCTGGAAACATCCCCCAGGCTGTGGCTAAACCATGTCTCCGCAATATCCTTTCTTTCAGGAGTGCTAGTTCTGCAAGGTTCGCAGGAGAGCTTCTGTAAAGTTTGGAAGGTAGAAGACGAGGTACTGGCAGAAGTAAAGCTGTGAGTACCGGGCGTGAGTCGTGCTTCGGTAGCTCAGTTGGTAGAGCACTTGCCCGCGAAAGGCAAAGGTCCCGAGTTCGAGTCTCGGTCGGGCACACAGTTTTAATCTGCCAGGAAGTTTCATATCAGCGCACACTCCGCTGCAGAGTGAAAATCTCATTCTGGAAACATCCCCCAGGCTGTGGCTAAGCCATGTCTCCGCAATATCCTTTCTTTCAGGAGTGCTAGTTCTGCAAGGTTCGCAGGAGAGCTTCTGTAAAGTTTGGAAGGTAGGAGACGAGGTACTGGCAGAAGTAAAGCTGTGAGTACCGGGCGTGAGTCGTGCTTCGGTAGCTCAGTTGGTAGAGCACTTGCCCGCGAAAGGCAAAGGTCCCGAGTTCGAGTCTCGGTCGGGCACACAGTTTTAATCTGCCAGGAAGTTTCATATCAGCGCACACTCCGCTGCAGAGTGAAAATCTCATTCTGGAAACATCCCCCAGTCTGTGGCTAAGCCATGTCTCCGCAATATCCTTTCTTTCAGGAGTGCTAGTTCTGCAAGGTTCGCAGGAGAGCTTCTGTAAAGTTTGGAAGGTAGGAGACGAGGTACTGGCAGAAGTAAAGCTGTAAGTACCGGGCGTGAGTCGTGCTTCGGTAGCTCAGTTGGTAGAGCACTTGCCCGCGAAAGGCAAAGGTCCCGAGTTCGAGTCTCGGTCGGGCACACAGTTTTAATCTGCCAGGAAGTTTAATATGAGGGTGGTTTGAAAAGTTCTTGGAATCACCATGGGAGGTCAGTGGTAGCACAACAAGTTGTTCACATGATATCTATTGGGCTGCTCTTGGAAGAGAGCTGTGGCAGTGATGTGGCTCTGTTGTTGTTCCTGCATAGTGATATGCGAAGATGGAAAAAACTGATATTCGAGCAGTGATTTGGTACTTTGTAAAGAAAGGTATGAAAGAAAAGGACATTCATGCCGATTTCCAGAATACACTGGGGGACACTGCTCCTTCATACATAACTGTTGCCAAGTGGACTAATGAATTTAAATTTGGTCAAGATGTGTCACTACTCCAGAAATCATTGCAAAAGTGCACAAAATGGTCATGGAGGGTTGCCGATTGAAAGCACGTGAAATTGCTCATGCTTGCTAGATGTCATCTGAAAGGGTATATCACATTTTAAATGAAGAATTAGAAACGAAAAAATTATCTGCAAGACAGGTGCCGCAACTCTTGATGCTGGATCAAAAACGCATGAGAATGGACATATCGGGCCAATGTTTGGCCCGTTTTAGGAGAAACAAACAAGATTTTTTGCGCCAGTTTGTGACCACTGCTATACCCCAAAGGCAAAACAACAATCAAAGCAGTAGAAATGTCCTGATTCTCTGCCACCAAAGAAAGCAAAGACAATTCCTTCGGTGGGAAAGGTCATGGCATCAGTGTTCTGGGATGCGAAGAGGATTCTGTTTGTAGATGATCTCCCCACTGGGTAAATAATTACTAAAAAATACTATGCTAACCTCCTGTACAAATTGCAACAAAAGATATGTGAAAAAAGGCCAGGTTTAGCATGGAAGAAAGTCATCTTCTATCAGGACAATGCGTGCTCACACACGTGCCAGCACCATGGCAAAATTACATGAACTAAGGTACGATTTGTTGCCACACCCACTTGATTCACCTGATATGACTCTGTCAGACTTCCATCTCTTCCCAAAACTGAAAATTGTTCTTGGTGGACAACAATTTACTTCAAACGAAGAACTGATAGCCGGAGTTGACAACTATTTTGCAGGCCTGGAAGAAACTTGTTTTCGAGATGGGATCAAGGTATTGGAACACTGTTGGACCAAGTGCATTAATCTGCAGGGAGACTACACTGAAAAATATAAAAAAAGTTTCACTGATGTAAGTACTTTTTTCTATTCTATTCCGAGAACTTTTCAAACCGCCCTTGTAAATTTGAGCAGTACTTACTGGGAAACAAAACTATTGTACTCATTGACATGGGGCACTGAGGTTTCTTAGAACTTGTAGGTTGTGACACAGTAGGCTCATTAGATGGGTGCTGTATTGGCAGCAATTTGAAATAGAGATACAATATATAAGAAGTAAAATATTGTAGCAGATGCTTTGTCTCAGATGCCAGGGCGAATGGGGGCTGTCAAGAGTGAGATAAAAATACAATACTTTGAAAAGGTTAAAGATGAGGGCATGATTAGGAAGGCATGCAAGAGTATTAGGTGTGAGCAAATCACAGACCAGAAATAAGTTGGTCAAGCATTAGTGGAGCTCAAATGATTATCCAAAGATCAAAGTCTGTCATAAAGTACACAAGGTTGTTCTTTTTAAGAGAAAGGACAGTCAAGTGGGAAACAGGGATCTACAATTTTGGACCAGCTTTTAGAGTAATTAATTAACGTAGTGCATGAAAGTTATGGACATTTTGGCCCACACAAGTATATTGCTAAGCTTCAAGAAAGAGTCCTATTTAACAATTTGTGGAGGAGAGTAAGAAAGAGGTAAGCCATGTGCAATAAGTGCCAGCAAGAAAGTGAGGGCAGCTACCATGCAATTTGAGACAAAGGGTACTGGCCACCAGACCTAAAGAACTAATAGCAGTAGATTTGTTTGGTCCTTTGTTGGTTTCAAGATGAACATGTAGTTAATACTTTTGCTATCCTAGAAAATTTTTCTATATTTGTCAAACTTTATCTGATCAAGAGAGAAAATGCAAGGATTCTCGTTGATAAACTGGAAAAAGATTATGTACCCAGTCGGGTAATCCAGAGGCCATACTGTTGGCAGAGTTATGAAGGAACTGAATAGGTTGTGCAGGACTTACTACCATACAAACATACTTCATGGACCACACATGTACCCAAATTTGACACAATTATAGATAATATATGGCAATGAACCATTGTGTTTTCTCCACATGAGTTGGACCTAGTAATCTTATTAAAGAAGCAGTGTTCCCGTTATTCAAGAGGTAATTGCTCAAGAAAAGGAGAAGAGTGTGAAAATCAAATGAAGAAAAAGAAAGAGATAGCACAATAGTGGGTTAAAACCTACTTTATTTGAAATTTCATCGCTAGCTTTGGTTAAGGCACTGAAATGGCCAAGGAAAATAGATTGTGAAAAAGAGGAATTTTGGCTTTGTGTACCACGATCCATTTGAAGGGATACAGGCACCTCAAGAAAACACATATTTGCAGGAATATCCGAAATCCAAGAGGGAATTTGGATTGAGAAACATTACAAATATGAAACCATATATATAGGGATGAAGTAGGTGATGCCGACTGCTGGACGTAACAACTTTGATACAGTAAAAAAAGAGGGAGAATGGGATGGAACGGGGGAAGCATTAATGTGTATGTCAGTGCAGGAATGGATGTAGACAAGATAGAAGAAGTACACATTTGATGACAATGGATTCAGCAGAGACAGCAGGTAATATTACGATAAACTGTCACAATTCACTTAACAAATATTTCCAATGGTAAGGGGGTTTCTTTGGAGTGAAAGTTAGCAAAACTTGCAAGAATATATTGCTTTGAAAAGATGATGAATTGCAATAATAAATTTTCTGCACATACTTTCTACCTATATGATACTGTAAATGTACCAATAAGTTAAATACATCTTGACAACTTGGATAAAATGTGTACCAATGTGATGGAAAGGAATGAGACTCCTTAGAATATTTAAGTTACTTAATTTGATATTATTTATTAGGAATGTGTCATGACCCACGACATATTATAATTGATAATTTCAGTAACTGCAGTTTCATTAACTTAGGAGTTATAAGTTTGTATCAGCTGACAAATTACTGATGGGCTGATTTATAATGTGTCTAACTGGTGAATTTTGGTGAGTGTTGGTTTAGCACAGCAGAAAGGACTGCTCACTAAATGATAAACTACATATCTTTAAATGTTTCACATTATAAATTTGTGTATACTTAAAAAATATTTCAAGCAGGATAAATATGAGTAGTATTTGCCTAACTGACTCAATGATTTTTTTAAGTAAATTATAAGAAATTTTTGTTACCTGTCATGAAAATCATTAGTAGTTACTCATTTATTTTGCTATATTTTCTAAAGTGAGGAATGTTGATATAGTGCATAAATTATTTTGGATGGGTATGCGATGGGTCTAAGCGGTTTCATTGGCAAGCTTCACTTAAGTCTACTTTACATGACGACATTGGGTTGCGCCACTCGTTGCGTGGAATGAGTTGCTCACAAGTGGTTTCATATATGATTGTAGATATGGCAACACCAGTATACACTTCAGTTTCATCATTTTGTGGGTCCCTGAGTCATGTCTGAAATGGAAGTTTTGGCACCTGCCCATCACACAAGTTGTGATCAACTTAAAGCTTGTTGCATGGAATCACTGCATAAGAAAAAAATAAGAAACATGTTTCGATTCGTCACGGGATGAAGAAAAGACGCCAGCTCGGTTGCTCAGCATCCTTGCTGAAATAATTTATAACTGAAGATCCAAGAAGTTCTTTTAATTATCTTAGAATGTAACTGCAACTGTTCAAGTTTTTTCTAAATAGAGTTAATTATGCAATAAGGAATAAAGGTAGTGTAATGCATGAAGCAATATCGCCATAACTGACATTACATATCATATTACGTGCATTACAATCGAGAACACTAGGCGTGCTATAAGATATGGTTTTAGTTGGTTATGTAGCTATTTCATTAACACCAATTGTTATTAATATTAACAGTAATAATTATTAACATTTGCAACAACAGTTATTCGAAGCAGGCCGCATTAAGAAGAGAATGGTTTGCAAACTACTCTCTTGAAGATAAATCTGTACAGTGGCTATATCTAAAAATTCTAACATATGTGAATGGGGAGCACTGCAGCAACATTTTAAATGGATGAATATTGAATAAAGAATGCAGCTTTTTGAATTGGTATAGCCTTCCCCCCTGTCAAAAATATTCCTTAACAAAAGAGTCGGCCAATGTGGCCATCTTGTAGACGAGAGCATTGCCACAGGTAGAATTACACATGGTTGTATTTTTCTTAATTCAGTTGTATGTGTGCTGCTAACTCAATAAATTTTGTCCTGCACCTCAGATATTGTCAAAGCATCTATGTTATGATTGCACATGATGATCTCAGCGGCAGCAATATGTTGCTTATTTTTGTAATCGGCATCACTGAAATCCCACAAACACTTATGCGAAGCATAGATATCCCAAAAGTGAACATTATTCTCCATTCCCCACTTCATATTTCAGTTTGGCTATACTCTACGAACACACATAACCTCAAAACTCATGCAGCTAGTGTCACCAAAGTTGGAACATGCTGAAACTGTCTAGTTTCACCAACGAGTTGTGGAAACACGTGGCGCGCGTCCACAGTGGCTGGTAGTACAGTTGCCTACAACCTAGTGTCGTTGTGTAAACTAGGCTTAACACTGATCAGCCAGAACATTATGACCATCTACCGGTATGTACAGCTTTGGCACGGATAACAGCAGTGAGAAGCTGTGGCATTGAAGTAATGACACCATGGTAGATTGCTGGAGGGAAATGGCACCACATCTCCACACACAAGTCACCTAATTCCCAAAAAATTCTGGGGATTGGGTCGATGAGCTCTGACACACATTCAATCACACCCCAGACATGTTCAATCGGATTCAGATCTGGTAAGTTTGGGTGCTATTACATCAATTGGAACTCGCCACTGTGTTCCTCGAACTACTCCATCATGCTCCGTGCCTTGTGACATGGCACATTATCTTTCTGAAAAATGCCACTGCCATCAGGATACACGATTGTCATGAGGAGGCGTACACGCTCTGCAACCAGTGTAAGATACTCCTGGGGTGGCACGGTGCCTTGCATAAGCTCCACTGGACTCATGGATGCCCACTTGAATGTTCGCCACAGTATAATGTAGCCACTGCCAGCTTGTCTCCATCCCGCAGTACAGATGTTACAGAGCCGCTCCCCTGGAAAACGATGTATGTGCACCCTCCCACAGCATGATGAAGAAAGTTTTGGGATTCATCAGATCATGAAATGCTTTGCCATTGTATCAATGTCCCATGCCAATGGTCATGTGCCTATTTCAGTCATAATTGCCGACCTCATGATGTTAACTTTGGCACATTCATGGGTCATCAACTGTGGAGGCCCATTGTTAGGAGTGTTTGGTGCACAGTGTGTTCAGACACACTTGTACTTTTCCCAGCATTGAAGTCTGATGTTAGGCCGGTATTACACTATCAAATTTCTTTGTCAAAGATTTGATCAAAGATGTGATCAAATATTCCGTCAAATATATTTGACAAAGATCTTGGACGTAGTGCTAGAAGGGGTATTACACTGTCATCATATTTTTCATCAAAGTTCAAGATGGCTGACAATGACAACTTGTTATTAACCACAGCAGTTGCATGTACCTCAATTGCACTGTGTGCGCATGCAGAAGAGAAGTGGGGGAAAAAAAAGGAAACATACCAGCGTGAAGCCATGGGTTTTACGATGACGTGATAAAAGCATTCAACAAAACTTGTTGCGTGAACTTATAGTGGAGGACGTCAAGTCATACATCAATTACTTAAGAATGGATGAGCATTCATTTCTGTATGTGCTCAATGAAGTGTATCCTCATATCACAAAGCACAATATTCACTTAAGAACTGCTACATCTGCAGAAGACAGGCTCGTTGTAACACTCCGATTCCTTGCTACAGGAGAGGGTTAGGTTAGGTCAGGTCAGGTCTCCAATCTTCGTAATCTATTTTTGTATTCAGTGTGCCTCACGTTGTAAAGCGCCTCATCAGCTTCATACATCTCTATTAATTTTGTAGTTGTCAGCAAACACCAATTGTATTTACCAGCAATGTTTAAAAAACACTACAGATGACAGAATGCAGCGATGCTAGCGCTCCATGTGGTAACATGTCACATTGCGGTGAACAGAAGACAAGCGACTTCTTTGATCAAATCTACAGTGAGGCCTTAGATTTGATCAAATATTGGACGACATTTGTTAAAGTTCCCTATTACACCATCAAATATCTTTGACAAAGATATTGGACAAAGATATTTGACAAAGAAATTTGATGGTGTAATACCGGTCTTAGTTCTGCCACAGTTCGCTGCCTGTCCTGTGTTCTCTGTCTGCCCACCCTATGATGTTTGACATCTGTAATGAGGGGTGGCCACCCAACCCCGTGATGTATGGACATGCTTTCACCTTGATTTCGCCATGAGTCAAAGACACTCACCACAGCACTCCTTGAACACCCGACAAGTTGTGCCAAGCCATCAAAATCTGCCCTCAGTAAAATTAAGATAGTCTGTGCACCTTCCCATTCTACACACGGACGGCACACTCACTGATACTACATGCACAGTGCGTGTCTCTGACTGACAGTCATTCCTCACCAGGTGCAGTTGCTGTCACCTGGATGCATTTATATTGGTAGTAGGTCAGTGGTCATAACATTCTGGCTGATCAGTGTATTAGTTCCCTTGAAGGAATGTAGTGGTGTCATTCCATCTGTTTGGTCAAGAAGATCCAATTCATTGAATGTAAGTGTATAATATTAAGTTGTGTGTGTGTGTGTGTGTGTGTGTGTGTGTGTGTGTTTGTGTTTGTATATACTAGCAGTATTGTTCAAGAAATGTCTGGCTATGGCTTCTAATCATCTGCTAGCAGACTGATATGTAGATTAAATATTAATGCCAGTATTTTTCTTCACTGGTTGTGTTACATGTTAGATCATTGGAAAAGGTGTGAGACCACAGATCAGTGGTGAGGAAGCAACTAATGCAATACTGATGACACAGTGAAATCAACTAAGGGCTTGTGTGTGCCATACAGTCCATTTCAACTTATTGACAGAGAGGAGGGCTATAATCAATGGATGTTTTTACATTATTTTGTCATATTTTGTTAAAATTCATACTGTCATCAAATGACTTTTTATTGAAGACATGAAGTATATCATATTGACTTTTAGTACGTGTACTTGTAAATTAGATGAAGCATAAGGAACTCGATCAATTATTTGTAGGAAATTTCGTGGCATTATTTAAATTTTTCATTAGTATGAAATGTGCTGTGTGGACTTCCAATTTTTTTTTTCATTTCTATGATATTCCATGGTAATTATGAAACATTTTGCTTTATGCTAACTTTTACAGTGTCTTATTTGCAATAGTAAAAAGTAAAAGAAACTGGGGATGGGGAGGGAGGGTGCACCATCATAAGTTGCTTTCCCCTGTAAGAATTGATGCATGTAATGTTATTGTGGTGGTCTTCGACTGCCAGAAGCAAGTGTCAACACAATGTGCTAACTTCGATGCACCAAAATCATTGACTTTTTTCAAATGCATGCCGCCATTGCGGTTTGTTCAGTCTTATGACGGCACTTGGCATGTGATGGTTATTTTGTACAGTGTTCTTAATAAATACACTGTTTACATACAAAGTGGTGTTAAGGTTTTAAAATGACGATTGTATGACCTGTTCCCCATAGTGGTGACCCCGGACTTCTTCATTACAACCACGCGCCTGTTTTTCCTAGTGCAATGCCCCAAAACATTTGAAGGGAACACATTTCCTGCCAGTCTGACACACAAGCAGGTACTCCCACCCAACTCGTATGTCATTACGTTGCTACATCAACAACCTGCGAGGGTGTTTGCATCTGCTGCGATGCCCGCGCCTACGTTGTTTTCTCCTATGCCTTGTGTGTCATGTTGACAGACACTTACTCGTGCTGCATTACAGACAGATCACATATCAGTTTCTGGGTACCAGCTGCCACCAACCCCCCCTCCCCCCCACCATCTTCCAATGATGGTAGAGCAGCCACCTGTCGGGTGGTTTCCGAAGCTTCCACAACTTCAAAAGGACAACCCTACAACATGGTTCATGCTGGTGGATAATATTCTTTACATCCATGGCATGTTGGAAGATGACACAGGCTTCATGTGTTTCATGAGCCACCTACACGATGAGCCAGACCTGGTCAGCGATCTATTGGTCACGTCTCTGAGCCAGCACAAATACACACCCACAAGAACCCACATCATCAAGCACTTAACATGTCCTCCTGCAGAACCCATCCACTCTATTATCATGAAGTGTCTTTTGTGGACTGTACGTCTTCTCAACTTTGGCACCACTTATGAGCTCAGGTCAGAATGGATGAACTTCCTGACCTCATACTTGGGTCGTTGTGGCTTGTAGAATTGCCATCAGATTTCCAACAACATCTGTTGGCTCACAAAAACCACACCCTGAAAGAAAAGCTGCACCTGGTGGACCAGGCATACAGCATCATCAAACAGCACCAGCTCACATCCACCAGTTTTTTTGGGTACGCCTGAAGTTGGTAGCACTGTGCCATCCCTGACTCTTGCATTTCATTGGCCAGCCAGCATAGGTTGGACATGCAGCATGAAACAGCAATTGACTGTGCCACCTGGCAGTCAGACCACCTAACCTGCTGCCACTTCTCACCCAGTTGCCCCACCCGCCCCAACGCCGCAACCTGACAGCTATTGTTCTATCACTTTATTCAGCTCAGATAATGAGGTTTTTATGTGCCTCTTCACGATGCATCTCAGACAAGTGTTGTACCAAGTCCTGTTGTTTGTGCAGACGTTCTTGGGGGGAGATACTAATATACAATCAACAGTATGTGATTGTAGAGGTGTCATCACATTACAACAGCCTGTCGACTGCTGGGAGCTATCATTTCTGTTGACTTTGACCAGGGATTAAATTGTGTGACAACATCTCCCTCACAAAGGTGATGGAACGGATAGCTTTCCCACCAACCTCAGAACCACATGCCTACTTTGTGATGCTTCTTCGAGGGTGATGGTAAATGGACTGTTGACAGCTGTAATATCGATTGCGCTGTCAATCCAACAGGGTTGTCCCTTTTCAAAGATCAAGCATGCCATCCCACTAGAACCACTTCTCTGCAGCCTCATTTATTAGGATCACTCTGCAGGGACACACATTCAAATGTCGCACGTACGCAGACGGCCTCATCTTCATCATACACACCTGTAAGGAGGTTCAAGGGGCAACACCTGGATCAAGCAATATGGGAGCAGAAGGAGCAGCCATGTGAATGTCACCAAATCCTGTGGGATGACAACCAGAAGGGGACTCCTGGCTGAAAGTCTGGTGCCATTCAGGACAACGGAGAATCTGCGCTGTCCAGGAAAGTTTTCACTCGAGACAATTGTCACACCACAGCGATCAACTTCTGGTGTGTCTTCACCAGCAGGATGGACATCTTTAGATCACTGGGCCAGGCACCACACACAGCATACCCACTATGTTGGTACCACGTTTGGGGACACTGCGCGCTCTTGTTGCACGTCATGTAACTATCCAAACGCGAAACGTTCATGCTGGCTGACTATACATCTATGACAGGGTCAACATGCTCTATTTCCATGTAGACACGGGTGGCGATGCTAGTATCATTCCCATGTCGAGTGCTCTGCCTGCGCTCCTACCATTTTCTACGAGGTGCATTCAAGTTCTAAGGCCTCCGATTTTTTTTCTAATTAACTACTCTCCCGAAATCGATGAAACTGGCGTTACTTCTCGACGTAATCACCCTGCAGACGTACACATTTTTCACAACACTGACGCCATGATTCCATGGCAGCGGCGAAGGCTTCTTTAGGAGTCTGTTTTGACCACTGGAAAATCGCTGCGGCAATAGCAGCACAGCTGGTGAATGTGCGGCCACGGAGAGTGTCTTTCATTGTTGGAAAAAGCCAAAAGTCACTAGGAGCCAGGTCAGGTGAGTAGGGAGCATGAGGAATCACTTCAAAGTTGTTATCACGAAGAAACTGTTGCGTAACGTTAGCTCGATGTGCGGGTGCGTTGTCTTGGTGAAACAGCACACGCGCAGCCCTTCCCGGACGTTTTTGTTGCAGTGCAGGAAGGAATTTGTTCTTCAAAACATTTTCGAAGGATGCACCTGTTACCGTAGTGCCCTTTGGAACGCAATGGGTAAGGATTACGCCCTTGCTGTCGCAGAACATGGACACATCATTTTTTCAGCACTGGCGGTTACCCGAAATTTTTTTGGTGGCGGTGAATCTGTGTGCTTCCATTGAGCTGACTGGCGCTTTGTTTCTGGATTGAAAAATGGCATCCACGTCTCATCCATTGTCACAACCGACGAAAAGAAAGTCCCATTGATGCTGTCGTTGCGCGTCAACATTGCTTGGCAACATGCCACACAGGCAGCCATGTGGTCGTCCGTCAGCATTCGTGGCATCCACCTGGATGACACTTTTCGCATTTTCAGGTCGTCATGCAGGATTGTGTGCGCAGAACCCACAGAAATGCCAACTCTGGAGGTGATCTGCTCAACAAGCATTCAGCGATCCCCCAAAACAATTCTCTCCACTTTCTCGATCATGTCGTCAGACCGGCTTGTGCGAGCCCGAGGTTGTTTCGGTTTGTTGTCACACGATGTTCTGCCTTCATTAAACTGTCGCACCCACGAACGCACTTTCGACACATCCATAACTCCATCACCACATGTCTCCTTCAACTGTCGATGAATTTCAATTGGTTTCACACCACACAAATTCAGAAAACGAATGATTGCACGCTGTTCAAGTAAGGAAAACGTCGCCATTTTAAGTATTTAAAATAGTTCTCATTCTCGCCGCTGGCGGTAAAATTCCATCTTCCATACGGTGCTGCCATCTCTGGGATGTATTGACAATGAGCGCGGCCTCATTTTAAAACAATGCGCGTGCCTCTATCTCTTTCCAATCCGGAGAAAAAAAATCGGAGGCCTTAGAACTTGTATGCACCTCGTATGCCACTCCAGGCAACCGACAACTCCATGTCTTGGCCAAAATTCAACTACACCTCTAGTCCGCCTTATGCTGTACCTGGATATTCTGCATTGTGGGTGTTGACTGCGCCTGTTAGCAGCATGGATTTCCCACACAACTGCGGGTTCTCACCGGACCTTGAAGCAGGAGCCCCCCTGCAGCATGGTACCCACAACTGGATACCAGGGACCTTTGCTACCACCACACCACCTCCTGACTCACACTGTGACGCCCTGTCTGCTGTTACAACTGAATGTGCCTGCCTCACTGCAGAGCTCACCGATGCCCCGGCCTGCTTAACAACTCAGCACTATGAGTCCACCGACCCCCATGCTAAGAACATACGCCTACAACAGGTGATCGCACCACGTCAACTTACCTGAGACGCACACTCGAGGCAGCAGAGGATGCGGCCACACCACAGGGACAAGATGATGCCAATACCACCGTGGCGAAGATGCAGCAGACACCCTCGCAGTGATGCCTCCTCCCATGGGTCAGTGACATTTTAGCCTCTAGTGTCATGAGTGTTCCAACACCTACCCCCACTGTTGTTGCTCAGGGAATCCTATTGGTGGTTACTAACAGTACTTTTCACTAATTGAACACCACAGGACGCCCATCAGCATGCCATAAAGCTCGATGCCTTAGCACCACAAAACTGCAGCATGCAAAACCGCAGTACAAGAATTGCTAGACTCCAGTATTGTCAGCTCACCCAACAGTAATTGGTGCTCATTGATCCACTTAGTTCCTAAGAAGGATGGCTCATTTCATTTGTGTGGTGATTGCCAACAACTGAATGCCCAGACCATCTTAGATAACTATCTGATACCATACATACAGGATTTCACCCAACAGCTCCATTGTGTGCAGGTTTTCAGTGTGAAACACTGTCAGGAAGCATACCGCCAGATCCCAATGCATAAGAACAACATCCCCAAGACTGCAATAATCACCCCTTTCAGACTCTATGAGTACTGCCACATACCATATGGCATAAAAACGCCACACAGGCATGGCAACATTTTATTGATTCTGTACTATTCTCACTGCTGTACTGTTACACATACCTAGACAATATTCTTATTTCATCAACTATCTCCAAGAAGCATGAACAATATCTGTCAAGAGTCCTTAATTTACTTGCCGAGAATAGCGTTGAGATCAACGATGATAAATAGCAGCTGCGAGCTGCTAGTGTGACATTTCCAGGCTATACTGTCTCTGCAGGAGAGATCCACCCCATGTTGGAATGGGTCGCCTTTTTCTGTGACCTTCCTCTGCTTGAGACTTACTGTGACCTATGCTGTTTCCTAGGCATGATAAACTATTTTTGATGACACATCCTGCGTGCTGTATCCCTGCAAGCACTCTTGACTGATACACTTGCAGGAAAGAATACTTCCGGACTTCGCAAGGTTCTGCGGTGTGACGACATGCAACGAGCGTTCATCAGGTTAAAAACTGCACTAGCGAATGCTGTCACTCCATGCACACGTTCTCCAAAGCTCCAATATCGATCATGGCAGACACGAGTGATGCAACCACTGGCACTGTGCTCCTTCAGCACATCGAGGGTTCTGTGCAACCACTTTGTTTCTTCTCATGAAAGTTGTCTGCCTCACAGTGTAAACAGGTCACTTTCAAATGAGACTGTTTTTTCGTTTATGAAGCAGTTCATCGAGGGTAGATCGGTGACTATATATACCGACCACAAGCTGCTGGCCGATGCAGTGTCTAACCCAACAGATGACCTTCCTCCTTGATGCTTCTGACACATGGACTTAATATGTCAATTCACCACCAATGGGGTGGGCAACATTGTCGCCGACAACATGTTATGAATTGGTATGATCTTGTTCTCTTTGGACTTTGATGAACTAGTGATCCCGCAAAAGACAGACGATGACATACAGCAGTTACTACACAGTGAGTCTACCTTGCTCTCAATTGAGCCCCACCAAATTGCAGGTTCTTCCCTACTTGTCCTCTGTGACATTTCCACAGGCACAGCCCACCCCAAGGTTCTGGCTGTCTTGTGCCATAAGATATTTGCTGCTGTCCATGACCTCACACATCCCAGTATTTGGGCCACCACATGCTGAATAATGAAGTGCTTTGTTATTAGGCACATGGTGCCTAATAACGGAGTCTTTTGTGCAGACAGGGGCTGGCCAGACTGCAAAAACTGGTCCCGTTCATGTGTACCCTGCCAACACTCCAAGGCTGACTGCCATGCATACCCACTCTTGGGCTCGTTTGACATTCCTTCCCATTCAAAGGGTTTTTGCTACATCCTGTCCATCATTGACCACGTTAGTTGGTGGGGCGAGACCATTCTGATCAAGGATATAACAGCCGACTCTGTCGCATGACCCTTTATAGCCTCCCGGACCAAGTGGTTCAGCTGCCTGTCTTCAGTCACAATGGACCAGAGATCACAATTTGAGGTTGTTCTTTTTTCCAAGCTGTATGACCGATGTAGTGCAAAAAAATTATGCACAACAGCCTATCACCTGCAGAGCAACGGGCTGGCTGAGCACTGACACTGTACGTTAAAAGGCGCAATGATGTGCCATGACACGTCTTGGTCAGACACTCTCCCCTGGATCCTCCTTGGCATCTGTATGGCCTACAAAGAGGATTTAGAAATCTCCCTAGCAGATTTATTGTACAGGGTACCTCTCGTCCTTCAGGCGTAATTCATCAAGGACTCTAACACGCATGTGCAGTCCAAACTTCTGACTCTAGTAGAACGCGTCTGACACTTTGCTGTGTAGATAAGCCCTGCGCCAGCAAGGGCACACACAGGCTCTCACATTTTACTGCACAAAGACCTACACATTTGTGACTATGTATTGTTGCGTGATGACACAATGCAACCTGCGCTGTCCCCCCCACTGTACTTGAGCCCACATAAAGTGTTGCGCCACTCACTGCAGAACTTTGGCATTCTGCTCCATGGTAAAAGAGAAACAGCGTCCGTCTTGCATCTCGAACCTGCTTAGTGGCTCAACGAAGATGCAGATTTGGAGGACAACTCCACCCCACCCCGTATTTCATGTGACCCCTCACTCCCAATGCTCCTAATGGGCCGAGCTCTCCTTCCAGCTCCAGTACTGCATTTGACAATAGTGCTTCATGTATTGCACCCAGTTCAGAGGTTGCATATGAAGGATTACCCTCACCTTGCCCCCACCACAGTGATTCCACTGAGCAGCCAATGCCATTTGATGACACCTACATTGTCATCTTCCACGTTGACATGTCATCCTTTCCCATCAAGGATCTCTCTTTGCAGCTACGCGTCGACACACTGTCCGTCCTGCATGCTCCTCCACCCAAACTGGACGATTCAATCGCCCACATCTATGTCTACATCTACATCTACATCTACATCTACGTGATTACTCTGCTATTCACAATAAAGTGCCTGGCAGAGGGTTCAATGAACCATCTTCACGCTGTCTCTCTACCGTTCCACTCTCTAATGGTGCGCAGCAAAAACAAGCACTTAAATTTTTCTGAGCAAACCCTGATTTCTCTTATTTCATCATGATGATCATTTCTCCCTATGCAAGTGGATGCCAACAAATGTTTTGCAATCAGAGGAGAAAACTGGTGATTGAAAGTTCATGTGAAGATCCCATCACAACAAAAAACACCTTTGTTTTAATAATTGGCACTCCGATTCACATATCATGTCCGTGGCATTATCTCTTCTATTTGATGATAATACAAAACGAGCTGCCCTTCTTTGAACTTCTTCAATGTCAGCTGTTAGTCCCAACCATTGTGGATCCCACACCGCACAGCAATACTCCAGAATAGAGCAGACAAGCATGGTGTAAGCAGCCTCTTTAGTAGTCCTGTTGCACCTTCTAAGTGTTCCGCCAATGAATCACAGTCTTTGGTTTGCTCTACCCACAACATTATCTATGTGATCATTCCAATTTAGGTTATTTGTAATTGTAATCCCTAAGTATGTAGTTGAATTTACAGCCTTAAGATTTGAGTGACTTACCATGTAATCGAAATTTAACAGATTTCTTCTAGTACCCATGTGAATAGCTTCACACATCATGCTCCTCTGAGCGTTTGTGATCCCTCCAGACAAGAGGAGACAGCCAACACTGCCTCAATTGACAACAATGGCCCCCTCACTATTTGCATGCCACTCATGGCGCTCCATGCCCCCACACCGTTGGGCTGCCTGATCCCAGTTTCCTGGTTCAGCACTTGCTCTGCCCACCAACGTGGCAACACGATTTCATCATCAACGGTATCTACAATCACAGACCAAGTGCCACACCAACCTACATCACCACCTCTCTCCGTGTTCCCCACTAGGGAGGAGTGGGGTTCGTGGCGGTCTTCGAGCACCAGAATCAATTGTTGACACAACATGCTATCTTTGAACTACCAAAATCTTTGACTTTTTTCAAATGTGTGCCGCCATTGCAGTTTGTTCACTCTTATTCCATCACTTGGCATGTAATAGTATGTTTTGTTCAGTGTTCTTAATAATTCAGTTCAATTTTAGTATCACATAACATGCCTTATACAATCAAAGAATATAGAGTTTACATACAAAGTGGCGTTCAGGTTCTTAAAATGACAATTGTATGACCTGTTCCTCATATTGTCATAAGACGTGTTTCCTGTATTGTTTTCTAATATCCTTGTAGTCAAAAAGTTATAAATATGTCTTTGGCTCCAGATGCCTTCAGCATTTAAGTACTGTCAGTCTTTCATTTCTGGCAGAGAGAGAAAGATTTGTGATGTGAACATGGTATGGGCTGTCAGAAACAAATATTGTCAGAAACTTTGTGGTGCAACTGCTATTTTTGGTGTGAATTTGTGCTGATGAGAGCTGAACAATAAAGAACTGTCATTGTAATTGATGTCATGTTACTAGCAGACTGACTGATGAACTGAGATAATATTGTAAAAGGGGAGTAAGCTAGTTTCAATTACAACTGGCTAATTCATAAGAGAAAAATTAAATCTTCACATTTTTGCATATATGCAATGAATCATTTTATATCGAATAAAGTATTATTATTATTATTATTATTATTATTATTATTATTATTACTACTATTGTCATTATTATTATTAACTGTATTTAAATGCACAACTGGAACAAGTAACAAGAGGCCAAGATGTTAATGGAAAATGACCAGCTCATAAATGAACAAACAAGACTGGTCAAACTGAAATTTGCAGGAACCACAAACTTATAACAAAATCAAATAAAAAAAACTTGGAAACATTATGCATTCATAAAATGTGAATGGCAGCTAGATCATGTCTCCCTGTATAAATTGTACCATCATGAAATCTACAAGCTTGAAGTCCCAAAGATAACATACATGCAGTTTGACTACTACACTGTAAAGATCAAAATAAAATTAACTCCTAGGGTAAAGAATGAACTTCCAAATAAAAATTGGAGAAAATTCTTCCAAACCAAATGAATGAAACATGTCCTACACGAAATCTGGAAAGAGTCTATCAACATCAAATCACTACAAGAATTGATCATCAAATTATAGTTGACAGCAGAAGAACTAGCTCCAATCTCAGGGAGAAACATGATTGGTGGAACGAATGCAGCCAGGTGGTACAGACAAGACACCACGCTTGCATGAACTAACCATCAAGTCCAAACTTCAAGAAAAAATTAATTTAGAGCTAATAAAACACAGGAAGTCCAACTCATAAAATCATTAGATGAACAAAGCAAAAATCCTTAAAAAAAAAAAAAACTAGAAATAATAGATCTAACTTTTTTTTTTAAAAAAGCAATTGCCACATTATTAAAAAAACTTTTGGCAAATATCTTAAAAATATGAATCACCCTAAAAAAATTAAAACTGAGAGTTAAATCAGGAAAGTTGCCACATAGTAAGAAAAGAAGAGATCCTTACAGAGACATTCAACAAATTTTTAAATTGTGATGACCAAACAGAAATATGGACAAATTCATTTTAACCACCCATGGTCTAATAGATACTCAACAGCAATGAGATAAAACTCACAATCAGAAAACTAAAATATTACAAGGCTCTTGGCAAATACCTAATCTGTGCAGAAATCTGGAAAAACAAGGAAAACGTGCAGTCATATATCTCCACCAAAGCTGGTCAAAATATGGGTTGTAAAGAAAATTACAGAGCATTGGACCACAGAAATAATCTCCCCATTACATAAAAAAGGTGATAAAACCAACATAGATAATTACAGGGACTTCCAGACTTTACAAACAATATTTTCTCCTGTACAATTTACAACAAGATCAACAACACTCTGGAAGCACAATTTGGAGAATACTAGGAAGATTTCATCCACACAGCAGCTGCCCATGCCAAATTTTCAGTCTGAAACTAGTAATAGAATGTTACAAATACAGAAATAAACTATTTCCAAACGTGCCTCGTAAGACACAATGGTACAGACTGACTACCATTTCATTCTCAGCCTATCACTGGATGCAGATATGGAAGGTCACATGGACGGCACACCACTCTCCTTGCTGTTGTCTGCCAACAGATATTAGCAGACAGGATGGCCACCTATTCGAGTGCTAGCCAAGCTCAACAGTGCTTAACTTCAGTGATCTGATGGGAACCAATGTTTCCACTGTGGCAAGGTCATTGGACATACAGAACTAAACAACTCCTTATTTCATTCACATACTTCAAAAAAGCATGTGATAATATTCACAGATTCACAATTTTAAAAATCCTCAAAACATACAGTCTTCATCTCAAATTAACAAAAACCGTAAAACTAGCTTTAACCAAGACAAATTCCAAGGTAAAGTTAGGGATACAATTTCAAATGTTTTCACAATAAAAAGTCTTAGACGAGGCAATGGATTGTCTCCACCGCTTTTCAATGTTGCCATCAACTACGTCATGAGGTTTTGACACAAAGAAAATCTGCCTAAAATCAAAATTGGAGCAAAACCCTCAATGAGAACAAACTGTCTGCAGCTTGCTGATCATTTAGCTCTCTTAACTCATGACATCAAAGTAGATCATACCCAGATCTCCAGTCTCACAAAATCAACTTAAAAACAGAATAACAAGTATCCTTTCAGAAAACTGAGATCATGCCCATGAAATTCCTGTGTATAAGAAAAAGCCTTCATAATCAATTAAAAACAGGATAACAAGTATCCTTTCAGAAAACTCAGACCATGCCCATGAAATTCCTGTGTATAAGAAAAAGCCTTCATACGCAATTAAAAAATTTATATAGTTCTACTGTTCAAACACCATAGCTGAATTATGAAGTGTAACTTAAGTGAGAAACAAATGGGGATAAATAGAACCAACAAAATGATAAAGGCTCACTTTCTAGTTGGTCAACATATAATAAGAAATGCTTCTCAATAGACACTAAGTTCCAACAATACAAATCCATAACTCTTCTGGGAGTCACTTATACTCGGGAAACTTTGTTCCACATTAAAAATGAAAGAGGAACTGCTCAGCCCTTCAAAACTAAAAGAAGAATCATCAGAACTTACACAAATAAAAACAGAAGCTCAAAGGAGTCTCCCCACTGAATCTGTCTAACAGGAGACTGACCCAGTCACCAGCATGATGAATAAGAAAAGAGTATTCTTTCTTTCACTTATAGTGAATAAAAAGAAACAGGATTTTACAACAACTTGTGATGAGGAATCTTAGAAAGAAGACAGGAGGGCAATGGATCCAAACATTCAGCAAGATCTTAAAGCAGTTAAACTCCAGAAAACAGATACAGAGGACAATGATAAAATTAGTATTCTTCTTAAGAAAAAAACATTTTCAGCAGAAATGATGCATAGGAGGTCTACAGAGATTTCAGACGAGTTGCAAAAATTACAATCAGAAAGAATGAAATGGTACTGGGCAGATCACCAGAACTGAACAATACAACCTTCAAAGAAGAACTGGATGTGGAACAACTCAGGATCCAATGTGTCCAGTAAAGTTAATAATAACTAAATTTCCACTGGATGACATTGTGCAAATTTGAATGTCATCCAGTGTCAAACCTGTGAAGTTTATTCCACCATATCTGCTGGGAAAGCTTGAAGAGTCACAATAATTAACATGATTGATCAGACAATTTGGAAAAAAATTATTCACCACCGTGTAATGTTTTGAGTGGAGTTCCATATTCTGATTTAAGAAATTCCAAACTAATTTTAGTGTTAGAGTGAATGGTGTTTTTAATTAAATAAATCTGCATTCTTAAACCACATACTAAATAATTATTTTCCTTGGGTGGACACGTAAGTGCGAATTATGAATTTTTAAGCAATGATATTATTATGAATCTATTGGGAAAAAAGTAATAGTAAAAGCCCTTGATTAACATAAATTAAACAGACAACCATTATTGACAGTTAATAGTTAGTGCTGCATAAGTACACTGTTTCATGATACTATCACATTACTTGACTTTTCTAATGTTCATAAAACAGGTCTCACCGTTCAAGGGTCTCCAGTCTCTTTCCAATCGCTTCTAAACTTCCAGAAATCATTAGTAGACGTTCTGTTTCTTCAGAAGGTTTTGGATATGTGCAGCACATGCATTTAAATAAATTAGCCAGAGAAAATTCAATGGAGCCTTTGTTGCTCTTTGTTTTGTCAGTGAACTTTGTCAGGAAGCTAAACATGCCCTTCTTCTTATCTTTTTTCTTTGTTTCTATGGCCACTGCTTGTTCCTACACAAAGATTTCAAAGGTATCACAAGACATAATAATTATGATTATCAATTTTGAAAAAAATGTTTAAGTTGCTAAAGATTCAATATCTGAGTGTACCACACTCATATTCAATACATGTCTTTAGTCATTAATGAATAAAAATCAAATAATATTGAATATTGTCATAACACATTGTTTCAAATTTGAGTGCACTGAATTTGGGCCACATGTAGACAAAAAAACTGTACTGAGGGACATGCTATTACTACCTTCTCAATAAAATGAAGATACAGGTGCCAATCCATCACAAAGAACAACACAGAATCTCTGGGACACTCAACAAAGAATTTTATGTCTTGCAACAGTTTTGTTTCATAATCATTTTAAAAGAATATAGAACTGATTCTTCAGTTTCTCCTGGTGTATTCATTGATCAAACAGCCCATCAGAGTGCCAGACCTTAATGTCAAACAGGCACAATATTACAGTGATCAAATATGTCCCCATTGTCAAGTGCATAGACAAACTGAGCTTCTCAGGGCATGCAGCTGTCTTATTTCCTCACCCACCGCCCCACCCCCTCCCTCCACCCCACCCCCTGTAAGATGTTCCCTCCAAGGTCCGCCCATGAGGGTGCATGTTGGCAGCCAAGAATATGCTTGTATTGGTATATGTGGTAATGTCAATGTAGTTGCTCAGTCCACCTAGTCCCCAGATTATCATGTTTGGTGAGAATCTTCTTGCTAGACGCATTGCTGGTTCCCAAGTTTTGCTGAGATTGTTGCTGCAGTTCCACTTGAAAAGATCATCTCTGGTGCAAATTTTAGTGTCTTCTCTAATGACGCTGTCCCAATATTTGGAAATCTCCACTAAAATCCAGGCACATTCATATTCCGTCACATGATTCTCTGATAAACACTGCTCTGTGACCACCGATCTGTTAGTTTAAGTTAGTGGAGTGTGCCACTGGTATACTTGGAATTTATCTTTGACAGTGTGCAATGTTTGTCCAATATATGTCTTGCCACATTTGCATGGAATCTGATGTACTCCATCCTTTTGCAAACTGAGGTCATCTTTGACACTCACCAGTAATGCCTGTGTCTTTTTGTGGAGGCAAAAGATAGTTCTTATGCGGTGCTTCTTCAGAAAGTGCCCTCCTTTGCTGAAAGCACACCAGTTTGCAGTGTAAAAACTGTGGCTACCTCTTCCTTCATGATTTCTTCCATCTCAAGCAGTTGTACTTTAGTGGCAGGGCAAAGAATATGGTAAATGTGCCTTCATTCTGAGTATCTGTTTTTTTCAGAACACAGTTCTGAGGTGTTCCAGTTCCTGGGGCAGATTCTCTGCATCTGAAATGATGTCTGTCCTGTAAACTAGTGTTTTTAGTACCCTATTGCTCTGTGGAGGGTGGTGGCAGCTATCTGCATGTAAATACAGGTCAGTGTGCATCTTATTCTTCAGTCTCCATAGCAAATTTGATGTTGGGAAGTCAAGCAGTTTGTCCTTCCATGGGGCCAGATGGTGAACACGTCACCCACACAATAGAAAAAGCAGGTGGGTTTCCATTTGGATGCCTTCACGGCCTCTTTTTCAAAGTGAATCATATACAAATTCATAATCCCTGGTGAGAGTTGGCTGCACTTTGCAACTCCCTCCATTCACTCATAGTTTTCTCCATTAAACAGAAAATACTAGGATGTTAGGACAAGCCTGAAAATGTCAGTGATTTTCTTGCCAAATTTATGGCGAGAGGAACCCCGGGAATAATGAAACAATGTCAAAGCTCACTACGATATCAGTTTCTTGATGACCCTCTCTGGTACTTCCAATTCCTTGAGAGGTGCCCTGGTTTTGTCCTCCACTTACTTGATGGGATCAGCACTGATCTTCCTGTAGGAGTCATCATTTAACAAGTTCTGCATCTGTGTAGTCCTTGTGGGAGAAAACAACAGTATCATTGCCTTTGTCAGCAGGAAGACTGTCATTCCTTGACATTATGGCCAGGAGAAGAGCTGATGGCACTCTGGGCCATGGTATGTATTGAAATAAAGCACAAACTAACCTGTATTTGCATACAGATAGTTGCTACCACTCTGTGCCAAGGAATAGGGTATTGAAAACACTAGTACACAGAGTACAAACCATCTCATGTGCAAGGTGTCTGCCTCAGGAATTTGAACACCACAGAACCGTGTGCTGAAAAAACTAATACTAAAATGGCAGATCAGGTGCACTCTTTACCACATCCCTAAACAGAAGAAATCATAGAGGAAGAGATAAGTACAGCCTTTATACCGCACACTGACATGCTATCTGGAAAAATTAGGCGCTTACTGAAAAAGCACTGGATAAGAACTGTCTTTTGCCCAACCAATAAAACGCAGGCATTACTAGGGTGTGTCAAAGATGACCACAGTTTGCAGAAGGCTGGGGTATATCAAATTCCATGACAATGTGGCGAGACATATACTGAACAAGCAGTGCACATCGTCAAAGATCAATGCCGAGAACACCAACAGCACACTCCACTAATGTAATCTAACAAGTTGGCTGCCACCGAGCACTGCCTGCCAGAGAATCATGCTGTGAAATATGAACTTATCTGGAATTTAGTGCAGACTTCCGGATACTGTGACAGTCCCATTAAAGAAGCCATTGAAATTCGAACCAAACACAATCTTATCAATGGCGACTGTGGCTATAATCCCAGTAAGGCTTGGGAACTAGTACTTGAGTCTAATTAAGAAGATGCTCACCAAACATAATGATCTGGTGACCAGGGCAACCAAGCTACTACATCAACACTACCACAGACACTGACATAAGTGTCTCTATGACTCCCGGTGCACATCTTCATGGGCAGATCAGAGAGGGAACAGTTTGCTGTGGGAGGAGATATATGTCATCTGTGTGCCCTAAGGAGCTTAGTTCATCAATGCACCTATTAATGGCGAAATGTCTGACTGCCAAAATATTGTGCCCATTTGACACTAAGGTTCGGCAGTACATCTGTGGACTGTTCGATTACACAGAATTGGTTTTCATTTGGTGTTGTAAATAAATGTGAATATTAAAAACAGAGAAGTGGTAATGAAAATAATAAATTTCCATGAGTAATGCCACTTGAGGTGTACAAAGTCTTTTGAGGTATGAAGAAAGGAAGAACTCCTGTGAGTGTTGGTCAAGGCTGGTGCAGTACAATGCAATTAGGAAAATATTTTATAATATTTTTGGGCAAGGAACAGTTCCCCAAAACTTGGACAAAGCTGTAATATTTTTATTTCACAATAAAAGGGTCAGATAAGACAGAAAAAGCTATTGATCCTTCATCTTCCTTTTTATAGTTCACAAGATATTCACTAAAATTATCACTGAACCCAAATCACTAAATTTATCATGAAGTCCAAAGAATTAACTTAGACTTTAATCAAACGAAGGAGTCATCTGACTTTTAACATAAATCTCAGTGCCTCGGTGTATAAGTTGTAGGCTACAAGGTGTGCAACTTTGCTTCCACCATTTTTTCCCCAACATTTGAGGCTTTAATGAAACAAATTGGTTACACATGTATCATTCAAAGTATTTTCCATCACTGGTCACTACTTTCTCCCATCTTTTGGGGTAGTGTATGAATCCTGCATCAAAAAAATTGTTCATCTTTTGAAGCGATCCACAAATCGATCCACGAATCGATCCGATTTGTGACTTCTTCATGAGATCGGAAGTGTTGGTCAGCCAGACCATGCACCACTGATCTGAATAGGTGATGGACAGAGGGTGCAATGTCTGGATAATAATTCGGGTGGGGTAGGACTTCCCATTTTAATGTTTCCAAGTACGTTTTGACCTCTTATGCAACGTGGGGTCAAACATTTTCACGCTGCTAAATCACTTTATCGTGTCTCTCACTGTATTGCGGCCATTTGTCTTTTAATGCTCTGCTCAAACACATTAATTGCATTCAATAATGAGCACCTGAGATTGTTTCACTGGGTTTTAACACCTCATAGTACACAACGCCGAGCTGGTCCCATCAAATGCATGATCTTGGAGTCGTGAATATTCGGTTTGGCCGTCGACTTGGAAGCATGGCCATGATATCCCCATGATTTTTTGCTTTTAGGGTTATCGTAATGAACCCATTTTTCGTCCCTGGTCACAGTGTGATGCAGAAATCCCTTCTGTTTTTGCCACTGAAGCAACTGTTCACAAACACACAAATGCTGTTCAACGTCTCTTGGTTTCAGCTTACACAGGACCCAAGTTTCTTCTTTCTGAATCATGCCCATAGCCTTGAGACGTTTTGATATGACTTGCTGTGTCACTCCCACCAATCGTGCCAATTCTTCTTGAGTCTGATGCGAGTCTTCACTCAGCAATGTCTCCAATTCTGCATCTTCAAAAGATTCTCTCTTCCACCACTAAGCCGGTCTACGATGTTAAAATCACTGTTCTTGAAGTGTTGAAGCCACTCACAACATGTTCTTTCACTAATAGCATCCTTACCATACGTACTTGAGAGCATTTGATGAGACTCAGCCGCTGTCGCTGTTTTCTTCATACTGAAACAAAACAGTAACACCTCCCACAAATGATGAGAATTTGGCTCGTAAACTGACATTTTCAATCAATAACAACTTTATGATGCAGACACAAATCAACTAATGTTTGAATGAGGTTACGTTGACTGAGCTCCAAGCTAACTGCCTGACATCTGCGATCTGTTTCTTTCGACCGCTACTTACCGTTGCCGTCACCTGTCGGCAAACAGCGGAAGCAAAGTTGTACACCTTTTCTATGTCTGACAGTCTAGGGTTCAATCCCCAGTCACTCCAATGAATTTTTCTGTCACTTCTGGTAATGACTTGGTAATTTGAAAAGCAACAATCCATACTGCAGTTTGCAGTTCATACTAAACTGTGGGACCCCCTAAGGTTGACAGGGGAAATCAAGTTAATGAAAGGCAATGGCATATCAACTCTAATAGGACCATGCTTAATAAAGTACTACAGTGTTCAGACTAATCATTGGCTTGATAACAGATTTACGTTATAGCAAAATGAGCAGGTGCTAGTCATAAACAAAACTCTGGCGTGGAGAAATGCTTACAAATACATATCACATTTGTTAATGGCTGGCACAGGGGGTACTACACAGGTGCCAATGGCTGTAACATGGATTTGTTTGTATACCTTCCCTTCAAAGGAGAAATAGTTGTGAGTTAGGATAAAGCTAGTACCGTGTACGAGCAATGAGATAGTGGGCTTGGACTCTGAAGGACATAGCAAGAGGTAGTGTTCAACAGTAGCAAGACAATGGGCCAGAGAGTTGTTGGTGATAGGGAACTGGCATCAACAGCGATGAGTAGGGGTACAGGAGGTAAAGGGTAGAGCCATGGGCACCTGCACAGAACCCTCCTCTGCCAGCTTGTCCAGGTAACATTCCTTGCATCCCAGAGTCTCAAACGTCTGGTCTGGTTCAGGTTTAACAGTTTCCGCCCCTCTGTCCTACATGCCCTGTCAATACACGTCCCCTCACCCTCTTTGTGCAATGCTCTTTGCCAATGCACCCACTGGCCTTTTTTCCTTTTTCTGCCCCTCTCATTTTTCTCCCCTCCCTCCCCCCTGTAGGCCCTGCATGCAGTGCTGACTGCTCTCCCCACACATGTACCCTGTGGTCCCTCCCTCCCCTACCGCAGTTCCCACACCCGCACTCCACTCTGGATTGCTGCTTGTGTTCAGTGTGATACAATTGCATTCTGGCTAGAGAAGCTGGAGATGCAGTTGTGTGTATGTGAGGTGCATTTGCTTGAGTGTATTTTCTTTCCTGAAGAAGCCTCTGGCCAAAATCTAAACGTATAACAGTTTTTTCCATTGTGTCTGTCTGAAACTCAATGTGTCATCTTAATGGTGAGTAGCAAACCTATCCTTTTCATAATATTGTTGATACTCCTACTTGGACTTTCCATTGTTTGAAATCCAAAATTGACGGAGGAGTCAAACCCCACACCTGTATCACCAAAACAGTCCTAGTGGAAGTTTTCAAATTTTTAAGATGTGGAAATGAAGAAAGACTATGTAGTAATGGGAAATTTTTGAATCACCATCATTGTGGTGATTACAGTATTATTTTGCTTCAGAGAAGAAAACCTTCAACAACAAATAAAAGAACTTAATACAGTGTGCTTGAATGTAGGTCTGTAATTTAATTATATTAAGAATGGAATAATGTGCAATGAACACAGTAAAACAAAAATTTTACAAGTTAATAATGAATTTATACAACCAAGGAGCGATTGTATTTATAGCAGTTGTGGACAACAACTGGTTGGTAAACTAAAGAAATAAACGAATAAAAATTACTCTTTGCACAAGAAGTATGGCTTTAAAAATAAGACTATGAAGTGTTTGAAAAGGAAAGTTTACAATCAATACATATTACTTATTTTGACTTGTGGCACACAGACATGGACATATTCAAAAACTAAGTGCTGCTCAGCAAGCAATGGACAGACACACACTGATAATTACTGGGGGAGAGAGGAAAACAAATGAATGGATCAGGAAACAGACTTGAATGGGAGACTTACTTGTCGTAGTAATGACATTGACATGGAGGTGGACATGACATAGTGCCAGGTGAATGGATGGTAAATGGCCACCTAGAGATAAGGAAAGGCTGAGAGAATGACCTAGTGAAAGACGGGTAGAAAATATTTTCAAATAACATGGATATGGATAGCTGAAGACCACCTTAACACATGGAAAGTCAAGAGAAACAATTTATCTACAAATGGACATCAAATAGCAGATGATAATGATGAAGACAGAAATCAGATGCATGTTATTCTTAAAAAATTAATTAAAAAACAATGTTAGTAGTTACTGGCAGCTAATATATGTAAAAATGGTCAACCAGAGTAATTTTTGTAATGTATTTCTGACTCATTCCTCATGAAGTCTCTACTTCACATTCTTATTTAAGAAAATTAAAAAATATATATACACATATGTAAAACTACTGAACGTGGGAAGGACCTGCTCTATTTTACCCATTCTCGTCACTAGAATAATTCCTTCACTTCCCATCTTAACAACCGTTGCCAGGCCAATGTGCACATCAAAAAGTGACTTAACCAATTCCAGTCTCCCTCCAGTCCTGATTCTTCACCCTTTTACTCTCCTGGTAACCTTCCAGGTACTCCTCATCACCAAACTGGTTTCACCTTCCTTACTTGAATCCCAATACAGTGGACCCAGTAACATCCCTGTGGAATGCACGTTGATTAATGTATTATTCTGTAGAAAAATAATCCCATCATCTGGTTATTAACATGGGTCACTGACTTTGCATTTTTCAAACTATTAAGCTGCAAAATTAAAGATATTTTTCACACTGCTTACAAACCTAACCACTATGATTCCACCCCAAAAGTCCGATACAACCTCCAGCAGCTTCAAAACATCTTTTTTCCACTCCAAAACCTGTCATCTGAATCCATGTCTCTCCACACATTGTCAGTCACACACACACACATGCTTTACCTAACCCCCAAGCTCAACTAAAGGAACTCCACTGTTTTCCCTACTGGTCATTCCATTGTGGTTGGCTACACACTCCTGAGAAAGATTCTTTACCTTTTTTGCCTAGCACCTCCAACTGATTTATCAACAGTCCCCTTCCCTGAGTCAAAATAATAAACACTTATTCCACTAACTCAGCACAATTTCTGGCCCTTTACCACAAGCATCCTTGCTTGTCAATGGGGAAGTTACATTCCTGTACACCATGATGATCCAGCACCCTTATAACCTTGCTGTGATAGTACACTACCTTTCCAGTGTCCTCCTGATACAAAACCCATCACCTCCTTCCTAATCCTTTCCTCCTTCCTAATCCTTTGAGGCAATCATGTTCTTATCCACATAACTATTTCTTCGTTGAAAGTCAAATCTATAAACAAATCCCTTCTACTCCCATAGGCACCTCCATAATTGCCATCCTGTGCTAGTCCAATTATGGAGCACTTGGAGGACTCCTTGTACCCTCTCAGTATCTAAAATCCCTTGTTTGGTTTAGATTCATTGAAGATGTCTTGGTCTGGACCCATGGCATGGCCAATATCAGCTATTTCCTCCAGGATCTCAACATCTGTTGTCAAATCTACTTCACTTGATCCTTGCCAAATCAACAACCTATCTTCCAAGACATTGATGCCAACCTCTCAGATTGCTCCTGTCACCCATAACATAGCAAAGAGTCTCTTTCTTAAAGCACTTACAATCGTAAGCAATACATTTACAGTGAGAAGTAAGAGTTACCCAAATACTGCATGCCAATAACCTTTATGATCATTTACAGATAGGCTATCTTGCCCAGATAATCCAGAAACATTTTCTCATGCTGTCTCTTCCTGTGACACCAAAACACCTGTCATCACTATAAACTAGTCATTGACTAGTACTCTACTTAGCACTTAATATCATCAAACACTGAAAAAGTCAACTACATCCTTCACCAGACCTAGAACTACCTAGCATCACGATTTAAAAAAAGAGAAGTTTCCCACTCAGAATTCTATCATCCTTACCAAAAGTGATACTCTAACTCTCATCCAATCTGAACAGTATTCTAGTCCATCCTTATTCCAAACCTCCTTCAAATACTGCATTCCAAGGGTCATTCTTATGTGGATGACTATTACCCAATCACTTCACAATTGCCATTTTGGGTGGGAGCACTGTGAGCTATTTGTGTACTCTGCTATTCATTGTACTGAAGGACGTGTCTGTCAGCGGTCTAGTCGTGCATTACAAATGCCCTCACACATATTGCCAATGATATGTTAGAAAAACTACTTGTGTGAAATGAGGCATCAGCTTTATTGAATCAACTCAGCAGACTAGAAACAGTATTCATGATGACAGCTTGGAAGGACATACGCCAGAGATTTAATAGTGTAAATCTGAAATTGCAAAGTGTAAATATTGATACTAAAATAATGCACTTGTAGAGTTTATTGCATCTATTCATGGTATGTTCAACTATTATGAAAATAAATCCATGGAGATTGTGACTGACATAGACTATGAATGCACCTATAAAAGATCATGAAAATGCAAACTACACGACGACGAAGAAGCGGACTCTGAAGAAGTTTTTCTGACTGGAAGGGAAAAGTTTGGAGTAGAAACATTTCTCCCAGTGATAATTAATTGAAATGCTCAGCTGCCAACAGGTGTTGTTGATATGCCTTCACGTTGACAGCTGAAAATGTGTGCCCCAACCGGGACTCGAACTCGGGATCTCCTGCTTACATGGAAGACGCTCTGTCCATCTTTTTTTTTTTTTTTTCCTCGTTGCATTGGATTTGGTCATTGTGGACGTACATGACATTGGTTTAAGTTCGTTTCTTGGTCTTTCCACTCAGTTTTTTATCACAGAGGCCAACCAGCTCTCTGACCAAACACGTTGAGCTACCGTGCTGGCGCCCATCTGAGCTATCGAGGACACAGAGGAATGGCGCGACTGCAGGGACTTATTCCTCGCATGCTTCCCGTGAGACCCACATTCTCAACTGTCCACAATCTACATACGTAATGTTCCTAATAGATATAGATAGAAGCTGCACAGTCATCAATGGTATCTGTTCTTTCGGGAGCAGTTACTATCTTCATATAGTTGAAAGGCTACCCGGCCATTGACCTTCATCTGTGTGAATGTGCACAAGTTGCCTGAACTCTTACGGGAATCATCACTTTAGAGGGCAGGGCACGAGTAATGAGTGGATGGGTAAATATCTATTAGGAACATTACTTATGCAGATTGTGGACAGTTGGGAATGTGGGTCTCACGGGAAGCGTGCAAGGAATAAGTCCCTGCAGTTGCGCTACTCATCTCTACATCTGTGTCCTCGGTGGCTCAGATGGATAGAGCATCTGCCATGTAAACAGGAGATCCCGGGTTCGAGTCCTGGTCGGGGCACATATTTTCAGTTGTCCCCATCGAGGTATATCAACAACACCTGCCAGCAGCTGAGGGTTGAAATTAATTATCATTTATTCTAAAGCTGCACAGTCATCAATGATATCTGTTCTTTCGGGAACAGTTACTATCTTCATATATTGCTCCCAGTATCTGACAACTTGTATGCCATATTAGTGAGAAGGAAGGAAAGATATAGAACATTGTTGGACTCCTTCACAGTTTTTAGTGACCTTAAGAACAGTTCCCCTGTTATTGCTGAATTTGCAGCAAAACTTCAAGCGTCATACAGATTTTAGCCGAGCGGTCTAAGGCGCTGCAGTCATGGACTGTCCGGCTGGTCCCGATGGAGGTTCGAGTCCTCCCCTGTGCATGGGTGTGTGTGTTTGTCCTTAGGATAATTTAGGTTAAGTAGTGTGTAAGTTTAGGGACTGATGACCTTAGCAGTTAAGTTCCATAAGATTTCACAGACATTATTATGATACTTATTTAGAGCTGTCCTTCCCTAGTGAATGTGTACGTTTCGCAGAACTTTTGAAATCTTCTGAGATTAGTGATAAACCAGTCAAAATGAGTAAATTTTTATGGAAAGAGAGTTTACAGTCCGTGTTCCGAATGTTGACATTGCATAATTCTATGTATGGCACTTACAAATTTTTCAGCAGAATGCTTGTTTTCGGCGCTTAAAAGACTTAAATCATACCTACGTTCTACGTTGTCTGAGGAGAGATTGAACGCCTTGTCTATTCTTCATGCCGAAGCCTACCTCCTAACTGATAACCCTCTGAACTGTGAAGATATGATCAACGAGTTTTCTGCTGTCAAAGCCAGATGCAAACTTTGCTGGCTGGTGAGTTTGTTTATTTATTAATATTAATTTTGAAATTTTAAGATTACAATGTGATTTTTGTTATAACTCAGAGCACATTCATTGGATTTACAAACTACTTTTTACCTGTTTATTTTACAATTTCTGATGGCAGAATGCGGAACTAAAACTCATTTACATGCAGACATGACTGAAGGCACCCGACAGTACTAAACAATACCTGAATGACCCAGGCCGCTCGGAGCTGTACAGACTCATACTGCTACTGTACTATATTACAACTGATGTATATTCTTGGCGTCTCCTGAAATGTGTATAGTTATTGTAGAAATATATGTTATCGGAGTGTACACTCAGATGAGAAAGTGTTTATAAATAATGTAGTATGGTTCAGTCAATAAATACGTAAAAGCTTTGCTTCTACTATTAGAAAGAGCTATGGCGAGAGCAGTAGCTGCAGTACAAAACTTTTCAGCTCTTACATGGATTAAAGGTATTGTGTACACTTATTATGCAGCATCTAGCTACACAGACCCTAATGCCTTACACGTTAACTACGAGTATTAGATTATAAAACAAATTTGATTTTTCCACACTAGTCTGTGTAAAATTTTTTTTTTTTTTTTTTTTTTTTTTTTTTTTTTTTTTTTTTTTTTTTTTTTTTTCCCCCCCCTGCTACACATTCAAGTTATTAGATTGTAAAACAAGAGTTTAATTTTAATTTTGAACGCATATCTGTAAAAGTACATATTAATTTCAAATGTATGACACGTTCACTTCAATTGTTAGATGGTAACACAACTTTATTTTCATTTTCAATGGTTTCGTGTAAAAGAACATATTAAAAGTGAATGTATAACAAAAATCCATTGTCTCCTACACACTCTGCTGAATTTTTATGCCATAAAAGAAAAATTATTTTCCTCTTGTCTTTCAACAAAATAATGTGTTAACACAGTGCAGTTTTAAGTTTGTTTTATCCGCTGCTGTACACCAAGTAAAGTTCAGAAACAATATTACATTTTGATTGAGTGCGACTAGACCGCTGACAGACACATCCTTCAGAACAATGAATAGCAGAGTACGGAAATAGCTCACAGCACTCCCACCCAAAATGGCAATTGTGAAGCGATTGGGTAATAGTTATTATTTAAATCATGTTTTTTTTTTGGTGGGGGGGAGGGGGGGGGGGTCATATAATATGATCTGCCTAGGGACACAAAATTTTTAAATCTGCCACTGGATTTAGTGAATAATAACTTAGCTGAATTATTCCAATCATTCCTAGTTGCTCAGATCCGGTCAGGGCTCATTCAACTTTGTTCAATCCAAATTGTAATGGAAATGTTGATGAAAGAAAAAATTTCATATGGACACCTGTGTTCCAGGCTCTTTTTATCGTAAGATAATCATAAAATTACATCCTATTTGAATGAGTGAAATAGGCATTCACTTATATTGGCATGCCAATAACAACTGAAGCTTTTTAGTTAACAGTGACAAACATTAGAAGCACTACACATTTTCCTCAAACATTAAAATTATATTTTATTTACAAGATTAATATCAAAAACAGTATTACCTGCTGAGTTTGTGCTTTTGGTGATTCCCTTGTTCCCCAAGAAATATTATTGAGATTGAAAACAGAGTAAATGATGAGAAGTAGATACATGCTTGGTATAGTGATATAATACACCACAATAGGTGGTAAGCAGTACATTTCTTTTGGATGAAATATAGCTGCAATTAAAAATTCAGCTGCACAGAGAACTAAGAAAAGCGATGAAGGTGCGAGAATTCCATCCTCTTGTATCTGTAGTATCAGACCAACTAGTACTGCCATCATAACCAATGAATAACCCACTGTGATAATCATGGCAACAGTCAGCTGGAATCAGACAAAATCTTCAGTTAATATCAGAAAGAATATTACATAAGTATTGTTAGTAATGCATATTAATTAACTGTGGAATAGATGTTTTACATTTTTTTCCAAACCAGCAGAAAATGCCACATCACTCCGTCTACATTATAACAACAGAAAGATATATGATATCAGGATCTGACATCACAGACTTCTTTTAGACTTTCATCGTACTATATATGGTCTCCAAAGTGTTGAGCTTCCTTGTTGGACCAAACACTTCTCTTGGGTGAGATATTTCCTTATGCAGTCTCCATCGGCATTTAGTCTATCACTGTGCAATGTTTTCCTCATGGCTTTAAATCAAAGATTATTAACTTGTCTGCAAAACCACTTTATTTAAATAGTTATGTACAATAATCTCATTTTTTTTGTAAATTGTGGTCACATGCCAGATGTGAAAAAGTATCACATTCTGCAACTCTTTAGTACATAGGAAGGGGACTACTCAGTCTATACAAAGTGATAGTAAGTGTATGATGGGAAAACGAGAGGATTATTATATGTTTTGTAAACAATATATCATGGTTACCTTGAGGTCTGAAGCCTCATTCACCATTTTCATGTTCCATAGATCCCATGAAGAAGGAGAACCTTCAGGGATGCGAAACAAGTGAAGGTATATATAACAACAGTTAAGAAATTCGTAGGAAATTATCCGTAAACTACATTAAAAATGAACTATCACTGTACTGCATAATACCATTTGTACTTATTCCAGCTAAAGCTAACCTAGTAAATTAGAAACAAAGTTGCTACTCTGTGAAAAGTCACTGATTCCATGTTTCTATTAAACAGTGCAGTTTAATATTTACTTGAGTACATTAATAGTTTTAAGGGAAAATAGTTACCTGCATCTAATAATGCCTGTTTACAGTACACTAGTAGTGTACTACTACACTACTACTTGCCATGTAACTTTACAATGGGCACTGCTGTTTACCAGGTAGTTAATAGGAATTTTAATTTTCATTCCTAGATGCCAGATAAGCAGGAAATTTGTAGAAAGACTAGCAAATAAAGTGTGCTTTTAATTTTGTTTTGTGCTGGTCATCAATTCCAATTTCCAATTGCTTTTAATTTTCTTCTGTACTTGTCGTCATGTCATTCCTAAGAGGCAGAATTTCAAATAACTCGCAATTGGGGAATTGCTCTTCAGAGAGGCCCACAGGCTATTGTGCCCCAAAAAGGTTGAATACCTTTCAACAAGGGTCATCACTTCCAATTTCTTGTTTCATGTTAGATGCGAAGGTTGAATACCTTTCCACAAGAGTATATAACTTCACTCTTAACCCTACACATGGAGGCAAAATCTGCACAAAAATTATTTACATGTTCAATATTGCGATACTAAAAGTCACAGTTCACCTCAAATAGCTGTTTATTAGGAGTTACAACAATATTAAATAGTGAAAGTATTGGGATCTGAATTTAAGAATTCCAATATGCTCAAAGAGACGTGCGCAACACGTGAAGTCAATGTAGAGGGTGGTTGTAAATAAATTTTTACAATTTGAGTCAGTGTAGACAGAAAACTATTTACCATATGTGTACCCACCTTCATAGGAATGATGTTCAGACTGTGTGCTGTAGGATTTGCATTGTTGGTAGTATTAGTGCCATGAGTTGCCATCATGTGCCAATACTGGTACAGCAACATAGGGATGAAAAACAAGCATCAGTGTGCATTACTGATGCAGACAGTAACCATGAGTCTGCACAAGGTGAGCTGTTTTATCAAAACAGAAATAGTGCTGCTGCTCTTTGCAAGTATTGATGAATTGAAGGAATACAGAGAGGTCTTCTTCCCACATCGGGGTTGAAAAACACGAGTCAAAAGTTCAAATTAACTGGCAATCTGGTAACTGCTCCTGGGAGAGGCAGAAGGACTATTGTGCCACAGATTACTGAAGAAGTTACTGTTGCTGAGAATGCTGCTGCAATGTGTGGTCTTTAATCAGTGCATGAGCTGTGTCACAACAGCTGAACATTCCACTATTCACCATTTGAAAAGCGCTATAAACAACTGTGATATGGTATCCATAAAAAACTTCCAGGCTGACATGAATCGAGATGATTGTCACATTGAGTTACATCTGTAACTTGGAATGTAAGTGTGCTACGCAATTAGCAAATGTTACCTCTCACATGGAAACTAAAATGTTTTTATTTCAAAGGTTTATTCATAATTTCTTTACTGCATGTCTTTAAAAATGTTTGTACAATGTTTCGCTATCATACAGTCATCTGTTTTTCATGAAGGCCCTCTCAAGTGGTGAAAGTATCTTTATAACCACCCCGTACTTGACACAGTATTCTTACAGCTCACTTCTTCTACTGAGGGTGTACTTCAGATGCATTGCCCCATTGTGCATAAGACAATAAGAAGTAACTGTCTGCAAAATGATCCAGCACTATTGTTGTTTGGTGAACACAATAAGATATATCTCTAAGACCAAACGACCGAGCGAGGTGGCGCAGTGGTTGGACACTGGACTCGCATTCGGGAGGACGACGGTTCAATCCCGCATCCGGCCATCCTGATTTAGGTTTTCCGTGATTTCCCTAGATCACTCCAGGCAAATGCCGGGATGGTTCCTCTGAAAGGGCACGGCCGACATCCTTCCCCATCCTTCCCTAATCCGATGAGACCGATGACCACGCTGTCTGGTCTCCTTCCCCAAACAACCAACCAACCAACCTAAGACCAAATCATGGCAACCTGAACTTCTTGATTAGTTTATCTATTTGTTGACTTCTTTCTGACCTGTTATCCAGCTGGGATCCAACAAAGTTTTCACAGTGTTTCATTTTGTGTATCATAATTAATGCCCACTTCTGATGCTAGCAGTATCTTTGCCTGCTTAATATTGCATAATATGAAATTAACTCGAAATCTGTTTGCCAAAGTTCAATAGTAGACCCATCAAAAGCAGATTCATTAGGTTTATTTATACAGGCATTGCCTACTCCACCAGCAGATGTAAGGTTTGCCAACTCAACTGTTAAACAGATCGCAAAAATCATTAGGTCATTGAAAAGCAGTACCCTTTTGGCTACAATGGAATCTCAGCCAAGGTACCAGAACCCTGTACTAACTTGCTATCACCATCTCCCCCATCTTTCTTCTGCTGGCATCATTCCCTTTAGTTACATTTGTAGTCACACACAATGAATCAATTTACATTTCCTGAAAGAGTAAAATATGTAATACTAATATTTATGTTCTGCTTTGTCTTTTATTAAATTGTAAGGGACATTAATAAATGTAAACAGAATTTTATAGTTGACAATGTAGCCTCAAACCCAGAGACATTAATAAATGGTTGTTTGCCAATTCTCTGTTATTAAACTGTGGAAAACTTGCTACATGCAGTTAAGAACTTGTAAGAGGTTTCCCACCAGTACAAGCCTAAAATACGATGGCAAACAAATAGAAGAACTAGCCAGTGTTAAATTCTGCAGATTACAGCTTGATAATAAATTGAACTGGGAGGAACATACCACAGAACTGCTGAAGCACCTAAACAGACCTCCATTTGCAATGTGAATGTTGTCAGGCATAAGTGATTTAAAAGTGAAAGAGCTCCCATATTATTCTTCCTTTAAGTCCTTAATGTCATATGGGATTATTTTTTGGGGTAACTCATCAAGTCAAGTTAAAGTATTCCACATCTAAAAACGTGTTATTAGAATTATTTGTGATATAAATTCTAGAACATCCTACAGAGGCCTGTTTAAGCACCTAAGGATACTAACTACTGCTTCCCAATACATTTATTCCTTAATGAAATTTGTCATTAAGAATACATCGCTTTTTCAAATCAACAGCTCAGTTCATGGAATGAATTCTAGAAATAAGAATAATCTTCACCAGGATTTAAAGTCATTTACTTTGGTCCAACAGCCATAAAAAGTTTAACCATTAATAAAGTTCAGTTTAAGGGAAGTCTAAAGGATTCATTGATGGCTAACATCTACTACTCTGATGAATTTCAAAATTTAACCAACTGATGTGTATATGTCACTAATAATATCAAATAATGTATTAGTATAATCTAACTTCTGTACAAATTCATTGCAGTAATGCGATCGTTGCAAATAAGTGTTGTAAAATGATATTTCTATTTGATGATGCATGGCTACATATAGCCTAATAATTATTAAATGCACATCAGTGTGCTGATTATTTACATGTTTTATGTCAAATTACTTATTAACTTTTAAATGAAAATACATTTAAGATTTATTTTACTTATTCCACATCCATGAAGATCATTTCACATGGTGTTTGTGGAAGGCACATTAGCATATTTGCTTTTCTGTGTAAATATTTATTGTTATAATAGAGGGAAACATTCCACGTAGGAAAAATATATCTAAAAACAAAGATGTAGTGACTTACCAAATGAAAGTGCTGGCAGGTCGACAGACACACAAACAAACACAAACATACACACAAAATTCAAGCTTTCACAACAAACTGTTGCCTCATCAGGAAAGAGGGAAGGAGAGGGAAAGACGAAAGGATGTGGGTTTTAAGGGAGAGGGTAAGGAGTCATTCCAATCCCGGGAGCGGAAAGACTTACCTTAGGGGGAAAAAAGGACGGGTATACACTCGCACACACACACATATACAGACACAAGCATAAATATTTATTGTGTGTTATTGTTTGTTTGACATGTTCTACATCCTGGAAGATATCCTCACTATGGATCTACTGGAATAAAACATACATATAATCTTTACTCTAAAGGTGGAGATAAGTAAGGAACCTCTAAACACAGACCCATATCCTAGATGATTAAAATGAAATTTATTGTCAGAGGAAAATGGGGGACTCGTAAGGTCTGCAGCAGATACAAGCCAATTAATTAGTTAGTTACATGTTCCATGCAACTGTTTGAGTGATTCTTTTATCAGAATGATATGGAATGAGAATTTACATGATATATGTACATGATTAGTGCTAATATTAATGAACAAATTTTTTTAATCCAAAGTTCACAGATAAAAAACAATGTATCCTTCCCAGAAATATCCCAGAGAACAGGGGAACAGACATACAACCGTTCACAAAAACCAGTTTAACTCTTATAATGTTACATAACTCATATATGCAATCAGCATAAAAATATCTCACTGTAGCCTAGTCAATGAAGACCAAACAAGTAGAACAGGACAAAAAAATTCATGTAGTCAAACATTTTTGGACAGTGACTGGACAGAGTGCCAAGAACAACATAGGCCTACTAAAAATCCCGACTGGTGGAGTGTGGAGATGATTTCTGGCAGAAATGTTTCCAAACACAAAATTAAGTGACATTACATTTCTTATAAAAGAGGTCCTTTGCAGAAAAAAAATCAGCCACAAATAACACAAAAGAAATTGTATTTCTTTCCCAGTTTCAAGCATCTAGTTCCCTTCTTCAGAAGATAAGAATTAACCCATTCTTAGTGAGCGTAAGAAATAAGCAGGTGTATGCAGCATAGTACTGTAGTCATGTGGATCATAGTACATGAACAAATATGGTATAAGAACACTAAATAAAAAGTACTGTGGCCATTATGACTACAATATCATGCTGCATATTCGAGTGTATTTTTGATGCTCAATAATAATGTGATAATTCTAATCTTCTGAAAAAGAGTGTGTGAAACAAGTAAAAACAGAAATTTCTTTTGTGTAGCTGGTTGCTTATTTTTTTCAACAAATATACCTACAGTTGCTAAAGATGAATAAAGTACTAATTAAGGTCCTGTAACAGTGTTACATTTCGAAAACAGTGACCAAAAGCAAACTGCAAACTTTTAGCAATTTTGCTACTGATAGAAAGCTGTTTGGCTTACAGATAATGAATTATACACTAATCTGAAGCTCACTGAAGATGCCTTGTAACTAAGGTGAACCACATCTGGGTGCACAAATTAAAGAAAAAAAATTAATGTGCAGCATGCAAAAGGCATTTTTCTTTTGCACTACTGCAATTTATGATACTTGCAACTGCTTTGTGTTAAACTCTTTATGTGTTTGAGGATAGTCTCATGTACTACAGGGGAAATGTAGTCCACATATTGCGCCAGTAGATTTTATGCCCATTCAAATGGTTCAAATGGCTCTGAGCACTATGGGACTTAACATCTATGGTCATCAGTCCCCTAGAACTTAGAACTACTTAAACCTAACTAACCTAAGGACATCACACAACACCCAGCCATCACGAGGCAGAGAAAATCCCTGACCCCGCCGGGAATCGAACCCGGGAACCCGGGCATGGGAAGCGAGAATGCTACCGCACAACCACGAGATGCGTATACCCATTAATTAATGCATTGTCATTAGATGATAGCTTTTTGTGTAATGGCATATTAGTAACAGATGTTGGAGGACTGCTTGAATCCAGGCCTTGTCAGTAGTGGCACTAAAGTGGAATAAGTTTGTACTTGTATAATTTTACAGTTTCTCCTTTAAAATAATTAGAATTAGTAATTTTTCATAGTGATATTATCACTTTTCTTAGTATTTAAGTAATTAGCATTTTTTGTGTGATTTACCGTTCGCTGATGTTTGGGAGATGGTGTTCACGTTTAATTGACCTGTTACTAAGATCCACCCAACATTTTTGAGACTGATCAATTTCCAGTATCTCTGCCATTTTTATTGGGTTTATAGTATGAGTTTTTACAAAGTGACCACAATGGGCCCCAGTCCCTTTGTGCAAACACTACTGGAGTATTAATTGACAATTGATAACTGAATATGGTATCTTAAAGAAACAATTCACATGGTTTTACCTGTTAATGAGGTATTTTTATTTGAACTTAAAAAAAATAGTTATGTTTGGAAAATTTATTGCATTCATGAATTGACATGTGTGGTCTTATTAAATTTGAATTGGATTCATTCTGAACCTATTCAGATGAGATGTGTGTAATTTACATTTCCTTGCATAGATACATAAGAATAAAGAAATATGTCTTCCACTTGGGTTTTGGTAATTCACAGTAGTATAATATGACATAATCTCAAAGGGAACCAGTAGCATCTTTAAATTGTTTTATGAGTTTTTATGGAACATTCAATGACTACTTTTGTGTTGGACATTTAGTATTTTTTGTCATTTACTTAACTGTAATTTTAAGAAACTTGACTATGTGTAAGTCCCCTTCAACATACAATAAATGGGAAACAAAAGACAATGTAACAGATCCCTCTTTAAACCCCCACAAGTGTCACTCCAACACTAACATGGGTCTTACAGATAGGGAAAGGATAGCACAGGGCCCTTGCCAGCTTGGATTATTGGGTGTAATTCATGGATAATTTATTGAGAATTTAAAATTTTCCTTCGTACATGTAGTTGCAGCTTAGATACATGCTTCGAATCTAGCATGAGTTCTTACAGTGCCTGCATTACCAACAGATCCATCCCTTCAGAAAAGAACCAGTTCTTATTGGTAAAAGCCACTGACAGGATAAGCTTTCAGCCACCTGCTGAATACACTAAAAGTGCCTCCCCCATCAACTAGCCAATTGGAAGGCATAAGAAAGGGGGCACATGGTTGCTGCTGGCTGTGTCCTGCAGAGCAGAGGAGAGTGAAGTCACTCTCTTGAGTTCCAGCCATTGTACCAGGCAAATGGTTTCTAGCTTTCAGGTAGAGCAGGCAGCCTCGTGCCATCCGCCTCCATCTCTGTTCTCTCCAATCAGTCACTTGCTATTGTACAGATGTGAACTACTTTCCTCCTTCCTTCCTATTTCCATATTTTGCTATCACTCTAACTGTCAGATGCCCCTACAGATCAGCCTGGACAAGCTCTTCTGTATTCTGTAATTTCAGAATATACATCTACATAGATACTCTGCAAGCCACCATACAGTGCATGGCAGAGGGTATCCTGTACCACTACTAGCCATTTCCTTTCCTGTTCCACTCGCAAATAGAACAAGGGAAAAAAGACTGTCTATATACCTCCAGATGAGCCCTAATTTCTCATATCTTATCTTCGTGGGCCTTAAGTGCAATGTATGTTGGCAGCAGTAGAATTGCTTGGCAGTCAGCTTCAAATGGTAGTTCTCTAAATTTTCTCAACAGTGTTTCTCATAAAGAACATCACCTTCCCTACAGGGATTCCCATCTGAATTCCTGAAGCATCTCCGTAACATGTGTTGTTCAAACCTACCAGAAACAAATCTGGCAGTCCACCTCTGAATTGCTTCACTGTTTTCCTTCAATCTAACCTGGTATGGATCCCAAACACTCAACAGTACTCAACTGGTATAGGAATGAGGCCTAAGCACAATGAGAAACTCAGACAGGAGAGTACTGCAAATGTTAGAATAAGGAAAGGTTCTCATAAAAGTATAATTAAAAATAATGTAAGTATATTCCATCAAAATATTGGGACTTCAAAGAATAAAATAGATGAGCTTCTGGTTTGTTTAGAAGATTTAGAAGCTGAGGATGAAATAGATATACTATGCCTGTCTGAGCATCACATTGTTACTGATATGGATAAGGTAAATGTAAGTGGATATAAGCTCCCTGCACATGTAATGAGAGAAAATATGGAGAAAGGAGGAGTTGCCATATATGTCAAAAGTTATCATTGTGCAAAGAGTATAGAAACAAAAACGTTTTGTGTAGAGAAACATACAGAAGCATGTGCCTGTGAGCTTAAATTAAATAAAGGCACATTTATAATTGAAACTGTATATAGGTCCCCATCAGGAAATTTTCATCTATTTCTGAAAAATTTTGACTCCTTGTTGTTCTATCTGTCTGACAGGGGGAAGCAAATTATTATTTGTGGGGACTTCAACGTAGATTCTCTGAAAGAGGGTAATAGGAAAAATGACCTTGAAGTATTACTTGGTTCTTTCAATTTGACACCCATTATTGATTTTCCTACTCGGGTGGTAAAGTATAGCAGCTCACTGATAGATAACTTCTTTATAGACCAAGATAAGTGTAACCAGATAAATGCTCAGCCTGTTGAGAATGGTCTTTCTGATCATGGTGCACAGCTAGTTACAATATATGACATAGCTCCATTCAGCAATACTAAACAGTCATCCAAAGTAGTATGTTCAGTCAACGATTTAACAATTGCAAATTTCAGGGAAAGCCTACAGCAGTTAGACTGGGATGAGGTGTACTGTGAACCTGATGCCAATTTAAAATATAATTTATTTCATGACATTTTCATAAATGCATTTGAAAACTGCTTCCCCAAGAAAATAATTAAATATACTCGTAAGAAACCTTGTAACAAACCATGGCTTACTAAGGGTATAAAAATATCTTGTAACCGGAAAACGGAAATGTATCTAATAGCAAGAAAGAGTAGTGACCCAGAAACTATCAAACATTATAAAAAACTACTGTGTTATATTAAGAAAAGTTATTTAAAAATCCAGAAGTATGTGTATCATGTCTGAAATCAGCAACTCTGATAATAAAATTAAAACAATTTGGAACATTATTAAAAGAGAAACAGGTCAACTAAGAGCACAGGAAGACAGTATTACCATCAAATTGAATGAAAACTTTACGAACAAAAAGTCAGAAGTTGAAAATATTTTGAATAATCATTTTCTAAATGTTGTGGATATAGTAGGATACAGGTGTTCATTAGAAAATGCTAGGCTGTTAATGGAAGAGGCCATACCTGAGCAATTTGATACAATTGAAATCTCACCCACTTCTCCCTCTGAAATTAGGAAAATAATAAACTTGCTTAAAAGCAAAAACTCACATGGAATTGATGGCATTTCCAGCAAAATGCTAAAAGCTTGTTCTCAACAGATAAGTAAGATTCTCAGCCACCTGTGTAATAGCTCTCTGGAACAGGGCATTTTCCCTGATAGACTGAAATATGCTATTGTTATACCTTTGCATAAAAAGGGGGATAGATCTAATGTCAACAATTACTGTCCAATCTCCCTTCTAGCAGCTTCATCCAAAATTTTTGAGAAAGTAATGTATTCAAGAGTAGCTTCACATATCTGTAAAAATGAAGTACTAACAAAATGTCAGTTTGGTTTCCAGAAAGGTTTTTCAACAGAAAATCAAATTTTGAATGATCTGAATAACCGAACACCACCCACTGGGATTTTTTGTGATCTCCCAAAGGCTTTTGATTTTGTAAATCATGAAATTCTGCTAGACAAGCTCAAGTATTGTTGCATGAGTGGGACAGTGCACAAATGATTTAATTCGTACCTAACTGGAAGAGTGCAGAAAGTTGAAATAAGCAATTCTCATAATATGCAAAGATCAGCACATTCCTCAAACTGGGGAACTATCAAGAATGGGGGAAGAGTCAGTCTTGGGTCCTTTGTTGTTCTTAATATATATTAATGACTTGCCATTCTATAATCATGAAGAGGCAAAATTAGTTCTCTTTGCTGATGATACAAGTATAGTAATCACACCTGACAAACAAGAATTAACTGATGAAATTGTCAATACTGTCTTTCAGAAAATTAGTAAGTGGTTCCTTGTAAATGGACTCTCACTGAATTTTGATAAGACACAGTACATACAGTACCGCACAGTGAATGGTATGACGCCATTAATAAATATAGACCTTAATCAGAAGGATATCGTTGAGGTAGAATATTCCACATTTTTAGGTGTGTCCATTGATGAGAGATTAAATTGGAAGAAACACATTGATGATCTGCTGAAACGTTTGAATTCAGCTACTTATGCAATACGGGTCATTGCAAATTTTGGTGATAAACATCTTAGTAAATTAGCTTACTAAGCCTATTTTCATTCATTGCTTTCATATGGCATCATATTTTGGGGTAATTCATCACTGAGGAATAAAGTATTTATTGCACAAAAGCATGTAATCAGAATAATAGCTGGAGTCCACCCAAGATCATCCTGCAGACATTTATTTAAGAATCTAGGGATATTCACAGTAGCTTCTCAGTATATATACTCTCTTATGAAATTTGTTATTAACAACCAAACCCAATTCAAAAGTAATAGCAGTGTGCATAACTACAATACTAGGAGAAAGGATGATTTTCACTATTCAAGATTAAATCTAACTTTGGCACAGAAAGGGGTGAATTATACTGCCACGAAAGTCTTTGGTCACTTAACAAATAGTATCAAAAGTCTGATAGATAACCAACAAGTATTTAAGAAGAAATTAAAAGAATTTCTGATCGACAACTCCTTCTACTCCATAGAGGAATTTTTAGATATAAATTAAGAAAAAAAAAAAAATATAAAAAAATAAAAAATAAAAAAAAAAACACAAAAAAATAAAAAAGTTGTTATATTAACTTAAGTATGTTGTTAAATTAACTTAATTATGTCATGTATTGGAAAATTTGACTCGTTCCACATCATTACGAAATATCGTATTCATGATCCATGGAACTACACTCCTAGAAATTGAAATAAGAACACCGTGAATTCATTGTCCCAGGAAGGGGAAACTTTATTGACACATTCCTGGGGTCAGATACATCACATGATCACACTGACAGAACCACAGGCACATAGACACAGGCAACAGAGCATGCACAATGTCGGCACTAGTACAGTGTATATCCACCTTTCGCAGCAATGCAGGCTGCTATTCTCCCATGGAGACGATCGTAGAGATGCTGGATGTAGTCCTGTGGAACGGCTTGCCATACCATTTCCACCTGGCGCCTCAGTTGGACCAGCTTTCGTGCTGGACGTGCAGACCGCGTGAGACGACGCTTCATCCAGTCCCAAACAATGCTCAATGGGGGACAGATCCGGAGATCTAGCTGGCCAGGGTAGTTGACTTACACCTTCTAGAGCACGTTGGGTGGCACGGGATACATGCGGACGTGCATTGTCCTGTTGGAACAGCAAGTTCCCTTGCCGGTCTAGGAATGGTAGAACGATGGGTTTGATGACGGTTTGGATGTACCGTGCACTATTCAGTGTCGCGTCGACGATCACCAGTGGTGTACGGCCAGTGTAGGAGATCGCTCCCCACACCATGATGCCGGGTGTTGGCCCTGTGTGCCTCGGTCGTATGCAGTCCTGATTGTGGCGCTCACCTGCACGGCGCCAAACACGCATACGACCATCATTGGCACCAAGGCAGAAGCGACTCTCATCGCTGAAGACGACACGTCTCCATTCGTCCCTCCATTCACGCCTGTCGCGACACCACTGGAGGCGGGCTGCACGATGTTGGGGCGTGAGCGGAAGACGGCCTAGCGGTGTGTGGGACCGTAGCCCAGCTTCATGGAGACGGTTGCGAATGGTCCTCGCCGATACCCCAGGAGCAACAGTGTCCCCAATTTACTGGGAAGTGGCGGTGCGGTCCCCTACGGCACTGCGTAGGATCCTACGGTCTTGGCGTGCATCCGTGCGTCGCTGCGGTCCAGTCCCAGGTCGACGGGCACGTGCACCTTCCGCCGACCACTGGCGACAACATCGATGTACTGTGGAGACCTCACGCCCCACGTGTTGAGCAATTTGGCGGTACGTACACCCGGCCTCCCACATGCCCACTATACGCCCTCACTCAAAGTCCGTCAACTGCACATACGGTTCACGTCCACACTGTCGCGGCATGCTACCAGTGTTAAAGACTGCGATGGAGCCCCGTATGCCACGGCAAACTGGCTGACACTGACGGCGGCGGTGCACAAATGCTGTGCAGCTAGCGCCATTCGACGGCCAACACCGTGGTTCCTGGTGTGTCTGCTGTGCCGTGCGTGTGATCATTGCTTGTACAGCCCTCTCGCAGTGTCCGGAGCAAGTATGGTGGGTCTGACACACCGGTGTCAATGTGTTCTTTTTTCCATTTCCAGGAGTGTAGTATTAATTTAATCTAATCTAATCCAATCTAATCTAATAATAGGTCACACCAGTGTCCTATATGTGGTCTCCTTTATAGGTGAACCACTCTTTCCTAAAATTCTCCCAATAAACTGAAGTCAACCATTCACCTTCCCTGCCACAGTTCTCGTAAGCTTGTTCCATCTCGCACCGCTTTGCAGTGTTATGCCCAGATACTTAAATGGCTTGACTCTGTCAAGCAGGACACTATTAGTACTGTATCTGAACATCACAGGTTTGTTCTTCCTACTCAACCACATTAACTTACATTTTTCCACATTTAGTGTTAGCTGCCATTCATCACACTGTCTGCCAAATCATTTATGTACCTAGAGAACATCAGCAGTCCTATCACACTACCCTGGGGTACTCCTGACAATACCTTTGTCTCCAATGAACAATCATCATTGAGGACAACATACTGGGTTACATTACTGAAGAAGTCTTCAAGCCACTCACATTTGTGAACTTATTCCATATTCTCGTACCTTCATTAATGGCCTGCAACAGGGCTCCGTGTCAAATGCTTTCCAGAAATCTAGAAATATGCAATCTGCCTGTAGCCCTTCATCCATAGTTTGCAGTATATCATGAGTTTCCTTTAATTAATTCTTTCATTTAAAACTGTTTACCTTCTGGTGCTCACAATTCATCCCTCTCCTGTCCTTGACACAGGTTGCCTTCACATCAGGTGCAGTTTGTACACATGTAGTTTAACGCATGAATAAAGAAAACTTTTCAATAATTTATAGTTGATAGATGGACATTCTCCATTCACCTACGCAATTACAGTTCTTTAGAGGCAAATAAACGGCACTGATCTAAAACATTGCACAAACTGATGAGGCCTCTGTTGTTGAAAAATGTATCCAAAAGTGATGTACATCTTTAACAGACATATAGCATACAGAATAAAACAATTTTAAAATGCTGTAAACAGGACAAGGAAGTGTTTCCTTGGCAATCTAAGGCCACTGATAATCTGATATTTTTTTCTTTATTAGGACTTTCCAGGCTTAAATAAATCTTGACCTGGACTGGGCTCTTCTTGTGCAAACATACATGTATGGCTGCTTATTACCAATGACAGAAACATAACATCAGAAAGAAAATTTGCTAGATGCTCAGCATCAAGTTACTGAGCACCCAACTCAAGAAACTACCAGAAAATTTATTAAATATATACAGATAATATTGTCACAAATGCAACATTTAATGTAAAGCATTACCCTATCCTTTTGGATAAAATGTTAAGAAAAAGATTATGCATGCCTACCTGTATATCTGATTTGCATGTGTAACATACTAGCATGAATAACAAAATAGGAGTAACATTATAAAGAAAACTTGTCCAGTTGTCTATACGGAAGGCTGTCACACATGCTCCTGTTAACATCAGGAATATAGTTCCAGGTCCAAGTACCGTTCCACCCATTAAGAGGATCTGTAAATAAATGCATCCAGTAGATACAAATTGCTTTTCATCCTTAGCTATGTGTTCTCCAAAGATTTGTGTAATGAATTGTGCTTCACAAAAATAAAAAACTGTAGATAATTCTTTGATATTACCTGGTACATGATGTATGGTAGAGAGATGTTATCATTAGCTTTAATTGTTCTTTTACTGTCCATTAGAAGATCCAGAATATTAGCTGTAGTTGAAGGTATCCATCGCCTACGTTGGTTGAAGAATTCATTAAAACCCTCAGGGCAATGTGTATATGAATCACTGGCTGCTGCATATTCTACTCTATAGCCCCTTTGCAGAAGTAATGTACAAAGCCATCTGTCTTCACCTGTGAATTCAATAAATTAGTGGTGGTACTTTGTTCCACTGTTACAGTATACTTATTTCAGTGTAACTTACCTTGATCAAACTGTACGTAATGTCGAGCTTCACACGAGCGAAAGGCATACTTGTTCATCACAGAATCATCCATAAGAGCTTTTGCTCTAAATAATGAAAATGCTCCAGGGCTACAAAGCACACAACCTATTATGTGCTCAGTAGCTTTCTGTAACCAATGTCCAATCGCATATTCAAAGACCTGATACCACTGCATTGGACCTAAAGTGATAATAATAATAATAATAACAATAATGATGATTATATATAATGATAATAATGGAAATGAAATGAGCGTTTGGCATCATTGGTCGCAAGGCCCCTTGCGGGGCAGGTCTGGTCGCCTTGGTGCAGGTCTTATTACATTCGACACCACATTGGGCAACCTGCGTGCCAGATGGGGATGAAATGATGATGAAGACAACACAGCACCCAGTCCCTGAGTGGAGAAAATACCTGATCCAGCTGGAAGTCGAACCCAGGCCCGTAGGAAGGCAGTCTGTCACGCTGACCACTCAGCTACCAAGGCAGACAATGATAATAATAAATTCTAATAAGAATACAAATATCATAGAAGACATATGGGAGACCAAAGCAATACCAGAAGGCTGGAAGTGCACTGTTAAACACCCTCTATGTAAGAAAAGGGATAGGACCAATGTTAGCAATTACAGAGGGATATCTTTACTGCCTGTCACATACAAAACTCTATCACAGCTCCTGCTAGGAACTGTAGTGAAATTGGTCAGCATACCAATTTTTGTCACATATTGAAGAATACAACACACAGATAAATTTACAACACTATCAAAGAGAATACAAATTGTAATTATAAATTTAGTGTAATTTTGGCAACATAAATAGAATAATCTCACATACTTATAAACAGAAGACATGACTTTAACATAAATTTAATGTCCTTCAGATATGTAATTATTTTTTATATTTTCAATGTACTTTAAAATTGTAATTGCAATTGAGGCAATTTACATTAAAAATTATTGTTGCTTCTGTAATTGTTATGAAAAATAATGTAAAAGACTTTTTGGTGTGAACAATAAATCATATGAAAGTTTATCTGGGTTTAAAAGAATTGATGTGTAATTACAGCATCTTTGATGACTATGTGAGTTGTTGTATCGGTCACTTCGCTATGAAGTGCTGAGTTGACAAGTTGTTGGGATACGGACCAAAGAACTAGTCAGTTTGTACTTGTTGAAACTTGGAAAAATTGTGTTACCTCCAAAAAGTATAAATCCTAATGTTTATTAAAAATTGATATGAAGACAAAGTTGCCTGCAATATCTATATTATTACTTCATACAGTCTGTCCCTGGTAGATGAGTGGTCAGTGCAACAGAATGTCAATCCTAAGGGCCCGGGTTCGATTCCCGGCTGGGTTGGGAATTTTCTCCGCTCAGGAATTGGATATTGTGTTGTCCTAACCATCATCATTTCATCCCCATTGACGCCCAAGTCGCTGAAGTGGTGTCAAAAGACTTGCCCCCGGTGAATGGTCTATTTGATGGGAGGCCCTAGTCACACAACGTTTATTTACTTCATACACACTGGGTCATCATAATTAAACTTTTGCTTCTTGAGTCAGTTTGGATGGAAAACTATTTATTGTATGTATATCCAACTTTATGGCAATGATGTTCAGACTCTGGGTTGCTGGTTTTGCATTGTAAGCAGTGTTAGTGTCATGACTTGCCATTAGGCGTTGGTAATGGTACAGCGATGCATGGTTGAAATACAAGCATCAGTGAGCATTACTGTTGCAGACAGTCAACATGGGTCTGGACAAGGTGAACTGTTTTATCAAAATAATAGCAACAGTGCTGCTGCAGTTCACAAAGTGTCAACACTTTAAAGTAACATGAAAAGGTCCTCTTCCCATACCGAAGTTGAAGAACATGATTCGTAAGTTCAAATTAACTGGCGATTTGGGATTTGTTCCTGTGTCACAAATTGTTGAAGAAGTTACTGTTGCTGAGGATGCTAAGAAGACTGGCCATGATGTGTGGTCTTCAAGCACTTCACAAGCTGTCATGACAGTTAAACAAGCATGCATGGTTCACCATTCAAACAGTGCTGTGAACAACTGTGAAATGATATAGCTCTAGTGCAGTTGCAGGCTGTTGTGGATGCAGATGGTCATAACGTTAAGCAGCATTTGTAACCTGCAATATAAACATGGTCTGCAGTTAACAAATGTTACCCATCATGTGGGAATTAAAACGTGTTTCTTCACACAGTGTGACAACACAAGTGAAAAGCACACTGCAAGAGAGTTTACATGTCAGGCTGGCCACTTTCTACATATATGTACTCTGATGAAGTATTATGTAGACAATTCTTGTTGCCAGAATTAGCCAATAGCAAAGATTCTGATGTATAACAAGTACGCAATTTTCTGTAATGACAGTGTCTAAATGGGGGGGGGGGGGGGGAGGGGGGGAGGGAAATCTGATGTGGTCTGAAAAACATGCAGATGTAATTCAACACATTCACATCATCATCCAACCACCTGAACAGAACATTATCAAATACCTACAATCAGAAAGAGAACCTGGTATAGATTTCTTCCCTCATCATCACAGACTTTTGCCATGCCAGATCAATTGTACAGTGTTTATCTGTTAGCAACGCACTACTTATATAGGGTGATCCATTTGAGATGTCAGAAAAATAAAACATTATATGCAACAAACTATGCAAATTTATTATTTGTACATACATATGTAGGAGGGCCTGGAATTTGTGTTCTTAAGTTTTTGGCACAGCACTTTAGAACTCAACATGTCTGCCAATGCGAATGCTCCACACATCATATCTCAGATACATGTTGCACCACATGGTGTGCAGCATTTCTGGAGTGATTTGCTGAAAGGCTGCTGAAATCTGCTTCCATAGGTCAGCCAGATTCTGTGGTCTTTGTTCATACACCGTTGACTTGACACAGCTCACAAAAAAAATCTGTAGGTGTTAGGTCGGGGTATTCGGAGGCCATGGGATAGGTCCACCACAGCAGCACCAGTGATCATTGAATATTTGGTTTTATTGTTCCCACTCTACCAGAGCCCAATGCATTGCAATTCCATCCTGGTGATAGATAATGGTGTCCAATACCCCACCTTGCTGTAATAGAGGAACCACACTGCTCAATCATTTCAAGGTAACTGCAGGCACAAATGATCTTCTCCACAAAAAAGAATGGATTGATGACTTTCTCATGGGTCATTCTGCAACACGCTTTCACTTTGCAGGTGGCTCTTTCGAGTTTGTATGAAACATGTGTATTCTCAGTTCCCCAAATTCTGCAGTTCAGCGTGTTGACTCAGCCACTCACATGAAATGTGGCTTTGGTTTGTAGACGTCTGAGACATATGTATTCTCAGTTCCCCAAATGATGCAGTTAAGCATGTTGATTTGGCAACTCACATGAAATGTGGCTTGATCTGTGAACAGCCATTGACTCAGCCAATGACTATCCGCTTCCTACCACCCACACATCATTGTAACGAATTGGAGTCGAGTTCCATAATTCAGCCGTGCTAGTGCTTGTGTGCACTGAATATGGTACAGATACATGTTAAGGTACTGTCTAACAGTCCTCTGACATGTGTTTGATGTATTCAGCTCTGCTGATATGCAGGAGAGTGACTTTCGAGGGCTTTGAGTCATGGTTAGTTGAATATCTTCCTCCTTGTTTCCATCACACCGCCTTCTGCTTGTATGAGGCATCTATAATCTATTTCCCATGAACATATTGTACTATTTATCAATGTCTTGGTGTGACGGGTCATGTGTGATGGGTCATACCCTACATTGTACAAATGTTTGAAAACTCACTGTGTCTCTACAACACTCAAGGCTTCACATACTATATGACATATTGTAATGACCATTTTCATTAAATAATCAAGACACACCGAGTGTGCTAATTTGTGTCGACTCAAGCTGTTGGTGGGCCTCCCAGAGCATGGTCAGTTATTGTTGGCTCTGACCATTTTCATGTACATTACAGAAAAATGCTCAGATGTACATATATTAATGTAATAAAAATAATATTATACTTTTCTGACATCTCAAATGGATCACCCTGTATGTATCCATAACATGAACAATTACAGCTGTATGCAACAGAAAGACTGTTGCAAAACTATTCTAAACACGTTCCATGAGTAGTTTCCATTACTTTCATGACGACTTTTAGTTACAGTGGTGCTTTGTTTTATAGGCAACAGGCAACAATATCTTCACTTCTAGAGCAGCCACCCCTTCCACCTTAAACAATCCCTCCCCTACAGATGAGGTATCCATGATTAACATATCTGCTCTAACACCAAATCCCTGAACACCTGTACAAGTACCTTCTTTCACAGTTTTCTCTCATACAATTACCCCACTGACCTTGACCACATACAAATCTTCCACATAGTCTCCTCTTCTGTCCCTTCAATCAACATAGCTCCCTTTGAAAAATGCCAAAGGCAAACCTCTAGTCACTCAGAATCACCCATGACTTGAACACGTCAATCGTATAATTTCACAATGACAAGTCCTGAAAAGAGGCTATCTCTCCGTGATAACATCCGATTATATCACCCACTGTCTAAGTCAGTCACCATCTCAATCTTCAGAACATACACATCAAACCATAAGACTTTCCCAAGCCAACATTCCAACCTGAAGGTCTGCAACAGTTCCCACTACAAAGCATTTTAAAACATCAACCTACAACTGAAAGGACATACAATACTAAAGGCAGGGCAATATGTAAAAATTCCAGTATTGTTTACCAGGTAACATGTGTTAACTAGACAGCTCTCTGTACAGAGAAGACCACCACCACCAAAGAATGGTCTGCTTAGGCTACATACAGTACCCAGCTGCTAAACATGTTCTACAGCCATACCCTACAAGCCACTGTGATACACATGACAAGGAGTACGTTACATTGTACCTCTTATTATGGCTTCTCCACATCCCTTTCAGCTATGGAGTGTGAAAAGAATGATTGCTCAAACCCCTCTGTGCATGTTGTAAATAATCCAATCTTGTTCTTGCAATACCTAAAGGAACGTTATGGAGAGAGTTGCACTACATTCCCAAATTCATCACTTACAGCTGGTTCCTGAAACATTGTTAAGTAGACTTTCTCAGACTGTTTTGTGCCTTTCTTCATTACAGGATGCTTTACTCTTATCTTCAAGCATCTACCAGTTCAGTGTATTTCGCACCCTGTGAGACTTGCTCTTCTTTATATATGTTCAATATTTCTTGTTACTCCAATCTGGTATGTCTGCCACACACTTCAGAAGTAACCAACGATGGTTTGCAAGAGTGTTTTGTAATGAATCTCTTTTGTAGACTTGTTGCAATTCCCTAGTATTCCACCAATGAATCGAAGTCTATCACTGACTTTACCTACAACTTAATCTGTGAGGTCAGTGCATTTCATATCCCTACAAATTGTTACACACAGTTATTTGTTTGAGTTGACTGATTCACATTGTAACTTGCTGACATTGTAGTCGTAAGATATCATGTACTTATTTTAAGTCCCCAATTTCACATTTCTGAACATCTCGCGCAAGTTGCAAATCTTTGTCCCACTTTAAAATCTTTTTACACCTGACTGAATATTTTTGTAGCTTTTTTCACACAGTATTTCATTACAGATAATTGCATCATATGCAACAAGTTTAAGTTCCTATGAAATGTAGCAAGGTGGAAGGGTCTCCACATGCTACAATTCTACTCTTTAAGTACATAATTTTTTCCCTTTTGTCGATTATGTATGTACTACATATACTATAGTTGTATTAAATTAACAATTTCTCATTGAAGCTGAAGTTCTGCATGTCTTGCAGTTGTCCTAGTTGCAAAAGATGGTTACCCAGGCTTTTGACTGGTGATCACATTAAAGTGACTGGACAGTGTAATTTTACTCTCTCTGTCTTTTTTCCTTGTCTACTTTCTCCTTTTCCTAATCTTTATTACACCAATTTTTAACTTTACATTTTCTCTCCATATTTTCTTCTCACTCTATCCTATCAACTCTGAACTGAAGCTGGCACAGTTGCTTACCTGTGCACAATCTTTGACCTGCTACTCTCTCTGGTGTGTTTTACTTCATCTTTTCCTCTCTCCATTCACCCCTCTTAATTTAGTCTGAGTACTGCCCTAAATCTCTTACGATAAGAAGCACACAGCCTATTCCCTTCCCTATCTTTCCCACATCTGAGCTCATGATTCATCTACAATGATCTCATCACTGGCATAAAGCCAAACAGCAACAATCCTTCATTTCATCTTTTTCAGTTTAGGGTTGAGTGAATTGTTACCCTTTCCCTTTTTAAACATCCAAAACAATTTTTCCTTGCCTCTTTGAAGAAGGAACCTATTATTCCAAAAGGTATGTGTACTGTTTCCCTATTTAAGTACTTCTATCAGCAATAATGGGCATTGTACCTCCTAAATGGAAATACTGATCAGATTTTTTGTCTTTTAGTCAGTTTAATACTTTTTTAATTTAATTTTACTTCTTACACAAATATTAGATGTTCATATCTAAACTGTATTTCTGACAAATGAACTTATGAACCAATCATGCATTTTTTTGTGCATTTGTTTCATGCATCTTACCCGAACCGATGGGATGAATACGTCCACAGGCGGCACCTAAATTTGGGTCCTTTTTCATTAGATCAACCAATAAGAGCACAGCTTCAGGCTGAAAGTCAATATCCCCATCCATAGCTAGAAGATAGGTGTTTCTGGCAATAGCTTCCTTTTGATGAACTGATATTGGTTTTTCCATCAGTCTATGTCCAAGCAAGTAATACATATACATTACCTGAAAATTAATTTCATGATTAAAAAAATTTATGAAAATTGTCTTCTTCTTCTTTACTTTACATGTTAATCTTGTTCTGCCTGCACAAATTGTCTACAATCTCATCTTAAATCTTCCTACATTTAATCTAGCAGCCAGTTTACCAAATAAGTCTGCATTGAAAAGTGATGTTTTTCCACGTTCTGTACATGTTTGTGCTGCGTGTTACTGTATTTACTAATTCTACATTTAACTGGCAGTTCTACTTCCAGCTTCTGTCAAAATATTTTATTTCACAAGTTGTCTACTTTCATGTAACCTCTTGTTCATCTGAGAGATTTCATTTCTGCAGTTCGTATTTTATCCACAATTCTTTTTGTAAGTACACAGTATTCAATATTGTGAAGAAGTGCTGAAAGAATTATAGATTTATAAAATTATGAACTTCTTTCTCTAAAATTTAGCTAATCTGACAGCCCAAATAGCTGTACCACAATGTTCATCTGTCTTGACATTGTTATTAACAGATTTACCCCACTAAGAGAAATATGTTTTGCATATTAAGACAACTATCACAAATTCATTCAATTAAAACCAGTAAACTTTCACTATGTACTAAACCAATGGATGATTAATATTATAGCCAATATTTCTCCTGCAAATACTGATGATTTATTTATGTACTGAAGTCCATAAATCTTATATTGTGGTTACACAAATATATGAGGCTGGAAACAACAATATGTTACATAAACAATAAAAGAATCACATAGTGACACTTCCAACAGCTACAAAGAAGTGTTTAGTCTTCTTCTACCTGAAATGTTTTTGCTTATTCAGGTCATTTACAAAGCCTCTCACAATCTTAGGAGCTCTGTTTCCCATTTTTACCCTAAGCCTGTTTTTTAATACGTGTATTTTCTGGCAACTTATTGTATGTAAACATTCCCCTGTGCCCAATGTTGCCAAGCCCTTTAATAGTTGCTGCAACTATGTGGAGATCACTTGCATTGCAAGTGTCATAATTTGTTTTTAGGAAATAAGAGAACACTGCCACCTATTAAAATAACAGACAGAAGGACTGTGCAATATTAATCAGCAGATGGAGGAAGGAACTAACAGTTCTGAATGCCATATAACAATTTTTTTCTACTTTTAAATGCATATATTCGTCTATCAACAGTATTTGGAACCACACTTTCTGTAGATATGTCTGTTTCATTGTAATATATATGTCAACAGAAACAGAAGAAATTCATTTCCAACCATAATGTGTGATTAGACCAATATTACTCAAATTAGATATTGATGAATGAGTGAATGAAATGTAACATCAAACTTTTGTTATATGACCTTATCTGCAATGATGCACTGTATTTTATTTTTTCATTTTATTTTTTATTTTTTTTAATGTGGAGAAAGGCAGAGCTGTGTTCTTGAGTACATATAAAAACTTATTAGCATTTGGTAATAGGGTCAATAATTTATGAAGTAAGTCATACAATAAATAGTACATCTGGAAGTCAAATGAAACAACACATACTGTTAACTGCCACTGTTTATTTATCTCCATGACATATTTCAGAGGTTTAAACCTTTATCAGGTGGATTTACATTTGTTAATATGACATATGTGCGTGTTGTGGTACAATTTTTGGAGCAACTTGTGGCTCTGTCTCCAGTGGTCACAGCTTCCTTTCACTGCCATAACATATCACATGAATATTGCCATATTTTGTAAAGTATAGTTTCCAGATGCCACCTTTGTTTACAAAATATGACAGCATACATGTGATATGTTACAACAGTGAAAGGAAGTTGTGGTCATTGGATACAGTGTCACAACTTCGAGACATTTCTGCCTGCTTTATTTATTTCGTTTGTTGTTCTCGGTGTTGACATACTGCGTTGCTACACTGGCTGAAAAATGGGGCTTCTAATTTGGACACTGTCTACTGTAAATAATGTAGCCTATAGATGCACAGTTGCGTTTCACTGTCTTTTACTTTCACTTTTCACAACCCCCCATATACACATTTAATATGGCCAGTGCACTACTGTTTAACTTTCCATAATCCTCATTAACAGGTTGCAGGCGAATGCCCACATACTGCTACAATAGTTTACTATTGAACATCTACGAGCAGTAAAAACATAAAAGTTCACAGTTCTTGAAGAATAATCAGGTACATATGCAGCAGACACTGTCATTGTTTTTACGGTCTAATTGTGCAATACTTATTTTGCAGTTAAGTTGAAACATTGTTAAAGTTCTAATCAACACAGGTTTCTCATCTGAAATTCGGCTGTGGGCTGACTGTCTCGGGAGGACCAAAAATTGGGCTCTTATATATCATCACAATAATAGGTACTGAAACTACACATTGTTCAAAGTTAAACTTACAGAAATTACAATTAAAACTTAAATCATTAAATTAACTGAATACATTGAAAAATTGGTTCTGTTTAACAATTTCTTCTACTACAACTGTTAAGCTGACGTATTTGTTTAAATCATGAAATTAACATATATAGTTATGCAAACAATACTTTTGACAAAACTGTTAATTACTTTCGAATTAATTAAGGGCTGGCTTTGCTGACTTGTTTTCGAGTAGAGTCAAATAGATACTATACGATTACTAGTATTTCATCTTCCAAATGTTTGTAATTAGTATAGAATTTATATTTGTTTATATGTCAACAATAGAATTTAAGTTACAAAACAATTACTGATTTCACCCTATAATGAAAGATACTAACTAGGAATAGTTGAAATAAATTAGAAAATCAATTAGATAGATAAAACTAAGCACAAAATTAGATCTGGTGTTATATTCTTTAAAACTAAGGGTCAATCTTTCACCATTATGGAAATGCGGATTAAAACTTATGTATGTTAATGGTAATTAGTTCAAATTTAAAAAAAAAACGAATTTAGATGGCAAAACAATAGGGGAATTAAAATTATCCCAGCTTGCTTCAACACAAGTTCCTCTAACATTCATAATACAACAACATACGTCATACTATCAAACGCAACTCCACCTGATGATGGAGGTTTAAGCATTTGAAATGCATCATGGAGAAAAATACACAGTGACTGGTAACAGCAAACTTGTTGTTTCATTCGATGTCAATAACAGTCACAGTAAAGTCTAAACTAAAATGTCCACATTTAAAGTTATATCTGGAAATAACAAAATAGGGTGTGAAATGGAAGGAACACACAGGTTTAAAAGGAGTTTCTAGATGAAAAAACGTGTGATTAACCCTTACAACTCATTATATATGTTAAATTCAGAATACACACCTGACTCCAACGTTTCCTGGTTCTAATTTTGTCACCATCTTTAAGGTGGCAATATATTTTTGTCTTGCCTGGAAGGGTCCACACAAGACGGCCACCATAAGGTGTTGGGTACTTTACAGGAGGCCTAAGTCTGATAGTTGTGCCATGAACAAGTGTGGCAGCCTCATCAATTACTGACACTAGCAGCTTTACATAGCTATTGACAACGCGATCTCCATCAGTTGTTTCAAAAGCATCATCAAATAATATGTGTGCTGTAAAGAGAGGAAACATGTCAGCAGTTACATCACATCTTTAATCAACACAATGATTATATAATTGCAAAAACAGTTTTCCTTACAGCTGTAATCTAGATTGTTATGTTCAGTTCAGGCAACTGTAGCCACTCTGCCATAGTGTGGCTACAGTTGCCTGAGACTGCAGTCGTTTGTGTGAGTTGCGTTTGCATGAGTGTGTGTGTGTGTGTGTGTGTGTGTCTGTCTGTCTGTCTGTCGTCTGTTTTTGACAAAGGCCTTATGGGCTGAAAGCTTTATTTGTGACATTTTTTTTTTTTGTGCCTATCTGCAATTCAGCATTTCCGCTATATGGTGAGTGGAAACTTTCCATTTCATAATATTGTTACATTCCATCCTGGATTTTCTAAAATAGTTTGGCCACATACAAAGAATGGGAAAAGAAAGACTACCAAGAAGAGCTTTGGAATGAACAGAACTTGGAAGACCATGAAAAGATTGAGAGACCAGGTCATGGATAAAGTCAATCAGAGAATACTACAATAGAAGGAAATGCTGAATGATAAAGAGTCTGGGAGACAACCATCTAAGAATTGCACAACACAAGCTTTAGTAGGAATGGAAATTATGAGCTTGAATGAGTATGCTGAACACCACTGTTTTGTTAAGAAAAATAAGCTGTAAAAATGGTAAAAAGTGAGTATGGATAGCATATGAAAATGTTAAGAATGCCATGTATGTTTGTGTCTTTTTGAATTATTTTTGGGGGTACTACAGTCAAATGAAAACGAAAAATGGATGCAAGCTACTAATGAAGAAACTGAAGTGCTTTACAATTTCCTACCCAAACTATGAAGTATTAAACCAAAAGATTTAAAATTTGTGGAGACTATTACCATTGCAAGTAAAACAGAGATTCCAGGTCGGAATACCAGCAATATAAAGAAAAGTACATAACAGTCTTTCTGTTGTGCCTACCTGCAACTCAATGTGACATCTTTATGATGAGTAGCAATCTATCCTTTTCATTATATTGTTAAAAAGGATATAGTCACTCTGTCTGATCAGATAAATTATTTAGTAGTACTTATGGAAGCAGGTATGAAAAATTTATAAAAAGTAGATAATACAAATCAAAAGTTTCATTATAATGTCCTTTCACGTCAGCAGGATTCATTAACTCTTATGATGTAATGAACATCGCAGATATACAACCTGTCTTTTATTGTCATCTGTGGGCAGAGATGCTGAACAATCACAGCAAAAAGTTTCCTTTGGCACAGGAGAAGGACATAGACTTCCCAACAGATGGGGATGCATGAATGCACCTCCATGCTGTTTTATGAAACTATGAATAGGAAGGGACTTTTAAGTCCCATCAGGCTGGAAAGCATTGAGAGAAACAATATGCGACTGTTAGTTGAACATCCTATAAATACCAAAGTATTGCTGAATCACTGGGTACTATATTGCAAAGTTTCACCCGATGGAGGTACTTGCTTCAAAGCCCAGTTGATTGATAGAGGGCACGTTCAGAAACCAGGACTCAGTTATGAAGATGCATTTAGTCCTGTTGCACATTATGAGACCAGTCAATCTTAGCTACAGGTAGCTGCATAAAAAATGAAAAATAAAAAAAAAAAATCTGGTAAAAGAAATTGATGTGACAACAGCTTTTTTGAATGGTGTACCTGAAGTATATATAGAACAATCACAATGTTTCAATGATAATACAGATCATGTGCATGTCTTTTTGTCTATTTTAATTTAAACACAATGACAATACAATTTTATCATATAATGACATGGTTGGAGACCATGGCTATTATTTGAAGACAAATGTTTATGGTGTTGAGACAGCAACCAGCCACAAATTTATTTTAAGTTCTTTTATTCAAAAGGTACTGTTACTAGTTTCAAATAATTACAATTCATCATCAGATGGCTTTCATGCTTTCATTAGAACATGTGGTGCGTTTTTTTTTACGCACCACATGTTCTAATGAGAGCATGAAAGCCATCTGGTGATGAATTGTAATGATTCGAAACTGGTACAGTACCTTTTGAATAAAGAAATTTAAAATAAATTTGTGTTTGGTTGCTGTCTCAACAATGACAATAGGCTTTGGGTTATAATTTGTGATGTAGATGACCTAATTCTTGGCAGACAAAAGAAGAAACCACAGCTTTTCAGAATTCTTTACAATGTGAATTATGTAGATATACAGCAGGTAAACATGACAGTATTCTTGGCATAACAATACAACAAAATGGAGATGGAGCAGTTATGACAAGTTAAGAAAAATACACAAAACAAATATTGGAAAGATTTCAAATGTCCGAATCCTGTTTATCTCAACTCCTATTGGACATGAAAAGAATGATTTAAATGAAGCAGTTTCACCCTCTGTCCACTGTCACAAGGCAAATGGATGTTTTATTTATCTTCTAATATCACCTCATCCATTACATTTATGGTGAATAACACTGTTCAAGCTGTGGAAAAACCAACTGCTCAGAGCTGGAATCAAGTTAAATGCATATTATGGTATTTGGAAGACACATTAAATTATCCTTTGATTTATGATAGGGTCCGTTTTGATAGCTGAGTGGTTAGCGCAGCAGTCTGTCATGCCAAGGGGCCTGGGTTCGATTCCTGGCTGGGCCGGAGATTTTCTCTGCTCAGGGAATGGGCGTTGTGTCATACTAATTATCATTTCATCAGGAAACCACCACTGGAATCACTTCCCTAGACACTCATGCATTGGACCTCTCTGACGAGGCAAGGCAAACCGCAAAGTACATAGTAGTATTATGATAGGGAAGAAGCTTTGGCGGTTTATAATGATGCTGATTTTGTTAGTGACAAGCAGGCAAGGTGTTCAACAACCAGCATTAAGACAAAGTACTCTTATGAGTCAGTATCAGGGACTAGTCAGTCGCAGAAGGTAGTGGCTTTGTCTAAGACAGAAGCATAAATTATTTCCACAAGTGAAGGAGCCAAAGAATTAATTTTGTTGCATCACACAGCAATTTAATTAGCTGAAATGCCTGAGCAGTACTTAATGCTTATAACGCTACTGCATTAAAACTAGCAAAAAATTCTGAATACGATCAACAGCCAAAACATATATACAGATTTGGCACTTTTATGTTCATGACAGATTTCTGAATGCTGAAATTTTGTTGGAACATGTTGATGGGAATAACCAGCTGGGCAATCTTTTGTTGAAGCCAGTTGAATGAGTTCAATTTAATTTATATGCAGAAAGTCAAACAGTAATTCTAAATTTATATATTTGATTGATTTTTTGGGATTCACTGTGAACTGCTGTTCCATTGTATTTTGAAACATCCTTGATTTATGTATAACATCTTTGTAATTAATTTTGGTACTGAATAGTTCTGATCCAGTGAATAAAGCATTCGTAAATGAAAATGTGTTAGTCAAACTTAATATTTTTTAAAACTGATTACTTATGATATTTAATGAAGGCAGTGAGTAATAAATTAACTCTTTGACTGCTCTGGACAAGTTAATTCACTCTGTTCCACTGCTCCGCTGGTGCTACTGTCATGTTTAGGCACAACCTTTCGGTTTAGCTACAGAGCTATTGACACGTTTAAGCATCCAAAGCAGTTCTTCATCGCTTTGGATGTGTTAATGCATTCTGAGTCACAGGCACCTGTGTGCTACAAATGTGTATACAATTTCTGCACCATTCCTCTAGTAGTCGCTCAGAGGTCCAGTTCAATGTTTGAGTGTGCATCTACATTTGCTGCTGTGGTCCCTCGTTGGAGAATTCAATTTTGCTTTGGATATTGTCATCAGGTTTAACTTTGTGTTCTTCTTTTCTACTGTCATGTTGCCATGGTTGCACAGACTGAGAGATCATGCAGGTACATACTAGGACTGACAATGAGTGTGAATTTAACAGAATTGTGAAGTAAAAGTCCTCAGCCCTTTACATCAGCTGCTACAGCACGCCAGTTCGATGGCTGTGCAAGAGGAGTAGTCAGTAGCTATTCAGAATCCAAAGGCTCAGAAAGTGATAGTTAAACACTTTAGAAACAAGCACATCTTAATGACACTTTTGATTACAAACAAACCAATTTCCAGACATTAAAGCACATGTTTGATGACTGGGCTTCAGGACGCAAAAATCAGTTGGTTAAAGTGTCAAGCATACTGTCATTTTTTCTTATACTTCAGTCAGAAGACCTGTGGCAGTTCATAGCTGACACTACGAATCAATTTTATGTCTACACCAGGGCAAATCCATGCATTTTTGACAGTAAAAATGGGAAGACAATGGATTTCAGAATTTTTTTCCAAAGACCCAAAAATGAGAGATTTTCATGGGTCTGGAACAAGCCAGAGAGTACACCATAAAAAACATAAAAAAAATTCAATATAATACTCACTACCTGGATCATTCGTGAGGAGATTGCCATAGTAGGTGAATACATTACAGTAAACTGGAACAGCTAATATTTACAGAATTAATACACTGCCAGAATGAAAAATAGTTATGCACTTTTAATAACTTTTTTATACATAAAATACCTAATCTTGACTATTGTTACCAAGTTCTGTCAAAACTGAAATCTAACAGACATTTTTACTTAAGCTGGTCTAACAGTCCCTGTTAAGATATTCACCTACAGAGCAAAAGGAGTTGTCTATTAAAATAGTATTTCCGTGTCGTTTTAAACTGCTTTACCTGAAACCACAAGTTTTTAATGGTTGCTGGCAATTTATTGAAAATGTGTGTTCCCGAATGTTTGACCCCTTTTCGGACCAAGATAAGGTTTTTAAGTCTTTTTTTAGATTGTTCTTATTTCTAGCATTGATACTATGTATTGAGTTATTGGTCAAAATAGAGATATATTACTTGCAACAAATTTCACTAAGGAATACATACATTGAGAAACAGTGGTTAGTATACAGAGTTCCTTGAACCAGTTTCTACACAATGTTCTTTAATGTACACCACAAATGAATCTCATTGCCCACTTTTGCATGATAAAAGCTCAGCTTTTGCTCAGTTTGATCTGCAAGTCTTCATATGTTACACACAATCTGCAAATAAATCTCTTACAGGTGCTGAACTTAACATAGTGGGTCTTTTCAAAGTTTAATGAGAATGAATTAGTTTTAAACCATTTACTGATATCAGTGAAAATTTGATTAGCAGCCATTTCTAAATCTATACTTGACTTGCTACTTATTGCAATGTTTGTATCATCTGCAAACAAAACAAACTTAGCATCTGGCAATGTAATAGCGAGAGGTCATTAATGCACACAACAAAAAGCAACTGACCCAAGATGGAACCTTAAGGAACACCACATGTAATTAATTTCCAGTCACATGAAGACAGACTGCTTACTGGACAGGTGTTTCACAACACCCTGTGTTTCCTGTTACTTACATAAGACACGAACCATTTCGTAGCGCTGCCGGTGACACCATAATATTCTGATTTACTTAAAAGAATGCAGCGGTTCATACAGTCAAAGGCTTTTGAGAGGTCACAGAAAGTGCCAGTAGCCTCTAATTTATAATCTAATGAATTAAGAAAATTCTCACTGTGCATGTAGATAGCTCTCTCTATATCAGAACCCTTGAGGAATGCCAACTGTGACTTGGACAATATATTATTTGCAGACAGAGGAGATGCTTTAATACAAACTTTTCAAATATTTTTTTTAAAAGCTGCCAAAAATGAAATTGGTCAGTAGTTTGATGGTATCTCTTTACCCCTTCTTGTAAAGAGGGTTAACTACAGCATATTTTAGCCAGTCTGGAAATATTCCACTGATAAGAAATTGATTACACAAATAACTTCAGATAGAACTCAACTCACTTGAGCACTCTTTGATTAACTTCATTGATATGTTATCATAACCAACAGAATACTTAGATTTTAAGGATTTTTTGATAGATGCTACTTCTTTGGGAGACTTGAGTGTCATTTTCGTTCTACTGAAGTTATTTGTAAATTCTGATCGCAGCAGTCCTAGATCTACGGAGCAGGGGTTTCAAACTGGGATATCTGCTTGAGGGGGCAATTTCAGGGGGCACCAAATTCATATTCTTGAAGCAAAAACCTGATTTCACAAAGTGGCTAGCATCCAGTGTAAGTTTGTCTATCAATTATTCATATGATTTTTAAAGCATCCCTGTTTGTTTTTGAACATATTCTAAGTTTATTTCTGAATGAATCATAAGTTGATTTCTGAATGCATGCATAGCGTACATGATGTCTCTGCTAGGAGAATCCCTGTCACACCTAGAAATAAAAAGCTTTCCTGCAGACAAAAGAGGACGAGGCTATAGAAGCTGAGCCAAATAAACCCAAACGGGTGAATGGCAATTGTTGATCATTTATGTGTTTGACTGGGTGTGCAAATGATCAACATTGTTATAATTATCAGCAAAATCCATAGATTCAGACTACCAGAGCAGAAATAAATGGTTAACATGAATAACAGGTAAGAAAGATTACATATTATGTTCTCGGTGTATCCAAGAAAATAAAATTTTGACAGAAAATTTTTGCCAGATCACTACACTACTAAGAGCCAGTTGTACAGTCCCCAGTTAGCAGCCACTTAAATTCTATTCTTGAAACAGTGTGGAAAACACATTGTACAAACATGTAATAATGCCTAACCGGACATTAAATGTGGGATAACTGAAATACTTATTCTGGCAGGCTTAATGACCTTAACCAGAGAAAAAGTTTCGACAGTGGCAGGAATAGTGATGACACAGTTGTTTGTTAGAATGAGGAAGGAGAAGAAATGATGTCTTCACACAAATGATATGGAAGAATATGATGATTCCAATTTTATACAAAAATTTTGTACTATTGCTTTTCGATCTCAAGCTTGAGGAACTGGATATCATATGAATGAAATTGAAACTATTTCCTAACATAAAACTTTTTGCTTGTAGTAGGCTTGATATGCATTTGACAATGGTACTTCATGAATTACTTTCTGTTGTGTTATTTATGTAAATGAGGTACGTAAAAATGACCATTTGCCTCAAAACAGTCTCGCTTATTTGCCATGTGTTACAATTGTTGCAATATTAGAAAGGCATATTTCATTTTACCTAGCAGACAGTGACAAAATAGATGTAATCAAATCAAGAAATCACACCAATCTTGGGTACTATATGTGTTAACAACTTTTTCAGTGGGCTATTAGACAATGACATTTTGATTTTTCATGTAGCAATACATTTGATGAAGTTTGATGAGGTAATAGATTCTTTCACACAAAGGAAAAGCATGCCATTTAAAGCTGTAGCAAATCAGAGAGAAAAATATGATGCAACCTAAGGATTAAAGAAATGGATACTGTCTTGCTTGTCTCTTGTCTTTACTGGTTTTACGTTTTCCTATATCGAATTTTATGTCACACAGAAGAGAAAGTTATTAGCTAAAAGGCAATAAAGAGTACAAATTTTCTGAAGGGTCCTTATTCTCCTAGTCACAAATAATCCCACCCAGTATTAATTGTGAGGGTGTCTTTTTATTTAAAAAAAAAAAAAATGCTGTTAGGGTGTCAAACCAACAAATTGGGATCAGGAAAGGTACCACAGGACATTTTAATTTCCACTATCCTAAATATAGGTTTGATGGCTTCCGTTACAAAGTATACACATTTGAATTCCACAGAGCAAAATACAGTTAAGTGCGGTAGATGAACGCTTTGTGAAGACATGTGACACTGCACTTTTGCAAACTTAAGACCAAATAAAAAGTCTTACATTTCCTCGAACATACATGTTTTATACATCAAACTTAAGACCAAATAAAAAGTCTTACATTTCCTCGAACATACATGTTTTATACATCAAACTCTTCAGAAAGATGTGTGCTACAAAATGCCATTTTTTTTTTTTTTTTTTTTTTTTTTTGGAAACTGGATTCTTTTAAACTTTTGACATCCTGCCTCAAATGCACAAGGGTGGGGGGGAGAGGGGAGGGGGGGGGGGGGAATCTTAGATCCGGGACTGGGTCTCAAATACTCCATCGCACTGTTTACTGAACCTGATAACCACAAGCTGTTGGTAACAGAAACAAAGTACTTGTTTAAGAGGTTTGCAACACTACACATACTTGTTGTATGTGGCAATTGGTACTCCAGCTCATACCTGCTTCTATGGCTTCACAACCACATGACAACTGCATGTGGTACTTTTCATAAGAATAGACATGATAAGTCAAAACTTCAGAGAAAATTGAGATGAGCAGAAACTGAGTTTAAGTCAACTGACAAGATGCTTGCTATCAAGTGGTGCGCTAGTGGAGAAATGTGGATGTTGACCACATGTAACACAACTCAATTGGTTGAACCAGAGAAGACTGACAGAAATATTGTTGAAAAGTGAAAAAAAAACATTGTATTGTGGAATTACAATTCAAGTAAGGGTGTAGTTAACAATTACGTCACTCAGTAAGACCAGTGTGTGAAAATTTTTTCTCACACTCCGGAATTATCCTTAAATGATAATTCTCTTCACAATTCAGTTACAAGGCAAATATGGCATTTGCAGAGTTTCATGTCTGTCGTTAGGGAAATTGTAGAAAAACATGCAACAGCACAGAAAAAAGTTGGCGAGGAAGGTGCTCCAGCAATGAGAATCCTCTATGATTTACAGGGAGGCATTTTCTGAATGTTATAGTGAGTGAACATTCACAGAAAGTTGTCAATATCAATTAAATTCGCCAGCAGCCATGTAACTGAGGTGTTATTTTATTTTATCTTGGCATTCAACTGTGTCATCTTCAGGCCCCTGCATAATAAAAGAGTACACATTTAGTGTATATCAGGGTGTGCAAAGCAATCTTGCAGAAAGTGACAAGTGATCATAAAAGCAATTAAAGCTACAAAATGAAAGTAGTGGCATTAAACTAAATCTCTGTGTACATCCATCGCAATAGAATAAAATGTGTACATTTTTGTTAGTCATAAAACAATTTAACACCATGGAATTACAAGAGAACATGCAAAAATGGGCAATCAGGAGCTCTGCTGAACAAAGCAGAATCTCAATGTAGACAAGTGCAATGTGCTGCGAATACATAGAAAGAAAGATCCCTTATCATTTAGCTACAATATAGCAGGTCAGCAACTGGAAGCAGTTAATTCCATAAATTATCTGGGAGTACACATTAGGAGTGATTTAAAATGGAATGATCATATAAAGTTGATCGTCAGTAAAGCAGATGCCAGACTGAGATTCATTGGAAGAATCCTAAGGAAATGCAATCTGAAAACAAAGGAAGTAGGTTACAGTATGCTTGTTCCCCCACTGCTTGAATACTGCTCAGCAGTGCGGGATCCATACCAGATAGGGTTGATAGAAGAGATAGAGAAGATCCAACGGAGAGCAGCGCGCTTTGTTACACGATCATTTAGTAATTGCAAAAGCGTTATGGAGATGGTAGATAAACTCCAGTGGAAGACTCTGCAGGAGAGACGCTCAGTAGCTCGGTACGGGCTTTTGTTGAACTTTCGAGAATATACCTTCACCGAGGGGTCAAGCAGTATATTGCTCCCTCCTACGCATATCTCACGAAGAGACCATGAGGATAAAATCAGAGAGATCAGAGCCCACACAGAGGCATACTGACAATCTTTCTTTCCACGAACAATACAAGATTGGAATAGAAGGAAGAACAGATAGAGGTACTCAAGGTACCCTCCGCCAAACACCGTCAGGTGGCTTGTGGAGTATGGATGTAGATGTAGATGTAGAAAGCTTTTTCTTTGGTTATATAAGTAACAACAGAGATATTCACAGAAAAGTATGCTAATACACAGAAACGTGGTTTGCTGGAAAAGAAAGTGTGCCAAGACTCCAGATACATATGCAAAAGTTGTAACATACCATAATGTGTTGTCCTGTTTCAAGACTCATTATAGAAATAAGTATTATAACCTTCAAGTACTACACCTGAGAGTCAAAACAAATTGTCATTTCTGAATAATTTTTTACAAAAGGAAATGCAAAAAATATATAAAAAAGAAGACAGTATAAAAATCTCTTCCTAAGTTCCTGGTCCAAAGCCCAGATAGTCACCGTCTTTCAGCCACCTATCTCCATCCCTGTTCCCACTCCAGCACTACATGGCCCTCTATTCCACCAATGCATCCACACCCTTTTTATTTCTTTCCTTTTCTGTTGCCTCCATTCACCTCCGTCTTCTTTCCATCTGCATCTAGCTGCCCTACCCTCTCCCACCATGTCCCTGTATGCCTCCACAAGAAGCACTTCAATGTTCCCCACCTACAACCTGCTGTCTCTCCCCCTTCTCATCCCCACCTCCTCCTTACCCCAACATCCAGATTGCTTCTCCCATCATGCATCGTTGTTTGCAACCAGAGACAGTGGTTATGTGCAGAAAGTGACAAGTTGTGAATGTATGAGTGTGTTGTCTGTTCCAGAAGGCCTTTTGGCCAATTTAGCAGTCATTTTGTTGTGCCTGTCTGTGACTCAACTTCTCCACTATATGATGAGCAGCAATCTATCCTTTTCAATGTACTGTCATTATTCCATCCTGGATTTACCACTGTTTGATTTTTGCCTAATGGCTTTTCTTCCAACCCGTACCCCAGTGCAATATTCCTTTGTTATTATTTTCTATCACATTACTCTACTCACTGTCCGTCCTTTTCTTTCCTTCTTTCCTGTATTTTATACATTGCCTTCCAAACCACACCACATACTTTGAATTACAAACCACACTGTATCAATCATCTTGTTCATGCACAGCCCAGGTCTCTGTGACCACACTGATTGTTGGTGCTGCATCTCATATTCCACATCACCCTACCAATATAATTAATCCTAGGCCTTCACATGGATCACTCTTCCTTGTCATTCTCATGTATTTTTGCATTTTATTTTCTATTCTTTCCTTTGATACACAAACTTGTACCTCATGCTACCAATCCCCTCCCCACCACCCATTCTTTCTCATGGCTTATTCCAATACACACACACAAACCTCACCTTATCTACTCACATCCGGTGTGGCCTTTCTTCATACACTTCCGCCCACTGACCTGGAACCCACATTACACTGAGATGACAAAATCATGGGATATCTCCTGATATCATGTCAGACCTACTGTGCAGAATAGTGCAACAATTTGACATGGCATGAACTCAGCAAGTTGTTGGAAGTACCGTGCAGAAATATTGAGCCATGCTGCCTCTATAGCTGTCCAAAATTGTGAAAGTGTTGCTGGTGCAGGAGTTTGTGGACGAACTGACCTCTCGATTAAGTCCCATAAATGTTTGATAGGATTCATGTCAGGTTATCTGGATGGCCACATTCACTCGAGTTGTCCAGAACATTCTTCAAACCAGATGCGAATAATTGTGGTCTGGTGACACGGCACATCGTCATCCAAAAAAATTCCATCATTGTTTGGGAACATGAAATCCAAGAATGGCTGCAAATGGTTTCCAATGCCTAAAATTTGTTATTCTCGGCACACTCTTGACGCTATGCACCTCAGAATACTGAATTCCCTAACAATTTCCAAAATGGAATGCACCACACTTGTAGCTCCAACTACCATTCCACATTCAAAGTCGCTAAATTCATTTTGTGTGGACATGATCACGTTGGCAATCTATTCATATGAATAATCTGAGTACAAATTACAGTTTCATCAGTGCACTGTCCTTTGATACCTCATGTATGAGATACTACCACCATATGTATATATTCATATCGCTATTGCATGACTTTTGTCACCTCCGTGTAAGGTATCTATATATTACCAAAGTAGAGTTTTATCTAACACAAATATCAGATTGCAATGTGTATACGTGAACAAGGAAAAAAAATTCCTGGATTTCCCAGTTAAAAATACACTTTCTTCCAGCTGACAGCATATTTTCCCTTATCAATCCTTTGAATGGTTATGGTTTTATACACTGGCATACAATTTCCCGGCTCTTTAGAAAACAAAACTCAGGGGAAAAGACATTTATTTATTTGTTTTATTATCCATCTTTAGGCATAAAAAATGCAATTGATGTCATCATATGTGTACATATACAGTTTACACAACTAAAAGAAATGGTGTAATGTATTGTAGATCATTTTTGTCTAATAAGATACAAAAATTTGTCCTTGATGCTGCACAAGGTATTTGCATTATATTTACATGTATAAGTTTAATCTAAGTGAAACTATATTAGTACCAGTACTTTAGATCTTCTATAGTGCACATTATAAATTCTTCTATTGTATAAAAAGCTTTCTCTCTAAGCCATTTCTTTGTGACACTTTTAAACTCATTCAGTGACACGTTATGTGCCTCTATTGGCAACATGTTAAATAGTTTTACTCCCATGTACCTGTAACTATCTTGAGTTTTCTTTAGTCTAGCAACTGGGATGTCAAAAAATGGTTCAAATGGCTCTGAGCACTATGGGACTCAACTGCTGTGGTCATAAGTCCCCTAGAACGTAGAACTACTTAAACCTAACTAACCTAAGGACAGCACACAACACCCAGCCATCACGAGGCAGAGAAAATCCCTGACCCCGCCGGGAATCGAACCCGGGAACCCAGGCGTGGGAAGCGAGAACGCTACCGCACGACCACGAGATGCGGGCTGGGATGTCAATTTGCTGTTTTATACATGTGTCATGGTGATGGATAGATTGTCGTAGTTTGTGACTGTGTTGGTTTTCTTTTGTGTGTATCAGACAACTTAGTATAAAGAGGGCTGCAACTGTTAGTATTTTTAGATTTTTGAAATGTGGTCTACAAGCCTCATTATTTCTGACTCCATGGATGCATCTGACTGTCTTCTTGTTTTGCTACGGGTGAGTTTCCCCACAACAAAGTGGCATATGTTAAATGGGTGTGAAAAAAAGCATAGTATGCATTGAGTAATAACTTACCACTAACACATGACCTTAGTTTACCTAACAAATATGTCACACGTGCTAACTTAGTACATTTTTGGAAATATATTTCATGTGCAGCAACATGTACGCGGCGTATTTTTGTATTACAAAAGCATACATTGGAATTCCACCAAACACCACTTGTTACTTTCCGAATCATTGAAATAGAGATTTCGATGGGCTTTTGTAAACCGTTCATAGCTCATGTTACGTGATATCACCAGCCGATGACAGCGGATATTCAGAGAGTAGGACACGTGATGTAGTCAGCCAACAGCAACATCACTGTTAAGTAGCAAGAACACACAAACAGGGAAAGTTAATAGTTTAAATTAATATACATAGTAACTTCCTGGCAGATTAAAACTGTGTGCTGGACTGAGACTCGAACTCAGGACCTTTGCCAAGTGCTCTACCAATATGGTTCACAAAATTCCAATGCTCTTGCAGTATCATAGTTGGTAGAGCACTTGCCCGCGAAAGGCAAAGGTCCCGAGTTCGAGTCTCGGTCTGGCACACAGTTTTAATCTGCCAGGAAGTATCAGTGCACACTCCACTGCAGAGTGAAAATCTCATTCTGGAAACACCCCCCAAGCTGTGGCTAAGCCATGTTTCCCCAGTATCCTTTCTTTCAGGAGTGCTAGTTCTGCAGGGTTCGCAGGAGAGCTTCTGTAAAGTTTGGAAGGTAGGAGACGAGATACTGGCAGAAGTAAAGCTGTGAGGACGAGGTGTGAGTCGTGCTTGGGTAGCTCTGTTGGTAAGCACTTGCCCGCGAATGGCAAAGGTCCCGAGTTCGAGTGTCGGTCGGGCACACAGTTTTAATCTGCCAGGAAGTTTCATATCAGCGCACACTCCGCTGCAGAGTGAAAATCTCATTTTCACATACAATATTGGTCTCAAGCTGCAAGAGAAGCTAAGCTTTCACATATACTGTTGATCTTCTTTGTGCGTGTTACACTTTAAGATATATCACACAAATATGCCAGTAAAATTTTTAATAATGACATAAATGTCTGATCTTCAGGGTTCTAAATTCTTCTAAATGTCTCATCAACAAAGAGTTGATTTTTAAATGAGAGTCAAATACTCTGTGATTTAATAAATTCATGGTACATTTTTGCACATAGTTCAACCTTACATAAAAGGATATTTACTTTGAAAGTAACGCTTTTCAAACCACTATTCGCAATATTTTCCCTCGACCTGTTAGAAATAGGCTCGTTTCAGCAGTTGCCAGAGAGCGCAGATGACAGGTGACACCGCACTTGGGCAGCTATCATGACGCAGGAAGCCCATATAAACGTACATGTAAAACATTGAAAGATCATACATTATGTCATAAAAGAAACAAGACATCAGAGGATACTGCAAGAGCATCGGAATGTCGTGAACCATATTAAAATGTGCACATTTAAAGTGCATACTTAAAGGGCACATTCATATGTTCAGATTCCAATGACGTAGACCTCAACCTGATATTAAGCTTTTCAGTGCGGTTTTCGGGATGTAAATTTTCTTGGAGCACCAGTACTGTATTATATCATGTTTGGTTCTTTATTATGGCATAATGCTATACATGCTAGAAAATGAAAACGCGCACTTGAAATACAGCGAACAGATGAAACTAGCCAGTACTGTGGAATTAAACATTTCGTTTCAAATACATTGTCTGCCTCTGCGGAAAACATTAACAAAAGTCAAATTTCTTTAGCAAACAGTCAAAAATAACTTCATTGTTCCGCAAGGTGATTAATGCTTGACTGTCAGAAGGTAGAAATAAAATAAAATCTGAAACTAATGACATATTTCAGTCTTCCGTAATTATGTGAATGTGTTTTAATTCATTTGATAGCTCCTGGCCACAGATATCCATTTTGTTTTCATTTGACGTGAGAGTAAACGAAGGGGAAACAGCAAAATCACTAAATGTAAACACGGATCATGTAGAGACTACCCACTATAACTCTGCGCATCAGCCCCAGATCTACGACATTTGCGAACCGGGTCAATACAAAAAAAAATCGAATTTTCAAAATATGTTCATCTTGTAGCGCACATCTTTCTGAAAAGTCTGGAACATAAAACATATGTATTCGAGGAAATGTAAGACATATTATTTGGTCTTAAGTATGCCAAAGTGCAGTGCCATGCCTCTTCATAAAGCATTTTTCTACCTCATGTCCAAACTATATTCAGGAGAGTGGAAATTGAAATGTCCTGTGGTGCGTCTCCTGCTCCCAGTCGGCCGGTTTGACAGCCTGCCCCTCTTTAAAAAAATCTCGCAATTAATAGCGGATGGGATTATTTGTAATCGAGAGAACAAGAACTCTTCAGAAAATCTGAACTCTTTATTGCCTATTAGTTAATAACTTGCTGTTTTGTGTGACATAAAATTAAATATAGGATATATAAAACCAATACTGACAAGAGGTACGCAGGAATTTCACATTTCTTCAAACCTTAGCTTCTAGCATTTTTTCTCTCTAATCTTGCTACAGCTTTACATGGAGTGCTTTCCTTTCTGCGAAAGAATCTATTACCTCATGAAAGTTCATCAAACATTTTGCTACATGAAGAATCGAAATGTCGTTATCTAATACTGAAAAAGATGTTAATACAAATAATACCCAAGACGGGTGTAGTTTCTCGATCTGATTGCATCTATTTTGTCACTGTCTGCTAGATAAAACAAAATAGGCCTTTCTAATATGGCAGCAATTTTGTAACACACCAAATAAACGAGACTGTTTTGGCACAAATGGCCATTTTTATAACAGCAAAAAGCTTTATGTCAGGAAATGGTTTCACATTTCATTCATACGCACCAGATTCTCAAGCATGAGATTGAAAAGTAGTATTACGAAATTTTTATATAAATTTGGAATCGTCTTATTCTTCCATAATTTGTGTGATGTCCCCGTTTCTTCTCCTTCCACTTTCTAACAAACAATCTTGTCATCACCAATTTTAGCTATTGCTTCCACTGTCAAAATCTGTTCGCCGATAAACTTCACTAACCCTGTCAGAATCACAGGTTTAGTTATCCCGCGATTATTCCCGCGATTATTTTCCGGTTAGGCGTTGTTACATGTTCGAATAACATGTTTTCCCCGTTACTTCCAGAATAGAACTTTTGTCTGCGGAAAGTTTATTTCTAGATGTGATGAGGATTCTCCTGATAGTGACTTCACATACACTACGCATGCATTCAAAAGTCAACTTCTGATTCATTCAGAAATCAACTTAAAATGTGTTCAAAAATGCTCAAAAACCAACAGGGAAGCGTTTCAAAATCATATGAATAATCGATAGACAAACGTGCGCTGGATGCTAGGTGCTTTGTGAAACAAGTTTTTTTCCTCAAGAATATGAATTTGGCACCCCCTTTTCCCGGTAGCATCTAGCTGCTTGTTGCGACTGCTTGCACAGCCAACAGCCACATTCCTGTTGCCAGAAGAGGGAGAATCTATGTAAACAGTTGCGACTTCATGTTCATTGGAGGCAATTTGTTGTTATGAAGCACTGCATAGTCTTCCTAAAGCCTTCGACACATTTTCAATTGACAGGCACTTGCATGAGCACTGTGTATCGTTGTTGTATATGGCGCATTTCCTTTTCAATTTAAGTTATTTTCGTTTTTTTTTTTCTCTTGTTTATGCGTTGTTGTTGAATTATTATTCTGCAATAGCGGGATACAATAACATCCTTTGTTAGAGTATCGGTTCGTACCAGTCAAAATTACAAAAATTTAACTGAAAAGTAAAACAATGAAAAATGCCCGGAATTCTAAAAATATCCCTGGTTTTTCCCGGTTTTCTCCCTAATTGAAAGGTTACTTTGTGTAAAATAAAAGTAAGGTAACAATATCTTAAGAGCCTGTAAATTTCTTCACTTAACATAGTAATAAAACATGCAGTTGTGTCAGTTTTTGTTTTGGCATTAACAATGTCCAGTTGCACCCAGTACTAATGTGAATTTCATAGCAGCAAGTAGTTGGGAGACCCTCGTAGTGTCTTTCTCTATCAGAATGTTGAAAATATAGGACATTTTCTATTTTCCTACTGGTCTTGGAAATTGTATTGTGAATTATGTGAAAAAAACAAGCTTGTAGAAATGGAATTTGGAAATGAAATCTTATAATTATTTACATTAACCCAGCCTAATCATGTATTAGGAACCAAGCACGAAAGCTGTGGAATTCAAATTACTATACACTGCTCAAGTAAAACAATGACCAGACCACAGTAAGAATACAAATAAGTTGTAGTTTATTGTTGCACTTACTCTCATTCATTCTGTACTAAAGTGCACAAGAATCTGTTTCCATTTGGATGCATTGGACAAAGGAGTTTTCGTTTTATTGTTAATAGAGAGTAGGGAATTTACAATAAATAGATTTAAATTAGTTTTGCACTTTTGTCTTCTCCTTAACACTAATAAATTAAACATGTTGTTGGCCATGCCATTTAACTGAATCACTGATAACAATTCACAGGCCTTACTTACTTTCAAATTCATAGTAGTCAGGATCGTCAATACCAAAGTATTTTCTTGCCAGTCTCCGAGCTGATTGATCTATATCCATACGAAAAACAGATTTCAACATCTCAAGCATTTCATCTCTTGTTTCATGCCACATGGTAGCACAAGCATAAATTCGAGTAACCTCATCAGAAGGCCCAAGCACCTCTTTCTCTGTGATATGTGCATCATCAAGTTCATCATCAGCAAAGATATCGGGCTGCAATTTTTTAGATGCTTTTAGCACAAAGTACAGAATGTTATGAAAATAAAATGCAAACAGTCTTCTTTTAGCTATGCATATAAATTCAGCTTTACCTCAATCACTTGCATATTTGTATCATCTCGCCTTCTGTTTAATGCCAAAGATTGATCAATGAGCAGTGAGTTATACATAGGAGTCACAAATAACCTGTCTGTTGGTGAAAGACGTTTGCATTGGGGTGACCACAGGTGAATCGTAATCCAAGTTTGAGAAAACAGCCACAATAACCAAATCCATGCATGCTGGAAGAAAAAGAAGAAGAAAAAAACTATATCTACATGATCTTCTGAATATGCAATTTACTGTATTCTTTACATAGACATGAAAGAGGTATGCACAATTAAATCAAAAAATACACATTTAACTTTCTGTAAATCAAACCATAACAGTATTCAGAGAATTTAATACTTGAATGATCCTTATTAGAGAGAAATAACTATTGTAATCTCAATCTGCAGGAGCCTCCATGTCCAAATAACTAATTTTTATTCTAGTATTCCCCCCCTATGAACCATGGACCTTGCCGTTGGTGGGGAGGCTTGCATGCCTCAACGATACAGATAGCCGTACCATAGGTGCAACCACAATGGAGGGGTATCTGTTGAGAGGCCAGACAAACGTGTGGCTCCTGAAGAGGGGCAGCAGCCTTTTCAGTAGTTGCAGGGGCAACAGTCTGGATGATTGACTGATCTGGCCTTGTAACGCTAACCAAAACGGCCTTGCTGTTGTTGTACTGCGAACGGCTGAAAGCAGGGGAAACTACAGCCGTAATTTTTCCCAAGGGCATGCAGCTTTACTGTATGATTAAATGATAATGGCATCCTCTTGGGTAAAATATTCCGGAGGTAAAATAGTCCCCCATTCGGATCTCCGGGCAGGGACTACTCAAGAGGACATCGTTATCAGGAGAAAGAAAACTGGTGTTCTACAGATCGGAGCGTGGAATGTCAGATCCCTTAATTGGGCAGATAGGTTAGAAAATTTAAAAAGGGAAATGAATAGGTTAAAGTTAGATATAGTCAGAATTAGTGAAGTTCGGTGGCAGGAGGAACAAGACTTTTGGTCAGGTGAATACAGGGTTATAAATACAAAATCAAATAGGGGTAATGCAGGAGTAGGTTTAATAATGAATAAAAAAAAATAGGAGTGTGGGTAAGCTACTACCAACAGCATAGTGAACGCTTTCTGAAGAAGAGAAATTTGTTAACATCGAGTATTGATTTAAGTGTCAGGAAGTCATTTTTGAAAGTATTTGTATGGAGTGTAGCGATGTATGGAAGTGAAACATGGACGATAAATAGTTTAGACAAGAATAGAATAGAAGCTTTCGAAATGTGGTGCTACAGAAGAATGCTGAAGATTAGATGGGTAGATCATGTAACTAATGAGGAGGTACTGAATAGGGTTGGGGAGAAGAGGAGTTTGTGGCACAACTTGACTAGAAGAAGGAATCAGTTGGTAGGACATGTTCTGAGGCATCAAGGGATCACCAATTTAGTACTGGAGGGCAGCGTGGAGGGTAAAAATTGTAGAGGGAGACCAAGAGATGAATACATTAAGCAGATTCAGAAGGATGTAGGCTGCAGTAAGTACTGGGAGATGAAGAAGCTTACACAGGATAGAGTAGCATGGAGAGCTGCATCAAACCAGTCTCAGGACTGAAGACCACAACAACAACATTTTAGTATTTGCATATTTATCACAGTAATCACGATAATTTTTTCAAGTCTAACTGTGACATTTATGGTTATAATACAGCACATGAATGCAATTTTCATACAGGGTCTATGACACTGAAACAGTATGTGAAGGATATATTCTCTGAACTCAAAACTTTAACTACTACCTACAATATAAAATAGGACATAGAAATGTACATAGACGCTTCAAAATAAGTTTGGCGTTCTTCATTGACCGTGCATGTTATAAACTAATTCAAGCTTTTCGGATATTAACTAGGTCTTAATGTCAATTATACGAAAATAAATTACCAACCATTAATTTAAAAATAACTTCAATTACCCACTCAACTTAGGCTACAAAATATCCTGGTCTTTCATTATGCTATGCCTACTTCAAATCTCCTTCCACTTGGGTCATATCTACAGGCAAGTCTCAGATGCGTGACCTGTCATGCTCACCCACCACATCATATTTCAGTCCCAGGACACATATGTCATTGAAAGCAGGGCCATATGTGAAAACAAATCTGCACAATCTTTTATGTGAGTGTAACCACCAGTATATTTCCAGTGAGAATGAATGACCATCAACAAACTGGAGAAGAACAGAATTCACCAACCAGTGGCAAAACATTTCCCTAAACACAACACACTCAACTTCAGTGCCAGCTTTACAATTCGTGACATCTGGATCCCTCTTACTCATAGGAACAGTTTCCCTGAGTTATGCGTATGAGAACTGTCACTACAACCCATCCTTCTGTCCTGCAGTTGTCCTGACCACAGTCTACATGCTATTCCCAGACCCACATCTCTCTTCACACCACAATAGGACCCAAACTCATCCTCCATCCACAACCACAGTCTCCCCCTTCTCTGTTCTCTCTCTCCCTCCTATTTCCACTCCTCCATGTCATCACATGCTGTCTTCAACTCCTCCTGCCTCTGGCCAAAAGGAGCTCACCTCTGTTGGTCCCACATTCCTGCCCTACGCACCTGTTGCTCTTCCCTCCAGGATTCATATCCCAAACACCTACTGCCTCTCTCTCCCAGTTAACAGCACCCTTTTCCAACCCTCCCTTTCCCCACCTTCTTTTTCCTCTCACCCACTCCACCAGACACAAGCCTTCACCCCAATCAAACTGCATTGCTGGCACAATTTAGCACTCAGAAGTGTGTGTGTGACTTTATGTCTCAAAAAGAATTCCTACAAAAGCTAGCAAAGTTCTTGGTCTTGTTTACGTGCCTTTTAATGAATCAGTGCCCTTACAATTAAGTGAGTTGTTACCATTATTCATTAAATTAAATACATTCTACCAGAACTTTTTCATTACCACATTGCCACAATATGTGCTGCATGCTGTGTGGCATAGTGGTTAACATCGCTGGCTAGTGTGATATACTAAGGAATGTCCTTGCAAGAACTACTGCCAGAGACACTAAATTTTACCAGAACGAGGTGTGAGAAAGATCTTCCCTTCGTTTTTAAATGGGTGCTAATTCTTCTCCAGTCCTCATGTTGTATGATGAGAGTGCCAAGACAGAACTTCATATCAATGCTAGCAATTATGGGATAGATGCAGTTCTAGTGCAAATTGAGGAAGGTGCTATAAAGGTGATAGCTTATGCTTCCAGAGTATTCTCCAAGATAAACCACTCTACAACCTAGGAATGTGTCTTGCAGCTGTTTGGGCCATTAACAAGTTCCAGTCAGACTTAATTGGCAAACCATTCACTGTTGTGATGGACCACCATTCTCCATCCTGGTTGTATAGCCTGAAGAATCCGTCAGGTCAAATGGTGAGATGGGCACTGAACCTTCAGGATTACAATTTCAAAGTGGTATACAAAAGCAGATGCAAACACAAGGACGTCAACTGCATTTCAAGGAATGCAGAACACAGCAGAATGGACAAAATCTCAGTATTGCTGTATTATATGACACTGCTGTTGAACAGACAGAAGATCCGGAACTGCTGAAAACAATAACCGTGAACAAGAAGGAAAACTGAGTGAGGTGGTGCAGTGGTTACCACATTGGACTCACATTTGGGAGGATGACGGTTCAAACCCAGGTCAGGCCATCCTGATTCAGGTTTTCTGTAATTTCCCTAAATTGCTTCAGCGCACTTCATTACAGGATCATTTAGTAATCGTGAAAGCATTACGGAGATGATAGATAAACTCCAGTGGAAGACTCTGCAGGAGAGATGCTCAGTAGCTCGGTACGGGCTTTTGTTGAAGTTTCGAGAACATACCTTCACCGAGGAGTCTATCAGTATATTGCTCCCTCCTACATATATCTCTCGAAGAGACCATGAGGATAAAATTGGAGAGATTAGAGCCCACACAGAGGCATACCGACAATCTTTCTTTTCACGAACAATACGAGACTGGAATAGAAGGGTGAGCTGATAGAGGTACTCAAAGTACCCTCCGCCAAACACCGTCAGGTGGCTTGCGGAGTATGGATGTAGATGTAGAGATGTTTCCTTTGACAGGGCACAACCAACTTCCTTCCTCATCCTTCCCTAATCCGATGGGACCAATGATCTGTTTGGCCCCCTCTCCCAAATCAATCAACAAAGCAAGTAAAAAGAGATCAAAAGATAATTCCAATTAATAAACATAGTAGGGTACAAGAGAAACTATCATCTAATGGGATGGAAATGGTTGTTCAAAATCCTGGCTCATCTACAGCCAGTTTTCTTGAACTATTTCCATTCTGCATTCATACATTATTTCCATGATTCTTCAACATCTGGTGACTTCAGATTTGGTAGACTCTAGACAGAATCGGACACACATATTGATGGCCAGGTCTCTACATTTCTATTAGACACTAACAAGAGGGATAGATGTAAACAAAACTTTGGACTGGCATGATGAGTTTTAGTACCATAGCTCTGATTACTAAATCTAAGACTCAGCACATACAGATGTTATCAGTCCACTTTTTTTTTTAGTTGTACTAATATGAGTGTTGCGTATGCATGTGTAGAGCTAGGAGATGATGAATTTATTTTTGTGGTATAAAAATTGGATTATGGCATTGCACTGTAGTAATTACTGCTACAGATGTCAAATGTAGTCTTTTTAACTTCCTGGTTCCACTCGGTTTACATCAAATGTTTGTGATGAAGAACATACATATAGTGAACTCTGAAGTTGTGTTAAAACTTCAATCACTAAATCTTCTTGCATACTACTCACCTACTGCTGAATTAAAAGCTGTTACATAATACTTTTTTTACCTTCTGTAAACCCACTAGTAATCAGTTACCTTCTATTAATTCAAACATTTGTGTTCACTGGATGTCTCAAAATTTAATTATTATTTTTTATTAAAGGAATAAGAGTCTTCAGAACTCCATGCCCTACATTATAGAATGGTACTTGCATTAAGTACCTGCTTGGATGAAAAGAATCTTGTATTCTCTCATGAGCAAACATAAATACACATATTTATTTTGGAGATCATCTTTTAGGTCAATGCATTTTTTCCAGTGGTTTTCCAATGAGAAGATTCCATTCTTGAACTGCAATTCACAAAGTACTAGAAACTACTCATTTATGGTTGTCTTAACCTATTTATTGGGCTCAAAACATTTTACAGACAAAAATTTGGTTTGGGCATGGAGTATGTGCAAATGTCATGAATATGGTGACTTCCCAATCATCTATACTGTAAATGCCTGAGTTTTTAGATTTACAAAGCGTTCTGATTAAAGGTTATTCTTTTTCTTTTGTGCTCCAGTCCTCACTTCATATAAGCTTTTGGTTGACAGGATTTAAGTGGTATCTTCCAGTTACTGTTTTAATCTTTGCAAGGTAATCAATAACAATAATCCACATTACAGTAAAAAAATCCCTATGTAGATTGGAGGACATTGTTCAACAGTCATTGACAATTTGTTTTTAGCCCCAAAACCTACAGTGGTTTAAAGCAATATGCAATGGTCTATCTTAGTATGACAGTGACGTGAAACTACTGTATCACAGAATCATAAACAATGAGTTAGTCACAATGCTTACAGAACTTATGGGAAACATGTAGACAAGAAATTTATAAAGTAGGCAGTGTAGATGGAAAATTCAACCCTTCCTTAAACATATTCCTACAGTACTTCAAGTCCTGTTTTCTTTTTCAAGAAATAAAGGTAACATCAAAAAGAAGCAAGGATAATTGATGGACAACTCCTTGGATGAAAGTAACTTCTCTTAGAGAGAGAGAGCTGTACTTAATTCAGATGACAGGCTGTATTCAAGGTCACCAGTATTGCAAAACCCTCCAGTCTGTTACTACAAATGTGCAATTCATGCACTATGCTCAAAGTGGAATTCGCATACTACGTTAAAAAGAAAATTAGAAGAATAAGGTAAAAATGATTCTGAAGATTATCAAACAAGAAACAAACATAAATGGTCTTCCAATTGAAGTTGTGCCTCCAGGAAATGGCAAGGTGGCACTTTCAAATCACTGGCTGCCAAATACAATGATTACTTAGACATAATGGCAGAAAAGTTACACATACTCATAAACAACCAAATACAGATGCCCTCGATTTATGAAAACTATAGGCATTTTGCCTTAGGGAAAACTTATTTTTTAATTATCTATTTCAGCCTCAGGTCATTATTGGTTTTGGCTTATTACCAATTCATCATCAGATGATCTGTTTAAAAAGAAAGATAAAGGAGGGTACGGTAGTAATTTTAGTAATTAAAAAAATAAAGAAGGATAGTAAGATTCTGGGTAAGTAAATTACAAATAAACTGACTCCTATACAACAATGGATGGAATGTAACAATATTATGAAAGGGATAGTTGCTTCACACCATATGTGGAGATGCTGAGTTTCAGATAGGCACAACAAAAAGACTGTCAGAGAGTGAGCTTTTGGCCAATAAGGCCTTTGTCAGAGATAGACAAAACACACACACACACAAAACTCACATGCACATGAACGCAATCTCTGGCTGCTGAGGCCACACTGCCCTGCATCTCTGCTATATGGTGAGTGTGACCTCAGCAGCCAAACACACACACACACACACACACACACACACACACACACACATGACCGCAATCTCTGACTCCTGACTCCTGGGCCACATTGCCCTGCATCTCCGTTATATGGCGAGTGTGACCTCAGCAGTCATGTGTGTGTGAGTTGCATTTGCTTGAATATATGTATGTATGACACAGACATGTGTCTGACAAAGGCCTTGTTGGCTGAAACCTTGTTCTCTGACAGTCTTTTTGTTGTGCCTATCTCTAATCAGCATCTCCACTATATTGTGAGTAGCAAGTATCATTCTCATAACTCCTATACACATTCACATTAGAGACAGATCAGAAGCTTCTTGTTGTGATATTGAGCACAAAAGATTTGGATGATACTACACCAAAACTCATTCAAAAGAATTCACCAAATATGATACTTCTACAAAATTCATATCATTCCAAGAAAGGAGCTAGAAGCAGCAGACATCTTATCATGAAAACCATTGTAATGCACTGAAGAAACTGATGAACATTTGAAATGAGAAGTCATGGCTCATGTAAATTTGGTAACCACTAATATTTTCTGCAATGAACTAGAGACTTTAAGAGATTACTCAAGGCCAGCAATTAAATCCAAACACCAAGCATTTACAAGATTACAGAACTAAATGTGTGCTGGATAAAATAATTCAATTGGATAGATAAAAAAACCTACTCACCTAGTGGCAGCAGAACACCCACATAAAAGAGGGTTGTAATTAGGCATGCTTTCGGAGCCAGTGGCTCCTTCTTCAGGCAGAACAGTTGAAGGGGGAAGGAATGGGAGGTGAAGGAAAAGGACTGGAGAGGTCTAGGAAAAGGGGTAGATTTTCTGAAAAGCACTCAGAACTGTGGGTCAGGGGAGACTTAACACACAGGATGAGAAGGAAAGACTGATTGTTGGAGACTGCATCAGACAAGATCGGAAAGCCTGGGAGCTTATAGGTGGAAGACAGGGTAATATGCAGGTTTTCAAATCTTGTCTGAAGCAGTCCACAGCAATCAGTCATTCCTTCTCATCCTATGCAGTAAGTCTCCCCTGACCTGCAGTTCTGGGTGACTTTCCCTGCAATCTAACCCTTTTTCTAGACCTCTCCAGTCCTTTTCCTTCACTCTTCTTCCTTCCCCTTCAACCCTTCTGCCTGAGGAAGGAGCTACTGGCTCCAAAAGCTTGCCTAATTACAACCTTCTTTTATGTGGGTGTTCTGTAACTGCTTGGTGAGCAGATTCTTTTATCTAGGCATTCCCTACTTTCTAAATAGTCCTCGTAATTTACCGAGGGCTATTTAGAAAGTAGGGAACATTTTGGCATTAAAAAAAAAAAAAAACTAAGTATGAGAAATACATTTTATTACATACATCAGAAAGAGCGACTGACATACTACTTTTCCACATTGTCACCAAACACATTGAGGACAAGCTTGGAAAGACCTTTGTCATAAAATTCTGCAAAAGCCAGTGAGTCACACCTGCCTGGATTTCTACATCGTCATCAAAGTGCTGCATTGCAAGCCAGTTCTTCATCTTGAGAAACAAGTGGAAGTTGCTTGGTGCAAGATCGAGGCTGTAGGGCAGATGAGGGAAAATTTCCCATTTGAATGAATTAGGGAGTTCCATAGTGTGGTTTGCCATGTGAGGTCGGCCATTGCTGTGCAAAAACAAAATTTTTGATATCAGCTTTCCTCAGTGTTTGTTTTGAACCGCTCTTCTAAGGCTCTGCAAAGTTAGACAGTACCGGGCAGAGTTTATGGTTGCTCCACATTCAAGAACATCTATAAGAAGCACACCTTGTCTATCACAAAACACTGTCACTACCAACTTCCTTGTTGACAAGGTTTGCAAACATTTTCTTGGTTTTTGGGGGCACCTTGTGTGCTACGATTCAATCCAGTACTGAATCACCATCTTTGTGGTAGGCCTCCAGAAATGTCAACATTGCCCCCATTTGCTGTTCTTTACAGTGCCCTGTAAGCATTTTGGGCACCCATTAAGCACAAAATTTGTGGTAGCCTAGCTTTTGAGTGACAATTTCCAACAAAAAAAAAAAATCCATGAAACCTGTGGAAAAGAAAGCAAAAGCTCTGTTATTGTGAAGCGACGGTTTCCATGAGTCATTTCATCAACTTTAGCGACAAGGTTGTCAGTCACAATGCTCGGGCGTCCACTTTTATGTTCACCATGAACGTTGGTTCGGCCATTTTTAAACCGAATGCACTGTTTAAAGATGGAACATTCACTCATTACGCTGTTTCCGTACATTTCGCACAGTTCACGATAAATTTCTATAGGTTTTAGGTTTTTTGCCAACAAAAACCGTAACACAGACTACACCTCACAACTGGTGAGGTTTTCAATTGCAGCACACATTCCAAATTCGAATATATATATATATATATATATATATATATATATATATATATATATATATATATATATATATATATATATATATATATATATATATATATATATAAAAAAAACCAGACACACAGGCATGATTTACCTGAATGGTCATGTGTGAATAAGGAAATTCACAGAATTAATGCGAAACTTAAAAGTAGTTGTAGGCTATTCAGCAATGTGAAATTAATTGACTCAAGAACACTTGACAGAGAATGTTTTACGAAACATGGGCTTCACCTTAACAGAAATGGAAAGGCCAGGTTAGGAAACTTAATAAGGGAAGAAATTAAATGCAATTACAAAGTGACAGCCACTGAACTGGGATGGTATAAATCTCCAATAGCAGAAACACCTGCAAAACAGGAGCAGCACGCAAATGGACCATCCAAAAAACAGTAGCAACAGAGGAACCTACTACTGAACCAACAGCACGAAGAATGCTGTCAGCACCACCACCACATCCACTACCATTACCACCACCACCACCTCCGGCCACAGAAGCACCAGCAGCAACAACAGCAGCAGCAACTGAACCAACAACAACAGTAGCAGCAGCAACAAAACCATCAACAACAGTTGCAGCAACACAACACTGCCTAAGGAGGAGTCAAAGACAAGGTACATCTATATCATTAAATAAGGATTTTGTATGGCTTCAGACAAAGAAATGGAAAAGATTGTGACAAATCAGCAAGAAAATTTGCAGATAAGTCACAACTACTATGGAAAAAGCAGCAAAAGAAAAAATACTTGCAAAACAGTCAGGATAATGAGTCAGAATATTCAATGTCTCAGAAACAAAGTACTAGATCTAGAAGTAGCTTTAAATAATCTTGCTGATGTCTCTTGTATTTGTTTATCTGAACACTGGTGAAAGGCTAGTGAATTAAGTCTCATAAATATAAGCAAGTTTAATTTAGCAACACATTATTGCCGAAGTGTTTTTAAAAATGGTGGGGTATGCATTTACTCTAGAGTAGGACTGCAGTTCAAAGTGAAAACAGAATTGGACCATCTAAATATAGAAAAACATGCCATAGAGTTAAAAACTGAGGAGAAGAGTGAAAAACTAGTTGTCATTACAGTATATAGATCTCCACTGGATGACAAAAACATATTCTTTAAAAAAATAGAAGCAGCATTAAACACTTTTTATAGTAATGAAGTGAAATTATTTTTATGTGGAGATTTTAATATTAACCTGTTAATTGAAAGTGATGAAAAAAGACAGCTTTTGAGTATACTCAGCAGCTTCCACATGAAACCACTCTTTACAGATGCCACCAGAATAACAGAACTGTCATCTTCTCTTTTAGACAATATTTTCTCAAATATGGAGAATGGTATCACTGAGCAACTAAACATAAACTTAGGTCTTTCAGATCACAATACACTTTTAACATACATAAATTACTCTATCCCCAAGGCAGTAAAATATAAGTGGGGATACAAAAGGCACTTCTATATAGAAAAAGTAAATACTTTCATCCAGTTGTTAGCTAATGAAACCTGGGAAGATGTCTTTGCACAAACTACAACCGAGGAATCTTTCAATGCTTTTTCTAGAACATTCATGTCCCTATTTGAGATGTGTTTCCCAAAAAGCTCACAAAGATCAATGTCATGCCTAGGAACACAAGCCAGTGGATAACACCTGCTATTAGAGTATCTAGTCAAACACTAAAACATATCAGTCAACTCAAAAAAGATAACAAAGATGAACACTTCACAGATTATGTTAAGACATACAAGAAAATTTACAGGAAGGTGATCAAAAAAGCCAAGACAATGCACAATGACAGTGTAATTGCTGGGTCAGCAAACAAATCAAAAGCTATACGGAATGTAGTAAAAAAAGAAATAGGCCCAAGCAAAAATGTTAGAAATTCAGATGACTTTGTTTTAAAAGATGATCAAGGTGTGCTAGTCAGAAATCGTACTTTAGCAAATTACGTTAATGACTACTTCATAAATAGTCCAATCAGTCTGCATAAAAATTGTCCTAAGATTAGTAGAACATCAGTCCCAGAAGAACAAAGTGTGAATTCATTATTGCTACCTCCCACAAACAAATTGGAAGTTAATCAAATAATAAAAACAATGAAGAATAAAATGTCCTCAGGGATTGACGAGATACCTTGCTCAGTCATGATGAGATGTGCTAGTGTCATATCAGACCAACTCTCACACATCATAAACATATCATTTTCAGAAGGTGTCTTTCTACAACGATCAAAAATTGCAAAAGTAAAACCATTGTATAAAAAGGGCAATATACATGAAGTGGGAAACTATAGACCAATAGCTTTATTATCGGTATTTTCAAAAGTAATAGAGACAGTCATGAAAAACAGAATTACAAATTACCTCGAGAAATTCAATCTATTGTCTGTAAACCAACACGGCTTCCACAAAGGAATGAGTACAGAGTCAGCCATCACCCAATTCATTGAAAATATTGTAACGGGGCTAGATAAGAACAACAGTACAATAGGAATAAATTTGGACCTCTCAATGGCATTCAATACTGTCCAACATGATATCCTGCTAGACAAATTAGAATATGTCGGTATACGAGGAGTAGCTAAAAAGTGGTTTCAGTCATATCTCCATAATAGGAAACAGGTAGTAGAAATTGCAACAACAAACAGCAAAAACCAAAGTATTGTTTACAGATCGGATATTCAGACTGTGCCAATAGGGGTACCGCAGGGGAGTGTTCTAGGACCTCTCCTATTTCTTCTTTACATAAATGATATCAAGATTCCAGTAAATGGTACTCATATAACCCTGTTTGCGGATGACACAAACATTGTAGTAACTGACATAAACCGGGTATTGCCAACATCTGCAACCAGAGTTATAGAATATTTGCAAAATTGGTTTGAAGTGAACAAATTAACCATAAATATCTCTAAAACTAATTATATCCATTACAGGAAAGCAAAGTCACACTCTGATCTAGATCTCAGAATACAAAATAAAGTAACTGTGAGAGTTGCTACCACAAAATTCTTAGGTGTACATATAGATGAAAATTTAGACTGGAAATCCCATATCCTATATCTCTCACATAAGTTAAGCTCTGCTTGCTTTGCTTTACGCGTTATTAGCTTTGTATGTAGTAGGGAATGTAGCAGAGCTGTTTACTTTGCTTATATACATTCTGCTATTACCTATGGCCTCATCTTCTTGGGTCATAGTAAGAAAAATCTCAAAACCATCTTCACTCTACAAAAACGAGCTGTTAGAATAATTACCAACAGTTCAAGGCTAACTCCTTCAAAGCAATTATTTAAACAGCTGAATATTCTACCCCTACCATGCCTCTATATACAGAAAAGCGTAATTAAGTTCAAGGCTAACTCCTTCAAAGCAATTATTTAAACAGCTGAATATTCTACCCCTACCATGCCTCTATATACAGAAAAGCGTAATTAATGTAAAACGAAATATTAACAATTTCCAATCCAACTCGGATCTACATACTTACAACACAAGAAAGTGCAATGACATTCATATAAAAAGAGTTAACAAGGCTTTGGCGCAGAAACAAACAAACATACAAGGAAGTAGATTGTATAACAAACTACCGGTAAAGATGAAAGAAATAAAAAAATTGTCTTCATTTAAAGAAGCAGTATTCAAATTTTTAATTACCAACTGCTATTATAGTGTAAAAGAATACCTGGAATAGCTCCATACTAAACAATTATATTTATGTACTCTGTGCCAATAGTAATTTTTATCTGACTGTTGCTATGATCTAAATAAATAATATGTACAAAAGTGCTAGAATTGTATGTGTTATATCTAAATATCAACTGTGTATTCCATGTAAAAAGTCTTTCTCATGCATCAATGTAAATAATCAAAGTTGTACATGCTATTTCAATGTGGTCTGATGTTACATAGTCTACTATGCACATCTGTATTTTGTATAGTATTGTTCACCCTATATGTGTGTATATATATACTATGTATTTTTTTGACGAAATCCATGCAATGTAAATTGTCTCTGGATGAATAAACTACTACTACTACTACTACTACTATTCCCACTGTCACGGATGGATGCTGACTGAGCTGCCAAGCACGCACATACCAAAATATACGCAATCAGTGCGCACCTAGTGGCATCAGATGGAAACGTTCCCTACTTTCTGAATATGCCTCGTATCTTGTCAAAAATTGATTGTTTTTGTTGTTATGTATGCTGGATAAGTATCAGTTATACAGGAATACTGGCAATGTCAGTCTGAAACTTCAATACAGATAGGTTTACTGATGAAACGATGATTGATTTGTATTTAGTACAGAGCATTATGAAATAATATCTTAATAAGAACCCATGAAAGACACCAAGGAATTAAAAAATGCAGAGCAACAATATGAATAAATATGGTGGCCAAGAATTTTCCCTTACACTGGAGAATTAGTAAGACAATGTCCACAGTGCACTACGGAAACAAAGAATTCACATTAGACTCAAACATCACAATCTCCAAAATGATCATGCAGCGAGTTGGAGCTTATTTATTCAAATTGTCTGGCAAATGGTATTGTTTGCAACTGACAGGTATTCTTGTATCCAAAAATTGTGTTTTGTATTCTTTACATGAGTCAGATGTTATAAAATGTCTAAAGTCTATATTTCCCTATCATGCTACACTGGAGAAAGTTGTGAGTGACGACAGGACACATTTTGGAAAGTTACTCGCATACAAATTTGCCCTGTCTGCAATAGAATGGTCTGTAAAGCATACAAAGCAATGGATTTCTTGAAGATAAGAGACTAATGGAGACTAATGAAGAGAGATGAGTACTACAGGACTTCACAAAGTGTTGCCTCCAGTGAGCTTCCATCAGCATAAATTACAATGGGAAGATGCACAAACAAGGTGTTACCAATGATACCAAATCATTTACAGCCTGACATGGCAAAGATAAGATTGCTCAAAAATGGGAAGAAGAAACTCAAATGAGTGAACAATACTATTATGCAAAAATCACTGGGCACCGTATCTTCCTAAATTAAGAAGATCATGAATTTCCATAGATATAGCCTTGAAAAGGAGAGAGCAGTTCACCTTACTCTTTCATTATTAAAAGCAATAAAAAGAAACCATTTCTATTTTTTGCAAGAAACTGAGAAGGATGGGGACTATGATGTTGGCTTCCAAACTGATTCAAAGGAGGAAAGATTGACATCACTGACTAGGGACCGTATGAAGCCCCAGGCTAGATTAAGCAACCAATAGTTGAACAAGATAAGTAAATGATAGATCGCGTCAAGGGAATGACATACAAAAACAATATGATGACTGAGCAAGCATACAAAAGTCTTGTGCAAACTATGTTGAATTATACTTCTATGACTGTAAATGTCATTGTAACTTGAAAGAGTATATGTGTCACATGTGTGTTTATTCTTTGAGTTGATTTGTGGAAGAACTTTGGAAATAGGGTTGAAATGTAAACTAAAGTAAATTCTGACAATATTATGAATAGGATAGACTCTACTCACCACATAGTGGAGATGCTGAGTGACAGATAGGCATGAATGCCAAACAAGTAAGTTTTTGGCCAGAAAGCCCTTCAACGGAATCAGACAACGTACACACACACACTCACATAAACACAATTTGCATTTGTGTGAATGTGTGTGAGGATGTGGTCTATTTCCAATGAAGTCATTTTTGGCAAAGACTTACTTGTTTAACAGTCTTTTTGTTGTGTCCATCTGCAACTCTGCTATATGGTGAGTAGCAATCTGTTCTTGTCATATTATTGTAATTATTCTATCCTGGATTTTCCATTGTCTAAAATAAATTCTCAAGTTTATCTAATTCATTCTAATTCAGACAATTTGAACATTGGATTGAAAAGCAGTTATGGTGTCAGCAGTTTTGCGTGAGGTGTAGATCTTGGTAAAAGTGTGATCAGATGGCCAATCACGAGTCAGACGGAAACAGTCAATGAGAATTATAGCCAGTGAGAATGTTGTTCTGTATTTCTTTCATTTACATGAAGTTAGCTACCACCAACACTATAAGTGGACTTTTACCACTGTCATGTATCATTTATTCCATTTCTTAAATGAAGTTAAATGATAGTTTGTTTGCCTTGTAGGAATTTAATTGTGTGTAATTAGCATTGTGATATTGGGCTTCATACTAGTGATTTTTTTTATGATTGTATACTCCTTTACTTATTTGGGTGTCATAATAGTCTAATGCTAATGATAATTGCTGAACATAAATATTTTTTTTTTTTTTTTTTTTTTTTTTTTTTTTTTTTTTTTTTTTTTTTTTTTTTTTTTGGGCGGGGGGGGGGGCTGAAGATGGTAGCTCGATAGCTTTGTTTCAGTTGTTTTGTTATGGATTTTAAGGCTGATTAGTTACTTATGTGCTTTTTGGAGAGGTCTTTATTTGTGGGAATATTTTAGGAGTTTTTGTGATTGATTGTAACTCATATGGAGCAGATTTAATTTGCATGTTGAAAAACTGGATTGGTGTTTCAAACAGGACTGCTTGGAACAAAAATAACTTATAAAAAATGTCCTGAGGAAACGGTACTTGTTCTGTGAAAGGATTGTACAGACGGACTCTAATGGTGCTGCAGGAAAGAGGGGTTCCACTTGTGTCAACTGAGCATTCGAGAGAGGAGTTGGTTTGCTGGTACTGGAGATCTGAAGATGACACGTCTGTGAGTCAACAAATGCTTCGATATTTTTATCTCGATATAATTACATTTGTTGAGACACACCATCATTGAGGGCAGGAGCCTCCACTGAGGAGTTCATGTGTTGCACTGTCGAAAGTGGTGATCTCCTGGGTTGCACAGAGACAGTAGTTGAGACTGATGAATCGAAATATGGGAAGCACAGTTGCTGTATGGGGTAGCATGTAGTTGGTAGGTGGGTCTTCGGTGGTTTGGAGAAAGGGAGTAACAAGTCTGTTTGGGGATTACTTCAGTTTGTACAACTGCCTCAAAGATGGTTTTGTTAATTTATCTGTAAATCATAGATCATAGTATACATTTCAAAGACCCAGAAACAGGTGCCAGCATGAACAGTATTGGGGGCAACCGGTCTGCCATGAAATGTCCCAATAAATGTAAGGTCACTTCTGATACCTATTTATTTGAATACATATGGAGGAGGTGGAGCTTTTATAAAAAAATTTATGTTCTTTGTTCCATTCCCTTTTTTCTCATATTTTATTTGATTTGCAGAACTATTATGTTATGTCTACCACTGTATAATGAGAGTTGCTTGCTTTTGGGTAATGTTGTGACTTTAAAAATATTCAGTTCCTATCTATGGTTAGACAGGAATCTAATTTATCAGCTTAAATTGCTAAAAGAGACATGAGCAGCAATCATATTTCCACTCTTGGCTGTCAAAAGTAAGTTGCTGTTTTCTATTAATAAGGAGTTCTGATGGGAAGACCATATAAGAGATACAGAAAGAGGGATAAGGGCGGCAGAGAGGGGGGAAAAGAAAGAAAGATGGACAAGAAATGGGAAATGGGGGGAAGAGAGAAGGAGAGAGGGACGGAAAGAGATGATAGGGGAAGAAAGAGAGAGATAGATGGAGGGAGAGAGAGAGAAAATGCCCACATGGGGGGAGGAAGACTGGTGGGAGAGAAAGTACATCTACAAAATATCCTTTTCCATCCCTACTCCAGTCTTACTCCCAATTCTGCACACCATGGGCCATTCTCTCACAGATGACCCAGTTGCAAGACTTGTTCATATGCTCACCCAACACCTCCTACTGCAGTTCAGTCACAGGCATTTCCTACCCTATAAAGGACAGGACCACATGTGAAAGCAGCCATGTTATAAATCAGCTATGTTGGTATTAATGTCGAGCATTCTATTGAGCAGACAGGTAACCAAATGTCTGTTCACATGAATGGCCATCACGAAACTATGATGTACTATTAACTTACTAATAAAATTAACAATAATGTAAATTTTTAATGATAATATACTTACCTGTGTCCCCAAGAAGTCACCAACTGTGTAAGAGCTTGGTGCATCAAAGAAAAGGTAATCTGGTATAATGTTCTGGTAAGTGCAAGGATCTGTGTTCTTTAACCCACACATTACAATTAGTAATGAAATAGACAGTGGAACTGTCACATTCACAGGGAATGCAAAAGCAATTGGCTGGATCATTATTTTGCAGGCAAATTTTCCTGAAACAAGAGATTATCTTGTTATTGACGAAACTCTTCTAGCCAAAACTCTTCTTTAATATACCACAAAACCATAAAAAAATTGATAGTGTGCCAGAAAATGTCATATTTGTTATTATACAAGTAATCTCCATGATTCTAAACTACTATAAAATATTAATAAACAACACAGACAAAAACATGCTAAATTTGAACTCTTGAAATGTGTTAAAATGTCAAAAAACAAGAACAAATTTATTTCTGTTTTATATGTTAGAAATTCAGTGATTTAGACCAATATCTTTTTTCCTGTTGTATGTATCCATTTTTTTTTAATAATGTCTTTTGTCTAACTGTATATCAAGTAAAATCCATCACATGTAATGTATTATTTGCTAACACAGAAATAATCAGTCCCACCAAAAGTCTTGTTTGATTAGCATTTCCACAACAACTTTATTGTACTCTGTACATTGTTTCTTTTGACATTTTGCTTTTAATATTTTGAAATCTTGCTATCAGGGGTAACAAGCTACTCTTCACAACCTTCCTCTGATAATACTGGGCTGGTTTTTTTTTTTTTTTTTTTTTTTTTTTTTTTTTTTTTTTTTTTTTTTTTTTTTTTTTTTTTCAAAGAATACCACAGTTAACTTTACAATCAAGCTAAAACATCATCTTCTAGGTAACCTTTGTATTCAACATGAGTTTTTACTTTTCAAATTGTAAGATATGAAGTACAGAAGTATAATCTATTCCCTGCTCTTATTAAGCAGGGAGGTTTCTTACTATTGAACAAGGGCTGTTCATTGCTGATCAAGACAATATTGCATGTAGCACAATATGAGACATAGATTGTGTGATAATGCTGTCACATTAAATTATACTTGCTCACAGTTTACCAGGTTTAGCTTTCTCCACTGGCGTTCGTGAGATGAAAGTACAAAATGAAACAAAAAAGATGGAAGAAAGAAGCACAAGAAAATAGAGCTGTTCTAGAAATTTTTGTTCATATCAATGAAAACCTTAAAGTGCATTTTAAGCACACTTAAACAGAAAATAATATAAAAAGAATACCTGGAAGTACCAATATGGAGGAGGTTATTCATATGTGGTAGAAGTTGAAAACAGAAGCAGATTAAATTATCCATACACTAAATAGGTAAAAAATTCTTCTTGTTTACAACAGCAACATTTAAATCACAGATAAAACATCAGAACTCCTAATAATTAAAGCAAATGAAACCCCAAATGATATTTGCAATTACTCATCATGTAATAAACTTTCACTGAAAATAAACAAAACAATATGAATCTCTACTTACAGAAGGAAATTAATTTTGTAAAATTAAATGCAAATGAAAATTTCATGAATAATGTAATGGACACAGATTTTTTACAAACTAATGTTCACTGTCACTTGATATGGAATGAACACACAGGTACACTAGCAAAGTGTAATCAGCAGTCTACACCCTTAGAGAGCTGCCATCACAATGTTCCAGGCAACATCTTGTTGTCACACACTATTATTATATGCATGCCATCATTAGTTGTGCAATCATTTTGTGAGGTGTCCCATTTGCAAAACATGGACACAGTATTCAAACTATAGAAAAAGGCCACTGGAATAATAACTGAAAATAGTAACAAAGCTCTCTGTAAAAGCTTTTTAAACAAATGGGGATTATAACTGCACTATGTGACTATGTCTGCTAAACTATTATACATGTCAAGAAAAACATTTGCAATTACCTAATGAACAGCAAAATTTGTGATCATGGAACAAGAGCCAGACAAAACATTTATCAAGACTAACAAAAAACACAAATGAACATTTTCCATATAGAAAAGCAGTTGTACAATAAATTGCCAAGAAGATTAAAGAGTCAACTAAAATCCAAATATTTAAAAATCGGTTAAGGCATACCTTTTAAATAATTCATATCACAAGCTCAAGGATTATTTAGGTAACACAAAGTGGAGAACAGCAAAAAATAATTAATATTAATACTGTCACTCTAGTGTAAACTGTCAAAGTTTAGTACTAGGAATACCAATTTATTTTCCATAATGCCCATTACAGGGTGGGCACATTATGCCCATTTCAAAAAAATAAATAAACAGTCATTGATTATTATTCATGTATATTAACAGCACACTTTCAGAAGAGGTAATGATGTGTAAGAAGGGTTCAGAACTTGAAAATATCTTTTAACATACTCTTAGCAATACCAACACACTACCAATAATATTTACTGTTTGATCAAAAGCTGTATAACTAGAAAATGACAAAATAATAAGTACTATTTTATGGAGGGAAGTTTCAACAAGCACAAGGATTCACAAAGATTGCCAAGAATTTTCCAGAAAGTGAAATTTTCTAACTGGAATAATTATTAAACTAATATGTTATTTTAGTGAAAGTATACTGTCTTTGAAAGGATGAAAAAACAAGCCAACAAGTTGCATTACTCAGGTTTATTAGAATCCTTGCCCTATGTTTTGATAAATATAAAGTCATCTCCTTCAGAAGGATATTGTGATGCTTGTTGGATATTGTGTTGAAAAAGTACCAGTACATTAGTATAAAACTGTGTCTTGTCAAGCAAAAATTCACTATGACAGGGCCCAAATAGATTTATTCTAATGTACCTTTTCAACACAAAATGTAACAATCATCGAAATTTCCTTCTGAAGAAGATAATTTTATAATTATCAAAATCAGGTCAAGGGTTCTCATAAACCCATGTTAAGCACTGCTTCGCTGATTTTTTCATCCTTTCCAAGACCATCGGTTTACTGTTGCTGTTTACAGTCATGTTCTAGATTTTAAAAGTATACATTCTTGGATACAATAAAATTGGCCCACAAAGTCATAAAAGTGGATTTTGAGGAGAAATATATTTTAAGACTGCAACGCTCTGGAACACAAAAATTCTGAATATGAATAACTACTGTAATATCAAGTTTCTGGAGAAAGTAAAGTGTTTGTTCAAAAGAAAAAAATGAGGGCTTTCAAATCAGTTATACCATTCTTAAAACAAACCATTTTTAGGGGAGTTGAATTTTGATGTGCACATTGTTTACTGGTATCGTAAATTACAAAAATTCCTTGAGATACAATTTTTTCTCTATGAACTATATAGGCTATTTCCACAAGCAACTAGTAGACTATATTGTAAATAAAAAAGTCCAGCAAAGTGCAGCCCAAATAAGAAATTAAGAATGAACTCGCAAATTGTGATTGTGGTTTGACGTCAGCTGTAGAATATTTCTGAACTAGTGAAAATTTGTGCAAGACTGGGAGTTGAAACCGTATTTCTCATTTATGGCGAGTGGTGGCTTTAACCACTTTGGCTATCCAAGAACACCTCCACAAGTGGCCTAAATCTCCATCTGTCCTATTCGTGAAGCCTGGGCTCCGTCATGTGAACTAACAACACTAGCAAAATTAAGTGAAGTAACTAGTTTGACTAAGGACAATTTTGTTGTATTGCTGGGGCATCTAATGATGTTTATAGAAAAGAGACTTACAAGGCTAGCACAGAACTGAGAAAATGTCTAAATAATTTAACTCATACAAATGTACTTGTTGTGAATGTCCTGCAACATCATGATTTATCAAGTTGGTCATGTGTGTTCTGCGAGATTAGTATCACAAACAAGAGTTTCATGGAAATATGTGCCCATGTCCAGAATGCTGATGTTATAGACATAAACATTTTGGAACCAAGATTCTATATGGCTCATGGCCCACATTTAAATGCATCAGGAAAGGAGTTACTTGCTGGTAAAATATTTCCTCGTATTTCGTGGAAAAATGAAGAAACTAGGATTTTTGGTGAGCAGCAAACAGTAAAACCATCAACGAGTTGAAAATTAAATAGTAGTTTAAACCAGGTGACTAGAAAACAAACAGAAAACAGACACAAATTTTGAAATAGTTCGAGCACCCAAGGTAAGTGATATCTCTACAAACAAGTCTAATCTGCCTATATTTCATCAAAACATTAAGGGGCTTAGCAGCAGAGTAGATCAGCTATCAGTTAATATAAATGACAGAAATTGTATAAAAAATGCTCAAATATTGTGCTTTACAGAACATCATATCACAAGTGGCATTAACTTATTACATTTATGTTCTAACTACAACACTGCAAGCTCCTACCCTAGGGACAACAAGGAAAGAGGTGGTGTTGCTATTTTGTTAAGGTCACATTTAGATCTATAGATGTAAGTAAATACTGTTTAGAGCAACTATTTGAAGCACGTGCAATAGAAAGTACAGCAGATAGCTCCCCAATAATAGTAGTGGCAATTTACAGGATACCTGGATCTAACTTTAGGGTCTTTTTGGTTCAAATAGAATTATTGTTATTGTTTTATTTTCTAAAATTAATGGAATTATCATTCTGGGGGCTTTTAATGTAAACTTTTTAACTGAAAATAACAACAGAGTAAAGCTCCAACATCTTATGCATTGCCGGCCGCGGTGGTCTCGCGGTTCTAGGCGCTCAGTCCGGAACCGCGAGACTGCTATGGTCGCAGGTTCGAATCCTGCCTCGGGCATGGATGTGGGTGATGTCCTTAGGTTAGTTAGGTTTAAGTAGTTCTAAGTTCTAGGGGACTGATGACCACAGATGTTAAGTCCCATAGTGCTCAGAGCCATTTGAACCATTTTTTTTTTTTTTTTTTTTTTTTTTTTTTTCTTTTTTTCTTATGCATTCATATAATCTCATTCCAGTAACTGACTTTTCCACTAGAATCACATCTGAGAGTCAGACTTTGATAGATAATATATTTATAGATTTAAGTAGGTACAATGGTTTCATTATCACCCCTGTCTTGAATGGACTGTCTGACCATGATTGACAACTCCTCACTCTGCATGACTGTATACCCCTCAAGAAATTAATCCTCACCTGGACGTCTATTGGATCAATGACTAGTGATGCACTGGAAGTTTTTAAACACAATGACTAGTGATGCACTGGAAGTTTTTAAACACAACAGATAGACTGGAGCCCAGTATACAAGGTGAATGAAGTTAATGCTAAATTTAATATATTCATAAATGACTTGTCAGCTGTCTTTGAAGAGGTATTCCCAAAAAAGTTTGTTGGAAGCAATACTGGTACACCATTGAACAAAACCTGAATCACAAAGGAAATTAAACAATCATGTTAAACAAAGAGGGAACTTTACATTGCAGTTAGAAAGTCTAAGGACACAATGAAAACTGTCCATTGTAAAATGTACAGTAAGATATTAAAGAAGATAACATAAAAATCAAAAGCATTTTATTATGAGCAATAAATTGATAACTCTCATAACAAAATGAGGACTATTTGGAATATTGTTAGAAGGGAGACAGGGAAAACCGCAAGAACTTTTTAAGAATAAGCACTTCTTGTCAGTTTCAGAACAAATACACTGTGAGGGCTTTGTTAATGAAGTTCTGAGTCATATGCAAAAGACTATACCCAAACATACAGGTAAAATTCATATCAGACATGTCACAGCATCTGAAATTAGAAGAACGATCATCTCTCTTGAGAATACACATTCCACTGGTGTAGATAATATCTCTAGTAATTTACTAAATCAGAGCTGTGCTTTTATTAGTGATGTACTCAGCCACATTTTAATGCATCCTTATGACAAGAAACTGTGCCTGACAGCCTCAAATGTACTGTTGTAAAACCCAATTTCAAGAAAGGTGACAAAACTGAAGTCACAAATTACAGACCAGTTTCCCTTCTAACTGCTTTTTAAAAGATTCTGGAAAAGCTTATGTATACAAGAATTTTCAAACATCTACAACAGCATTCAAATGAAACCCAGTCACTAGTGTAAAGTAATGGTAACAATTTTATTAACGCAAAAATGTAGTTATCTACAGTATACATACTCAAAAATAGTTGCCAAAACTGTCACCACATTTATCCCATTGCTACATTAGCCGGTTGATTCCATCCTTGAAGAAGCTAGTAGGCTGCTGTCGGATCCAGGCCTGGACCCAGTCACACACTTCAGCGGTGCCCATGCTAATACCCAGTAACCTATGGATCCCGTCCACAGAGATTCTACAGTTGTCCAAAACTAAAGCCTTCACTTCCAGTGTGACGACACAATGAGCCTGTCCAGGACGAGCATCGTCTTCCAGTGACTTGTGCCCCTCAAGGAATCGTTTGCACCATTCCACAACACTTGACTGACTCAGACTGTACTCACTGTACACAGCCTTCATCTGTTGATACATTTCATGGCCTCCAACTACCTCCACCACCAAAAATCGAATCAATCCTCATTGTTCCTGCTCACTTGCCTGCACGTTCGGTAGTGGATGATAACATGTGTGACCACCTTCTCTTCAGCTTGAAACCACACTGGCACTATGCGACATCAAACAGTGCACACGCATCAGTCTGTCTACCAATAGATGGCACCACCATACCCGCAGTTACATTTTGCCACCTTACGTGTAAGGAGAAGGTAGATGCACTGACCAGGTTTCATTTGAATGAACCTCAGATAAATACAACATTCTCAGGAAAAGTCAGTTTGGTTTCCTAAAAGGTCTGTCAGTCAAACAAGCAATGTATTCTTTCACGAGTAAAGTTCTGGATTCAATTAATGACAAAGTGGTAACAATACGGTTATTTTGTGACTTGTCAAAAGCCTTTGACACTGTGAAGCACCAAATTCTATTACAAAAAGCAGACCCATTATGAATAAGTGCTGTAGCAAATAAGTGGTTGGAATCATACCTCAAAGATAGAAAGTAGAAGGTAATAGTAGATAGTACTGATGAGATCCATAGTGGTTTGGTTTCACCGGATTGGAGTACCATTAAATGCGGAATGTCCCAAGGATCTGTTCTTAGTCTTTTACGGTTCCTCATATTTATAAATGATCTACCTCAATGTTCAGAGCTACAGTGCCTTTTTACTATTTTTACAGGTGACACCAACATTATGATTGATGGTCATACGTGTGAAGATCTTCAAGGATCTATTAAGAATATTCTTAATGATTTGGTGAAAAGATTTAGCATCAATGGACTCTCTTTGAAATGCAATAAGACTAAATATATTCACTGGAACTGCTAAAACAGAGGATGAGTTAACTCTGAAGTGTGGCAGAGAGTCAATAGAAAGAGTTGAAACAACTAAGTTCTTAGGTGCTGTAATTGACTCTCATCATAAAATAAATCTCCAGAAGAGACTCAGCTCATCAGTTTTTGCCCTACACTTTCTGTCCAAGAATGGAAATACAGACACAATGTAAGTAACATTCTATGGATATTTCCATTCTCTTATAACATATTGTATTATATTTTGGTGAAACCAGACACTAGCAAAGAAAATACTCTTGGATCAAAAACGTGTTGTAAGAATAATGACTGGTGTATACTCTACATGCAGTTGTAAAAAAATGTTCTGGAAACTAAAAATTCTTACTATTACTTCCCAATACATATTTTCTCTTGTGTGTTTCATCTGCAAAAATACTGAGCTTTATAAAATAAATAATGAATACCACAGATATGATACAAAGAGAATGTGTGATTTCTACAATGATTGTAAAAACCTGACCATGGTACAAAAAGGTGTGCAGTTCCTGGTGTAAAAGTTTTTAATGCTCTCCCTCCACATATTAAAAACAAATTTGATAACTACTCCTCTTTTAGGGAGCACCTGAAGCAATTTCTACTGGAATGGTGATTTTACAGTTTGGAAGAGTTGTTTTAGCCACAATTAAAAAAACCTAATAGATCTGTGCAGCAGAAATTTTGAGTTGATATCCCATAATGTAAGTTTGAGCAATGATGTGGGTACTGTACTCATGTAATATTCATAGTTATTTACACTGGTTCTGTATTTGTTTTTACCGGCCGCGGTGGCCGTGCGGTTCTAGGCGCTCCAGTCTGGTGCCGCGCTGCTGCTACGGTCGCAGGTTCGAATCCTGCCTCGGGCATGGATGTGTGTGATGTCCTTAGGATAGTTAGGTTTAAGTAGTTCTAAGTTCTAGGGTACTGATGACCACAGCAGTTGAGTCCCATGGTGTCCAGAGCCTTTTGAACCATTTTTGTATATGTGTTTCACTTTCTGTGTCTAGCGTTTGCTGTAATCACACATTCTTACCACTTGTGTGTAATGCAGACATGGAGTATTACTTTTGTATGATTGATTGCTTTAATACTACCTATGTATATATCCTTGTGAGTTTATCGGAGTTGGATCAATGGAGTAAGATTTAAATAAATACACTCCTTTGTGCTCACACTGTATTATCATGATTCCTGTACAGGGTGAGACACTGTTTTGCCTTGGTATGAATTAAATACTGTAGAGCAGTGTGAGACACAGCATTTATGATCAACAGCTATATTAAAATAAGAATGAACTAGCAAATTATGATTCTGGTTATGCATCATCTGTAAACTATTTCAGATCAAATGAAAATTTGTGCCAGGCCAGAACTCAAACCTGGATTTCCTGCTTGTTGTAAGCGATCACCTCAACCACTTTGGCTATCCGAGCACTCCTACAGGAGACCCAAATCTTGATTGTATGTACCTAGTCAGACCACAGTATTCAATATCTTAGTTGCTGTCAATACTGTGCTATATTTTATAGAGATTAATTAGTTAGTTTCATGTTGTAATGCTCATTTTGCATCATAGCTTGTAATGATTTGGAATGAGTCATTCTAACTTCACATTGCAAATTAATTTCTATATATGGTTACATTCTGAAGATTTATAAGTCCTTTTTTTTTCTTCAAAAAGAAAAATTATATACAGATGTTGTGAGTTAATAAGTCCTAACCCCCATCTTTTATACATATAGTAATAGAAATTCTTCTATGGAATAAAAGGAGTTGTCAATGAGATTGCTCAGCACATTTTCAAATGTTACTTTGTTGTCTTTGCTGTTTAATCATTATGCTAGTGTTGTAGTTAAGTTCCAAAATGATGAATGGTGTTGCAAATTTATATGTACTACTCTCTAGGCATTTACTATACTACTTACCAAATATATAACAGATATATGCTGCGCATATCTGTATGATAAGTACAAAGACTGAAGCATAATAGTATGCGTCCATTTGAAACTTCTCAGGAGTTGTAAGAGCCTCATCTAACACACTTGTACCAGCATCAGAACTTATTACCTGAAAGAGGATTATTCAACAAATAATCATAAACTGAAATTTCTTTAGTGTAAGACAAACTATAATGATTTCAGAAAGTTTAGTCTGCTCATAAATAATATTTTTCACTCAGCTATCAAATACTCACTTCAATTACTGTTATTTTATGTGGTCCAAAAGCTGTAGGAAGCAGACTGAAGAAATTATTTACATTTTCGTTCTGCAGAGCAAGGATTACCAGTATAGACACAAAGAAGCACAGTATTTTCCAGCATGATATAAACAGATAATTGTAATAACGTGTTGCTGATAGTCTCTTCATTATTTGATGCAATGGCTTCACAAAACCTGAAAAACATTAAGAATTAACTCTGATTAAGGCTCGAATTCAATTTTTGCAAAATGGAGGAAATATGAGAGATTCATATACAATATTTTTTATCAATATGATTATGTACCTTAGCTGATAAGACTCTGAGACACAGTGTGCACAAAAATGATCAGTAGCTCATAAGAAGTGCAAAGTGCATTGGCACTTCCTGTAATTGACTGACAGTAAAATACATTAACCTGCTAACAACATTATCTTGCAAACCCTGAGGTCTCATTATTCACCAAAAGCCCAGTACAGATGGATATTCAAAAGAAAAGTCCAAGACAAATATAAGAAAGAGTTAACAAGGGGAAAGAATAAAAAATAATTATAACAACAGAAACTGCAAAAAAATTTCAAAGGTACAATAAGAGTGACTGACTGGCTGGCCTTTATTTATCTTCAGGAGTCAAAATCCCAAGTACTGCCAAGAGAAACACTTACAGTAGAAAATACTAATCCCTAATTTTGAAACCTACATTTTTTTCTTCGAGGAGGGAAAGGAATTGGTTCAGGAAGACCAGAAAAGAGGGGTGGGGGCTGGTCCCTCAGAGTCTGCTTGTAAAAGGCATCAAGGAAAATGTATCATAGTCAGTAGGAGGTCAAAGACAGTACACAGATAAGAACTGTGCCAGCTTCAATTGGCAGAGACAGAAAGGGATGAGTGAAAAGTAAACATGGATTAAAAAGGAAGGGAAATGCAAAGTATAATAAACAATGCAATTAAGAAATAGAAAGGATGGGAAATTTAGAGGGGGTGGGGGGAGCTCACAGAAAAATAGTAATGAAAAAATTAAAATAAATATGTAATTAAGTAAATAATGAAATGCTACAATTGGGGTTTGTTTATAGAAGTTGAGTCCAGGAGAGGTACAGGAGGAGAATATATGTTGGAGGACAAGTTCACATGTCCCAAGTACAAGGAAACCAATACTAAGCAAGGATTGCAGGGTAAGTATACAAATTTGGATTTGAGGGATGATTGATTGATTGGTTTATTCATCCATAGAACAATATACATTGCATGGATGTCATCAAATGATTGTAAAATATTTCTTATAAAATAAACATGTCTCTTTACAGTATATAAAGCTCCTATACTTAGTACTACTTTTCTAATCATGTCAAGTTAAATTTGTTATGCAGTACAATGTTCATGAACATTAATCTACAGTTATTTTAAATATTCATCTGCAGTGTAATAGCTATTATCTAGTAAATATTTTTTTAGCCTTTGACTAAAGGTATAGGGATCATTTACATCTTTTATTTCTAGTTGTCATCTGTTGTACAATTTAATACCACGATATAAAACACTATTTTGAGTTTTTGACTTGTTTATTCTGTTTAGATGTAAACAGTGTCTGGATTTGGTTCCATGGTCGTGAATTGTGCTGTTTGTGGTATACAGATTAATGTTTTTCCTTCTATACATTATGTTTTGATAAATACACTCCTGGAAATTGAAATAAGAACACCGTGAATTCATTGTCCCAGGAAGGGGAAACTTTATTGACACATTCCTGGGGTCAGATACATCACATGATCACACTGACAGAACCACAGGCACATAGACACAGGCAACAGAGCATGCACAATGTCGGCACTAGTACAGTGTATATCCACCTTTCACAGCAATGCAGGCTGCTATTCTCCCATGGAGACGATCGTAGAGATGCTGGATGTAGTCCTGTGGAACGGCTTGCCATGCCATTTCCACCTGGCACCTCAGTTGGACCAGCGTTCATGCTGGACGTGCAGACCGCGTGAGACAACGCTTCATCCAGTCCCAAACATGCTCAATGGGGGACAGATCCGGAGATCTTGCTGGCCAGGGTAGTTGACTTACACCTTCTAGAGCACGTTGGGTGGCACGGGATACATGCGGACGTGCATTGTCCTGTTGGAACAGCAAGTTCCCTTGCCGGTCTAGGAATGGTAGAACGATGGGTTCGATGACGGTTTGGATGCACCGTGCACTATTCAGTGTCCCCTCGACGATCACCAGTGGTGTACGGCCAGTGTAGGAGATTGCTCCCCACACCATGATGCCGGGTGTTGGCCCTGTGTGCCTCGGTCGTATGCAGTCCTGATTGTGGCGCTCACCTGCACGGCGCCAAACACGCATACGACCATCATTGGCACCAAGGCAGAAGCGACTCTCATCGCTGAAGATGACACGTCTCCATTCGTCCCTCCATTCACGCCTGTCGCGACACCACTGGAGGCGGGCTGCACGATGTTGGGGTGTGAGCGGAAGATGGCCTAACGGTGTGCGGGACCGTAGCCCAGCTTCATGGAGACGGTTGCGAATGGTCCTCGCCGATACCCCAGGAGCAACAGTGTCCCTAATTTGCAGGGAAGTGGCGGTGCGGTCCCCTACGGCACTGCGTAGGATCCTACGGTCTTGGCGTGCATCCGTGCGTCGCTGTGGTCCGGTCCCAGGTCGACAGGCACGTGCACCTTCCGCCGACCACTGGCGACAACATCGATGTACTGTGGAGACCTCACGCCCCACGTGTTGAGCAATTCGGCGGTACGTCCACCCGGCCTCCCGCATGCCCACTATACGCCCTCGCTCAAAGTCCGTCAACTGCACATACGGTTCACGTCCACGCTGTCGCGGCATCCTACCAGTGTTAAAGACTGCGATGGAGCTCCATATGCCACGGCAAACTGGCTGACACTGACGGCGGCGGTGCACAAATGCTGCGCAGCTAGCGCCATTCGACGGCCAACACCGCGGTTCCTGGTGTGTCCGCTGTGCCGTGCGTGTGATCATTGCTTGTACAGCCCTCTCGCAGTGTCCGGAGCAAGTATGGTGGGTCTGACACACCGGTGTCAATGTGTTCTTTTTTCCATTTCCAGGAGTGTATATTCACACGGAACTGTCATAATTTCTAACTTTTTGAACAACTCTTCACAGTGTGCCCTGTTACTGCTATTTGTTACTATTCAAACAGCTCTTTTCTGTATCTTGAAAATAGTTTGTATGTTTCCAGCACTTAACCCCCAAAACATTATCCCATAACTGAGGACTGAATGCATGTATCCAAAGTAGGCTACTTTGAGAGATGAAATATTGCACACTGGTGCAAGGATTCGCAGGGCGTAACATGCTGAAGATAGCCTCTTTGCTAAAATTCTCACATGCCCTATCCATTTTAGCAGACAGTCTACATTCATCGCCAAGAATTTGCTGTCTGTTACACAATCAAGTACCTGATTGTTTACTTTCATTGTAATGTCAATGGGTTTTTTATTTAGTTGGAAGTTTATATGGTTTGTCTTTTTAACATTTAGAGTTACTTTATTCTTTAGTGACCAGTTGTGGATGTCTCTGAGAGCTTCATTGGATTTTTATATTAACAGTGTTGAGCTTTTGTCTGTAATCACTACAGTGCTGTCATCAGCAAATAATATTTTTTCCCCATGCCTGACGCTCTGTGGGAAATCATTTATATATACAAGGAAGAGGATTGGGCCCAGTACACTTCCCTCGGGGACTCCTGTATTAACATATATTGGATTGTATAAGTGTTTTACTACCAATCTTTTGCAAATATGTGAGATTTCAACTTTTTGCACTCTGTTTTCCAGGTATGATTTAAACAATTGCTTTGCCGTACCCCTTATTTCTAATAGTTCTAGCCGAGCGAGGTGGCGCAGTGGTTAGCACACTGGACTCGCATTCAGAAGGACGACGGTTCAATCCCGTCTGCAGCCATCCTGATTTAGGTTTTCCGTGATTTCCCTAAATTGTTTCAGGCAAATGCTGGAATGGTTCCTTTGAAAGGGCACGGCCAATTTCCTCCCCCCCCCCCCCCCCTTCCCTAACCCGAGCTTGCGCTCCGTCTTTAATGACCTCGTTGTCGACGGGACGTTAAACACTAACCACCACCACCACCACCTAATAGTTCTAATTTGTGTAATAAAATTCTGTGGTCAGCTGTGTCAGAAGCCTTTGATAAATCCAACAAAATGCCTGTTGCATTCTCACCCTTGCCTAATGCTTCTTGTACGACTTTGGTAAACTGTGCTATGGTAGTCTGTGTACTTTTTGTGGGCCTGAAATCAAGTTGATAATTGCACAGAAGATTAAATTTTTCTACGTAGTTCATTATCCTATTTTTCATTATGGTTTCTATTATTTTGGAAATACAAGACATCAAGGAAATTGGTCTGTGGTTTTCTACATTTTTTGCATCACCATTTTTTTGTAGTGTTATTACTTTTGCTTGCTCAGTTATCAAGGAAAGCAGCCAGATCTGAAAGATTTATTAATTATTATTGTTAATGGAGTTTTTATGTTGTGTATACATTTCTTTAGCACACTGACTGTGATTTCATCCAACCCTGTGGATTTTTTATTCTTTAGATGATGTATCTTCTGTGCCACCTCTTACTCTGTTGTTGTAAAGGGCACCATTGTGGTGACTGGTCCTGTTGGTGTAGAACATATGTGTCTGGAATTTTCTCTTGCAGTTTCTTAGCAATCCCACCAAAGTATTCATTCACAAAGTTTGCTAGTTCCTTTGGGTTGCTGGGAGTGGAAAGGGATGTGCTGTGGTAATGTATGTAAAAGATTTGCATCTGAGTCTTCCCATTTATTTATCTTTACTCTTCACTTTGCCTGCGTCATCTCTGGTCTGAAGCTGACATATTGCTTATGAACATACTATCTCTGACCTTTTAGTCTCTCTCTGATACCTGTCCTTCATCTTTGTTTATCCTTGTCCTTACTGCAGGTGGGCACTATCATCCTGCAGCTGAGTGACCTACCTTACCTTTTTAGCTTTCCTTCTCTCCTCCCCAAGGAAGGAGTTAATAATTCCGAAAGTGAGGATGTTGTCATCACTTTTACTTTTATGTGTACCTGTCTGCAGCACTAAACTTTTTGCTTCCTGAAGGTAAGTGATGTCCATCAATTTGGGCACATGCTCAATTTCAATAGCTGCTTCACAGCCCATACCATCAATATCTTTCCCCCAAACAGCAGCTTTTTAGAGCTGCAGAGATAGCAGTTGTCCCTGCTACACATCCTTTCTTACCGTAATCCTCCTCAATCTCCACAATCTCCACTAGACCCCTGCCCCACCACATGCATCTCCACCCCCCCCCCCCTCAGGACCCCAACTTTACTCAGCCTGCACCCAGACCCTCCCATTCACAGACTCCCCTTCCTCTGTTCTATCACCCACTCCTAATCCACAACATGAGAGCACAGATATTGATACCACTACTACGTATCAAATTTATCCCCATTTATCTCTCTGGTCTGAGGATCACAGTTGATGCATGGATGTCCTGTTAGCTAGGAGTGGGGTAAGCTTTTTGACACTTGCTGAAAAGTCAAGCAAGTGATCAGTCGGCAGGTGAGATCTTGGAATGAATGTGTACAAGTTGGGGTACAACCTCGTTGACACAAAGGTTATTGTGAATCATTTATTCTAAGTAATATTGTGCCGTCCAAATAAGTATTTATTTTTTTCTAACAGTGATCAAACTGACTTTAAAAGAGCAATGGCTAACTAGCACGACAATGTGAATGGCATGTGTGTTCCTGTAGCTACGTGATGTTTTAGATTGACATAGGGAGTGTTTTTATGGACTGAATATACAGTAAACTCAGTATTACCTATAAAATGTTTATTTCCAAGAGCCTTATTCATTATAGAATGATTATTGAGAAAGTTATACTGAAGAGAGGAAGTCAAAGTGAGAGGACACCTATCACACACACATGGTGAAAAATACTATTACAGTGATACGTGTACTGTGGGAGTAGCTTTGTCTGGCAATGCTGTGGGAAGACAATCCAGTGCTGATTACAAACAACAGTAATCCACAGGTCATGCAAAAGGACATAAAATAGGGGCTCCCTTGTGACACGAGTGTTCCAGTCTTCAGATGGGACAGCTACAAAGAAGTGGAAGAAGAGTCCATTTACAGCTGCAGGGTGTATACCACCCGGGACAACTGGGAGATCCAGGAAAAACCCGAGAATTTTTTCATCTGGGAGAAATCTGGGAAAAGCCCGGAAAATTTTTAGAATTCCAGGAATTTTTCATTGTATTAGTTTTCAGTTACATTTTTGTGATTTTGACTGGTAAGAACCAATACTCTAACAAAGGATATTACTGTATCCTGCTTCTGCAGAATAATACTGCAGCAACAAAACATGAACAACAGGAAAAAAAACAAAAAAAAAAAAAAACGAAAATAATACTTAAGTTGCAAAGGAAATATGCCATATACAACAATAAAACACAGTGCTTCTACAAGTGCCTGCCAACAGCAAAGTGTGTCAGAGGCTTTAGGAAGACTATGCAAGGCTTCCCAACAACAAATTGCTTCTGATGAGCGTGATGTGACAGCTTTTTACATTAGATTTATTTGAGCAGTTGCGGGCGGGCTCTTGTGCATGCGCAGTTGAGTCGCGTATGAGTAGTACCTTCTCCCGCTTCTGGCTGTAGATGTGTGTGGCTGGGCGCCACTATCTAGTACTGACCCGGTTCGGGAATATCCGAGATCCGGGGCTGATCCACAGAGCAGTCTGAGTTGCAATGGGGAGGTGGGTAGTCTCCACGTAACCCGTGTTTACGCTTAGTGATTTTACTGTTTCCTCTTCATTTATAGCTCTCACATTAAATGAAAACAATACAGATTTCTGGGGCTGGGAGCTATCAAATGAATTAAAATATGTTCGGATAACTATGGAAGGCTAAAATATGTTATTAGTTTCAGGTTTTATTTTCACCTTTATGACAGTCAATGACTAATTGCCTTGCAGAACAATGAAGTTATTTTTGTCAGTTTGCTAAAAAGATTTGGCTTTTATTAATCTTTTGCACTGAGGCAGTCAATTTATTTGAAATGAAGTGTTTAATTTCACACTGTTGGCTAATTTCAACTGTTCGCTGCATTTCAAGTGCATGTTTTCCATCTTCTAGCTCTTATGGCATTATGCCATAATAAAGAACCAAACATGAGATAATACAGTACTGGTACTCAAGAAAATGTACATCCAATTCTGGATACATGAATGTGCACTTTAAGCTGAATTATGCATTTTAGTATGGTTTACAGAATTCCTATTCTCTTGAAGTGTATCCTCTGATGTCTTGTTTCTTTTATGACACAATGCAATATCTTTTAATATTTTATACATACGAACATGCGGGCTTCCTACATCATCGTAGCTGCGCAAGCACAGTGACACCTGTTACCTGGCACACTCTGGCAACTGCTGAAATGAACCAATTTCTAACAGGTAAAATATTGCTAATGGTGGTTTGAAAAGCATTACTTTCAAAGTAAATTTCCTTTTACGCAAGATGAACTATGTGTGAGATGGACAATGAATTTCTTAAATCACAGAGCGTTTGACTCTCGTTTAAAAATCAACTCTTTGAGGATGACCATCTAGAAGAATTTTGAGCCCAGAAGATCAGACATATACGTCATTAAAAATTTTACTGGCACATTTGTGTGGTGTATCTTAAAATGTATCATGCGCAAAAAAGATCAACATTACATGTTTATTAATCTTAGAGACCAATATTATATGTGAAAGCTTTGTTTTTCTTGTAGCAACACTATGTATATTAATTTAAACCATTAACTGTTCTTATTTGTGTGTTCGTGCTGCTTACGAGTGGTCTCGCTATTGGCTGACTACATCACGTGTCGTATGCTGTCATCAGCTGGTGAAATCACGTGACGTGAGCTATGACTGGCTTACAAAAGCGCGTCGCAATCTCAATTTCTAGGCTTCAGAAAGTAACATGTTGTGTTTGGTGAAATTCAAATTTATACCGTCGTAACATGAAAATATGCAGCGTACATGTTGCTGCGCATCAAAGATCTTTCCAAAACATGTTTTTTTTCCCCCTGAGTTTCGTTTTCTAAAGTGTTGGGAAATTCTACGTCAGTGTACAAAACCATAAACATTCAAAGAATTGATAAGTTTTACAGTGCCGAGGAAAAATATACTGTCACTTAACACAAAAAAGTGTATTTTCACCTAGGAGAAAGTCTATTTTCAACCAGGAAAAATTCGGGAATTTTTTTTCCCTGTCCATGTATACACCCTGAACTGGGTCCTTAAACAGGATGAAAGTGTATCAATTCCTGGATGCAGATACTATAAAGAAAAGGAAAATGAGCCTTGCAAAGAAATTGAACTAAAAGCTGTGATCGTAACAAGGGAACAGAGAAGATTGAAGAAGAAGGATGACCACGTGATGACTAAACTTCAAATGTGCAGATGGAACATCAGAGCACACAGCAGCCACTGGCAGCAGAAAGTGATAAATGCGAGTATCAAATGTGCTGTCGATGTGTAATTAGAAATGCTGCAGTAAGCAATAGTAGTGCTATAATTGCATGTGATGAAACTTTGTGTGGGAAAACTGTAACAGTTTCAAGCATTGGGTAATATTTTCTGGATCAGTGTTTGTCAATGTAGAAATTTTAAATGGAGCCATCAGTACCAACAAATTGTCAAACAGAAAATGTAAGTAATGTGGAATTTTGGCAAGCAAACAGTAACAAGGACCATAGTGCAGAAACTCAAGCACTCCCCAAATGATAAGATGAGAAAACATAGAGGCAGGAAGGTCAAATATGCAGAACTACCAAAGACATGATTAGGAAGGAGCCCAAATTTAATAGATAGTGTAGCAGAACTTACAGAAAAGAACATAAATGAACTGGAAGAAAAAACTAACAAATTTAATAGATAGTATAGCAGAACTTAACAGAAAAAACATGAATGAATTGGAAGAAAAAACTAACAAGTGGAAAGCAACTCAAAGAAACTTGAAGAAAACATTGACAGACAAGAAAATAACTCTCATAAAATTGAGGAAGAAATTGACAAGAATGAGAGTAATATAAAGAAAATTGAAATAACAATAAAAGTCTCCAATGGCAAATTGAGAACAGATTTGAAATTCGAATTTCAAACAGTAAGACAATGTAGCAAAACAATGGTTAAGTTTTGCAAAACTATTTATGATGTGATAAACAGGAGGAGGTTCAAAATAGGAACAGAGGAGGAATTCAAAGATGCAAAATGATAGTGAAAATTATAAAGAAAAAACACAGATACATCACAAATAATGAGAGTGTCAGCAAGTAGTGCAGAAGCTGTAGTTGAGAAAACACTAATTGAAGAACTCATGGAGAAGTAGGAAAAAGTAGATTGTTTTTCAAAGAAGGAAGATGATAATTATGATGATGAGGGGAAGGAAGAATATGATAAGGAAATAGAAGAAAACATTGACGACTTAATAAAGACCCACAAAAAATATCACGAGAGGTCAACTCAGTAAGTTCAAAAGTTGGCATCTCCAAATGCCTTTTACCTGTTATAACAAAAGTCAAAGAAATCCCTAAATATTAGGAAAATTATGATGGTTATTACTGTAGTGTTGCACAAACACAGATTCATAATTTCCACAAACCAATTTTTATTCTACCACTATATGAAGTAATATGCTAAGACACTGAATTAAAAAATAATCAGCACACATAGCCAAGGCGTAAATTAAGGCACAGTATAACAGTGAAGTACACATTTATCATATTAGGGCCTGGCACGCTGGCTTATATAAGGCTGTTTTGCACACAGCACGGCACATGCTGCACCATCTGTGCGAGGCGGTCTCTTGAGACCAGCCATGGAGGTGCATGCTCTTTAATTGTGTACACTTACTACACAGAGTTACAACAGCTACAAAAATGCAGAATGAAGAAAATGGTGTATGGGGTCCTGGAAAATAAAAGTAAAAAGTGGACTGTTTGGTTGGCATCACATGACACAAATGCAAACAGTCTTGTTTAAAAATGATGACTAGCAGAAGAAAGTGACAGAGACACTAGATAGTGAGTGATAGCAGTGAGGAAGCCTTATTTTCATTGTTTGATTGACTATCTTTATTTTACAAGCAGTGGGCTAGTGTGCAGTGCTTTTATGTGTATTTTGGATAACATTTTCTTATTACCATGTTTAATATGGAGAAAATACTTGAAGAGTATCATGTCAGGACGCAGAGAGTTATAATTTACATAAAAGTGCAGCAAAACACATCAGGATAGCATGCATCAGAGGCCATGCATTGTATTAAACTGGACAGATAACATGCAAGGCATGTTTTTTTTTCCCACGTAAAGAGCTAGAGAACAGAGTGAGTGAGTCATATTGAGATGGTGCGGCACTGCAGCAGCATAGGCAGCAACTGGCATTGCACAGAGTGGCTGTAAGCAGTAGGTGAAGTGAGGAACTTCAGACTTGGTGTCAGTGATCACCACTTGATCAGCTGAGCACAACACTTGGCAGGAGAAGTGGCACTGCACGAAGGCATTATGTGAAATGTCGGCTAGCTGCTTGTCACACTGTTCAAGTGAGACTATGCAAGGAACCCATTGTGTATGATATTACATCCCTGTGTGTTTAATATCTTCTGATTTCAGACATTTGCATTTAGTATGTACAGTGCAGTAATTTCAAACAATGGTAAACCCAAGATGGAATGTAACAGTATTATGGAAAGGATAGTTGCTACTCACCATATAGCAGATATTCTTAGTCGCAGACAGGCACAATGAAAAGACTGCCGGAAAGTGAGGTTTTGGCCAACAAGGCCGTCATCGAAAATAGACAACATACACATGCAGACTCATGCAAACATAACTCACACACATATGACCACAGTCTCTGGCAGCAGAAGTCACACTGCGAACAGCAGAGTGCGATGGGTGAGGAAGTCGGGTGGTAAGGATAAGGAGGAGACTGGGGTGAGGAGGGGGAGGGATAGCAGAGTAGGGATGGGGGATGGAAAAGTGCAGCTTGTGAGAACTTACAAGGATGACTGGAGAGAGGGCAGGGCAGCTAGGTGCCGTCGATAGATTAGACAGAGATTGGGGTGGAAGTGAGGGCAGTAAAAAGACTGAGGGTGCAGTGGTTGAATAGAGTCCTGTGTAGTGCAGGAATGGGAACAGGGAAGAGGCTAGGTGCGTAAGGACAATGATAAACAATGGTTGAGGCAAGGAGGGTTATGGAAATGTAGATTATATTGCAGGGAAAGTTCCCACCTGTGCGATTCAGAAAATCTGGTGTTGGTGAGAAGGATCCAGATGGCACAGACTGTGAAGAGTCACTGAAATGTAGAGTGTCATGTTGGGCTGTGTGCTCAGCAACAGGATGGTCCAGCTGTTTCTTGGCCACAGTTTGTCAGTGGACATCAAATGGACAGAAAGCTTGTTGGTTGTCATGCCCACGATGAATGCAGCACCGTCGTTACAGTCAGCTTGTAGATCACATGACCGGTTTCACAGGTAGCCCTGCTTTTGATGGGATAGGTGGTGTTTGTGACCAGACTGGAGTAAGTGGTGGTGGGAGGAGGTATGGGACCAGTGTTGCATCTAAATCTAGTACACAGATATGAGCCATGAGGCGAGGGGGTGGGAGCCGGGGTTGTGTAAGGATAGACAAGGATAGTGTGCTGGTTCAGTGGTTGGCGGAATACCACTGTGGGAGGGTTGAGAAGGGTAGTGGGTAGGATATTTCTCATTTCAAGACACAATGAGAGGTGTCAAAACCCAGGCAGAGAATGTAATCCAGTTGCTCCACTCCTGGGTGGTACTGATTCAAGAGGGGAATAGTCCTCTGTGGCTGGATTATGGGACTTTGGGAGGTGGTGGGTGACTGGAAAGATAAGGTACAGGAGATTTGTTTTCATACAAAGTGGGAGGGTAATTACAGTCTGCAAAGGCCTCAGAGAGACCCTCGGTGAATTTCAAGAGGGGCTGCTTGTCACTAAAGATGTGATGACCATGGATGGCTAGTCTGTATAGAAGGGACTTCTTGGTATGGATTGGGTGGCAGCTATTGAAGTGGAGATATCACTAGTGTTTGGTAGGTTTGATAAGGCCAGAGGTACTGATGTAGCCATCTTTGAGCTGGAATTCAACATCCAGGAAGGTGGCTTTTCAAGTTGATTAGGCTCATGTGAAGTGAATGGGGGATAATGTGTTGAGTTTCTGAAGGCATGTGGATAGGGTGCCCCCAAATTCGATCCTTTGACCCTTCTGCTGGAAGAAGGAGCCACTGGCTCCAAAAGTTTTCATAAGTAAAACCTTTCTTTATGTGTGTATTCTCATGATGCTGCTTGGTGAGTAGGTTTTTATGTCTATCCAATTACATTATATTGTCAAAATGTGTGTTTCAGAGAGAAAGAGAGAGAGAGAGAGAGAGAGAGAGAGAGAGAGAGAGAGAGAGAGAGAGAGAGAAGAGAGAGCAAGTGCATGCATGTGCATGTGTCCGTACTCAAGCTCAGTCAAGGATTTATTCAAAAGCCAGTGAAGTGTAAGCTTGTTGAATACTTAGTGGCTTTATTATTCGGTGAGTTGTTACTTTTTATTCCTCTACACATAGCTGGCCAGTGTGGCCGAGCGGTTCTAGGTGCTTCAGTCTAGAACCGCACGATGGTCGCGGGTTCGAATCCTGCCTCGAGCATGGATGTGTGTGATGTCCTTAGGTTAGTTAGGTTTAAGTAGTTCCAAGTTTAGGGGACTGATGACCTTCGATGTTAAGTCCCACAGTGCTCAGAGCCATTTGAACCAATCCTCTACACATACGTAAAGTAGTTCCTGTAAATGCTGATGCAAGCAGAGTAGCACCATTCGCAATTTGTGGTTAGTATACTTTAATAGAAGTTGCCCATAGTGTCTGCCTCTGCCTGTTAATGTTTAGCTTGACTACTTTCACATTCCTGTAGGCTCTTCATCTTGATGAGGTTTGTGAAACATGATATGTGACTGACTGACTTAATGAATAAATGATTGGTCTTGCTTGTTGTGCTCTTGAAACGGACTGCTAACAATGATGGTCATAATTCCACCCAGAGTAAAATCTGTGCATCAGTATTCAGTTGCTTATTTTTATTCCTTTTATTTTTTGATACTGTTAAAGATATTCAATGTGTTAAAGGATACAAAAGAACAATCTAACACATGTAACAGTGCCAACACAAGCTGAGTTGGTGGAAGTGCACAGTAACAATGCACCACCATATGAAAGTGGTTAGGTGGTGCATATATTTCCATTGTGATCAGATGAGTTTGAATGCCAAAGAACAAAGTGACAGATCATCTCACTGTGAAGAGTTGGTAATGAAAAGAGAACCACAAACCCTGGTGCTTGAAGACAAGCATATCACATATGAAGTGATAGTGAAAAAAGTGAAAGTCAGTCATGGATCAGTTTTTGACATCTTGTACAACGTTTTGAATGTGATGAAGGTCACCACCTCCTGAGTTCTGCAGCTGCTCACACTTGTTCAAAAAGCCTGCCAAACTGAGCCAGTAGTGGAAATGTTTCACCTGTTTCAGGCTACTTAATCACCATGAGTGAGTGCTGCATATATCACTTTGGTCCTAAGACAAAGAAACAAAGTAAGAAGAGCAAACTTATGTATTTACCACCACAAAAAAGCAAGTGGTTCTGAGTGTTTTTTGGGACTGTTGTGGTGAGATTCTAACAGGTATGCTTGCTCAGGGTAAACCATCACATTAGCACACTTGAAAATCTCCTTACAAGGTGACAGTAGGCTATCAAGATGGCAGTGTCATAGGAAGTGGGCCAAGGGCGTGCCTCTTCTCTGTGACAACGCCCTAGTTTATTCTGCACAGGACACAGTCACAAATGCTGCTTATTTGCACTATCAAATTTTGTCTTCAACTCCCTCATCATACTCTCCTAACGTAGCAACAATTTTCTTTTTTCTCTTTCTTCAATAAATAAACCCTTGTTTGGCAGGCATTTCCAGTTAAAGTGATTCCTGAATAGCCAAAATACAGAGTTCTACAACCAAGGTCTCCACCAAGTCATACATTGTTGGGAAAAATGTTTCACACTGAAGGGTAAATATGTAATTTTTATGATTACAGCTTGAATTTTTTTTGGTGGTAGTAAAAATTTAATGTCAAGTCCTTGTACATGCATCCTGGAGAGTTCTTTACCATTATATTAGTCATGAAAATCTTAAAATGTAAATTATATTCAGAATCAATTTTCACTCTTCGGTAGTGTGTCCACTGATTTGAAACTTTGTGGCAGAGTAAAACTGTGTGTGCTGGACTGAGACTCAAACCTGGGACCCAGATTTGCGTCCTGGTTCAGTACCCAGTTTTAATCTGCCAGGAAGTTTCAGTACTTTAGACGCTTGTAACAGCGTCCATTACCAACTCCAGGTAAAGTACAAGGGGTGTGGTTAAATGTACTGGACAATGACTTATGATCCCAGTAAGATTTATATTTTCATTACTACAAAGATTGGGGATTGTTGTAGCTGACGTGGTTGACATAAAGCCTTTGATTAGTCATTTCATCAGTAATCATTACAGTTTATAAATTCCTTTTAATTTTTTTTAGTAATGTATGTCTGCTAAAAACAAAGGTAAGGCCAGAACCTAGGATGATGAGATATTTGAGATATCTCATCATCAATTTTTAGTGTTGAGGGATTTAGTTCAGTTGTTTGTATTAAATGCTGCTGTCAACATAACATCATAGTTTTATAGGAAAAAATTCATTACCTACACAACCAAAGGTAAATGCCATTTCCTGTTAATACAACTCTCTGTATAGTGGCCACTATCAAAAACCGGTTGAGTGATCATTACGAAAGTATTGTCTGGGAATGGTGGCTGGGTTCTATCACATCCTACATCATCCAAAATGTTCAAAGAGATTAACCTTGTCTGTTCAAATGGAAAGTTAATAAATTTGTACTGTCAGAAACCTGGTCAGAGTTTTATAATGTTTGCTGAACCAGTTTATTAAAAATGCAAGTATTAGGATAACAGGTCGTTTCTTTCAGTCTTAATAATATTGCAAGTTATTGCAAAAAATTCTGTACCCTCTCAAGTGAAAGTAATGAACAGTGTGATATCAGTACTTTAACTTACCTAGAGGAGCATTTTCTGTTGCAGAAATATAATTTTCCCACCATCCACATGAAATAAAGATAGTTGTGACTGGAATCAACCACAACTGAAGTTTTTCACTTCCTTCTAACATTGGCCATACTACAAATCCTGTAGCCTGAATGGCTGTAGCAGCAACATCAGCAACTAATTTAATAGGACGTCCTGGCTCATTCATATTTCTTGAGGCAATAGCTGTGAAGTTGCAAATAATGTATTATGACCGCAGTTCAAATTGTATGATATACTTAATAACATGGAGTTAATGTATAAATAGAAACATTTGAAAGCCCAGTATTGAAAAACAACAATATGAAAATAATAGATTGCTACTCACTATATAGAGGAGATGCTGAATTGCCAACAAGCAAAACTAAAGAGACTGCTAAAATATTAAAGCTTTCAGACAAAGCTTGCTAGTGTCCTGAGACAGTTGCAGTGTGTGAGTTGTGGTTGTGTCAATATGTGTTTGTTTTCTACTGCAGAAGGACTTTTTCCAAAAGCTTTAATATTTTAGCAGTCTTCATCACTGTGCCTTCCTGCGACTCATTGTGTCTTCTATGTCATGAGTAGCAGAGTTATGCTTGTGTGAATGTGTGTTGTGTCTTTTCTACTGCAGAAGAGGGACTTTGTTCAAAAGCTTTAATATTTTAGTAGTCTTTTTCATTGTGTCTTTGAGTCAATGCATCCTCTATATGGTAAGCAGTAATATTTTCCAAATTGTTGTTAATGTATAAATACAGCTATTTAGAAATATTACTTAAGAAATAGGCATTTCAGTCAGATTTCACAATCCTAAAATTCATAAGACTCAGTTTAAAATACTGAAAATTTTAGTTAGTCTATAATTCTTTTCCCAAATGTACAATGCCTACAGCTTTTAGATGTTGGTAATTTACAATAAATTTTTCTATTCTTATTACTTAAATGAAATACTCTTTCAAAGCATTGCCAGAAGGTACAGAAGGTATGGAACAGCAAAAACACGGCACTGTGATTCAGATTTTCAAATTACCCACCTGAACTTCCACATAAAATCTACGAACATAATTAGTTTTTTTAATGTGAAATATTTTGCACTGCATATCTCATCCCATCCCTACAAAATGCACCATCACATAAAATGCAATTCATCTCTGGTAGTATTACATACAAAATAAAATAGCTGTCTTATATCCTCCCATATACATGAACATTAGCAGTCCCATAAAATGTCAAAACATATTTTCATAGGTAACTGAAATGTTATCAGTTTAATTACTACATGAAAAAATATAAATTAGTAAAGCTATAACATCCTATGAGTTAGTAACCATTTCCAAATCACAGCAATAAATAATTATTTCATTCCTTTAACAAATGCTAGCCTCCTCTGACAGTGCATAAACAGCTATTCTGATCACTTCTTGGATTTAAAAAAGTGTATATGTCAATGTGTTCAACAAGAAACTTACCAAGCACACCAGGAATAAAGCAAAAGCAGTTTGTCAACATGACACCCTTCAGCACATCAAGATTGGGCAGAATTACAAAGAAAAGAAGTGCCATGCCTATTGTGTGAAACGTCTCCATAAAGAAGGCAATAAGGAACTCTGGTAGGGATGGTTTTGCTACAGTTTTAAAGAAGCACATTCGTGATGCACGGATGAATGTGCCTAGTTCTGGGACAGCATACGCAATCAGTATACACCACATCCATGCCACTCTTTCTTCTTCAGGTAGTTCTGCAGCAAATTGTTTTTCACCACCTGCAAAATTATATTCCCCTGTAATTTCTGTTTTCTGAAAATAATTCTTACATTTTAAAAAATAATTTTCTAGTAAGTTATATTTTTGATTACTGCACATTTTAATGAAAAACACATCTCTCAGTCTGTCTTTCATTTTGAGGAAGAAGTCATAATGCTAAACTTTCAATACAGTACAAATATTTAAAGATTGTTTGTTTAGTACCTGCAATGGTGTGACAATGCTGCTACACTACACTGGTCGGTTCAGGCACTTCACAGGCTGGTAATGACCAGGGGAGAGGAGGCAGAAGAGTAGGAGGAGGAGGAGGAGGAGGAGAAGGGCAAATCAAAATCCATGGGCTCCACATCAGCAAGTGGAGATGCAAGTCTCACTGGGGCCCCTAGGCTGCAGGCAATGAGAGGACAGTGGAGGACACAGCACTGGGGGAGCACACAATTGCATGTGGTAGCCTGTACCTATAACAACATCGTGACCAACCTTATCACCTGATAGATCATAGGATTGGTGGTGACGCCCCAACAGAGTGAGGGACAACTGATTTGCATCACAGGTCAGCTGATCCCTACTGACATCCACCACAAACAACTGCCGACTTTTGTGGCTCAGCATGAAACCCGGATACTCAACCCTGCTGCCAGGACTGGGCCTAATTGGCATTGTGGGAAGAGGCAGACACTGTTGGCCCTCAATATATGCATAAAGTTCACCATCTCCAAGTTAGAAGCCTGATGAAATGGGGCAGCAGTCAGATGCCAGATACCATTACAAATGCAAGTCTTCAAGCAACTACAACACATATTGCCTACTGGTATTGGAGATTGCAGTCCTGGAGAATCCCTCAATGGCAAAAATAACCAACAATGCACGGACAATGGCAGTCTACAATGTGGGGGACAGTTTGGCCTACTGCTGATTGAACTCTGGATTGGACCCCACCAGAAGCCGCAAGAACACATTAACAATGGCATGGTTGGCAGAGGAGTGATAATGAATTTCGTAGCAATAGGCACTGAGAAAGAGGGCTCATCTCTGCAATTGGTGGGCAGTACTATGTGGCAGCTTAGAATGAGGGCCAAGGAAGGAAACCAGTGGCTTTTGTTTGTTGATGAAGAGGAACCTCGCCCCATACATGAAAATATGAAACTTTTTAACTCCCTTTGAATAATTATGCTGTGCGGTCTTCGGTGTCTTCGATGAGTAGGTGATAGGCCTGTCAGTACCATTCAGGCTGTCATGGGACAAGACTAAACCAATTCTGTACTGGGGTGCATCACATGCCAGGGTTAAAAGTTTACCCAGCATAAATATAAGCCAGACAGGGAGCAGAGCACAAACATTACTTGAGGGAATGAAAAGCCCACTGACAGTCCACAGACCAGATAAACTTAATGCCCTTCTGGCAAAGCCAGTTAAGAGGCTGGAAGATGTGTGCATCTCAGGAGATGAACTGGAAATAATACAAAATCTTACCCAAAAAAGACCTGAGCCCCTGCAGGTTCTTGAGCACCAACAGGTTGATGATAGCTTTGATGTTGTCTGTCATGACAAGGCCATCTTTGCTAAGCACATATCCCAAAAGGATGCACCTGTGAGGAGGAAAAAACTGCACTTTTCCAGCTTGCAACTAAAACAATTCTCCAGGAAGCATTGGAAAACTGACTGAAAGTTTAATAAATGCTCCTCTCTGATAGGGTCCTTACCCAGATGTCATCCACGTAACTGATGCAACAGGGAGTGTCCTGAATCAACTGCTGATAAATTCCTGGAGAGACTGTGTCCAATGGCAACTGTAGGTAGGCCTCGTGCAGATCAGTCCAGGAAAAATACTGGCCCGCTGACAATTTTGCCAATAACTCCACCAGCCACAGAACTGGATACAAATCCATAACGGGTTGCATGTTGTCCATTTGTTTAAAATTGCTTCAAAAGGTGCACAGCACTGTCAGGATTTTGTATCACCTCCAAAGGGATGGCCCACTCACTCAAGAGAATAGGAGAAACAACTCCTTGATACCCCCTATGCTACAACTCAGACTTTTACCTTTTCACACATGGCAAAGGGAATGGCATGGAGGCAACAAAATTTAGTTACCACTGATGCCTTGAAATTTTCAGCCTAGCTCAAAGTATTTTCAAATATTTCACCGTATAACTGCAGTCAGAAGTCCAAATCATGAAAAGCTACAAAATGAGACACTAAATGCACTTCATCAGCAATATGGAAGTCAAAAACTTAGATTTTCTTAATGCTGGCTAACTAACACAAGAATGGTGTTGCAGGTTGTATTCATGACACTCTTATGCTACAGGTTACAAATATTTGTGAATAAGTACTGAGATGTTTTGTATTGCAGTATAGTTGAAGTAGAACTAGAGACATGATCTTTCATAATCACAGTAGTTCACAAGGTGTCCACAAAGAATGCCCCAAAGTTGAGGAGGGCCAGGTGAAAAGAATGGGAGTGAAGGAACTAAGGCCTTGAAGAAATTAGGATATGGTGTCTTGATCCTCAGTTAAGATCAAGAAGATATTATCAAAGAACCTGAGCCAGAGAAGGGGTTTGGGAAACTAGGGAGGTTTACTCCAAAGGGCCTACTAACAGTTTGGCATAGGAAGGTGCCATGCATGTTCTCACAACAGGGATGTATTTGGTTATATACCTTCCCATCAAAGGAGAAGTGAGGATGTAATTGGTAGGATGTATAAGGAATGAGGTGGAGTGTGGAGTTGGAAGGACATTGGGAGAGATAGTGTTCAATAGCAGCAAGGCCATGAGCATGGGAAATGCTGGTGTATAGAAAGGTGCCATCAACAGTGATGAGTAGGAATCCAAGTGGTCATGGGGTGGCGATGGTCAAGAGTCAGTGAAAAATGTGGTTAACATCTTTAATGTGAGAAATTAGGCTACAGGCAACTGGTTGTAATGTTGGTTGAGAAGAGCAGAGATTCTTTCAGTGGGACCATGGTAACCAGCTGCTATGGGGCATCCAGGATTGTTGGGTTTATAGATTTTGAGAAGCATGTAGGTTGGTGTCAGGTGTAGGGCTGAAGGAAAAGCCTTTGCATAGGAGTGAAACTTCTGTAATATCTAGAATTTTTGTGGACAGACCCACCACAGGCTTATCCCACCCCATTAGAGGCAGAGCCACACGTGAAAGCAGCCACACCATATATTAGCTGTGCTGCAATTTTTGCACAGTATTTTAGTGGGCATGACTGCCAAACAGTTGTACACAAGAATGTATGGCCACCGCCAAACTGGCCAAAATCACTGTTTACCACCCAGTGATGAAACACCTTGCTGAGTACAACATGTTTGATTTCAATGGCTGCTTTACAACTCAAGCCATCTGGATCCTTCCCCGCAATACCAGATTTTCTGAATTATGTAGATAGCAATTATCCTTGCAACACATCCTTTGTTCCTGCATTCCTCCTGACCTCAATCTCCAGTAACCTCCTGCACCCACATCCTCTCCCAGCAGTCTCACCTTCCTCTATTCTGTCAACCCCACCCAAGCCACACCCCTACATTATCATGCGCTGTATGAACACACTGGCTCTAGTGTCTCCATAAATCACTTTACTATCTTGAGCACTTGCTGCCTCTCCCTCCTGCATTCCTATGTTGCACACATGTTACCCACCTCTGAGCTGTCAGCCATCCATTACCAACCCTTAATCCTGTGGCCCGCCTCTTTTCTCCCCTCACCCAACCCACCCGACACAACCTTCCACCCCCGTCTACTTGCCAAACTGCAGTCCCCACAAAAGATAGTGAAGTTTTTCTACTATTCAGTGACTTGTCACACACATATTAAAGCTGTAAGAGTCAAAAGCAAAGAAGTTATCATAAATGCTTTACACTACAAAGAACCAGAAGAGGAAGAAACATGGTTGATGAAAGCGTCGACTGAAAGCGTTGACTCATTCTCTGCAAATTTTAATGTCAAGTTCACTCTAAAAAGCAATACATCTACATCTAAATCTACATATACATGATTACTCTGCAATTCACATTTAAGTGCTTGGCAGAGGGTTCATCAAACCACAATAATACTATCTCTCTACCATTCCACTCCCGAACAGCGCGCGGGAAAAACCAACACCTAAACCTTTCTGTTCGAGCTCTGATTTCTCTTATTTTATTTTGATGATCATTCCTACCTATGTAGGTTGGGCTCAACAAAATATTTTCGCATTTGGATGAGAAAGTTGGTGACTGAAATTTCGTAAATAGATCTCGCCGCGACGAAAAAGTCTTTGCTTTAATGACTTCCATCCCAGCTCGCATATCATATCTGCCACACTCTCTCCCCTATTACGTGATAATACAAAATGAGCTGCCCTTCTTTGCACCCTTTCGATGTCCTCTGTCAATCCCACCTGGTAAGAATCCCACACCGCAATATTCTAACAGAGGATGAATGAGTGCAGTGTAAGCTGTATCTTTAGTGGACTTATTGCATCTTCTAAGTGTCCTGCCAATGAAACACAACCTTTGGATCACCTTCTCCACAATATTATCTATGTGGTCTTTCCAACTGAAGTCGTTCGTAATTTTTACACCCAGGTACTTAGTTGAATTGACAGCCTTGAGAATTGTACTATTTATCGAGTAATCAAATTCCAACGGATTTCTTTTGGAACTCATGTGGATCACCTCACACTTTTGGTTATTTAGCGTCAACTGCCACCTGCCACACTATACAACAATCTTTTCTAAATCGCTTTGCAACTGATACTGGTCTTCGGATGACCTTACTAGACAGTAAATTACAGCGTCATCCGCGAACAACCTAAGAGAACTGCTCTGATTGTCACCGGGTCATTTATATAGATCAGGAACAGCAGAGGTCCCAGGACGCTTTCCTGGGGAACACCTGATATCACTTCAGTTTCACTCGATGATTTGCCCTCTATTACTACGAACTGTGACCTTCCTGACAAGAAATCACGAATCTAGTCGTACAACTGAGATGATACTCCATAGGCCCGCAGCTTGATTAGAAGTCGCTTGTGAGGAATGGTGTCAAAACCTTTCCGGAAATCCAGAAATATGTAATCAACTTGAGATCCCCTGTCGATAGCGGCCATTACTTCGTGCAAATAAAGAGCTAGCTGCGTTGCACAAGAACGATGTTTTCTGAAACCATGCCGATTACATATCAATAGATCATTCCCTTCGAGGTGATTCATAATGTTTGAATACAGTATATGCTCCAAAACTCTACTGCAAACCGACATCAATGATATAGGTCTGTAGTTCGAAGGATTACTCCTACTACCCTTCTTAAACACTGGTGTGACCTGCACAATTTTCCAATCTGCAGGTACAGATCTATTGGTGAGCGAGCAGTTGTATATGATTGCTAAGTAGGGAGCTATAGTATCAGCGTAATCTGAAAGGAACCTAATCGGTGTACAATTTGGACCTGAAGACTTGCCCATATCAAGCGATTTGAGTTGCTTCGCAACCCCTAAGGTATCTACTTCTAAGAAACTCACGCTAGCAGCTGTTCGTGTTTCAAATTCTGGAATATTCCATTTGTCTTCCCTGGTGAAGGAATTTCGGAAAAACTGCGTTCAATAACTCCGCTTTAGCGGCACAGTCATCGGTAACAGTACCATCGGCACTGCACAGCGAAGGTATTGACTGCGTCTTGCCGCTTGTGTACTTTACATACGACCAGAATTTCTTCGGATTTTCTACCAAATTTTGAGACAATGTTTCATTGTGGAACCTATTAAAGGCATCTCGCATTGAAGTCGGTGCCAAATTTCACGCGTCTGTGTCAGATTTAGTATTAATGAGGAGCAGGAATGGATAGTAAATGGAAAGATAAGAGATACAAGTAAGAAAGATATCTGTAGCAAAAGACTAGCATAAATCATTCAGTTAAATTACAAATAATATTATAAAGTCTTACACTTTGTTATGAAGAAGACTGAAGTCATTCAATGTAAACATAAATTTATAAAACAGAAGAATACAATGAGAAGTAATATGGTACAAGTGTTATTCAGAATGTAAGTTCAAGTGGATGGTAAACATAAAACATCAAGAAGTGAAACTTCTTTTTCTCTATATTTATAGACAGTGGTGGCTCCTGTGTAAGAGCACGAGTGCATGTGAACACCCTAACTTTCGACAGCTTGCAGATTCATTGGTTATTTTTCTTTGAAAGTTGTTAAATGTAACACAGATGCGGCAATCTAAAGGATACAGCACTTCAATCTACCGCGCTGCTGCTTCTCCAGACTCCGTGACACTTGGCAATAGGGTTGTGAGCATACCTTCAGTTGATAAGGTCATGAGCACACCTTCAGTTGTGCACGTTCTAAGGAGCTTTTGTCCATGCTAACTCACGTAACATAATTGTCTTATCGGCCAAATACATATGGATTAGATAAACAAGGTGCACAGTTTGTGATGTGCACAGCTAGGTCTTACCACTCAACAAGTTTACATCAGTGCCACGAAGCAGTAGCACACTGCAGCAGACTTTTATCCCCCTTCATTTGGCATAAATTCTGCTAGATCATAGCACACTCCTCAGATATGCTAGTTCACACTATATACTGTAGTAAAATTAGATTGGACGTATGTTAAAGACATGATGACAGTAAACCTATTCTGCAGGATTCTGAATGAGAGACAATATATTGAGTTTTGCGTTTTATCATACAGTAATACATTTGAGGCACGGAGAATCATAAAGGCCTAAAGCACACCAGTGTCGATTATGAGGCTGTGGCATTTATTCATGCTTCTGAAATCAGATCACAGTAGTGTCTTTTGAGTTATGTCCAGTAGATGTTTAACATCATCACCTAGTCACTGCCTCTTGCTCAGGAGAGGCCCATGAAGAAAGTCCACAAAGAAAACAATAAATACTAAGAACTTTTATCAGAATAGACTGAATGTTTGATTGTAATGGCTACTGAATGTTTCGTGGTGTGATGCGCAATACCCACATCATCATCCCTAGGGGCAATATCAGTGGAAGAATGTCAACACTGTGACCAAACCTTTGATTTTGTGCTCATCTGTCAGCTGCCTTGGCATCTATTTGCACACATTTTGTAAAAAGCAAGCTGCTAGGCGAAAATTTTATGCAGCAGTGAGATAATGTAGGTATTATCATATGAGGGAAAACAACATGTGATCAAATGGGGCCTCTGATATGCTTGTCATTGCTTCTTACTAACAAATGAAACAGGAACCTACTGTCCGATCATGTACATTGGTTTGTCTGCATGCACTACCATGCAGGGTCCAGTATCTTCAGCTGAGCAAGCAGAACACCATCACTCCCAAGTTGTGCCAGGTTACTGGGTAAAACTCTCAGTAGCCATGAGGATGCTTGTGTGGCCCCACAGTTCACCTAATGCCAAGTACATTGAACAAATTTAGGGTGCAGTTAAGTGATTTGTGCAAACCTTGAACCCAACTCTGACCATTTTCTATGAGTTGTTTGACCATGGTCTGAAATGGTCCCGCAACACAGAATGCTAAAAAAGGTTATGAACTCCAGTTCAAATGAGAAAAAGCTAAGCATGCAAACAGTGCCAGGCAAATAGTTTAAAAAGAAAATTATTAAATACAAATTTTGTGTGACTGCTTAACTAAAGTCTACAGGTCCTTAAATCCAAGCTAAATGTTCAGAATTTTATTAAACTCAACACATGAAAACTCTTAACATTTGAAAGCAGATGGAATGAATAAATGAATAAATTCCTAATTTTAATAATGATTAATCCGTTATTTTAAAAAGCCTTCCAAAATTCCTTAACAAAAAGGGCTGTTATGGTTTTTTACTAATGTGACAAGGAGCCTTCTGCTACATATATATAAAATATTAATTTTTTGTGACTGTTCTAGAAGATGTTCTCAGCTATAATAAAACAACATTATTTTTATTTTTAACAGCAAATAAATATTTCTTAGTTGCATAAAAAATTCCCTTTAAGCAATTTATCAGGTAAGAGACAATTAAATATTGCAATGTGCCTTACCAAGTCCTTTGTTGCAGTAGACTGTTTGCTTTCCTTTTCTGAGTTGTGATGTCATGAATAGCACAGTTCCTTTAACTAAGACTGCTGAACCAAGCACTACCACCGTAGTGAAAATAGTAGCTAATACTTTCACTAACTTAGTAAGAGTCACTAGGGCACGTTTGTCACTAACAGAACCACTGCTCTCTCGTATAGGAGGATCCCGGAAGACATCCCATGGTTTTCTCTCCTGCTGTGTCCTCTGGCTGCAACACAAAAGATTATTATTATTAAATCAATATTATAACTTAGTTTGTAGATTCTAATCATGAGTTAGGTATTTACAAGTTACATAGCTTACAAATTTTGTCTATGAGTCACTCCTCTTGCCAATTACCATCTGTTAAAAGTGAACTTGTGATAAATAATTTATTACATGAGCTAAGAAAATTGTATTCTAAAAAAGGGTAGCAGGCCGAGGTAAGAATGAGGCAGAGCTGTTCAATGTCAACAAATAACATTTCAAACAATGGGAAGTACAGGTTGAAATATCGACAATTAGGAAAAGGATAGATTGCTATTCACGATAAATAAGACATACTGAGTTGCAGACAGGTACAATGAAAAGACTGTTACATGTTAAGCTTTTGGCAAAAGTTTTCATCAGAAACGAAAAATCCAATGCATTCACACAAACAGGTACATCTTATATACACAACCACTATTTTTGACTGCTCCGGCCAGTCCACTGGGCCAGTCTGGGCTAAGCAGCCAGAGATGGTGACCATGTACTTGTGAGGTGTCTTGCTTGTGTGAATGTGCACTTTTTTTTTCTTTCTTAATATATAACAGTTTTTTCATTATGCCTGTCTGCAACTCAACGTGTCAACTAACATTTCAGATACACAAAAGGATTACCGGATAGGATGAGTCACTGTATTGGAAATTTTTATAATTTATACAAAATGCAATGAGATTTAAAATAGATGCTTTAAATTCCATGTAATATATGACTTGTTTTACAACACTGTAAATGTAAAATAGAATTTCAAATGACATGGAAACTAGACCTTACACAATTTATATTTGCATAACTGACAAGTGTCATGAGAGTTGCTGCCACTTTCTCATAAATAGGCCAATTCCTCATTTACAGCATTTTCTAAAGTATATTCTTAAAACAAACTTTGATAATCTAAAGTAAATCCATATCGTTTCTCTAAAATTTAGCAGTGGAGTTGTTAATCCATCATTTCAAGATTTCAATCTTTTGTTCATATTAGGACATAACAAAAAAGAAAAACAAAGCATTTGAGTGTCTTAAACTGAACGCAGTGTGCTGCCATATTCATGTCATTTTCAATCCTAGTCTTGTGAAGATATGGTAAGCATAAAACTTTTTTTACAGTATCGTATTTTTACAACAGACCTGTTTAAAAATGAGTGCAATGACTGGTTTGTAAATGTTAGCTGTTTGGGATTCATGTTCTAAACAATTTTTCACTATTTTGAGTGACTTCTTTTTATTTGACCAGCAAAGTCCCATCAGTTCAAATTTGCTTGTGGCTGCAACTGTTTCAGATATACCCAGTGCGTATTTTGCTTACTGTCTGTATGAATTGCTGTTCCATGGCTTCATCATGTTTGTCTTCCAACAGGTGTGAACAACAAACATTTATTGTTTTACAATTTGCAATCCATTCAAGTATACACAATATGTCCACAAAACTGTATGAGTACCCTACTCTAATACAGAACACACTATCAGCCAAACAGTACAATGAACTGAGATCTTCAGACTGAACTCTGGCGGCAGATACGTTGGCTACGCATTTTGTTTTCTTAAAGAAAACATACACGTGTCACCTTTCTCTCTACAGTGTACTATTAGCTCCTTCTCTTCCGGCAGATTCCAAAACCATAACCTTTGTACTAAGGAAATACTTTTATGCAATAGCAGGCACAGAACCAATCCCTTTATTTTTAATTTCCTATTTTTGAGAGGACTGATAACTGTACTCTAGCAATGTGTCCTTGTAAGAATATATTACCCCTATAATACCTTTGGAGAAAAGAGAACCACTTGTATGAATATCAAGAGCTCTGATGGAAGCCCAGTTCTAAGCAAAGAAGGGAAAGCAGAAAGGTGGAAGGAGTATATAGAGGGTCTATACAAGGGCAATGTACTTGAGGACAATATTATGGAAATGGAGGAGGATGTAGATAATGAAATGGGAGATACGATAGTGCGTGAAGAGCTTGACAGAGCACTGAAAGACCTGAGTCGAAACAAGGCCCCGGGAGTAGACAACATTTCATTAGAACTACTGACAGCCTTGGGAGAGCCAGTCCTGACAAAACTCTACCATCTGGTGAGCAAGATGTATGAGACAGGCGAAATACCCTCAGACTTCAAGAAGAATAAAATATTTCCCATCCCAAAGAAAGCAGGTGCTGACAGATGCGAAAATTACTGAACAATCAGTTTAATAAGTCACAGATGCATTACAGACAAATGGAAAAACTGGTAGAAGCGGACCTCAGGGAAGATCAGTTTGGATTCCGTAGAAATGTTGGAACACGGGAGGCAATACTGACCCTATGACTTATCTTAGAAGCTAGATTAAGGAATGGCAAACCTACATTTCTAGCCTTTGTAGACTTAGAGAAAGCTTTTGATAGCGTTGACTGGAATGCTCTCTTTCAAATTCTGAAGGTGACAGGGGTAAAATACAGGGAGCGAAAGGCTATTTACAATTTGTACAGAAACCAGATGGCAGTTATAAGAGTCAAGGGGCATGAAAGGGAAGCAGTGGTTGGGAAGGAAGTGAGACAAGGTTGTAGCCTATCCCCGATGTTATTCAATCGGTATATTGAGCAAACAATAAAGGAAACAAAAGAAAAGTTCGGAGTAGGTATTAAAATCCATGGAGAAGAAATAAAAACCTTGAGGTTCGCCGATGATATTGTAATTCTGTCAGAGACAGCAAAGGACTTGGAAGAGCAGTTGAACGGAGTGGATAGTGTCATGAAAGGAGGATATAAGATGAACATCAACAAAAGCAAAATGAGGATAATGGAATGTAGTCGAATTAAGTCAGGTGATACTGAGGGATTTAGATTAGGAAATGAGACACTTAAAGTAGTAAAGGAGTTTTGCTATTTGGGGAGCAAAATAACTGATGATCGCCAAAGTAGAGAGGATATCAAATGTAGACTGGCAATGGCAAGGAAAGTGTTTCTGAAGAAGAGAAATTTGTTAACATCGAGTATAGATTTAAGTGTCAGGAAGTCGTTTCTGAAAGTATTTGTATGGAGTGTAGCCATGTATGGAAGTGAAACATGGACGATAAATAGTTTGGACAAGAAGAGAATAGAAGCTTTCGAAATGTGGTGCTACAGAAGAATGCTGAAGATTAGATGGGTAGATCATATAACTAATGAGGAGGTATTGAATAGGATTGGGGAGAAGAGAAGTTTGTGGCACAACTTGATTAGAAGAAGGGATCGGTTGATAGGACATATCCTGAGGCATCAAGGGATCACCAATTTAGTATTGGAGGACAGTGTGGAGGGTAAAAATCGTAGAGGGAGACCAAGGGATGAATACACTAAACATATTCAGAAGGATGTAGGTTGCAGTAGGTACTGTATGCTGGACTAAAAACTGTGCTATCAGTATAATATGACTGTTAAGCTATTGTCAACAGAGAGCTATAAAATGTAACTCAGACGACCAAAGTTCCTGTTCCGTCCATCTTATATTTCTTCATTTTCTGATGCTGTGTATTGAGCAAAATAATGAGTATACAGTATTACTGAGATCTTTGTACAACAAAGATACGTTGATGACGCCTTCCTGATATGGCCTTATGGTGAAGATACATTACAGCATTTCATCGATCATATGAATAGTGTCCATCCCAACATTAAATTTACTGTCAAGATGGAGAAGCATGGCAAGCTACCATTCTTGGATGTTTTGGTTGAGCGGAAGGCAGGAGGCCAGCTTGGTCATTCAGTGTACTGGAAACCAACACACACTGATTGGTACTTGAACGCCAATAGTTTCCACCACCCTGTACACAAGAAAGCTGTCCTGAACACATTGGTTCATAGAGCCACATTTATCTCTGACAATGACCACCTACAGTCTGAACTGCAGAACTTAAAATGTGTTTTTGGGGAAAATGGATACAGCAAAAAGAGACATCGCAAACGCTTTCAAGGGCCGCCGACGGAAGAGACCTGGTGAATCAGCAGAAGAGGTCAAACGGACTGTATTCCTGCCATACTGTAGAGCAACTAGCAGTAAGTTAAGACGTCTACTGCAGAAACATGGTCTAAGACCAGTGTTCCACCCCGCCTCCAAGATACGAGATATGTTGCACCCTGTTAAAGACGACATTGCTCTTCGAGTGTCCGGTGTGTATGGTATACGCTGTGAATGTGGCAGCATGTATATTGGACAAACAATTCGCACAGTTGTGGAGCGTTGTACTGAGCACAAACGCCATATAAAACAAAGGGAGCTTGACAAGTCGGCCATAGTGGAGCATTGCCTAGAAAATGGACAAAAATACAGTTCAAAAATACAAAAGTGTTGGCTCATGCATCTACATATTGGGACTCAGTCATAAAGGAAGCAGCCGAGATTCGTTTAAACAACAATTTCAACAGAGACCAGGGATACACACTCAGCAGGGCATGGTGACGGGCATTGGACATCGAAAGAAAGCAGAGACAGATGCACAACGCAGTTTCAAACGTGGTGCCTGCCCCTGGCGCCACTTGACGTCACCAGTGCTGCCACGGGCAATAGCTCCGCTAGCTGCTCGGGTCGACTTATGCGCGCGTACCACATTGGATCGATCTGATTGGCTGCTGATGATGTCATCATGCCTGTATAAATGAGAAACCGTAGCAGCCCCGGCAGTCAGTGAACTCCTGATGATGATGGCGGAGATGGCCATTGAAAGCTTGAGGATTTTTATTCGAATTGGCGCCACTGGAAAACCGAGAATGTTTTATTCATGTGCCCAAATATTTTAAAACATTAATCAGACTGTGCTTCATGTAGGTTCAATATTCAGACTATAGTTTTCAATGTGGAAATCCCAATAATGAATTTACTTTCGCTAGAAACCATGTTAATTAAAAGTAACTGATAACTGAATTATGACTACAGTGTATAATACTAGATATGAACTGAGCTAACAGTAAGATTTAGAAATATTGACATTACTCATTAGAATGGACAGCATCCAGTCTTTACAGTGCCATATTTCAATTTTCCTCATGCTGATTAACTTACCAGTTGGTTAATATTAAAGTCTGAACACATCGAACATTTTCACTACAAATTTAATCATTGTACTTGTTGAATACCACCTTCTACTTCTACACTCATGTATCCCTAATTTTCCTGGATCGAATGACACTTGTCACTACTTGATCAAGTCATTTATTAAGAATCTGCATAAGTTATCATGAATGACTCTAAATCTAAATTTGGCTGACACAATTGTAATTATTGAATTCACAGCATAGACATACCAAATAGTTCTGTCATTTTTTTACTATATTAACCAACCTTTCTTATGTAACCTGAATAATTGTGAAAACATATAACCCAGTCCAATCAGTGAAACATAGCAGTTTTTTAAATCACTGTGTAGTTTCCAAATCACTACAATGTTCATCTGCCAGGCCAAGGCCAACTCCACCCAAAATTGGCAGTCTGTGCACCACTTGTAACATGCTAACGTCTCTGTGTCACTCACACTAGTAAAAGGTCTGGAATTGGAAAACTTGGTGGCAACATCATGTAGCAAGTTCGTACAGTAAAGTATGCACCTAGATGTAACTCTAGGAAATATTTTTCTGCAAGTCCACGTTACACCTCGGTAGCAGATGGTTCACAAGGTAGAGGTGCGGTCCAGCAGTTGCAAGAAGTGTTGGTAAGTGAGTTCCAGGTCACCTACATTGTGAAGCCTAGTACAGGGTCGGTACAGGTGACTGATAGCATAGGGGAGTTATGTAGGAATGTTACCAAAGAGTATCAGGTAGTGATTGTGGGTGATGCAGGGAATAGTCATTGCAGGGGTGGAGAACATAGTATAGGTGGTGACCTGGTAGAGATAGCTACTCAAACTGGTGGCACTAATGTGCACTTCATGCAACTGTTTCAGCGTGATGATCGGCTTTGTCTTAATGCTGCTGTTAGTCGTGTTAACATGGGGCTGGAGAAGACACAGATGATGGAGGGCATGGCTCACATTGCAGTGGTGCCAGTTGAGTCCATCAATAGATCAAGTTTCACTAGGCATGGCCTGCTCCTCAATAGGTAGGGGAAGGGGACGCTGGCAAAGCTTATAGGTGACAGAGTAGTGGGTGGTGGTGGGATCCCTCATGGAAAAAAATCCTGTAGTAGTTGGTGTTAGAGCTACACCTTTTTTAGACTGAAATCAACTGATAGGTATACCCGCTTAAAGGAAGGGTTGGGTTGGGTTGTTTGGGGAAGGAGACAAAACAGTGAGGTCATTGGTCTCATCAGATTAGGGAAGGATGGGGAAGGAAGTCAGCTGTGCCCTTTCAAAGGAACCATTGCAGCGTTTGCCTGGAGCAATTTAGGGAAGTCACGGAAAACCTAAATCAGGATGGCCGGATGCGTGATTGAACTGTCGTCCTCCCGAGTGTGAGTCCAGTGTGCTAACTATTGCTCCACCTCGCTCGGTCTTAAAGGAAGTCCCTCTAACAAAGGAATCACCTTCAGAGGAGGTCAGGTATCCAAGTAAAGAAGGAATTAGCATATTTCACCAAAATATAAGAGGTTTTAGAGATAAAATTAGTGAATTCCTTATAGATGTTGAATCTGACATTATTGGTATTTAGGAGCACCACTTAAATAATTTTAAAATTCAGAGGCTTCCATTACCAGGATATAGATTAGCTGGTTGTTTTTCAAGGAGTTCTTTGGGGAGTGGGGGAGTGGCTATGTACATAAAAAATAGTATTCCATTTGAGTCCGTAGACATATCACAGCACTGCACTGAGCAGGTATTTGAATGTTGTGCAGGGGCAGTTGAAGTTAGTGAAATTAAACTCCTAGTTGTTGTTGGTTATCGATCTCAAACTCTGACTTCATAGCATTTTTGCTAAAGCTAGAGAGGCTTTTTGGTTCACTTTATACAAAGTACCAAAAATTAGTTATATGTAGTGACTTCAACATTAATTTTTTATGGGATTGTGCAAGAATAAGGATGTTGGAAGATCTCCTAAACTAATATGATCTGACGCAGACTGTGTTTTTTCCAACCAGGGTGCAGGGGAACAGTAGAACAGCCACAAACAGTATTTTTATTCGTTCTTCATTACCAGATGGGCATTCTGTTAGTAAAAGGGTGAATGGCCTTTCAGACCATGAAGCATAAATTTTAAGACTAAAAAACTTTTACACTGAAACAAATGTTATTATATAATTACAAACTATGTAGAAGTCAATCCAATGAAAATAGAGAGTGTTTTAAACATTGTTAAGGAACAAGAGTGGTAGGATGTTTATAGTGCCAATAACACAGATGCCAAATATAATGCTTTCCTTAACACATTTATAATGCTCCATTAGAACGTTCTACACAGGGTACTAGCAGTAAAAGGTAGCCTGGGTGGCTGACTTGTGAGATAAGGATATCATGTAGAACAAAGTGTGAATTACATCAAAATGTTAGAAGTAGTCACATTCAAGCTACAGCATCCCACTACAAACAGTACTGTAAGGAGCTTAAAAGTGTTATTAGGAAGGCAAAGAGTATGTGGTATGCGAATAGAATAGCTAATTCACAGGAAAAAATTAAAACCTTATGGCCAGTTGTGAAGTAAATGTTTGGTCAGCAGCACAAGGTCGACAATATAAAGTCTGTTCGTAGTAAAAATATTTCTGTTACTGATAAGTCAGATATATGTGCAGTATTTAATGATCATTTTCTGAGCATTGCTTGTGAATTAAATAAAAACTCTCTCGGAAAATGACCGAGATTGATGTCCGAAATACTCCTCTGTGATACTGACAAGGGGGATATTCAGTCAATAATTAAATCACTGAATTCTAAGCACTCTCATGGATATGATGAAGTGCCTAGCAGAATATTAAAGCACTGTGCTGCACATGTTAGCCATGTACTTAGCCATATTTGTGATTTTTCCTTTAATAATGGTCAGTTTCCTGAACGATTAATGTACTCAGAAGTAAAAACTCTTTAAAAAAGGGAGAAGGAATAATGCAGACAATTTTATACCTATTTCTATGCCACCAGTGTTTGCTAAAGTTATTAAAAAGGCGGTGTGTGCAAGGATATTTTCTCTGTGAGGTACTGGATGGATTAAAAAAAAGGTTTTGAACGCTAGACATATTTTTTGATTTAACTAAAGCGTTTGTGTTGATTACAAAATATTGCTCCAGAAGTTGGACGGTTATGGAATATGGGAAGTAACTCACAATTGGTTCAGCTGTTACTTTAACAACAAACAGCAAAATGTCGTTATTCACAGTGTTGAGAATGGCTTTGATGTGGGGTCTGAGTGGGGCACAGTCAAATGGAGAATGCCCCAGGGATCAGTGCTGGGGCCACTCCTCTTCATTATTTATGTAAATGATATGCCCTCTAGTATTACAGGTAATTATAAAATATTCCTGCTTGCTGATGACACTTGGTTGCCAGAAAGAATGTTGTGTGCAACATTGGCTCTGTTTCAAATAGTGTGGTTCATGATATAAGTTCATGGCTTGTAGAAAATAAACTAAAGCTAAATCACAGAAAGACTCAGTTTTTACATTTTCTAACACACAATTCAACAAAACCCGACAATTTAATTTCACAGAATGGCCATATGATTACAGAAACTGAACAGTTCAAATTTCTAGATGTTCAGATAGATAGTAAACTGTCATGGAAAGCCAATGTTCAGGATTTCAAAGACTTAATGCTACCATTTTTACTATTTTAACAGTATATGAAGTAGGTGATCATTAGACATGAAAAGTAGTCTACTTTGCTTATTTTTATTCGCTTATGCCACATGGTATTATATTTTGGGGTAATTCTTCCCATTCCCAAAGGCTATTTTTGGCTCAGAAATGGGCAATAAGTGATGTAAGTACACAAACCTCTTGTCGACTCCTGTCCACTAGTCAAGGTATTCTGACATTGGCCTTTCGATATATATATTCCTTACTGTCATCTCTTGTTAACGATGTCAGCTTATTCCCAAGAACTAGCAGCTTTCCCTCAGTTAACACTGGATAGAAATCCAATCTGCATTTGGATCACATTTTCTTGACTCTTATGCAGAAAGGTGTGCAGTATACTGCAGCATCCATTTTCAACAAGCCACCACAAGAAGTAAAATATCTTAGCAGTAATCCAAGCACTTTCAAATCAAAACTGAAGAGTTTCCTCATGGTTCACTCCTATTCTGTCAAGTATTTCCTTGAAAACTTTAGCTGATTCCTATGTCATATTGTTGACTGTGTTTACTTAAATTTATGGCTTGTATTTTTTTGGGTTCATAAACAAATGGTTCAAATGGCTCTGAGCACTATGGGACTTAACATCTTAGGTCATCAGTCCCCTAGACTTAGAACTACTTAAACCTAAGGACATCACACACATCCATGCCCGAGGCAGGATTCGAACCTGCGACCGTAGCGGTCACACGGTTCCAGACTGAAGCGCCTTTAACTGCGTGGCCACACCGGCCGGCCTGGTTCATAAACATCTTATTGTTTTGTTATTACCCTTATGTTGTAATTTCATGTACTGACACATTCTAAGACTTTGGAGATTTGCTTGTCAATTTGGTCCTAGTGAATTAGATGTCTAAAATAAAATAAATAAAAAATGGCTGTCCCCAGTATTTGCAAGCTGGTCTCTGGGTGACTTACTTAACATCCCGAACTCAACTAGTGATTGGTATTAACTTTTATGAGCACTTCCTATGAGTCAATGTGAGAATAATTTGGGATCCAATTGTGTACTGTGTAGTATGAACCATCATTTGCACTGAGGTGACAAAAGTCATAAAATAGTGATAAGCACATGTACAGTTGGTGGTAGTATTGTATACACAAGGTATAAAAGGACAGCACATTGGTGGAACTGTCATTTACACTCAGGTGATTCATATCAAAAGGTTTCTGACATGATTAGGGCTGCACAATGGGAATTAACAGACTTCGAATGCAGAACGGCAGTTGGAGCTAGACACATGGGGCATTTCACTTCAGAAATCATTACAGAATTCAATTGTCTGTGGTCCGTAGTCACAAGAGTGTGCAGAGAATATAAATTTCAGGTATTACCTCTCACAACAAACAATGCAGTGGCCAATTGCATACACTTAACAACCAACAGCAGCAGCATTTACATGGAGTTGTAAATGCTAACAGACAAGCACCACTGTATGAAATAACCACAGAAATCAATGTAGAGATACAACGAATGTTTCCATTATGACAGTGCAACAAAATCTGGCATTGTTGGGCTATGTCGGCAGGCGACCAACACGAGTGCCTTTGTTAACAGCACGACATCACCTGCAGTTGTTTTCCTGGGCTCGTGACCATACCAGTTGGACCGTAGACAACTGGAGAAACTGTGGCCTGGTCAGATGAGCTACGATTTCTGTTGGTATAAGCTCACAGCAGGGCTCGCGTGTGATACAGACTTCATGAAGCACTGGACCCAAGTTGTCAACAAGGCACTGTGAAAGCTGGTGGTGACTCCACAATGGTGTCTGTTGTACTTATATAGAACAGACAGGGTTCTCTAGTCCAACTAAACTGATCATTGACTGGAAATGGTTATGTTCAGCTACTTGGAGACCATTTGCAGCCATTCTTGGACTTCATGTTCCCCAACAGTGATGGAAAAAAAATGAAATGATCTTATGGCATTGTTGACCATGATGTCCCAGTCAGGTTCGGCTGCCAAGTGCAAGCCTTTTTTCAGTCGGCACCACATTTGACGTCTTGCAGCCAGTGATAACGATTAAATTATGGTGAGGACAATACAATGTCCAGTCCCCGAGCAGAGAAAATCTCCAACCTGGCCGGGTATCGAACCCGGACCCAGTGCATGGGAGGCAAGCACGTTACCACCCAGCTAAGCAGGCGGACAACAACAATGGAATTTTTATGGATGACAATGCACCATGTCACCAGGACAGAATTGTTCACGACTGGTTTGAAGAACTTTCTGAACAGTTTTAGCAAATGATTTGGTCACCCAGATTGCCTGACATGAATCCCATCAAACATCTATGGGACGTAATCAGGAAGTCAGTTTACACGCAAAGTCCTGCACGGAAAAACTTTTGCAATTATGGATGGCTATAGAGGCAACATGGCTCAATATTTCTGCAGGAGACTTCCAACAACTTGCTGAGTCCATGACACATCAAGCTGCTGCACTACGGTGAGCAAAAGGAGGCCCATGACGACACCAGGTGGTATCCTATAACTTTTCTCACCTTAGTGTATTTGTGTCAACTATTGTGTAGTCATTGCCTACATAATCTGAAGCCACTGTAATAACTGTTCTGATTGTGTCGTAACCTGTTTATCAATGTGTCCTGTGAATATTTTGCTGGTACCAATCTGAAGAGTGAAGGGGTCTGCCTGTGAAAATTTTTTGTGAGAACTGGAACAGGTAATCGTACTGCCTATAATGACAATAAATGTGGGAAAAGCCACATTAGTTAAAAGTTGTTTGGTGTAAATTATTGGAATAATTTCCCAAACACCAGTTTTATAATAATTGAATGAACTTTCGTCTATGAGACACTGAGTGCAGAGTAAGAGTTTGAAGGAAGGTAAGCTCACACTTGGGAGAGCCAGCCTTGACAAAATTATCCCACCTGGTGTGCAAGATACATGAGACAGACCAAACGCCCTCAGGCATCAAGAACAATGTAATAATTTCTATTCCCAGGAAGGAAAGTGCTGACAGGGGTAAAGGTGACCAAAACATGAGTTTAATAAGTGATGCTTGCAAAATATTGACACAAATTATTAACAGAAGAATCAAGAAACTTGTAGAGGCTGACCTTGGGGAAGTCAGTTTGAGTTCCAAAGAAATGTGGGAACACGTGAAGCAATATTGAACCTGCAACTTATATTAGAACAAAGCTTGATGGTAGGCAAACCTGGATTTGTAGTGCTAGAAAAAGCTTTGACAATGTGGACCATGCTACAGTTTTTGAAACTTTGAATGTAGCACAGATGAAATACAGGGACTGAAAGATTATTTACAAGTTGTACAGAAATCAGACTGCAGTTAAAAGAGTTAAAGGACACAAAAGGAAACCCACAGCTAAGAAGGGACTGAGGCAGGGTTGTAGCGTGTCCCTGATGTTATTCAATTTGTACACTGAACAAATTGTGAAGATAAACAAGGAGAAATTGGTAAAGGAATTAAAGATCAGGGAGACGAAACAGAAACTTGCATTTTGTCAATGAAACTGTAATTCTATCAGTGATAGTAATTCTGTCAGTCATGACTAAAGGTTTGGAAGAGCTTTTTAATGGAACGGGCAGTATCTTGAAAAGATATTATAAGCTGGACATCAATAAAAGTAAACCAAAGGAAATGGAATGTAGTCAAATCAGGCAATGCTGAGGGAATCAAATTAGAAAATGGGACACTAAAAGTAGCAGATGCATATTGCAATTTGGACTGTAAAATAACTGATGATGTCTGAAATAGGGAAGATAAAAATACAGATTGGTAATAGCAAGAAAAACATTTATGAGAAAGAGGAAATTGTTAACATCTAATAAAAATTAATATGTTGTTAAGTCTTTTCTGAAGTTATAGCCTTTTATGGAAGTGCAATTTGGACAATAGGAAATTCAGTCACCAAGAAAATGGAAGCTTTTGAAATGTGGTGCCACAGAGGAAAACTGAAGATTAGATGGGTATATTAAGTAAAAAATGAAGAGGTACTGAGTCTAACTGTGGAAAAAAGAAATTTGTGGCACAACTTGACTAAAGGAAGAGATTGGTCTTAGGACACATTTTGAGGCCTTAAGGAATTGTCAGTCTGGTAACTGAAGAAAGTGTGGAGGATAAACATGGTAGAGGGAGAACACAGCAAGCAAGTTCAAATGGATGCAGAGTTGACATGGCTTTTAAAATATAGACTAGGATGGAGAACTGCACAAAGTGCAATATTGTTATATCATGGGCACACAATTAACAAAAAACCAGATGACGCTGTTGATAGATAGGTTAATGGTACTGTCGTGTGAAGAGTTTAATGGTATTCAGACTGCACCTCAAAAATGAGGTGCGTCTTCTTCACAACTACTTTAAGACAGTTGACACATGAAGACAGTAGGACAGAAGATACAAACCTAAAATGGGTATCAATTTACTTTGTTGCAATTTTTCACTTACAGTATAGTATAATATACAGTATATAGTATAAAATCACCTGTGTGGTGCTTGCAGGTTAATTATATCATGCCAAATACTTATAATCAGATAATGGATTGAGCTTCTAGGAGTGAAGATGATATGTGGAATATGGTCAACACTATAATGAATAAAACTCTTTCTTTTGGGGCAGCAAGCAAGCAGTTCAATATATTGGATAAAACTCTAAGAACTAGAATTAAAAAAATTATTCCACTAAAGGAAATCTTGGACCTCCATCATAATCTGGACCTGATGCAAAAGAAAGGTAGTAAAACATATTCTAGCTCCAGACTGTACGATTTGCTCCATCAAGAAGGGATGATGGGGAGATAAGTCAGACTTAGTAGGGAAAACATGGCTAAGTTCTTTTTTAAAGAGAAATCTGAGCTCTGTGTAAGGAAAAGTGAAAGTTGTTCTCAACCATGAACAGAAGGCATGAACAGCAAAAATTATATGATTACTATCCAATGTTGACCAACGTGCCAACAGAAAATAATCTAAATTCATATGCACTGCAGCAGGATGAGGCAGTAACTATTCTGGCTGGCTGTAATGTATAAGACCACATTGCACCCCCCCCCCCCCCCACCACCACCACCACCCCCTGTGCCTCCCCTCCCCCTGCCTGAATAGTGAAGAGTGTTTACAGCAAACCAGGAATTCAAATGGGAGCACCTGCAGAAACAGTTATCAAAATGAGGCCTGAGTCAGCCTACATTAAGGCAGATTTGTTTCTGAATTGGTTGCTAAACCATTTCAGTCCCAGAAAGCCTTCAGGGAAAAATATTGGGGGGAATGGCCATGCTTCAGATATGAACAATGCCAATTTTTTAAAAAAGTAGCCAGAGATAATGACATACGTATAACCTGCCTACTGGGTTGCTAAACCATTTCAATCCCAGAAAGCCTTCATGGAAAGATCTTGGGGGGGGGGGGGGGGGGGGGGGATGGCCATGCTTCAGATATGAACAATGCCACTTTTTTAAAAGTAGCCACAGATAATGTCATACGTATAGCCTTCAGGGAAAAATCTTGGGGGAAATGGCCGTGCTTCAGATATGAACAATGCCAATTTTTTTAAAAGCAGCCACAGATAATGACATACATATCACGTGCCTACTGGGTCATACAACACATTATGGAGGTCATACCACACATTATTTTCAGCCACTGTTTCTTGTTGCTTTAAAACCACTGAATACATCAAGTTACCTTCCATTAAGAACATGGATGCTCTCAAGGACTGTGATATGACTTTCAAATGATAGAGCACAGCAATTGGTCATCCTTTTCTTGCATGTTTTATTCAGTAAATCTAGATTTCGGCTAGAGCCTAGCCCTTATCAATGCACTATTTTATACTATCAATGCATGTTTTACTGGGTCATACACTACTAGTAGTCTTGAAAGAACTGAGACAGAAGCCCAAACAACAGGGACTGATGCACTGGAACATGTATTGATACTATTAAGTGGTACACTGACAATGGCTAGGCACTTGCCGGAATCTAGATGTGCCGAATAAAACCTGCAAGAAAAGGATGACCTATTGCTGTGCTCTATCATTTGAAACACCGAAGACATATTGGAAAGACACTTGCCAGAGGCTCATGTGGGTGACCAATGGCATAAAGAACATTTTCAGATCTCAGTTTTGGGAGCTATTGAATTCAGCATGTTAATGTTAAGAATGGAGTTTCAGCATTCAGGGCTACAGGTATCCATCAACTCAATATGGATGCTATTTCAGATTGGACTTATCTTTTATCTTATGACCAAACTCATATCTACATCTAAACTCTGTAAACCACCATGAGGTGTGTGGCGGAGGGTATGTCCCACTGTACCAGTCATTAGGGTTTCTTCCTGTTCCATTCATGTATAGAGTGTGGGAAGAATGATTGTTTGAATGCCTCTGTGCATGCAGTAATTATTCTAATCTTATTCTCACAATCCCTATGAGAGCTATATGTAGGGGATTAAAGTATATTGCTAGAGTAATCATTGAAAGCCGGTTCCTGAAGCTTTGTTACTGGACTTCAAGAGTCCTCCAGTTCAGTTTCTTCAGTATCTCTGTGACACTTGCCCATGGATTAAACAAACCCGTGACCATCTGCTGCTCTTCTCTGTATATGTTCAATATCCCTTGTCAGTTCTATCTGATATGGTTCCCACACATGTGAGCAGTATTCTAGAACTGGCGCACTAGTGTTTTGTAAGCAATTTCCTTTATAGATTGAATGCACTTCCCCAGTATTCTACCAATAAATGAAGTCTTTCATCTACTTTACCCACAAGTGAACCTATTTGATCATCCCATTTCATACCCCTTCAAAGTAATACACCCAGGTATTTGTATGAGTTGGCCAATTCCAGCAGTGACTCATTGATGGTACAGTCATAAGATATTACTTTTTGTTTTGTGAAGTGCAAAATTTTACATTTCTATATATTTAAAGCAAACTCCCAATCTCTGCACAATTTTTAAATCTTATCAAGATCTAACTGAATATTTATGCAGCTTATTTTGGACAGTATTTCATTATGGATAACAGCAAAAAGCCTGACTTTAAGATTAATATTGTCTGCAAGTTCATTAATACACAACATGAACAGCAAGGATCCCAACACACATCTCTGGGGCACACCCAAAGTTACTTCTACATCTGACAATGATCTCTAACCAAGTTAACACGTTACGTTGTCCCTACCAAAAAGGTCCTTAATCTAGTCACAAATTTCACTTGATACTCCATATTATCGTACTTTTGACTACAAGTGTAGGTGTGGTTATGAGTCAAATGCTTTTTGGAAATCAAGAAATACAGCATCTACCTGACTGCCTTGATAGAAAGCTTCCAGTATGCCATGTGAGAAAAGTGCAAGTTGGGTTTCACATGACCAATGTTTTCGAAATCCATCCTGTTTGGCATTGAGCATGTCATTCTGATCACAATTCCTCATTACGTTTGAGCTCAGAATATGTTCTAATATTCTACAACTAGATGTCAAGGATATTGGACAATAGTTTTGCGGATCACTTCTATTAACCTTCTTGTAGACTGGTGTAGCATGTGCATTTTTCCAAGGAGTGGGTACAGATTTTTGTTCAAGGGATCTATGGTAGATAATAGTTAGAAAAGGGCTAACTGAGCCGCAAATTCAGTACAGAATCTGACAGGAATTCCATCAGCCCCTGGAGCTTTGTTCAGTTTTAATAGTTTCATCTGTTTCTCAACACCACTGACATTAATACTTATTTCATTCATCTTTTCAGAGGTTTTCCTTTGTAAAGGTACATCTGTAAACAGAGTTCAGCATTTCAGCTTCTGCTTCGTTACCCTCAGTTTCAGTTCCTGACCCAATTCACCAGGGAATAGATGCTAACTGTGATGCCACTAACATCCTTTACATACAACCAGAATTTATTGGAGCTCTGCTACAGTAGCCACCGAAGGCCTCATGCATTGCTTTCTTGACAGCCAAACGCATTTCATTCGGCATCTCTCCATCTGTAGCCTTACTCTTTGTTTTACATCTATTATGCACGTAATCTCTCTTTCTTTACAATCACTGTATATAATGGAAGTTCCCACCCACCACAAACTGTTCTACTGGGCACCTGTCTATCCACTACGTCAACCATTCTATTAAACTTGACCCAGAGTTTGTCTACATGCCCCTGCCCTGTAATAAAAGTTTTGAGTTCCTCATTGGGATATGCCACTACTGATTTTTTTATCTAGATTGTTGAACATATATATCCTTCTGCTTGTTTCCATTGCCCTTTGTACTTTGGTAAACATTGTTGTCACAGCTACGCCATGGTCACTGATACCAGGTTTGATGTGGACATCCTCAAAGAGGTTAGATCTCTTTGTTGTCATTAGATCGAATATATTTTCATCATTAGTCAAGTTCCTGTCTGTTCTAGATAGTTTTTAGAGAAGACATGTAGAAAGTTTCACAGGATGTCTTATCATGCTAACCAGTAACTATGATTTGGGAATTTACATACAAGTGAACTGAGGTAGTCTTTAAAGTTTTTGGTTACATCAGGAGATGAGTCTGGTGGGCGATAGAAGGATCCAATTATCATTTTATGCCCAACCCTGATACTGAGTCTTGCCCAAACAATCTCACATGTAACTTCAATTTCTACCTCGGTGGATTTGAGTTTCTTGTCTGCGACAAATACACCACCTCCACTTGCTATCTGCCTATTCTTTCAAAATTTTCCCCAAAAATCTCACTGCTATTTCAGGTTTCAACCAGCTTTCTGTTCTTAGTATTATGTGAGCTTCACTGCTTTAAATGAGCGCTTCAAATTTGGCGGTTTGTTGCGAATGTTTGGCTGTTTACCTTTAGGAATTTAATACTCTTATCTGTGGGAGGCATTTCTTTTGAACCTACTCCGAGACTTCTGGGTTTCCTAGAACTGTCATTATCTGGACTGGATGGAGTGTTGCCTTGTTTGCACACCACACACAGTCAGCTACCAGAGTAGCAGCGTATGATGTGTAGTGCACACCTGACAAATTCAGGGGGACACTAACAGTTCTCAACCCTATGAAGCCAGCCCAGGAAGCCGGCGCTTAGCTTGCCTCAGAAGTTTCTGTCTCTGGTTCAGTCCTTCCACTCATATCAAGGGGTACTATCTATTGCCGTACGTTTGAACTCATGACGACTGATTATAATGATGATTATTCCCGAAGCATACCTTCCTCATCTCATTTTTTTCTGTTTCCACTCCTCCCCCATCAGGTACGAGCACTGCAATCACTTCCTTAAATAACTTTTTCTAGTGTGGACATCTCATCTTATTTTCTTTATCCCATTTACCCTCAGCAAGGTGCAAACACATCAAGTTCTGTTAATGAGTCAATAGTAAATGAAACCTCATGCATCTAATACCAACCAGAGTGTGAAGTTAATACAACCCAAGGCTCCGAGGGGTACCTGCCTATTAACATTATCTATGATCCCAGCGGCTTTTCTTCTGCCGCAGCGAATATGCTTTGCAGCTTGTTAAACGGACACACTTCCTGGATGAGTTTCGGTAAATGATTCAATAAACCAAAGTGGTAAATAATGCTCTGCAATCAAATTAGCAAGGTAAATTTCAGTGGCCTTAACTGTGTCACACGTAATCTTCAACTGCCACGAACTGATGAGGTATCGGTACGTTTAGGCTGCCGCAATTAATTGTATGCTTCTTACCACTCGCGTACTTTACTATATCACTTTTACCAGCAGTAAGTTTTACATCACAACCACTGCAGTCGGCATTAAAAGGGCCTTTCTTGCTGCTTCTGAGGCAACCACTAAACGCTCTTTCTTTTTCCATTGGGGAATATATTTCGTAATTAGGTATTCAGTTTTATACCGATCTGTTCGGTATTTCAGCCCCGTATCGGTAACGAAGGATGAGTGGCTTGGCATTTTTATAATTCTATTAGTATCAGTAAATTATCAGAAGGATAATGGCGGTTCCATGCAGCAATACCTATGTGGAACGAGTCTGAATCACTTACGGTCTGGCGCTAGAAACAAACTGATTGGCGATATTATGAAAGCAGAATTATGAATTCGTTGTGATTTTAAGATTAAAACATGCAACGACTTTTATCAAAGGTAACAAAAATATGTTGACAGCTGTCACAAGCAATAATAAATATAATTTTTAATGTTTATTAAGCGTTTTATTGTGTTCGCACTCTACCTTGAGTCAGCAGATGAATTCGTCAGGCAACGTTCGGTATTTTTGTCAATATGTCAAACCCTACTTCAAACCAATATCTACACAAACACTACTGCACTACTTTCCACAATCTTATGGTGTCACCTGGTGACAGTCATGGACTGCCCAGTGTCTTACAGGCAGTTTGCTGCTCCTTTGATGAATCAGGAGATTTTTGAATACATCAGCTGAGCATTCATCATTTTTCATGACTTTGCCGACCTTGCGACCAAACAATACTGTAATAGTACAGCGATAGTGTCACATACTTTTTTATTGTCATCGAACTGATGTGTTTTGTGTGGCGGCATATACTATTGACGAAGAAAAATCAGCCCGCTGCCTAAACTACGTTACATTTTTTGCGTCTGTCTTTTCTTCGTTTGACTTCCCATCACATAGTAAGTGTGTGATCGTAACCGTTTTCCAAACAGTGACATACACTTAACAGAAAATGAAGCAGTACATATTTCCTTGGCAAATTGTTGAACATTTGTGTGAGCAAACAATAAAGACGTGAGTGTGAGAGATTATCCAGCGGCACGATATACCACTGTGAGGTAAATACACACTACACAGGCTGCAGACGTTTGCGATTCGATAAACACTTCTATCGATCCTGCGGGATTTTCTGACGTCACAGGGCGGGACAGACATCGCACTTTTGATTAGACGCTACATTCGTTGATCATTATCTGTGAATTGCTTGTCTTGTCATGTTAAACAAACGTGCGTCACATCTTAGAGGATTTCTTCTTATCATCGGCTGATGACTGATAAACGGAGTTTGGCTCATGCTGTTTTAAAATAGTTTTTGTGATTTACAGGGAACATACAAGACATGGAAATTAATGTTATGCAACGCACATAAATCTTAAATTCAGCGATTGACTTCCATTTGTTCTTTCATTATTGCCATTCTGACGGAAGGGGAAAGTGTCTTAACAGTATTGTTTTTGTTATCTCAGGTTAGTGATGATGGGCGTTAACCACATTGCGACGTGCGTCATCTTACGTACGGTACGTAGTTCGCTCAGGAATCTGACGACTGCTTGTGAAAATTCGTAGAAACACTTTACGAGGCGATGTTTAACTTTGGTGCATTGCTGTTTACGTTTCCTTTGTCAATATGAAAAAATTCAATTCAATTTATTGGCGTCCTTGTAGTACATCATCAAAATGACATAGGACTTGTCAATAAACATTACAATTTAAAATACATGTACACGAAAATGTATAATGTTTACAAAACGTGGCCCAGCTTACTCGTGTGTGCTGCGTGTGTAATTAAGATGATGAGGTTGAAAGTGACGTCCATTGACTGGAATAGCACTCACATAATGCATATTGAAAAGTGTAATAAGCTTGCGTTCGAAAACATAAACGCACGAATATTTCGTCAGGCAGAACTACATAGCTCGTAAGTACACTAACCTGCACGTTTACTAAGTTTTAAAACAAAAAACTATCTCATGAGCAATTAGATTTTGTAAAAGAAGTAAATCTTTCGTAAAAATACCATTACCGATATGACAACAAAAATATTTCTTTTCTTTCCCAGTGCAGCAAACGAATAACAAAAACAAAACTAGGTCCAACTAAGAATGCTTGTAACTACCATCTGAAGATGGATTTGTAAAGAAAAATCCGAAACCGGTCATGGTCTGAAGATAATAAACCTTTTTAAACCATACATGCGGCTGGTAGCTGTTTTTTATAAATTATAAACCTTAAATTCCAATGTATTTTAATATGAGTTAGCGCGTTCATTTGTTCGACAACCTTGTCAAAGAGGCTTTGTATTTTTATTAGAACGCGGTGGCCATTGTCGTCAAGTCATTTGTACACCGCTCCAATGAGAACAAACTACGAAAGGCAGGCCAATAACAGCTTGTATTGTCTTATGACAGCTGCTTGTCACATCCACGTGGACAAAAGCAAAGTTACAATATCAGTTTGTGTCTATTTGTTCTTCTTCACGGTTATATTGTATAGCAGCAAAAAGCAACAAACAAAACAAGCCGTGACAATGTCACATTTTCATTTTACTATCGGTACTTGCAGTAAAGACCTACTAATTTTAAAAGGAATACTGCTGTCGAGCAAATGAACGCCCTAAGTATGTTACGCGCGGATGATTGATATAGTGAAGTATTTTCTCGTGGCTATATTAAGTGAACCGCACACGGAATGCGTTTAGTTTGAAATTGAAGTGATTAAGAACGGCATTGTAGTGACTGAATATCACGTGTATGTCTATAACATGGTATTATTGTGAGCTTCTTAAATACAACAGGCTAAAAAACAGCGCCGTGAGAGTCATTTCAATGACAAATGGCTACAAAAAACAGACTTCTCGCGGTGGCTTTCGGAAAAGGATGAATATAACGCTTTCGGAAAAGAATGAATATAATGGATATTGTAAAACATGCCGTGTAAGTTTTACAGTGAAATACGGCTCAGTGAAGGCGATAAAGCATCATACCGGTACCAAGACTCATCTTGGTATATTGATAAGGTGTGGGATATGTTAAGAAACTCCGTTGTTCAAAGATATTTCGTGCCAGCGGGAACTAGTCAGGAAGGGGAAGTGTCAGAACGGAACTAATATTAACATACCATGGAGTGAAACATCAGCTCAGTTACCTTTCACAAGACCATGCAAATGCTCTCTTATCTCACTTTTTGTTTCAAGATTCGAAATATTGTCCAAAATTCACTTGGACGGACTAAAGGTGAAGCTATAGTAGAGAAGGTATTGGCTCCACACACTCTGCATCAAATTCTGAAAAAAGTTGGTAGAACTCCATTCTCGTTGCATGTGATGCTTCAAATAATGGAAATATGAAATTATTTCCAGTTGCCATCCTGTACTTCGACCAAGAAATGGGAATGATTTTAGCTGTTATACATTTTTACGAAGACGCTGATGAAACATCAGCTTGTGTTGTCAAGAAGCTTAATGAGAGCATCACTAAGACTTGTCTTTCAGGACCGCAACTATACTCCCTTCGTCATAAGAATAAACCTGATGTAAACAACACAAATGCGATGATTGGTCAGAAGCCGTTGCACACACACACTGGTGTTGTTGCGCTCTTGGAAGGAGGTTCTACTTGTATATTAGATATATCATTACAGACTTTCGTTAAATGAAGCTTTAAGATATTCAAATGTATTAGCAGCGACCAACGTTTTCCTTAATCGCACTTTAGTTATGTAGCTTTTATTTAAAAAATCGTGCATAGTGATAGCCTCTGCACTGTTGTGGTCTGATTGTCGCGCTGTTAATATGCAGTATGAAAATGGCTGAGGCTGTTTGCTGTTCCGTAGTGAAGTTGGCACACTAGTACACGTTCGTGTATAGAGGAATCTAGACGGCACGGTAACTCAGCGTGTTGATCAGAGAACTGGCTGCTCTCCGTAAAAAAAATAAAAAAGCTGACTTAGGGATCAACAACGAAATAATCGGATGTCATGTGACTTCCGCTACGACCAAATACCCCGAAAAATAATGAACAAACTGCAAAAAAAAAAAAAAAAAAAAGAAAATCGGTAGCGTAGTTGCTTGGTAATTCAACTCAGTAAATATTCGCTGGTTCAAATCTCGCCCAACTGAAGTTTTTTTTCTCTTTCAATTATAAAATTCATCATCATTTTTTATGAATAATGCACGTCTTCTTGTCTCTAATTACATATTGCACGCGAAATTACTGTTTTCATTTCAAATATACTGGATGATAAAAAAGTCAGTATAAATTTGAAAACTTAATAAACCACGGAATAATGTAGATAGAGAGGTAAAAATTGACACACATGCTTGGAATGAAATGGGGTTTTATTAGAACAAAAAAAAGTCAGTGACTGCGCATGACAATCGTGTATAAAAGGAGCTGTAATGAGAGAGAGAATCAGATGCGCCAGCAGTCGCAGCATGTAGACGTTACCAGAAAAGGCGCTTTTAGTGAAGCTGTAGTATCGTAATGGGAAATGTGCTAGTTAAGCGTTACGGTCCTATCGCCATAGGAAGGGGATTCGAACGAGTAAAGGTCCGTTGACAAATGCAGCTGTGGCGAGAATGATTTCGAAGTTCGAAGCCACGGGCTGTTTAGATGATAGATCCCGTAGAGGCCGACCGAGCACAAGGCGTAATGCTGCTGAGACAGTTCAGGAAGAAATGGAGACTGTAGCGGGTTCGTCTATGCACGGGAAGTCAGCGTTCGTGCAGTCGCACGTCGCACCGGCATTCCATATACTACTGTTTGGTTGGCACTGAGGCGTACCCTCCGATGTTATCCGTACAAAATCCATCGGCATCATGAACTGTTACCTGGCGATTTAGTGAAGCGGAGGGCATTTGCGGTGTGGGCGTTTCAAAAGATGGCGGAAGATGACGATTGGTTGAGTAACGTGTTGTGGACCGACGAAGCTCATTTCACGCTCCGAGGGTATGTCAACGCCCACAACTGCAGAATTTGGGCTACCGCAAATCCTAGAACTGTCGTGGAAACTCCAATGCACGACGAGAAAGTCACGGTATGGGTTGGATTTACCATGTCTACCGTTATCGGGCCTTTTTTCTTCGAGCAAATGCGTGATTCTGGTTTTGTAACTGCTACCGTGACGGGTGAGAGGTACGCCGATATGTTATAGAATTGCATCATCCCCAGCCTGGCTGATAACACCCTTGTGGAACGTACGATGTTTATGCAGGATGACGCTTCACCCCATATTGATAGACGCGTGAAAGATCTCTTGCGCGCGTCGTTTGGTGATGATCGTGTGCTCAGCCGCCACTTTCGTCATGCTTGGCCTCCCAGGTCCCCAGACCTCAGTCCGTGCGATTATTAGCTTTGGGGTTACGTGAAGTCCCAAGTGTATCGTGATCGACCGACATCTCCAGGGATGCTGAAAGACAACATCCGACGCCAATGCCTCACCATAACTCCGGACATGCTTTACAGTGCTGTTCACAACATTATTCCTCGAGTACAGCTATTATTGAGGAATGATGGTGGACATATTTAGCATTTCCCGTAAAGAACATCATCTTTGCTTTGTCTTACTTTGTTATGCTAATTATTGCTATTCTGATCAGATGAAGCGCCATCTATCGGACATTTTTTGAACTTTTGTATCTTTTTGGTTCTAATAAAACCCCATGTCATTCCAAGCATGTGTGTCAATCTGTAACTCTCTATCTACATTACTCCGTGATTTATTCAGTTTTCAAATTTATACTGACTTTTTGATCACCCCAGTAAGTTCTCAGTTACCAGTATTTTATGAAAGACTGTTAATAAAGGTTGCTTAAATTAAGAAAACATAACAATTTAATTTTTAAGGCAAAAATGAAAAACTAAATACTCTATATTTAGACTATGTCCATTGTTTTATACCACAGATGCAGATACGTGCCTTAGAAACATGAAAAACAATCTTCATCAAGCACACCATACAAATGCTGCATTTTTACATTTGCCACTGTACCATTGCAATATGAGCCCAACAGAATTGATCTGGAGCCAAGTTAGGGTATTTGATCCAAGAACTAACAAGACTGTTAAGCTGCCAGACGTACTGGAACTAACGCACGCAGCTTTTTCACGTGGCACTCAGTGCCGAACATAGGTGGGATATAGAAAGGCACGTCATAAAACAGGAGGGGAAGTGCGGCGCGTGGGTGGCTTCGTTGGTTCTGTTGTTGATCGACTCGTTATCAACTTGGCAGATGACAGTTCCAGTACTGAAATGGGATTTAACATCTGAGGTCATCAGTCCCCTAGAACTTAGCACTACTTAAACCTAACTAACCTAAGGACATCACACACATCCATGCCCGAGGCAGGATTCGAACCTGCGACCGTAGCGGCCGCGTGGTTCGAGACTGAAGCGCCTAGAACCGCTCGGCGACAATATTTTTAACGGAATTTTTAGGAGATAGAGACAATAACTGAATACTTATGAGTTAAATACCGACAAAATTTAAAAATGGCCATATTCCGAAGTTTATATAAAACGCAATACGAGACAGAGCCTCGGTAAATACTCCCTCCGAGTGAGGTATTTAGGTAATCAACGAAAATGTGTGTTTGACTGAGTTCAATAGTTTTCTAAATATTGTGTGATTAATGTGAAACTGTTTACCAGACGGAAAATTTCATCTATACCCTAAATATTAATGTAACTATGGCTATAATTAAAATTAAGAGCAGATTTTTGAAATGCTTAGAGACAGTGGTAGAGCTCTGTACTATACACAAATTTCAGATTTCATTTGCACGAGTTTTGTAGCGACGCAGAATTTTAAAGTGTTTTTCTATGGCCGCGAGGAGCCGGGGGCTCCGTCGGATGCCTTTAGACAGTAGTAAACCCACAACTCACCTTGGCCCTTTTGTAGGGGATACTGGGACCATGAAGAATGCAACGGGAGGATAAGTATGGAGGAAGTAAACCAAACCTTTTTCTCGCAGAACAGCCAGCACACTGGAATCAACACTGCATTTACAGTGTTTACTACAACGTTTGGCGTGGAGTATTGTTTAATAGCTATGACCGGTATTACACTATCAAATTTCTTTGTCAAATGTCTTTGTCCAATATCTTTGTCAAAGATATTTGATGGTGTAATAGGGAACTTTGTCAAATGTCGTCCAATATTTGATCAAATCTAGGGCCTCGCTGTAGATTTGATCAAAGAAGTCGCTTGTCTTCTGTTCACTGCAATGTGACATGTTACCACGTGGAGCGCTAGCATCGCTGCATTCTGTCGTCCGTAGTGTTTTTATAAACATTGCGGGTAAATACAATTGGTGTGTGCCGACAACTACAAAATTAATAGAGATGTATGAAGCTGATGAGGCGCTTTGCAACGTGAAGCACGCTGAACACAAAAATAGATTACGAAGATTGGAGACCTGACCTGACCTGACCTAACCTAACTCTCTCCTGTAGCAAGGAATCGGAGTGTTACAGTGAGCCTGTCTTCTGCAGATGTAGCAGTTCTTAAGTGAATATTGTGCTTTGTGATATGAGGATACACTTCATTGAGCACATACAGAAATGTATGCTCATTAATTCTTCAGTAATTGATGTACGACTTGACATCCTTCACTATAAGCTCACGTAACAAGTTTTGTTGAATGCTTTTATCGCGTCGTCGTAAAACCCACGGCTTCACCCAGGTATGTTTCCTTTTTTTCCCCCCGCTTCTCTTCCGCATATGCACACAGTGCAATTGTGGTACATGCAACTGCTGCGGTTAATAACAAGTTGTTGTTGTCGGCCATCTTGAACTTTGACAAAAAATTGGATGACAGTGTAATACCCCTTCTAGCACTACGTCAAAGATCTTTGTCAAATATATTTGAGGGAATATTTGATCACATCTTTGATCAAACCTTTGACAAAGAAATTTGATAGTATAATACCGGCCTAAGGCTTGTTACGGGTGGAAACCCCCGTACAGGCCGGAAGTCATCCCACCCATTGTTTCGCTCCTAGAAAAGGACGAAGTCATTTTGTCCGTATAGTACAAGGGGTGTCCAATAAATAAGGCAACACTTTTTTCCTCAAGGCGTGTCGGTTTAATGCATGATTCCGATACACCATATTATTCCCCACTCTGTTGGTTACAAAACCTTATTTTTCAACATAATCTCCATTCAACGCGACAGCATTACGCCACTTTACTGGGATGGTTTGTATGCAGTATGGTAAAACTCTAGTGGTCGACGCCGGAGCGTCTTGCTGTATCAACGACCACCGCAGCTTCCACGTACTGCATACTTTATTGGGCGCATCCTTTATTGGAGTGAATCTTTTATTGGGCCAAACAGATGGAACTTGAAAGGTGCGAGATCCAGGGTGAAGGACGAGGAAGCCGGCTGCCGCACACCTTTGAGTGCCCCAGCTAGTGGACGGGTGTGTCAGCACTATAAATAGAGACGCCAAGTTGTACAGCAACGTGTTTGACTGTAATCACTTTGCAGGAGTCACAGCTGTGTGTGGTCGGCCAGCACCCGACAGATCTGACTGATTTACGCAATCTTGTTGCCATGATTTCAGACCCCTCGCCCAAGAATCAGTGTGCTTTTATTTCACTGCCAGATCTCCATAGACATTCTGCAAGAGCCTATGAATATTTGCGATGCTCTTGTTTTCCGGCAAAAAAAAAAAAAAAAAAAATTCAATGACAGCTCTCTGCTTGGAACATACCTACGTTACAGACGCCATTTTCAAGGCTGCGTATACCGCCGCCATCTTTCGGAACTTCATGCGAAATTGGCCGAGAAAAACAAAATGTGTTGCCTTACTTATTGAACGTTCCCCTTACTTTTCCCGACAACGTCACAACTGTGGAAATTAAAAGTCAGGTGGCAACTACACTACTGGCCATTAAAATTGCTACACCGCGAAGATGACGTGATACAGACGCGAGATTTAACCGACAGGAAGAAGATGCTGTGATATGCAAATGATTGGCTTTTCAGAGCGTTCACAGAAGGTTGGCGCCGGTGGCGACACCTACAACGTGCTGACATGAGGAAAGTTTCCAACCGATTTCTCATACACAAACAGCAGTTGGACCGGCGTTCCCTGGTGGATCGTTGTTGTGATGCCACGTGTAAGGAGGAGAAATGCGTACCATCACGTTTCCGACTTTGATAAAGGTCGGATTGTAGCCTATCGCGATTGCGGTTTACCGTATCGCGACACTGCTGCTCGCGTTGGTCGAGATCCAATGACTGTTAGCAGAATATGGAATCGGTGGGTTCAGGAGGGTAATACGGAACGCCGTGCTGGATCCCAACGGCCTCGTATCACTAGCAGTAGAGATGACAGGCATCTTATCCGCATGGCTGTAACGGACCGTGCAGCCACGTCTCGATCCCTGAGTCAACAGATGGGGACGGTTGCAAGACAACGACCATCGACACGAACAGTTCGACGACTTTGCAGCAGCATGGACTATCAGCTCGAAGGCCATGGCTGCGGTTACTCTTGGCGCTGCTTCACAGACAGGAGCGCCTGCGATGGCGTACTCAGCGACGAACCTGGGTGCACGAATGGCAAAACGTCATTTTTCGGATGAATCCAGGTTCTGTTTACTGCATCATGATTGTGGCACCCGTGTTTGGCGACATCGCGGTGAACGCACATTGGAAGCGTGTATTCGTCATCGCCATACTGACGTATCACCTGGAGTGATGGTATGGGGTGCCATACGTCTCGATCACCTCTTGTTCGCATTGACTGCACTTTGAACAGTGGACGTTACATTTCAGATGTGTTACGACCCGTGGCTCTACCCTTCATTCGATCCCTGCGAAACCCTACATTTCACCAGGATAATGCACGACCGCATGTGCAGGTCCTGTACGACCCTTTTTGGATATAGAAAATGTTCGACTGCTGCCCTGGCCAGCACATTCTCCAGATCTCTCACCAATTTAAAACGTGTGGTTAATTGTGGCCGAGCAACTGGCTCGTCACAATACGCCAGTCACTAGTCTTGATGAACTGTGGTATCGTGTTGAAGCTGCATGGGGAGCTGCACCTGTACACGCCATCCAAGCTCTGTTTGACTCAATGCCGAGGCGTATCAAGGCTGTTATTACGACCAGAGGTGGTTGTTCTGGGTACTGATTTCTCAAGATCTATGCACCCAAATTGCGTGAAAATGTAATCAGATGTCCGGTCTAGTATAATATATTTGTCCAATGAATACCCGTTTATCATCTGCATTTCTTCTTGGTGTAGCAATTTTAATGGCCAGTAGGTAGTTTAAATCAGACTGTAGAAACTTCAGTCGAGCTAGTTAGAGCACAGTGCGTGCTAATGGGTGTTAAACGTAACCGCTTTATTGAAGAGAGATAACGCTCGTGTGGTATCGACGATTGAAACTGCTCGACCTGATACACGACTGGTACGTCATCTAATCTTGCACTGGCCAGCGATGACACAATCCAGCAGAAGATTGGCAAGGCGCTCAGCATCGGCGCATTTAATGGTGGCCTAGTGCATCCTACACACCATACCAGACGTCGTGCAGACTATGGGCTTCTTGTGCACAGTGCCAAGGGCACAGCGTTTCAGAAAAGTCGCATCCATCGTCATTCTCAAGTGGCAGGGACAATTTGTTGATGACAGGAATTACGCTCAACTGCTCGTATCTTGCATTGTAACGGCGGGTAGTAAGGCCAGAAAGCGGGAAGTTACTAGTCACATTAGTGCTGGGCAATAATAACTGTTGAGGCGGCGCGGGATTAGCCGAGCGGTCTAGGGCGCTGCAGTCATGGACTGTGCGGCTAGTCCCGGCGGAGGTTCGAGTCCTCCCTCGGGCATGGGTGTGTGTGTTTGTCCTCAGGATAATTTAGGTTAAGTAGTGTGTAAGCTTAGGGAGTGATGACTTTAGCAGTTAAGTCCCATAAGATTTCACACACATTTGAACATTTTTGAACTGTTGAGGAGTGCAACTATGCAGATTCACTTCCTCGCTATAGTGCACAAAAGTTGTCGTCCTCATACACTGACGAGCCAAGACATTATGTCCATCGGCTTAGTAGCGTGCTGGGACCATCTTTGGAACGCAATACGTCAGCGGTCCCCTGTGGCTTGGATTCGACATGTCCTTGGTGGGTATCTGGAGGAATGTGACACCAGATGTCTAAGCACAGATAATGCAATTCCCGTAAATTATGGGACAATAGTAGATGGGCTGGCGCCCAGTAGCGTCCCAGATACAATCTAGGATAAAAAAAAGACATGCCACGAAGGAATTATCCGAATGCGACAGAAATCGGTAGATGTGACGTACATTTACAGGGAACCAAATTATTACAATTTCAGAAAAACTAGATGATTTATTCGAGAGAAAGAGCTTCACAAACTGAACGAGTCAGCAGCGCGTTGATCCACCTTTGGGCCTTATGCAAGCATTTATTCGGCTTGACACTGATTGACAGAGTTTTTGGATATCCTCCTCAGCGATATAGAGCCAAATTCTGTCCAATGGGCGCGTCAGATTGTCAAAATTCCCAAATGGTTGGAAAGGCCTGCTCATAATGCTGCGAACGTTCTCAGTTGGGAAGAGATCCGGAGACATTGTTGGCCAAGGTAGGATTTGGCAAGCCCGAAGACACGTAGAAGAAACTCTCGACGTGTGCAGACGGGCATTATCGTGCTGAAATGCAAGCCGAGGATGGCTTGCCATGAAGGAGAACAAAGCTAGGCTGGGACGGTAATATCATCGACGCACGGCTGTGCTGTAGGGGTTCCGCGGGTGACAATCAAAGGGGTCCTGGTGTGAAGTGAAAAGGCACCCCAGACCATCGCTCCTGGATGTTGGGCCATACACTGAACGATAGTCAGGTTGCTATCCCACTACTGTCCGAGGCGTCTCCAGACACGTGTCTCACTGACTGGAGCAGAATTGTCTTTAGTGATGCGTTCCGCTTCGAACTGAGCCCTGGTGACCAGCGAAGACGTGTCTGGTGACAACCTGGACAGCGGTTGGATACCAAACTGACTGTCGCCTGCCAGACGGCCTGACAACCAGGAGTGGACGTCCGGGGTGCCATTTCATTTCATGGTACATTTGGTTGTCATCCGTAGCACCGTTAGAGCTCAGCGGTACGTCGACGATATTCTACGCCCCGTTTTGTTGCCTTTCATGGTAAGATGCTCTGGACTTACATTTCAACAAGATAATGCCCGCCCACACACGGCGAGGCTTTTTACTGCTTGCCTTCGCGCTTTCCAAATCCTACCTTGGCCAGCACGGTCGCCGGATCTCTCCCCAACTGAGAACGTTTGGAGCATTATGGGCAGGACCTTCCAAACTGCTGGGGATTATGACGATCTAACGCGCCAGTTGAACAGAATTTGTCAAAATATCCATTTGGGGCACATCCAATATCTCTGTGCATCAATACCAAGCCGAATAACTGCTTGAATGAGGGCCAAAGGTGGACCGACACCTTATTGGTTGGTTTGGGTTGTTTTGGGGAAGGAGATCAGACAGCGAGGTCATCGGTCTCATCGGATTAGGGAAGGATGGGGAAGTAAGTCGGCCGTGCCCTTTCAGAGGAACCATCCCGGCATGTGCCCGGAGTGATTTAGGGAAATCATGGAAAACCTAAATCAGGATGGCCGGACGCGGGATTGAACCGTCGTCCTCCTGAATGCGTGTCCAGTGTCTAACCACTGCGCCACCTCGCTCGGTTGACACCTTATTGACTTGCTCAATGTGTGAAGTTCGTTCTCTTGAAGAAATCATCCATTTTTTCTGAAATTGTAATCATTTCCGCACATGTACATCACATCTGACGATTTCTGCACTAATCGGATAACTCTGGTGTGGTACGTCGTTTTTTTTATTTTTGTCTTAGAGCGTATATTCCATCGGGTTCAGATCAGACAATAGTGGTGGTCAAAATTCTGGCCTTGCAACACGGACAGTTATCCTAGTGGAAGATGCCATCGCCGTCCACGTTAAGTATGAAGGGATGCAGGTGGTTCGTAATACTGTTCACGTAGTCCACACAGCTTCGATTACTATCACAGGTCCCGTGGAAGCTAAGATGGATATTCTCCACGGAATAAAACGTGCGATGCATGTACCCTGACACGAACACCGAGCTGACTGACAAGAAACGTGATTCATCCGATCAGGAGACACGTCTTCATTGATAGACGGTGTCACTGGGTCAGCTTGGCAACTGCTGCATAGTCGCATGTTCAGAAACGAGTATGCCACGGATTAGTGCCTATCTTGCTTCACAACGCAAGAAAGCTTCCGACCTGCATGTTCCGTGATTAGGGATGGACGACTGATACCTTATCTCCTAGTCGTGCTTTCCCCGACCTTCAATCACTTTCCGTAGATATTGACGACGGAAGCACGCAAACAGCCCACCAGCTTCGCAGTTTCCGAGATGCTCGTTCCAGGGACAAGATCATGACAATTTGCCCTTTTTTAAAAGCCGCTTCTGTCAGCGGATTTCCCCATTTGTGCTCCGTATGTCTCTAGAATGATTATCCGATTCATATTTCCTCCGCTTACTGACTTTCCTCACCTCGTTACGTGGCCCCAAAGCGGCATCCAATCTTGCGGCGGGCAGTGGTCATAATGTTTTGATTCGTCGGTGATGTGGTCCCCCGAACTTCCCGGGCCTCAGGGATGGGCATGGGCGCCGAAACAACGCGACGTGTCTTGCGAATCGGGGGAAAACATCTCCTGCACTGATGAGTCGCGGTACATGTTGCACATGTCACTGACAGGGAATGAATACTTACTAACAAGGGAACCTCCCCATCGCACCCCCCTCAGATTTAGTTATAAATTGACACAGTGGATAGGCCTTGAAAAACTGAACACAGATCAATCGATAAAACAGGAAGAAGTTGTGTGGAACTACGAAAAAATAAGCGAAATATACAAACTGAGTAGTCCATGCGGAAGATAGGTAACATCAAGGACAATATGAGCTGAAGAGCGCCGTGGTCCCGTGGTTAGAGTGAACAGCTGCAGGACGAGAGGTCCTTGGTCCGAGTCTTCCCTCGAGTGAAAACTTTACATTCTTTATTTTCGCAAAGTTACGATCTGTCCGCTCATTCACTGACGTCTCCGTTCACTGTAATAAGTTTAGTGTCTGTGTTTTGCGACCGCACCGCAAAACCGTGCGATTAGTAGACGAAAGGACGTGCCTCTCCAATAGGAAACGAAAACATGTGATCGCAGGGTCATAGATCAACCGATTCCTCCACAGGAAAACACGTCTGATATATTCTATACGACACTGGTGATGGCACGTGCGTCACATGACAGGAATACGTTGTCGACCCACCTAACTTGCACACCTGGCGAATGGGTAAATAGATTCTTCTACCTTGTCCGATTTAGGTTTTCTTGTGGATGTGATAATCACTCCCAAAAAAGTGATGAAAACATAAGAGTTTGTCACATAAACTGCAACAAATGAATGCAACAGTTTCACAGTCGCACAGTTTTCCCTGTGCTCTGTCAAAACATATGTTTTTTACGTTTTCAAATGTTTCCGTGTGTAAACCGTCAAATCCTGCATATCTCCAAGCAAATCTGAACATGTCCTGGAATTTTGGAGAGCGAAGTTGATTATGTGTGAGTGTCTGAACTTTGATAATTGTCTGAAAAGAAAAAATTAAACTCTTCACTCGAGAGAAGACTTGAACCAAGGACCTCTCGTTCCGCAGCTGCTCACGCTAACGACGGGACCACGGCGCTCGTAAGCTCACATTCTCGTTGATGTTGCCTACTTTGCGCATGGACTACTCAGTTTGTATATTTTGCTTATTTTTTTTCATAGTTCCACACAACTTCTTACTTGTTTCTCGATTGATCTGTGTTCAGTTTTTCAAGGCCTATCCCTGTGCCAACTTATAACTAAATCTGAGGCGGGTGCGATGGGGAGGTTCCCTTGTAAGAAACCTAATAATATCCTTGATTAAGACATGGGAGTTCGAGATGGCCAAGCGTTTAGAAAAATTAGCGTTTTTTGCGACTGTCAGGCGAGGCATGATCCATTTATGTTGGCCTAGTTTCAAGGCAGCGGTTGTAGCAGCGGGAGAAGTACAGAATGGTAATGTCCAAGCCGTGAGGTCAAATCTCTATGCAGAAGCCTTTTTTTTTTAATTTTATGCTACTTATAGCGCAAATTTATTAATATTTTCATAAAAGGCTCGAAAGAAAATACAGAAGGCAATTTCAGATTGCAAATTAATTTTCAAAAAGTGATTGTACTTACGGCGCCCACGAGGTCTCTGCAAATAACTTTCGAAGAACGGACTGTAATTAAGAGGTACAGGTTAAAATGATGAGTCTATAAACGTGTGCAAGACGCCGACAAAATTACTGCTTCCCTTGTTTTTATGTTGAATATCGGCCCGAACGTATAAATCATCAACTTTAAAATAATAATAGTATTTTATTTTATATATCAACTTCTCGTGTACGCCTTACAATCCCTTCGCGGGAGTTTATTTGCAATCTAAAACTTTTCCTTAGCTTCTTCTTTTCAAGCCTTTTAACGAAACTATTAATAAATACAATATATTCAGTATTATTTCGGTTTATTTGCAGCGTCAGCACCGCAAAAAATTCCACTTTCTATTTTTTTAACGGTTGGCTGTTTCTGTCACTTTTACGTCTGGCCTAGCCACGCATGTATCAGAAATTTCGGCGAAATCGGTGATGACGACTAGAGCAGTCTCTTTGCTAGACACGAAAATCTAGGGTTTATCACTCAGCCTTTTTGCAGTTTTGTCATAAACCAATTTAAATTGGAACCTCACGAATAATGCCCATCTACTATGGGTAACGGCAACAAAACACAGTGCATACATTTTCTGATTTGGAATTCTTGCAGAAGGGTTATTTCACTGCCCAGGTTGATCATCACCATCAGTGGACGCGAACATTTTAAATTCTTACGACTCACGTCAGTACAGATAAAAAGCTTCCTTGCAACTATGGCATTCGGGAGCTTGTGCAGAAATGAAATGCTTTTGTCTGTACTGTAAGAATAAGCTTCAACTATTTCTTCTAGGGCAAAGTGAAAATTTGTTTACTTTGCATAACATAATATACTATGATGATTTTGGGGCAAATCCGTGCATCCATTAAGATCATTGTTAGACCAGAAAAGTGTGGTTGATGAGTTTCAGTGTTCGATGGACACTGAATACACTGGCTCAATAACCTTTAAATTAGGTGACTGCAGAGGCCAAGGGACACGTTATTTTTCCATATTAGTCTGACAGTAACTGACATTTCCAGCATTAAGAGTTGGAGCGCTATCATTTTGGCAGAAGTTACACCATGCGGGGAACAATGTTACACCATGCGGCCAACAATGCATTTGCCAACGAATAAATAGGAGCATCAAAAATGTTTTCCCAGACTATACTGCTTTACGAATAACGCCTTACTCTGGATCGCGAAATGTGGTTTTAGTTGTTATTACGACGTTTCGGCCACTACAGTCATCAGGACAAACCTTAGTAATCCTTAAAAAATTAGTGTGAGTTACAATAAAATCTATTTTACTGTAACTGTCACTGAACTTTTAATTTTTTTTATCTGACAGTTATGGTTATCTTTCTCAGATTCACTTTGTGTTGTCAAAATCCCTGAGTATATAGGTGTACTCTCACCAAATATACAGTTCACTATAATTCTGAACATGTTCTGATGAAACAAGTTATTTCACTTTAGAATAAATATGAAATACAAAACGCATAATTCTCTTATATGGCCCCAAATAACTTTTTGAGAATCGAATTCATCCAATGAAAAAAATTGAAAACTTGGTAATAACAGTAACTCTGATTTTCTTAATTAAAACTTGTTCCCCAAATTATGCATTTTTTGCAACTTTATCAGCTGCTATTCTCTCTACTCTCAAATTAATATTTGTTCTTATTTCCTGCTCTTTATTAATTATTACGTTTGTATACTTGCAACTGTAAAATATTAGAAATATTTTACATTTATTTAAAATCAACTAAAACCTCCTTAAAAAGCTTTTGGTAGCCGCATTGGCTGGTAGTAATGCCTTTACCACAGGACCATACATAATTGATTTCGCGATGATTTAATCGCACTCTCAGGTATATACATCTGTGAAAATATTTAATATGAATTGTAAGGTATAATTGTTGTAAAAATAAGGCAATTACCCAGAATGACAGGGGAACAAATTCATAACTAATTGAACATTGGTTCGTTAAAAATACATGTCTCCCAACGTTCGGATGGCGTTCGAATTCCCAGAACCGCCTAATTTCATCGGTTACAAGATGAAACATCAAAAATTTCGTTGGGTAATATGCGCAGGCACTGTACATGAGCAATGGGAGCTGCGAGTATGGACCAAAAGAAAAGGAATTAAAATAAGACCTCGGAAAGAAACTATTTGGAATGAACCCATGTTTGGATAGAAAATATGAACGCTCACCAGTGCTGAAAATTACCCTCAAAAGCCACATGACGGGGAGATGACTATTCTTCACGTGGGAAGGCAAATCACCAGCAGAATATGACTAATTTAACATTGCTTCGTTAAAACCCAGTCACGAAACAGGTTGTGTATGATCCTGTAATAAAAGAGCTACTAAAAGCTAAAGCAACTACCAAAAATTTGTTTGAAGATTTTAATAGCTAAAAAAAATGTAAAATATTTCTATCGTGTATCTAAGCTGTGGGTGCCCAAATCGTTAAATCATATCTTGTAAATTATTAGTTCATCGTTCATTGTACAGCATTCTTCGTAAGCTCGTCTGGTGTTTCAGGAGATGAGTGTACGAAAACAACAACTGATACATAAAATAGGCACATATCAGTGGATAGGGCATTTCTCCAAGTCACATCACAAATACTTAATATGGGCATCGTTTATTATGCGGCAAAATTCAGTAAGTGTGTGAAGCTCCTTGCAACGGTCGACGCGTTGTGTGTGGGAAGGTGCGACCACAGCCTGCTTTGGAAACCGATTCGTTGGGCTGCCTATCTACAGGCGCAGAGTAATTCAGTAACTGCACAACCCCTTAATGGAACTGGATGGTACCGTAAGTACAAGTACAAGATGACATCCAGCGAGCTATTTTTAGAAATCTAAGGGAGGTTTGGGGGTAACTTGGTTGCGCATACACATTTATTTCGACCACGCTAATATACCTCTTGTTACTTCACTTCATTATTCGGCGACGAACGACGCATCTCTGAATCGAACGATGACGACGCGACGTCGTATAAATGCGGTGACAAGGAGGCACCATCTTCATAACGAATGGAGAATTCTTAATAGACTGAAGAGCCAAAGAAACTGGCACACCTCCCTAATATCGTGTAAGGCCTCCGCGCGAGCACGCAAAAGTGCCGCAACACGACGTGGCACGGACTCGACTAATGTCTGAAGTAGTGCTGGAGGGAACTGACACCATGAATCCCGCAGGGCTACCCGTAAGAGTACGACGGGGTGCAGATCTCTTCTAAACACCACGTTGCAAGGCATCCCAGATATGCTCAATAATGTTCAAGTCTGGGAAGTTTGGTGGCCAGTGAAAGTGTTTAAACTCTGAAGAGTGTTTCCGGAGCCACTCTGAAGCAATTCTGGACGTGTGGGGTGTCGCAATCGCCAGATGGAATTGACCAAGTCCGTCAGAATGCACAATGGACGTGAATGGATTCAGATGATCAGACAGGATGCTTACGTACGTATCACCAGTCAGAGTCGTATCTAGACGTATTAGGGTTCCCATATCACTAAAACTGCATATGCCCCACACCATTATAGAGCCTCGACCAGGTTGAACAGTCCCCTGCTGACATGCGGGGTTAATGGATTCATGAGATTGTCTTCACACCGCCGGCCGCGGTAGTCTAGCGGTTCTGGCGCTGCAGTCCGGAACCGCGGGACTGCTACGGTCGCAGGTTCGAATCCTGCCTCGAGCATGGGTGTGTGTGATGTCCTTAGGTTAGTTAGGTTTAAGTAGTTCTAAGTTCTAGGGGACTTATGACCTAAGATGTTGAGTCCCATAGTGCTCAGAGCCATTTGAACCATTTTTGTCTTCACACCCGTACACGTCCATCCGCTCGATACAATTTGAAACGAGACTCGTCCGACCAGGCAACATGTTTCCAGTCATCAACAGTCCAATGTCGTTGTTGACGGGCCCTGGCGAAGCGTAAAGCTTTGTGTCATGCAGTTATCAAGGGTACACGAGTGGGCCTTCGGCTCCGAAAGCCCATATCGATGATGTTTCGTTAAATGGTTCGCACGCTGACACTTGTTAATGACTGAGCATTGAAATCTGCAGCAATTTGCGGAAGAGTTGCACTTCTGTCACGTTGAACGATTCTCTTCAGTCGTCGTCTGTCCCGTTCTTGCAAGGAGCTTTTTCCGGCGGCAGGAATGTCGGAGATTTGATGTTTTACCGAATTCCTGATATTCGCGGTACATTCTTGAAATAGTCGTAAGGGAAAATCCCCACTTCATCGCTACCTCGGAAATGCTACGTTCCATCGCTCGCGGGACGACTACACACCACGTTCAAACTCACTTAAATCTTGATAACCCGCCATTGTAATTGCAGTAACCGATCTTACAACTGCGCCAAACACTTGTTGCCTTATATAAGCGTTGCCGACCGCAGTGCCGTATTCTGCCTGTTTACGTATCTCTGTATTTGAATACGCATGTCTATACCGGTTTTTTGGCGCTTCAGTGTATGATAATCTACAAGTACCGTGCGTAGCCGCGAAATTAACGCTTCATTGTCAATATCAAATTGATTGGACACATAAATAAACCCCTGTGCTCAATACTCATGCCGGGTGTGCTATTTATGTTAACCGTAATAGGACGACTCCAGCCGGCCGAAGTGGCCGTGCGGTTAAAGGCGCTGCAGTCTGGAACCGCAAGACCGCTACGGTCGCAGGTTCGAATCCTGCCTCGGGCATGGATGTTTGTGATGTCCTTAGGTTAGTTAGGTTTAACTAGTTCTAAGTTCTCGGGGACTAATGACCTCAGCAGTTGAGTCCCATAGTGCTCAGAACCATTTGAACCATTTTTGAATAGGACGACTCCCTACAAAACGATTAAGTATATACGAGTACGGTTGTCAGCGTTGCCGCTTGAGTTCTTCAAAAATCATATGCGGTGTCAAGTGAAATTTGTGCCTGGACTGACGACTTTTTCGCAGGGAGGACACAGTATGTTGTCTTGGATGGAGAGCCATCGTCAGATGTGGAAGTAACTCCGGGTGTGCCACAGGGAAGTGTGCTTGTGCCCTTGCTGTTCATATTGTTTATTAATGAACTTGCAGACAATATTAATAGTAAAATCGGGCTTTTTTCAGATGATGCAGGTATCTGTAATGAAGTACCATCTGAAAGAAGCTTCGTAAACGTTCAGTCAGATCTTGATAAGATTTCAAAGTGGTGTAAAGATTGACATATTGCTCTAAATGTTCAGAAATGCCAAATTTTGCCCTTCACAAAACGAAAAAACATAGTAACCTATGACTGTAATACGAATTTGTCGCAGCTGGAATCGGCCAACTCAAGCAAATTCCTGGGTGTAACATTTTGTAGAAATATGGGAAGATCACATAGGTTCAGTCATGGATAAAGCAGCTGGTAGAATACTGGGGTAGTGCAATCAATCTCCAAGGGAGATTGCTAAAAATCACTCGTGCGAACGGTTCTATAATATTGCTCAAATGTATGGACCGTTAACAGATGGGACTGGCAGGGGTATTGAACGTATACAGAGAAGAGTAGCACGACCGGTCACAGGTTTGTTTAACCCGTGGGAGAGTGTCACAGAGACGCTGAAGGAACTGGACTGGAAGATTCTTGATGATAGACGTAAACTATCCCGAGAAAGACTATTAACAGAATTTCAAGAACTGGCTTTAAATGATTACTCTAGGAATATATTACAAGCCCCTACGTATTTATCCCATAGGGATCGAGTGGATAAAATTAGAATAATTACTGCACGCACAGGGACATTCAAACAATTATTCTTCCAACGCCCCATACGTGAATGGAACAGAAGGAAACCCTAATGACTGGTACAACGGTACGTACCTTCTGCCATGTACCTCACTGTGTACATGCCGACGGATTTGGGCAATTCCAGCAGGACAATGCAACACTCCAGACATCCAGAATTGCTACAGAATGGCTCCAGGAACACTCTTCTGAGTTTAAACACTTCCACTGGCTGCCAAAATCCCCAGACATGACCATTATTGAACATATCTGGGATGCCTTGCAACGTGCTGTTCAGAAGAGATCTCTACCCTCTCGTACTCTTACGGCTTCATGGAGAGCCTTGCAGGACTCAGGCTGTTAATTCCCTCCAGCCCTGCTTCAGACGTTAGTCAAGGCCATGCCACGTCCTGCAGAGGCACTTCTGCGTCCTCGCGGGGTCCTACATTATATTAGGCAGGAGTACCAGTGTTTTTGGCTCTTCAGTGTATAAACGTCGTGAAAGGGAAGCTATATTTGAAGAACAGTTCTTTGTGCATCTGATACAAGGACGCTCGGGAAGACAGAAAGGAAATGACTAAAAACCTTTGCAGTATCGTGTTACAGAAGACTGGCGAAGATCAGATGCTTTTGTTGAGTAAAGAGTGAAGAAGACCTGCAACGAAGCAACGAAAAAAAAAAATCCTAGCAAAGAACGAAATAAATCGATGAGAAAGAATGGTGAGACGCATATTACGGCACAAGTCGTAATGAAAACGGCAGTTGAAGGGACGGTGGAAGGAAAAAGCCACAGAGGGAGATCTACAAATGAATGAATAGGACCATCATTATTTTCTTTATACGTAAGTGATCTGGCGGACGGGGTAGGCAGCAATCTGTGGTTGGTTGTTGATGATGCTATGGTGTACGGTAAGTTGAGTGACTGTAGGAGGATACAGGATCACGTAGACAAACTTTCCAGTTGGTGTGATGAATGGCAGATAGCTTTAACTGTAGACAAATATAAGTTAATTCGCATGAGTAGGAGAAACAAACCCGTAGTGTTCGAATGCAGTATTAGTAGGAGTGTCCTGTTTGACACAATCACGTCTTTTAAATATCTGGGCATAGCGTTGCAAAGCGATATGGAGTGGAATGACCGTGTGAGGACTGTGGTAGGTGACGCGAATAGTCGACTTCGGTTTACTGTGGGAACTTTAGGAAAGTGTGGTTCATCTGTGAAGGAGACCGCATATAGGACGTTGTTGCGATGTATTCTTGAGTACTGCTCGAGTATTTGGGATCCGTACCAGGTCGGATTAAAGGAAGACATCGAAGCAATTCAAAGACGGGCGCCAGATTTGTTACCGGTAGGTTCGAAGATATGCAGTTGTTACACAGATCCTTTGGGAACACAAATGGGAGTTCCTGGAGGGAAGGCCTCTTTCTCTCCGAAAAACGGTATTTAGAAAATTTAGAGAACCAGCATCTGAAGCTGACTGCAGAAGGATTCTACTGCCACCAACAAACATTTGCGTAAGAACCCCGAAGATATAATACGAGAAATTGGGCTCATGTGGAGGTATATAGACAGTCGTTTCTCCCTCGCTCTGTTTGCGATTGGAACAGGAAAGGGAATGACTAGTCGTGGGACAGCATACCCTCAGCCACACACCGTATGATGGTTTGCGAGGTATGGATGTAGATCTAGAATGCTCGTTTGTAAGCTTAGGGACTGATGACCTTAGCAGTTAAGTCCCATAAGATTTCACACACATTTGAACATTTTTTTTCTTGCTGGTACTCGGAGTCAAACGGCCACAATACTTCAGCGAGCAATGCTGACGCTGTTATTAGGTGCGCTGTTCTGTTAGCAAATACAAGGGGAGAAGCTAAAGAACTATTTGTGCGTGTGTATTTTTTCATTTCGTACCTTAACTTACTTTTTAGATGATTGTAACGTGAAAGGGCGTGATATTTTAGCTCAGCTGGTTAAAACATTTTTCTACATTAGGCGCACTTCGCTTTGCTACAATGCTTTTCACGTTGAAAAAACGCCTTCACACCTGAAGAATATAGGCACAAGACTATTCCGTATCCCGAATGTCACCGTGTGGTGTGTAAGCAAGGGTATATACCACATAGTGTACCAGAATCAATCCTGGTTCCCCTCCCCAATTCAGTTCCCATCCAGTTCCTTCGTCCAATGCTTGTCTCCGCAACAAAGTATTTGAACACCGAAAGTGAGCATCTGGCAGCATAAGATTCGTGATCCACGTACTGTGAATGAGTCCTAGGTAAATCTTTCTAATTTCATCACAATTATTTTCTGCTTTAGTATGGGACCGAAATACAATACTAGAATAAGAGAAGAAAATGAGACACAGGTGTTACATTTCTTGCGGAAGGGCACTTCGGCGTCTGTAGCGAATACGTCAATCGATTATGAACTGTCTTATTACTTACCCCACATCTTCGTCCCCATCGTAGCTGGAGTCATCTTCGGTGGATTCTATGGGATTCACACCATTCATCCCTGACCTGGGCCTTTGTCACTGTGTTTCGCCTGCTGAAATTAGAAACAATTATTATTATTATTATTATATACTTTAAAATATGTTATGATAGTTAAAATGTGCGCATACGGAACACCCGTACTGTAACCAGAAATTACCTCTTCCTCTCTTGAAGATCTGAATCGGAATCTAAGGGAGAAAAGAACGAAGAATTGAACGATGATACATCTGACATTACGGATTTCGGATCCTATACTTGAGATGTAGCCTAATTGCTCTGTGTTTCCCTTAAATAAATGCAGCCGAATATCAATAGATTTAACTTGTGACGCGACGGAATTATTCGGCTATTCTTGTGATAAACTGCATGAAACTAATTATTAAGAAAATTACGAGGACTGTTTTTTTAAGTAAGTACCGTTTTGAAATTTAAAAAAGACGTGCTAAGATAGCTCAATAATTTTATCTTTACATGAAAGCCTGTATCTGAATCTACGCACTGACGCCATTACAGTCTGATTCTTCCTTGTTTACGTTTACGTTGTGTTCTGAGTGCTTAAGATGCTTCCGATAATCATGAGTCCCGCCGACTGTGAAGTGCGGGCTGTTATAAGATTTCTTAGTGCTAAAGGCCTAAAAGCGATCGATATTCATCGTGAGATCTATGCAGTTTACGGAGAAAACATTATGAGTGATAGAACGGTAAGAAAGTGGGTGAGAGCATTTAAAGATGGCCGCACAAATGTGCATGATGAACAACGGAGTGGGCGTCCTTCGGTCGTTAATGAAAGTTTGGTGCAGGAAGTGGACAATAAGGTGAGAGAAAACAGACGCTTTACGATTTCCTCCTTGCGGCATGACTTTCCTAATGTTTCTCGTAGTGTTTTGTATGGCATTGTGACCGAGCACTTGAATTACCGAAAATTGTGCGCACCTTGGCTACCGAAAATGTTGACGGATGTGCACAAAACCAAACGTTTAGACAGTGCATTGACTTTCCTTGAGCGGTACCACATCGACGGTGATGATTTGTTAAGCCAAATTGTTACGGGCGATGAAACATGGGTGGCCTACGTCACACCAGAATCAAAGCAACGGTCTATGGAAGTTGAGCAAGGGCATCGTTTTGCAGCCACGTCTCGATCCCTGAGTCACCATATGGGGACGTTTGCAAGACAACAACCATCTGCACGAACAGTTCGACGACGTTTGCAGCAGCATGGACTATCAGCTCAGAGACCACGGCTGCGATTACCCTTGACGCTGCATCACAGACAGGAGCGCCTGCGATGGTGTACTCAACGACCAACCTGGGTGCACGAATGGCAAAACGTCATTTTTTCGGATGAATCAAGGTTCTGCAGTGAACACATGGTGTGTCGTGTGGCGATCAGTCGGTTTTTAAAGTAATTGAAAAGCCACGATCGCTTCAATCATTTATTAGATGACCGGTTTCAGCACTCAGAAGGTGACATCATCAGATCTGAAACGTGGATTATAAATGTTAATCCACGTTTCAGATCTGATGATGGCACCTTCAGAGTGCTGAAACCGGTCATCTAATAAACGATTGAAGCGATCGTGGCTATTCAATTATTTTAAAATCAAGGTTTTGTTTACAGCACCATGATGGTCGCATCCGTGTTTGGCGACATCGCGGTGAACGCACATTGGAAGCGTGTATTTGTCATCGCCATACTGGCGTATCACCCGGTGTGATGGTATGGAGTGCCATTGGTTACACGTCTCTGTCACCTCTTGTTCGCACTGACGGCATTTTGAACAGTGGACGTTACATTTCAGATGTGTTACGACCTGTGGCTCTACCCTTCATTTGATCCCTGCGAAACCCTACATTTCAGCAGGATAATGCACGACCGCATGTTGGAGGTCCTGTACGGGTCTTTCTGGATACAGAAAATGTTCGACTGCTGCCCTGGGCAGCACATTCTCCAGAACTCTCGCCAATTGAAAACGTCTGGTCAATGGTAGCCGAGCAACTGGCTCGTCACAATACGCCAGTCACTATTGTTGATGAACTGTGGTATCGTGTTGAAGCTGCATGGGCAGCAGTACCTGTACACGCCATCCAAGCTCTGTTTGACTCAATGCCCAGGCGTGTCAAGGCCGTTATTACGGCCAGAGGTGGTTGTTCTGGGTACTGATTTCTCAGGATCTATGCACCCAACCTGCGTGAAAATGTAATCACATGTCAGTTCTAGTATAATATATTTGTCCAATGAATACCCGTTTATCATCTGCATTTCTTCTTGGTGTAGCAATTTTTCACCCCTAAAGATGCATGTTTAATGTTGGCTACTCAGATAATCTGCAGTCTTTGCTCGTGACAATCGCCTAGCAGAAATACGAAGGCGTGCTGAAAAGTAGTGCCTCTGAATTTTTTATGTGAACACTCTTAAATCTGAATAACATCTTTTCTGTTTTCAAGCTGCGTCAATTCGAATAGAATTCTCGAGATTTCGATGGCTGTCTGCGCCGTCGTCGTCAGGAGTAAAACCACTTACTCCTGACGACACTGGCGGAAACAGCCATTGAAAGGTCGAGAATTATATTCTAATTGACGCAGCTTGAAAACAGAAAAGATGTTATTCAGACGGTGCCGGAGCGAAAGACTCCGACGACGCATACTATTAAAGCTTTTTGAATAAAAAAACTTTATCAACATTCTAAATCTTTATTCTTCATGTCTACTTCTTTGCAGCCCTCCACCGCAACAGTAGAGCTGTAGCGTGCAACATGGTGACTATCTCGGTATGTCAGAAGCACCGGCCTGTTATCAATTTTCGAAATCGAAAAGTCCGACCACACAGGACCACCCTCTCATTCAGCACGACGAAGCTAGACCAAGCGCGAACACTCCGACATCTGCAACAATCCGACTCCTCGGGTTCTGTCATCGATCAGCCTTATCGTTTCCCCGACTTGGCCCCATCTGATTTTCATCGCTTTCGTAAGCTTAAAGAACTCTTTCGAAGACTTCGCTTTGATAGTGATGAACCGGTGCAAGCAGAGGTGAGGCTGTGGCAATGACAGTATCAACGAACTGGTCTCTTGTGAGAAAAAATGTTCGTCGCCAGGGTGACTATGTTGACAAATAAATATGTAGACATGAAAAATAAACGTGTAGAACATTAATAGAGTTTGTTTTATTTAAAAAGCTTTAAGACTTTTCATATAAAAAATTCGGAGGCATTACATTTCAGCACGCCTCCTAATGTTCCTACGTTTCTTTCACGAAGAAAACATAACGATTCCGGAAAAAGCTCAGAATCCTAACTTGAATCTTACTGAACATTTAAAGGATCTTCTGGAACACATACTTCACGGTACTACAGAAATATCCACAACGGTACTTTTTCGTAAATTTTCTGGGTGAAGATAGGCTTATCGCATTTCGCCAAACTATTGCTTACTATTACTGGAAACATGCTAGCGATAAATGATTTTGATATCGGCAATGGACAGTGTAACCCCGTCCTAGACGATGATACATGAGAAGGGGACACGATGATACGTTAATTGCATTTTCTAATCACAATCCAGATGCTCTTCGCTACATGGTGCGTAATACAAGTCACGAGTCGGCTGTTAACAAACAGTTGGGCGTGTCTGCAGCGCTTTTAACGACCTTTTATCATAGATTGCCTCGTAAGTTATTGCTGAAATCGATATTATCTACAGCCTCTCTCCTGGAAAAGACTGAACAACATGATGCAGTTTTTTAAGATAATAGACTCGTATTCACGAAGACCGGCGCTTAAATTAGCGTTCGGCCACGCCAACTGATATTTTATTTTTCATTCCCTGACCAAGTTAGGTGGGCTGAATGCTTGGAATGTTCTTTAAATAGATCACTGTCGTTTTCTTCCACGCTTCTTTTCCTACTTAGCTAACGTTGCTACCCTAATGACTTGGACGCTGACGATATATTAGTCTCTAATGCCATCTTCAAGGGTTCATTCCTTCTGTGGGCTTTGTGCAGGCCATTTTCTGTTGTAATGATCTCTGTTTCAGTGGGAGAGAGATTATAGAGACGCACAGATCTGCCACAAACAACAGATAAGATATGACAGAAAATAATAGAACAGTAATGTTCAGCCTTATAATTCTTCAGTTGCTACAGGCATTGCGTTTCGGAGTGCTGAATTTTTTGTTCTTCAGGTTTGATAATACAGTGGAAGAACACGTGAACAAAGTAGAAATAAAGGTGCTTGGAGAAGACTGTTGAAGTTGTAATGGAAATTGTTCACCGTCCATGACAAAGAACTACGATTACAATTTGAATAACGTCCTCTGGAGCATCGTGTTTCTACTGTACCGTAAATTGTTTCACTGCCTAGTTTAGCAAAAAGAAAAAATATGAATTAATCAGAAACCATTCCTACTTACACTTTGCCTACATTGACCGCAAAACCCCAAGAATGAATAGTGTTTGATAGTGGAGAAACTAATTCTGTCGATGTACGCAATGTTTATTTGAAACTATTACAGAAAGAATGTCATTAAAGATAGCATTATGTCGTGGGCACAGCTGTCGAATACGAAGTCAGACTGGAATTGCTTCAGTATTTCGCATAAATGTGACTTTAAGAATCGTTTTCCCTATTAAAATCCGAGAGATGTGTTAAAATTTTTCTGTCTTATAGTGTCGCGTCTGTTGATCAACATACAACGTTGTGTCAGATTTTTCCTTCATTGTATTTTATACACTTCATATTTTCGGTTGACGCTTTTTTTACATTTTTAAATTAAACACAAGCAGAAAAGAATAATATTCAAAAGTGGGATACCATGAAATCCATACTCGGTTCTCGATTCTAGCAGGCGAATTTCCCACTTCCTCTTCGTTTAGCTCATAGAATGAAACTATCCTCATCATAAGTTCAAAATGGTTCAAATGGCTCTGAGCACTATGGGACTTAACATCTGAGGTCATCAGTCCCCTAGAACTTAGAACTACTTAAAGCTAACTAACCTAAGGACATCAAACACATCCATGCCCGAGGCAGGATTCGAACCTTTGACCGTAGCAGTCGCGCGGTTCCGGAAGGAAGCGCCTAGAACCGCTCGGCCACCTCATCATAAGTGGTAAATTCTTTATGTGTGAAGCGGGAACTACAAATAGGAAATGCAATTAAATGACTAAGAAATTATTCGTAATACTTTTTCTTTAACTGCTTATCAGCGTATGGTCACGGAAACCGAGTGAGATGACGGCGTGGTTAATATCTCCCTCTGACTTTACGACCTAGGATTTGTATGCTTTCCCTAAATCATTTTTGGTGAATACCGCGGTTATTTCTTTTTCACGGCTACAGCCGATTTCCCGACTCATTCTCATGTACAACGACGCTAATGCCCCGTCCCTAGCGACCTCAATGTAAACGGTATGTTAACTGTCACTTCCAATCCTTAATTTATTCGCTCACGGAGCACTTCTAGTAGGTCGGGAGAACTGTAGATCTTGATTATACGTTCCTGTGGTCAAAGGACGTCGAACATCGGCGTGTATGTAACAGACGTTTCCGTCTATCACTTAGTAATTCTGTCACATTAACCTGACAGAGAACGAACCCATTAGATGAACGCGTCTACCAATCCACACAATCACACCAGCGGTGCACCGCAGTGCAGCTCGGCGCATGCAGTCAATAAACTTACCTGTCCGATCGCCGACCGCTTTCAGCCACAAGTGACGTCCAATCGTGCTGTGCGGACTGTTTGCCAGCCGTAGGCGATTTATTATCTTATCGATGTTCATTGGCCCGATAAAAGACAGCCGCGGAGGTATGCAAGATTGCCTTCCAATGTACTGGGAAACCCTTTCACCCTGCACAATGAGGGGCACGTAAAGGTGACGTGCAGTCCACAAATGCATCCTTCCCACATCTGTACGAAATATAGGTTCCAGAAGAAGCACGTCTTGTGACTGAAGTGACAGGAAGATGCAGACATGTTTGTGGAACGGAACTACCACTAAATCAAGAGAATACATAGCACCCTGACGATAAAAATCTGTAAGAGCTGCCGAAACGTCGGAATATATTATCCCACGGCATAATCAAACAATCGGAACAATTTTACTCGAACTGAATTCATAACTACATCCTAGTTGCTGATAAGAATGTGAGCATTCAGCTTTCGTAGAAACTTTGCTGGTGCCATATACGGACCAAGTGAACCTATAAGTGTAGTAGAGACAAAAATCGCTTTATTGGTATTGGGTAAGTGGTCACTGTAATATGCGCTGATTTCCACGAATGAAGGAATAGTATAAAGAAAGATTAGAGTTGCGCTCTACCAAAACTACGGTTCGGTAGCTTTGGTACACTACATAAATGACGTGATAAATGGTAGGACTACCGACAGTATTGGTTGAGTTGGAAGAGTGCAGATGGTTGAAATGGCTCTGAGCACTATGGGACTTAACATCTGAGGTCATCAGATGAGAAAATGGAACCCGACGACTACCTCTTTGTTTTTGTTTCTCTGGTTGTTTATTTCGCACATAATTAGAGAACCGAACTTCATTCAGTGTTAGTTCATTGTGTATTTCATATCCTTACAGAGTATAAATTGTATTTTATAAGTAACAACAATTATTATTATTATTATTATTATAACTTCTAAGCTTTTAGGTAAGTACAGCTTACATGCACAAACATATATATATTTATTGTTGTAATTTTGTACTTAGTAGAAGGTTCTTCATCATGATCAAAGGCAAGAATTTCCAGTTATTATCGATAAATGCGAAAGTTGTGTATCAATAACAAAAACCTGGCTTAAAGTTGTGTATGCATAACAGAAAGTATTGAAGCGGTATATATATATATATATATATATATATATATATATATATATATATATATATATATATATATACACTCCTGGAAATGGAAAAAAGAACACATTGACACCGGTGTGTCAGACCCACCATACTTGCTCCGAACACTGCGAGAGGGCTGTACAAGCAATGATCACACGCAAGGCACAGCGGACACACCAGGAACCGCGGTGTTGGCCGTCGAATGGCGCTAGCTGCGCAGCATTTGTGCACCGCCGCCGTCAGTGTCAGCCAGTTTGCCGTGGCATACGGAGCTCCATCGCAGTCTTTAACACTGGTAGCATACCGCGACAGCGTGGACGTGAACCGTATGTGCAGTTGACGGACTTTGAGCGAGGGCGTATAGTGGGCATGCGGGAGGCCGGGTGGACGTACCGCCGAATTGCTCAACACGTGGGGCGTGAGGTCTCCACAGTACATCGATGTTGTCGCCAGTGGTCGGCGGAAGGTGCACGTGCCCGTCGACCTGGGACCGGACCGCAGCGACGCACGGATGCACGCCAAGACCGTAGGATCCTACGCAGTGCCGTAGGGGACCGCACCGCCACTTCCCAGCAAATTAGGGACACTGTTGCTCCTGGGGTATCGGCGAGGACCATTCGCAACCGTCTCCATGAAGCTGGGCCACGGTCCCGCACACCGTTAGGCCGTCTTCCGCTCACGCCCCAACATCGTGCAGCCCGCCTCCAGTGGTGTCGCGACAGGCGTGAATGGAGGGACGAATGGAGACGTGTCGTCTTCAGCGATGAGAGTCGCTTCTGCCTTGGTGCCAATGATGGTCGCATGCGTGTTTGGCGCCGTGCGGGTGAGCGCCACAATCAGGACTGCATACGACCGAGGCACACAGGGCCAACACCCGGCATCATGGTGTGGGGAGCGATCTCCTACACTGGCCGTACACCACTGGTGATCGTCGAGGGGACACTGAATAGTGCACGGTACATCCAAACCGTCATCGAACCCATCGTTCTACCATTCCTAGACCGGCAAGGGAACTTGCTGTTCCAACAGGACAATGCACGTCCGCATGTATCCCGTGCCACCCAACGTGCTCTAGAAGGTGTAAGTCAACTACCCTGGCCAGCAAGATCTCCGGATCTGTCCCCCATTGAGCATGTTTGGGACTGGATGAAGCGTCGTCTCACGCGGTCTGCACGTCCAGCACGAGCGCTGGTCCAACTGAGGCGCCAGGTGGAAATGGCATGGCAAGCCGTTCCACAGGACTACATCCAGCATCTCTACGATCGTCTCCATGGGAGAATAGCAGCCTGCATTGCTGCGAAAGGTGGATATACACTGTACTAGTGCCGACATTGTGCATGCTCTGTTGCCTGTGTCTATGTGCCTGTGGTTCTGTCAGTGTGATCATGTGATGTATCTGACCCCAGGAATGTGTCAATAAAGTTTCCCCTTCCTGGGACAATGAATTCACGGTGTTCTTATTTCAATTTCCAGGAGTATATATATATATATATATATATATATATATATATATATATATATATATACTATGTGATCAAAAGTATCCGGACACCCCAGAAGTGCACTGTGCTGCCGCCTACTGCCATGAATTCCATATCAGCGACCTCAGTAGTCATTAAACACCGTAAGACAGCAGAATGGGCGCTCCGCGGAACTCACGGATTTCGAACGTGGTCAGGTGATTGGGTGTCACTTGTGTCATGCGTCTGTACGCGAGATTTCCACACTCCTAAACATCCCCAGGAGCACTGTTTCTGATGTGATAGTGGAAACGTGAAGGGACACGTACAGCACAAAAGCGTACAGGCCGACCTTGTCTGTTGATTGACAGAAAGCTCCGACAGTTGAAGAGGGTCGTAATGAGTAATAGGCAGACGTCTATCCAGACCATCATACAGGCATTCCAAACTGCATCAGGATGCACTGCAAGTACTATGACTGTGAGAAAACTTGGATTTCATGGTCGAGAGGCTGCGCAGAAGCCACACATCATGCCGGTAAATGCCAAACGACGCCTCGCTTGGTGTAAGGAGCGTAAACATTGGACAATTGAACAGTGGAAAAACGTCGTGTGGAGTGACGAATTACGGTACACAATGTGGCGATCCGATGGCAGGGTGTGGGTATCGCGAATGCCCGGTGAACGTCATTTGCCTGCGTGTGTAGTGCCAACAGTAAAATTCGGAAGCGGTGGTGTTATGGTGTGGTCGTGTTTTTCACGGAGGGGGCTTGCACCCCTTGTTGTTTTGTGTAGCACTATCACAGCACAGGCATACATTGATGTTTTAAGCACCTTCTTCTCTTTCAACACGATCGAGCACCTGTTCATAATGCACGGCCAATGGCGGAGTGGTTACACGACAGTAACATCCCTGTTGTGGACTGGCCTGCAAAGAGTCCTGACCTGAATCCTATAGAACATCTTTTGGGATGTTTTGGAACGCCGACTTATTTTAGGTCTCACCGACCAACATCGATACCTTGCCTCAGTGCAGCACTCCGTGAGGAATGGGCTGCCATTCCCCAAGAAACCTTCCACCACCTGATTGAACGTATGCCTGCGAGAGTGGAAGCTGTCATCAAGGCTAAGGGTGGGCAAGCACCATATTGAATTCCAGCATTAGAGGTGGAGGGCGTCACGAACTTGTAAGTAATTTTCCGTCAAGTGTCCGGATACTTTTGAACACATAGTATATATATATATATATATATATATATATATATATATATATATATGCGGTTTTTTGAAATTTAACTTTTTGTTGTGGAAATTACTTTTTCTTGCGCTATGTAATAAATCTGATTTGTTTTCTTTATTTTTACTACTATATCCCTGTGTATCCCAAACAATAAAACACCATATTTGGAATAATGAAGTTTCAGAAAGAGCAAAACTCCTTATGTATAAGAATTATTACATCCCTATTGTCACCTATGGTGGAGAAACATAGACAATGACAGAAAGGGACTGGAGCAGACTGCAAGCAGGGGAAATGAAATTTCTCAGGGCAGTTAAGGGAAAAACAAGAACGGACAGAGTAAGGAATGTAGAGATTAGAAAGGACCTCAAACAAGAAAGTATGAGAAAATAAATTGAAAGAAAGAGACTAAGATGGTATGGGCATGTTAAGAGGATGCATGGGCAGAGATTCCCAAAAATTATGGAAGAACTAAAGATGGATGGGAAAAGACCTCGAGGGCGCCCAAGAACACGGTGGGAAATGGGAGTGAGAATATCTGTAGAAAGGAGAGGTGTGACCTGGGAGCAAGTGGAGGAAGAAAAGTGGTGGGAGGACCGAGCCAAATGGGGAGGACTCGTCAGCACCCGGACCCGGCAGTAGCTGGAGCGGGATTCGGATATAGATAGATAGATAGATCCCTGTGTATAACGCTAAAAATCAACAATTTTCAAATAAAACCTGAATAAAATATGACAATATCAGTTTTGCTATAAATATTATTTATTCAAAAGAAATAGACGCGAGGATAACTATGTAGAACGGAAATGTTCCGTAGGTTACCCGGCTCTTTGTATATCCTCACTCAGTTTCTAGATGGTTCACCGCTTCCAGTTTTCAGGGTAATGTAGTAAAACACTGAGCGAACACATAACGAAAGCGATCGTAATGAGGTAACGTCCTATAGGTATGCAGCACATTCAATGTCTAGGTAACGCAGGTATGGCCTTAACTGACCAAAGCTTCTAGGAAAACTGTCGTAGTCTACGATTACTTATCGTAGTATGCAATAGCCTATAGTAGCTCTACAACTAAGAAAAATAGTTCAAGAAGTGAGATATCCAATCCGATAAAAATAATATTTCTTTGGTGTGGTCTTCTGCAGCTACAAATTGTATAAAACACATTGCAATGATAGCCCACTAGAGCTGTTTTTTGTATCGCTTTTATTTATTTCTGCCTGTTTCAAGCATGGCATGATGGATCGTGTTGGTTACATTTTTCAATAGTCATTTACATGCTGGACTAGTTGGCAACGCAATCTCGTCATGGCAGTTGTTTACCGGAGCACCACTGGTCTCCGTGTACGTTCAGTTTGGCTCTAGGCTTCATATATCTATGAGCTGTTTTCAGTACTCTGTTTACACACTAGTGGGTGACCGTATGACTCATTCTGGTGTTTCTTTGTGAGTGCTGATGCAATGTCGACCATTTTGCATATAACTGTTCAGTGGCATTTCAAATTGTAATACGTTCTTTTTCTTTTCAAGGGATTTAGAATGTCCTATGCTTACAACGTTAAATTGAGCCAAGAGTTAGGAACATTTTCTCATGAATTATTGGGACCATAATCTGGATTTTTCCACAGAACGCACACATTCGTTCGGCTTTTCTTCTGAATTAATCATTTTGGAAAAAGAAACTTTAATTTTTGAGATATTTCATTTTTTCTGAATGTATGGCGGTGATGGCTGCGAATCCTCATCGACGTTGATGGAATGATGAAGAGGATAACACAACACCCAGTCCACAAGCGGAGAAAATCTCCGACTCGCCCAGTAACCGAACTCGGGCCCGCTGCATAGCAGTCAGATGCATTTACAACTCAGCCAACGGGGCGGGTAGTACAGATGTATTAGAAGGCCTTAGAGAACAACCTCTGAAAATTTCATCTTTCTACTGTAAAAAGACTCTGACGAAACAAAAGTACCTTATATACAAACAATTAAAATTACAGGAAATGAGCTCCCAAGGTTTTACTTCAATGCACGCCTGCTCCATAGCTGGTGTCATCAGAATTGTCCAATAGCTTCTTCTTGGTGGCTCTCCTCTGCTGTCTAGCCATCTTTAAGTAGATTTTCTCTGAAGTGTCTGAAAACCTGAACCGTTCGTTGTCTAAACAAAGCAAAACTGCTGCAGTTCATAATTTTACACAGAGCCCCATCTTCTGCAAAACTTTTCACTTTCTTATATTGCCATTACTGAATGATGAAACAGCATTATAAACATCCAAGCGAAGAGTGTTTGTACCTACAAATACATTTTTAGGTAATCTATTCCATATCACATGGTTCCCACGCTCATTTGCAATTTGAGTCCGACCATGAAGACATTTTTGTAGTAGACTAATATTTGCGAGGTGTCGGATTATTGGTTTTATTTCGTCCATTATGGAAGATTTCAAACGATGAGGTGACTGTATTGTTGGGTAGTTACCTTGCCTGGGTTGTACTTGAACCAACTGTTATCTCCTTTTTGATATAGCCTATGTCGGGAATTGGTTGAAGCTGTGTGAAAAGAAAAGCACATAGTACAGACTGCTCTTCTCATTAATTCTGCATATGCTGTATTCTGTCTAATTGCTAGAGTATTGCACTTCCGAATATGGTCTGTAGCAGTACCTGTCAGTTTGTTTTTCCCATCTACTCGCAATTTCTTGCCTTTCCTGCTAGCCATGAGCCGTCAAAGACTTGATCCCACCCTCTTCTGAACGTGGCCAACACCCTCTAGTTTGCAAATGTTCACATTGTTCTCATATGTCATCAGTTCTTCTATTTCTTTGAATGCCTTTGAGTCACCATCTCCAAGACAACTTGTGTATCTAACGTTGTACCATTTTACTGAGCGCTGATAAGTACTACTTCTCCAGCAACTTCCATACGACCACTTGAACCGTAATAATTTGCTGTGCACTATTCGTCATGTTTATTTTTCATTTTATCCTCGCATCTGCAATGCTTGGAGAGTATTGCCACAACAATTACCTTACCTGCGTCAACACCATTCAGATTTGTACACCTCTTGTGCCAGCTCCCATCAAAAGTTATGGACCAGTCCTCGCTATTACACATCAAAAACATTTTTGCATCACCTCGGTTCCGATAGTTCTGGAACATGTACAGAAATTTGGAATAGAGGTCAGCATAAACATCATTACCGCCCTTTTCATTGCTCATGAAAACCACACATTGCTTGTTGTACCACCATACAGCGAGACCTTCAGAGGTGGTGGTCCAGATTTCTGTACACGCCGGTACCTCTAATACCCAGTAGTACGTCCTCTTGCATTGATGCATGCCTGTATTCGTTGTGGCATACTAATCCACAAGTTCATCAAGGCACTGTTGGTCCAGATTGTCCCACTCCTCAACGGCGATTCGGCGTAGATCCCTCAGAGTGGTTGGTGGGTCACGTCGTCCATAAATAGCCCTTTCCAATCTATCCCAGGCATGTTCGATAGTGTTCATGTCTGGAGAACATGCTGGCCACTCTAGTCGAACGATGTCGTTATCCTGACGGAAGACATTCACAAGATGTGCACGATGGGGGCGCGAATTGTCGTCCATGAAGACGAATACTTCACCAATATGCTGCCGATATGGTTGCACTATCGGTCGGAGGATGGCATTCACGTATCGTACAGCCGTTACGGCGCCTTCCATAACCACCACCGGCGTACGTCGGCCCCACATAATGCCATCCCAAAACAACAGGGAACCTCCAACTTGCTGCACTTGCTGGACAGTGTGTCTAAGGCGTTCAGCCTGACCGGGTTGCCTCCAAACATGTCTCTGACAATTGTCTAGTTGAAGGCATATGCGACATTCATCGGTGAAGAGAACGTGATGCCAATCCTGAGCGGTCCATTCGGCATGTTGTTGGGCCCATCTGCACCGCGCTGCATGGTGTCATGGTTGCAGAGATGAACCTCTCCATGGACGTCGAGAGTGATGTTGCGCATCATGCAGCTTATTGCGCACAGTTTGAGTCGTAACAGGACGTCCTGTGGCTGCACGAAAAGCGTTATTCAACATGGTGGCGTTGCTGTCAGGATTCTCCGAGGAATAATCCGTAGGTAGCGGTCATCCACTGCGGTAGTAGCCCTTGGGCGGCTTGAGCGAGGCATGTCATCGACTGTTCCTGTATCTGTATCTCTTCCATGTCCGAACAACATCCCTTTGGTTCACTACGAGACGCCTGGACACTTCCCTTGTTGAGAGCCCTTCCCGGTACAAAGTAACAATGCGGACGCGATCGAGCCGGCCGGAGTGGCCGTGCGGTTCTAGGCGCTACAGTCTGGAGCCGAGCGTTCGCTACGGTCGCAGGTTCGAATCCTGCCTCGGGCATGGATGTGTGTGATGTCCTTAGGTTAGTTAGGTTTAATTAGCTCTAAGTTCTAGGCGACTGATGACCTTAGAAGTTAAGTCGCATAGTGCTCAGAGCCGAGCCGGACGCGATCGAACCGCAGTATTGACCATCTAGGCATGGTTGAACTACAGACAACACGAGCCGTGTACTCCCTTCCTTGTGGAATGACTGGAACTGATCGGCTGTCGGACCCCTCCATCTAATAGGCGTTGCTAATGCATGGTTGTTTACATCTTTGGGCGGGTTTAGTGACATGCCTGGGTCTGTGTCTGTGATACAATATCACCAGTCAACGTCTATCTTCAGGAGTTCTGGGAACCGGAGTGATGCAAAACTTTTTTTGATGTGTGTACTATCAACAACTACTTCCTCAACAGCATCTTTCATATTCGACTGTGCTACATCTTCAATAGCAGAGCCTATTGCAATGATATATTTGTCAAATTTTGACGTGGAGCAGGGAGGTTCACCACACCACATAAAATGCCACCTGTATAGACCGTAATCCATCAAGCAGTCTAATGTTTGTATCATATAGTTTACCTGTATCTGCAGTAATATGTGAGGAATTGAAAAAATAACACTGTGTTTGCAATACCGGTAATTCACATCAACTCTAATTCACAAGCAAGTGGTACATGTATGTTTGTTTTCAGAGAAACACTGCATTTTCCACATTTTTTGCAAGACGTCTGATAATAAGGACACAATAATTATCTCTTATTTTGTAGTCCCAGAGTTTAGTTTCTTGTGTTGTTCTTCAATTCCAGCTAGTCTTCTTTTTGGAGGACTTTCAGGTGTAGTGACTCAATGCTTCACTACCAGTGTAGAGGTTAGACGCTAGTGGGACATCCAATACTGACTTATACGATGCATCAAACGAATTCTGAGTATCCTTTACTTTCTTGCGTCAATGTACACGCTTTTTAAGTGTTTTCAGACTAGGTCTTGGAATGCTGCAGGAAAAAAAAACTCAATGGATTCACCAAATCCACAACAAGCACATGGATTTACTCACAAAGTAACAATACAAATGGCGCAAAATCGGTTATCAACTGTCTTGCTGTGTAGCGAACAGAGAAGATAGCTCCCTTGCGCTCAATGATATCTCTGGCATGGCAGGATTATATCAGGCACATTTTGTGTCTCGTAAACAGGGTGCGGACCATCGTGCGCAGCAATTACAAAGAAAAATTTAAAATACTTCTATGCATGTCATCTCAATGTTTTATACACAGCTTTAAATGGGAGACTAAATATTTCAGAATGCATTGACCCAAAAATCTATTTTCTCATTGAAAAACTCATTCCATATACCCTTAAAGCAGCTGTCTTCTGATGATGTGTCGAATCACATTAATAAATTATATTGCGACCAAGACACTTTCCACAATTCATTAAGTTCCAATATACAATTAGTGTTCTGCCTTTCTGTTGTGTGTTTGTAGCTCTCCTCCTGTCCCTTATTCTGTAATATCGTATAGCTGAAACACATTCGTAGGTTCAGTCGCCGATGCTGCCACGGTCCAGGCGGCAGAAGATCTTCAGGTATGCTAATTCATATCTGAAGGTAGAGAAGCGGTAACAGACAGGGCAGCTGGTTCAGTTAATTCGTTGTTCAACGTGTTATTTATTTTAAGACACACGACTGAGTCTGCCCACGCGTCGTTTAACATCCATTTATATTTTACATAACCACACCGCATCGCCACAGAGTCTCGTCTCTTGTGTAGGGAAACGTCGCGAATTGAAACTTCCTGGCAGATTAAAACTGTGTGCCGGACCGAGACTCGAACTCGGGACCTTTGCCTTTCGCGGGCAAGTGCTCTACCAACTGAGCTACCCAAGCACGACCCACGCCCCGTCCTCACGGCTTTACTTCCGCCAGTACCTCGTCTCCTACCTTCCAAACTTTACAGAAGCTCTCCTGCGAACCTTGTAGAACTAGCACTCCTGAAAGAAAGGATATTGCGGAGACATGGCTTAGCCACAGCCTAGGGGATGTATCTAGAATGAGATTTTCACTCTGCAGCGGAGTGTGCGTTGATATGAAACTTCCTGGCAGATTAAAACTGTGTGCCGGACCGAGACTCGAACTCGGGACCTTTGCCTTTCGCGGGCAAGTGCTCTACCAACTGAGCTACCCAAGCACGACTCACGCCCCGTCCTCACGGCTTTACTTCCGCCAGTACCTCGTCTCCTACCTTCCAAACTTTACAGAAACTCTCCTGCGAACCTTGTAGAACTAGCACTCCTGAAAGAAAGGATATTGCGGAGACATGGCTTAGCCACAGCCTAGGGGATGTATCTAGAATGAGATTTTCACTCTGCAGCGGAGTGTGCGCTGATATGAAACTTCCTGGCAGATTAAAACTGTGTGCCGGACCGGGACTCGAACTCGGGACCTTTGCCTTTCGCGGGCAAGTGCTCTACCAACTGAGCTACCCAAGCACGACTCACGCCCCGTCCTCACGGCTTTACTTCCGCCAGTACCTCGTCTCCTACCTTCCAAACTTTACAGAAACTCTCCTGCGAACCTTGTAGAACTAGCACTCCTGAAAGAAAGGATATTGCGGAGACATGGCTTAGCCACAGCCTAGGGGATGTATCTAGAATGAGATTTTCACTCTGCAGCGGAGTGTGCGCTGATATGATACTTCCTGGCAGATTAAAACTGTGTGCCCGACCGAGACTCGAACTCGGGACCTTTGCCTTTCTTTCAGAAGTGCTAGTTCTGCAAAGTTCGCAGGAGAGCTTCTGTAAAGTTTGGAAGGTAAGAGACGAGGTACTGGCGGAAGTAAAGCTGTGAGGATGGGGGGGTGAGTCGTGCTTGGGTAGCTCAGTTGGTAGAGCACTTGCCCGCGAAAGGCAAAGGTCCCGAGTTCGAGTCTCGGTCCGGCAAACAGTTTAAAAAAAAATAGCTCTGAGCACTATGGGACTTAAGTCCCCTAGAACTTAGAACTACTTAAACCTAACTAACCTAAAGACATCACACACAGCCATGCCCGAGGCAGGATTCGAACCTGCGACCGTAGCAGTCGCGCGGTTCCGGACTGCGCGTCTAGAACCGCTAGACCACCGCGGCCGGCAACAGTTTTAATCTGCCAGGAAGTTTCATATCAGCGCACACTCCGCTGCAGAGTGAAAATCTCATTCTGGAAACGTCGCGAATTGTTTGCGAACTGATGCGACAAGAAATTCGAGAATTTATTGCGATATCACAGATGTTCGCCACTGGAGTATCGCATGAACTTGGCTACCGACGCAATGACTTATTTGCCGTTGAAGGTATATGTCGACAAAGAGTATGCTGCGGAGATGTGCACTACCACCTTGCATGACCAGATTGTTCCCCTCCGTCTCAGAATAAGGATGTACGTCTGCACCGGCATCTTATCTCCACAGGAGTGTCAGAGATCCGCACGGAACGACGTGGAAATGATGTGTCCACCTGAAGATATATCGTCACACGCACGCACAGGCAGTGCCGCTTCTGACGGCATTGATTTTACAGTTATTTGAAAAATGATAATGGGTTCTGGCTTGTCACCAAATCTAAACATGTCAACTAATGGCAGTCAAACAAATTCGAAGACATGAAGCGAATGGTCTCCAACTGATGCGCACTTTGGTGTACATGAGGCCGTACCTACTACATATGTTGCCTTCTGCGACGAGTAGTAAGGGTTGGACATGTTGCTGTTTGGCTGCTCCCCTCGTATACACACTACCTTAACAAAGTCTTCTCCGCACTGTACGAAGCACTCTCCCCGAATGAGCAGGGCGTAGTTGGTCTGGGGTAGCAGTGCTGTGTGACGTGATGTAGTGTATCAGCTAGGTCGCTAGAGAGTGTCAATGTTCTAACAACTAATGTAAGAAATATACAGCGTGATTATAATTAAAGTTAAACTTTCAAAACGCTGTAGAAATAACACCAAATGGTCAGAATGACGTCAGACTGCGACGGAATATTATCGGAGAAGGGGGGAAACATATGGCAGAAGAAAAAAAAATAGTGTGAAAATTGACCAATAGATGGAGCTGTACGTGTCAGAATACGTAAATGAAAAGACGCGTCATGCGCACGACCCATTGAAGTTGGTATAAACAGGCCGGGTACACGGCTTTTCAAATGGTTCAAATGGCTCTGAGCACTATGGGACTCAACTGCTGTGGTCATCAGTCCCCTAGAACTTAGAACTACTTAAACCTAACTAACCTAAGGACATCACACACATCCATGCCCGAGGCAGGATTCGAACCTGCGACCGTAGCAGTCGCACGGTTCCGGACTGCGCGCCTAGAACCGCGAGACCACCGCGGCCGGCTACACGGCTTTTCCTCCTTTCGATCTGCGACATACGCCATGACCGTCTCAATGCAGGATCGTACTCTGCTTGTAAAACTGTATTACAAGAATGGTGACGGTGCACACGTCGCTCTGCAGAATTTCCGGACACTGAAGGGTTTGAAAAAAGGCATTGGTCCGATGACTACCGTGGGTCTGGAGAAAATGATTCGGAAATTTCGAAGAGACAGGTTCTTTTGGTGTGTTGCCTGGTAGAGGGAGGAAACGAATTGATTCGACGTCAGTGGAAGCAGCGGCCACAGCATTGCAGGAGGAGACGAGTGGTGGTGTGGAAACGTGTAGTGCACGGAGAATTGCCCGAACATCGGACATATCCGTGAGCACGGTGCGAAAAATCCTACCAAATACCCTTCTTTGCTATCCACTCAAACTTACCCATGTGCACGAGTTGCTTCCTGTTGACCTCCCAGCAAGAGAGACCTTTGCTTTAGAATTTCTTGCTCGCATGGAAGTGGACAATGATTGGCTGTGGAAGATTTTGTGGACAGGCGCCCACTTCCATCTGACAGGGTATGTCAATACACACAATTGTCGAATATGGGCAACGGAAAATCCTCACGCAAATCAGTCAGTACCACTTCATCCTCAAAAGATCCACTGTGTGGAGGGGGTTTACAGCATTATTTATCATAGGGCCATATTTTTTCGAAGAGACAGGTGCTTCCGGTCCTGTTACCTGTACCGTCACTGGTAAGCGCTATGTGTGTCTTTTGCGCAACCACGTCATTCCAGCTCTCCAACAGCGTGGGTGTGTGGATGGGATCATTTTTATGCAAGATGGCGCACCTCTGCACTTTGCAAATCCAGTTAAGCAGCTGCTGACGCACCATTTCGGAAATGCTAGGAGTATCAGCCGCCATTTCCCTACAGACTGGCAGTCTCGATCGCCTGATCTTAATCCGTGTGACTTCTGGCTGTGTGGTTATCTGAAAGATGTTGTGGTCAGTCAAACGTAGCTGCATTGAAGACACGCACTGCGCGACACATTCTGAACGTGATCAGTTGTGGAACATGCTGTTTCTCCTTTTCAACTTGTTGCAGAAAACGGTGGACAGCATATTGAACATGTTTTGCGCCAGTCACACGGAAATTAATAATCCGATTTGATTTTGATTCATGCTTTTCATGCGGTTTTTGGCTTCAGGGCAACTAAAAACCAATGTGATTGATGCCTTTTATGCGGTTTTTGGCCTCAGGACAATTAAAAACCGATTTTTCCCATCCGATGTGATATGACCTTGTTGTGGTGGATGGGCTTACGTAACTAACAGTATCTCACCTGTAAACCCATGCACACTGAGCAGTACAGTTTGTTTAACGTCAAACGAACACCTTAGGCATTGTTGTATGATTCCTTTGTCATTTGTAGTGGACCACTATTAAATTATGATGCTTACAGCACCTTCTATTGCTAGATTTTGTATATATTTATTTTTCTTCTGCCATACGTTTTCCCCCTTCTCCGATAATATTCCGTTGCTATTTGACGTCATTCTGACCAGTGGTGTTATTTCTACAGCGGTTTGAAAGTTTAACTTTGATTATATGTATATTTAAGTGCAAACCTGTATTGTGATTCAGCTTTGTTCAGCTGTGATTGATTTATCCAGTTTGCAAAGTAAACGAATACCTATAACATAAATGGGTACCACTTTGTTTTATAAAAGTGGACAGAAATATTGTTGCTTTCGTCATTCATAAATTGTGGCCAATGTTACAGTTTGTGCTTTAACATGAAGCTATTAACTTCAAAATTTTGTGATTATTGTACTGTAAGTCGCTTATTGTAACTCTAGGAACCGACATGATCGCAAATTTCGTCAAATCAGCTTTATGAAAATGACCCAGATTAAGAATGCTGCATTAATTAACAAATAGCTGTTATAAAACAAATGCCTATACATACAAGTCTGAAAATTTCAATAATTTCCATTTCATTAAGTCGTTCGCTTGAATTAAGTCTTTGGTATTGGTGCCAAAATTTTTAAGGCATTGAGCATTAGTAAGGAAGATGTCATAGCGTAAAGCAGTAAAGTGAAATTCTTCTCAGATACAGGACAGGGTATATTACGAGCAATGAAAGGCCTTGTTAAATTTGTGAATTTTTATGTGAAGGACCTGCAAAAATTATTTGTTAAACATTTTTCTGAAATACGTGTGAAAAAAATGGAATAAATAAGAGATCAAGAAATCTGCGTTTCGATTTATACGGCAAGAATATGTACCTCAGACATTAATGTTTGCATAAAAGTACGCAGAACTCAGGACCTCGATTTAATAAGTTTATCATCAACTTCAAGAATTCTGCACTGACAAGATAATTACTTCTATTTACGGTTTGTGCTAGATTTCTTTCCTATTACTCCACCCGAACAGTCCTCGGAAGGCTTAACGGTACCGACCGAGCGCCATGTCATTCTCGGCCGATAAGCGTCACTGGATGCGGACACGGAGGGGCATATGGTCAGCAGAACACTCTCTTGGCCATTGTCAGTTCTAGTGACCGGAGCCGCTACTTCTCAGTCAAGTAGCTCCTCAGTTGGGCTCACAAGGGCTGAGTGCACCCCACTTGCCAACAGCGTTCAGCAGACTCGGACAGTCACCCATCCAAGTGCTAGCCAAGCCCGACAGCACTTAACTCCGATGATCTGAGGGGAACTGGTGTTACCACCGCGGCAAGGCCGTTGACTTTCTCCAGTTAAGGTAATTCACGTAGCAATTGTGCGACTCTTAGAGTATGTATTAGTTAAAAAGTAGAGAAAGCAAGTTACTGTTATTCCTTACAGTGCATAATAGCAAATGCAAGCCAAGATTACTACATAATATAGTCATCAGCTCAAGAAGTAGCCATTGCACGCTATTGAATGCATCTTCCGGAAGTTGAGCCGGTCTAAAACAACAGGGGGACGAAAAATTTGCCAAATGGTCATCTCTGTATGAATTTCACGAGCCTCTAAAGTCCCATCTGTCAAAGGCTCTGCGTAGTTCGACTTGTATATAGTGCTTCGATACCATTCATTTGTGTTGGTTATCACCGTATCTCTGCTGACTCGCTGTCTTCTGTCTTTCAGACAGCAGCAGCTGCGGAAGTATTCTCAACCATCCACCTGCCTGCAGTATGCAAATGACCCGTGTAAGACTTTGCGCGAATTTTAGCCTCTAGGCTCCCATTCTTCTGTGAAGATGGACACAGTGAATGGCCGATGTTGGTGTCGTTGCTCTTGCTTGTCTTAACTGGTGTCTGTCTGTAACACACATAAAACAATCTAATATTAGTAGGCTGGAGGTAATGGTTTCAGCCCACCAAGAGGTGTATCCACGCAGTGCGTTATCCCTTTGACATCCACTGGCTACAATTGTGAACAATAATTTTTACTGTGTCTTGGCTGCAACAGAAATATTTTTCCTCTGGCACCCATTTCTGAACGTTCACTAATTCTATATTGCCACTTAATGAATTGTGGAAAGTGTCTTGGTCGCAATGTAATTTATTGATGTGCGTCGATACATCATCAGAACACAGCTGCGTTAAGGGTACATCGAATGAGTTTTTTGATGAGAAAATAGATATTGGGAAAATGGATTTTCGAAATATTTAGTCTCTCATTAATGGCTGTGTATAAAATTGCGCAAGTGCTGCCAACTGTTGGGCATCACTATGACAATATCAGCAAGTCAGTGTTGCAGGGCGCAGCAGCTCGTGACCATCAGAATACACGGTTGTGGTTGGTCGCTATATTCCACTGTATAACTGAATAGTGCTATTTTTACTTTGCATGATAATTACTGAACAATCATTTTATTTATTACAATAGAGAATACTCCACAATTAGTTATTTTAGTCCATAAAAAGAAGCCACGTTTACAAAGCATATTTTGAAAACGGGTACATAATTATGTAAAAATCTTGCTTCCGAAAGAATTAAAAAGTCACCTAAGAGCATTGCTACATAAAGCAAAATTTTTACTACCTCTAGAAAAAAATTTCAGCTTTGAAAGGGTTACGGTGCGGTACCCTGGCGCTTGGTGTGTCGGGCTATAATGCTATGTACGGGATGTATCAAAAAGAATCATCCGATGTAAAAGAAATCATAACTATTATGTTATTTGAGATATGTATGTGAACAACGTACTGTTGGAAAGAGCAAACTTTCGAGTTTTACTCTCCAAAATTTAATGTGTTTTGTGCAGATTCACGGAGAATGGCGTATGGTCCGCTTTTCATAGCCGAGAGCGCTGTTACAGGAAGTACATATCTCGATATCCCTCAGAACTTTCTTTTCCCGCAGCTGATTCAAACGACTTCATTTACCAACAGGGACGGGCACTACTAAACTGGCATCTGGAAGTGCGGGAATTTTTAAATCAAAGGATTACTGAACGACGGATAGCTCACACTGGACCACATATTCAGCCTTACATTACTGGCCTCCAAGGTCACCCGACCTGACTGTATATGATTATTTCTTATGGGAGTTTATTAAAGACTGTTTATGTGCCTCCGTTACCAACAACAATGACTTAACTGGGACATCGCGTAACAGCAGCTGCAGAAGCTCTTAACTCTAGACACGCTCCCTGCAGCGTGGGCCCACAGTTTCTAACATAACCACACGGTATTGTACTTGTTTATTTTCCTAATACCCTCGATAAGCATAGTGATTCTCTTTACGAGAGTATTTTTTGTAAGCTTATGCACTGAAGAAGAGAAATTTGTTATCGTCGAGTACATACACTACTGGCACTAAAACTGCTACACCAAGAAGAAATGCAGATGATAAACTGGTATTCAATGGACAAATATATTATACTAGAACTGACATGTGATTACATTTTCACGCAATTTGGGTGCAGAGATCCTGAGAAATCAGTACCCAGAACAACCACCTCTGGCCGTAATAACGGCCTTGATACGCCTGGGCATTGAGCCAAACAGAGCTTGGATGGCGTGTACAGGTACAGCTGCCCATGCAGCTTCGACACGATAGCACAGTTCATCAAGAGTAGTGACTGGCGTATTGTGACGAGCCAGTTGCTCGGCCACCATTGACCAGACGTTTTCAATTGGTGAAAGATCTGGAGAATGCGCTGGCCAGTGCAGCAGTCGAATATTTTCTGTATCCAGCAAGGCCCGTACAGGACCTGCAACATGCGGTCGTGCATTATACTGCTGAAATGTAGGGTTTCGCAGGGATCGAATGAAGGGTAGAGCCACGGGTCGTAACACATCTGAAATGTAACGTCCACTGTTCAAAGTGCCGCCACAGTGAACAAGAGGTGACCGAGACGTGTAGCCAATGGCACCCCATACCATCACACCGGGGGCTACAATCCGACCTTTATCAAAGTCGGAAACGTGATGGTTCGCATTTCTCCTCCTTACACGAGGCATCACAACAACTTTTCACCAGGCTACGCCCGTCAACTGCTGTTTGTGTATGAGAAATCGGTCGGAAACGTTCCTCATGTCAGCACGGTGTAGGTGTCGCCACCGGCGCCAACCTTGTGTGAATGCTCTGAAAAGCTACTCATTTGCATATCACAGCATCTTCTTCCTGTCGTTTACATTTCGCGCCTGTAGCACGTCATCTTCGTGGTGTAGCAATTTCAATGGCCAGTAGTGTATATTGAAATGCAAACATGTATTGTGATTCAGCTTTGTTCAGCTGTATTTGATTTGTGCAGTTTGCAAAGTAAACGAATACTTATAACATAAATGCGTACGAGTGTATATTTTAAAAGTGGACAGAAATATTGTAACTTTCGTCATTCATTAATTGTGGTGAATTTTACAGTTTGTGCTGTAACATCAAGTAATTAAATTCAAAATTTTGTGATTATTGTAGTGTAAGACGCTTATTATAACTCTAGGAGCCGATATGATCGCAAATTTCGTCAAATCAGCTTTATGAAAATATTAAATTGTAACGTTTGACCAATATTAAGAATGACAAATTAATTAACAAATAGCTGTTGTAAAATTTCAATAATTTCCATTACATCAAGTCATTCGCTTGAATTAATTTTTTGGTTTTGGTGCCAAAATTTTTAAGGCCTGCAGCACAAGTAAGGAAATCGTCATAGCGTAAAGCAGCAAAGTGAAATCTTCGCAGATACAACACAATGTATATTACGAGGCACGAAAGGTCTTGTTAAGATGAAATTAAAGGCTTTTTGAGTTTCCCGTCCATAAAAAAAACAAAATTCATTATATATGTTTATTAGTTTCAGAACTGTACACGTGCCAAATACGCCCTGCAGTGCTCGTAGAAGTCACCTGCTGTTCGCCTTCACATTCTCTCGAGAAAAAGTACTCTGGCTATCTGGATGAATTACCCCATCGAGAAATACAAACTGAGCAACTTCGAGAGGTTGATTTTGTACACCTTGTAGCTGGTCGATGTGCGTATCGGCCACTTTACTTCAGATTGATGCTGCATACTCGAGGAGGTATCGCACCAGCGTTTTATGCAAGACAACTCAAAGGTAATGTGCGAGAACTGACGACGTTGGCCTTGGTAAAGGGCCGAGCTAGGGCAGTTTACCGACTGCTTGGGCCCACAGTTTCTAACATAACCACTCGGTATTGTATTTGTTTATTTTCCTAATATTATCGATAAGCGTAGTGATTCTCTTTACGACAGTATTTTTTGTAAGCCTATACACTGAAGAAGAGAAATTTCTTATCATCAAGTACAAATTTAAGTGCCAGAAAATCCTTTCTGAAAGTATTTGTACGGAGTGTACCCATGTATGGAAGTGAAACACGGACGACAAATAGTTTAGACAAGAAGAAAATAGAAGCTTTTGAAATCTGGTGCTTCACACGAATGCTGAAGATTAGATGAGTCGATCACTAATGAGGAGGTTCGGAATAGAATTGGGGAGAATCGAAATTTGTACCACTAAAAGAAGGGATCGGCTGGTAGGACACATTCTGGGGCGTCAAGAGATTACCAATTTAATGCTCGAGGAAAGGGTGGAGGGTAAAAATCGTAGAGGGAGACCAAGGGAAGAATACATTAAGCAGATTAAGAGGGATGTCGGTTGCAGTAGTTACTCGGAGATGAAGAGGCTTGCACAGGATAGAATAGCATGGAGAGTTGCATCAAACCAGTCTTTGGACTGAAGACCACAACAACAACAACAACAGCCGGCCGGGGTGGCCGAGCGGTTCTAGGCGCTACAGTCTGGAACCACGCAACCGCTACGGTCGCAGGTTCGAATCCTGCCTCGGGCATGGATGTGTGTGATGTCCTTAGGTTAGTTAGGTTTAAGTAGTTCTAAGTTCTAGGGGACTGATGACCTCAGAAGTTAAGTCCCATAGTGCTCAGAGCGATTTTTTGAACAAAAACAACAACAACAACAACATACACTATGCGATCAAAGGTATTCGGAACCAGACGGAGGAATATTGTGTTGTCAGTAAAAGAACAAACACAGCAGTATCGGCCGGTCAGGAGAGGTCAGTGACTTCGAAGTGGGCTACTCATTGGGTGTCATCAGAATTACGAATGAATCAGGTGCATTCCAAAGCTGCACAGCTGGATGTTTGCTGATGTGACTGTGAAGAGAAAATGTGAAACAACAACCGTAGCTAAACCAAGGCCAAAGAGACCTCATGTATCGATGGACAGGGGTTGTCGAGTATTGCGCAGAAAAAATGGTTCGAATGGCTCTGAGCACTATGGGACTTAACTTCGGAGGTCATCAGTCTCCTAGAACTTAGAACTACTTAAACCTAACTAACCTAAGGACATCACACACATCCATGCCCGAGGCAGGATTCGAACCTGCGACCGTAGCAGTCACGCGGTTCCAAACTGAAGCGCTTCGAACCGCACGGCCACACCGGCCGGCAGTATTGCGCAGAGTGACTTTAAAAAACTGGACAGGTGCGAGCAGAACTCGGGCTCTTGAATGTTCCATACAAGCTTAATTACGTCTACTGAAAGTTCATCCATCCTGGGAATTGAAAATCTGCACGGTTATTGCCTCTTATCGACATTGATACTGGCAAGATATGGTCCCGCGTATTCGAAGACTTTCGAGAATGTTGTAGTTTTAAGTCTGAAGTCGGATAACAAACGAAAAAGAATTTTTTTTCGTGCGATTTAACTAAAAATCAACGGTCTTCTGATTTTTTTGTTTACCTTTACATTGAAACCTTGTTTCTTCAAATTTCATGTTCAAGGTCAACGGGACGAACACAATAAGTTTTGATGAGTGAGTTTGCTGACTATCAAAATATGTGATATAAATGGCCAAAACTTTTGATTGCATTAGATAGATGGTTAAGTGTTTTACCTGCAAGGGATCACAGACTTCAGTATGTAACATAATTTTCAACTTGATAGATTCACCTTTCATGAGAAAAAAAGGTCTTAAGAGATGCACGGAGAGGCAGACAGAGTCGTATAACAAACGACAAAAATATTTTTTTCGAGTGAGATAATTACAGACTAATACTTTCCGGAGTTTTTCCCTTAAAGCATTGCTTCTTTCTAAATTTCATGATCCTAGGTCAACGGGAAGTACCCTATAGGTTTTGATGAGTGAGTTTGCGAGTACCAAAATATGTGACATAAATGGCCATGTCTTTTGAGAAGACTGACTGAAAAGGTAACACCGCAAAGTGATCTTAGACCTTAGTATGTGACAAATTTCAACTCTGTACGTCTTGCTGTTCCTGAGAAAAAAGAATCTTATCAATCGGGTCGACGGATAACAAAGTGATCCTATGTGAGACCTCCCGGCATATACAGCGTCAGGTAAGTTAAGGGAATGCAGCAGTGTGACATCGCCGATAACAGCCGTTATTTCGATAGGAATACACCCTTCCATTTGCAAGGTATAACTGGCCATTTATGCCTTGAAAACTGCCGACTGTGCTCTCGTCTAAATATCGGCAGTTGTCGATGACGTGACCCGGCAGCATTCCCATTAATTATTTAAATATGATCCTACAATGGTTCCTTTTTTACCGATTATGGTTGTTGTTGTTGTTGTTGTTGTTGTTGTCGTGGTCTTCAGTCCTGAGACTGGTTTGATGGTACGGAACCCTAAAAATGGCATGAAATCAGCGGAAGTAATCAATCGATAGTTCCAAAGTTCTACTAGCAGTCTAGCTAGGACAATAACTCTGCGTAGGGAGTTAAAAATATGGTCGAGCAGCTCGTTGTAAGCCACACATTTCTGTAGGCAATGCTAAGCGACGCCCGAGGTAGTGTAAAGAGCGATGCCACTCGACAGTGGTTGACTGGAAACCAAAGATTTCGAATATGAGTCACGCTATACCCTGTGGGAATACGATGGAAGGGTTTGTGTTTGGCGAATGCCTGGAAATTGTTACCTCCTATCATGAATAGTGCCAACAGTGAAGGTTGGAGGAGCTTGTGTTATGGAATGGCGGTGTGTTTCCTAGTTAGGGAGTGGTTTTCCTATTGTGCTTAAGAAATCGTTAATTGAGGAAGGATATGAACACATTTTTCAGCGTTGTGAACCGCCTACAGTAAAAACAAAAAAATGTAAATTTGTAGTAAGATCGCGTGGGACCAAACTGCTTAGGTCATCGGTCCCTAAGCTTACACACTACTTAATGTAACTTAAGCTAATTTACGCTATGGACAACACACACACACACCCATGCCCGAGGGCGGACTCGAACCTCCAACGGGGGAGCCGCGCGGACCGTGACAAGACACCTCAGACCGCGCAGCTACCCCGTGCGGCCCGCCTACAGTAAAGAAATAGTTCGGAGACGATAGTTGTTTGTATCAGCTTGATGATACGCTCTCTCATACAGCAGTATCTGTGAAGCAGTGGTTTGTGTGCCAACAGCCTTGCCGCAGTGATAACACCGCATCCCGTCAGATCACCGACGTTAAGCGCTGCCGGGCTGAGCTAGCACTTGGGTGGGTGACCATCCGGTCGGCCGAGCGCAGTTGGCAAGTGGGGTGCAATCAGCCCTTGCGAGGCAAATCTGAGGAGCTACTTCACTGAGGAGTAGCGGCTGGGGTCTCATAAACCGACATACGGCCGGAAGAGTGGTGTGCTGGCCACGTGCCCCTCCATATGCGCATCCAGTGACGCCTGTGGGCTGAGGATCACACGGCGGCAGGTTGGTACCGCTGGGCCTTCATGGCCTGTTCCGGCGGAGTTAAGTATTATTATTTTTTTTTTTTTTTTTTTTTTTTTTTTAGGACAACGTACCTGAAATGGACTGGATTGTCAGAGTCTTGATCCGAACTCAGTGGAACACCTCTGGGGAGAGTTAGAACGTCGACTTCTCTCCAGGCCGCAGCGTTCAACATCTCTCTACTTTCTCTGGTTTCGTCTGGAAGAATAGGCTGGCATTCCTCCACTGATATTCAGACAACTTATTGAAAGTGCCCCCATCAGGTTTCGAGCCGTTATAAAGGCGAAGGATGAACACATCTCATACTCTTCTTTTTGCCTTTTACTGGCCCTTATCCTGTATCTCCACAGGGTCAGCTTGTTGATTACTAGATTTGGCAATGTTACTGATAGACGACTGTAGGATATTCTTCCTATTGACATTCCCCCCTCCCTTCGACGCCCCCATCCCCCTCCACCCTCCTTCTCGGCATGAAATTTGTGCACCCTATTTGTGTGCGTCTAGTGTTCTCGCATGTGAAAGAGTGTGAACGTCTTCTAAATGTTCGCGAATCGTCTAACTTGGGACTTGGGAGGTGATTATCAGCCTAGCATTCAGTTAGTCGCATGTATGGAACCACCTAAAAACCATCGACACCGCGGTCCTCATCCCCAGTCCGCCTAGTGGACTCGATCCGGTGCTGCCGATCCTTCCCGAATCCCGGCCCAGTATTCAGCCAGTCGGATGTGAGAAACCACCTATAAACCATCGACACACCGGTCCCCATCGCCAGTCCGCCTGGTGGGTTCGATTCGGGGCTGGCGAGCCTTCCCGAATCCCGGGTGCGTGCTGCCATTCGGATGGTCCAGCACACTATATATTAATGCCCCCCTATAGGTGTCCCGATACCCCCGATCATATAGCATAAATCAACAGATTACAGGACAACACAGGAATCGCCTTTTACAAGGTAAATGTGGCCATGAAACTGCAACACGTGTTGTGTTTACTCGCTGAGTGCCACTGTTAAAATTTGTGTGTAATTCTGTCTCACTGCAGCAGTACGTGAAACGTAGTAGTACATTTCTCATGAGCAAAGTTAGCTCATCCAATAGTTCAAATGGTTCAAATGGCTCTGAGCACTAAGGGACTTAACATCTGAGGTCATCAGTCCCCTAGAACTTAGAACTACTTAAACCTAACTAACCTAAGGACATCACGCACATCCATGCCCGAGGCAGGATTCGAAACTGCTCCTAGAACCGCTCAGCCACACTGGCCGGCGCCATTCCAATAGTCATTCGGCCGGCCGTTGTGACAGAGCGGTTCTAGGAGCAGGTTCGAATCCTGCCTCGGGCATGGATGTGTGTGATGTCCTTAGATTCGTTAGGTTTAAGTAGTTCTAAGTTCTAGGGGACTGATGACCTCAGATATTAAGTCCCATAGTGCTCAGAGCCATTTGAACCATTTGAATAGTCATTCAACAGTATAGTCTTCCATCAGCAGAATGAAGACACTGAACTTTCAACCTAGGAGGTTCTTGCAGTGGAGTTGCTTCTACGCATGAAGAAATGGGCTTTTTTAAACTCTGGTAGTATGTAAAGATTGCGCAAGAGTATAGCAGAATATTTAATCAGGAGAGTAATAATGTTGCTGAATTTTTAAGTTTGTTTTCTTATTTTACACCTTATAGAAAACACAGAGTATCGGGGTTGTCGTTCCATTGATCTTATTCTTCAATAGGCACACTAAATTTGTTTTTATAATGTAGAGCAAATATGATTTTATTGTTATATTTATCCTTCAAGCAATACACACCGGAGCAGATTTAAAAATCAGTTGTTTGTTAAAAAAATATAACAATTGATTTAACAACCTATAACTCAGTAAAGCCAACGAAATGGATAATATTAAAGAAGATTTTAATCAGGAGATGTTAATACAACAGATACTGTTTGTTACATATGGTTCTGTAGTCGCTCACAAACATTACAAAGCTTTTCGAATTAAAGGCGACATTTACTTTGACAGGTAAGGTTGTGATGAATGTTTGACTTTCACTGAATATCGAACAATCATCACCACGTTAGCAGCCTATCCCACTTACCACTACAACAGTTTGGTGAGAAGGAAGTCATATGACGTGGTAACCACTGTCTAGTAAAGTGTAGGCAGGTTTATTAAACCTAGAGCTTCACAGGTTACAGCGGTACGTATATTTCAAAATGCTCGAGAGCAGTTTAGTGCTCATATAGTCAACACTGAAACGCCAAAGAAACTGGTACAGGCATGCGTATTCAAATACAGAGATATGTAAACAGACAGAATACGACGCTGCGGTCAGCAACGCCTGTATAAGACAACTAGTGTCTGACGCAGTTGTTAGATCGGTCATTCCTGCTGCAGTGGCAGGTTATCAAGATTTAAGTGAGTTTGAACGGTTGTTATAGTCGGCGCACGAACGATGGGACACAGCGTCTCCGAGGTAGCGATGAAGTGGGGATTTTCCCGCACGACCATTTCACGAGTGTACCGTGCATATCAGGAATCCGGTAAAACATCAAATCTCCGACATCGCTGCGGCGGGAAAAAGATCCTGCAAAAATGAGACCAATGGTGACTGAAGAGAATCGTTCAACGTGACAGAAGTGCAACCCTTCCGTAAATTGCTGCCGATTTCGATGCTGGGCCATTAACAGGTGTCAGCGTGCATCATTGATATGGGCTTTCGGAGCTGAAGGCCTATTTTTGTACTCTTGATGACTGAAGGACACAAAGCTTTACGCCTCGCCTGGGCTCGTCAGCACCGACATTGGACTGTTGATGAAAGGAAACATGGTGCCTGGTCGGTCGAGTGTCGTTTCAAATTGCATCAAGCGGACGGGCGTGTGCGGGTATGGAGACATCGTCATGAAGCCATGGACCCTGCATGTCAACAGGGGACTGTTCAAGCTGGTAGAGGCTCTGTAATGGTGTGGGGCGTGTGCAATTGGAGTGATATGGGACCCCTGTTACGTCTAGATACGACTCTGACAGGTGACACGTATGTAAGCATCCTGTCTGATCACCTAAGCATCCTATCTGATGACCTGCATCCATTCATGTCCATTGTACACTCCAGCAGCACAATGCAACACCCCACACGTTCAGAATTGCTACAGAGTGGCTCCAGGAACACTCTTCTGAGTCTAAACACTTCCTCTGCGCACCAAACTCCCCAGACATGAACGTTATTTAGCATATCTGGGATGCCTTGCAACGTGATATTCAGAAGAGATCGCCACCCCCTCGTACTTTTAAGGATTTTTGGACAACCCTGCAGGATTCATCGTGTTATTTCCCTGCAGCACTACTGCAGACATGAGTCGAGTTCATGCCACGTCGTGTAGTGCCAGTTCCTTTGGCTTTTGTGTACAATAACTGGAACGCAGAGTGCCTCCCAACGACCTATTTTTACAGCTACCTTGGAATGTACAAAGCCGACCAAATGGTACAGGATGTGAGACGTCGGCCTGTACCAGGCCATGCTCTCGCATTTTTATTCTTATTCCCATTTAATAATGATTTGCATACATCCTGCCTATCACGTTCATTCTATCTTTTGATTTAGACGATATTTGCTTTCCTTGATCAAATTGTTCAGCTAATCTCTTAAATTAGAGGGAAAACTGTAAGCAAATATCACTCATGTATCGCCTTTGAAATGATGAACAATTTGTTTGAGATCATGCTGGTATGGTTATTTCCTTCTTCTTATGTTCATAGAGAGATTGTGTACTCAGTACACGTTCTTTCATTCTATAATATTTGGAATGAAATCACGGTTGTATTAATTTGCTAGCTCTGACAGTAACTGGACATTAATTCAGCCAGTGTTGTCCAGCAATAAGATGGTGGCGACCCAAGTTTGTATTCTGAATAATTTGCTCTTTGGTTTGTGGTATAAAGTCAAAGTCTAAAAAAATATATTTTCCATGTGTTATTCTCGAACTAATAAATGTATGTTATTAGCAAATTGTATCGAGCGGATGGACGTGTACGGGTGTGAAGACAAAAATGGTTCAAATGGCTCTGAGCACTATGCGACTTAACTTCTGAGGTCATCAGTCGCCTACAACTTAGAACTAATTAAACCTAACTAACCTAAGGACATCACACACATCCATGCCCGGGGCAGGATTCGAACCTGCGATCATAGAGGTCGCTCGGCTCAAGACTGTAGAGCCTAGAACCGCACGGCCACTTCGGCCGGCTATGTTATTAGCAGATCAAACTCTATGATTCACATATTTGTCCCATCGTTATAATTAAAATTCAGACCCCTTCCAGTCATAAACAAATCACTCTGAGGAAATCAGGAATTAAATGAACTTTTCCTGCAAGTGCCACAATAATGTATAAATAATCCCTCTCACTCTTTCATGGGGAAATGCTACAGCATTCTGATATGCGACGGTAGTAATGGCAACTGAATTTGTCTGCGTATTCACAGAGGTTCGTAACAAGTTACCGGTTGTATTTCCGAATTCGCCCGACTTCTGGCAAGGTTTTAGGTTTTATTGAATAAATAATTTTTTTTGAACCAGTCCTATAGGGATGAAACACACCAAGCAAAATTGTTAATTATAATTATAAGGGATCTTGCGTGCTAGGAAAGGATTTTCGCATGCTACTTGTAAGTACCGGTGGTAGAGGTTTTTGTTACCATTACGTGTTGGCACGGCGGGAGTAGGGGGGAACGTAAACTATCAGTGGCAGTATTGATGTACTGAAAGAAAATCTGCAGCTGCTTTTAGTTCCATTACCATTGCCATTTTTTAACCTTCATATTAATCAACTAGGATCACGTAACGAGCTGGCCGTTGTGGCCGAGCGGTTCTAGACGCTTCGGTCCGGCACCGCGCTGCTGCTACGGTCGCAGGTTCGAATCCTGCCTCGGGCATGGATGTGTGTGATGTCCTTATGTTAGTTAGGTTTAATTACTTCTGAGTCTCGGGGACTGATGACCTACTTTCGTAGATTTCCTTCCTCCTTCACATTTTCGAAACATTTATAGTTTATATTACGCACGCTATTTTTCCAATAATCCGTCTTTCTCGTACTTCTATTGCGTCTAGCTTATAGTTCGTTAAGCACTCATATGCATAAAAACATTTTGGTCCTACCGTTCTAATTCTTTGCGCGGCCATCTTCCGCAGCAGTTGCTAACATCTGTTACTACAGGTTATCCGTCTTGAGCTGACTGCAATCTAGTTAAAAAGAAGTTCACCGGACGCGTTTCGCTTTTATTTTTAAAGTACCTTCCGTGGTTATTCTGTAAACTAGGTACATACGTTTGTACAATATTTGATTGTTTTAGGTTAAAAACAGCGTTTTCTTTATAAAGTTGGTCTGCAAGCTACTTAGCAATCTGCTCCTTCTCTCCTCGCTAGCAGTGGTTGGTGTTGACAGGCTTCATTTAACATCTGCACTTGGCAGTTATTGGCATTCTGCAGTATTTCCTGCGCTGCACTATTTACGATTGACTGTCTTAACCGTTTCTCATTCTGCACTGCCACAGTGTTTATGCCTGTTCGTTTGTTTTCGTTCACGTTGTGAGTGTTGCCAACCTATGAAACGAATTTTCCTTTTTGTATGTGTGTGTGTGCGTGTGTGTGTGTATGATGGGTTGGCCCTTTTTTTTTTTTTTTTTTTTTTTTTTTTTTTTTTTTTTTTTTTTTTTTTGCAAGACCGGTGGAGGGGGGGGGGACAGGGATAGGCCAGGACAGTGATTATAGGACATAAACTGGGAGAAAATGGTAGTGGTAAATGGAACCTGTGGTTATATGCGTACTTTTAATGTTACATTAAGTGGTCAATCAGTTTAAAGAGTGTGTGGTTCGCCAAGCTAATCTGATCATTTATGAGTTGTTTCTTTTGTGTTATCATTTTTTGGATGTGGTAGTTTTCTTGTAAGGTGAGGAAGTGTGGTTTTTGTTGTCGTTTATCCTTATGATTTCCATGTCTGTGTCTGTGGTTGTAATTTTATGTTGTTGTTGGTGCAAGAGTCCTGCAAAAGTTGAATGATTTGTCCTATACTTCCATACTCTTACATGTTCTTTGTATCTGGCGTCAAATGTTCCTCCTGGTTTGACCTGTGTATCTTCCATCACATGCATTGCATTTCAGTTGGTATATTCCTGATTTTTGATACAGATCAGTTTTTCCTATTGTTTGTGGGAAATTTTTCTGAATTGAGTTGTTGGTTTGGTGTGCTATTTTTATACCTTGTTTCTTTTTTGTAATTAGTGCAGCGCAGGAAATACTGCAGAATACCAAAAACTGCCAAGTGCAGATGTGAAATGAAGGCTGTCGACAACAGCCACTGCTAGCAAAGAGGGAAGGAGCAAATTATGTAAAGAAACACCGTATGTGGATTGCAGACCAACTTTATAAAGAAGACGTTGTTTTTAACCTAAAACAACGAAAAATGTGCAAACGTATGTATCCAATTTACAGGATAACGACGGAAGATGCTTTGTAAATAAAAGCGAGACGCATCTTGTGTGATTCTTTTTAATTAGATAGCAGTCAGCTCAAGACGGACAACCTGTAGTAACAGATATTTTAATTTTGTTTCTTAGATATGCACTTCTTATTGACATACTTTTCTGCCAAACCATATGCTCTCCGTTTTATTAATTCTTACATCTTTTGCAAATTTTCCTAGTCCATTCTGCTGTATGGTTTCTTTAAGTTATTTAAACTTACTAACATCCTCTGTTTTATCTATTTGTGTTTCTATGGATTTTCGTGTTCTTTCTATATTTGTCACGAATTATTTTTTTCATCTAAAATTCTGGGACCGGTTCTATTCCTATTTCATCCAAGAGATTTTTCTGAGTAACTCCTTCTGTCAGATTTTCTGGAAGTGTTGCGAAATCTTCTGCAGAAGCTAGACAGATTACCTCAATTCCATTTGAGTTTCGTCCCAGAATTAGTGGTTCAATTTTGTGACTTTTTAGGCTTAACACCAATTTTTATTTCAAATCGTTGAGATACTTCTTCCATAAATATCATTTTAGCCATCGTTCTTCTCAGAGCCTCACGAATTAAGTCTGCTAATTTTGCTTTAACCGCTACTATTATTATTACTATCAGTAGTAGCAGCAGTAGCAACAATAGTATTTTTAACATTAGTGAAATTAACAGAGGGCCTCAGGGACTGAAACTTGGCCAGATAAATAAATTAAGAAATAAGTATTATGTGCTTTTATATTTTCAAAAATAACCGGATTTGATCCACACAGTTTGAGAGCTACATATGTGTATATTGCACATTGCACCAGTAATGTTGAACGAGAGATGCAGGGATCTGTCAGCCCTGAGAAAGTTACAACGTCAGTACGTGGTCAGGATCGGAGAGTTCTATGAACCGCAAAAAAAGCAACATCTGATCAAGATTTCTGGTTTACATGCGTGCCAAAAATGACACCGGGAGAAAACATTTACTGCTGATATACATATGATAATCACAAGGGTAAATGAAATTTGTAGGTAAAGGCGTTAAATTTGCCATGGCCAAAGGAAGATCTGACACAATTAGCTTATTCAGGATTGTTTTTGAAACAGAAAAGGAGAACGTAATGCTTGGATTGGAGGTTTTATTTATGCACCTACCCATAGTTAAAATGAACTTCATCAGTCAGGTAGTATTATAACTGAAAGAACACACGCACATCTAAGAAAATACTTGATTTCTAATTCAGACTGTTGAAAATATGAGTTTATACGAATGACAAATGACATGGTCGCGTGCATTCGTTGGTGCCATCTTTTGGCGCATGGTGTGATAGCTACAAGACAATGCAAAAGTTTCTGACACTTACACTTAAATAACTGGCGTAACTACTAATCTCAATGTTACACTCTACATAAAAAACAATCCCTTTAACCACAAGCACGATTCTCTAATATTTCTCACCCGGCCTCTACTGTTATTGAAATCTACGGTCAGTAAGCCCAGATTTTCATATGTTGCTGTGGAAAATAGGCCTGATAACGCAATAAATGTTGTCGTGTAGATATCGGCCATTTGATGCACTGCGTCAGAAAGAGTTCGTGTCGAAACGACTGTAGATAACAAGCTTCAGATTTATCTGGCAGATTGTAAAAGCGGTAAGTGACGGAAAAGAATGCTCCGTTTGACAGTTCTTTATGTTTGACAGTGACAAGAGAGATAAGGTGTAGCGAACCTTGGAAGATGTAAGCTCCACATGTTACCGTTCTGAAAGGATCCGAACAATATTTCCAGATATGTACAGACTACGCCAAAGATCAATCAGAGTGCCATGACTACATCTGTACCGTAGAAATGAACGGAGCTACGTCATTTGGGTGTATATATTGAGCTTTGATAAGCACACGAGCAATTGTGCCAGAAGACGCCAATCTAGTCATAAGTAGCTCCCATGTTCGTTCTGATGACAGCGGCTACGCATTGTAACATGTACTCCTCGATACATCGAAATACTGACCTCATAACTGAAACAGTGTCTTAGGAAGCGTGGGATCTCTTATTATACTAAACAAACAAACACTGTCTGGATCATAACTTTTTATTGCGAGCTATCGGTTTCAAAAAAATGGTTCAAATGGCTCTGAGCACTATGGGACTTAACAGCTATGGTCATCAGTCCCCTAGAACTTAGAACTACTTAAACCTAACTAACCTAAGGACAACAAACAACACCCAGTCATCACGAGGCAGAGAAAATCCCTGACCCCGCCGGGAATCGAACCCGGGACCCCGTGCTTGGGGAGCGAGAGCGCTACCGCGAGACCACGAGCTGCGGACTATCAGTTTCAATCTGTGTTGCAATTCGTCTTCAGGTCTGGCTGCGCAGACACCAGTTTGTCAACACTGTTGAGTGAAAATCGAAATGCGTCTTGCTATAAATTTAGATACGTTGAAAGTAATTGTTGATACTTCTTTTATGGGCATAAGGCTGTGGTCCAACACATATTTCTCTTTAAATATAGCCTGGAACATCGTTACATTCACCGCCACCGCCTTCTCTCATGGTATGAAGGTCTGAGGATGGTCAAATATTGAACGAAACCGGTTACCGTGGAAATGAATGTTTTTGTGGCCGAGACTGTTTGCAGTCCATTTTTAAAGTACTTTCAGCCAGACCACTGTGTCTCCACGAGAAATGTTCTCAAAAATTACATATTTCTCTGGTTGAACCACAACCTCATGCCTATAAAACAATTATCAGCAGATACCGGCTGTGAAAGTGTGAATTCTATGATTACATAGAAAGTATCTGCTTGTTGTACTTCTTTAACTCAGTTAAATCAGTGTAAATATATAAACAAATATTAAATATTAAAATAATCTAAAATTTGCATGTCAAACATTATTTCTTATGATAGTTTCTCTCTACACTGATAAAGCATCGTGGTCGTGCGGTAGCGTTCTCGCTTCCCACGCCCGGGTTCCCGGGTTCGATTCCCGGCGGGTTCAGGGATTTTCTCTGCCTCGTGATGACTGGGTGTTGTGTGCTGTCCTTAGGTTAGTTAGGTTTAAGTAGTTCTAAGTTCTAGGGGACTGATGACCATAGATGTTAAGTCTCATAGTGCTCAGAGCCATTTTGATAAAGCATCGCGGGTTCTGACGGGGTAGTTTTAGGTAGCAAAGAGAGACACTTGTTACAAAACATGCTTCCCATGCGCAACTTCTCTCCATAACGGCAGCTGTTTCACCTACACCCTGCCCACCCAGTTAAAATAGTCGAAATGAACATGTGTGCGCTATATCCACTGTTTGTCAATCACTTGATTGCTGGAATCGCAATTTTCTGCGTACTAATGATTATGATGATACAGTGTAGACCCTACAGCAGTGAAGTAGCCATTACGTAGCTACTGTTGTGGTTTCAGTTACTTCGTTTATTGTTGCAAAATGGATAATCAAGCAATTTCTGGTCTACTTTGGGAACTACCTACAAATCTGAGAAGCCATTTTAATTAGATAAGCATATGTAATGTATGTGTTTGTATTTCGTACCATGGTGAAACGAAAGTAAGGGTAGCGAGCTGATATGTGAGGAAGATGTCATACATTTGTTTCACAAGTTGTAGCGTCCGCTACATTGTGCCATACATTAACACTAGGATTTGAAACGGAAAATGTGATTATTGATAACTTACGTAAACATTATTACAATCTTACTAAATAGTGTCCAAGATGGTGGCGGCAGTTATCCATGTGGTGGCAAATCGCTCCGTATTTAATGGTATTTTGATATGTACCAAGTGTCTTTTGTGTAGTGAAAACTTGCCGAAAGGAGTCCGTGTAAGCTCAACGTTTCAGAAATGGTGCCACTCTGACTGTTTCACGCGATTTAACGAAGAAAAAACGTGAGTGCGGATTAAAATGTAACGGTCGCGAATCGGCAATACGAATCTACAACGAAGATGTGGAACTTTGTGTGACAGAGTCACTCATCAGTGAAATAAGGGATGTAAAAAATTACGTCAAGATACTCGAAGACACGTTAAGCTACCTTGCTCAGCTTTCTGTGGAGTCAACAAGTGATAAACAGTCACAGTTCACTGAGTGCAAAAGTACTTACCGTCCTAGTCCTAAACTAACAAACAATCGTGTACCGCTAAATAATAGATCCGAAATACCGACACTAAGTTTGTACACTCCAAATGTTACTGAAATGGAATTACAGCAATGGAGGTAAATAACAAACGTAAGAACTCTCTCCGTCACGAAGTACAGTAACTAAACCTGAAATTATTCCTCCTCCAATAAGCTAGACGGATATAATTAAAGAACGGAAGATTAACACTGATATCTGTGTATATTCCGACAGTCATGGGAGAGGAATCGCAAAAATTTTACGATATGAACATTGTGTAAACGCCACCAGCTCCGTCAAAGCAGCTGCATCCAAATGTGAAATCACAAAGAACTGCTGCAATACCAGTCACGAACGATGCACGGTATTAATTGTAGGCTCCAACGACGTGTATAAAGATGAACTCAAACAAGCCACAAAGTCTTTATCAAAAACACTTGTAACGCCGGAAATGCATATCCTCCTATTTACATCTATTGTACTATAATTTGTTTTCCTTATTTTTGTTACCTGAATATATGACATTTCTGTGTCTTTACATATTGTAATTGTTTTACTATTTCTATATATATATATTTATGCATTTATGTCGATGTATAATTGGTTTGTTTCGTAAATATTATTTGTATTTTTACGCTGGGTCTTGCCTAGGGTAAACTGCTATCGAACGATTACATCGATAGGTCGTGTGAAGACTCAAAGTGTGTAGGATCTTTGGTAGTGTTAACTCTGCCGCGTAGAGCGCGGGCAGAGCTGTGGGAGTCTCGCTGGAGTAGCGAGTGGAGCAGGTGTGTTGTGTGACGCTCCCGCGAGTTGCCGCGCTTTCGGGGTTTGGCAGCATGTAATTGCGCTCGACTCGCGATGATAGTTTCTGACATGGTGTCGCGGACGGGAAGCATTAGCTGGCGCACATCAAGAGCCCGTTTCGCCTGGTGATCGTGTCGAGAAGAAGGCGCGCCAACATCCAGCTTCTGCAACAGCGACGGCCGACAATGAGTGACTGTCGCCACCTCCTCGATCGACGGCTTCAAACCTTCAATCAACCAACAAGGAAGACTAAAAGCACGTAAAGTTTCAGAACTGTATGGTAGACCTCAGCTTTTCAAATTGTTCCATTTGCCTCGCAAAATTACAGCAACTTAGCATGAACCTTTGTTGCTCATTGTCCCAATTGCATTGCCAAGCAGGGTCCCTTCCTTTTCCGAAATGAACCCGAGTGTCGTTGAAATTCAAACGCGAGCATAATTCCATTTCACTGCTTTAATTTCAAAGTTCAATTTAAGTATTCATAGCTGGCTACAATAGTTAGATTACACAAGCACAAATTAAGAGTGCGAGTTTTGTTACCGTATTTTAGCTTACCTGTGACTGCAGCTCAGCTTGGTACGTACTAAATTTTACTATTGTTAATTGTTCAGAATCGTTTAATTCAAGTTCAAAGTTAAATCTCTTCTTTCTAAATTGCGTAGATTCAAGTAGCTTTAGAAATGATTGCTGAGGTAGTCCAAGACTAACTGTATTTCGATGTGCTTCAGAAAGAAAGCTCACTATTAACTTCAGCCACTAAATTAACTTTCGATTTTCCGGTTTCATTAATTCTTTTGCTAAATTAAGTGTAGCGAAATTTATTACTTCTGACAAACTTTCAGTTTTCACACTACACGTGTCAACCTTCAGTTGCCACGCTTCTAGTGCTAATTATATGTGTAATAATCTTTCTTTTTCAGTTATTATAGTAATTGTCCATAGGACTGGCGACCGTAATTTCCTCCAAATCTCAAATATCTAATTACCGCTAGTTGATTATTAACGTAACGGCCGCACATTTACTTTCTTTATTAACTTTATCCCTATTTCAAAATTAATTTCCACCAGTTTCACTTGCATTTTTCCTTTCATTTAGATGTAATCCTTTCCTCCCTCTTTACCGACAGGTTAACTTCGGTGACGATTGCTTTTCCAAAATTCACATTAGGTACATGCGGTTTCATTTTTCACTGTCATTAAGGTCGATAAGTGAGGGGGAGGTTACACGTGGCGACCTGGTGACAGGACACTCTTCAAATTTGAGGTTGTTCTGGACACGAATTTTGCATTGTACAAATCTCGTAACAAAGTACTGGTTACGAAATGGTCGATACGTCAGCGAGAATATTAGTGTGAGGAATCCTAGTTAGATTTGAGATTTGGCATTTATATTGAAAATTATTAAAATGAGTGAAGGCAACAATTACCAAAATTTGGTAGGCTTGGATAAGGAACAATCGGTCGAACAGTGGGGAACGCGCACCGCGGTACCCATTGTTCAGGGACAGGCGGCTAGCATGAAAGACGCGACCGCCGAAACGCAACAAAGAGCAGAAATGGAATTCCACACTTTAGAAAATGTTTCAGAGTCGGAAGTGAAAATCAAATGCGAATCCCTTGATGACGAATACGGGAGGACAATTAAAGAGGAAGCCGCTACGGAAGTAAAACCGGTAGTTTCCGGGAATTTAACTGATTTATTGAATGTTTTGATTAACGAAATCAAGAGTCAATCGGCCAAGCAAGAAGCTCAGTCTGAAAAAATTGAACGAAAGCTAGACAGTCACAACAAAGCTATTAATGTTGTTAACAACAATGTTGGGGATGTTAACACAAAAGTTGATAAAATCAAAGAAGATATTGTTGTGATTAATACCGAAATCGGTAATCTTAAACAGGAAATGATAGGCGTTCAGGCGGAAATTGCGAGCATAAATACTCGTTTTTATTCCGAAATTAGCAGAATCGAGAAAAGTGTAGGAGAATCAGTTGCTCCGATCATCGAGAATAAGGTGACGGAACAAATTCAATTAGTGAAAAAAGAGGATCAAATGAAGGTGGAAACTTTAAAGGCTTTAGTATCCGAAGTAGATACCAAAGTGACGAAGCAGGCTAATACCTGCGAAGAGAAAAAAAGGGAAGTAGAAACGCTTGCGACAACCACTTGCCAAGTAATTACGAGAGTGTCGGAATTAGAAAAGAAACTTGACGAAAAACAGAGCTATGTGCCAATCTATGCACATAGTTCGGAATTGTTGACGAAAGAGGAGCGGTTCGACCCCTTGAAAAAAGGCTGTATACACGCGACGGATTTCATTAAGAATTGTGAAAGAGTTTTACCCAGATCATGGACTAATGAGAGAAAAATTAATGCGATTATTGATGTGTTGGCTGGTGATGCCAAGCGTTGGGGCTTAAACCTCAACATTACGGACCTGACTTTTGACGAATTTGAAAATTTGTTTCTGGCTGAATACTGGTCAGAGCAAAAACAGCAAAGTGTCTGGCGCGAATTTGTCGTATCGAGGCCTTTCGATGCGAATTCTCGCGGTTCGATGAAGGAGTTTTGTGAGGGCTGGATCCGCAAGTTGGAATATTTGCGTGATCGCCGCTCGGAATCCGAAATAGTCTGGGAACTCTACAAAAAGCTTTCAGATGATACAAAACGCTACGTAGGAAGCAATTACAGGACAATAAATGATTTCCTGGAAAGAGTGGAGGACGAGGACAGTTGGCGCAATAATCGCGACAGTGGTAGAGGCCGTGGTAACAACAACGGGTACCACAGCAACCACAACAACGACAACCATGGGAATAATGCATGCCGCAACCATGGCAGCAATAACAATAATGGTTCGGATCGTAATAGCAATCGGCACAATGCAAATATTAACAGGAATGACGGAAACCAGTATCACACTAACGTGATACGGGCTTCACAGAATAGTAATAACGCCAAAGGGTGTGATCAGCCGCCTCAGCAGCATCCGGGGACCGTATCTGCTGGGACGAGACAGGGAAACCATTAGCCGCGCCGGTGAGGGGCCGACCGGGCGTGGAGAAATTTTGGCGGCCCAATAGCAGGAGAAAATCCAGGTGTCGTCGATATGAAAATTCCGTGTGGAATAATCAACGGCGGGAGAGTGTGCCAGTGTTAGGAGAAAGGAGTGCGCCCACAAGTAGTAGATCAGCTGTATACACGGCAGTAGGAAGTACATTCACTGTCAGTGAGAACAATTTAAGTAGTGTTCCGGAAATCGATTATAAAGTGGCAGCTGTAATACCCACAGCGGAACTGGAGATTGAGTTTAAGAATGATTCGCAAGTGTTGAGAGAAGATCAGATGTCGTATAAAACGTCCGTCATCGAGCGAGGGGATGCAGAGAGGGATGAGGTCTGGTTAAGGCAGTTCGGTCGCTTATACGACGAACTAAGAGATTATAGGGGCCTGTATGGGAGAAGTGTTTATGGGGAGCGCGTGCAGGATTTTCCGCGTCTCGTCCCGCAGGAAGATAGTGTTTGTGAAATGATAGAAAGTTCTGGCCCTAACCGGCAGACTTTACTAGAAATAGTTGATGTTAATGGGGAGCACGAGCAAGATTGGTCGTGTTTCGTCCCGCAAGAGTTGGATGTTGAAGTAGTAACGGAAAGTTCTGGCCCTAACCGGCAGACCTTACCGAAAGATTCAGTGGTAGAAGTAGCCGACCCATCCGACGCAAACCTCCAGTTTAAACATTGCGAAAGTATTAAGGAGAAAGATTGCGAAAATTTTAGTGATAGCCGGACACGATTGGTAGAAAACCACGTAGATTACAGTGTGTATGAGGTTAGAGCTGACGTTATACGGTCAGACGATAACAGTGTAGGTTGCGCAGATCTAGAGGAAGTAATTGCAGATACTACTGGGCACATTTCTCCAGGTAGATTGGCAGATGAGATCAATCTGGCTAAAGAGGAATCAACGAAGGTGTCAATTAGTGAATTGATAGCAAAGCAACACTCGCTAGTTGACGAGTTACAGGAAAAGGTTTCGGTATTGGAGGCGAAGCTACAGACAAAGCCTTAGGACAAACGTGTTGAAATTAAAACTGTATGTGAACAGAGGCTGAAAAGGCCGCCAGATAAGCCGGATTTAGGATCAAAGCCGGATGGTTTTTTTCTGGAATGACCTGGATATAGACGAGGATTTACTGTGGGAAAATAAAGAAACAGTCGAGGACAAGTGTAGACGGGTAGTAGTGTCTGTTAATATGCACGACCTACAACTAAACGTGTTGATTGACACCGGTGCAGAATTGAGTGCTGTATCTGGGAAAATATTTGGGTTACTGAAAGATAGATCTGGCATCGTAGTTATGCCAGTAACAGGAGTGAAAATTATCGGTGCTACTGGGAAGGCCAGTAAACCGGTCACAAAACAGATTTTTGTCCACTTCGAGATATGTGGGGCACGATTTGAACAAGAGTTTGTCGTCGTGCCAGACTTGACTACGGAAGTAATTATGGGGTTAGATTGGCTATTAAAGTACCGTGCAGTGATTAATTGCGAAAGCAAAACTTTGACATGTACGTCACAAGATAAAACAATAGTAGTTAGTTTTGACGAGGCAGGAGACGGCGTGCATAGGCAATACCAGCCTATACACATTGTTAACTGGCCGGATGCTGTTGACGTAGGTATGAATTTGAACTACTGTAATGTGAGGAATCTCGGCATTGACAATAGTGTAGAAAGTGAATTGGAAAGTATTGTAGACGGTGTGTCAAACGTAACACACGAACAAAGACGAGGCCTGTATGAAGTAATAATGAAGAATAAGAGTGTGTTTTCAGACAAACCGGGACTTGTGGAAGGATATAAATGCAAGTTGCATGTGATTCTGCACGAACCATTCTTCGTGAGACCGTATGCTATACCGCTGTCCAAAAAGGAAGCAGTGCAACGGGAGATAGATAAGATGATCGAATGGGGAGTGATTGAAAGAAGTACGAGTCCATATAATAACGGTTTGGTCATTGTAGCAAAACGGGATGGTAGTGTGCGTATTGTGATTGACGCACGCACGTTGAATAGGGTCGTTCAACGTGAAACAGACAGACCAGAGAGTATGGAGGACATTTTGCAACGTTTTCATGACGTTAAATTCATGACTAGCCTCGATCTGACGGCTAGTTACTGGCAAATAGAACTCGAAGAAGAATCTAGGCCATACACCGCCTTCTTGTTTGCGGGCAGGTGTTATCAGTATAGAGTACTGCCGTTTGGACTTAATATATCTGTGTCCGTATTCATCAGGGCCCTAGATAAAGTGCTAGGACCGGCTTTGAGTTCAAGATTAACTGTATATGTTGACGACCTATTGTTGGCCAATGCCACTTGGCATGACCATTGTGACCTGTTAGATGAAGTTTTTAGAGCATTGCGCCGTGGCGGAATGACTCTAAACCTAAAGAAATGCGAATTTGTGAAGCAGGAACTGAAATTTTTAGGGCATGTAATTACCACTGCTGGTATTACAAAGGACCCAGAGAAACTAGAAACAATAAGGAATTGTCCTCCACCCAAGTCTAGGAAACAGTTAAAAAGTTTTCTAGGGCTAACAGGATTTTACCGTAAATTTGTAAAAGGACAAGTGTTTAATGAAGAAAATTTGAATAACCTCTTACGCAAAAACGTTCCGTTTATGTGGACTGACGGGTGTCAGGCCGCTTTCGAGAGATTAAAAGACGAGTTGTTAAGATCTAACATACTATTTCATCCTGATTTATCGCTACCCTTCCATCTGGGAACGGATTCGTCGAATTATGGGGTGGGGGTAGAACTGTTCCAAGAAGTTGGTAAAGGAGAGGATAAGGAACACCGGACGATAGCGTTCGCGAGTCGAACTTTATCATAAAGTGAGCGAAACTACACGATTTCTGAGAAAGAGTGTCTCGCTATCGTGTGGGGATTCAAAAAGTTCAAGGGTTACCTATGGGACCGTAAGGTGATTATTCATACGGACCATAAGGCGCTCACTTATCTGAAGGATTGTAAACTACTTCACGAAAGACTGACTAGGTGGTCGCTGTATTTACAGCAATTTAACTATGACATCTGTTACGTAAAAGGGACCGACAATTGCGTAGCGGATGCGCTGTCGCGTTTGCCCGAGTCTAATCAAGAGATATTGAAAGATGAGTCAGATGGAGTGGTCAAATTATACTATTTTAAAGAAGTTGAGGGACGTAAATTAATAATGAACATCTGTAAGAATCTACGTCGTCATCAGAACGAGGACGGTTGTTTAAATATGGTGAAAACCCGATATGACGAAAGGAGTCCAGAAGGAGAAAAATTAAGGAAGTATTACAAGATATACGATCATATCTTGTACATATGTAAGAGTGAAGATAGTAATATTTGGCGGGTATGCTGGCCCACCAAATACGTCACGGAAATAATTGACTACTACCATTTGGCGTATGGTCACTGTGGACCAAAGAAATGTACGGAAAAGCTGAGTGAAGTAGCGCATTTTAACAACATGTTAAAACGCGTTACTGACAGAGTGAAAACTTGCGATTTGTGTCAGAAGGTGAAGGTTACCAACTGTACGAGTCGTGGTCCTATGCAAAGTATAAGGCCTAACGACACCTTTGAATTACTGTGTGTGGACTTGTATGGACCTTTGCCCAAGTCATCAGGAAACTTCGCCTACATTTTAGTAGTGCTAGAAGCTTTTTCCAAGTTCATCAAACTATACCCGATTAGGAAAGCTACAGCCAAAGCGGTCTATAGCAAGCTTGTGAACGATTATTTTGTTCATATTGGTAAGCCCAAGGCGATTCTATCAGACAATGGGGCACAATTTACTTCTAAGTTGTGGAATGAAGGCATGGAAAGTAATGGGGTCGAGGTGATCCATATTTCAGCTTATTGTCCGGCTGGGAATCCCGCTGAGAGGTATATGCGCGAGCTAGGCCGACTTTGCCGTACCTATTGCCATCACAACCATAGGGCATGGGGCAAATATGTAGCAGTATTTGAGAGAATTATGAACACCTTGAGACATGAATCTACGGGATTTTCTCCAGAGGAAATCCTGTTGGGTGACAGAAGTAAAAGTTTAGTGGAAGAGATAATCAAATTCCCTCCACGGATTGACATTAGTATTTGTGCGAAAAAAGATCGTTTGCGAGAAGTAATGAAGCTAAAAGCCGATGCTCGCATACGTCGTCATGACGCTAAAGTGCGTTTTGCTAAGTTTGCAATCGGAGACTTAGTACTTGTAAAAGCTCATGAGAAATCGAGCGAGATAGACAATGAAATCTCTAAATTTAAGTTTGTTTATAATGGACCATATAAAGTCATTGGTATACCTCACACAAATGCTTATTGCTTAGAGTATCCAAGCTCTGGAAAACTATTAGGTATACGGAACATTGTAGACCTGAAATTGTACCAACCTAGGATTGATTAATACCACAGAATGGGTAATTTGTACAGTATGTAAAATAGAGTGTAGGATTTAACGATTTGCTAGATTGCCATGCTTTTGACTGACCAAGGTCATTAAAGAAGTTGTAATTAATAAGTAATTAATTTTGATTAATCAATTTAATTTTAATCAATTTAATCGTGATCTAATCAACTGAAAAATCCAAGCTGCTAGTTTAAGTTTTCAGCTGAGTCACAGTAGATTAAGGAATGTAAGTATGATTTTGTAAATAGCTGTAAGATCCCATAAATATGTGATTTACTAGTCATTGCCGATGTACTTAGATGCTGTTTTAAGTTTCAGGCTAGGACATTCGTGTGATGATGGACAGTGTTGAGTTATCCACTGTGATAGTGTTTATGGACTCCTTGAGATTACTCGGGAGTGAGTTTTACCGAAAGAATTCAGTGAAACGGACGTTCTGGAAATGCCGTTACAAGGGCTAGAGAGATCAAGCGTGCCGCACAGGCGGGCGCAACAATACTGGCGGGGCGGAACCGCTGTCGGCTCTTGTGCCGCTGTCGGCATTCTTTGTACTTGCGAGTACGGAAGGCGGAGTTGCTTTTCTTCCCGGACAGCTGATATGAAAGAATTCTGTTGTCAATATTTATGTTTTTGTCGATCTGCTGTATATTATTTTCTAGTTTAGCGTTAAGTGTACACTCATGACGAGAATATTAATTATGAAAAGTTTATATAAAATACGTATTCTATGTAATTAATTATTAATTTGCGTATTTTGATATACCTGTTTTCTATGACCATGTAATCTGATTAATTTTGTAAATAGTATTCCATTTCTTGATACTGCTAGGAATTTAGATTTTTAGAATAGCTAAACCATTTTCTATGTTTTCTATGAATTTTAAAATGTTGTCAACCTGTTTTATTTTGATCAAGATGACAGAGTGGAATAAGATTAGGAGTGTCTCCACTCAATTATTATCGTCTAAAAATTGGTTTATGGTTAATTAGGCGAATGCTAAATTTTGTTGATGTTTTGAGCATATGCATTTCCGCTGTTTCTTTTTTTTTTTTTTTTGGACATTTTCTGAGTCTGTTTACGTTACACGAACATCCTCAGACAATGTGGGGCACGTGTAACCCCGGAAATGCATATCCTCCTATTTCCATCTATTGTACTATAATTTGTTTTCCTTATTTTTGTTACCTGAATATATGAAATTTCTGTGTCTTTACATATTGTAATTGTTTTACTATTTGTATATATATATTTATGCATTTATGTCGATGTATAATTGGTTTGTTTCGTAAATATTATTTGTATTTTTACGCTGGGTCTTGCCTAGGGAAAACTGCTATCGAACGATTACATCGATAGGTCGTGTGAAGACTCAAAGTGTGTAGGATCTTTGGTAGTGTTAACTCTGCCGCGTGGAGCGCGGGCAGAGCTGTGGGAGTCTGGCTGGAGTAGCGAGTGGAGCAGGTGTTGTGTGACGCTCCCGCGAGTTGCCGCGCTTTCGGGGTTTGGCAGCATGTAATTGCGCTCGACTCGCGATGATAGTTTCTGACATGGTGTCGCGGACGGGAAGCGTTAGCTGGCGCACATCAAGAGCCCGTTTCGCCTGGTGACCGTGTCGAGAAGAAGGCGCGCCAACATCCAGCTTCTGCAACAGCGACGGCCGACAATGAGTGACTGTCGCCACCTCCTCGATCGACGGCTTCAAACCTTCAATCAACCAACAAGGAAGACTAAAAGCACGTAAAGTTTCAGAACTGTATGGCAGACCTCAGCTTTTCAAATTGTTCCATTTGCCTCGCAAAATTACAGCAACTTAGCATGAACCTTTGTTGCTCATTGTCCCAATTGCATTGCCAAGCAGGGTCCCTTCCTTTTCCGAAATGAACCCGAGTGTCGTTGAAATTCAAACGCCAGCATAATTCCATTTCACTGCTTTAATTTCAAAGTTCAATTTAAGTATTCATAGCTGGCTACAATAGTTAGATTACACAAGCACAAATTAAGAGTGCGAGTTTTGTTACCGTATTTTAGCTTACCTGTGACTGCAGCTCAGCTTGGTACGTACTAAATTTTACTGTTGTTAATTGTTCAGAATCGTTTAATTCAAGTTCAAAGTTAAATTGCGTAGATTCAAGTAGCTTTAGAAATGATTGTTGAGGTAGTCCAAGACTAACTGTATTTCGATGTGCTTCAGAAAGAAAGCTCACTATTAACTTCAGCCACTAAATTAACTTTCGATTTTCCGGTTTCATTAATTCTTTTGCTAAATTAAGTGTAGCGAAATTTATTACTTCTGACAAACTTTCAGTTTTCACACTACACGTGTCAACCTTCAGTTGCCACGCTTCTAGTGCTAATTATATGTGTAATAACCTTTCTTTTTCAGTTATTATAGTAATTGTCCATAGGACTGGCGACCGTAATTTCCCCCAAATCGCAAATATCTAATTACCCATAGTTGATTGTTAACGTAACGGCCGCACATTTACTTTCTTTATTAACTTTATCCCTATTTGAAAATTAATTTCCACCAGTTTCACTTACATTTTTCCTTTCATTTAGATGTAACCCTTTCCTCCCTCTTTACCGACAGGTTAACTTCGGTGACGATTGCTTTTCCAAAATTCCCATTAGGTACACGCGGTTTCAGTTTTCACTGTCATTAAGGTCGATAAGTGAGGGGGAGGTTAAACACTGATGCTACTGGAGAAACAAATAACAGTTGTTGTGGGAATACGTTAGAGATTCGACCTCTCAACTTTCTCCTGTGTAAACAAGGAGATTGAGAAAGCCAAAAGTCAGTATTATAAAATCTGCCAAACCTTCCAAAACACATTCTTTCTTGACACTGTGGATATGGACCGAGAATTCTATACCAGACATGGTTTGCATCTAAATGGGAAGGGAAAAAGTTTCATTTGTAAAAAAGTTGTGAAAATCTTGAGGAATGCTCATGGCACATCTAGCCAAGGGGCCATCCCTTTACCCCAGCCAATCCACATAGTTTCACAAAGAGCAAATCATAATCATAGAAAGTGCAGTGAAGTGTCCCAAACCATAGGAACAGCAGGTGTATCAACAGTGCCATCTGGACCAGAAGCAGCAGATAAAACATCCCCACCAACAGAAGAAGAGGAAGCAGCTACAAGTAAAATGCGTAGTGAAACAGGCATGCGAAAAATAGTGCCTCCATCCCACCTGAAAGCTCTTCTAACATCAGGCACGAGGAGGAGGAAACCACCACATTAAATGGAGCCAAATGTTTAACAGTACATATACACTCTATTATAAATAAGAAACCAGAAAATAGCCAGAGTAGAAATCTTACACAGAATGCTAATTTTGAGATGTTAGATATAAATACCAGCACTTTCTTAATGCATTTGAACATAAATGGATTAGGTACAATCAGTCATAATGGTAGAGTGAATAAAATTGATGAACTGCAGACTTTTACTCCCAGAATGCAAAAGTATTAAAATTATTTGTTTAAATGAACTATCTATCTATCTATCGCTTGTGCCTTGGTCTTCCAGTTACGCAGTATTGGCATGATTATTCGGATTTGGCAAGGTTAGTTTAAGGGGTGGCCGGATCCCCTTCCTGCCACTGCCCTGTACCTTCTGGGACGCAATTAGTGTACTCCAACTGTCTGTAACTAGTGTAATCCATGGAAAAGTACGAATGTGTTCAGATGTCTGCGAGCCATGAAACTGAGGCGAAATGTAGGGACCAGCCTGGTATTCACCTAGAGGGATGTGGAAAACACCCTAAAAACCACATGCAGGCTGGCTGGCACACTGACCGTCATAGTTAATCCACCAGGCGGATTCGATCTGGGACCTGTGCGCCTACTCGAGTCCAGGAAGCAGCGCATTAGCACTCTCAGCTAACCTGGCAGGTCTTTGTTTAAATGAACATCGGCTTACAAAAGCTGTGTGACAATTTTAAATAAGCTAAACAATTTAAGCGTAGTCTCAAGTTTCTGTAAAACAAATAGTACCCATGGAGGCTCATGCATACTTGTAAAAAACCCTTCAGAATACAAAGTGAAAGATGATTTCAATTTTGTAGATGAAGAGGGTGTATTTGAAAGCTGCTCAGTTGAATCAGAAAAACAAAATATTGTCATTATATCAGTATACAGAATTCCAGGTGTAGCAGTAACAAAATTATTTTTTCCAAAGTTAATGGATCTTTCTCAGAAAGTCAGTAACGACATAAAGAAAAGAGTTTTATCAGCCGCAGATTTCAATATAAATTTATCAAATGAAACCAGTGACTCAATGCAGAACTGATTTTTTTCACAATCTCATTAACAACCACTATTGTACTCTTGCGTTTTTGAAAGCCATATTGATTATCTGAAATTGTTTGATTTCTCTATAATTTTTTTTAATTTGTGTTACCACCACTTTTTCAAATATTTTTGAAAAAAATCTGGAGAATGGAGATTGGGCGGTAGTTCCCCCTAACCCAAAAATTAATGTTCAAAGCAAACTTCTTGGAATTCACTAGAAAAAATGTCAATACAGAAACCTGTATCGATAATATTCTAACAGATTATAATTCTATAATGCAAGGAAGCTATGTATAGATTTAGGAAATTCTGACTATTCCGCTTTGTATATTGAAATGACGAATACAAATGAACAAAGTACTAGAAAAATTTACAGCAAAAGTCAGTTTACTGTTGAAAATTTAAAACTGTTCTCCTCTAAATTAGAAGAGATGGAGTGGCAAGTCCAAAATAAGATTCCAATCTCTGTACACTTTAAAATATTTTCTGAAAAATTTTTGCATCTATTTAATAAAATATTTCCACTTAGAGTGTGCCAGACAAAAGTGTCTAATAAGCCAAATTGGATCACTGTTGGAATAAAAATATCAAGTGAAAAAAAGACAACTGAACAAGGAACTGAAATACAACAAAGACTCTATTTTAATTAACTATGTTAAACAGTATAAAAGCATATTTAAAAGGGTAGTGAAAGCAGCAAAATAAATGATTAATAATAAATACATCTCAGCTCACAGAAACAAATCAATGGCAGTATTGTCCCTCATAAAATCAGAGCTGAGGATTAGAAATGACAGCAAAGATATATCCAAAATTAAGGTGGGGAGTAAAATTGTAACATGCCCAGCTCAGATGTCAGAGTTATTTAACTCTCTTTTTTTTTATAAATGTACATAAATCAGATGTAAATGTACGTGCTTATGCAGAAAAAGTGCACTTAAGACACAAGTGAGAAAAAATTCAGCTGGGGGGGTGGGGGGGGGGGGATGGGGTGGGGTGGGAATGGCATATCTACCAAAATAGTTAAAGGAGCTGCCAGGATAATAGCTCACCTGCTTTGCTCAATAATCACTTGAAGAAGGCCACTTTCCAGATGTCCTAAAGTATGTGGAGCTGAAACCTTTGTCTAAGAAAGACTCAAGAGAAGATATGGGGAACTACCGCCCAATCTCTATTCTCCAGATTTTTTCAAAAATATTTGAAAAAGTGGTGGCAACAGAAATTAAAAGATCATAGAGAAATCAAACAATTTCAGATAATAAATATGGCTTTCAAAAACGCCAGAGTGCAATAGTGGCTGTTAATGAGATTGTGAAAAAAATCAGTTCTGCCTTAAACAAGTCGAGAAAAATTGCAGGATTTTTCTGTGACCTCACAAAAGCATTTTATTATGTAAACCATCACTTACTCCTGAATAAAATGGAGAGATACAGCATTGGGGGTTATGCTTTAGAGTGGTTTAGATCAAACCTCAAGAACAGAAAAAAGGGTAGTTATATCATAAAGTAAGGGAAATCCCTTCTCTGAATGGATGATGATTTCGCAAGGGATTCCTCAAGGCTCAGTTCTGGATCCAATTTTGTTTTTACTTTGTATAAATGATCTACCCCTGAACACATATTCACACTCAGTTTTATTCGCTGTTGATACTTCTGCCCTTGTTGAAATCAGTGACCCCAAACAAATTCCTTCAACTGTGACAAAACTATTAGACTATTTCGAAAACTGATTCCAACTAAATGGGCTAAAATTGAATGTTGGGAAAACACATTACTGCAGTTTAAAAATAAAGACTCTAAGGTAAAAGAATTCCACATTAATCATAGAGACCAAGTACTGAAAGAAGCGGACTGTGTTAAATTTTTAGCCACGCATTTGGACCACAATCTATCCTGGTCTTCACATATAAAGTATTTAGCAAGTAAATTAAACAGCCTGACATTTATAATGAAGATTCTGTCATATTCAACTAGGATGGAGACAAGAAAAATAGTTAACCATAGCTACTTTGAATCAGATATGAGGTATGGCATTATGTTTTGGCGAAGTACAGGAAAAATGACTAAAATCTTAAAATTACAAAAAACTGTTGTTAGGGCAGCAGCAGCCTTTTCAGTAGTTGCAGGGGCAACAGTCTGGATGATTGACTGATCTGGCCTTGTAACGCTAATCAAAACGGCCTTGCTGTTGTGGTACTGCGAACGGATCAAGGCAAGGGGAAACTACAGGCGTAATTTTTCTCGAGAGCATGCAGCTTTACTCTGTGATTAAATGATGATGGCATCCTCTTGGGTAAAATATTCCGGAGGTAAAATAGTCCCCCATTCGGATCTCCGGGCGGGGACTACTCAAGAGGAAGTCGGTATCAGGCGAAAGAAAACTGGCGTTCTATGGATCAGAGCGTGGAATGTCAGATACCTTAATCGTGCACGTAGGTTAGAAAATTTAAAAAGGGGAATGGATAGGTTAAAGTTATATATAGTGGGAATTAGTGAAGTTCGGTGGCAGGAGGAACAAGACTTTTGGTTAGGTGAATACAGGGTTATAAATACAAAATCAAATAGGGGTAATGCAGGAGTAGGTTTAATAATGAATAAAAAAATAGGAGTGCGGGTAAGCAACTACAAACAGCATAGTGAACGCATTATTGTGGCCAAGATAGACACAAAGCCCACGCCTACTACAGTAGTACAAGTTTATATGCTAAGTAGCTCTGCAGATGATGAAGAAATTGTTGAAATGTATGATGAGATAAAAGAAATTATTCTGGTAGTGAAGGGAGATGAAAATTTAATAGTCATGGGTGACTGGAACTCAAGAGTAGGAAAAGGAAGAGAAGGAAACGTAGTAGGTGAATATGGATTAGGGCTAAGAAATGAAAGCGGAAGCCACCTGGTAGAATTTTGCACAGAGCATAACTTAATCATAGCTAACACTTGGTTCAAGAATTGTAAAAGAAGGTTGTATACCTTTATGAGATCCTGAATCGGATATAATGTTTTACAGACCTTCTCAAACCTTTAAGGGTAGCAACAATTGTTCTACATGTGACTGCGGATTATATTGATGAATGTATTACAAAATTTTCTTACTTTGCATCCGGTCGTCAGTTGCAACACGTGGAATCATTTTCTGGAGCACTGTGCCACGCAGATACAAAGTATTCATCGCACAAAAACGTGCCATGTGGATGATATCTGGTATCCATCTTGAAACTTCGCAGGGGCAACTATTTAAAAAATTACCCATACTAAGCACAGCACCACAGTACATCTACTCTCTTACTTTTTTTATTTTATCCATTCCAAAATTTCTGTGAAAGCCCGCGACTATAAAAAAATTGTTTGTTTGTAAATAGACGGAAATAAGTATTTTGTAACTAACATATAAGCAAATAATGGATCGTTGCACACAAAAAGTACCCTCTGCACTGAAGAGCAGTATACATACAAGGTGGACTATCTGTAGCATCATCTCTGTTGACTGCAGTAAAATATCTTTGTTTGTTTTGAAAATTTGTGTTTTTACTATGTACTCTGGATAGCAAATGGTGCCAGTGATGTTATATGTGTGTGAGTTTCTGCATATGTGGACTACATGAAAACCGTAAATAGTCTGAAAAGTTCTTTCCAAATTGGCCATTAAATATTGTATAGGGTGTATCTGGAATGAATGTATAAAATGAGAGGACTGGTAGAGTGGGTCATGTAAAGCATATTTCTCATAGCAACTCGTGCCCATATCCCTTAGCGTTCGGTGCTAGGCGTCGTCGAAACGCGTCGCGGGCCGCCAGCAGGGTAGGCATACAACATGACATCCGAGCCGTCACGGTAGCAGGTCTGCGGGGAAACGTTTCCAGCGTATTTGTGGTATCAATGTAAATGAGAAGCCAGGGTGAAGTTGTATAACCTTTATTTGAAAACAGTCACAAGAACTGCTCGAAATTACGCCCTCCTGCTTGAATACACGCCGTGCAGAGTCGCTGGAGTGACGGTCGCACTCTTTCAAACATTCCTGGCAAAGCGGAAATTGGATCAGAGACTTCCATAATGGGCGGTATCAGCTCTTCATCAGTCTGCATAGGTGTTTCATAGACAACAGATTTCAGGTGGCCCCACAAGGAAAAATCCTTGGGCGTCAAGTCAGGGGAGCGTGCAAGTCATGCCACCGGCACACTGGGCCCTATTCAGTTCTCATCAGGGGTTTCATCCAAATTCATTCGTACTGCATGAACGAAGTGTGCAGATGCACCATCGTATTGGTGCCACATTCGCCGTCGCACGTTGAGTGGAACATGTTCCAACAATTGTGGCAGAGTTTCTCGTAAAAATATGAAGTACGAGGGCTATTCGGAAAGTAAGGAACGACAGGTTGCGAAATGGAAACCACAGTGAAAATCAAAACTATTTTATTTGTAATACAACTTCCAGCTACTTATCTCCATAGTCGCCGATCTGACTTAGACGTTTGTCGTAGCGTTGTATCAACTTTCCAATATCCTCGTTATAGAAGGCAGCCGCCAGTGCTTTCCGCCAATTCTCTACGCTCGCCTACAGCTCGTTGTCTGTGCCAAAACGTTATCTTCACAGCCAACAGTTCATGTGAGCAGAGATGAAACTCAGAGGGAGTCAACTACGGGCAGTTTTGTGGGTAATCAAACATTACCAATTGGAAACGATGCAGGAGCATCTTCAAAGCCCCTGCATAATGCGGCTGAGAATTGTCTTGAAGAAGAAAACGCACGACAGTTATGTAACGTAGGCTGCATAGCTTCAGGCGAAATTTCTCGCCAGGCCCTCGTACTTGGCGGGGGACACTATTGTTCTAGGTATCTTTGTGTGCTCCCTGTGTGCTCAGAACTAAAAATGTCGATGTAACGCGATCGATAGGCATACTAGAGACACTGTCCAACATACCTGTGCAAAACTTCATCGGATTTTCACTGCGGTTTCCATTTCGCGACCGATCGTTCCTTACTTTCCGAATAATCCTCATATCTGTTTGCGTTCTGTCGCTGGGGCAACATGTACGGACCGACCAGATTTAGCCTGCCAAGCCGGCCCAAATGTTTACAATGAATGAGTCTTGATGACCACGAACAAAGGAGGCGTGAGGATTTTCCCGTGCCCACACGTGTTGATTGTGTAAATGAACATAGTCTCTTGTATGAAGAATGCCTCACCCTTAAAAGAAGTACACAGTTCGGAGAGTCCCGTTGAATGGCATACCTTTGCAAAAACCACTGGCAGAATTCAATTCGACATGGAAAATCGTCTGACTTAAAAGCGCGAACCTTCTAAGGGCAGTAGAGGTGCAAATCTTCCCCATGCAACACACGCCAAATTGTGGAATGGCTTACATCTATTTCCCGTGCAATACGCCGCCAGCTTATGAGGCTGTGTTTCCCTGCAGCGCGAACACCTCCTCTTCCAGCCCTGGTGCACGCACTGTGCGTTGAGACCACGTTCGTTAGACCTTCGCACCTGTAACTCGGAATGAATACACCGGGTTTCGAAGGAAACTATGAATGCATATGTGCCACTACGAGAACGTGCCAAGTGGTAAACGTACCTCAATTGAACCTGTCTCTCGTAGGGACCCGTGGATGGCAATAAATTTGTATGGATCTGGCAGTCGACGATTCGGAGACCGTCGAACATACACTACTGGCCATTAAAATTGCTACACCACGAAGATGACGTGCTACAGACGCGAAATTTAACCGACAGGAAGAAGATGCTGTCATATGCAAATGATTAGCTTTTCAGAGCATTCACACAAGGTTGGCGCCGGTGGCGACACGTACAACGTGCTGACGTGACGAAAGTTTCCAACGGATTTCTCATACACAAACAGCAGTTGACTGGCGTTGCCTGGTGAAACGTTGTTGTGATGCCTCGTGTAAGGAGGAGAAATGCGTACCATCACGTTTCCGACTTTGATAAAGGTCGGATTGTAGCCTATCGCGACTGCGGTTTATCGTATCGCGACATTGCTGCTCGCGTTGGTCGAGACCCAATGACTGTTAGCAGAATATGGAATCGGTGGGTTCAGGATCGTAATGCGGAACGCCGTGCTGGATCCCACCGGCCTCGTATCACTAGCAGTCGAAATGACAAGCATCTTACCCCCATGGCTGTAACGGATCGTGCAGCCACGTCTCGACCCTGAGTCAACAGATGGGGACGTTTGCAAGACAACAACCATCTGCACGAACAGTTCGACGACGTTTGCAGCAGCATGGACTATCAGCTCGGAGACCATGGCCGCGGTTACCCTTGACGCTGCATCATAGACAGGAGTGCCTGCGATGGTGTACTCAACGACGAACCTGGGTGCACGAATGGGAAAACGTCATTTTTCGGATGAATCCAGGTTCTGTTTACAGCATCATGATGGTCGCATCCGTGTTTGGCGACACCGCGGTGAACGCACATTGGTTGCGTGTCTTCGTCATCGCCACACTGGCGTTTCACCCGGCGTGATGGTATGGGGTGCCATTGGTTACACGTCTCGGTCACCTCTTGTTCGCATTGACGGCACTTTGAACAGTGCTCGTTACATTTCAGATGTATTACGACCCGTGGCTCTGCCTTTCATTCGATCCCTCCAAAACCCTACATTTCAGCTGGATAATGCACGACCGCATGTTGCAGGTCAATTTACGGGCCTTTCTGTATACAGAAAATGTTCGACTGCTGCCCCGGCCAGCGCATTCTCCAGATCTTTCACCAATTGAAAACGTCTGGTCAAGGGTGGCCGAGCAACTGGCTCATCACAATACGCCAGTCACTACTCTTGATAAACTGTGGTATCGTGTTTAAGGTGCACGGGCAGCTGTACCTGTAGACGCCATCCAAGTTCTGTTTGCCTCAATGTCCAGGTGTGTCAAGGCCGTTATTACGGCCAGAGGTGGTTGTTCTGCGTACTGATTTCTCAGGATCTATGCACCCAAATTGTATGACAATGTAATCACATGTCAGTTCTAGTATAATATATTTGTCCAATGAATACCCGTTTATCACCTGCAGTTCTCCTTGGTGTAGCAATTTTAATGGCCAGTAGTGTACTAACACTGGGCAGCGTGAGCATTTCCATTCGCCGCCCCTTAAGCATAATGCTAGTCTGCGGTTTCCTCCTAAGAATAGAGCTCCATTTCCTGTCCGCTCCACACAATAACAAACACAATACTGTCCCCATTTCATGACAAATTGACACAAGGTGGACCAGACTCCACAGTGTGCGCAGATGCTGTCCTCCACGCAACGCCTATCAAACAGGAATTTGCAGAGCCAAACGCAACTCGTTCACGTCCCAGTAAGAGGCCGAAAACCCGTACTGCTGGTCGGCCCCTGTGGCCGAGCGGTTCTAGGCACTTCAGTCCGGAACCGCACTGCTGCTACGGTCGCAGGTTCGAATCCTACCTCGGGCATGCATAGATGTGTGTGATGTCCTTAGGTTAGTTAGGTTTAAGTAGATCTAAGTCTAGGGAACTGATGAGCTCAGATGTTAAGTCCAATAGTACTTAGAGCCATTTGAACCATTTCGAACGTAGTGCTGTCCCGCTTGGAATATCCGCAATCATGTCGACTAGAGCGTTTGCGTACTTTTACCTTGTTATGACAAATACATCGAAATCGTTGCCTTGCAGATCTGCTACCACAACGGCTTGGATGGTGTGTTGTGTGTCTAGCCTCTTGGTAGCGCGCGACGCCGTCCAACGACGCCTAGCGCCGTACGCGAAGGGTGCGGACCTGGATTGATGTGTGAAATATGCTTGTTATGACCTACTCTACCAACTCTCTCATTTTCTACATTCATTTCAGATACACCCTATATTTACGTCTTGTTGTTACTGTTGTGATCTTCAGTCCTGAGACTGGTTTGATGCAGCTCTCCATGCTACTCTATCCTGTGCAAGCCTCTTCATCTCCCAGTACCTACTGCAGCCTACATCCTTCTGAATCTGCTTAGTGTATTCATCTCTTGGTCTCCCTCTACGATTTTTACCCTCCACGCTGCCCTTCAGTACTAAACTGGTGATCCCTTGATGCCTCAGAACATGTCCTACCAACCGATCCCTTCTTCTGGTCAAGTTGTGCCACAAACTCCTCTTCTCCCCAATCCTATTCAATACCTCCTCATTAGTTATGTGATCTACCCATCTAATCTTCAGCATTCTTCTGTAGCGCCACATTTCGAAAGCTTCTATTCTCTTCTTGTCCAAACTATTTATCGTCCAGGTTTCACTTCCATACATGACTACACTCCATGCTAATACTTTCAGAAACGACTTCCTGACACCTAAATCTATACTCGATGTTAACAAATTTCTCTTCTTCAGAAACGGTTTCCTTGCCATTGCTAGTCTACATTTTATATCCTCTCTACTTCGACCATCATCAGTTATTTTGCTCCCCAAATATCAAAACTCATTTACTACTTTAGGCGTCTCATTTCCTAATCTAATTCCCTCAGCATCACCCGACTTAATTCGACTACATTCCATTATCCTCGTTTTGCTTTTGTTGATGTTCATCTTATATCCTCCTTTCAAGACACTGTCCATTCCGTTCAACTGCTCTTCCAAGTCCTTGACGTCTTTAGATAGCCTGAAAAATCATGTAATATATCACATGCACCTGAGGTACAGGCAGGATTAACCCCATTTCGCTCAATGCTAAGGTTTCCAATACTGGAGAGCCTTTGCAATGCTGATCCGTGTTTGGGAGGGGAATAGCAGTCGTCTGTGAAGTGAACTGGATCTTGATTGGGTAGGGAGACATACTAGGGCAATCCGTGTATCTGTGGCGCAGTGGACAGGGCACTTTGTGGTGTTCCCCCTGAAATTTTGCATAAGCAACTGGTCGGATCGGGGCGCTGGCACAGATTTTAATTCATTGCTTCAGCCCACATCATTATCGTAAACAGTAAAATCGTTACTGGCAGCAGGAAAAGCCTTTTTATAAAGAAATCCAAAGGTAGCATTCATGAATATCGCACTAGGGACAAAAAGTAACCTCCACTATCCACAACTTAGCCTTATTCTTGCACATAAAGGAGCAAAATATGCAGCCAGGCAAGTACACTGTCTGACAAAAAAAGTAAAATTGAGTCAAATTTACAAAGGACTTGCCAGTGTGTGGCCAATGCTAAGTAGGACGTTGCACCGCTTCTAGCCTGCTTGCATGCACTGATTCGATGGGGAAGGTTGACTTAAAGCCGGTGTATCCTCCCGTGAGGCAATGTGACTCACGACAGCTTGATATCCTGGATACGGGCTCTGGGGCAGGGTTGTCGTACATTGGGTAATGAATGAGTGAACAAACGAACGAACGAGGTGTATGATGGAGTCACCGGAAACCACATGAATCAGCAACGTGCAACTGACAACCAGGCAAAGTTTTAGTTTCGATGCGTAATTTAGGTTTGTTCCAAGTTTCTATTTTCATTCATATGGGAGATATAGCGTTGCGAAGTCGGAGAAATGTTTTTGAAACACCCTGTACGTTGTGGTGCTGGTGGATCCAGTGAGTTCGGAGACAGGGACGTTGCATGTCAGCAGGGAACTGTTCATACTGGTGGAGGCTCTGTAGTGGTATGGGCGTGTGCGTTTGGAGTGATGTGGGACCTTTGATACGTCTAGATATGACAGGTGACATGTACGTAAGCATCCTGTCTGATCACCTGCATCCATGTCCATTGTGAATTCCGACGGAATTGGCCATTTCCAGCAAGACAATGCGACACCCCACACCTCCAGAATTGCTACAGAGTGACTTCAGGAACACTCTTCCGAGTTTAAACACTTCTGCTGGCCACCAAACTCCCTTGACACGAACATTACTGAGCATATGTGGGATGCCTTGCAACGTGCTGTTCAGAAGAGATCTCCACCCCCTCGTACTCTTATGGACAGCCCTGCAGTATTCATGGTGTCAATTCCCTCCAGCACTACTTCAGACATTAGTCGAGTCCATGCCACGTCGTGTTGCGGCACTTCTGCGTGCTCGCGGGGGGCCCTACACAATATTAGGTAGGTGTACCAGTTTCTTTGGCATTTCAGTGTAGTAATGAAATATAACAGATGTGTAAGGGCCTTTAGCGCTCTAGACCTATTGTGGATCGTTTCGGTGGCGAGTTCCCTGGAAGCAGCCTTGTGAGGACCGGACGTGGTGAGAGGAGAAAGCGACTGTGAAGTTAGCACATGACGTCACGCGAAGAAGGCTTGGGCCATTGCAAAACAGTATAACGAAAGGAAGCCGTTACTAAAGTATGTCACAACACAAAGGGATACATAATTTTAAAGATATTGGAAAGGAAATCATTTTGACGAACTGCAATCGGAAGATCATTGAAGTCGGGATCTGTTGTTATGCTGGAAGATGTGATGGATATTTCTATACATTGGTGTGGAAAACTTAAAGTCTGTAGCGTAATGTCTGTGTGTAGTGTAACTGTAACGTGTTGCACGAAAACGTCTTATAAACAAATAATGGTTAATTATTTTTAGAACAGATCTTGTTACAATCTTTTAAACAGTAAAAACGTTAATACAGACTTATTACACCCAACACTCCGGTGTGCTAAATAATTAATTATAATTATTTCCTTTTATTGAAGTTACGTTATTGTGGAGATGTGTTATTACAGACTAAAGCAAAAGCAACATACGAACATCAGGGGTTGAAAGTTCAGGGTTCGTATGTACGTGTATTTCTTAGTAGCACACTGGTTTGTCAATTTTTATTGCATGAAGCATATTTAGTTACATCTTTCTCTGTGTTAAAAATTACGTACTCTATATTTGTGGCCCAGTACGGCAAAATTTATACCAGAAAATGAAAATAATGGCAGAGATGCTTTATTTCTTTCATAAATGCGTAAATTGAACAAATTGTCTTAATAATACATGGACTGGAAGAGCCGTGATTACCAAACATAGTTGTACCGACCGTAATGTGCTCACAACAATAGCGTAAGATCGCAACTAATAGAACTTTCAATGACTGCAGGAAATGACACATTTCTTCTATAAATAAATGATGATTTCAGTAGTAAGAAATAACATATTGTATTCTGAAAACGATTTAGATTATTGCAGTTACTATAGACCTCTGAGAACGGAACGTGGGAAGAGCGTGTATAGCTATGTTAGCCGTACTACTCGAAAAGGAACAGTGTCTTCTTTTTCAACAGACAAACGAAAATCAACAGAGTATAGATCGTCTTCTTCACTCATTATCTATACAGATAACAAATCACGCTTATTGTCTTTGTCTTTTTCACTCGATGCACTTCAAGTGAAAAAATGTTAATGCGTTTCACATTTTATAGAAAATCGTTAAGCCCTTTTTTCAAGTTTATACACAAGGAAAAATACGGCAGAGGCGGCACAGGACGAAAGTAACTTTCGCATGATGTGCCACTGCCAGGCAACATAGTTCGATGAAACTTGGACCGTACATACAAAGAACTGCTACAGTATAGTACGGAAGACGACTGCAGTCAATTTGCAATGAGGCGAACGGAAATGACACTTTTATTCAAAGAAAATCATTACACGGAAGTCACCGAGATTCATGCGGTCCCCTTACGAAAGACGAGACATGGCTCTTAATAGTGTGCGTTAGCATCGCGGACGGCAACGTGCTCTCCTGCTGACCACGATGTTGATAGCGAGTTCTTGTGGCAGGGCATTCTGTTCCTCCCCAGCGCGGTTGATGGTCGTTGGTGAATGTGATTATACGGCACTACGTCTCCCCAACGCATCCCGCACATGATCGGTGGGATTTAAGACGGGGTAACGAACAGGCCAGTCCACTGGCCGAACATCCTCTCGTTCTAGGAGCTCCTGCAGCTACATCTACATGGATACTCTGCAAGTCACATTTAAAGCTATGTGATCAAAAGTATCCGGACACCTGGCTGAAAATGATTTACAAGTTCGTGGCACTCCCCATCGGTAATGCTGGCATTCAGTATGGTTTTGGTCCTCCCTTAGCCTTGATGACAGCTTCCATTCTCGCACTCATACGTTCAGTCAGGTGCTGGAAGGTTTCATCGTGAATGGCAGCCCATTTTTTTACGGAGTGCTGCACTGAGGAGAGGTATCAATGTCGGTCGGCCTGGCACGAAGTCGGTGTTCCAAAACATGCCAAAGGTGTTCAATAGGATTCAGGTCAGGACTCCGTTCAAGCCAGTCCACTACAGGGATGTTATTGTCGTGTAACCACTCCGCCACAGGCCGTACATTATGAACAGGTCCTCGATCGTGTTGACAGATGCAATCGCTATCTCTGAATTGCTATTCAACAGTGGGAAGCAAGAAGGTGCACAAAACAGCAATGTAGGCCTGTGTTGTGTTAGTGCCACGCAAAACAAGGGGTGTAAGCCCCCTCCACCAGAAACACGACCACATAACACCACCGCCTCTGAATTTTACTGTTGGCACTACACACGCTGGTATATGACATTCACTGGGCATTCGCCATACCCACAACCTTCCTCGGATTGCCACATTGTGTACCGTGATTCGTCACTCCATACAACGTATTTCCACTGCTCAATCGTCCAACGTTTACACTTCTTGCACCAAGCCAGGCGTCGTTTGGCATTTACCAGCGTGACGTGTGGCTCTTGAGTAGCCTATCGACCATGAAATCCAAATTTTCTCACCTCCCGCCTAACTGTCTTAGTAGTTTCAGTGGATCCTGATGCAGTTTGGAATTGCTGTGTGATGGTCTGAGTATATATCTGCCTATTACGCATTGCGAACCTCTTCAACTGTCGGCGATCTGTCAGTCAACAGTCGAGGTCGGCCTGTACACTTTCATGGTGTACGTGTCCCTTCACGTTTCCACTTCCCTATCACATCGGAAAAGTGGACCTAGGGATGTTTAGGAGTGTGGAAATCTCACGTACAGACGTATGACACAAGTGACACCCCGTCACCTGACCACGTTCGAAGTCCGTGAGTTTCGCAGAGCGCCCCATTCTGCTCTCTCACGATGTCGAATGACTACTGAGGTCGCTGATATGGAGTACCAGGCAGTAGGTGGCAGCACAATGCACCTAATGCGAAAAACGTATGTTTTTTGGGTTTCTGAATAGTTCTGATCACATAGTGTAAGTGTCTGGCAGAGGGTTCACCGAACCACCTTTACAATTATCTATTATTCTAATCTCCGCATAGCGCGCAGAAAGCACGAACACCTACATCTTTCCGTACGAGCTCTGATTTCCCTTATTCTGTCGTGGTGATCGTTCCTCCCTACGTAAGTCGTGTGAACAAAATATTTTCGCATTTGGAGGAGAAATTTGGTGATTGAAATTTCGTGAGAAGATTCCGTCGCAACGAAACACTCCTTTCTTTTAATGATGTCCAGCCCAAATCCTGTATCATTCCAGTGAGACCGTCTCCCATATTTCGCGATAATACAAAACGTGCTGCCCTCCTTTGAACTTTTTCGATATCAATCCTATCTGGTAAGGATCCCACACCGCGCTCTTAAAAGAGGACGAACAAGGGTAGTGTAGGCAGTCTCCTTAGTACATCTGTTATATTTTCTAAGTGTCCTACCAATAAAATGCAGCCTTCCCCACATCATTTTGTATGTGTTCCTTCCAACTTACGTTGTTCGTAATTCTAACTCCTAGGCACTTAGTTGAATTTGCGGACTTTAGATTTGACTGATTTATCGTGTAACCGAAGTTTAACGGGTACCGTTTACCACTCATGGATATAACCACACACTTTTCATTATGTAGGGTCAATTGCCAATTTTCTCACCATACAGATATCTCTTCTAAATAGTTTTTCAATTCTTTTTACTCTTCTGATGACCTTGCTAGTCGATAAACGACAGCGTCATCTGCAGACAACCTAAGACGGTTGCTCAGATTGCCTCCAAAAATGTTCAAAGGTGTGTGAAATCTTATGGGACTTAACTGCTAAGCTCATCAGTCCCTAATCTTACACACTACTTAACCTAAATTACCCTAAGGACAAACACACACACACCCATGCCCGAGGGAGGACTCGAACCTCTGCTGGGACCAGCCGTACAGTCCATGACTGCAGCGCCCCTGACCGCTCGGCTAATCCCGCGCGGCTTAGATTGTCTCCCAATTCGTTTATATAGATAAGAAACAGCGTTACCTTGCGGAACGCCATAAATCACTTGTGTCTTACTCGAAGAATTTCCGTCGGTCACTACGAACTGTGACCTCTCTGACAGGAAAACACGATTCCAGTCACATAACTCCTATAAGTACGCAATTTCACTACAAGCCGCCTGTGTGGTACAGTGTCAAAACCCTTCCGGAAACCCAGACATACGGAAAGATTTTGAAATCCCTTCTGAATACCACTCAACACTTCACGCGAGTAAAGCGCTGGTTGTGTTTGACAAGAACGATGTTTTCTGAATCCGTGTTGACTGTGTGTCAATAGTCCGTTTTCTTCGAGGTAATTCATAATGTTCGAACACAATATATGTTCGAAAATCCTGCTGCATAAAGACGTTAATGATATGGGCCTGCAATTTAGTGGATTACACCTACTACCTTTCTTGGATATTGGTGCGTCCTGTGCAACTTTCCAGTCTTTGGGTTCGGATCTCTCATAGAACGAATGGTTGTATCTGATTGTCGAGTATGGAGCTGTTAGCCCGCCGGGTTAGCCGTGCAGTCTAACGCACGTCTTTCCGGGCGGAAAGGAGCGCCTGGTCCCCGGCACGAATCCGCCCGGCGGACTTGGGTTTAGGTCCGGTGAGCCGGCCTGTCTGTGGATGGTTTTTAGGCGGTTTTCCATCTGCCTCGGCGAATGCGGGCTGGTTCCTCTTATTCCGCCTCAGCTACACTATATCGGTGATTGCTGCGCAAACAAGTTCTCCACGTACGCGTACACCACGATTACTCTACCACGCAAACATAGGGGTTACACCCGCCTGGTGTGAGACGTTCCGTGGGGGGGGGGGGGGGGGGGGGCGAACCACAGAATAACCCTGAAAAAGTGGTTCGGTGTGGGGCGGTGGAGGGGTGAAGTGGACTGCGGTAGTCGTCGTGGGGTTGTGGACCACAGCGGCTACGGCGGGGACGGATCCTCTCCGTCGTTTCTAGGCCCCAGTTAACATGCAATACAATACATACAATACAATGGAGCTGTTGCATCAGAATACTCTGAAAGGAACCTAATTGGAATACGGTGTGCACTGTTTGCGCATTGTCATCTATAAAAATGAAATCAGGGCTGAACATACCCCTGAATAATGACATTGATCGGTGAGTTTACCAAGTACAGAAATTTGGAGATCAGTACGACCATGCATCAACGTGTCTCCTCACACCGCAACACCTGGACCAGCAAAACGATCGTGTTCAGCAGTCTTCTTCGTACTCTCACGTGGGGCTACAGGTGGGAACACATGATGCACTCGGGGACATTATCGTTTTGGGTGAGGGGAAGCATAATGTTGCTTGGGGACCGCCATAACTTGGAATATGGCACGCTCACCAGTCAACGTTACTGTAACACTTTACTCCTTCCCCATGCATGCCTTTTCGGGCGAGCGTGCTGCCGTGATTTCATTTTTATGGATTACAAAGCCACTTAAATCCCATCGAGCACGTGAGGGATGCGTTTAGGAGACCTACTGTAGCACGTCCATATGCACCATCCAGCAGGTGTCAACCCCATGGTGGACGAATGGAACGCCCTACCACAAGAAGTCCTTCCCAACCTTGGCCAGCGTGCGAACACCACGCAGAGCATGCATCTCCGTCCATGGGTGATCACCCGCATTAATAAGAACCATGTCCCGCCTTTTGTAATACCCACAGGACCAACATAAATCGCGGTGGCTTCAATGTAGTTACTCTCTTTAAATAAAAGACTCTTACCTGTTCGTCTCATTACGTATTTATTTACGTTACCTTTTGTACTGTACTATACTGTAGCAATTCTTTCTGTGTGTGGTCCAAGTTTCATAGAGCTACACTATGTGATCAAAAGTATCCGGACACCTGGCTGAAAATGATTTACAAGTTCATGGCGCCCTCTGTCGGTAATGCTGGAACTGAATATTATGTTGGCCCACCCTTAGCCTTGATGACAGCATCCATTCTCACTGGCATACGTTCAGTCATATGCTGGAAAGTTTCTTCGGGATTGGCAGCCCATTTTTTACGGAGTGCTGCAATGAGGAGGGTATCGATGTCGGTCGGTGAGGCCTGGCACGAAGTCGGTGTTCCAAAACATCCCAAATGTATTCTATAGGATTCAGGTCAGAACTCTGTGCAGGCCAGCCCATTACAGGGATGTTATTGTCGTGTAACCAGTCCGCCACAGGCAGTGCGTTATGAACAGGTGTTCGATGGTGTTGAAAGATGCAATAGCCATCCCCGAATTGCTCTTGAACATTGGGAAGCAAGAAGGTGCTTAAAACATCAATGCAGGCGTGTGCTGTGATAGTGCCACGCAAAACAAGGGGTGCAAGCCCCCACCACCGGCGGCTGATGACCTCATAAGTTGAGTCCCATAGTGCTCAGAGCCATTTAAACCATTTTGAAGCCCCTCCACGAAAAACACGACCACATCATAACACCACCGCCTCCGAATCTTCCTGTTGGCACTACACACGCTGGCATATGACGTTCACCGGGCATTCCCCATTCCCACACCCTTCCATCGGATTGCTACATTGTGTACCGTGATTCGTCACTCCACACAACGTTTTTCCACTGCTCAATCGTCCAACGTTTACACTTCTTACACCAAGCCAGGCGTCGTTTAGCATTTACCAGCGTGACGTGGGGCTCATGAGTGGCCAATCGACCACGAAATTCAAGTTTTCTCACCTCCCGCCTAACTGTCATAGTACTTGCAGTGGATCCTGATGCAGTTTGGAATTCCTGTGTGATGGTCTGAATATATATCTGCCTATTACACATTACGACCCTCTTCAACTGTCGGCGGTCTGTCAGTCAACAGACGAGGTCGGCCTGTACGCTTTTGTGCTGTACGTGTGCCTACACGTTTCCACTTCCCTATCACATCGGAAAAGTGGACCTAGGGATGTTTAGGACTGTGGAAAACTCGCATACAGACGTATGACACAATTGACGACCAGTCACCTGACCAGGTTCGAAGTCCGTGAGTTCCGCAGAGCGGCCCATTCTGCCCTCTCACGATGTCGAATAACTACTGAGGTCGCTGATATGGAGTACCTGGCAGTAGATGGCAGCACAATGCACCTGATGCGAAAAACCGTATATTTTTGGGGTGTCCGGATACTTTTGATCACATAGTGTACGTTACTTAGCAGTGACACAGCATGCGAAAGTTACCTTCGACCTTAAGTTTTGCACACGAGTGAACTGTTTTCAATACAAAGACATCAAAATTGCTCTACGATTGAAGGCGTTTTCAAGCGAAGCGAACGCGCAGTTGAACGGCTTGGCTGAAGCATTTGGACCGTCTGTACCAGCGTGTTTTGTGGAATATGTAATTGTAATTGAATGTAATAAAATCCCTGTTATATCACAAATGAAAAGCACATCGATCATAAATTACTGATCCATGAAAATCTTGAGTTTTTTCGCTGTGATGTGTTACACTAAGTGATTTCACTAAAAAACAATAAATTTTAATGTACGAGGGTCCAGAACGAAATTTTCACTCGGCTGCAGAGTGAAAATTTCATTCTAGAAACATCCCCTAGGCTGTGGCTAAGCCATGTCTCCGCAATATCCTTTCTTCCAGGAGCGCTAGTTCTGCAAGGTATGCAGGAGAGCCTCTGCGAAGTTTGGAAGGTAGGAGACGAGGTACTGGCGGAATTAAAGCTGTGAGGACGGGGCGTGAGTCGTGCTTGGGTAGCTCAGTTGGTAGAGCACTTGCCAGCGAAAGGCAAAGGTCCCGAGTACGAGGGTCGTTCTGAAAATAATTTCTCCTATTTATTTTTGTGATGACTCTGAATGTCCGCGCCAGAAAGTGTTGGTGTTGTGCTAATACTTGAACTTTCCTCCTTCGTTTGCAGGTGGCTCCGTTGTTCTGTGGTAGTTGCCACCAGCAAAGGAGTGTTCCAAAATGGGGTCTGTTATGGACGCGCGTATAAAACAGCGATGTATGAGTGAATTCCTCACTGCTGAAGAAATTGGTCTGATTGAAATCCATCGACGCTTGCTAAAGGTGTATGGAGACGATAAAACAGACGCGAGGTGACGGGTACAGCATTTACAAGGTGGTGAAGAGGGTGGGCATGAAAAGCCACAGCCCGGTCGACCCTGCACAGCTGTCCTTCCTCGCAATGAAGAAGGTCTTGATCAATTCATCCGTGCTCACCGGCGGATAACGACCAGGGAATTGTGTGCAAAGCTGAACGTCGGGTGTAATGCCTTGGGAACGATGTTGAAACATCTTGGTTATCGCAAAGTGTGTGCGAGATGAGTCTCTCAGATGTTTGCAGAAGAACAATAAACTCATGGAATGGAAATTAGTCGGGACCTGCTGGATCAATATGAAGCTGAAGGTGACAGTTTTCTGAATAGCATCGTCACCGTTGATGAGACGTGGTGTCACCACTACGAGTCGGAATCCAAAAGACAGTCCACGGAATGGCGACATGCGAATTCTCCGTCAAAGAAGAAATTCTAGACACAGCCGTCTGCAGTCAAAGTGGTGTGCACAGTCTTCTGGGATAGCCAAGGTGTTGTTCTTTTGGATGCCCTGGAGCCCGGAGAAACTATCAATTCAGCACGCTACAAGACGACACTGACGAAGATGGAAGCCCGGATTGTGGTTGCTCTGCGAAGAATATTACATTAATTGCGAATTTGGCTCTTAATCAGAAATCTCGTAAGTGCACAAATCAACAGACAAATATCAGTAGCTGAGCCACCCGGGGTAGCCGCGTGGTCTGAGGCACCTTGTCACGGTTCGCGCGGCTACCCCCGTCGGAGGTTCGAGTCCTCCCTCGGGCATGGGTGTGTGTGTGTGTGTCGTCCTTAGCGTAAGTTACTTTAAGTTAGATTGAGTAGTGCGTAAGCTTAGGGCCGATGACCTCAGCAGTTTGGTCCCCTAAGACCTTACCACAAATTTCCAACTTTCCAAAAAGCCCGAATTTCCAGGGTAAGGCCAGAGAAGAAGACTAACTTTCGCCTGCAACATCATAGCGCCAGGCCCCACAACAGACTTCCGACTAAGTAACTCATTACAAAATTCGGTTTGACTGTCTTACCACATCCACCGTACAGTCCATATTTACCGCCTTGGGACTGCCATCTCTTTGGGCCTCTGAAAGATGAATTACGTGGCGAATATTTTCAAAACTCGGATGCTGTTGTCAAAACTGTAGGGAACTGTTTAGCCTCAGCTGTTTCCGCTAGCTGAAATATTGCTCTGTTGCTGTTGTGATTTACGTATCTCCTGTAGTTTTCATGAGTAAAAATTACTTTCGGAAAGACCTTCGTATTATAATGTCTAGGGAACATAATGCAAGTCGTGGAAGCTAACTATTCTGTGGGTAGAAATATAAAATGCACACGTCACTTGACGTCAGAGTTAACGAGTCATAATTGGAATCAGTTATAACATGTTACGATACACTTGGATGTGAAGTGGAACCATCTTATGTGTTCAGCTGTGGTAAAGCGAATGTCAACATTAGATTCCTTTGCAGGTTATTAAGTGTCTGTAGTTCATCTACATAGGAAACTGTAACAAATGCGTACAAGAAGGTTACTGTTGGATTATGCGATGTCAACACTTAATGTATATCCTCGGCCTTCTGCAAGACCCGTGAGCGATCAGTCAGGTGACGTGCCAGCGTCCTGACGCAAGGTGAAGGAGACCAGCAGCCACCAGCCCGGAGACTAATTTATCCTGTTAATCTGGACGTGTCTTGTGACGCTCGTGACTCCAATAGATAGGAAGGGTAAAAGAACGGACCCGCAGAAATAGAGACCAATATCCCGAACTTATGGTTGCTGCAGAATCCTTGAACACATTCTCAGTTCGAATACAATAAACTTTCTTGAGACTGAGGATCTTATGTCCACGAATCAGCATGGTTTTAGAGGGAATCGCTTGTCCGAAACTCAGCTTGCTACACTACTGGCCACTAAAATTGCTACAATAACAAGTAATACAGATGACAAACGGGTATTCATTGGACAAATATATTGTACTAGAACTGTCATGTGATTACATTTTCACGCAATTTGGGTGCATAGATCCTGAGAAATCAGTACCCTGAACAACCATCTCTGGTCACAATAACGGCCTTGATACGCCTGGACATTGAGTCAAACAGAGCTTGGATGGCGTGTACAGGTACAGCTGCCCATGCAGCTCCAACACGATACCACAGTTCATCAATAGTACTGACTGGCGTATTGTGACGAGCCAGTTGCTCGGCCACCATTGACCGGACGTTTTCAATTGGTGAGAGATCTGGAGAATGTGCTGGCCAGAGCAGCAGTCGAACATTTTCTGTATCCACAAAGGCCCGTACAGGACCTGCAACATGCGGTCGTACATTATCCTGCTGAAATGTAGGGTTTCGCAGGGATCGAATGAAGGGTAGAGCCACGGGTCGTAACACATCTGAACTGTAACGTCCACTGTTCAAAGTGCCGTCAATGCGAACAAGAGGTGACCGACACGTGTAACCAATGGCACCCCATACCTTCACGCCTGGTGATACGCCAGTATGGCGATGACGAATACACGCTTCTAATGTGCGTTCACCGCGATGCCGCCAAACACGGATGCGACCATCATGATGCTGTAAACAGAAACTGGATTCATCCGAAAAAATGACGTTTTGCCATTCGTGCACCCAGGTGCGTCGTTGAGTACACCATCGCAGGCGCTCCTGTCTGTGATGCAGCGTCAAGGGTAACCGCAGCCGTGGTCTCCGAGTTGATAGTCCATGCTGCTGCAAACGTCGTCGAACTGTTCGTGCAGATGGTTGTTGTCTTGCATACGAGACGTCTGTTGACTCAGGGATCGAGACGTGGCTGCACGATCCGTCACAGCCATGCGGATAAGATGCCTGTCATCTCGACTGCTAGTGATACGAGGCCGTTGGGATCCAGCAAGGGGTTCCGTATTACCCTCCTGAACCCACCGATTCAATATTCTGCTAATAGTCACTAGATCTCGACCAACGCGAGCAGCAATGTCACGATATGATAAACCGCAATCGCGATAGGCTACAATGCGACCTTTATCAAAGTCGGAAACGTGATGGTACGCATTTCTCCTCCTTACACGAGGCATCACAACAACGTTTCACCAGGCAACGCCGGTCAACTGCTGTTTGTGTATGAGAAATCGGTTGGAAACTTTCCTCATGTCAGCACGTTGAAGGTTTTGACACCGGCGCCAACCTAGTGTGGTTCAAATGGTTCAAATGGCTCTGAGAACTATCGGACTTAACTTCTGAGGTCATCAGTGCCCTAGAACTTAGAACTACTTAAACCTAACTAACCTAAGGAATCACACACATTCATGCCCGAGGCAGGATTCGAACCTACGACCGTAGCGGTCGCGCGGTTCCAGACTGTAGCGCCTAGAACCGCTCGGCCACTCCGGCCGGCCAACCTAGTGTGTATGCTCTGAAAAGCTAATCATTTGCATATCACAGCATCTTCTTCCCGTCAGTTAAATTTGGCGTCTTTAGCACGTCATCTTCGTGGTGTAGCAATTTTAATGGCCAGTAGTGTATTTTCTCACATGACATACTGAGAACTGTGGGTGAAGGGCAAAAGGGAGATTGCATATATCTAGATTTCCGGAAAGCAATTGATACGGTGCCCCATTGCAGGCTGTTAACGAAGTTACGAGCATATGGAATAAGTTCACAGTTATGTGTGTGGCTCGAAGACTTCTTACATAACACTGGGCAACAACCAAAAAAACGTCATGGGTTTCTCAGCTGATTTAGACTAATTTTGGTGTTCTGAGTCCGAATATCACATTGATTTTGCTCTATCAGGTCAACTTTTTGAGATACAGCCATAGGCCTACATGACCATTTTTCCCTGAAATGTAAGCCTTTTTATAGGCTTCAATATGCTAATATTAGGGGTTTTAAGGGGATTATTCAGGACATATGTAAACAAAAGAAGCCTTTAAGATTGTAACAGTTAATCATTCCAATAGATGCCTTTTTTTCTTACTATAGTATAAAATTTATTCTAATTTTTATTGTCTGACAGTCAACTGCATATTTCTATTACTATTTCAGATTGATATGGCTTCTGCGCGACGTTCATGCATGAATAATCCAGACGTTTTCTGCTACATCTGCGGAGAATACACGCTTTCAGTGGACAGGAAGAACATCACGGGATTTGTGAAGAACGCCTACCAGGCTTACTTTCAAGTCAAGCTGGGTGACCAAGATAAGCCCTGGGCATCGCACACGGTCTGCAAGAAGTGCGTGGAATACCTGCGGCGGTGGACGAAGGGCACGAAAACTTCACTGAAGTTTGGGATTCCGATGGTTTGGAGGGAGCCCTTGGACCATGCATCGGATTGTTACTTCTGCGCCATCAATACTACTGGCATCAACCGGAAGAATCGGCACAGCCTCCAGTACCCCGACTTTCCATCTGCCCGCCGTCCAGTTGCTCACTGCGAAGAAATTCCTGTACCAGCGTTCACAGAGCTTCCTAACATCGACAACGAGGCCACCACTGCAGACGAGGGAGGATATATAGCAGACGAGGAGTATGAAGCACAAGATGGTCGGCAGCTCTTTTCACAATGTGAGCTTAATGATCTTGTTCGGGATCTCAGCTTGTCGAAGACTTCATCCGAGCTGTTGGCCTCCAGACTCAAAGAGAAAAATCTACTTGGCGAGGACGCGCGTATCACTTTCTTTCGTAGAAGGCATGAGGACTGCATGGGCTACTTCTGCCAGGAGGAAGACCTAGTGTACTGCCGAGATGTCGCCGGTCTTCTTGTTAAACTCGGGGCTCCTACATACGATCCGAGAGATTGGCGACTCTTTATTGACAGCTGCAAGCGCTCTTTGAAGTGTGTGCTCCTCCACAACGGGAACGAGTTCGCCTCAATCCCTCTTGCTCACTCCACAACTCTCGTAGAGAAATATGGAGCAGTGAGGTACGTGCTCGACAAAATCCAATATGAGCAGCACCAATGGATCATCTGCGTCGACTTCAAGATGGTGAACTTTCTACTTGGTCAGCAGTCCGGGTTCACGAAATACCCATGCTTTATATGTCTACATCTACATCTACATTGATACTCCGCAAGCCACCCAACGGTGTGTGGCGGAGGGCACCTTACGTGCCACTGTCATTACCTCCCTTTCCTGTTCCAGTCGCGTATGGTTCGCGGGAAGAACGACTGCCGGAAAGCCTCCGTGCGCGCTCTAATCTCTCTAATTTTACATTCGTGATCTCCTCGGGAGGTATAAGTAGGGGGAAGCAATATATTCGATACCTCATCCAGAAACGCACCCTCTCGAAACCTGGCGAACAAGCTACACCGCGATGCAGAGCGCCTCTCTTGCAGAGTCTGCCACTTGAGTTTATTAAACATCTCCGTAACGCTGTCACGGTTACCAAATAACCCAGTGACGAAACGCGCCGCTCTTCTTTGGATCTTCTCTATCTCCTCCGTCAACCCGACCTGGTACGGATCCCACACTGATGAGCAATACTCAAGTATAGGTCGAACGAGTGTTTTGTAAGCCACCTCCTTTGTTGATGGACTACATTTTCTAAGCACTCTCCCAATGAATCTCAACCTGGTACCCGCCTTACCAACAATTAGTTTTATATGATCATTCCACTTCAAATCGTTCCGTACGCATACTCCCAGATATTTTACAGAAGTAACTGCTACCAGTGTTTGTTCCGCTATCATATAATCATACAATAAAGGATCCTTCTTTCTATGTATTCGCAATACATTACATTTGTCTATGTTAAGGGTCAGTTGCCACTCCCTGCACCAAGTGCCTATCCGCTGCAGATCTTCCTGTATTTCGCTACAATTTTCTAATGCAGCAACTTCTCTGTATACTACAGCATCATCCGCGAAAAGCCGCATGGAACTTCCGACACTATGTATGTGGGACAGTCGAGACAGAGCCCAGCACTATGTAAAGAAAGCGTGGCCGCCACGAGAGCAGTTAGTACCTGGTGCGAGAAACATCATAAACGAACCTCTTGTTGACCGGGAGAAGATATTGATCCCACCGCTACACATGAAGCTTGGGTTAATGAAACAGTTCACGCGTGCTCTGGACAAGGATGGGAGGTGCTTCCACTACCTGTGCCGAGCCTTTCCGCGACTGACCATTGAGAAGCTGAAGGCCGGCATTTTCGATGGGCCACAGATACGGCAGCTCATAAAGGACACAGAGTTCGAAAACTCCATGCACACGTTAGAGTGCGCCGCGTGGAAATCGTTTGTGCAGGTGGTGAACAACTTCCTGGGGAACACGAAGGCAGCAAACCACGCCAGACTCATCAGCAGCATGATAGAGGCCTTTCAAAAGCTCGGGTGTTTGATGAGTATAAAGATGCACTTCCTGTACTCACACATGGAGAAGTTTCCTGAAAACCTTGGGGCGATGAGCGACGAGCAGGGAGAAAGGTTCCATCAGGACATGCGCCAAATGGAGGATAGGTACCAGGGGAGGTGGGACGCAGTCATGATGGCGGACTACTGCTGGATGCTGAAGAGAGACAACCCAGCAGCTGCTCACAAACGGGAATCGAAGAAACGCCGATACATGCCGTGAACTCTGAACTTTTGTGTCACGTAACGCTCATTGTTATACTAATATTATGATAAATATGCTTATTTAATTTGATGGAGTAAATAAAAACTTAATGAATTTGCATACGTTGACTTTTATTTCTTGAGGAAAACGGAAAAAATCTTCCGGGGTTTCTCAGCAGATGATACAAAGAAATTTGTTTTTTTACGAAAAATCGATTTTTAAAAATTTCTGTAGCAAAAAATCCTGACCTGATAGAACAAAACCAAGGTCATTTTCGGACTCAGGGCATCAAAATTAGTCTAATTCAGCGGGAAAACTCTAGACTTTTTTTAAAAAAAATCTTTTTTTGTTGCCCAGTGTAATAGAACCCAGTATATTGTCCACGACGGCGGGTGTTCATCAGAGACGTAGGTATCGTCAGGAATTACCCAGGGAAGTGTGACAGGACCGCTGTTGTACTCTGTATACATAAATGATTTGGCGGAGAGGGTAGACGAGAATCTGCGGTTGTTTGCCGACGACGCCGTGGTGTAGGGTAAGGTGTCGGAGTTCGTTGATTGTAGGAAGATACAAGACGACTTAGACAGAATTTCCTGTTGGTGTGATGAATGGCAGCTAGCCCTAAGTGTGGAAAAATGTAAGTTAATGCGGATGAGTAGGGAAATCAAACCTGTAATGATCCGATACAATGTTACTAGTGTCCTGTTTGTTGCAGACAAGTCGTCTAAATATCTGGGGTTAACGCTGAATACCGGAGGTGAAACGAGAATGTGAGAAGTGTGATAGAGAAGGCGAATAGTCGACTTCGGTTTACTGGGAGAATTTTAGGGAAGTGTGTTTCACCTTTAAAGAAGGCCGCAAATAGGACGATGATGCGACCTATTCTTGACTACTGTTCGAGTGTTTGGGATCCGAAGTAGATCGGATTGAAGGAAGACATAGAATCAATTCAGAGGCGGGCTGCTAGATTTGTTACCTGTGGGTTCGAACAACACGTAATTGTAACGGAGATGCTCCGGGAACTCAAATGGGAATCCCTGGAAAGAAGACGACGTTCTTTCCGAGAAAAACTGTTGAGAAAATTTAGAGAACTCGCATCTCAAGCGGACTGCCGAATGATTCTATTGCCACCAACGTTCATTGTGAATAAGGACCACGAAGGTAAGATAGGAGAAATCAGAGCTCATACGGAGGCATGTAGACAGTCGTTTTTCCTTCGCTCTCTTTGCAAGTGGAACAGGAAAAGAAATGATAAGTATTGGTACAGGGTATCCTCCGCCACGCACCGTATGGTGGCTTGCGGGGTATCTATGTAGATGTAGATGGAGAAGCCTCGATCTAATCTCCCTCCCCATGCTTTTGTTTGTTGTTAATTTCATTTTCGTGTGAGGGTGAGAAAGTGGCAGCAATTAATGTGTTGCTATATAGTCTCCAGTAATTTAGAGAGATAAAATGTGCGTGTGACTACGGCCTCCCGTCGGATAGAGCGATCGTCTGGTGCAAGTCTTTTCAGTGACGTCATTTCGGCGACTTGTGTGTCGATGAAGATGAAATGATGATTAGACAACGCAACACGCAGTCCCCTAGCGGAGGGAATCTCCATCCCGGCAGGAAATCGAACCTGGGCCCCTCGTATGGCATTCCGCAACGCTGACCACCGAGCCAAAGAGGCGGATGTCAGTTCGGAAAATAAACGTTGTGTATAAAATAACTAAATCTGAAACTAAACTCCGTCCGAACAGGCCTCGGAAGCCCCAGCGGTACCGACCGATCGCCATGTCATTCTCACCCGAGAGACGTCAGTCGTTGCGGAACTGGATGGGCATGTGGTCAGCACACCCGCTCTCCCGGCCGTTGTCAGTTTTCGTGACCAGGAAATAATTTCATCGGTTAACTTAAAATAGAATACGAGATTATCAACGCTGAGGAAATTTATTGAGGAACACATGAGATATTAACGTGGCTGACGTTGCTAGGTGGTTTAGGGTACTGCTGGCAGTTGTTAGGCTATGGATGCAGTCAGGCATGCTGGACTTGGGAGCGACACAAAGGGAGCTCTCTGTCTGTGGACAGTGGGATTAGTCGTGATAACAAAGAACGTAGATAACGGAAAAAAATATGGTGCACGTAGTTTCCTAAAGCTGAATCGATATTCAGCTTACGGAGAAGTCTGGAAGACGCCCTTTCCAGAATCGGATGAAAATATCTGATGTTGATGATGAAACAAGGAGAAATTTCTACGTGTAGTTTTACTCGAAAAAGAAATAAGGGGGCGAAAAATGTGCTAACCAGTCCTGCTGTGGCAGTGTTGAGAAAAGATTTTAATGGATGACATACAGCAAAACGCAGAGAGCGAAGGGGAGCATTGGTTAAGGCGCTTGATTAGTATTCGGAGGGAGAGACGCGTCATTTTTTATATAGTTTCTTCAAGGTCTGTACACGTTATTTCAAGCGAATGCTAAGATGACTCTGTCAACGAGACCACTGCCGATTTACTTCCCTAGCTCTTCTGTATGGACACTGGATCAGTTAGACATAATTCTACGTAAATGGTAATCTCTGATCAGCTTGGAATGTGTAGTTATGATTATCGACTACTTGGCATGCTTAAGGTACACAGAGATCGTGTTGGTATATTGTAGGAAGAAATTCAGGGGAGTGTCAAACAATTAAATGCCTTTTGACAATGAAAACAAGATGTATGGGTATTCTCGTGGATTATTTATGAAACATATCTAACACTACAATATATACTCCGCAAGCCACTGTGCAGTGCAGTGTTAATACATCTGTTAACGATTTTTTGTCCTATTCCATTCCCACTTTAAGCGTGCGAACGATGGCTATATGCCTCTATGAGCCCAATAATTTCTCTTACTTTCGTTGTCTTTAATGAAATATGTAAGATGGTGGCAGAAGATGAGCTGCATGTTTGCAGCACCCTTCCGACAAATCTAAGTATTCCACTCGACTTCCATTATATTGATTTAACGTATAATCTAATTTCACCTCGTAGCATTACCTATAGATACGTCGTAACTTTACCTCTAGATACGTCAGTGATGTGATGTGGTCATGTTATTGTCTATTAATTTTGTAATGATATGCTACAGTAAAATGTAATACATTATTGTTAAATGTAAAATGGTGCAAGATGTACGAAATTCTGAGAAAATTAGGGGTAAGCTATAGGAAGAGACGGGTACTGTACAATATGTACAAGAACCAAGAGGGAATAACAAGAGTGGATTACCCAGGACGAAGTGCTACGCTTAAAAAGAGTGTAAGACAGGGGTGTAGGCTTTCGGCCCTACTATTCAGTCTGTACATCGAAGAAGCAATGATGGAAATAAAAGGAAAGTTCCAGAGTGAAATTAAAATTTGATCTTCTCCTTCTGGGAACTAAACTTCAAGGTGAAAGAGTATAAATGATACGATTCGCTGATGACATTGCTATTCTAAGTGAAAGTGAAGAAGAATTACATGATGTGCTCTATGGAATGAACGGTCTAATGAGTACAGAATGTGGATTGAGAGTAAATCGAAGAAACTCGAAAGAAATGAGAAGTAGCAGAAATGAGAAACTTCGAGAAACTGAACATCAGGATTGACAGTCACGAAGCAGATGAAGTTAAGGAATTCTTCTACCTAGGCAGCAAAATAACCAATGACGGACCGAGAAGGAGGACATCAAAAGTAGACTAGCAATGGCAAAAAGGGCATTTCAGGCCAAGACAAGTCTACTAATATCGAACATTGGCCTAAATTTGAGGAAGAAATCTCTGAGAATTTACGTTTGGAGCACAGCATTGTATGGTAGTGAAACAGGGACTGTGGGAAAATCGGAACAGAAGAGAATCGAAGCATTTGAAATGTGGTGCTACAGGCGATCGTTGAATATTAGGTGGACTGATAAGGTAAGGAATGAGGAGGTTCTGCGCAGAATCGGAGAGGAAAGGAATATGTGGAAAACACTGGTGAGGAGAAGGGACAGGATGATAGAACATCTGCTAAGACACGAGGGAATGACTTCCATGGTATTAGAGAGAGCTATAGAGGGCAAAAACTGTAGAGGAAGACAGAGATTGGAATACATGCAGCAAATAGTAGAGGACGTAGGTTGCAAGTGCTACTCTGAGATGAAGAGGTTGGCAGAGGTGAGGAATTCGTGGCGGGCCGCATCAAACCAGTCAGAAGACAGATGACTCAAAAGAAAACCTATTTGGGTTTTCCTCCTTGTTACACGAGGGCTATGCGGAAAGAAAGGTCCGCTAGGGCACGAAATGGGAACCACAGAGAAAATCCGATGAGGCTTTGCACAGATTTGTTGGGCAGTGTCTCTAGAACGCCCGTCGCTCTTTTCGGTTCTGAGCGCACAGTGAGAACCTAAAGATGCCTGGAAAATAGTGTCTGCCGCCAGGTATAGGTACCTGCCATGAGATTTCGCCTCATTTCATGCATTCCATATAACCTGACTGCCATGAAAATTCTCAGCAGCACACTGCAGGAGCAACCAAGACGCTCCTACAGCGGTTTCGGTGGGAAGTCTTTGAGCACCCACCATACAGCCCAGACGTGGCTCCGTTTGATTTTCAGCTCTGCTCACGTGAACCGCTGACTATGAAGACAGCATTTCGGCACAGACAATGAGCTGCAGACCAGCGTAGAAAATTGGCGGAAAGTGCAGGAGGCTGCCTTCTATGGCGGGGGTATTGGAAAGTTGGTACAACGCTACGATAAATGTCTAACAAGGCACCCCTTGAGTACGAAGTCGCAAAAGGCCAATGATGTTTACGGCATTCGCCGCCCCGCATACTGCCTGCCATGCAACCACAGTATTGGTTGCTAATGGCAACAGGGGGCAGACTTAATAGACTATTAACTCACAACAGTGCTGCTGGTGTTGATGCAAAGCAGAACAATGGTAACGATATACAAAGCAAACTCTGCGTTATATCTACAACAGTTGCCGAAGCTGTCATCTAATTCAAAAGGGTCGGAGCTCAAATCCCCGAAAGGCCACCCCGTTTATTTTTCCTGTAGTGTCCTTAAAAAGCGCTTAAGGTGAATTATGAGGGTGTACAAGGAAGGCAACTGCGAAGAAAGCATGGGCAACAACCTCAGCTGATCGATGAAAGAAAAAAGTACAAAAAGTTCCGTGAAATTCAGGAATATAGAATTTCGAGTCACTTAGGAATGAAATAAATACGGGAAGCCAAGGTGAAATGGATACATAAAAGATGCAAGAATTCGAAAAAGAAATGATTCTTGGAAAGACCGACTTATCACAAAGAAAAGTCAAAATAACCAACGGTGAAATGAAAAGCAAGGGCGGTCTCGTTAAGAGTGCAACGGGAATTCCGCTGTTAAATGCTCAGAATTGGTGGGAAGATACAGTGAGGACATCTGTGAGGGGGAGGACTTACGTGATGACGCAATAGAAGAAGAAACAGGAGTCGATAGGCAAGAGATAGGGAAGAAAGTATTAAAATCAGATTTTAGAAGAATTCTCGGAGACCTATAGTCAAATAAGGCAGAAACACCATTCCATTGGAATTCCTAAAATCATTGGAGGAAGTGACAACAAAACGATTATTAACTTTGGTGTGTAGAATGTATGAGACTGGCGGTATACGTTCAGACTTTCGCAAAAACATCATCCATACCATTCCCGAGACTGCAAGAACCGACAAGTGCGAGAATTATCGCACAATCAGCTTAACAGCTTACGCATCGAAATTGCTGACAATAATAGTATACAGAACAACGGAAAAGAAAAATAAGGCTCTGTTAGATGCTCTTCGGTTCGACTTTAGGAAAGGTAAAGCCACCAAAGAGGCAGTTCTGGCGTTGCGGTTGATAATGGAAAAAAAAGTGAAGAAAAATCAAGACACACTCCTAGGGTTTGTCGACCTGGAAAAAGCGTTCACGATGTAAAATGGTGCAAGATGTTCGAAATTTTGAGAAAATTGGGGGAAAGGTAGATGATATACAATATGTATAAGAACCAAGAGGGAACAGCAAGAGTGGCAATCAACAACGAAGTGCTCGGATTAAAAAGGGTGTATGACATGAATGTAGTCTTTCGTCCCTACTGTCCAGTCTATGCAATGAAGAACCAATGACACAGTTAAAAAAATATTCATGAGTGGTATGAAAAATCGGGGTGAAAGGATATCAATGATAAGTTTCGTGATGATGATAACGATGGTTTTTGGTTTGTGGGGCGCACAACTGCGCGGTTATCAGCGCCCGATAAGTTTCGTTGATGACATTGTTGTCCTCAGTGAAAGTGAAGAAGTATCATAGAAGCGGCTGAATGAAATGAACAGTCTAATGAGCATAGAATATTAATTCAGAGTAAATCGAAGAAATACGAAAGTAATAAGAAGTATAAGAAATGAGAACAATGAGAAACTTAACATCACAAAGTAGGTGCAGTTAAAGGGACTCTGCTCCGTAGGCAGCGAAATAACCCATGACGATCGGAGCAAGGAGGACATAAAAAGCAGACTAGCACTGGGAAAAAAGGCATTCCTGGCCAAGAAAAGTCTACTAGTATCAAAAACAGGTCTCAATTTGAGTAAGAAATTTCTGAGAATATACGTTTGGAGCACAGAGTTTTATGATAGACGTGGACCGTGAGAAAACCACAACAGAAAAGAATCGAAGCATTTGAGATGTGCTGCAACAGAAGAATGTTGAAAATTAGGTCGACTGATAAGGTAAGTAATGAGGAAGATGTCTGTAGAATCAGTGAGGAAAGGAATATACGGAGAAAACTGACAAGAAGAAGGGGCAGAATGATATTACATTTGTTAAGACAGTAGGGAATAATTTCCATAGTACTAGAGGGATATGTAGAGGGTAAAAACGGTATAGGAAGACAGAGACTGGGATACATCCAGCAAATAATTGTGGATATAGGTTGCAAGCACTACTATGACATGAAAAGGTTGGCACAGGAGAGCCATTCGTGGCAGACCGCATCAAACTATTTAGAACAGTGATGACACAAATAAGTGTGTTTGAAAAAAGCCATCCTTAGCTATCCGAACTATTATTCTGTCTCTAATGACCTCGTCGTTACATTCCAATCTTCTGTTCGTTTGCCCCTACAACGGTAATGTCCTCTCTTTAACTATACACTGTTTAAAGAAATCAAAAAGCATTACAAAATCAAGAAACAAGACATCAGGTGGCCAAATTCGTAGGGCTTCATATAACTAAGTGAACAAATATGTGATCTTTATCAGGAACAAACTGTAATTCTTAGGTTATATAGGTTGTCCCTGGTGGAATGGTCAATATTCAGGCATATGAAAGGAACGATCATTCGAAGCAAAAAAGTCTAGTGGACATGACCTCTAAAATGCATATCTTAACAGCTATGAGCACTTCACCTTCGGTACTGTGAAACATATCTCTTCTACAGCAAATTCTCTGCTTTCCATTTTTTGAGAGTCTGTAGTATGGACTAAAACAAGAAAAAGAGTTCAGTAAACATGAACTCTTAAGGTGCATACCTGAGGAGCTAAGAGCACTTGTCCATTTTAGATACTGTGAAACACAACCATTCTGCTATACTGAACAAGTGCTCATTGTTCTTAAGATATGCATTTTAGAGCCCTTGTTTACTAGACTATTTTCCTTCGAATGGTTCTTCCTGTCATGTCCCTGAATATTGAGCATTAGTGCTGGGACGCCCTGTCGACGTTCAAGAATTTATGTTTAGTTTAACCAGCGTTATCAATATTAACTGCCTGATCCCTTTAACAAATATTTTGAATATCGTTCTACTTACAGTCAAACATAAAACCAAAAGACTTATTAATTCCAAAAGTCTAAAGAAAGAGAAATCAACAAATATTTTAAAAACATGCGTAATCTTAAATCGATCTTCTACATCTACATCTACATGACTACTCTGCAATTCACATTTAAGTGCTTGGCAGAGGGTTCGTCGAACCACAATCATACTATCTCTCTACCATTCCACTCCCGAACAGCGCGCGGGAAAAACGAACACCTAAACCTTTCTGTTCGAGCTCTGATTTCTCTTATTTTATTTTGATGATCATTCCTACCTATGTAGGTTGGGCTCAACAAAATATTTTCGCATTTGGAAGAGAAAGTTGGTGACTGAAATTTCGTAAATAGATCTCACCGCGACGAAAAACGTCTTTGCTTTAATGACTTCCATCCCAACTCGCATATCATATCTGCCACACTCTCTCCCCTATTACGTGATAATACAAAATGAGCTGCCCTTTTTTGCACCCTTTTGATGTCCTCCGTCAATCCCACCTGGTAAGGATCCCACACCGCGCAGCAATATTCCAACAGAGGAGGAACGAGTGTAGTGTAAGCTGTATCTTTAGTGGACTTGTTGCATCTTCTAAGTGTCCTGCCAATGAAACGCAACCTTTGGCTCGCCTTCCCCACAATATTATCTATGTGGTCTTTCCAACTGAAGTTGTTCGTAATTTTAACACCCAGGTACTTAGTTGAATTGACAGCATTGAGAATTGTACTATTTATCGAGTAATCGAATTCCAACGGATTTCTTTTGGAACTCATGTGGATCACCTCACACTTTTCGTTATTTAGCGTCAACTGCCGCCTGCCACATCATACAGCAATCTTTTCTAAATCGTTTTGCAACTGATACTGGTCTTCGGATGACCTTACTAGACGGTAAATTACAGCATCATCTGCGAACAACCTAAGAGAACTGCTGATATTGTCACCCAGGTCATTTATATAGATCAGGAACAGCAGAGGTCCCAGGACGCTTCCCTGGGGAACACCTGATATCACTTCAGTTTTACTCGATGATTTGCCGTCTATTACTACGAACTGCGACCTTCCTGACAGGAAATCACGAAGCCAGTCGCACAACTGAGACGATACCCCATAGGCCCGCAGCTTGATTAGAAGTCGCTTGTGAGGAATGGCGTCAAAAGCTTTCCGGGAATCCAGAAATATGTAATCAACTTGAGATCCCCTGTCGATAGCGGCCATTACTTCGTGCGAATAAAGAGCTAGCTGCGTTGCACAAGAATGATGTTTTCTGAAACCATGCTGATTACGTATCAATAGATCGTTCCCTTCGAGGTGATTCATAATGACTGAATACAGTATATGCTCCAAAACCCTACTGCAAACCGACGTCAATTATTTAGGTCTGTAGTTCGATGGATTACTCCTACTACCCATCTTAAACACTGGTGTGACCTGCGCAATTTTCCAATCTGTAGGTACAGATCTATCGGTGAGCGAACGGTTGTATATGAGTGCTAAGTAGGGAGCTATTGTATCAGCGTAGTCTGAAAGGAACCTAATCGGTATACAATCTGGACCTGAAGACTTGCCCGTATCAAGCGATTTGAGTTGCTTCGCAACCCCTAAGGTATCTACTTCTAAGAAACTCATACTAGCGGCTGTTCGTGTTTCAAATTCTGGAATATTCCATTCATCTTCCCTGGTGAAGGAATTTCGGAAAACTGCGTTCAATAACTCCGCTTTAGCGGCACAGTCGTCGGTAACAGTACCATCGGCACTGCGCAGCGACGGTATTGACTGCGTCTTGCCGCTTGTGTACTTTACATACGACCAGAATTACTTCGGATTTTCTACCAAATTTCGAGACAATGTTTAGTTGTGGAACCTATTAACCGCATCTCGCATTGAAGTCCGTGCCAAATTTCGCGCGTCTGTAAATTTTAGCCAATCTTCGGGATTTCGCGTTCTTCTGAACTTCGCATGCTTTTTCCGTTGCCTCTGCAACAGAGTTCGGACCTGTTTTGTGTACCACGGGGGATCAGTTCCATCTCTTACCAGTTTATGAGGTATGAATCTCTCAATTGCTGTTGCTACTATATCTTTGAATTTGAGCCACATCTCGTCTACATTTGCATAGTCAGTTCGGAAGGAATGGAGATTGTCTCTTAGGAAGGCTTCTAGTGACACTTTATCCGCTTTTTTAAATAAAATTATTTTGCGTTTGTTTCTGGTGGATTTGGAAGAAACGGTATTGAGCCTAGCTACAACGACCTTGTGATCACTAATCCCTGTATCAGTCATGATGCTCTCTATCAGCTCTGGATTGTTTGTGCCTAAGAGGTCAAGTGTGTTTTCGCAACCATTTACAATTCGCGTGGGTTCGTGGACTAACTGCTCGAAATAATTTTCGGAGAAGGCATTTAGGACAATCTCGGAAGATGTTTTCTGCCTACCACCGGTTTTGAACAAGTATTTTTGCCAACATATCGAGGTAAGGTTGAAGTCCCCACCAACTATAACTGCATGAGTGGGGTATTTATTTGTTACGAGACTCACATTTTCTCTGAACTGTTCCGAAACTATATCATCGGAGTCTGGGGGTCGGTAGAAGGAGCCAATTATTAACTTAGTTCGGCTGTTAAGTATAACCTCCACCCATAGCGTCATATTTCAGTGAACATATCCCTTCCGCTCCTAATAGCCTAGATATGTGAATTTGTCACACGTTGCACTCTGCTGCTGTAATACCGTGACGAATATTACAGCCATCAGAATCTCTCCCAATTTGTGCTTCACCTCCAACGACCTCGTCCTGTGAAACATTTAACCTTAATAATCCTCTTGTTTGTTTAATTGTGGTTTGTGATGTTTATTCGTTAATTATACCTCGCTGAAAGAATCAAACGATATTAGGATAGCAAGAAAATCGTGTGGGATTACGAATAATCATTGACTTATACAGACATGTTAAACCATAAGTGCTCTCCTTCAAGAAAATCTCATCATTCGTAAGTTATAGATGCTGAAGTAGTTTACTTTGTTAGTTAGCTAGCGTACTCAGTATAAGTTGAATGTTATGATTAATAATGAATTTCAACATTACCCTACTTCCAATCAAGCGTGTAACAGATAGACTTATAGGTTTATACACAAAGAGATATCAACAAGTATTTTAAAAGCATTCCTAATCTGAAAGCGATATTTATCGCGTCATTTTTCACACAATCATTTTCCTTCTGTCAGATACCTGAAGAATTCGTCACAAATTGCATATTTCTGGCGCAACCCAACTTCAAGTTACACAGCCGCGCCCACAAGTGAAGAGGCGTCCGTTTATAATGAGATTATCATTTTATACACAAACAATATAATTCAGACGATTATTGTGAAATCACAAAAATATCACGGCACCACATTATAAATTCACTGAAAAACAAGTACAGAAGAGGCTCTAATTATGGGTCTAAGACTTGAAAGTAAGTATCTAATTAGTACGCTTCCTGCGATTTATTGATTACTCATGGGCTGGAAGGGTTGGACCCAAATGAACGTAAAATACATAAGACAACTTACTAAAACTACGTATCACGATTGAAATGCTATTTTCAGATAATATTTAAAAGAGTTTTAGTAATGATAACTATATGTAGAGTAACACAGAACAAGAGTCTTTAAACTGTGTTAGAGCTTTGAAATAACAATTGAACAATCATTCTGAAGTGCTAATGGGAAATCGGCACCCAAATTACATCTAATTTAACAAGGATTATTAAGCAGTTTTTGGACTTTACAGGAATGATAATTAACTTTACCAACCATAAACCCAGAAGGGGAAGATCAAATGCTCAACAGCAGTATCAAAGTTAAAAAAAGGATTACCAAGAAGAGCAGGTACAGACTAACAGGAATATCACAGAGCAACATAATTAGTGCAGACCGTCCTAGTAGCCCAGGCGGGAATATACAGTGAAGAGGCAAAAAAACTGGTTGCTGTTGTTGTCTTGAGTACAAAGACTGGTTTGATACAGCTCTACATGCTACTGTATCCTGTGCAAGCTTCTTCATTTCCAAGTAACTACTGCAACCTACATCCTCCTGAATGTGCTTAGTGTATTCATATCTTGGTCTCTCTCGACCATTTTTACCCTCCGCACTGCTCTCCAATACTTAATTAGTGATCCCTTGATGCCTCAGAACATCTCCTACCAACTGATTCCTTCTTCTAGACAAGTTGCGCCACAAATTCCCTCCTCTATAATTCTATTCAGTACCTCCTCATAACTTACATGATCTACCCATCTAATCTTCGACATTCCTTCTGTAACACCACATTTCGAAAGCTTCTATTCTCTTCTTGTCTAAACTATTTATCATCCACGTTCCACATCCATACATGGCTACACTCCATACAAATACTTTGAGAAAATACTTCCTGAAACTTAAATCTATACTCGATGTTAACAAATTTCTCTTCTTCAGAAACGCTTTTCTTGCCATTGTCAGTTTACATTTTATATCCTTCCTACTTCGACAATCATCACTTATTTTGCTCCCCAAATAGCAAAACTCATCTACTACTTTAAGTGTCTCATTTCCTAATCTAATTCCCTCAGCATCACCTCATTTAGTTAGACTACATTACATTATCCTCGTTTTGCTTTTGTTGACGTTCGTCTTATAGCCTCCTTTCAAGGCACTGTCCATTCCCTTCAACTGATCTTCCAGGTTCTTTGCTCTCTCAGACAGAATTATAATGTCATCGGCAAACCTCAAAGTTTTAATTTCTTCTCCATGGATTTTATACCTACTCCGAATTTTTCTTTTGCTTTCTTTACTGCTTGCTCGATGTATAGATTGAATAACATAGGGGATAGGCTACAACCCTGTCTCACTCTCTTCCCAACCTCTGCTTCCTTCTCATGTCCCTCGACTCTTACAACTGCCATCTGGTTTCTGTACAAATTGTAAATAGCCTTTTACTCCCTCTATTTTACCCCTGCCACCTTCAGAATTTGAAAGAGAGTATTCCAGTCAACATTGTCAAAAGCTTTCTCTAAGTCTACAAATGCTAGAAAAGTAGGTTTGCATTTCCTTGATGTATCTTCTAAGATAAGTCGTAGGGTCAGTATTGCCTCACGTGTTCCAACATTTCTACGGAATCCAAACCGCTCTTCCCCAAGGTCGGCTTGAACCCGTTTTTCCATTCGTCTGTAAAGGATTCGTGGTAGTATTTTGCAGCTGTGACTTATTTAACTGATTGTTCGGTAATTTTCACACCTGTCAACACCTGCTTTCTTTTGGGGTTGGAATTTTTATATTCTTGTTAAGTTTGAGGGTGTTTCGCCTGTCTCATACATCTTGCTCACCAGATAGTTGTTTTGTCAGGGCTAACTCTCCCAAGGCTATCAGTAGTTCTAATGGAATGTTGTCTACTTCCGGAGCCTTGTTTTGACTTAGGTCTTTCAGTGCTCTGTCAAACTCTTCACACAGTATCATATCTCCCATTTCATCTTTATCTACATCCTCTTCCATTTCCATAATGTCCTCAAGAATATCGCCCCTGTATAGACCCTCTATATACTACTTGCACCTTTCTACTTTCTCTTCTTTGCTTAGAACTGGTTTTTCATCTGAGCTCTTGATATTCATACAAGTGGTTTTTTTTTCTCCAAAGGTATCTTTAACTTTCCTGTAGACAGGATCTATATTACGCCTAGTGATATATGCCTCTACATCCTTACATTTGTCCGTGATTATTTGCAGAATGGAGTTAATAGAATTCTGGCTGGTTTTCGTGTGACATAAACTGGGAACTTATAATACCAGGTTTGCATACTAAATGTGAGATGATGACACATGTTTAAGCAAAGAAAATGAAACCTACTTTTACCAGATTTCCGAACTTTCTATTAAGATCAGGACTCCGTTTTCCACCCGAAAATTTATTATGAATATTTACAGGAACAATCATAACGAGATTTACGTGGCCTCAGTAATTGTAGATATTAGGTGCTTTTGTCATCAACGCAACTCTTTCATCACGTTGTAAGTATCTACGTTGCAGAGTGAAGGGACATTGAGGAGACGCCGATCTGAGGTAAGTGAATATCAATTTGCAACTTCAGAGACAATGAAAAACACAGAGACAGTTCCGTCGCACACAGTGTTTGGGTCCCGAAATCGTGTTCCACGTTCCCTCCAGATGCGAATTCGTCGTGAACCTCTCTCCAAACCAAATCGGGATTCATCTGTGAAAAGAACATTGGCCAACTGCTCGACTCTTCAGGTGGCATGTTTATGATTGCACTCTAGACGTTCCCTTCTGTGAAGACGCGTCAGAGGCACACACACAACAGGTCTCCGACAACAAAGCCCACTCTGTCGAAGCCTTCTCTACAACTGAATACCAATTCAAGGCTCCGACCTTGATTTCGGGTTTGAGTTCAGCTTCGTACAGATCGATGAAACAAAATCTTTAGGTGAGCGAGGTAAGAACGCACGTGCAGCGGATGCTGCGAGGTCAGATGCCAGTAGCTTCGCAGTACTGAGAAGGTACCGTCGTTCCCTTTCAGTCAAAGAACGGTCCTCTCTTTCTGACGTCACACGTGGTCGGCCCTGTCCTGGTCGTCGTGATATAGTTTCGGTCTCTATAAATTGTCGCCATGTTAGAGAAACAACAAAACGATTCACGCTAAGCCATAGAGCCACATTAGTTTGCGACCGTCCTGCTTCCATTTCTCCTGTGGCCCTCCACCGCAGAGATTCTGGTAGGCATCTTCTCTGTGCCATATTGCACCGTGTGTGACTGTGTACACAGCGATTGTGGATGTGGGACTACCCAGCAAAAGCTACCCCGCTTGATATATGCCATGACGTCATCGTTGACGTAGTTGTCCACTGACCAGAATGCAAACTTCCGTGCAAAACACGATCGTACGGACATATGTTGACCGTTTGTATGATTATATCATGAATTACACACAGTATGGGGAACAGCTGTTTGTTGCTTTAATAGCCGGCCGGAGTGGCCGAGCGGTTCTAGGCGCTACAGTCTGGAACCGCGCGACCGCTACGGTCGCAGGTTCGAATCCTGCTGCGGGCATGGATGTGTGTCATGTCCTTAGGGTAGTTAGGTTTAAGTAGTTCTAAGTTCTAGGGGACTGATGACCACAGCAGTTAAGTCCCATAGTGCTCAGAGCCATTTGAACCATTTGTTGCTTTAATTTGGACACTAGTGTACAAAGAAGAATGAGTGGACCCAATTACCGCTAATCTGAGAATAGTTACAACACAGGGAATCTGAGCAGAGCCACTCTTAAAAGCTTGGCCAGACATAGTCTACCGACAGTATAACTATAGTCTGGGAGACGAGTCTTTGGTATTGACAGCTCGGTAGCGTCTTTCCGTTGCCTAGCGGCCGCAGGCAGGCAGCCAATGAAGGCCTGACTTTGAGCGGCTAGCAAGGGCCACGTTGCCGCTCTGAAACCCGGTCGCGCGCGCTTATGAAACTTAACCAGCGTCTCGCGTGCAGGCGGTGCGGTCGTTCGTCGTTTGTCTAAAGTTGAATTCGCAGTTTATTTCGTTTTTGTTGTTTTTAGTGTTTCTTTGTTTATGTTTCGTTGTAAACAATGTCTATTGCGGCGGGTAGTACCAGCCCAACACAAGAAGTGAAACGGAGGAAGAAAAGTGTGCTACACATCCAGGCCCGTGAATTCGTGTGCTCTGTGAGGGATTACTTTGAGAAAGAAAAGGACAAAGGTGGGCCCTTAATTCCTGTTGTTCAGGTTGTGAAGAGAACTGCAGCAGCATTGAAAATTAGTAAGAACACTGTTGTAAAGATAGGGAAAGAACAGTATAGTGTAGATTGTGACGAGAGTGGCACAACAAAGCTGCACACACCAGGAAAGAAGCGACCGAGAAATAAGCAGGTGACAGCTTTGGACGATTTTCAGAAAGACGCTATTCGTCGTCATATATACAGCTATTATAAGAGAAGGGAACATCCCACTCTATCTAAATTACAGGTGTCGCTTCAGAAAGACGATCTTTTTAAAGGGAGCAAATTTTCATTGCGTACAGTGTTGAAAGACATAGGCTTCAGCTATTCACTGTTTAACGGACGCAAAATATTAATGGAAAGGACAGATGTAGTTGCATGGCGGTGTAGATTTCTGCGCAGGATCATGGGTGTGGAATTCGAAAGTATAGTGTGGTTAGATGAAACTTGGGTCAATGCCAGCCATTCTTTACCTAGAGGCTGGAATGGTGGAACGCCCGAGGGGACAATGGCAGTGCCTGTTGGCAAAGCAGGGCGTATTATTGTCTTACATGCAGGAACATCGAAAGGTTTTGTGCCAAACTGCTTGAAAATGTTTCGGTCAAAAAAGACGGGAGATTACTATGAAGAAATGAATAGTGTAGTATTTCAAGAATGGTTCGAGACATCGCTTATGACGAATCTGACAAGTCCATCAGTGATTGTTATGGACAATGCGCCTTATCATTCCGTTGTTCACGATAAGACACCAACCTTGGCAACAAAAAAAGACGATATCATTCAGTGGTTGAAACGGCGAAAAGTAGATTTCAGAGAAGATTTAAGGAAGGCGGAACTGCTCGAAATTGTGGCACAGAAGAAACCCCAATTTCCAACATATGTAATTGACGAGATTGCTAAAAGGCACGGGCATGAAATCGTTCGGCTTCCTCCACACCACTGTCACCTCAATGCAATTGAAGGAGTGTGGGCGCAGATAAAAAATTACATTTCTGCAAACAATAAAAAATTCTCGATCTCTGAAATGGAAACTCTCCTTCCAGCAGCTATCAATAAAGTGACAAGCGAGACGTGGGCTAAAATTGTAAACAGCACTGCAAGTGCCATCAGAGAGGCGGCCAAAACCGAAGGGGTTGTGGAAGAATGCATCGAAAATTTAATTATACATCTGGGAGAGAGCAGTGTTAGTTCGAGTAGAGCTGAGGAAGACAATGTCAAATCAGATTCTGACAGTGATGTGAGTGGTGTTTTTCCATTACAGTAACTGCAACGTATTCAGGAATGTAAGGAGGGAGTTTGCTATCGATCTACAACCAGATCATCATATTGTGAGTACTTTCTTCAGATTATAACTCTTAATACACTGACCAATTATTCCGTAGCTTGTAGTAGAACAAATTAATAATGCTAATACTTAACAATGGAAACCAAAACTGCTAATGTTCAACAACTTGCGAAAATAGTTTTCATTTCAGTTGTGAAGTTTAACAAATAACTTTATTATGTTTCAGCATCTTAGATACTTGTACTAAATAGCTCTTATCAGTTTTCGAGTTAATATATTTCAAGCATCAACTTTAAATAAATTCACGCGTACCAATACGACTTGTATTTTGTCTCGCTTTTATTTCTGCTGCTAGAGAATGCGTGTAGCAGCAGACAGGGCGCCGCGTGCTGTGAGCAACAGCGCCGTCTGCCCGCCGGAACTGTCACTACCAATCACTCGTCTCACGGACTATAGCGACTGTTATGATTCTGGCGGAAACCGTTACTGTGGAGCCACGAACTAGCCGCCTAAGTAATATGCATCGACCACCACTTAAATGCAGCACAGGGACGGAACCGTAGATCGAATAATTCCACGCCAAGTATGTCCTCATAGGATTCTTAGTTGGCGTCGAAGACAGTTGATCTGGTTGTCAGCGGCTACAAGACCACACCTCCAACAGTCGATGCTACTGCAAATAGACCAGACCGTTTGAACCACTCTCCTCCGCTCCAACAAGACGTCCCAAATAGCGTCACACACTCCGTGCCCCGCGTGTTGTGTGACCACGACGTCTTCTATCGAACCCAGGAGCCTTGGAAGCAAGGAGGCCACGCGCTCACACAGCACCGCTTCAGTTCACAACAGCCACTCAGGCCATCCTACCTCGCCTCGCGCTGTACTCTCAAAATCCACCTTTTCCAGCACACGTGCGCCCTCTCGCTGACCCATTCCGCACACCAGAATATTTGCCTCAGAGACGTGCTACGATTTACCCATAGGTCATGGCACGGCTCTCTAATAATATTGTAATTATTCCAGTTTTAACCCTTTCACTGCTCCAGACGTAAATATACGCCAATCGTTTCAGTGCTCCAGACGTATATATACTGTTTGCTATAAAAAATACTTAGAGCGGTTCCCTGCTACAGTCGTATAGTTACGTGTAACGCCGACAATCGGTCCAGCGAGTCGGAGGTAATTGTTGCGCAAGTATGCAGTTTAATTGTTGGAATACTAGGAAATACCTGAACGACTATTGAATGCTGATTTCCCTTACTGCTGAGTTCATTCGTATCGCTATATTACCCACTTTGTGTGCGGCCGTTTCCGCGTTACCGAATAAAATGACGCGACGTTACCGTCCGTTTACAGACGATGAGCTGCTGAGTATTGTAAACCAAAGTGACGAAGAGGACATCATCACGCCCAATCCAGCTGATTATGGGTGGACAGATAATGACGGCGACGAGCCGGTAGGTAAATCTGTCACCGCAAATATAAAAAATATTTGTGAAATACAATGATCGCGGAATTTTGATTCCTCTATTTTTTTGCTATAGTTTTCACTGCTTCTGGTTCAGAAACAGCATTTTCATTGAATCTCACGGATGTAACCTGCTAAAGTTACCATCATGCAAATATTTTTTGGATTACACACCATTCTGCAGATTTTTTCCTTTATTATTCTGTCCTTTATGTAATAGTAATTTCTATAAAGCCTAAGAGATGGCTGTGTTTTACTTAATCTGCCTGACTACTGTGTAGTTTCAAAAAGATATTAAACTCTCTCTCTTTGTATTTTTTATGTTAACTGTCGTTTTTTTCAATTATTGCTGTTGTAATGTTTCAAATGGGCATATGTCACTGTCTGCACCTGATAGGCGGCGCACCTCGTACAGTTTTCGTGGCAGTAATGTAAGCCACTAGGCCGATCAGTCTGATGCTGTTCCATCCCCCCCCCCCCCCCTCCCACTCTTTTATAAGGCCCTCCAAATCCTAGAACACCACACGCTCCGCCTTGCCTTCCGTATCCTATCCACCTTCCTTCCTCCACACGATTCCTGTATGACCTCATCCCCTTCCCCCGTCTCCTCCTTTTCCACCAACATCTCCGCATCCTTTACACTGTCCGCAGTCTTGATCTCTCCCACCCCCTGGTTTTCACCTTCCTCTCCCCCTCCCACCTGTTGCCGCACCTCTATCACTGTATCACTCCCTCTCTCCACCTCCACATCCTTCATCTCCTTCTTCAGGGCAATTTCCAGCACCTACCCCTCCCGAATGTTGAACTTCACTGTGACATCTACCCTTCATACCAACTGTAGACTGGCCTTGTGCCCCCCTCCACAGGACCCCCCTTTTCCTCTCCCCTCCTTCTCGTAGAGTGGATCTTCCTCCTTCCCCCCCCCCCCCCCCCCCCAATTGAGACCCTGTACTCCCTCCTCAGCTGTTTTTCATCACCTGTCCCTTCCCTCCCCAGGCCCCCTTCGGCTCGCCCCCCACTTCCTCCTCCTTTCTCTCCCCTCTTTCCCGTCTCCTTTTCCCTTCTTCCTCGTTCCCCACCCCTGGCAGATCCCCCCAGGCTTTTAGTCATCATCAAGTGCACTGCTTTAGTGTTGTGTCCGGTGCTGTTCTACAGTGTCATCAGTGATGTGGTTTTAATTGTGTGCTCGTCGTGTATAAAGAGATTGTCACGTGCTACACCGTCTATCATGTTTCTGTTTTAATCGTTTGGCGGCTTTTTGGGCTCCAGCCCTACTTTGCCTGGTGCCTTTTAATCCTTGCAGGGTGTGATTTTTGTGTGTACAATACTTTTTTAGATTTTTACCTCAGGTTTACAGTCGCCGCTTTTTGTATGCTTTCTTCTCTTATGATCCACCTTTTTTGTTTCTACGTTCCGCCATGTTTTCTTCTCTGTATTGTTTTAAATGTCTTTCTGTCTACTTGTAATGTCTTTCGCCTGAAGAGCAGCGCCTGTGATGCTGCCGTCCCGCCCCAGATGGGGAACTGGAAATACAATAAAGAAAATAAAAAAAAATTGACCTCGTTTCCGGCTGGGCACACGTTGCAAAGGCTAGAACGTTTTATTTCACTTTTGACTTGAGCATAGCTTCTCTAAATTCCGACCATTGCTTTGTAGCAATGTAATTTCACGTAAGTAACATTTGTACATCATGAAAATTGTTGTCTTGGTTAATGTGTTCTTTGTCATACCTAATTTTACATTTATTATTTTATAGAATTTATCAAAATTTCATCCTTATGAAGATACCCGTAGTAGGTGTCGAAACCTAGGTCACTGTACCTACCAGTTATGTGCAAACGGCCGTCTATATGATCCTATGCTGAAATTTCAATTATTATTAATATTGTTATTCATAAATGTATATTCATTCATAATCATGGCTTTTTTATTGTTCCAGCAGCGTATCGTGCCCCTGATCCTGTAGAAGCACAGCTGTTGTTGGAAGACACTCACATACTATTGGCCGCACTGCCTCGGCCACAGCATCCCAACGATGGTCTTCCTCATTTACTTCCTCTTCCGTTATACCCATTGTGTGTAGGTGTTTTTTGAAGTTCCCATGGCCGGTCATCAGTCCAGTCATGAGTTTGATCTCTTTCCTGTTCAATCCCAGGATTACAGAGCTTCTTTTAAAACATGGCTTGGGCATCATTACCTTACCATGTTTTTGTTTATGGACCTTGGTCCAATATCCTACCTGCTGTTTCCTAAGCCAGTTCCATAGTTCTAATTTGATCATAGCCTTGGTGATTGTCAAGACAGGTTAAGGTCCAATAAATGGAGTTGTTGCCCCCATCCTAGCCAGTCTATCGGCTTGTTCACTGCCACAGATCCCTGAGTGGCCAGGGACCCACACTAGGTACACCATACTGCTTCCCCCTAGCTCCACCAGAGCGCAAGAGCGGCTTACTGTTAGTTTGTTGAGGGAGCAAAAATAGTGTAGCGATACCAGTGGAGAGCTGTAACAGTTCCTGCATTCGTCCTGTACCAAAACGTGTAAGTGTAGAACCTGTCAAGCTTGTACAGGCTGAGTCCACTGAAGAAATTGGTATGTGCCTAACGACACACTTACAGTGTCCTATCCAATTACCTATATAAAATACATAGCTTCCTGCCGGGGACTAGCTCGCTCATGTATCGCTGCCACCATCGCTACCACTGCCACCACATCCGATGCCACCACCGGTGTTACGTCCAACATCGCAGCCAGCTCCAACATCGCCATGATGCTGGTGCATCGAACTCTTGTGGATGGGTGTCCGATACAGACATACACCGAGGTGACAAAAATCATGGGACAGCGATATCCACATATACAGATGGCGGTAGCGTCGCCTACGCAAGGTATAAAAGGGCAGTGCATTGGCGGAACTGTCATTCATAATCACGTGTTTCATGTGAAAAGGTTTCCCACCTGATTATGGCCACACGACGGGAATTAACAAACTTTAAATGACAGTTAGTTGCAGAGGTACACTACTGGCCATTGAAATTGCTACACCACGAAGATGAAGTGCTACAGACGCGAAATTTAACCGACAGGAAGAAGATGCTGTGGTATGCAAATGATCAGCTTTTCAGAGAATTCACACAAGTTTGTGTGCTGACATGAGGAAAGTTTCCAACCGATTTTTCATGCACAAACAGCAGTTGGCCGGTGTTGCCTGGTGAAACATTGTTGTGATGCCTCGTGTAAGGAGCAGAAATGTGCACCATCACGTTTCCGACTTTGATAAAGGTCGGGTTGTAGCCTATCGCTATTGCGGTTTATCGTATCGCGACATTGCTGCTCGCGTTGGTCGAGGTCCAATGACTGTTAGCAGAATATGGAATCGGTGGGTTCAGGATCGTAATGCGGAACGCCGTGCTGGATCCCAACGGCCTCGTATCACTAGCAGTCGAGATGACAGGCATCTTACCCCCATGGCTGTAACGGATCGTGCAGCCACGTCTCGATCCCTTTGCAATATAACGTTTGCAATATAACAACCATCTGCACGATCAGTTCGACGACGTTTGCAGCAGCATGGACTATTAACTCGGAAACCATGGCTGTGGTTACCCTTGACGCTGCATCACAGACATGAGCACCTGTGATGCTGTACTCAACCACGAACCTGGCTGCACGAATGGCAAAACGTCATTTTTTCGGATGAATACTGTTTCTGTTTACAGCATCATGATGGTCGCATCCGTGTTTGGCGACATCGCGGTGAACGCACATTGGAAGCGTGTATTCGTCACAGCCATACTGGCGTATCACCCGGCTTGATGGTATGGGGTGCCATCGCTTATACGTTTCGGTCACCTCTTGTTCTCATTGATGGCACTTTGAACAGTGGACGTTACATTTCAGATGTGTTACGACCCCTTCATTCGATCCCTGCGAAACCCTACATTTCAGCAGGATAACGCACGACCACATGTTGCAGGTCCTGTACGGGTCTTTCTGGACACAGAAAATGTTCGGTTACTACTCTTGGTGTTGAAGCTGCATGAGCAGCTGTACCTGTATACGCCATCCAAGCTCTGTTTGACTCAATGCCCAGGCGTATCAAGGCCGTTAGTACGGCCAGTGGTGGTTGTTCTGGGTAGTGATTTCTCAGGATAAATTCGCGGCCTGCTTCGATGACTTCCGATTCCAGCTGCTAAAGGTGACGGCTGGGTTCGAATATGGCGCCGACCCCACAAAGCCATGTACCCAGGTTGTCGACAAGTCACTGTGTAAGCTGGTGGTGATTCCACAATTGAGTGGGCTGCAATTACATAGAACTGACTGGGTGTTCTGGTCCAACTGAACCGATCATTGAGTGGAAATGGTTACGTTCGGCTACTTGGAGACCTTTTGCAGCCGTTCATCGATTTCACGTTCTCAAACAACGACGGAATTTTTATAGATGGCAATGCCCCATGTCACCGGGCTGCAATTGCTCGCAATTGGTTTGAAGAACATTCTGAACAATCGAGCGAATGATTTCACCACCCATATCGCCCGACATGAGTCCCATCGAACATTTATGGGACATAATCGAAAGTTCAGTTCATGCACTAAATCCTGCGCTTGGAAAGACTTTCGCAATTATGGACGGCTATAGAGGCAGGATGGCTCAATATTTCTGCAGCGGACGTTAAATGTCTTGTTGAGTCCATGTCACGTTCAGCTACTATACTACGCCGGACAAAAGGAGGTCTGCTTGATATCAGGAGATATCCCTTGACTTCTGTCACGTCAGCGTACATTAAAAGCCACAGGTTCGCAGCTTTTTGGGGCCCTGTAAGTTGCCGCAGATGGTGCACGCATCTTTGTATGAAATAAGAGTTCGTGAAACGCTGTGGCGTAGTCGATAGCATTCTAAGCATTACCATATACTTGCTAAACCGCCATGTCTGTACTGATATTATCTTTTTAAAAAAATTACATTGAGTAGAAAAAATTATTTATTATTTTCCTTTTTACAGCCAATACAGTGAAGTTTAATAGGAGCAGGCCAATCAAACCTGCATCATACATCCACATCATAACGTTATAGCAGTTTTTATACATAGACAGGAGCACATCATTTTTAAACACTCACAGCACCGAGCTAAATCTGTTTGAAATATCGCATAGCAAAGGTATAAACTGCGTAGCAAACGAGTAATAGTTACAGCACTCATCACTAAGTTTCCTATAACCGTTCAAAAACACCTTACAAATATTTCTTGATTTCAGTCATTCGAACATGTAATAGGCTATAGTAACACAATCATTGTCATCTTGGAAGCCACAGTCCTCCAGTTAGGTCTTTGTGATATATTTGCAAATATCCAGAATGTCTTGGTTGAGATGTTTTCTCAAATACGCCGAAGTTGTACGGTCACTGTTCTCCCTTAATAGCAGATAATGGCCGACGCATCAGCGGGCATCACTTGCAGTGTGTTCTGCTCTCACATGAATATACGGCGAGCGCCGACACTCCACAAAATACACTCCTGGAAATGGAAAAAAGAACACATTGACACCGGTGTGTCAGACCCACCATACTTGCTCCGGACACTGCGAGAGGGCTGTACAAGCAATGATCACACGCACGGCGCAGAGGACACACCAGGAACCGCGGTGTTGGCCGTCGAATGGCGCTAGCTGCGCAGCATTTGTGCACCGCCGCCGTCAGTGTCAGCCAGTTTGCCGTGGCATACAGAGCTCCATCGCAGTCTTTAACACTGGTAGCATGCCGCGACAGCGTGGACGTGAACCGTATGTGCAGTTGACGGACTTTGAGCGAGGGCGTATAGTGGGCATGCGGGAGGCCGGGTGGACGTACCGCCGAATTGCTCAACGCGTGGGGCGTGAGGTCTCCACAGTACATCGATGTTGTCGCCAGTGGTCGGCGGAAGGTGCACGTGCCCGTCGACCTGGGACCGGACCGCAGCGACGCACGGATGCACGCCAAAACCGGAGGATCCTACGCAGTGCCGTAGGGGACCGCACCGCCACTTCCCAGCAAATTAGGGACACTGTTGCTCCTGGGGTATCGGCGAGGACCATTCGCAACCGTCTCCATGAAGCTGGGCTACGGTCCCGCACACCGTTAGGCCGTCTTCCGCTCACGCCCCAACATCGTGCAGCCCGCCTCCAGTGGTGTCGCGACAGGCGTGAATGGAGGGACGAATGGAGACGTGTCGTCTTCAGCGATGAGAGTCGCTTCTGCCTTGGTGCCAATGATGGTCGTATGCGTGTTTGGCGCCGTGCAGGTGAGCGCCACAATCAGGACTGCATACGACCGAGGCACACAGGGCCAACACCCGGCATCATGGTGTGGGGAGCGATCTCCTACAGTGGCCGTACACCACTGGTGATCGTCGAGGGGACACTGAATAGTGCACGGTACATCCAAACCGTCATCGAACCCATCGTTCTACCATTCCTAGACCGGCAAGGGAACTTGCTGTTCTAACAGGACAATGCACGTCCGCATGTATCCCGTGCCACCCAACGTGCTCTAGAAGGTGTAAGTCAACTACCCTGGCCAGCAAGATCTCCGGATCTGTCCTCCATTGAGCATGTTTGGGACTGGATGAAGCGTCGTCTCACGCGGTCTGCACGTCCAGCACGAACGCTGGTCCAACTGAGGCGCCAGGTGGAAATGGCATGGCAAGCCGTTCCACAGGACTACACCCAGCATCTCTACGATCGTCTCCACGGGAGAATAGCAGCCTGCATTGCTGCGAAAGGTGGATATACACTGTACTAGTGCCGACATTGTGCATGCTCTGTTGCCTGTGTCTATGTGCCTGTGGTTCTGTCAGTGTGATCATGTGATGTATCTGACCCCAGGAATGTGTCAATAAAGTTTCCCCTTCCTGGGACAATGAATTCACGGTGTTCTTATTTCAATTTCCAGGAGTGTATAATAATCTTGTTTATTCTGACGATGAACTGGAAGGAGAAGCCAGTGTTCGTTTTTTATACTGTTGTAAGCGTATTGTCATATCGCTGGCTTAGTTATGGAGTATCTTTGCGGGCAACGCGTTTGCAGAGTAGAGCAGGGAACACGGAACTGTTGTGTTGTGGGTAGCTCAGCATGTGAGAGGCATTGTTATTATGGAAGTGCAGGTGTTACTACAAGTGCTATTACAGTAAGGTGATGAAATACGGAAGCGATTCAGAGGAAAGTGTGTAATGATGTAATTAAAAATTAGCAGTGCCGCCGATAACGTTGCGTGTCGCACAGCATCAATCATCTGGCCGTGTTCGGTCTCTCAGAATGAACTAATGTGAATCAGTAAAAATTAGTTACCATAAAAGAGTGCAATCAAGTGCCAGTGTCTTGTAGCGAACGTGAGAACGCGCAGGTCATCGCGTTTCCGTCCGCAGCTCGTGGTCGTGCGGTAGAGTTCTCGCTTCCCGCGCCCGGGTTCCCGGGTTCGATTCCCGGCGGGGTCAGGGATTTTCTCTGCCTCGTGATGAGTGGGTGTTGTGTGCTGTCCTTAGGTTAGTTAGGTTTAAGTAGTTCTAAGTTCTGGGGGACTGATGACTATAGATGTTACGTCCCATAGGGCTCAGAGCCATTTGAACCATTTGAATCGCGTTTCCGCATCATCAACAATCAGCCACGCCGCGACGGTTACCCGCACGATCGTGCAATTGTAAACTGTGAACTGTTATATAATTTTATGAGCAGTGTTATATCATTACTACTGTCAAGGACGACTGGTACCAAAAGAAATCTGCATATGCGTGGCGAGCGTAAGATCTTTCGTTCGATCATTCGGCTTCCGCATCATCAACGATCATCCGCGCCGTGATCTGTTACGCGTACGCTCGTCCAAGTGATATTGTGGACAGATAATTATCTAGAATTTTGCATAAACACTTCAGACTTAGAGGGTAAACAGTGCAACCTGTGATTTTCGTATCGTCTCAGAATGTAGATGTTCATAGCAGATGTAGGACAGTGTTGTGTTTGACGTTGAGTGGCTCCCCTAACCTGCTTGCATATTTAGATCATAATTTCAGGCAGGTCGGTCAGCAGTGTGGAGCAGAACAATACGACCACAGCGGGATTATCAGGTACGTAGTGTGGACAGGGCGCACGGTCAAGAGCAGCAAGCACTTATACCAATTAAGGGACACCGCCATTTGTACCCCCGGGCGTGTTACACTGTGATATTTTTTAAAGTTGCGTACTCACTTAAAAAAAAAAAAAGCACTCCGTCTTCAGGCCACGAGTGGCCTACCAGGACAATACAGTGTTGAAAATAACTCAAGATAACACTGATTCTGCACCATGGGATTTATTAATCAATTTCAGGTAATTTTCGCCTGCTGAATACGAAAATAATAATATTTTTGAGACAAAGGCAATTCATTTATACTAGAAATTAAATTATCAAAAAAGAAGAGAATAATTGCTAAAACGTTTATTTTAAAGTTATCAGATGGTTGCAGGCAAACAAAGTGCTATAAATGATACAAAGAATAATAAAATTAATCTTGACAACAAAAACACATCAATAAGATTCAAGAAAAACATTTTGTATGGGATTATCTTCAGTGTTTTTGGTTCAGACAGTCTCTCTGCAAGTTTCAGCAGTAGTCTGCCATCTGCCATCATATAGCGATCCCAGCAGCCTTGATATCTTTCCTCCACAATCTTGATATCCTGGTGGAAAGCGAAAAATGCAATTTGGACCTCATTAGCTTTAAGTTTTTAGAAATTCTAGAGCATTTTGTCTAGTATATCCGAATATTCTTCAGATTTGTGATTACCTGAAAAGAATTTGATAGCTGATACAAAGCTTGTCCATGCTTCCAATTCAACTTGAGTCATGGGGTTTGTGAAAGCATCGTTGTTTATACGATTACGGATTTATGGCCCATCAAAAATTCTTGCTTTTAACTTTTCTGTAATAATACCAAGAAATGATTAACAAATATATTTGAAGCAATCGCCACTCCTATCTAAAGCTTCAACAAACTGTTTTATAAGTCCAGGTTTAATATATAGCGGCGGAAACATGATATTTTCCCAACTGACCAAGGGTTCATGAACGATGTTATCTTCTCCTACAGTCAGGTTCATTCTCGGCGGCCAGTCTTTCCTGCTCCGATGTTCATTTATCGCACGACTGTCCCACAGACAAAGAAAACAGGGATATTTAGTGTATGCACTTTGCTGACCCATTGAAAAATTCACAATTTTTAAATCTACACATATGACCACTGATGATGATGAAATGAAGTTGTCTCTAAAACAAGTTAAAATTTTGATATTATTCCTTAAGAGTAGTTGAATGAGCTATAGGGGTCGAAGTTAATTTATTTCTGTATGCAGCAACACAAATTTAAAACTTGTTTTAGAGCTTTTTAGGAAAAGCCGCCAGTCTTTTGGTTGGTATACTGGAATACACATTAAATTTAAAAGCCCAGAACTATCACTACAATATACAATATCATTCATCTTGTTAAAATATGGAAGAATGTCGCACTCTCTAGTTCGGCATGATGTTATTGATACGCCAGGCTGAAGGCAACGTTGTTCTTGTAGTCTTGTCGCAAGAAGCTCAGCTGATTTCTTAGATAAATTTGAATCTCTACTCAACTCGCTTAGCTCGACCTGATAAAAGCCTTGCAATGTAGGACTGTATTCTTCGCTTTACTCTGGTTGTCTAAACTTTAGGCATCATTACAGTAATCGTCTGATAAGCAAGTAAATACCAGTATTGGCAAATCTTCACTATGGAAGATTGGTCGTTTAGTGGATTGTACGTTTGGGTAAACCCAAGAGTGTTTTTTATATCGATTCATACCTTCTACATTCACTGCACAGAAGAAGCAATCATCGAGGTGGTTTCTTGGCACTGTCCATGTCATCGGTATCCCAAATGGAAGCCCTTTTCTTCCTCCATCACTCCAATATCGAAGTGACTCCACGTAATTTTTACATACAAACGTTGTGTGGGGCCCAACATTTATCTTGTTGTCCAAGTTGTTTTCCAAAATATGCCTGATAGCTATGGTTTACAGAATTATTTATTTTCCGTCGTTGCTTTTCTTGACAATATTCACCACATATGTAGCAGAAATGGTCGGGGCCATTAACCCAAGACTTCCGTGAAGAACGCATACTTTCTGTAACAAAAACTCCCAAGCAGGACAGTTGCATGAAGTATCTGACACAGTATCGCGTTGAGTAACGCAAGAAGCTTGTCTGCACAAAATAAAAACGACTGAATGGCAAACAACAAAAGCACACCTGTGAGATGGCTAATAGTTACGGCGATCTCTGTGAGAAGCAGAGATAGTTAACATATTTGACAAATGCGCATGAGCTGCCATCTGTCTGATTCCTGTCATAGTTACCAAGACAAAGGCACTGGGCCATGTTGAGTCACGCCGTAAAAAAAAAAAAAATGTTCCCCTGTGTAATCTATGGTAATAGTCATTGTTGAGTAGTTCATCAAGTCGTGAGACAACTAGCAAAGGGTACAGCTGTCGAAGTGCATAGCAGGTGATGTGAAGAAGCAGCCGTATGTTGTGTAACTACATTGTTTAACGTTGGATACAGTCTAAACAACACTGACTGTAAATGCGTCAATGTCGGTATGACATCGGATCGAGAATTCCACTGGTGATTATGTTTGAAAATCTACCATTTTGTGATGCTAAAGAAATGTTATTCACGGATGAATGGTATCGACTACATGACACATCAGTGGAGATTTCAGCCTTGTTCATTCTCGGTAAGTAATGCTGGGAGATTATACGATCACAGCAGATGACTTCCCTGGAGCAACTAAAATATTTAACGACAGAGTGTGCATGCATCTGCAGGAAAAGACGTTTAAGAATCTAGTGAACACAAGTTAATCTATAAAGTAAGCTGTAGACTGTCGACTAAGGTGGGAATCACACCGATTTTACAAGACATTGTGGAGTAAACTGTTGGTGTTAGCTCACCTCTGATCCCATTGGAAGAAACCATCCCTCATCTCTGTGAGTCTTGTTGTACAGGTATTGAAGTAGAAATGTATGAGCCTGATGTACCAAATATAGGCACAGAACTGCGACCGCATTTGAGTCTATTGTTACATCCTACAATATCTCGGTGTATGTAAGTAAATGTTTAAGATTACATCTGCTTATGTGCTCTCTAAAATACGAGGTGCATTCAAGTTCTAAGGCCTCCGATTTTTTTTCTCCGGACTGGAAAGAGATAGAAACATGCGCATTGTTTTAAAATGAAGCCGCGTTCATTGTCAATAGGTCCCAGAGATGGCAGCACTGTATGGCAGATGGAATTTTACCGCCAGCGGCGAGAATGAGAACTGTTTTAAGTACTTAAAATGGTGACGTTTTCCTTACTTGAACAGCGTGCAATCATTCGTTTTCTGAATTTGCGTGGTGTGAAACCAATTGAAATTCATCGACAGTTGAAAGAGACATGTGGTGATGGAGTTATGGATGTGTCGAAAGTGCGTTCGTGGGTGCGGCAGTTTAATGAAGGCAGAACATCGTGTGACAACAAACCGAAACAACCTCGGGCTCGCACAAGCCGGTCTGACGACATGATGGAGAAAGTGGAGAGAATTGTTTTGGGGGATCGCCGAATGACTGTTGAACAGATCGCCTCCAGAGTTGGCATTTCTGTGGGTTCTGTGCACGCAATCCTGCACGACGACCTGAAAATGCGAAAAGTGTCATCAAGGTGGGTGCCACGAATGCTGACGGACGATCACATGGCTGCCCATGTGGCATGTTGCCAAGCAATGTTGACGCACAACGACAGCATGAATGGGACTTTCTTTTCGTCGGTTGTGACAATGGATGAGACGTGGATGCCATTTTTCAATCCAGAAACAAAGCGCCAGTCAGCTCAATGGAAGCACACAGATTCACTGCCACCAAAAAAATTTCGGTAACCGCCAGTGCTGAAAAAATGATGGTGCCCATGTTCTGGGACAGCGAGGGCGTAATCCTTACCCATTGCGTTCCAAAGGGCACTACGGTAACAGGTGCATCCTACGAAAATGTTTTGAAGAACAAATTCCTTCCTGCACTGCAACAAAAACGTCCAGGAAGGGCTGCGCGTGTGCTGTTTCACCAAGACAACGCACCCCCACATCGAGCTCCTAGTGACTTTTGGCTTTTTCCAACAATGAAAGACACTCTCCGTGGCCGCACATTCACCAGCTGTGCTGCTATTGCCTCAGCGATTTTCCAGTGGTCAAAACAGACTCCTAAAGAAGCCTTCGCCGCTGCCATGGAATCATAGCGTCAGCGTCGTGAAAAATGTGTGCGTCTGCAGGGCGATTACGTCGAGAAGTAACGCCAGTTTCATCGATTTCGGGTGAGTAGTTAATTAGAAAAAAAATCGGAGGCCTTAGAACTTGAATGCACCTCGTATCCTGTATGCGAGCGTGAGCACGTAGTCAACATCATGACGAAGTGGATGAAACATCCTCATTACAAACGTGCAGTAGTAACCGACTGGTCCTGCGATGATGCTGGAAACCAAAAGAAAAAAAGAATCGATCACATACATGCTTGACATTGAGGTGTCAAGAGTCATGGGAGACCTCCTAATGTCATGTCGGGCCTCCATTTGCTCGGCGTAGTGCAGCAACTCGACTTGGCATGGACTCAACAAGTCGTTGGAAGTCTCCTACAGAAATACTGAACCATGCTGTCCCTATAGCCGCTCATATCTGCGAAAGTGTTACCAGTGTAGGATTTTGTGCACGAACTGACCTCTCGGTTATGTCCCATAAATGTTCACTGGGGTTCATGTCGGGCTATCTTGGTGGACGAATCATTCTCTCGAATTGTCCAGAACGTTCTTCAAGCAAATCGCGAATAATTGTGGCCCAGTGACATGGTGCATTATCATCCATGTAAAAATTCCATGTTTGTTTGGGAACATGAAGTGCATGAATCGCTGCAGATGGTCAATGGTTGATTCGGCTGGACCAGAGGACCCAGTCCATTCCGTGTTATCACAGCCCACACCATTATGGAGCCACCACCGGCTTGCACAGTACGTTGTTGACAACCTGGGTCCATGGCTTCGTGGGGTCTGCGCCACATTCGAACCATAGCGTCAGGTTTTACCAGCTCAAATCGGGACTCATCCAACCAGGCCACTGTTTTACTTTAGTTTAGGATCCTACCAATATGGTCACGAGCCCAGGAGAGGCGCTGTAGGCGATGTGCTTTTAGCAAGGCCACTCGCGTCAGTCGTCCGCTCTCATAGCATATTAACGCCACATTTTGCCGCACTTTCGTAATGGTGGTGCATCATGCAAATGTACACGGTCCTCTCCTCTTCGACCTCGGAACGTGGCAGGAAGTCATGATTCCTGGAATGACCTTGGAGACAAGGAGGTGCTGATGCTGCTGTCAGTAAAATATGACTTGCGCAATTGTCTTAGTGTTGGGAAAAAACCGACCGGTTAAAACCGATATCGGTATTTCAGTGCTGAATAACCGGTATTTGTTTGGTCTCGGTTATGCCCGCAGCTCGTGGTCGTGCGGTAGCGTTGTCGCTTCCCACGCCCGGGTTCCCGGGTTCGATTCCCGGCGGGGTCAGGGATTTTCTCTGCCTCGTGATGGCTGGGTGTTGTGTGATGTCCTTAGGTTAGTTAGGTTTAAGTAGTTCTAAGTTCTAGGGGACTGATGACCATAGATGTTAAGTCCCATAGTGCTCGGAGCCATTTGAACCATTTTTTTGGTCTCGGTTATAACAGTTTTTTTCATGTTTTCTAATAACCAGATTAAACACCAGTCATATCAGTCAGTGGTAAAATTTCTGGTTTCTAGACAAATTTTTTTAAAAAACGAATAATGCTTATTCGTAAAATTTCCATTGGTTTGAAACATTTGATTACTGTAGAAAATGGGAAAAGCGATCTGTGCTATTTTTATAACGACGACGCGGACAGTCAGAAACTAGCAGCAAGGCACGTGGCATAAGAATCGATACTGGAGTGCTGAGACAACAATACTATACTTGTTGCAGTGTGGCATGGCCTATTGGTTCAAATGGCTGGGAGCACTATGGGACTTAACATCTGAGGTCATCAGTCCCCTAGAACTTAGAAGTACTTAAACCTAACTAACCTAAGGACATCACACACATCCATGCCCGAGGCAGGATTCGAACTTGCGACCGTAGCGGTAGCGCGGTTACAGACTGTAGCGCCCAGAACCGCTCTGCCACTCCGACCGGCGGCATGGCCTATTACGAGGTACATGTATGCGTGCAGTGCGAAGGACTTTCTCCACATGGTCTGTACGGTAGTTTCTCGCTCTGGTCCTTGGACACTGGTTGTGTTCCAGAATGGCTACATCACTAGTCTGGAAGTATTTTACGAAATGCGGTAGCACTGAAGTACAATGCTCCATTTGCCTTAAAGGATTAAATACGGGACGAGGTTGGTTAAGGTTGTTTTGGGGGAAGAGGCCAAACAGCGGGGTCATCGGTCTCATCGGATTAAGGAAGGACGGGGAAGGAACTCGGCCATGCCCTTTCAAAGGAACCATCCCGGTATTTGCCTGGAGCGATTTAGGGAAATCACGGAAAACCCAAATCAGGATGGCCGGACGGGACGAGGCCCAACAAAAATGGCACATCATATGAGGAGTAAACATCAACAATGTTCAGTGGAAGAAAAGGCAAATTCGGTCGATATACCAGTAATTTTATTATCGTACTATAAACTTGGGATAATAATGAACTATTAATTTTGTGCTTGCTTCAGAATGAAAAACTGATACCGTCCAAAAGTGACGATGCAGGGAAGTCATCAACTTGTGACTTCTCGCTTTCGCAGTCGCCACGTCTATCTCCTTGAACTTCGTCATCTTTGCTGGAGACAGTGAGACCGATTTCCGCCAACGCCTCAGTCCCATATCGAACGAGAATTCCTACTCCTTCACCTACATTAGAATTTTCAACCATTGCTCAAAGTCTACATTTGTTACTGGAACTAAAAGCAATGAAAACCGAAAATCGGTTATTTCAGAAACCGATTATTTCGAGAGTTGTCAACGGTTAGTTTAATTTGGAGACGAAAAACGCTGTATAACCGAAAATCGGTTGATTCACCGATAATCACCAGCCCTAAATTGTCTCAGCTGTAATATGACGCCACAGTTAAGAAGGCGCTGATGCTGATGTTAGTACTTTTCTGTTCAGAATGCCCACTCCCATCCTACTTAAGACATTATCCATTAGTTGGTTATACCATCAGTCCCACAAAAGTTCACTCTATCTAGAAGAATACTATGATTTACACAGTGAAATGCCTTAGATGGGCCACAGAAAATACCACTTAAGCTGTTTTATAACTAACTGCTTGTATAAGTTGGGGAGTCAACATGTAAATCGTATTCTCAGTAGAACAACTCTTCTCAAATCTAAACTGTGATTTGCTGTGCGTATTATTGGTGTTCAGGTGAGGTACTAATGGAGACTACATTATATTCTTAAAAACTGTGGAAAAATGATGTCAGCAGTGGAAAGGTCGGCCGTTATTGACATCTCTCCTATCACCTTCCTTAAATAAGTGTCCGCGTTTCAGTATATATGGGAAAATGCCTTGAGCTAATGATGCGTTATATATTTTAGATAATACCGAGCTAATTATATTGAAAAACACTTTAGAACTCTATTGGAAATACCATCAAGACCAGATGAGATTTTATTTTTGAGAGACTGTATAATTTTCGTAATTTCAGAAGTAAGGAGATAGATTCATATGATTAAATTTTATGAGAGTCACTTTTTAAACATGCTGCTTTGATTTTTCTCCTGACCTGTTTTCCTACATACTTTCTGCTATATTTAAGAAGTTATTATTAAATATTATTTGATACCTGTGACTCATCATTTATAGCCCTTTCAGTAGGTACGTTTTCTTGTTCTGTGGCTCGTTGTCCTGCCTCTCTTTTGACTACATTCCATGTAGCCTTTAGTCTGTTGTCGGAGTTACTGATTCCTGACATTATGTGCATGTTCCTTGATTTTTTTAATAACTTTGATTAGTAATGTTGAGTAGTTTTTTCTAGTGTGCAACTACTGCAGAATCCCTACTTGTTCATGCCAACAGACATTTCCCTTTTTCTTTCACAAGATACTTTAAACTCTCTCGTAGTTCATGGTTTCTTACAGGGATGTTAATGTCCTTTCCGATTTTTTTCATACAGAAAGCTATCTTTAAATTATGCTATAAATTTGTCATGGAATAGACTAAGTTTTATATTATTATTTGGTTAATTATAAATGTCATCCCATGTCATCCCTTGTAAACTTTGCTTAAATTATTTGACCTGGAGTCATTAATTTTTGTAACCGATTTCCACTGAGAATATCTATGCTGTGAGGCATTATGTTTTTTATCCAGACTATGTGTTCAATATGATTGTAGATAGCATTTATTACTGAGTTAACAGTCATTTTCTTGCTTTGAGCCTTACCAAACAAAACATTATCAATTAAGGTATTAATGTCTTTATCCACCACTGTTAGAAAGTCAATCACTGAGATCAAATTGTAGGATCCAAATAAGGTTCCCAGGTTACTTTTAATGTCAGAATCCTTTAGAAAATCAATACTAAAGTCACCACAGACTATTAACTGCTTGCAGCTGTCTGACAGGTTGCATAGTAAGCAATCCAGATTCCTTATAAACAGTTCAGAATTTCCAAGTAGGGATGTATATACAGTTATATTTAAAAATGAACCGTTTTTAAGCATTAATTCGCAAGCACGCAATAATATATGCTGATAGCTACAAAATCTACCTGTCTCAATATCTTTGAACTTGTGCTCCGTAAATAAGATCTGTATATTGCAAAATATACTTGTATTAAATTAATAAAAACGTCGCAGAACCTATTATAAATGCGAACATTCTAAAGTAAGTATAAGCGTATAGTAGGACAGCCAGCGGCTTTGCTGCAGTGTTAACACCGGTTTCCGTCAGATCGCCGAAATTAGCATCGTCGGGACGGCCAGCACTTGTGAGGAGATACTGGGCTGAGAGGTAGCGGCTCTGCTCTCGTAAACTGACAATGGCCGGTAGAGCAGTGTGCTGACCACATACACCTCCATATCTGGATCCTGTGATACCTACGGGCTGAAGATGACACGGCGGTCGGTCGGTACCGTTGGGCTTCCGAGGCCTGTTTAGACGAAGAGTGTGTTTTATGTACAACACACAAACACATTACCATTCGACTCTTTAACATTATAACTCTAATTGAAGCAACTTTCAACAGTAACGGGATTCATCTTAGGATCTCCTGAACGCTTTTACTGTCAGTGTGTCATTAACTGGCATTTAATTATAACAAATCGTACACAGAGCGAGGCGTAGGCGCCGGTGCCTTGAAATGCCATACTGTCATAGCAAAAACATGGGTCAAATGGCCCTGAGCAGTATGGGACTTAACTTCCAAGGTCATCAGTCGCCTAGAACTTAGAACTACTTAAACCTAACTAAGGACATCACACACATCCATGCCCTAGGCAGGATTCGAACCTGCGACCGTAGCGGTCGCTCAGTTCCAGACTGTAGCGCCTCGAACCGCTCCGCCATTCTGGCCGGCCTGTCATAACACGCAAGTTATAATTAAAAAACAATGAAATACGACCAAATCCAAAGTGGCGCCTCCATAGTTGTTAATTCGTCGACTGCTATCGACTTTTGCTGTAGCATTGAGTAACACGTCATTTTGACTTCACTTATGAGCATTTTTCGAGTGACATTAGCTCCTCCACATCACTTCCGTGGAAGTCTCCGGTGACACTGTGTTCTCCCACAACAGAGCACACTTTCTCAATTGTGTGTATGGAACAATCCCCTGGAGTGTATCGTGAAATTTTGTGCTTCTCAAAGGCCTAAACTTTACAAGTTTATAATGTGATCCATTTCACTTTTAACATACACTGTAACAATTTACAATAATCAGTTTCGAGACAGCTGGTACGAGCAAGCACCTGAAACGGCTGGTATCCTTCAATTCTTCTTTCTGGGAATTCGAGTGACGACAGTAACCTGGAACTTATAAAAAGAACGGTACGTGTACTCCAGTCACTTGGTCAGTTTCAGTGTATATAGGGTCTACGTAAGTCTAAAAATTTTACTTCAATTTTATGGTGAAGAAACTTACTTCTCGTAAGTGGTGATTTTCTTTTGCTTCCCAGTGTATGTACGCCACTAATATGAGTGAACTGGTGACATGTAGTTTTTGTTTCTTGAGTCGTGTTGATTAATGTTGCTCAGCTAATGACCAAAAAATCAACGTGTGTAACATTTTTATTAAGACGCTAACCTTGCAAATGCTGAGGCTACCTGCAGCGGTATATGTAAGTTGCATAGAGACAATACGACAGTTGTTGGTATAGTGAGGCAATACTTTGTAACACGATTTTCAGTTTTGTCTGAAAATGGAAACAAAAATTGACAAAGAGATAACCCTCCAGCTTGTTGCCAAGGCTATTTCGAGGACGCTGCGAAGTCCTTACTCAGCCTCCGTATATTCACGGCCCCCCCCCCCCCCCCCCAATGGTAGTGTTTGGAGCCCTGAAGAAAGACATTCGTGGCTGCAGATTTGCTTGAGACGAAGGGGTGCACTCCTGGGTACAATCACGTTTCCGTTGGCAGCCGCCGTCATTTTTCCATGAAGGCATTGACCGTCCTGTCTCACGGGGATAAATGCGTTCGCAATTACGGCGATTTATTTTGAAGTAACAAACAGCTGAGTTACTTTTTTCTTGCATCTGTCACGTTTTGATCTGACTGCCCCTTTATACCACCGAAGTCTTACGAAGTAGTAGGGAGCATGCATGGAAATAGGAGTGGTAAGGTACTGAACCAAAAATAATAAATACGCTTAACAATATATTTGCCTCAACGGCACTTTTACATTAACGAAATAAACGATGAAAAGCCACCACAAATATTTTACGGGTGCCGCAATGAAAATGACATTTCAAGTCATCAAACGCTTAAAAATTTATTTAAAGGCAGACACACACGAGATTTAAAAAAAAAAAAAAAAAAGAGAATCGCTTTAAGAAAATTTTGACCAAAAAAATAACTGAACAGTATTAATCACAGTTAAACGACCTGAAACAGTCGTCAAACAGACGTTAACCCAAGTAGGCTAGTTGAGCTTAGTCCAGAAATCGTTCGGTCCCTTCATTCATCTCAGATTAGGAATTCTAGAACATAAAGACAGAGCAAAATTAAAAACCACGTAAAGGCAAAGTAACAACAGAAATAAGCTGTAATTCTAACGACTGCAAATCTCTTCCGGGTTTTGACTTCTTCCAAGTTTAAACGCATGGGAGTTTAAAAGCAAGCGGACAATTTAAAAACAAAAATAAAATTTTCATTAAACAGTTAACACTAAAATCTAAATTCAGTATGGCTTTTACAGGTAATCTTAAAATAACTTCGGCTTACGCTAATAATCCGGAATGCTGATACACTTAGGAGGACTAAGATCAAAATAACAGTCGGTACTCTAAGCTAGACAGGTTGCAAGGGAGAAGCCAAAATTAACATCTATGGCACAGCCTCTCTCAAGGAACAATCAGCACTTTAGTCACACGCAACAAAATGTGTCACGGTTTTTCTTTCTACTCCAGTTCGTGGCTGTACAGCAAATACTGGCAGCTCAGCATTCACACACAAACCAATGCAGTAGAAGCAGGAGTGTGCCGACTCTAAACACGCAAACGTACTATCAGTATGGCAGTAATTCTTCAAATACGGTAGGCACACTGTCCACAGCCATCCAAAACACTACTAACCAGACCTCAGTCCTCGGTGAGCAACCCCTGTTAACTACGCAAAACAGCAGGCAATCACTGGGAGCAAGGGGGGGGGGGGGGGGGGGCGTGCGGTGGAATCAGCTATGCGTGCAGCATCTCGCGTTTCGCCCGCGAACTCGTCGTCAGGATATGGAAGAGCAGAGAGATTTGATGAGCGGGAGGTATCGATTCTAACGCACGCTCGGTCGTGAAAATACTTGTAGCTATACATGTATATTAAAATAAACCCAAAAGGCTGCTTAAAATCTCATTCCACTGGCTTTGATTTGCACGTTAAGAACACTGTTGTATTTATTTCGTGAATGGCTGTTTTTGTTTCTTCCATAAAGTCGAGCTTCCCTTCCTTCTTTTCCGTGTACAAGATTGCAAAGTGATCTATTTTCGTTAAGGGTTGGGCTGTTTGGTAGACATGATCAGCTGCTAACTACGAGGGCAGTTCAATAAGTAATGCAACACATTTTTTTTCTCGGCCAATTTTGGTTGAAAAAACCGGAAATTTCTTTTGGAATATTTTCAAACATTCCCGCTTCGTTTCGTATAGTTTCATTGACTTCCGACAGGTGGCAGAACTGTACTGAGCTGTTAGAATGGCGTCTGTAACGGACGTGCGTTGCAAACAACGGGCAGTGATCGAGTCTCTTTTGGCGGAAAACCAGGGCATCTCAGATATTCATAGGCGCTTGCAGAATGTCTACGGTGATCTGGCAGTGGACAAAAGCACGGTGAGTCGTTGGGCAAAGCGTGTGTCATCATCGCCGCAAGGTCAAGTAAGACTGTCTGATCTCCCGCGTGCGGGCCGGCCGTGCACAGCTGTGACTCCTGCAATGGCGGAGCGTGCGAACACACTCGTTCGAGATGATCGACGGATCACCATCAAACATCTCAGTGCTCAACTTGACATCTCTGTTGGTAGTGCTGTCACAATTGTTCACCAGTTGGGATATTCAAAGGTTTGTTCCCGTTGGGTCCCTCGTTGTCTAACCGAACACCATAAAGAGCAAAGGAGAACCATCTGTGCGGAATTGCTTGCTCGTCATGTGGCTGAGGGTGACAATTTATTGTCAAAGATTGTTACAGGCGATGAAACATGGGTTCATCACTTCGAACCTGAAACAAAACGGCAATCAATGGAGTGGCGCCACACCCACTCCCCTACCAAGAAAAAGTTTAAAGCCATACCCTCAGCCGGTAAAGTCATGGTTACAGTCTTCTGGGACGCTGAAGGGGTTATTCTGTTCGATGTCCTTCCCCATGGTCAAACGATCAACTCTGAAGTGTATTGTGCTACTCTTCAGAAATTGAAGAAACGACTTCAGCGTGTTCGTAGGCACAAAAATCTGAACGAACTTCTCCTTCTTCATGACAACGCAAGACCTCACACAAGTCTTCGCACCCGAGAGGAGCTCACAAAACTTCAGTGGACTGTTCTTCCTCATGCACCCTACAGCCCCGATCTCGCACCGTCGGATTTCCATATGTTTGGCCCAATGAAAGACGCTATCCGTGGGAGGCACTACGCGGATGATGAAGAAGTTATTGATGCAGTACGACGTTGGCTCCGACATCGACCAGTGGATTGGTACCGTGCAGGCATACAGGCCCTCATTTCAAGGTGGCGTAAGGCCGTAGCATTGAATGGAGATTACGTTGAAAAACAGTGTTGGTAGCTAAAAGATTGGGGAATAACCTGGTGTATTTCAATGCTGAATAAAACAGCCCCTGTTTCAGAAAAAAGATGTGTTGCATTACTTATTGAACTGCCCTCGTACTTGTCGTTATTCCTCAGTCTGAAAGCGTCTTTGTTTTACCTTACAGAAAATGTTCCATCTCCCCATCCATTACACGGGGATGCACTGTAACCGTAATGGACTGTGTTTTTTTTTTTGTAGGTTGGCAACAATGAGTAGTGGAGGGGGATCCCCCAATCAGCGTGAGCATTGCACTAATACGGTAGTTCGTAAACTCACTTTCTAGTGTCCAGATGCGTGAAAGATGTCAGTAAGAAATCTCGCCAACGGCGAGCCACGTGCCGTAATCCGCTTCCCACTCGCGGAATGAATAACACCTAGCGAAATATTTCTGGAAATCAAAATGGTTTGCGCCGAAGGTGTCATGAACAGAACGAGTGTGTTTAAGTGGTGTAGGGAGTTTAGCGGAGGCAGAACAAAAGTTAACGACGAACAGAGGAGTGGAACACCTTCAATTTTGACTGATAAGCTGGTGCGAAAAATCGAGGAAACTGTTCGCGAATACCGCCGATTGACACTGACTGAAATTTCTGCGTTGTTTCCACACCGCTCCGGAACGATTTTGTTTCGAGACACTCAAGGAAACGCTGGGATACCGGGAACAGTGCTCAAGATAGGTGCCAAACAGCTGACAGAGCTCCACAAGAAAAATCGGGTCAGTAGCGCCCGCAGCTGTCTTAAGCGACTTCAATTGGAAGGCGAAGATTTCCTGAGCTCTGTCATGACAGGAGATGAAACTTGCGAAGCCTACTACGCGCCTGAGACAAAAAGACAGTCGTCACAGTGGCGTCACACCTATTTACCTTCTGCCAAATAATTCAAAACCACAATTTTGGACAAAAACTCATGGCGCCAGTATTTTGAGACCGGAAAGGCATCATTTTGATCGCACTTCTGCTTCAGGGGGAGACCATCAGTGCTCAACGATATTGTGAGACAATGTTTCGCAAAAGGAGCATTCAAAACAAAAGGAGAGGAATGCTGACGAGACGAGTGTACTTGTTCCAAGACAATGCCCATCATCACACAGCCTTAGCCACCAAGGTGCTCCTGGACATATTTGACTAGGATGTCTTGAGCCTCCCCCCGTTATTCCACTGACTTTGGTGTCTTCAGATCATCATCTTTTCACTTCCTTGAAGAGAAACACGAGTGAAATTAAATTTTCAACAGATTAGTAGGTGCGAAAAGAGGTTCTAAAAGGGGGGGGGGGGGGGGAAGATTGGAGATGGTGAGAGGAGGGCATAAAGGAGCTTGTGCCACGACTCACCCCACGCATTGAACGGAATGGCGATTACGTGGAAAAATAGTCAACAAGTGCATGAGCAGTATCATGTAATTTTTTCAAATACACTTTTTCTAAAAAATGTAAAAGTCTAGCACATTTACTCTCTGAGCATGCCTCATACTTTGCGTCATAGCACTATATTTTCTTTACTCCTCATCTTTCAAATTTGCTCATCTTTCTATCGTCATCACGGCTCAGGCTGTACCTCACTAAATTATTGGTCAGCAACGCTACACTGTGTTAGCTATAAACTCTAGTGCCAGTTTCTAATATGTAAAATGTGGTATAATAACGTAGAATTACGACAAATATATTCTTCAGATGTACGAAGTCACAGATTTTTATGTCAGTGATGTATTATTTCCAGTGCCTTAAGACTACTGCACAGTAATTCATATGCCGGCCGGAGTGGCCGAGCGGTTCTAGGCGCTACAGTGTGGAACCGCGCGACCTCTACGGTCGCAGGTTCGAATCCTGCCTCGGGCATGATGTGTGTGATGTCCTTAGGGTAGTTAGGTTTAAGTAGTTCTAAGTTCTAGGGGACTGATGACCTGAGAAGTTAAGTCCCATAGTGCTCTGAGCCATTTCATTTCCATTTCAGTAATTCATACATATTTCTGAACGATATTTTTATTTTCATTTCAATAGTGCAAACAGAACCTTCGCTCTGAAAACTGGATAGTATGACTGCGAGGTCCCTGACAGATGGGTTCATAGCACGTGCTGTACGGTGAAACCACCTTTGCGCCTCCTTTCTTTCCAAGAGATTTGAAGTTCGCCCTCGCCTTCTCCCAACAGTTCTCGCAAAAGTCACAAGAAAGACAAAACTATAATTCTTAAAAAATGTTGGACATTGCCACAAGTGACAATGTTGCGGCCTCGAATGAGCGTACTGCCGCGTGTGTCAAGTGAAGAGATTCGTTACTTCGTTTGCAGAAGATAGTAACGGCGTATAATCTTACATGAGGCCAAATTCTTATGAGCACACGTTGCTGGTGCAGGAAGAGGCGGCTGACATAGGCAAACGAATTTTTTTTTTAAAGAAACGTACTTCAATTGTCTAGCAACAGCGGTCACACGTGCGATAGATAGACTCGCCAGCAGCTTTCGCCCAGCTTGACATGTATCTTAAAAGCGTAGCTTATCGTAAATGTAGTCCTATCTGGAATGAGATTAGTGTACACACGCACTTTCCTCCTACCAACGTCAGCTGCGATATCCGAATGAATCAGATGTTGCAATACGCTGCAGTTATCGATTTTAAAATGAAAGTGCGAGTGATTCTATGAAAACGTATCTTTACGCTGTTGAATTCCTCATCATTAATGATAAAATGTGTAACTTCATACCAGTTTGAGAAGATGTAATAAGGAAATAATGAATAAGTTCATAAAAGATAAATTTTTATTAATTTGCAGTACCATGGAAAAGAAACATTCACTATACAGAAATCTGAATTTAGGATGAATTCCTATCGTCTACACGTATTTTGAAGCGGCATATTGCGTTTCTGTAATGGAATGTTCTCGCACAATAAAAAGTCAATCAGGCCGCCAAAAAAATGTCATTCCGGAAACCAACGTGACGAAAGACAGGATAATTACGGTAGCTACTGCACTTTGTAGTACACATTTCCCATATTCATTAATCAACTTAATTGGCGTGCATAGTTGTGACAATCCTTAGTCTTGTCAGAGTCGATGCTATTCTGATCCGTAGTGCTATGCCTCTAAATAATGGCCACCTCCACTTTGCGCGAGGTTAAGTGCATTGTTACCATTAGTCCTGCCAAGAATTGCACGCGCTTCACGCACCAAAATATTGTCTGGGAATTCCACCAAACTACCATTGCTAAAGTTCATTGACCCTATATTTCCTAAAGTTTGTGTCTAACTCCACTGTATGTAACAAAACTGAGGAATGAAAATATTACTATGTACTTTACTTACTAAGAGCTCGAAAACTTCTGTAGTAGAAAATGTCTATAGCTTGTCTGGTATTTTCATTCTCATGTTCCGTAACGATGCTCTTGTAAGGTATTACTTCTCATATTTACAGCTATTTGTTATTGCGTCGAAACTCAGATCTCTTCACCAGGCCACGATTTTAATGAATTACGAACAGAATGCTTCTTGCGAGTGTTTAGTATGTTTCATGTTAGTTTTAAAGTAAATCATAGAGTAAACTTAAGCTCTATGTTGTTTGGTCTTTTTTCCCTTGTCTCAGATTCCACGAAATTTTGTCCCAATGGTAAAGTATCAACATTGCAAGTAAATCAATACGCTATGGACCATCTTGTCTTGACGTTGCAAACAATTTAGGGCATACGGCCATACCGACGGTTTTTCATTGTTTCCTTGTTGTGTTCACTAATGGAACAAGGACGATATAAAATGGTTCAAATGGTTCTGAGCACTATGGGACTTAAATTCCGAGCTCATCAGTCCCCTAGAACTTAGAACTACTTAAACCTAACTAACTTAAGGACATCACACTCACCCATGCCCGAGGCAGGATTCGAACCTACGACCGTAGCGGTCTCGCGGTTCCAGACTGTAGCCCCTAGAACCGCAGGGACGATATCACTTAATAATCCATACCAAGTACTACCCACCACACGATGTAACGTCACCTGCTAGGATTTGCGCTGCACACGGACAACTATCATCCTACAAATGTATAATGTTAGGCAGCTATGGTTTTCTGTCAGTATTGCCGTAGCCGTTTGCACTTCCCGACTGAAAACTTGCAACAGTGCTGTGAGTTGTCAGGTATATTGTTTCGCTGTACAGAGTGCAGACGACTTGTATAGCTCACGTGCTGATAGGCATCTAGGGCCGTGCTGTCTGCAATGGTTCCCACATATATTAAAGGGTGAACGATTGAGTTCGTACATCGAAGTAGATGATTGTTGTCCTACAGATAATGAGTCTTGATTGTGCTTCTGCAATCATTCTTGAACTGTACCTAGCCTTGCGTGAAGACATATTTTGCTGAGAGGACTCATGCTCTCCAGCGAAGATAATCATCATATATGAGTGAGCGTGATTTTCGAGGAAGCACTTACTAAACCCTTCGCCTGAATATAACGTGTAGGATTGTTGTTGAAACGTTGCGTCAAGACGGCTCTGCGCTAATAAGCAGTGAATATTTCGTATGTGAAATTCTCGGAGAAAACTTGTATTCTAATATCGCTCATTAGTAAAGTAGTACTAGAAACTGCTTTAAAAAAATTTCACAGATTTAATACCAGCATAATCCTTAATGCAAAGTTTGTAACGTTTTAAATAACTAGGACATTTGTCACTGTCCGCCTGCTTAGCTGTGTGGTAGCGTGCTCGCCTCCCATGCAAGTGGGCCTGTGTTCGATTCCCAGCTAGGTTGGAGATTTTCTCCGCTCGTGGACTGCGGGTTGTGTTGTCTTCATCAGTCGGCTCTCAGCCGTGTTGTGAAGCGGACTTGCTCGAGGCTGTGTGCGGCGCTCCGCAAGCGGGCCGTTGTTTACTCGCGCGGGTAGTGGTACTGCAGTGTAAACAGATCGCCGCGAACAATGATGTCACTTTCTTATGGAAAGGCCACGATTAAAGTATCGTTGGATGCCCAATACGCACGACCTAAGGCATACGAAGTAGAGCGCTTCCCGCGTGAAGTAATGCACGTCGATCCACAGGAACTTATCGGTATACATCTTTAATCGTCTCCAGTACAGTTTACCTGAAACTTGTAGATGAAGCAGCGGGCGGCAAGGTGGGTGTAGTGACTGTCGACCATGCAGGACTCGGCGTTCGGAACATACAAATCTTCGAGCTGCCGTTTGAAGCTCCGGCCACGCTTGTCGTGAACGCGCCGCGGCCTTACAGGGGAGTACTAAGTCACGTGGAAGAAAAGTGGCATACGTTCGAGGCGTCAGGTGCGAATCGAACTGCGTAAACACATCGCTTCGTACGTGACCGTTGGTGGCTGTGGAGCGATCGTCATTTATGGCCGTCAACCGCGGACTTGGTCAGGGTACGGGCAGGAAGGGCATGTACGCTCTGAATGCCTGCAGCGACGCCTCGTCCAGATACCATGTGCAGACACGACGCCTACATCGAGCCGACAACGCTGCCTACTACATACGTTGAGGCAGCGAGGGACAGACCGACGCGGACGTTGCTCCTTTCCAGTTGCCGACCCCCGCGGGCCCGGTTTCCGCGTCTACGACGACGCAGCCTCCATCGGAACCGCCACTGTACTCGACAGCAGCGACCACGTCTGTACCCCAGCCGTGTGAGGAAGGAGAGCACCAGAAGCTCGATTCGAGCTCGGACACAGAGATGCGGGAGGTGCCTACTGTATGTCGTGATCCACAGGAAGCGGACACGCATTTCCGCAAGCAGAAGTCGCCCGAGCGACGAAAGAAGAGGAGGCTGTCTGCAGGAAATGATTCGTGAAATGGTGACACGTTGCACGAGGATGAGGAAAATTCATCTGCGGCCAGGGCTGTTGACCTCACACCAGCTGTTCCTGGTTCGCTGCTGGCAGCGTCCACCCAAGCACGCAGCCAAGTTGACGATGCTCAGCTCACCGACTAGCCTCCAGGCGATTTTGCGGGTAAGACATCGGATGAACGTCATGCGTCGCCTAACGTACCACATCTCCAGCTTGGTGATTGGGCGTCCGAGATGGAGATGGAAAGAATGATATCAGACTAGAGCGGCAACCAGATGCCCCCGGCCTTCGGATCGTCGGACGGACGTCTTGTCTCAGCCGATCAATAATGTATACGGTGCGCGTGACAGGGAAGGTCGAACGGACGATGTGGCGCATACCGCCTTAAACGACTGCAGGATACGTACTATCAAATGACCCAGGTGTATCGGATAGGTACAGTCAATGTCAACGGCATTAGTTCCACTATCAAAACTCAGTTCTTAAAGGACGTGATTCGGGCTGTGGACATTGATGTCGCGTTTGTTCAAGAGGTACGGCCTGATCTGCGCCTGGATGTTTACGGATACGCGTCTTACGTCAACCCAGCTTCCGTCGGTGGTGGAGGTACGGCCACACTGCTACACAATGGCATCGAACCAACGGATATTTTAGTTTTTGCCATCAGCGAGAGGCATTGCGCTCACCATCGGCACAGCCCGCCTTGTGAATCCGTATGTCCCGTCTGGTACTGCGAGGCGTCGAGAGCGAACACTCTACTGCTCCACTGAGGTCGCTCCATTGCTTCCAGGCGCTACAGAGTGCCTGGTGGTGGGCGGGGACTTTAACAGCGTCTTACGCCCTGAGGATCAGTCAGATCCCTCACCATGTCCCATGTCCAGCCCTTCATGCTATGGTCAGAGATCTCGCTTTGCAGGATACATGGACGCTAATCCACGGTGACCGACGCGGATATAAACACTTCCCCAGCCACTCGGCCAGCAGGTTGGGCAGGATTTACGTCTCTCAAGGTCTTCGGGCAGCAGCTGTCGGTGCTGAGCTGCGGTCCACTGCATTCACCGACCATCACGCCTTCATCTGCGCCCTGACTCTGCCACGACAACAGACTAGCCGTAGTAGAGGATCCTGGGCTCTTAACGTTAACATTCTCTGGGAAGAGGCTTGCCGTGTAGCCGTCACTGATACCTGGCACAGATGTGAGCGACGGTGTCATACCTGTGATTCCACGACACGATGGTGGACATACTGCGCCAAACCAGCTCTTCGCCGCACGCTCATGGCATATGGACGAAACAGGACGCTTTGGCTCCGATCCACCTCTGAGTTTCACTACATGGACTGGCGAGAACTAGCGTCGCAACAACCTTCGCCAGAGTGCCAAATGGCTGTCCACCGGACAAAGGCACGGCTTCTGGAGATCATGGCTGACAGGTTCGACGGCACGCAGGTTTTGGCGAGACTGCAAGATTCCGTCCCAGAGGAACCTGCCTCTCTTTACCACATCGTCAGAGAACGGAGACGCCGTAAGAGACAACGCATCACGGCAGTTATTTCTGCGGACGGGCAACGCGCAGAGAAACACACCACCGTATCCCCGTGCCCTCACAGATTATCATCGCTCTCTCTATCTAGCAGATCAACGGCGTGACAGAGACGTTGAGGACGCCGTGCACAACCTGCCACCTTCTGGTAGGACGCATGGCGACGCCACATTCTTGGAGGCCGTCGTGTGCGAAGAAATACGCATGGCCTTCTCGAGGGGCGCAATAAACAAATCACCTGGACCTGATGGTCTTCTGCTTGGATTTTATAGCACCTTTTATGACCTGATGGGGGAAGTTTGGCAGCAGATGTGCTGCGAACTCCTGGATCCGGACTTCCGCGTCCCCCCTCCCCCCCACCCCCTTCCGAATTTTTGGAGGGCATGATCATCCCTGTGTCAAAACCAAATAGGGGGGGGGGGGGGTACAGACCGCAAGACTTCCGGCCGTTGACGTTATTGAATTCGGATTACAAGCTGTTCGCCCGCATTCTTCGTGATCGCCTCCTTGCGATTGTCAATGATGTCACTCATGCTGGCCAAACATATCTGGGAGGTGGCAGTAATATACACACGGAGTTAAGCTCTTATAGAGGTATGGTCGTGCTCATGTCGGCATGCCGCTTAGAAGGCGCCCGCGTGGCGGTTGACCTAGACCACGCATTTGACCGAATTGAGCACCACTTCTTGCAGGCTGTCTTAGAGAAAATGGGACTGTCCCCAATATCGGCAGGTGTGGTTCTCCGTCTCATCCAAGGAGCCCCTTCCACAGCTCTTGTCAATGGCTACCGCTCGCCACCGATCGCTATTGAGCGCTCAGTGCGACAAAGATGTCCCCTGTCAGCCTTTCTCTTCGCCGTCGTCCTCGAGCCTACACTTCATGGTCTACGACAGCGTTTGGAGGGCATTCGCCTCCTCGATGTGAATTTTAAATGTTGTGCCTATGCGGACGATGTAGTATTCTTGGCGAGGTCGGCAGGAGATATATGTACGGCGATCGCGTGGCTTCAGCAATACGGAGAGGTGGCCAGGAGCCGTATCAACCTGCGAAAGTCGCACTACATGGATGTGGGCAGAGGATTGCATATGAGTACGCCAGTGCCCATTGCCAAAGTCCAGGCGATGAATTGTTTGGGAGTACAGCAGCAGACACATGTCGCAGACTACTTAATGTGATCCGCACGCAAGTTCGTCTCCATAACTTTCGAACACTTTACTTGATCATGCGTGTACATTTTGTCAACGTTTATTTCGCTCGAAACTTAATCATTACACACACGTTCTCCCGATGGCCGCTACGGTAGCTACCAAGTTCCAGGTGGCCTTCGGTCATTTCGTCAGCGAGGGTAGGGTGAGCAAGAAGTGTTACGAGACGCTAACGTTGCCCACACACAGGCGGCACTGGAATGATAAACGTGAACAACAGGGCGCGCTCCCTCTTGCTGCCGACTGTGCATCGCCTACGTAGTTCGGACAAGGACACCCTCCGTTCGCCGATTGCTGTTGGACATATCACGCCAGCACCGTGTGACGAGGGCCTCCCGTCGGGTAGACCGTTCGCCTGGTGCAAGTCTTTCGATTTGACGCCACTTCGGCGACTTGCGCGTCGATGGGGATGAAATGATGATGATTAGGACAACACAATACCCAGTCCCTGAGTGGAGAAAATCTCCGACCCAGCCGGGAATCGAACCCGGGCCCTTTGGATTGACAATCTGTCACGCTGACCACTCAGCTACCGGGGACGGACACATTCGCAACTATCTGGTCCACATGAGTTGTCTGTTGGATGTCTTGCCGACCACGCGGGATCCTAGAACCAAGGACCTCTATCGCTACTTTCAACAGACGCTGCCTGCTAATGTGGTAGAACGCCGACATCCGGCGGTTGGCTGGAGGCGGGTGTGGAGTAGCGTACACTCGCCTTTCCTTCCCTCCACGGTCAGGACGCTGTGGTATGTGATAACGACTGAAAAATTCCCCACCCGACAACGTTTACACATAATACATCTTGCCGAGGATCCTCTCTTCCCCAGATGCTCCGCTGTCGACAGCGACATGCACTGTTTCATTTGTGGTACGGCTACCGACTGCTGGCTCCTCACACGGCGCATGTTGCTGCGACGGACGTCTCAGTCCGTAGAGCCCACCGAACTGATCCATCCCGCCGTCACTTACTTCCCTGCTACTCGTCACAACCGCACGGGGGGAGTTAAGGGTATGCCACTGTCGTACTGGACTCGCATTCAGGAGGACGACGGTTCAATCCCGTCTCCGGCCATCCTGATTTAGGTTTTCCGTGATTTCCCTAAATCGCTCCAGGCAAATTCCGGGATGGTTCCTTTGAAAGGGCACCGCCGACTTCCTTCCCCGTCCTTTCCCAATCCGATGAGACCGATGATCTCGCTGTCTGGTCTCTTCCCCCAAATAACCCAACCCAACCAGCTAACTCTGAGTATTGTCATACTTTTTTAATGGAAGTGTTGCCGGGTTGTTAGATTTCTGGCATTATTTATCGAGTAGCTATACAATTTTACGGTGCAAAGCGACGTATGGTACGTTCTTTGCGAATTACTTGGGGTCGTTGTTTACGCGCCCTCCAGACCACTGGGGTGTACCAGGTTGAGAACAGACTGAGATACGCCACATGATGGACTGCTGAGAGACAGCAACGGTAGTTATAGTGTCTTTCACCCTCGCTGAATGAGAGAAGAGACCAGGATATCCGCCGTCTGGCTGCTGTGTACACCCCCGGAAAAAAAAGAATTACAAATAAAAACATAAGAACAAAATGAACAACAAATAAAAAATAATAAAGTATTGTACCCCTTTCTTTATCCTTTTCTTTTTTTAATAAAATTTTCAGAGGCATATTCAATTTTTGTTCGTGGGCGGAGCCTGAAGTGGCGGCACACGACCGCCCTAGTTAGCTTTAGGGTGAAAGTGGTGGCGGCACTAGCTTTGTGGTTGTTTTTAGGTTAGATGGGTTTTTGGGGGTAGTATGGGTAAAATAAAAAGCTGTGTGGTAACGTGCTCGCCTCCCATGCAAGAGGGCCCGAGTTCGATCCCCAGCCAGGTAGGAGATTTTCTCCGCTCGTGGACTGCGTGTTGCGTTCGTTGTCTTCACCCTCATCACCGGCCCGCAAGTCGCCCAGTGTGGCGCCCACTGAAATGAGACTTGAACTCGGCGGCCGAACTTCCCCGGACAGGAGCCTCCCAGCCAACGATGCCATACGGTCATTTCATTTCATTTATCACTAGGCACATCTATTTCCATCCACACATCAAAGCAGAAACGAAACTCGTTGAAGAAGGCTATTCATTACTCGGTATTAGTTTGCTTGTTTTAATACTAAGGAGCGAATTTTGATCTTTTCTATTATCCACATTCATTAACCATGGTTGCAAACGTCAGTAATCTGTTTTGGAGCACCATTCGCAGCAATATTCGAAGAATTATTATGGTAGTTACGAATCTGCTAGTCCTCTGGTTTATTCTTGCAGTAAGCTGTATCAGTGTCAACTGTTGGTTGGCCTTCATGCGCCATTGCACGAACGAAACGGGTTGCACGTACAGCTCCGCAGTTTTCGCGGCGGTTATCTATCGTTACTGCCATCAGTCCACTCACAAAGGACCACAGCACTAACACGCGAACAACCAAAAATCTTCGTCATTTTAAGACCACTGGCTCTTCGGCTAAAAGGCCGGTGAATATCTCTTTCTGAATGCCTTTAAATCGCTCCCTTTAACCATGACACCACAGAGAAAGGTGTAGACTCATTCTGTTATTCATTGATACTACACCAATTTCCCTGAAACAATCAAAGGGACACTAAAATTTAAGTTTTAAATTATGTTGCAATTTAATATTACGTCTTAAATATAATTTGACTTGTTCTGCGGTAAATCATAACATAAATTCGCAACATTTATAATATTAAGTACGTTATACTTCTTTACTGCTTCAATTGCCGTTTTAATACTTTGCCTATGAAATCAGTCCTGTAAGTAGGCTGTTTAGGTTTTCTCATTGGTAACGCCACGTAGCGCTCTGTATGAAAATCACTGCCTGTGCTGTGTGCAGTCTGTGGCTAGTTTGCATTGTTGTCTGCCATTGTAGTGTTTGGCAGCAGCTGGATGTTAACAGCGCGTAGCGTTGCGCAGTTGGAGGTGAGCCGCCAGCAGTGGTGGATGTGCGGAAGTGAGATGGCGGATTTTTGAGAGCGGATGATCTGGTTGTGTGTCCATCAGAAACAGTACATTTGTAAGAATGGATGTCATGAACTGATATATATATATATATATATATATATATATATATATATATATATATATATATTATGACTTTTGAACACTATTAAGGTAAATACATTGTTAGTTCTCTATTAAAATCTTTCATTTGCTAACTATGCCTAGCAGTAGTTAGAGCCTTCCGTAGTTTGAATCTTTTATTTAGCTGGCAGAAGTGGCGCTCGCTGTATTGCAGTAGTTCGAGTAACGAAGATTTTGGTGAGGTAAGTGATTTGTGAAAGGTATAGGTTAATGTTAGTCAGGGCCATTCTTTTGTAGGGAATATTGAAAGTCAGATTGCGTTGCGCTAAAAAAATATTGTGTGTCAGTTTAGTGTTGATCAGAATAGGTAAAGAGCGAAATGTCTGAGTACGTTCAGTTTTACTCAGCTGTTTGAAAATCAAATAATGTAAGAGATTTGTCAGCACAGTAATTCAATAATTTTTCTATGTCGACCCTTAGCGGAGGATACCTCACTGGAATTTTCTAATTTTCTCTTGTAGTTTGTGTAATTAGTGTAGCTATTGTTTATTGCTAGCGCGTAATCATAGAGAGAATTTCCTTTGTAGTTGTAGTTTTCCATTGTTGTACAGTAAAACAGTTGTGACATGCATGTAGATTTGCACCAAGTATTGCGCAGCTGCACTAGCAATTAACGAGATTTTATTTTCAGTGCTATGTTAACGTGTTTTTTTTTTTTAATTTGCTCTTCAAATTGTGCTTTTCTGTGTTGTCGTGTGAAAAACGTAATACTAGGCTCCAAAGTAAACTGAGAAATGACAGTGAAGACGAAAGCAGTGTGTTAGCGCCACCGTGTAATGAATTAACTAATGTTCAAACTAGTAATTTGGTAATTGTGCATAGGGAAATGGAGCGGGCTGCAAATAATGGTGTAGACAGTGAAACAATTAGTGAACAGGGAAGCATTATCGATCGATCGGTCGGCAACAGTTCGCCTCAGGAATCCGAAATGACAGGACACAATCTTGCAAATACTGTAGATTCAGCTTTTGCGTCTTCACTGTTTTCTCAAATAAGTCAAGACACATTTTCTGCTCTTCAAAATGTGAATGTTGCAGGTGCAAGTGCAGTGCCGAAAAGAATAGAGGAACAGATTCCAGACACTAATACATTATTATTGCAATTAATGCAACAAATGAAACAAAATCAGAGACAAACACAGCAACAGTTAGACGCAATGGAACAAAATCTTCAGAAGTTAGACACCACACTTGAACAAACACGTGAAGATTTAACTACTGAGTTACATAAAATCGAATAGAAATGTCAAAAAGTCTGTAATGACGTAAAAACACAAATTTGAGCATTTCCAACCTATTTTTTCGCGTCATGAAAATGCATTACAGAATCACGAAGCAGCCATAAAGGAACTGCAAACTATTGTTCATGAAAATCACGACACCTTGCAAGCTAAAATTGACTCAGTTGCATCGACCGATTCGGTTACGCTACTTGCAAAAATTCAGGAAAACTTAAAGAACACAGTAGATACGATTTCAACACAAAAGGACACTCTGAAATTTGGTTCAGAAAAACACACTGAGGAAATAAGTACACTATCAGAGAAAGTATCCGAACTTTCGGATCAGTTCACTAACTTATCTGCAAAGGTAGATGATGATCTGAATGACATAAGACTTGTAGCCATCACTGACACAGAAGAGTATGAACAAATTAAGAAGTTCAAACAAAATCAGAATCAAATTAATACGCAACACAAAAGAGAAATCCGGGAAGTACAAGATCAGTTGGCACATGTAATACAAAAATTACATATTTCAGAGGACACTCGCGATCCAACACGGGAAGAGGAACTTAGAAATACGGAAAAGCCACAAAATAATAACACAGGGCATTTCGGAAATTATGAAAGAAATTCGCAAGGTGCACCGAATTTTGAGATGGAACCGCCGACACGACGTAACAATGACCGATATGCTACTCGCCGACACGATGATTTTGACTATAAGCTGTTCATTACTACACGTAAATTCAAAACATTTAAGAATTCTGCCAACGACATTCATCCACAAGCGTAGCTCCATCAATTTTCTCATTGTTTTCCTCCCAACTGGTCATTAGAGCACAGATTCATATTTAAGTGTGGCTACTTAGAGAATGAACCAGCTGCAAGAATGCGATCGGTCATTCACGATTGTCACAGTGAAGGAGAATTTTATCATGTCTTCCTCTCAGCATATTGGTCTCAAGCTACACAAGAGCAAGTAAAACATAGCATCATAATGATGAAACATTTCGAACAATCTCAATTTTCCAGTCTTGTGAAATACACTCCTGGAAATTGAAATAAGAACACCGTGAATTCATTGTCCCAGGAAGGGGAAACTTTATTGACACATTCCTGGGGTCAGATACATCACATGATCACACTGACAGAACCACAGGCACATAGACACAGGCAACAGAGCATGCACAATGTCGGCACTAGTACAGTGTATATCCACCCTTCGCAGCAATGCAGGCTGCTATTCTCCCATGGAGACGATCGTAGAGATGCTGGATGTAGTCCTGTGGAACGGCTTGCCATGCCATTTCCACCTGGCGCCTCAGTTGGACCAGCGTTCATGCTGGACGTGCAGACCGCGTGAGACGACGCTTCATCCAGTCCCAAACATGCTCAATGGGGGACAGATCCGGAGATCTAGCTGGCCAGGGTAGTTGACTTACACCTTCTAGAGCACGTTGGGTGGCACGGGATACATGCGGACGTGCATTGTCCTGTTGGAACAGCAAGTTCCCTTGCCGGTCTAGGAATGGTAGAACGATGGGTTCGATGACGGTTTGGATGTACCATGCACTATTCAGTGTCCCCTCGACGATCACCAGTGGTGTACGGCCAGTGTAGGAGATCGCTCCCCACACCATGATGCCGGGTGTTGGCCCCGTGTGCCTCGGTCGTATGCAGTCCTGATTGTGGCGCTCACCTGCACGGCGCCAAACACGCATACGACCATCATTGGCACCAAGGCAGAAGCGACTCTCATCGCTGAAGACGACACGTCTCCATTCGTCCCTGCATTCACGCCTGTCGCGACACCACTGGAGGCGGGCTGCACGATGTTGGGGCGTGAGCGGAAGACGGCCTAACGGTGTGCGGGACCGTAGCCCAGCTTCATGGAGACGGTTGCGAATGGTCCTCGCCGATACCCCAGGAGCAACAGTGTCCCTAATTTGCTGGGAAGTGGCGGTGCGGTCCCCTACGGCACTGCGTAGGATGCTACGGTCTTGGCGTGCATCCGTGCGTCGCTGCGGTCCGGTCCCAGGTCGACGGGCACGTGCACCTTCCGCCGACCACTGGCGACAACATCGATGTACTGTGGAGACCTCACGCCCCACGTGTTGAGCAATTCGGCGGTACGTCCACCCGGCCTCCCGCATGCCCACTATACGCCCTCGCTAAAAGTCCGTCAACTTCACATACGGTTCACGTCCACGCTGTCCCGGCATGCTACCAGTGTTAAAGACTGCGATGGAGCTCCGTATGCCACGGCAAACTGGCTGACACTGACGGCGGCGGTGCACAAATGCTGCGCAGCTAGCGCCATTCGACGGCCAACACCGCGGTTCCTGGTGTGTCCGCTGTGCCGTGCGTGTGATCATTGCTTGTACAGCCCTCTCGCAGTGTCCGGAGCAAGTGTGGTGGGTCTGACACACCGGTGTCAATGTGTTCTTTTTTCCATTTCCAGGAGTGTATTTTGAAGACATGTTGCACAAGAATCAGTACCTGTCTAACCCATACAGCCCCTCAGAACTCATCCGCATTTGCTTAATCAAATTGCCTGAACATTTACGACACATTACTTTGGCAGGACGTTGCAAAGACGACATTGATGCTTTTCAGGGACTGTTACAAGAATTGCAAATTGACACTGTAAATCGCGGAACGCGAAAACTGGAGCACAACAACTACAGGTCACATCCATCACAATTCCGCGATGACAGAAATAATAAATGGACACGACAAGGCTATTCTTACAACGTAAATCATGACCAAAACAGACACCACCCATATGACAACCGTTGGCAGAGTAGTAATAATTACAGGGAAAGATCACCTCTCCGTGGTAATGACTATCACAGAGACAATTAGAGAAACAGACAATATGGGAACTAAAATAATTATTATCAAGGGAGACAGAATAACTTCAGACACAATGGTCCAACGCGCAGTTACGATTCAGGGAGAAATTTTCCACCACGTGACCGACAAGAAAGAAACTATGGAATCGACCGACATGACGACAGACGATATGATCGTAACGACAGTTCCACAGAATTATCTTACGGCAAGACGCATATTTAGCGCTACAGGACACGCATTTGAGTGATTAATTTTGTACTTAAAACATTTATTTTTAAAGATTTTTGAATTACAATGATACAAAGGTTTTCCGTGATACATTTCATTCCATTGCTGTAATCTGTAACACCTGAGGTTATAATTACATTAATCCTCAGGGGGGTACACGCCTACTTTGTGTACCATGTGTTTGGCAAGCACAAGGAGCCCTAGGTAATATGGTATTTGCTTATACAATATTTACACATCAGTACCATATTTCTCTGTCCGCCCCTCGTGGTCTCGCAGTAGCGTTCTCACTTCCCGAGCACGGGGTCCCGGGTTCGATTCCCGGCGGGGTCAGGAATTTTTCCTGCCTCGAGATGACTGGGTGTTGTTGTGTCGTCTTCATCATCATCATTCATTCCCATTACGGTCGGAGGAAGGCAACGGCAAACCACCTCCATTAGGACCTTGCCTAGTAAAGCGGTGCGGGTCTCCTGCATCGTTCCCCTACGCTCTGTAAAGAAGCATGGGACTTCATTTCCATTTCACCATATTTCTCTAACACATAATCATTTAACAGAGAAACCAAATTTTTTTACTACGTCAGTGACAGATGTTTACGCAATTACACAGTTGGATAACTTCACACTTATGAAACTGTATTTTGTATGTACTTTGTGAACTGTTCATATTTTTTCGGAACCATTGTGATAATATGAGAGCTTTGAATGATGTATTTGGTATGGGATCATGATTTTTAAAGTATGTTTGAGGTAGATGAAGCTATTGAAATGAGCAGAGAATTCTTTTTAGGTTTTGAAATTATTGCAGAAAGCTACGACGATTTTGAGATTTGACTGAGGTGTTATGATGTTATTATTACGACGACGATGTGTATTATGCTGTTTTGGTACGTTTATGATCAATAAGCTGATGTTATATGAGGAATTTGATTATGCTATGTACTTATTGTGATGAAATATTGAAGAAGTGTCGACAAATATGTATATGTGTAATAAGGTAAGGAGTAATGAGTAGTGGTTACGGACTCTGGTTTGTGAAAAAGGATGTCCGAAACCAAGAATCGTACTTTAAGAGTTATGAAATGTGTGTATATGTGTGAATGTATTACAATCCCGGCGAAAATTTTTTGAACACTGTTATATTTACAGGAATTTGTTTCTACACATTTGTAACGCAAATTCTCGATCTGTGAAATTTTATTTGTATCAAACTGTCACTGTAGCGGAAACTGACGTCGTAAATATTTCGGTAAGGAAGGTAGGTCACTGTAAGCACCCAGCTGCGCGGCAGTCGCCTGGAAAAAAGCCATTAGTGTGTGCCTTTCAGAGGCACAGGTGGAGAAAAAAGGAGGCCATTATCCTCGCTATTGACATTTCTTTGTGGAAAGCGTCGCAAATTCGACACGCCCAAACTTGAAAACATGATTACACTGTAGAGTTCTTAATTTATGATGTTTACTGAAATGAAATGATGAGAATTATTTCACGTCTATTGTCTTGCTAGTTGAAAGATTGTTTACTGCATTATGAAATGCCATATGGCTAGTGAATGACATTTCACACCTTGCTTTGCCTATTTTGTTTAATATCTAGTTAATTGGTTAAAATAAAATTTTATAGATGTACTAATATAAATATTTTATGCCTACGGATTCAGTAAATAATAACTTCATGATATACTTCCAAAAAAAAAAAAAAGAAGGAGCACAAAAAGATATTTCCCTTCACAGGAATTGCATACATAAATTTCTTTTCAACTACTTGGTAATTTTTTTGGTAGGATAACTAGTTGTGGTGCACCACTTTAACTACATAGATGTGAATATACATTTCCCTTATCTGCATTGTTGTCTTTAGTGTACTATTTTTTCTGCTTGTGGGTTTGTCATGGTTAGATATAAGTTATTGCATTTGCTGCTGCTGTTTGCCAGGCATAGTGCTACTGAATTTCACATTGTTTTACTCTGTTAAGCCAGTTTTACTACTGATTTATTTTTCTTGTTGCTGCACATTGGCTCATATTAGTTGTAATGTTCCATTTGCTCTGCTAATTTAGATTTACTGCTGCTAGCTTTGCCAATTTGCATTTTTTGTCATTGCTGTTTGTGTTAATTGTTTTGTGCTGCTGCATCGCCTCGTCCCTTAGTTACACATCTGAGCTCAGTAGATTTAAGTTAGCTTAAGAAGGGGTAGACTATATAAGAGAATGAGTTGCGATGAATTGGAAGAAATGCATTGAGAAGTTTTACGAAAACAGTACAGAAAGCAGGTATAAATAGCACTTTTTTGAAATTATGAAGAACGAAGGGAGATCTCCAAGAAGTAAAGAAAGTTTTGTTTGCAAGATACTGCAGTAAAACAAACCCTGTAATTTCCTTTTCTGTTATTCCGCTACGTGTTTGTGTACTCTTGTATATTTGTGTTTTTCCTGTCTTTATGTGTTTAGCTAATAAGATTTACGTTGTAGAATTTTTCTGATAATATGTTATTCACTTTGTAAAGATGTTTAGACATTATTTATTCTGTTTTATTTTAATGCTCATGTGTGAAGTTGATGTTTCAAAAGTTATTCTGATCCTTTATGTATTTATTTATGTCATAATTCCTGTAACACTGATGTATACGTTAGTTCGATTCTTTTGTAAAGCCCATATTACTACAAATCTTATCTGTATTGTTATGTTCTTTAATGATATATTTTGTACCTTTGTTATTGTATTCTCATGTTATAATATTGTAATTGGCACCAGTTCATCAAATTAAGTAACTTGTAAGCATTCATTTCACTGCACACATTTCTGTTGGTCATAGTATATGCACAATATGTGAAAAAAAGAGGATTGTTAGTGCTCCACGTGTGTTGATAATTCAGCAAGGAACTGGTTAACAGCATAGCTGGTTCTAAGGACAATTTCAAAAACTTTGTGAATGCATGAGTGGTGGTTTATGGACTTGCTATTTTCTCTGCAAGACTCTTCGATGGTGATTGTGCACCTGCACAGTCGCAACAGATGGCTGCTGGCCGTCTCTACAAGGACTTCAGTGGGTCTACACTTTTGATGACTCACCAATACCATTATCTCTACAAGGACTGCAGTGGGTCTGCACCTCTGGTGGCCCACCAATACCGTAATCTCTACCAGGACTACAGTGGGTCTGTTCTGTGATGACCTACCTATCAATATTCTTCAAAACTTCTACTGACTCTGCTGTGGGTTTGCTCTGTTGTGGACCATTACCTGTCTGCATGTCAAGAGTCAGCATTATCTTTCTGTTGGAGGCACAACACTACTTCTTCAAGACTGCATTGAAATCAATTACTTCTGTGTGCATTTTCTTTTACTGCTCAGACCTTGAAAAAAAAAACACTGCAATTTTACTGTGATGAACGATCAGGTGCATTTGATTTCTTTTTTATTGTAATTGTGAGAAAATTTTAAGCGCACTGTATGAAAATCACTAGCTGTGCTGTGTGCAGTCTGTGGCTAGTTTGCATTGTTGTCTGCCATTGTAGTGTTGGGCAGCTGGATGTGAACAGCGCGTAGCGTTGCGCAGTTGGAGGTGAGCCGCCAGCAGTGGTGGATGTGGGGAAGTGAGATGGCGGATTTTTGAGAGCGGATGATCTGGATGTGTGTCCATCAGAAACAGTACATTTGTAAGAATGGATGTCATGAACTGCTATATATATTATGACTTTTGAACACTATTAAGGTAAATACATTGTTTGTTCTCTATCAAAATCTTTCATTTGCTAACTATGCCTATCAGTAGTTAGTGCCGTCAGTAGTTTGAATCTTTTATTTAGCTGGCAGTAGTGCCGCTCGCTGTATTGCAGCAGTTCGAGTAACGAAGATTTTTGTGAGGTAAGTGATTTGTGAAAGGTATAGGTTAATGTTAGTCAGGGCCATTCTTTTGTAGGGAATATTGAAAGTCAGATTGCGTTGCGCTAAAAAAATATTGTGTGTCAGTTTAGTGTTGATCAGAATAGGTAAAGAGCGAAATGTTTGAGTACATTCAGTTTAACTCAGCTGTTTGAAAATCAAATAATGTAAGAGATTTATCAGCACAGTAATTCAATAATTTTTCCATGTGGACGCTTCAGTACCTGTCTCGCCTCGAGTTCCCTTTTTCTCTAACAAAAAAACACCCATGTATTTACCTGTATGCTCTACGTGTTTTTAGTTTTTTTCCGGATGGGCCCACTAAGAATCATGTGCCATTTTCAAATCCTCACTCGTTTTCCTTTTCTCCCAGTACTCTTTCATCTATTCATTATGTTTCTTCATCCTGTCTTGTGACCACTTCAGAACAGGCCTTTACTGAGGGACAGGTAGAGGTACGCCGTTGAAACTTGTGTCAGATACTGATGTCAACAGTCGCATGGCAGTGTGAAAAATTTAATCTCTTAAGTCAATGCAAGCTTTTGACTGCTATTTATGCCACAGTTCAGAGACATTGTGAATAACAGGAACTATACTCAACACTCAATTCAAATTATCATAGAAACTGTAACAACGGAAAAACGAAAAAGAAGCCGCCTTCCAGTGCATTGCTAGGCTCCATGGGCCGCTTATACCACATCGGCCTTTTAGCAAGATGGCAGAAGGACGCACATCACACGGGATTTTATGATTTATTTATATTGCTTTTCTACAGCTGGTATCTACAGGATCTTATATCCTTCGAGGTATTGTCTGGTAAACCATTTTTCAGACTCCTTCCATTCTCGATGTTTCGGTCTCATACTAAACTATAATTTTTTGGGTGATATTTCTCGTGTACTGGTACTACTTTCCCCATATGTCAGTTAATTTTTACGCATTTTATACCTGTTCACAGTAGTTTCCCATTCATTGTTTGTTTTCCCTCGCTTTTTTTATAGGCCAGATTGATTCAACAGTCATGCATTGTACATTTTGACAAGCATCTTTTTGGTGTACTCTATTTTATTGTGACAACCCATCACTGTGGTTTGACTCTTAACGTGGACAGCTTCCCAAAATATGGGACTCCGTAATTGTTCATCCACAGTATGGAAATGAAACCACTGTGAGTACTTGTCATTGTATGTGTGGACTTTTTTTTTTTTTTGTGAATGTAAACACTATGGTCCCGTATTTCCATCATTTCAAAAGTTTCACATTGTAATTTGTGTTCTTGACAGATAAACCTGAAACTGCGTAGGTACTGATGTGAATAAAGCACCTTCATATAGCTATGCAGCTTTTGGAAAAACCTCATCAATCTTGACTTTTTAATTGTTATAATTTATATTATAATTTGAATGTTTATTGTGTGTTGAGTATTGTTACTGATATTATTTCATCAGAACCTATAAGATACTTCCCGTTGATATAGAATCATCAAAATTTGGCAAGAAGCAAAGTTTCACAGTACAAGTAAAGGGAGAAAGATCGGAAAATTGTTAATTTGCAATTATATTATATGAAAATATTTTTTTACCATTTGTTGTCCGTCTGTCTGTCCTTCTGTAATCACCCCTTTTTCCCAGGAAATTGAAGTTGAAATTTATGTGAAGTACTAAGGTCTACGATGCCTTGGTAGCGTAAATACTTTAAGCTTCCAAGACAATGCAACTAACAGATATAGCTACACATTTCACACATTCTTATGTTCGCAAAATGACTCATCAAAACCTATAGTCGAACTATCTACATATATGTCAGGCTTGGTGGTCTAGCAGTAAAGCGAGTCCGATCTCGGTCGGACTAGAGTTTTTCTGTCTTCGTTTTATCCTAGCCGTCACCTCTCAACGATGTGAGGAGTCGCCACAAGCAACACGTGGTTCGGATTTTACGTTCTTATCTAAATTACAGTTTAATGCTAGACATTAGCTTGCATATAGACATTCTGGCTTCAATGTTGTGTTGCAGTGCTTTTTTGTAGTTTTACTCATGGTTTTTTAATAAAAAGTCTTTATTTTAGGTATTTATTTATTTACTTATTTTACGTTTAATTTTTGCACTCGCTTCTGTCGATGGTGCTTCGAAAATAACAATGACATCTATAAATGACATTTAATTCATCAATCAATAAATCAGTCCACTTGTAATCCTATACATATAGTACAATGCTACGTTGTGTTCCTTATACGTGTACGTGCGGAGAAATCGTTGTTCTGAAACCCTTGTAAAATCTACAATAATTTAAAAAATGATATAATATAGTCTGTATAACAGCGATATATGACCTTCAGCGACGATAACTGGCGTCCTCAACCGTCGTCTAAGACTCCGACTGTGAACACTGCACCAAGCGATTATGAGATAGTAATTTTTAAAAGTTTCAGTAATATTTTCCATATATTGTCCTGACGCAATTTTTGCAATTCAAATATTATTAAAACGGCAATACACGTTCCACAGTGTCATGATCACTATGATGTGCTTGGATTTATATTATAACGTCTCTATGATTTACTAATTGGCCGCTTGTCCTGCACAACGGTCTCCTCACCTGTTCACAGACCCTTGCCCGCTGACAGCCAGCCAGAGGTTGCATTACCATGTAAGCGATTTCCTTTCGTTTGTGTCGGGAGGGTATTGAGTTGTTAAAACTGAACTTTTGCTACTTGAGCCAGTATAAATGGAGTGCTACACCTTTTTTGTAGGAAAGAATGGTGTTCAGAATCTTCACTGCAGGATTTGCGTTATTCGTAGTGTTAGTGTCAAGGTTTGCCGTTAAGCGCCGGTACTGGCACGGCTACGTAGGTCTGAAACACAAGCCTCAGTGTGCACTACAGTTTCAGTAAGTCAACGTGGGTCTGGACAAGGAGAACAGGGTCTTTTCTCGTAAAGCTGTTTCGTCAAAGTAACAGCAATAGTATTGCTGAAACTTCCTGGCAGATTAAAACTGTGTGCCAGACCGAGACTCCAACTCGGGGCCTTTGCCTTTCGCGGGCAAGTGCTCAACCAACTGAGCTACCCAAGCACGACTCAGACCCCATCCTCGCAGCTTTACTTCTGCCAGTATCTCAGGAAAGGCAAAGGTCGAGTCTTGGTCCGGCACACAGTTGTAACCTGCCAGGAAGTTTCATATCAGCGGACACTCTGCTGCAGAGTGAAAATCTCATTCTGCGAACATCCCCCAGGCTGTGGCTAAGCCAAGTCTCCGCAATATCCTTTCTTTCAGGAGTGTTAGTTCTGCAAGGTTCGCAGGAGGGCTGCTGTAAAGTTTGGAAGGCAGGAGACGAGGTACTGGCAGAAGTAAAGCTGTGAGGGAGGAAAACGATTCGTAAGCTCGAATTATCTGGCGATCTGGGAAATGCTCCTGGGAGAGGCTGACGGCAATTTGTGCCACACATTGTCGATGAAGTTATTGTTGCCATCGTTGAGAACACTGGCCGCAATGCGCATTTTTCAAGCAGTGGATGAGCTGTGTCACGACAGCTGAACGTTCCGTGGTCGCCCATTCGTAAAGTGCTGCGAACAGCTACCAAATGGTATCTCTAGTGTGGTTCCAGGCTGTCATGGATGCAGACGGTCGTCATATTGAGTAACGTTTGTTATCCGGAACGTAAACATGGTACGCAATTATCAATTGTTACTCTCTCATAGGGAAATTAAAATGTGTTTCTTTCAGTGGTTTAATTGTTACTTCTCCTCTGCATGTCCATGGAAATGTTTCCACAAAGTTTCGTTGTCCTGCGAACACTTGTTTTTCACAGGGCCCCTCTCAAGTAGCGAAAATTTAATTACGGCCACCCTGTTTATTAGCACACGCGTTACCTGTGCACATGGCATAATATACGTAATATTTCTATAGGTCTCTGTAAAACATTGGCGTCTGATGACTTGCATAGAGCAGCGAAGCTGTGGAAGCCACAAGAGAAGCGGTGAAAAGGCGATAACACGAGAAAGCAGAGCGGCAGGTAGTCAAGCTAGAAATTGAAGTGCCGAGCTAGATCGGTACAAAACCGGAAATCATTGATTGATTGATTGATTGATTTTTATTGTTGTAGAGACCTCAGAGATCATCTGAGGCATTACGAAAGTCAATATTACATAGTATAAATGTTACACAAATAATTACAAAAACAAGAAAAATATTACACAAAAACAAAACAGAGAAACTTCTGGTACAAATTGATATTGCATAGTAAATTTAGCCAATTACAGACTTACTCATATATGGAAGCATATAGAAACTGATCACAAAGTGTAGTCATACCATATTCTTTGCGCCCTTAAAAATTCATCAGTTTCATAAATGCTGAGCTCAAGAAGAAATTCTTTTACTTTTTTTTTTAATTATTGAATTGGAAGATCCCTGATATGTTGGGGTATGCCATTAAAAATTTTATGGACTTGTATAAGAAGCACTTTTGTGTTTTTTTATAGTTACATCAGAAAGAAACTAGGTCCTGCTTGTTTTTTGTGTTATAATTATGTTGCATGTCATACTGCTGATAACTCGGATAGTTTTCCTTAATATGCATTACACACTGTAGTATAAATATTGATGGCAGGGTCATAATCTGTAATTTTTTAAAGCTTGGCCTACAGGGAGCTCTTGGTGCCAAGCTACATATCAGTCTTATTGCCTTCTTTTGTAGTTTGAAGACATTAGCTGCCTTGCTTTGGTGTCCCCACAGTATTGTACCATAGGAAATGTGACTGTGTATTAAAGAAAAATAAACCACTTTAAGTACTGGCACGTTTAGACAAAGACGCAGCTTCCTTAGAACAAATATTTCTTTGCTAATGCTGCTTCCCACTTTTTCTATATGGCTACCACAGGATAATTTTGAATCAATTGAGATTCCAAGGAAATTAACAGCATTTGAGCTCTGCTCATGTTCAGTGTTATTATTCCACGATACATACAGGTCTTGTATTTTTTTCGGTTGACACAAAGGGAATTAGCTTTACACCAATTTTCAACTTTGACAGTGCACTGGTCTGCTTTATATTTCACCTTCTGTGCTGTTTCTCCAGTTATACAGTCTGCAAGATCATGTGCAAATAAGTAAGTCCCAGTTGACAGCCAAACTATTTTACATGGTAAGTCATTTATATAAATAATAAATAGAATTGGGCCAAGTACAGACCCTTGTGGGACACCCATGCCCACAGGTAAGTAATCTGATTCTGCACCATTAAAAACCACCTTCTGCACTCTATTACTTAGATAAAATTTTATCAATTCCAGAACACTTCCTGTAATGCCATAGAATTGCACTTTGTTCAATAAGATTTCATGAGACACAGTGTCAAAAGCTTTTGATAAATCAAAGAGTTTATTCTGAACCACTAGGTTGCTTTCCAGTTGCTTCACACACTGTGTCAAAGCTGTTGTGGAAACACTGTGTTACCAAGGGAGAGTTTGGATAACCGTAAATTGCCGGGTCGCTTCACTGCAAATGCAATGGCGCAGTATTGGTGCTTACATGTTCAGTGGACAAGTGACAGCTTGACGACCTGCGTGGGACTTGAAAGACGGTCGCCAGGTACCGCACACAGTTAATCTCTTCGTCATACAGGGCGCGCCCAGTGGTGAAGGGAGCGACCAGCTGTAAACAATCGACTCATACGGTTGTAGTTTTACGAATCGATTTGACCGTTATTCATTCATTTATTCCGAGTGAAACCAGTATGTGGGACCAAAGAATTAAAACAATCCGTTGGCGTTTTCTATATTGACTGAATTATATATCTTTTTCTACACAGCACTCTGTTGTCTTTCTGTCAGCTGAGTGATTTTGTTCGCTGTTTACGCGGAAAAGTACTTCGACAAGTGCCAGTATACTCTTAAAAAACAAGTGATTGAAATCTTACCCTGAATGCTTGTTGCTCACGTCGCTACAGCATTTACCGAAAATGAACCATCTGTGATAAGTGCACAGCTGCAGGAAGACACTGACAGAATATCAATAAATTTTGAATTAAGAAAGCAATTATTCATTTATTAGGCAGCCGAGGTGGCCGAGCGGTTCTAGGCGCTACAGTCTGGAACCGCGCGACCGCTACGGTCGCAGGTTCGAATCCTGCCTCGGGCATGGATGTGTGTGATGTCCTTAGGTTAGTTAGGTTTAAGTAGTTCTAAGTTCTAGGGGACTGATGACCTCAGAAGTTAAGTCCCATAGTGCTCAGAGCCATTTGAACCATTCATTTGTTTGAACATGCAACGTAACAACAGTTCTCAAAATTTTAAAACTAAACTAAATTCTGGTATGTGTTGCCAGAAGTATGAAAAATTCACATTTAAGTAAATAAATGTAAGAAATTTTGAAAATATTTCTGCCTTAGAAATACACTTTTTATGTTCTGCTGCCTGAAATAAGTTATGTTGTTTGTCTCTAAGAAGTTGGCAACCGTAGTCATGGCTCAGTATAACTGAAAAGGTTGAACAAGTATGTAAGTGAGAACACTCCTACCCATAGAATATAAAAGCTCCTACCCAGACACGATGAAAATGAAGTAACTCATGTAACCACCAAAGAGTCTGTCATGTCGTCGTCTGGCTGAGAGTGAAACGCCTCAGATCCAGAGAGTGAGTGAAAACCTTCACATAAATGATGTAGCCATTGAGATTAGTTTCATTCAGCTGTTTTATTCAACTGATACAACCGACTGTCAGAGAAACCAATCAGTTGTTCAAACTAGTTAATGCAGATCACTTTCTTCAAATGGAGTGATGGAAGAGAAACTACATTGAATAACTTATTCATCCAGAAGAAATTTACTTCCAAACACAAAGAATAATGCAATATTATGGATATTATATAAATTATATTGTCACGTAGAAGAAGGTGTAATTAGATGAATGACGGACACTAACTTCACTTAACGGAGGTTCATTCAGCACTTGTACATACAAGAGCACGGAGCAAACTGCATCTGGCCAGAACACATACAGTATATATAATGGTACAGAACATTACACCAGAATCATTCTTGACATTTTTGGATACTTCTAGAATGTACTCGAACCGAATATAGAAATTAAAATTGTACATTCCAGCTGAGTTTTGGTCTCCCAACCCTCCATGCAACAGTTAAGTATCATAACCTCTACACAATGGTGCTACTCAGCTTCTGCTGGGACAATATTGTACAATGTGGCTATAATTGAATTTTTGCTACTTGAACGAGTGTGAACGGAAAACTATTTGCCCTATGGATACCCAACTTTAGAGGAATGATGTTCATATTGTGCATTGTGGGATTTGCACTGTTAGCAGTGTTAATGTCACGACTTGCTTTTATGCGCTGGCACTGGTAGAGCGCACACAGAATAATGTGGCTGGTAGATGGGCTGTAGGCAGTATGTGCGGGGAGAGTGGTAGTGGTGGGGGTTGCCGGCAGGTGCTGTAGGGGAAATGCTGAGTGCTGGAGGGGAAGTGCCATTCTAAACTGAAGCCTTCGCTCACATTTTTTTGTAAATATTAAGTGGAGACTCTCCACGTCCGCACTTGTATGGTAACCATTCAAAATGATCTACTGTCACCTCTGGCTTGGTTAGTATGTAAAAAGAGTTCCGCTGAAAATGCAACAAAGGCAGGGATTCATTTCTGTCTAGCTTGTTAACCATTTATTACTTTCAGAGAAGTGTCATGAATGGCGAATTTTGAGCAAAACTTATATTTCTCTTGTTGCCATGTTAAAATTTGCTTATTTTTACAAAACACAGCGGATTTACACAATGTCACCTCACTAACACATTGTGTAGACCCAATTGTGAGAGAACTGTGAAACAGTGGTTTATTAATTTTATTAAGTGAAGACCTGAGGAAAAGTAAGGTCAATGTCTTATGAAAAAGCACATCCTCAGTAAAAAAATAAAGTATAATGTCTTCATTTTTGATGTTCCCTTAACCCATAAAATTTCTCATTTCACCAGCTATTGAGGGACCTTAAAAAGTACATTCTTTCATTGAAAAAGTTTGTAGTTAGTGAAAGAACACGGTAGATAATGAAGTTTTGCATGATAACCATATGGCAGAATACTATCCTCTTTGTATGTTATCATTTGCCAAAATCTCATTTCGTTATTTCAAACAGTGTATGAAACATGAGGAATGTTGTGGGTATTTCATTCCAGTTTTATCGCAGGTGCAAATTATTGCAAATGAGTGTGCTAAATCAGAGCAGTTTTCTCAATATTAGCGACAGATAGAGACTGCCACCCAAATCTACAGAAAAATTCAATGTGTTAGATAAATTTCATAAACAGCGATGTATTATGTAACATCCACCAAACGCAAAATCATAGCGACCCCTGTATTTCATTGTAAACATCATCGTATTTCGCGCAGCGTCTTACTTAAAAGCAAATATCACAATAACTATGACCATTAACGAAATGATAGGCTAGTCATCATGAAGCTGTCATATAAAGCTGTAAGTAATGCAAAAATGAAATTTTCTTGTCAGATAGTCTCTGCAAAACCGTTTGAGAAAAATTGCAGTGCGTGCACCTCGATACTGTTATCACAACTTATCGCCGAGTAGCCAAAAGCAGGCAAACAATGTCAGAGGTCCTTCTGAACAAATGAAAGGACTCGCCCAATGCTTTGGACGAAAACTGGTCAATGCAGGTTGTGTGGTGGTGCAGGGTTGAGACACAAGCACCTGTGTGCGTTTCAGTTGCTGACAGTCAACATGTGTACAAACAAGTTGAGGAGGGACTTACTTATGAACCTATTTTATTAAAACAACAGCAACAGTGCTGCTGCTCTTTGTGAGTGATGATGAAGAACTAAATGACTTGCCAATCCGTATTCGCAGAACAAGAAAACTAATGGAAGGTTATAATGAGTATGGTGGAAGTGAAGAAGTGGATGCGTCTGAGCTGGATAGTGTCAGAGCTAGGATCAATGATAAATTGCTAGAATTAAGTGACCTAGATGAGGGACACAGAAATGACCTAACACAAATTTTGAGTAAGCATATAGGAGTATTTCATGATCAGCCAGGTCTAGTTAAAGATTTCGAGTGCTTTTTGTCAGTGAAAAAGGATGCCAATTTTTTTGGAAAAACTGTTTGCAGTTCCTGAAGTGCACAAGGAAGCAGTACGTGACCTGATTCAGAATGTGCTGTTACAGAAGTTTAAAGGGGCAAAATTCTTCACACCCACGGATGTAACCTGTGGTTACTGGAATCTTCCTTTAGCCAAGGAATCAAGAAAGTATACGGCGTTTCTAAATGAATGGTAGATGTTATCAATATTAGGTGGTGCCGTTTGGCCTAAATATACACTCCTGGAAATTGAAATAAGAACACCGTGAATTCATTGTCCCAGGAAGGGGAAACTTTATTGACACATTCCTGGGGTCAGATACATCACATGATCACACTGACAGAGCCACAGGCACATAGACACAGGCAACAGAGCATGCACAATGTCGGCACTAGTACAGTGTATATCCACCTCTCGCAGCAATGCAGGCTGCTATTCTCCCATGGAGACGATCGTAGAGATGCTGGATGTAGTCCTGTGGAACGGCTTGCCATGCCATTTCCACCTGGCGCCTCAGTTGGACCAGCGTTCGTACTGGACGTGCAGACCGCGTGAGACGACGCTTCATCCAGTCCCAAACATGCTCAATGGGGGACAGATCCGGAGATCTTGCTGGCCAGGGTAGTTGACTTACACCTTCTAGAGCACGTTGGGTGGCACGGGATACATGCGGACGTGCATTGTCCTGTTGGAACAGCAAGTTCCCTTGCCGGTCTAGGAATGGTAGAACGATGGGTTCGATGACGGTTTGGATGTACCGTGCACTATTCAGTGTCCCCTCGACGATCACCAGTGGTGTACGGCCATTGTAGGAGATCGCTCCCCACACCATGATGCCGGGTGTTGGCCCTGTGTGCCTCGGTCGTATGCAGTCCTGATTGTGGCGCTCACCTGCACGGCGCCAAACACGCATACGACCATCATTGGCACCAAGGCAGAAGCGACTCTCATCGCTGAAGACGACACGTCTCCATTCGTCGCTCCATTCACGCCTGTCGCGACACCACTGGAGGCGGGCTGCACGATGTTGGGGCGTGAGCGGAAGACGGCCTAACGGTTTGTGGGACCGTAGCCCAGCTTCATGGAGACGATTGCGAATGGTCCTCGCCGATACCCCAGGAGCAACAGTGTCCCTAATTTGCTGGGAAGTGGCGGTGCGGTCCCCTACGGCACTGCGTAGGATCCTACGGTGTTGGCGTGCATCCGTGCGTCGCTGCGGTCCGGTCCCAGGTCGACGGGCACGTGCACCTTCCGCCGACCACTGGCGACAACATCGATGTACTGTGGAGACCTTACGCCCCACGTGTTGAGCAATTCGGCGGTACGTCCACCCGGCCTCCCGCATGCCCACTATACGCCCTCGCTCAAAGTCCGTCAACTGCACATACGGTTCACGTCCACGCTGTCGCGGCATGCTACCAGTGTTAAAGACTGCGATGGAGCTCCGTATGCCACGGCAAACTGGCTGACACTGACGGCGGCGATGCACAAATGCTGCGCAGCTAGCGCCATTCGACGGCCAACACCGCGGTTCCTGGTGTGTCCGCTGTGCCGTGCGTGTGATCACTGCTTGTACAGCCCTCTCGCAGTGTCCGGAGCAAGTATGGTGGGTCTGACACACCGGTGTCAATGTGTTCTTTTTTCCATTTCCAGGAGTGTAAGTGTATGTGCATTTGTAAGACTATGTCACAGTTCTTAGGGGACCAATTGTTAAGAAGAGTAACTGTGTACGTAGATGACGTTTTAATATCGACTCCTACTTGGGAAGAACATTGTTCATTACTACATGAGGTATTGATATCAATTAAAATGGGGGGAATGAAGTTAAAGTTAGATAAGACAGAATTTGTCAAGAAGGAGATCAAATTCTTGGGACATGTAGTAAGTGGAGAACGTATCATGCCTGATCCAGAGAAAATTAAAGCTATCCGAGACTATGCTGCACCAGCAACACGCGAAGCACTGAATGGGATGTTTGGTCTGTTTGGTTTTTACAGAAAATTTGTGTCTGGTCAATTGTTTAATGCGCCTCGCTTAAGAGAACTGTTAAAGAAAAATGTAGTATATAAGTGGACCATTGAATGTCAGAAGTTGTTCGAAGATCTAAAAGAAGTCTTAGTTAATAGTCAAGTTTAAACCACCCAGATTTTTCAAAACCGTTCTGTCTTGGATCTGATGCCTGTGGATATGGATTAGGAGTTGAACAGTTTCAGATTGAGAAAGAAGGAGAAGAAGAAGTACACAAAACCATTGCTTTTGCAAGCAGAAAAGAACTGCAGTATATCCGAATTAGAAGCTTTAACTGTAATTTTTGGCTTACAAAAATTCGACGAGTACCTTTTAGGGCATGAGATTTTAATTTTCACCGACCATAGTGCACTCACCTATCTAGATACCTGTCAACTTAATCATGGTAGATTAAGGAGATGGTCCCTGTATCTACAACAGTTTAAGTATAAGATGATCTATATTGAGGGTTCGGAGAACATTGTGGCGGACGCCTTATCAAGAAGTGTAAAAGACAACGGACAGGGAGTGAATTCCATCTGTAATAGAGAACGTAATGAAGTGTTGTTGGCAGTTGTGCAGTTGTAGGATGACGGCTCGATCAAACGTATTTGTAAGAATTTGCGAAGGGAGCAAAACCAAAGACGACAATATCAAACTAGTAAAAACCAGAATAGGTCATCCTGATTTTCCAAAACTATCTGTATACTATAACGTGCATAAAGATGTCTTACTTAGGCGTAGGAAAAATACGGAGGAGAACTGGAAAATTTGTTTCCTGGAACAGCATGTAGATGCATTAATTGACTATATACACTGTAAGTACGGACACTACGGAGCTCGTAAGTGCATAGATAAGTTGAGTGAAGTGGTGATATTTAACAACATGTGGAGAAGGGTTCAACAGCGGTTAGAGTCATGTGATCTGTATCAGAAAGTCAGAGCCAATTCAAGGTGAGATGCATTCTGTAGAAACACAGAATCGATTGGATTTGGTAGCAGTGGATTTATTCGGCCAGCTACCAGTGTCACGAGGTGGCTGTGAGTATGTTTTTTGTAATGGTAGATGGTTTTTCCAAGTACGTTAGATTTTACCCTATCAAGAAAGCTAATTCTATGGTAACAGTAAGCAAATTGAAAAAGGATTACTTTGTAAATATAGGAGTGCCTAAAGCTATCTTATCTGACAATGATCCACAATTTATTTCTAAGAGGTTTGAGGAGTGTCTAAAACAACGTGGGGTAGCGCATATTAAGATCTCAGCATATTTTCCTCAAGGTAATATGTGTGAGAGGATCATGAAGGAACTAAACCGATTATGTAGGACTTATTACTGCCACAAGAAACATTCTGCGTGGGCCAGCTAAATAGAGTTTTTTGAGGAGGTCATTAACCATCTTAAACATGAAGACATCGGATTTTCACCTGTAGAACTAATGTGTGGAATTAGGAAAAACAACATCTTGTTTGTTCTTGTAGAATTCCCTAGTCTTACTTATTTCGCTATGGAAGAAAAGAAGAAACTAGCACGTGCTACCGTAAGGAAGAAGGCACTGGAAAGAAAGAGGAGACACGATGCTAGACCTACTCCTACTAGTTTCCAAATAGGTGATCAAGTTTTGATAAAGACCAAGGAGAAATAAAAAAAAGCTTACCTCGGAAACCAAAAAGTTTACTGACGAGTATGTGGGTCCATTTAGGATAATAGAGAAACCTCACCCTAATGCTTACCGATTGGAATTTGTCAAGTCTCATAAGCTGCTAGGCTTAAGAAATATTATTGATCTAAAGAGACATGTTCAAAAAAGAGACGTAGCCAGGAGTAACTAAAACCCTCAAAGGGCTTTGCACTCTTTGCAAGACTAAGTGTTTGACGAACACTAGGACTCGAGTTAATGACAATGCTACTTAATTTTCATGTCGTATTGTCATTCTTCCTCTTCATCATTCAGAACTTTTGACTGTCGTCTTTCCTTCTTCACTATAGTAATATTAAGTAAGAGAGCTAAGTGCTGCGGAAACATCAGAAGGTTGTTATTGTAAGAAAAAACGAAAAATATTTACAGAACAGCAAGGCTGGCTGTAAGACAATGGTAATATTGTCCAGGAAGAGAGGAATTATTTAAGCAAATTTAGACATGAAGGTAGTGGATACCCTCAGAAGGGGTTATATTTCGTTTAAGGAAGTATTTACAAAGCAGCTAGGCTGACTGTAAGACAGTGGAAATGAATAAACAAATGAGTGAGCGGCAAGGTGTTGCCTGCTAATTGTAGTAAACAAAGAGATGTAATGTGGTTAAACATAAGACATCAAAGTTTAGAAACAGGTGGAAGTGCAAACAAGAGTCATAAGAAAGGACCTGAAGTAACCAGGAATAGATATGTACGTAATTAACCATCACTAATCTGAGTGTATGTCGTATGGATATGACTATGTAATAAATACTGAATGTGACAGGTGGAACCTGATGTTGTAGTTGTGAGACATAGAAGCTGAGCAGTAAAAGAGCTAGTTTGTGAAACCTGATGTGGATGTTACTGTAACAGAGCAGCAAAAGGCTGGCTTGAAAAACCCTAAGTGGACTTGAGTAAATAGTAAAATGTATGTGAATCTGACATGTTGAAGTGCCACAGAAGTCGGCAGAACTATTTTCAAGATTAGTGGTTTTAAGAAATGTTTTGTATATAAGTGTTTTCAGCTTTTGTTTTTCTTGTTTATATAGAGTGTAAATAAATGTGTTTGAAAACCACACAGTTGATTGGAAGATGGTTTCAGTATTTGGTTGTGATGATGACTCTTATGAGGGTCACGGTAGTTGGCAAGACATAAGGGTGTGGAGAAGGTGTCGAAGCCACTGAGGTTACAATGGTTCACAGTGGATTCATTAATAATTTGTATTTCTGTGTGTATTATATTTAAGTAGGTGTATATGTCAGGTTTACAGGACTACAGGAGAGGGCCTGGAGAAAATATGTTTAATTCATAATATTGTGTTGTTGTTTTTTTAAGGTAACGTGTTATGCTGGACTAGAGTGCCACAAGCATTGGTTGGAATTTGATGTTTATTTGTGTAATGATTTTCAGAAGTATTTTGTATATAAAATTGTAACAGTAACTTGTTTGAATGATTTACAGTGAGATTTCAAAGAAAAGATTAATAGTCAGTGTGCCACTTTGGTACTGCTTATGGAAAGTTAGCTCACTTTTTGCAAAAAAGATTATCAGTAAATGTAAATATTGAAAAAAAAATACGCTGTGACATGAGAAAGTAGATTTATTCAGAAAAAGTCATTCAAAGAAGGATTAAAAGAATTTTGAGATGTATATTCATGTTAGGTTAAGAAGTAGCAATTCAGGATGGAATCTGAAGCCAATTGAATTTTCAGGTGCGCTGACACGATAAAGAGATAGCACGAGACTCATAGAGACCTCCTAAGCAGGACTGAGTTGGACAACGAGTGCTAGCAAAGTGAAAGCCGTAAGTATTCATAGGTAGACGCTCCCCAAAGCGATGCTGTTATTAGTGTGTGTGTGACGTACAAAGAGTAAAATGTTGCTACACAGACGCTCATGATAGCGATGTGTAAAGAAGAAAAAGCGATGTTATAAAATATGAAGATTGTAGGTGTTGTTTCTTTTTCGGCAATTTGTAAAATTTTGTGAAGATTGTATTTGTTTTTCTTTACATCGAATGATGATGTAATAAGTATGAAACTTGAAACTTCCTGGCAGATTAAAACTGTGTGCCGGGCCAAGACTCGAACTCGGGACCTTTGCCTTTCGCGGGCAAGTGCCCTGCCAACTGAGCTACCCAAGCACGACTCACACCCCGTCCTCACCAGCTTTACTTCCGCCAGTATCTCGTCTCCTACCTTCCAAACTTTACAGAATCTTGGCAGAGCACTTGCTCGCGAAAGGCAAAGGTCCCGAGTTCGAGTCTCGGTCCGGCACACAGTTTTAATATACCAGGAAGTTGCACATCAGCACACACTCCGCTGCAGAGTGACAGTCTCATTCTATGTAATAAGTATGTTTAGAATTAATTGATTGTAGGTCATCAGCCCTAGATAATAATGAATGATGTATATACATAAATAAGAATGTCATATATTAATATGTAGGAAAGTTTAATTGAATGCGAGCTTGACAGTATAGGATTAGTTAGGGTAAAAGCTTTATAGAAAAATTTGTAAGAAACTAAAACATTTTAAGAGGTTAAAATTTTTTAGTTCCTCAACAGGTATGAGGCGTCGCAGCCAGGGCGTGATCGCCAATTTGTCTATTAAAGCTTTCTTGTATGGATGTATGTGGGCTCCAGTGTAAGCAGTCAGAATCTTATACGATCTGCAACAGGCGAGCTGTGTCCTGCAGTCGTGCGTCATGACCATATTGGCCTGACAGCAGAGTGTGAAAGTAGCGGAGAGGCGCTTAGAGTGTAGTTACATTCTCTGGAACTATAAAAATTAATAACTGATCTATAAATAGCCTGAGGAACTTCATATTAGGTACACAACCTTCTGTCGTGTAAGGGAACAATCTGTCAAAATCTGAAGTCAATAACTGTCATTATTTGGAAGTTACAAAGAAAAAAGAAAAGTCAGTAGAAACGTAATTATCCGACACTTAAAAAACTATATATATATATATATATATATATATATATATATATATATATATATATATATATGTGTGTGTGTGTGTGTGTGTGTGTGTGTGTGTTAATAGTTCACCAACTGTGTCTATTTGAAAAGATATGATAACACCTTCAGTGTTTAGATTCAGATTTGGAAAATTGTCATTTAAGAAAACATTTCGTAATTTTGCTGTAGTAATAACTTTAAGAATGCCAGGTAGATATTTATGTTTTCTGTTAGACTGAGTGTGAAAGAGAGTGATTGTGTGAATGTATGTGGGACATTCGCCAATATTAAATTTTCAGTTTGTAATTCTCTATAGGTAATTGCAAGTGTTCCAGCTTTGTATCGTGGGAACGAATCCACCAGTGGTTCCCCTACTAGTGGATGACGGATGTCCAAACATGTTTGAATATGTAAGAGAAGCCAGAACGTTCGCGACTATATAGTTAAATTCCAGACGTAAAGTACAGCTTAAAGTTTATTTTATTTTATTTGTTTAACAAGAGAGTTTTGAGTTGCTTATTTTAATGACGTCGGTGAGCTGAGAGCAGTGGTTGGTTCTTGCAAGATTTTGGCGCGAGCCGCGACCTGAAAGTCAGTTCTGGTTGGCTGTCATTCTGTACAGCCGATAAGAAGAGAGACGGTTTGCCACCTAAGGCATGAGATAGAGGTTGCTGGTAGAGGAGAGAGAAAAAGGGAGTGGTGGACTAGCTTTCGAAGGAACCGGTCATGCTGAAAGTGTCCGAACGCATTATGTGTAATATGAAGTGATATTGTGACTTGCGCGTTTGGGTACAGTGATAAAGGTAGCTGGTCTTTCCCATTAACTATTTGTGAAATTTTAAGAGTCGAGAGATATTTTGTTCTGGAGAAAGTCGCGTGTGTAATCTTTGAACTAAAGGCGTGGCGGTACTAAGTAAATTTTTTTACTGAGTATTTATGGCGAGCAAAAACTTTATTTAAAGACAACCACTGAATGCTGAGTGCAAAAGTAAATAGTAGTTTATTGACTGTGTTAAACTCGTAAATGATTTCGGAATTGGATAGGAAAAGGCCTGGCTGTTTGAGTGTGACGAGGACTGTGAACAGGAACTTTAATGATTTAATACATGTGGGCTGATGATCTTGCTTAATAGCCATAAAAAAATCCTAATGCAAGTTTGAAAGGACCTTAGAACTTAGAAATTTGAACAGCAACCCATTTCCAACTTATTCTTTAGAGTTCACAAGACTATTTTCAGATTTTTGTACTTATAGCGGCCTCCGACGTGTAGTTATGAAATCTCAGTTTCTTCAACACTGCTTTTCAAAAATGGTTCAAACGGCTCTCAGCGACTTAACATCTGAGGTCATCAGTCCCCTAGAACTTAGAACTACTTAAACCTAACTAACTTAAGGGCATCACACATATCCATGCCCGAGGCAGGATTCGAACCTGCGCCGTAGCGGTCGCGCGGTTCCAGACTGTAGCACCTAGAACCGCTTGGCCACTACGGCCGGCCACTGCTTTTCTGAGTAGCTGCAGTCAGGAGTTACGTGTGCGGATCTGCACCAGTATCGAGGTAGGTGGACAATTTATGTTGCAGAACCGTCGTCGATGTGCGAAAGAGCGCGTTACGTCACACCACGACTGACTGACCCCTTTCATTGTGTCGCAGAGAGGAGTTATGGGTGAAGTTGGAGCCCTTGTAAGGTGGTATTTATAGTTTCTGAAGAGTTTGCGCCTTATATTGCTATTATTATTAATTCATAGTAGTTCATGCGCTTTCTCACTCACAACTGTTGTCATCTTCTTCCATTTTGTGTTGGTATCTTCATCTTCTTTTCTATTGTTGCCATTTTCTAATTCAGCGAATCTATTTTTAAGCTTAATCATAAACTGTTTATTCACATCCTCCTCTTTTAGCCATTTCACATCTACTCTTTGGGTTCTTTTACCACTGTCGTTCTTGTAGGTTTTGGTAATGAGTGTTTCATCTTTATTAGCACAAGAGAATGGTCTGATCCTATTTCAGCCCCTCTCATTGTCCTAACATCTGTTATTGCCTTTTTATGTTTTTTCTCTATCAAAACATGATGTATTTTGTTCCTAGTTAATCCATCCGGTGAGTTCCATGTTGCTGTATGTATGTCTTTATGGGGGAATGATGTACTTGCTATTTTAATGTTTCTAGCTGTGGCGAAGTTGATAAGCCTTATACCATTATCATTTGATTCAGTGTGAAGGCTGAACATGCCTATATATGGTTGCCATTGCTATTCTTGTCCTATTTTGGCATTTAAGTCTCCCAGCACAATTTCGATGTCATACTGTGGTAATCTGGAGCACATCTGGTCTAAGGTGTCATAGAATTCGTCTTTTATGTCTTCCTCCTTGTTCTCAGTTGGGGCCTGGACACTTATTAATGAGATATTTCTATATTTGCCTTTGATTCTGATGTAGCTTATTCTTTCATTGACATTTTCTAGTCTCATCACATTGGCCGTTCTTTTATTATGAACCGCAAATCCTGTCCCAAATATATGGTGACCATGCTTGTTTCTGCTGTATATGATCGTGTAGTTTTTCTCTCTGTGCCTGCCTTGTCCAGGCCATCTTATCTCCTGCAGGTCTGTAATATCCATCTTGCAAGTTCATGGCTTATAGAAAATAAACTAAAGCTAAATCACAGTAAGACTCAGTTTTTACAGTTTCTGATCCACAATTCCACAAAACACGACGCATTAATTTCGCAGAATGGGCATATGATTACTGCAACTGAATAGTTCAAATTTCAAGGTGTTCAAATACATAGCAAACTGCTGTGGAAAGCCCATGTTCAGGATCTTGTACAAATACTTAATGCTGCCATTTTTACCATTCGAACGGTATCTGAAGTAAGTGATCGTTCGACACGAAAAGTAGTCTACTCTGCTTACTTTCATTCGCTTATGACGTATGGTATTATATTTTGGTGTAACTCTTCCCACTCTCAAAGGATATTTTTTGGTTCAGAAACGGGCAGTTCGGGCAATAAATGGTGTAAGTTCCTCTTAATATATATATATATATATATATATATATATATATATATATATATATATATATATATATATTCTTTACTGTCGTTTCTTGTGAGTAATGTCAGCGTATTCCCAAGAATTAGCATCTTTCACTCAGTTAATACTAGGCAGAAATCCAATCTGCATTTGGATCGCACTTCCTTGACTCTTCTGCAGAAAGGTGTGCAGTATACTGCTGCATCCATTTTCAATAAGCTGCCACAAGAATTCAAAAGTCTTAGCAGTAATCTACGCGCTTTCAAATCGAAACTGAGGAATTTCCTCATGGATCACTCCCTCTATTCTGTCGAGGAGTTCATTAAAAATTAAGCTATTCCTAAGCTATATTGTTGATTGCTTTTACATAAACTTATGACTTGTATTTTTTGGCTTCATAAACATTTTATTTTCTCTGTTACTACTTTTATGTTGTCGTTTCATGTACAGACACGTTCCATGACCTTGGAGATTTGCTCCTCAATTTGGTCCTACGGAAGAGGATGGGTAAAATAAAAATAAATAAATAAAATGAGACCTGCAGTGAAAGGGTCTGAGGCTACAAGAATTTGGTCTGTTAACATTGGTGTGTTCACCGGTTCAGACATGTTACCATCAGTACCAAAAGATGGGCCTATGGAAGACAATACGCCAACCCCAACAACTTTGATAATTTGCCAAAACAGACTGCACCAGAAGACAGGAGTAGGCCTGCTGAATAAACAGCTTCCCTTCCAAGTACCACACATTTCCCCGTGTTTCTCCAAATCACATTGTTGCCATTCCAAAACTATTTGTGAAAGTAAAGAGAGATGCAAAACTAAAGAAAGGCCGTGCTGTGATTATGACCGTCTCCGTACAAGAATGAACTTCAAGCAGCTGTTGAAAGTTCTACAAAAAAATGAATAAACAAATACAAATAAAAAATAAAAAACTGGAGCAGGACGAAAAAGAGATAGAAATTCCTTCCTGTCAAAAGGAAAGGGAGTGCGAAAAATTCAAATAAGATAAAACAGATGTCGAAAGTGGAACACATGAGACTGGGTCTGAGTGTCTTTACTGCAACAATTTATATTCAAGGTCGACTGAAAGTTGGGGCCGGCCGTGGTGGCCGAGCGGTTCTAGGCCCTACAGTCCGGAACCGTGCTGCTGCTCCGGTCGCAGGTTCGAATCCTGCCTCGGGCAGGGATGTGTGTGATGTCCTTAGGTTAGTTAGGTTTAAATACACTCCTGGAAATTGAAATAAGAACACCGTGAATTCATTGTCCCAGGAAGGGGAAACTTTATTGACACATTCCTGGGGTCAGATACATCACATGATCACACTGACAGAACCACAGGCACATAGACACAGGCAACAGAGCATGCACAATGTCGGCACTAGTACAGTGTATATCCACCTTTCGCAGCAATGCAGGCTGCTATTCTCCCATGGAGACGATCGTAGAGATGCTGGATGTAGTCCTGTGGAACGGCTTGCCATGCCATTTCCACCTGGCGCCTCAGTTGGACCAGCGTTCGTGCTGGATGTGCAGACCGCGTGAGACGACGCTTCATCCAGTCCCAAACATGCTCAATGGGGGACAGATCCGGAGATCTTGCTGGCCAGGGTAGTTGACTTACACCTTCTAGAGCACGTTGGGTGGCACGGGATACATGCGGACGTGCATTGTCCTTTTGGAACAGCAAGTTCCCTTGCCGGTCTAGGAATGGTAGAACGATGGGTTCGATGACGGTTTGGATGTACCGTGCACTATTCAGTGTCCCCTCGACGATCACCAGTGGTGTACGGCCAGTGTAGGAGATCGCTCCCCACACCATGATGCCGGGTGTTGGCCCTGTGTGCCTCGGTCGTATGCAGTCCTGATTGTGGCGCTCACCTGCACGGCGCCAAACACGCATACGACCATCATTGGCAGCAAGGCAGAAGCGACTCTCATCGCTGAAGACGACACGTCTCCATTCGTCCCTCCATTCACGCCTGTCGCGACACCACTGGAGGCGGGCTGCACGATGTTGGGGCGTGAGCGGAAGACGGCCTAACGGTGTGCGGGACCGTAGCCCAGCTTCATGGAGACGGTTGCGAATGGTCCTCGCCGATACCCCAGGAGCAACAGTGTCCCTAATTTGCTGGGAAGTGGCGGTGTGGTCCCCTACGGCACTGCGTAGGATCCTACGGTCTTGGCGTGCATCCGTGCGTCGCTGCGGTCCGGTCCCAGGTCGACGGGCACGTGCACCTTCCGCCGACCACTGGCGACAACATCGATGTACTGTGGAGACCTCACGCCCCACGTGTTGAGCAATTCGGCGGTACGTCCACCCGGCCTCCCGCATGCCCACTATACGCCCTCGCTCAAAGTCCGTCAACTGCACATACGGTTCACGTCCACGCTGTCGCGGCATGCTACCAGTGTTGAAGACTGCAATGGGGCTCCGTATGCCACGGCATACTGGCTGACACTGACGGAGGCGATGCACAAATGCTGCGCAGCTAGCGCCATTCGACGGCCAACACCGCGGTTCCTGGTGTGTCCGCTGTGCCGTGCGTGTGATCATTGCTTGTACAGCCCTCTCGCAGTGTCCGGAGCAAGTATGGTGGGCCTGACACACCGGTGTCAATGTGTTCTTTTTTCCATTTCCAGGAGTGTAGTTCTATGTCTTGGGGACTGATGACTTCAGATGTTAAGTCCCATAGTGCTTAGGGCCATCTGAACCATCTGAACTGAAAGTTGGGTGCACGTTTAACTCTCGTGAAGGAATTGACAGTGAAGACGCGTTATCGTCCTGCCCCGATTTTCCTGCTAGAAGCTAGCCATTTCCTTGCAGCGTCATTCCCGTATGCATTCGATACAGATATTGAGTTGCTGACAGCTGTCCAAGGAGCACGCATGCCCGTGTGAAATAATCTTCACGAGACCAGTTACAGTGCTGCTGTGTTTCGTAATACGAAAGTTCCTCGATTTAAGCAGAATAATCTTCATGAGACAAGTTACAGTGCTGCTGTGTTTTGTAACACGAATGTTACTCGATTTAAGCAGGCCTGAAGATGACTTAATGCAAAGTCGACACTAGTAGCCTAAAAATAAAACCTAAATAACGGCTAGTGGTATTGTGTTATTGGAGATATTGCCCTGTTGTCCTCCCCCCGCCTCTCTACGTTCACCTCTTCATGCCACCATCTCTCTGTCCACCTTATCCTCCCACCTTTACCTGCCCACATCATTCTTCTTCTCTCTTTATTCATCTCCTTCACATCCTTTCTCTGTCTATATCTTCCTTACCCCTCTTCTTATCAACATCCTCCTCCCCCTCCCTATCTCCTCCTGCCCCCTCTTCCTTTCCCACCTACTCACTACCCTTCTAACCTTCCATCTGCCTCCTGCATGTCTCCCCCCTCCTCCCTCTAACTGTCCATCTCTCCCTCCCCCTTTCTCTGTCCAGCTCATCCTCATCCCGCTCTCATTATCCATATCCATCCCCAAACTATCTCTGCTTAACCGTGGCCCTCTGCACGTGTAGTCCTTGCAAAGCATGCCGGTACTACCAGCAAAACCTGCCTCCTTTCCCCATCTGTCTGTCTATCTCCTCTTTCCTGCTCCCTCTGTCAATTTCCCCCACTCCACACTGTGTCTCCTTCTCCCCCTTTCTGCCTTTTTCTCCTCAGTCCTTTCTACCCATCTCTTCTTCTCCCTCTCCCTTTCCATCTCCTCCTCATCCCTCTCTGTTTGTTCATTTTCGCCTCCAGCACTCTCTCTGTCTGTCTCCGCCTGCCCCCATCTGTCCTCTCCTGCCCCCTCCACCTAGTATCTCCTCCTGCCCCTCTGTCTGCCTATTTCCTCCTACCCACTCTCTCTGTCTCCTTCTCCACCCTATCTGCCTATTTATCCTCATCTCCTCTCTGACCATATCTTCCTCTCCCTCTCTCTTTCCATCTCCTTCTTGCCTGTCTTCCTCACCATCTCCCTGTCCATCTCCTCCTGCTCCCTCTCTCTTTATCCATTTCCTCTTCCTGCTATCTCTCTGTCCATCTCCACCTGCTCATCTGTCTCCTCCTGCCCCATCCACCTAATCTCTTCCTGCCCCTCTCTCTCTGTCCATCTCCTCTTCACCACCTCTCTCCGTTCATTTCCTCCTCCCTCCCCCCAGACAGCTTGTTCATCTCCTCCTGCCCTCTCTCCCTATCCATTTACTCCTGCTCTCTCTCCTTATCCATTTTGTCCTGCCGCTCTCCTACCCATCCTATCTTCTGTTCATCTAGACCTTCCCCCAACTATGCCCACTTGCAAGTGCGGCCCCTGTAAAACAGGTTGATAAGGCAGGTTGATACTACTCTCCTGTCATTCATGCAGGGGAGCTTGTACATATCAGACTTCAAAATAATTTTTTGCCCCTGATGTATAGTCTGCTGTGCAAAGCATGCCAATAAGGCAGGGCAATACTGCTCCAACACAAATGCCTGTCATGTGGGGTACCCTCCACGTCAGGGCCTGAAAAACTGTCACTTGCTCACATTTCGATTCCTATGACAGCTAGAAAGTTCTAACCCTCACAGTGATGATTATCATGGGACAAGCAGTACATGTGCCAAATTTTGTTGAAAACAATCCAGTGGTTTTGGAGAAGATGCTGGGTGTACATACTTGTATGCTGCTTTGTACCTCTACTGGCCTTTTACCCACAGTTTCACATGTGCACATGTGGTATGTCAAATATAGTACACACATGCCATTGTCCACCTCCTCCTGTCCTTTTTCTCTGTCTGTCACCTCCTCACTCACCATCTGTCCATCTCATCCTCCACCCTCTCTCTGTCCACAACCATCCCTCTTTCTCCTCATCTCTCCTCTCCTCTCTCTGTTCATCTCATCCTTCACCCTCTCTCTGTCTACAATCATCACTCTTTCTCCTCATCTCTCCCCCGCTCTCTCTGTCCATCTCATCCTTCACCCTCTCTCTCTGCCCACCTCCACCTCCCCTTCCCTGGCTTTACATATCCTCCTGCCCCCTCTCTCACTACCCATTCCCCCTGTACCCTTTTCTTCCTATCCATCCTGTCCCACTTGCTCTCTCTATCTCCTCTATCCATCTCAGCCTTCTCCCAGTTGTGCCCAGCTACGCCTCTGCAAAACAGGTCAATAGAATGAGATTGTGCTACTCTCACAACAAATCTTTTGTGCAGTACAGGCTATGTACTAAGGGCTTGGAAACTCATTTTCCCCTCATATGTAGGCTTTCCTACAAAGCAGTTTGATAAGGCCGGTCAATACACAACACACTTGTTATGCAGAGTAGCATATATGGCAAGGGCACAAGAAAACACGTTTTGGCCCATATCTCCACTCCTAAGCCCCACAGTGCTGATATTTTGGGAGGTCTACCTTTTCTGTGTCAATTATGGTCGAAATTGATGTAGGGGGTTTGGAGGAGATTCAGGACATACACACATATGCTCTGCTTTACATACACTCTGAACAACAGAATAAAAGAATCACTTTTTCGGAAACTCATAATTCCCACCCATTTTCACGCTTAAGTTTGACATGTGGCTTAAAGGAGCGTACAACCTCCCTCTGCAACGGTTCAAAAGTGTGGCGACCTGAGACGTCACCGGACACCTGCGAAGAAAGGCCAGAGCTCAGAACTTCGCGTGACGTGTCATGTGGGTTAACTATATCATATTGGCGCCAAACTTCACCACAGTTCTTTTTGGTGCCACCGCGGACGTGCCACACAATGTGAAGGTCGTCAGTGCCTCTATTACCGACATTTTAGCACTTCCTTAGACGACCCTGCGATGGAGGTCAGAACAGCTACGCCACAGTGTTGAAATCACGCAATTTTCTTATGAGTATCCCAGGAAAACATTCTAAACACACCGTCGCTCAGAATCGGCACCAAAAGGCCTCAGGGGCGGACATAAAATGCGTCAATGACGTCATCCCTTTGCTGGGGCATTGTTGCCCACGCATTTCGCAGTCGAAAGCAACAGTTCGTAAGGTCACTAGCAACAGGAAAACGTTCTTGAAATCCTGTGACACTGTTAACGCCGTCGGACGTTTCAACCCTGCTCCAAGCACAGTTTGAGGCTTACATTAAACGTAACCTGATCCCTCTGGAGGCTGCATGGGCAGCTGTACCTGTACACGCCATCAAGAAGGGTCGTCGAGCAGTTGCGCAAAACTATAGACCTATATCTCTGACGTCGATGTGTTGTAGAATTTTAGAACATGTTTTTTGCTCGAGTATCATGTCGTTTCTGGAAACCCAGAATCTACTATGTAGGAATCAACATGGATTCCGGAAACAGCGATCGTGTGGGACCCAACTCGCTTTATTTGTCCATGAGACCCAGAAAATATTAGATACAGGCTCCCAGGTAGATGCTATTTTTCTTGACTTCCGGAAGGCGTTCGATACAGTTCCGCACTGTCGCCTGATAAACAAAGTAAGAGCCTACGGAATATCAGACCAGCTGTGTGGCTGGATTGAAGAGTTTTTAGCAAACAGAACACAGCATGTTGTTATCAATGGAGAGACGTCTACAGACGTTAAAGTAACCTCTGGCGTGCCACAGGGGAGTGTTATGGGACCATTGCTTTTCACAATATATATAAATGACCTAGTAGATAGTGTCGGAAGTTCCATGCGGCTTTTCGCGGATGATGCTGTAGTATACAGAGAAGTTGCAGCATTAGAAAATTGTAGCGAAATGCAGGAAGATCTGCAGCGGATAGGCACTTGGTGCAGGGAGTGGCAACTGTCCTTTAACATAGACAAGTGTAATGTATTGCGAATACATAGAAAGAAGGATCCTTTATTGTATGATTATATGACAGCGGAACAAACACTGGTAGCAGTTACTTCTGTAAAATATCTGGGAGTATGCGTGCGGAACGATTTGAAGTGGAATGATCATATAAAATTAATTGTTGGTAACGCGGGTACCAGGTTGAGATTCATTGGGAGAGTGCTTAGAAAATGTAGTCCATCAACAAAGGAGGTGGCTTACAAAACTCTCGTTCGACCTATACTTGAGTATTGCTCATCAGTGTGGGATCCGTACCAGATCGGTTTGACGGAGGAGATAGAGAAGATCCAAAGAAGAGCGGCGCGTTTCGTCACAGGGTTATTTGGTAACCGTGATAGCGTTACGGAGATGTTTAATAAACTCAAGTGTCAGACTCTGCAAGAGAGGCGCTCTGCATCGCGGTGTAGATTGCTCGCCAGGTTTCGAGAGGGTGCGTTTCTGGATGAGGTATCGAATATATTGCTTCCCCCTACTTATACCTCCCGAGGAGATCACGAATGTAAAATTAGAGAGATTAGAGCGCGCACGGAGGCTTTCAGACAGTCGTTCTTCCCGCGAACCATACGCGACTGGAACAGGAAAGGGAGGTAATGACAGTGGCACGTAAAATGCCCTCCGCCACACACCTTTGGGTGGCTTGCGGAGTATAAATGTAAATGTAGATGTAGATGTAGAACCTCTGTTGGACTCAATGCCCAGGCGTATCAAGGCCGTTATTACGGCCAGAGGTGGTTGTTCTGGGTACTGATTTCTCAGGATCTATGCACCCAAATTGCGTGAAAATGTAATCACATGTCAGTTCTAGTATAATATATTTGTCCAATGAATACCCATTTATCATCTGTATTTCTTCTTCGTGTAACCATTTTAATGGCCAGTAGTGTATTTTGTATGAGTTGTAAATAAATAGTTGTCACTATTGAAGTTCCAACCCTCGTACAAAGCACAGTAGCGCAGGCGTTCCTGGCCGAGGGGAGTCTACTGGTGTGAAACATAGGCCTTAATCTGAGGAAGAAATTTCTGAGAATGTACGTTTGGAGCACAGCATTGTATTTTAGTGAATCATGAACAGTAGGAAAACCGAAATACAAGGGAAATGAAGAGTTTGAGATGTAGAGCTACAGAGACTATTGAAAATCAGATGGACTGATACGAAATGAGCATGTTCTCTGCAGAATCGGCGAACAAAGGTACATACGGAAAACACTGACAAGAAGAAGAGACAGGATGATAGTATTTGTGTTAAGCCATCAGGGATTAACGTCCATGGTGCTAGAGGGAGCTGTAGAAAGTTAGAACATGCAGGGGAAGACCGAGATTGGAATACATTCAGCAAATAACTGAGAACAAAGGATGCATGTGCCACTATGAAATGAAGAGGTTGACACAGGAGGGGAATTCATGGTGAACCACATCAAACCAGTCAGAAGAATGATGTCTCAAAAAGAAATCACATCATGTTGTAAAACGATGAACCAACATATCAGGTGCTACTGTAAATGATCCATATCAGGTTGTATTCACAATCTTATAATATGACATGAACAGAACATATAAGAACTTTATTGGAAAGAAGGTAGCGAAGTATCAAGATGCGGGAGAGGAGGAGACAAATATGGCTCTCAATAGCAGAGATGAAACTGGGTTTAATAGTGGTAACAATTATAAAACTGAAGCAGTGCAGCATAGGTAAGAAATAAAATGGGATGCTCTGTTAAGGTTAGAGGACTGTGAACAGAGATGAAAGAATAAATGGTGAAAGTAAGGACTGTAAAGAAGGTAATCAATAAAGGTACTAGTGGAGATATATCAAGGGAAAAGTGGAATTATGAATATGCTGCAGAGGCATTGCCTACCTGTATATGTAATAGAAACTGATGTTGTAAGTTGATTCAAATGACAAGTGTATTTAAGGAGCTGATGCCTGATGGGCAGCATGTTGAGAAACTAGGTTCTCAGGGTCTGTATGTAACCAGAATTTGTAAGCACTCATTCATGTGTGCACACAGCTGGTTGTTGTTAGACTGATGTAGAGCTGGTAAATGACCTGGCTACTTTGGCATCTGCTCTACCACTTGGATCATCCACAAAGGAATAAATAATGTGCATGAATTTGGAAGTAGAACTGTCTTTGCAATGGACTAGAAAATTACATGAGCTGGGCAGGTGATAGAGCACCACATTTGGAGTGAAGACTAGGATTTTGAGTACTATATCACTCATTTTATTGTATGATCATAGTAGCTGTACCCTAGCAGAGTTTGTAGTTAAGGTTTTCAAGCCTAGAAAATATTGATTCATAAAGGATTAAGAAAGAATATGTCATTGCAGGTCTGCTTTTCTTCGTGTTTTCACAGCACCAAGAAGGGGTATTAAATTATATTAACTGTAAAATCTCTGTAAAAAAATGGAGGTATAATAATGATTGGTTTTGTGGGTCATCTGGGTTTAGGGATTTATTTCTTGTCAAAGCAGAAAAATAAATTACTCATGATTATGTTACAGTTTCAGCAATAAATTTTTTAAGTGAACTTATTCTTATTTTTGTTAATTATAACAGCAGAACATTGATTATGTGCTGGTGGAGAGAGAGAGATGAATTCATGTGCAACTTATGTGGAAAGTGCCTCTGCAAATGTGGATATAATTTTTTTGTTTTCTTCCAAAAATGTAATAAGGTTTAATAGACAACATTCTGAGATGAAGGCAACTGCCATAGCAAGCCATTACTAGCTGACCGGTGATGACAAAGTTATGTTAGTCATTAGTACCAGGATTAGGTCAATTTAATTTGCATTTAACCACTTGCAATAACTACAATATTTTTATGTAATTGACCCATTAATAAGTATGGCTTTGAACTTCCTGATAGAGGAACAGATCTCTTAAATTTCTTTTCATACTAGAAATCACAAGTTGTACCATACTGTATTAAACTAATTACTTTTTTGAGTGTTTGGCATAGTTGTATTGAACACTCAGTGATGGTGTCAACAGGGTTAAAGGGGTGCAATTATGTTTGAGTTTTAGGATGGCTCATAGTGTTTTGTACTTAAGGAACTGTAGTCTAACAATCAAGGTCCACTGCTTACTAACTAAGACCTGATACTGGACTAAGTGCATTAAGTCTGATGTAAAGATATTTTAATCATATTTCACAGCTTGCTGAGGAGATTATGAAAGAATTAATTTCCATAGTATTAGGTCAATACATGTTTAATTATTTTCCTAGTAGTCTTGTGCACAGTCAGTCTTTATAACAGAACTGCATTTTGCATGGGATGATCACAAAATCCATCTCCTGAGAGAGAGAGACCAGTAGTGGTGGAATTTATGTGTCTACAATGATTGAGAATGTCCATATAATTGCTGATCACACAGATATTGCCTAAACTAACAGTTTGTTTCTCTTTTCCATTCCCTTTAATTTAGTTATAGCTGACATCATATGGTTGGCAGTTATCATACTCAGGACTGGGATCAACAGCATGGTTTGTTCACACAGAATGTTAATTTGTTTGAAAATGAGATCAGAAATTTGTCAATCACTATCTTGGACTGCATTTGTAGCTGTATGATGCCTAAGAAGTGTTGGTTATCAACTGCTTAGCAGTGGTAACAGGTTTGATGAGGTTTGATAAATAACTAGAGAATTTTTGCTTCTAATTATTTAGATGAATCGCAACAAACACCAGCATGTTCTTGACATCACAGCATGGGAATTTTTCAATATTTCTTTGGGGTTTATATGGTCAGAAGGTTTTACTAAACCACAGAAATTTATCTTCGTTTGCCTTTCGTAATATTTAGTACTCAGTATATTTCGTTAGACAGACTGGATACATCATTCTCTGCAGAATATTCTAAACAATAGCCATCTCCAAAGAAATCTCCTTTCAAAATTGTGTGCAATGGTCATAAATCCTATGAAAAGCAGACGTTAACATATTAAGAAAAGAAAACGAAAGAGAGGGGTAATGCAGACCTCAAATGTTACGTGTTATTCAACATTTCTATGAAATGTGCACATAGCAGCACATTTCAATCTATTAAGAAAGAGACTAATATAGCTCATTGCCTTAAGGGGGAGGGGTGGGGGGGCAGGAAGCGAAAAAATTAGAAAAAAATTCTATTTTTAAAAAATATGCCTGTTTTATAAAGCACATCTTACTGAATAGTTCGATAGACACACAAACAAACACAAACATACACACAAAACTCTTTGCATTTACAACAAATGTCTGCTTGTGTCTGTGTATGTGCGGATATATATATATATATATATATATATATATATATATATATATATATATATATATATATATATATATATATATATATATATATATATAATAGAGGGAAACATGGGAAAAAAATATATAAAAACAAAGATGATGTGACTTACCAAACGAAAGTGCTGGCAGGTCGATAGACACACAAACAAACACATCCATACACACGAAATTCAAGTTTTCGCAACAAACTGTTGCTTCATCAGGAAAGAGGGAAGGAGAGGGATAGACGATAGGATGTGGGTTTTAAGGAAGTGGGTAAGGAGTCATTCCAATCCCGGGAGTGGGAAGACTTATCTTGGGGGAGAAAAGGACAGGTATACACTCGCACACACACACATATCCATCCGCACATACACTGACACAAGAAAAATGTCTGCTTGTGTCTCTGCTGCTATCAATGTGCATTGGTTTGATCACTGATTTTGTTTGTTCTCTGTTTTGAAACGCTCGCAGTGTGGTGTTGTGAATTTCGAAATGATTTTCATTTGACTTTGCAATAAGAAAGAACACACAGGACTTGAAAAATATGAAGCAAGCAGTTTGGGCCGTATACTTTCACAAAATATTCACAGACAAAAACCCAATCCACACCTTATGCCCAAAAGGAAGTGAATCATGATGTGGCTAACAAAGATCAATTGTTCGTGGTGAAGAATATCGTCACAGGAATTCTCTACCAACTGCTGTAATGGAAGCCATCAAATCTATATTCAGGGACCCTGCAAATGAAAAAGTATTGAAGAAATGTCTTCATGGCAGTACCCAAAACACAGACAAAAGTTTTAACCAATGTGTATGGGAATGATTGCCAAAAACCATTTTTGTGGGAAGAAATGTATTTGCTATTGGTGTTTGTGATGCAGTTTCATGTTTTAATGATGGTGTGCAAAGCAGGAAATATTTTTAGTGAAAATTGGAATTAAGCCTGGAGTGTGCTGCATCAAAGCTCTGTATGCAATGGACAGAGAGCATGTAGTGAAAGTAGATAAATCATTTTTGGAAGTGATAAAATCAAGAAGAGTGCATTGTAGGAATATAATTTAGGAAATATAGATTTAGAAAAATTTAGAAACTGATTTAGAAAATGAAAATGAATTTGCTTATGGTGCTGGACACTTCTAAAAGAATGCCAAATACAAGTATTTTCTGCAAAACACAAATTTCTGTACTTAAGTACATGTATCATCCAAAATAAATATCATTTTCCAAATCTTTGAAAACTGGAGTAGAAATTGTATGCAGTGCAAAGTTCATCGATGACTCTCTCACACTTATGAAGAAAAGTGTACCTATAGCAACAAATGCAACCAAGAGTAAGTGAAAAAAATGATGAAATTTCACATGTTTTTGAACTTCCACTGCTATGAGTGTGAATCCTGAACCCTTCCTAGTCGTGCTGACAAGGTTTTATGAATTTATTTGTGAAAGTATAGACAGTGGAAATTAAAATGTCCTCTGATGCCTCTCCTGCTCCAAGTCAGCTGCTTTATCGTCCTACCCCCTTAATACAGCAGTAGTTGAAGTAATGGTAACACCTTACCATAGGATTAAGACACTGAGTGGTTTATATGATCATAAACAAGAAAATATTGCTTTTGAATGACTGTTGGCATGCAAACAAAATTGGAAACCCACCTCCACTCCCCCCAGCTCCATGATCCCCATTTCACCCATTCTACACCTATACCTTCCTCCTCACAGTCTCCCTCTTCTACTGTTATGTCTCTCCCTGCCAATGTATTCCTCCATATCACTGTGCACCACATGCAACTCCCCGTGCCCACACCACAGCAAGCTTACCAGTGTTGCATTCCTATCACACGTGCTTCAAAAAAGCTATCAGCCACCTTTCCTACCAGCCCTCTCTCTCTCTGCCATTATCCTTTCCCTCTGTTATACTCCATCTGATTTGTTCACTTACCCAATTAAGTTGTTGGTTAGTTACTTTATTTTATGTTGCATGGATCATTTGTACAAAAATCATGATGATGTGGAATGAGTTATTTTATATTCACATCACAAATTTATATGTAAATATTCAGTGGTTTAATGGACAGTATAATACATGACTTATGACTGATGTAATCTTTTGGGGCCAAGCAACTGAGGTCAGTGAAGTATTTATACTACTGAAATGTGCGGTAATGATATAGGTTAAATTTTGTAACAAAACATATTACAGAAGCTTCTTCAGGCAACTGGGGATTTTTACATTTGCATGCAAGTACATCTACTCCCTACTGATATTTGTCATTAACAATGAGAGTGACTTTTGATTGATTTTTGGAGTTCAAAATTAAAACACTGGAAGTAAAAAAAAAATTCATGTACATTATGCATTCCTGCCTAAAGTTAAGAAAGAAGTTTTATATATTCTGATGTAAATGTTAAAAAAAGTTTTTGCAGGAAACTGAACTCTCAGAGTATTCCAAACCAGACAAAAGAAGTATTTTATTAGCCATTCCTTCTATAATTTTTCGGATTTGGTCTTGGAAATGTAAATTCTGATTACCTTTTACTCTGATCAGCCAGAGCATTATGACCACCTATCGAACAGGCGGTACATCCACCTTTGGCACTGATAACAGTGGCAATGCATAATGGCATGGAAGCAGTGAGACTTCAGTAGCTCATGGGAGGGAATTGGCACCACATCTGCACACACACACACACACACGTCACTGAATTCACAGGAACTTCAGAGAGGAAGGTTAGGAGCTCTGACACAACATTGAATCACATACCAGTTGTGTTCAATCAGGTTCTGATCTGGCGAGTTGGGGGGCCAGCACATCAATTGGAACTCACCAGTGTGTTCCTTGAATCACTCCATCATACTGCTGATCTTGTGATAAGGTGTATTATCTTGCTGAAAAATGCCACCACTGTGGGGAAATATGATCATCATGAAGAGGTGTATGTGGTCTGCAACCAGTGTGTGATACTCCTTGGTTTTCATAGTGCCTTGCACTGCCTCACTAGACACAGGGATGCCCATGAGAATGTTCCTCAGAGCCTAATGGAGCTGCTGCCAGCCTGTCTCCGTCCCGCAGTACAGGTGTCAAGGAGGTTTTCCTATGGAAGACAATGGATTTGTATCCTCCCATTGGCATGATGAAGAAGGTATTGCATTGAGATTCATTAGATACGCTACGCTCTGCTACTGCACCAATGACCAATGCCTGTGGTTATGTGCCCATTTTAGTCATAGTTGCCTGATGTCATGGTGTTAACATTGGCACATGCATGGGTCATCAGCTGTGGAGGCTTACCGTTAGGAGTATTTAGTGCACTGTGTATTCAGACAAATGTATACTCTACTCAGCGCTAAAGTCAGATGTTAGTTCCACCACTGTTGCCACCTGTTGTGTTTTACCTGTCTGCCTGGCCTATGACATCCAGTATTTGTAATGAAGGTTGGCTGCCCAATCCCGCGATGTCTGGATGTTATTTCACCTCGTTTTCACCATGTGTTGAAGACACTCACCACAGCAGTCGTCAAACACCAACAAGCCACGCAATTTCCAAAATGTTTGTGTTGAGCCCCTGGGCCATCACAATCTGCCTTCAGTCAAACTCAGATACCTCCTACGTCTTTCCCACTCTACACACAGACAGCATGCTCACTGTGTGTGTGGGGGGGGGAGGGGGTTTGTATCAATAGTAGTTCGATGGTCATAATGTTCTGGCTGATCATTGTATTTCCCATTGAACAGGTTTTAACTTGGCCAATATATAGACAGTTTACAGTGTTTATAGTTTTCTGTGTAAATTAACATTAATGATTAGCTTGAAGTGTTAGCATAAAAACAGTAGTTGCTCTTCCATGAATATAAAATAATAATGACAATTACCAGTTTAAGTAGCTTAGTGCTAGTTTTAAATGACTGCTAGTATACTTCAAGAAGAAGCCAGCAGTGGCTTTTCTGCCAATTAATGAATAATTTGATTTGTTACACATGGCAGAAGGTTCCCATAATGGGAACATATATGAATCAATGAACAAATTACTGAATCATAAAATTGTGTTTAGATGACTTTTGTATCTTTTGCAGATCAATCACATGGCCTCAGCCTACATCTGTTTCCTGGTAATATGTAGTTCTGCAGTTTCTGTTGGAGATTGGTTGTCTTAGCTTCCCTTTTTTTCTATCAGGGAAAATGAATATCCCTTATCAGACTTTCTTCTGATAAGGGAATACAGTTTTAATCTGCCAGGAAGTTTCAAATCAGTGCACACTGCACTACAGAGTGAAAGCTCATTTTGAAAACTTGATAGCACATCTATTATATAAAGTTTTAGTATAACTGTTTGCAGCTGAGGATGTTATTTTGGCTATTTCCTGCTGAGACCAAGTAAACTGATAGGATTATGAATTTTTTTTCCTCCTCTAATTTGGCGTCCTACTACATGTTGGATGTAGTATTTACTGAGAAACTGGAATCGTAACCCTACACTGTAAACACACTTCTGTTGTTAATTTTAGCCCTGAAATAATAAGAAATGATTTGATGGCACCTTTACTGAGTTTGTTAAATTTATGTGATTTGCTGGCAGGCAGACTACATTAGCACTTTAGGGATCAAAGGTACATAACATGGACACAGTTTTTAAACTACAGAAAAGTTCCATAAGAATAATAATAAGAAACTGCAGAAAAGTTCCATAAGAATAATAATAAGAAATAGTAGCCTGGCTAGTAGTAGTTGTAGTTGTAGTTAGTTCTATGTTCCTTGTGTCATTTTCATGATAACTCATAATGATGTGGAATGATTCATTTAATGTTTACATCACAAAAGATTTTGTAAACATTGTTACATGCTGATCATTTACAAGAATTTGTTTTTACTTTATTTTATTAAGACGTAGAGATATGAGTTAGAAATTCCTACTCACCACCTTTTCCACATTACAATAAATTCCTCTATGGAAAGCATGCAGCTTTACTGTATGATTACATGATGATGGCGTCCTCTTGGGTAAAATATTCCGGAGGTAAAATAGTCCCCCATTCGGATCTCCGGGCGGGGACTACTCAAGAGGATGTCATTATCAGGAAAAAGAAAACTGGCGTTCTACGGATCGGAGCGTGGAATGTCAGATCCCTTAATCGGGCAGGTAGGTTAGAAAATTTAAAAGGGGAAATGGATAGGTTGAAGTTAGATATAGTGGGAATTAGTGAAGTTCGGTGGCAGGAGGAACAAGACTTCTGGTCAGGTGACTACAGGGTTATAAACACAAAATCAAATAGGGGTAATGCAGGAGTAGGTTTAATAATGAATAGGAAAATAGGAATGCGGGTAAGCTACTACAAACAGCATAGTGAACGCATTATTGTGGCCAAGATAGATACGAAGCCCACGCCTACTACAGTAGTACAAGTTTATATGCCAACTAGCTCTGCAGATGACGAAGAAATTGAAGAAATGTATGATGAAATAAAAGAAATTATTCAGATTGTGAAGGGAGACGAAAATTTAATAGTCATGGGTGACTGGAATTCGAGTGTAGGAAATGGGAGAGAAGGAAACATAGTAGGTGAATATGGATTGGGGGACAGAAATGAAAGAGGAAGCCGCCTGGTCGAATTTTGCACAGAGCACAACATAATCATAACTAACACTTGGTTTAAGAATCATGAAAGAAGGTTGTATACATGGAAGAACCCTGGAGATACTAAAAGGTATCAGATAGATTATATAATGGTAAGACAGAGATTTAGGAACCAGGTTTTAAATTGTAAGACATTTCCAGGGGCAGATGTGGACTCTGACCACAATCTATTGGTTATGACCTGTAGGTTAAAACTGAAGAAACTGCAAAAAGGTGGGAATTTAAGGAGATGGGACCTGGATAAACTAAAAGAACCAGAGGTTGTACAGAGATTCAGGGAGAGCATAAGGGAGCAATTGACGGGGATGGGGGAAATAAATACAGTAGAAGAAGAATGGGTAGCTTTGAGGGATGAAGTAGTGAAGGCAGCAGAGGATCAAGTAGGTAAAAAGACGAGGGCTAGTAGAAATCCTTGGGTAACAGAAGAAATATTGAATTTACTTGATGAAAGGAGAAAATATAAAAATGCAGTAAGTGAAACAGGCAAAAAGGAATACAAACGTCTCAAAAATGAGATCGACAGGAAGTGCAAAATGGCTAAGCAGGGATGGCTAGAGGACAAATGTAAGGATGTAGAGGCCTATCTCACTAGGGGTAAGATAGATACCGCCTATAGGAAAATTAAAGAGACCTTTGGAGATAAGAGAACGACTTGTATGAATATCAAGAGCTCAGATGGAAACCCAGTTCTAAGCAAAGAAGGGAAAGCAGAAAGGTGAAAGGAGTATATAGAGGGTCTATACAAGGGCGATGTACTTGAGGACAATATTATGGAAATGGAAGAGGATGTAGATGAAGATGAAATGGGAGATATGATACTGCGTGAAGAGTTTGACAGAGCACTGAAAGACCTGAGTCGAAACAAGGCCTCCGGAGTAGACAATATTCCATTGGAACTACTGACGGCTGTGGGAGAGCCAGTCCTGACAAAACTCTACCATCTGGTGAGCAAGATGTATGAAACAGGCGAAATACCCTCAGACTTCAAGAAGAATATAATAATTCCAATCCCAAAGAAAGCAGGTGTTGACAGATGTGAAAATTACCGAACTATCAGCTTAATAAGTCACAGCTGCAAAATACTAACACGAATTCTTTACAGACGAATGGAAAAACTAGTAGAAGCCAACCTCGGGGAAGATCAGTTTGGATTCCGTAGAAACACTGGAACACGTGAGGCAATACTGACATTACGACTTATCTTAGAAGAAAGATTAAGGAAAGGCAAACCTACGTTTCTAGCATTTGTAGACTTAGAGAAAGCTTTTGACAATGTTGACTGGAATACTCTCTTTCAAATTCTAAAGGTGGCAGGGGTAAAATACAGGGAGCGAAAGGCTATTTACAATTTGTACAGAAACCAGATGGCAGTTATAAGAGTCGAGGGACATGAAAGGGAAGCAGTGGTTGGGAAGGGAGTAAGACAGGGTTGTAGCCTCTCCCCGATGTTGTTCAATCTGTATATTGAGCAAGCAGTAAAGGAAACAAAAGAAAAATTCGGAGTAGGTGTTAAAATTCATGGAGAAGAAATAAAAACTTTGAGGTTCGCCGATGACATTGTAATTCTGTCAGAGACAGCAAAGGACTTGGAAGAGCAGTTGAATGGAATGGACAGTGTCTTGAAAGGAGGATATAAGATGAACATCAACAAAAGCAAAACAAGGATAATGGAATGTAGTCTAATTAAGTCGGGTGATGCTGAGGGAGTTAGATTAGGAAATGAGACACTTAAAGTAGTAAAGGAGTTTTGCTATTTGGGGAGCAAAATAACTGATGATGGTCGAAGTAGAGAGGATATAAAATGTAGGCTGGCAATGGCAAGGAAAGCGTTTCTGAAGAAGAGAAATTTGTTAACATCCAGTATTGATTTAAGTGTCAGGAAGTCATTTCTGAAAGTATTCGTATGGAGTGTAGCCATGTATGGAAGTGAAACATGGACGATAAATAGTTTGGACAAGAAGAGAATAGAAGCTTTCGAAATGTGGTGCTACAGAAGAATGCTGAAGATTAGATGGGTAGATCACATAACTAATGAGGAAGTATTGAATAGGATTGGGGAGAAGAGAAGTTTGTGGCACAACTTGACCAGAAGAAGGGATCGGTTGGTAGGACACGTTCTGAGGCATCAAGGGATCACCAATTTAGTATTGGAGGGCAGCGTGGAGGGTAAAAATCGTAGAGGGAGACCAAGAGATGAATACACTAAGCAGATTCAGAAGGATGTAGGTTGCAGTAGGTACTGGGAGATGAAAAAGCTTGCACAGGATAGAGTAGCATGGAGAGCTGCATCAAACCAGTCTCAGGACTGAAGACCACAACAACAACAATGGAATAGATGGAGTTGTCAAGCAGAATCTTTTTCAGTTTGTTTTCAAATTTTTCTTTGCTGTCTGTCAGACTTTTTTTCACTGGGTAAGTGATCAAAAATTTTAGTTGCAGTGTTGTGCACCCCTTTTTGCGCTGAAAACAACCTTAATGTAGTAGAATGACTGTCTTATTTTGTTCTGCATTGCAACTATGTGCATCAGTGTTTCTTTTGACCAGCAGTGGATTGTTCACAACATACTTCATGAGGTAATGAATATACTGTGAAGCAATAGTTAGCACAACTGACTCCTTAAAGAGATGTCTTCAGGGTGATTGTGAGTGAGCACCACATATTATCATATATTTGATAATGACAACTTTCTGCTTTAAAGGTAACTTATCCAGAACATTATTCCATATGATACTACTGAATGAAAATAAGCTAAATATGTCAACTTAATGATTCATTTCTCCCCAAGACTTACAACGATTCTAAGTGCAAATAAGGCTAAACTAATATGTTTTAGGGGGTTCCAAAATGTGCTTTTTCCTGTTTAATTTACCATCAATATGGAACTTAAGAATTTTGAAGTTTCCACCCTGTTTATTATTTCCTCACCATGTACTACACTAAACATTGGTAGTAGCTCTAGATGTGCTTTCTCTTTTTGTCTTTTTGAAATTTGGGATGAGACCATTCACAGAAAATCAGTCAAAGATGCTCTTAGGAACCCTGTTTATTGTTTCTTCTGTTGCTGTATATGTACTTCGATAAATTAAAATACTAGTGTCATCCGCAAAAAGAACTAATTCTGATTGTTGTATTTTAGATGGAAGATCTTTACATAAATGAGGAAAAATAACAGTTCTAAGATTGAGCCTTGGGCAACCATACATGATTTATCCCCAGACTGAATAATCTCCCCTGACTACATTGGTAGAATCACTAAGTACAACTTTCTGCATTCTTTTGGTTAAATATGACATTATTCGTTGATTGATTAGACCATCAATCTCATAAAACCTCAGTTTATCTAACAAAATGTTGTGATTCACACAGTAAAATGCTTTAGATACAAAAAAATACCAACTGGTGCTATTTTGTTATTTAATGTTCCTAAAATTTGGTGAGTGAAGGTGAAAATGGCATTCTCAGTAGAGACGCTCTTCTGAAATCCTAATTATGATTTACTGAGGATATTATTGCTGTTCAGTTGAGATACTGTTCTAGAATACATCAACTTATCAAAAACTTTGGGAAATTATGTCTGCAGTGAAACAAGTCAGTAGCTATTGATATCTTTCCTTTCACCTTTCTTGTAGAGGGGCTTAACAATGACATATTTCAATCTCTCCGATTTAGTGATGCATTACATATTTCTGATAAGGCAGGGCTTATTGCATTTTCAGTACTCTGTTGGAAATGCCATCAAATCCATATGAGCTTTTATTTTAGAGAGAATATGGCATTTTCTTTATTTCGTAAGGAGAAGTTGGTGATACATTTGTATGACTGAATTTCGTGAAAGCTCTTTTCCTGCATACTGGTGAGGTTTTTATCTTGAACTATTTGTCCTTATATTCACTACTGTATTTACAAAATTATTATTAAACATATTTACTGCATGTGACTTATCATTATAACCTTCCCATTTGATTCAATGTGTGATGTTACTTTGTCCTGTCTCTCATTTCAGTATAGTCCTTGTAGCCTTAAATATGTCATCAGACTTACATATTTCTGGCTTAATGTGTATTTCTCTTGAGTTTTTAGTAACTTTTCACAATAATTTTGAGTAGTTTTTGTAGTGTGCAACTACTGCAAGCTCTCTGTTTGATTTTGCCAGCAGACACATTTTCTCATTCCTTTCACAAGGTACTTTAATCCCTCTAGTAATCCATTGTGTTTTACATGGCTGTTTAGTGTCCTTTATGATTAGCTGATGCTGAAAGCTACTTTCAAATAATGATGTGAATTTATCATAGAATAGATTAAATTTTATGCGACCATTTGGTTCATTATAAATTTCATTCCAAATAATCTCTTGCAAACTGTTCTTATAAACATTTGTTGTGGAGTCATTAATTACTATTAGCTGATTTCCACTGAGGAATGTCTGTATTGTAAGACACTATCTTGTCTATCCTAACTAACTGTGCATCATGATCAGTGAGAGCCTTTGTTGCTGGGTGTACAGTTTGAGGTCTGTTAGAAAAGTATCTGACTTTTTGCTGGTGAAAAAAAAGTGGCTTACCTTATGTGTTGGATATCTAATCACCTTCAAATTAGTTCCCTTGGTACTCCACACACTTCTCCCAGTGGTGCCACCACTGTTGAAACCATGCCAAAAAAGCCTCTTTTGGAATGGAGTTTAGCTTGACTGTCATTGCTGCCATAATGTCCTTTCTTGCCTGAAGTTACATTCCTTTCAATGGCCTCTTTAGTTTGGGAAACAGCCAGAAGTCACAGGAGACCATATCAAGAGAGTAAGGAGCCTGGTGAAGCACAGGAATCTGGTTCTTCATCAAAAAAAGTCTGAATCGAGTGTATGAAATGTTCTGGAGCATTGTCATGATGGAAGTGCCAAATTCATGTTGAACACAAGTTCAGTCGATTGCTCCGCAAAACATCACATAGGTGATGGAGGACATCCCTATAGTGCATTTTAGTGATTGATTGACCCTGTGGTGTGTACTCATGGTGTAGCACACTGCAGGAGTCGAAGAAAGCAATCAGCATCACTAAGCTGTTGCTGCACACTTGGTGTGTTTTCTTTAGTCTTGGTGATGAGAAATGCTCCCACTGTGATGACTGGGATTTGGTTCCCAGGTCATATCTAAACACCCAGGACTCATCACCAGTGGTTATGGTGCTCACAAAGTCAGGGTCACTATTTGTGGAGTCCAGCATGTCCTATGAGACTTCACTTTTACTTTTGCTCCACGATCAGAACCTTTGGCACAAATTTTGCCAGGACTCTCTTCATGGCCAAATCTTTGGTCACAATGGAATGTGATGTGCTGATGCCCATTTCTCCTGCAATTTCTCTGATAGTCACATGGTGTTCCTGCATCACACCACCATTCACTTTGGTAGTGGCATGGTCAATTTGGCACGTACCTGAGTGTGGCTTGCTCTCCAGCAATGTGGTGTGATGTCCATAGCATCAAAGACACCTGAACCTTCCAAATGGCTTCCACCTGGCTGTTTGTCCATTTTCTGGAAAAATTTGATGCAGTAGCATTGCTCCAGTCATTCCATTATTTCCTTCGCAATGAAAAATCGATGTGAGTGCTACACACTACCTTACTCAACTGCTGCTTTCCAGCAATTGACACTATCAATAGGCAGAAAAAAATTCATGTATGTGCACAAAGGTTCAATGTCAGCTCATGCAAGTGTGCTAGATTCAATTTTTGCGGAAAGAAAGCTCAGATACTTTTCTGACAGACTTCTTATTTCCTTGTTTTGATGTCCATCAAAGAAAACATTATCAATTAGAGTCCTATTGTTTCTATCCACTTGTATTGGAAAGTTAATTACTGAGATCAAATTATAGTTTAAAAATACAGTCTCCAGATCATTTTACCAATCAGGATCCTTTAGAAAATCTATATTGAATTTACCACAGACAATTAGCTGTTTGCTGCTGTTTGGCAGATAGCGTAGTAAGGAATCCAAATTTCTCATAAAAAGTTTAAAATGTCCAAGTGGGGGATCTATATACAGTTACAATTAAAAGTGAACTATTTTTTGGTATTAATTCACAATCACACACTTCTATGTGCTGATGACTACAAAGTCTACTTGTCTCATTATTTCTGGACTTGTGTTCTGTCTTAATATACATAAAAGCTTCTCTTTTTCCCATAATAGTTTCACATGAATAAGTTGCCGGAGTGTAGTCTTTTATATTTATCTTCTGTAACCCTGTGGATATGTGGTGCTAAGATAGGCACAGGATGGCTGTCTTTTCAGAGCTCTCTAAATCTTCCAAATATACAAGAAGCTCTTCTGCCTCATTACTCAGTCCTCTAACATTCTGCTGAAATGAGCTAACCTTACTTTGCAGTGCATTCTTAAGCATTTTATGGGGGGCTCCTGTTATTTTAACTACTTTCAGAACTTGGTGCCTGAATCCCAATTCTAACCTAAAAAAATGTACTTCTCTAACACCAGTAACCATAGGGATCTGATTTTGTGTGATAGTAGCACCCATAAATTTTCTACAAGAAGCTAAGCTAACCTGTCTTCCCCTCTCTTCTTTGGGTACAGGCCATATCAAGTATATTCCCTGCTCCAAGTTGTAGCAGCAAGCACTGCACTCATGTGAGGTTTCATTTCAGTCAGCAGCAAACTGCTCAACTCAGTTTTCACACAGTTCACAGCAGTGCTAATCCAGAGCTTATCGTGGCACTGTAGGGCCTCCACAAAACTCACACTTGCATGCCTTGTTGCAACTCCTGTTTCATTCAGGGCACCCGTAATGCTGTAATTTCAGGCAGACCCATGCTGCACATACTGTGATAATCTGAACTTCTTTGTCAAAATCTTTCCATAAATTTCCTATGTCCTCTGTCACTTGGCAGAGGGTAGCACTTTGCTTCACAATACCTGTAAGCTGGTACCCTGTTCATCTACATCTACATCTACATCCATACTCCGCAAGCCACCTGACGGTGTGTGGCGGAGGGTATCTTGAGTACCTCTATCGGTTCTCCCTTCTATTCCAGTCTTGTATTGTTCGTGGAAAGAAGGACTGTCGGTATGCTTCTGTGTGGGCTCTAATCTCTCTGATTTTATCCTCATGGTCTCTTCGCGAGATATACATAGGAGGGAGCAATATACTGCTTGACTCTTCGGTGAATGCATGTTCTCGAAACTTTAACAAAAGCCTGTACTGAGCTACTGAGCGTCTCTCCTGCAGAGTCTTCCACTGGAGTTTATCTATCATCTCCATAACGCTTTCACGATTACTAAATGATCCTGTAATGAAGCGCGCTGCTCTCCATTGGATCTTCTCTATCTCTTCTAGCAACCCTATCTGGTATGGATCCCACACTGCTGAGCAGTATTCAAGCAGTTGGCGAACAAGCGTACTGTAACCTACTTCCTTTGTTTTTGGATTGCATTTCCTTAGGATTCTTTCAATGAATCTCAGTCTGGCATCTGCTTTACCGACGATCAACTTTATATGATCATTCCATTTTAAATCACTCCTAATGTGTACTCCCAGATAATTTATGAAATTAACTGCTTCCAGTTGCTGACCTGCTATTTTATAGCCAAATGATAAGGGATCTTTCTTTCTATGTATTCACAGCACATTACACTTGTCTACATTGAGATTCAATTGCCATTCCCTGCACCACGCGTCAGTTCACTGCAGATCCTCCTGCATTTCAGTACAATTTTCCATTGTTACAACCTCTCGATATACCACAGCATCATCCGCAAAAAGCCTCAGTGAACTTCCGATGTCATCCACAAGGCCATTTGTGTATATTGTGAATAGTAACGGTCCTACGACCCTCCCCTGCGGTACACCTGAAATCACTCTTACTTCAGAAGACTTCTCTCCATTGAGAATGACATGCTGCGTTCTGTTATCTAGGAACTCTTCATTCCAATCACACAATCGGTCTGATAGTCCATATGCTCTTACTTTGTTCATTAAATGACTGTGGGGAGACTAGAAATCTACTGTGTAGGAATCAGCATGGGTTTCGAAAAAGATGGTCGTGTGAAACCCAGCTCGCGCTATTCGTCAATGAGACTCAGAGGGCCATAGACACGGGTTCACAGGTAGATGCCGTGTTTCTTGACTTCCGCAAGACGTTCGATACAGTTCCCCAATTTCTACAACTGATCGACATTAGAGATATAGGTCTGTAGTTCCTAATGTGTCCTGCACAGTTCAACTAAGTCTTTTATATACAATTTTCTAAATATTACCATGTGTATTTTTGACACATCAAATACATTTTGTAATGATGTCAGAGTGCTTCTCATTCACTAAGTCTGACTGTAGTCTCATCAGAGTGCTTTTCATTCACTTTGTCTCCTGTTAAGTAGTTATTTTGGCCTCCTTTTAGCCTACAAATGAAAAGCCTTCTGGAACTATTGGAAACTATAGTGATATCTGGAAGCTAACCATAAAGTGTGAAGCAGTGTTTACTTAATGCTGTTGCAAGAGTCACATCCACATGTGTCCTCTTATTTTAGACACAGTACTAAGAAACATTGCAGATTGACTGATGCACCAGCAGGTAGACCTATAAGTGTCTGTCTCAGCTTTTGTTGAACTGGTATCACCACAATGTTTTGAAATCTGTGAAGGAATATCTCCATTTTTGTCATTTGTTATAAAAGTCAGAATAATATAAGACTAGTGTTCACATGAGTTCAGTATTTTCTTCAATATTACAGTTTTTTTTAATATATTATTGCATTTTAGACCTTTGCAGCTTGACTGGCTTCTGTTGCACATATCAGATTAGTTTTAAGCATTTCATGAAAGAAACTTGTATTACACAAGAATTAAGAAGCAAAACAATTGCATCATTTCCAAATAAACATTCCTGGCATTTGGGTTAAGTGACAAAGAGTGCCCATGGAAAGCATGCACAAGGATTTGAACCCAAGTTCTCCTGAATATGAGTCCAGTGTCTTAATCACTCACAGTGACATTTCATTCACTACATGGGATGTAATGATGTTTGTTAATATTGATGCAAGTACTCAATACATGGCATGTCAAATCTAATCCTACAAATTCAGACAAATCAGTTATCAACAAAAAATAAACAAATTTTTCTTATTTTTGTATGCATTTCAGCATTTTATTCAATGTTTCTTTAATATAGTTCATTGATTCATTATATACAAAGGTCTTTACAAAAAAGATACATACATTGATTATTTTGGTAAGACACACATTACACAAAAATGAAATCTTTGGTATAAACTATAAATTCAGTTGCCACCTGTAGCACATAAAGCACCTAGTGAAATGCACTTCATGCTCTCTGTTATAAATTATGTTTTATGGTGTAGCATTCTTTTACTCAATACATCACCAATAATATTTTGTTCACTTTCATCAGGGAGACAGTGAGCACAATCTTTCATATTTGGCATATGCTTGGCTATTACTTGCTTGTAGTTATTGTTTTATTGATTCCTTGTTCTAGCAGTGAAGTTTGTTTCCGAAATTTACATACTGGCAAAAAATACCCTTAAGTATTCCTTCCACAGAAAGTTCTGTTTGCTTGAGGCAAAAATCATAAATACTCAAAAGTTGTTTTTAGACCTTAATAGGAGGATCTTCACTGCTGTGTCTAATAAGCTAAGGACACAAAAACATAAACAAGCTGAAGAAATTTTGTATTCGTTTCCTTTACAGTAGTATCACAATCCATTTCTTTAACAATAGTTTATTCTTCATTAACTGTTCTGTAAAGAGCATGAGTTTTGACTTGGTAACCAAATTTATAGCCTGACTTGTTTCTTATTAATCACTTCACTACAAAGTTTACTAATTTAGCATGCAAAGGTTTCTCAGAATTTCCAGTTGACAGATAAAATTAAGAATGCTATGTTTAATGATTTCTGTCATAAGGAGTATGAGATTTAAACACATACATATTCAGGAAAAAGTTTAGATAGATGTGTGATCCTTTTATGTTCTCATAATTAAGCAAGAAATTTGTTCTCAGAATTCTGTAGTTACAAATTCTAAACTAGATACACAAAGCTTAACATATTACATGTACCAGCCATTACACAATGTAAATCTATCACAAGAAATAAAGCATTTCTACTAAAACTTATCCCGTATGGCATTTTGTTTTAGGATGTACAGAAGTAATTTCATTGTCTGAAAAATTACTGTAGGATATAATATGCCAAAGTATAAACCATTAAGCACGTCAATAGATAGATCACTATTTTAATAAATCATCACTACATTGATTTTACTGTATGAACAGAGATCATTCCAATGGTAATTGAGAAATTCTATATAACATAGTACACTTTTCTCTCTACAACATAGGGTATTAACATGACATTACAAATAACTGCTTCACTGAACATAGTTGAGAAGTACATGTTTCCACATTTGCTTTTAGTTATGTTTGATTGTAATACATATTCAAACTATCAAAGACTTTATTTTAATTTAGGGAACATCAAATTTGTATCAAAACTTGTTTTACATTAATAAAATAATCTTTGGAGTCTAAATGATATAAAATTAAATTATATACATAAAAACAAAAATATTCACACTTCTTAAACTGAAAACAATAAATCTGCATTCATCTAAGATACACAGCTTTGGTAGATGCCACAAATAACATTATAATACATGAAAGTAATATATTATACTCAATCACTTCTGCGGACTTGACTTCATAAATCTATATGATACAAAACACAGGAAATCACCACCAGTTTCTGGTAATATCAAATGCAGTACTTATTTTATTGTTTATTGGAAAACATATGCTTCCAGCTATAACTGAATACAGCTCTCCTTGAAGGGATTTTTGAAGTGTTGTTCCTAGTTTCCGTGTGAAGAGATGTCAGCTATGGACCTATTGAATAGAAAAAAGTCCAAGATTACATTAAATGAAAAACTAATAACATTTGCATAAATTATTGAGTAAGAAAAACTGCAACAAGATTAACAGCTTCACAAAAACATGGAAATAGTGTTTTAGTTTCCCATTATTACTAATTTTACTTTTAATTCGCCTGTAACTAATGGTGACATTTAGCTATGTTTGTTTACAGCTTCTTATAATTACATTTTACTTTCTTCTATCTTTACATTTTTTATTTCATAACTACATATTTTTGCTGCAACAATTTCCTCATACAGCTCTCTACCTCCAATTCTACCTTTCTTCTATTGAAAAAGCTTGAGATTAAGGAGATACATTTACAGCTAACTTTTCCCTCCTGATTGATAGCAAATTTCTGCATGCTCATTCTCTCCTGAATGTGAAAACCTTGTCAGATGAGTGCTCCTCAGCTTGTTTATATTTGACAAAGGACACCCTGTTGTACACCATAAACTGCACTTCGAAAGTATTTTTGCCAACACCCTATTGGACGCCATGAACTGCACTTCAGAAGTTTTTTTCTCTCTCTTTTTTTTCCACACTGGTATCCAAGTGTATAGCCCATCATCAGTGGCATGTAAAATCTGTATAGTGGTTTTAAAATGATGTACATTCCTGCAGCACACAAATCACCCTGTGTACATCTTTTGACAGTTACAGCAAATCCACAGATCATTGTGCGTACATGTTATAACTAACACCTATAACATATAAATATAATAGAGAATCTCTGCCCAAACTCTTTGCCTTTACAAATGTCTGCTTGTGCCTGTGTATGTGCAGATGGATATGTGCATGTGTGCGAGTGTATACCTGTCCTTTTTTCCCCCTAAGGTAAGTCTTTCCGCTCCCGGGATTGGAATGACTCCTTACCCTCTCCCTTAAAACCCACATCATTTTGTCTTTCCCTCTCCTTCCCTCTTTCCTGATGAAGCAACAGCTGGTTGCGAAAGCTTGAATTTTGTGTGTATGTTTGTGTTTGTGTGTCTATCGACCTGCCAGCGCTTTTGTTTGGTAAGTCACATCATCTTTGTTTTTAGATACACCTATAACATATACGCACAACAATCTGTATACTGCAGAGACCCACATAATTTTTAATCGCCACAAAGATTTTACACTTGACAAACACATTGTTCAATGCAGATATTCACAGTAGATGCCACTGAGGATGGGCTATGTACACAAATATGTGTGGCAAATAAATATTTTCAAAGTGCAGCTAATGATGAACAAGATGTCTTATCTCTTGAGTATATTGCGTTACTCTAGTGTATTCCATACCACAGCTCACAGCTCTTCTTCATTTTTGCTACTGTATCAATTATTCTCAAACCACATAAACTTTATGTGTGATGTTACAGTACAAGTGAAGTGTTATAATTCTTGTGTATATTTTAAAATTAACATTTAAAACTTGCTATCCAAGTTTTGTGGTGATAATATAACAAACAAATTTTATGTCTCTTATTGCATTTTCAGTAGTATATTTAGGCTACTTATCTTTCTAGCCATTATCTGTTCTTATATAATTCCTTCTGCTCCCCCCCCCCCCTCCTCCCTGCCCCCCCTGTTTTCCCATTTTATTCAAAATTTCATTCCTGAGCTTCAGAACTGTCAAATTAATTAATAATCTTGTGCTGACTTATGTTTACCTTTTTAAGGAAGTAGAACTTTATTAACTCCCTGAATACTGTTTGCCCAAAATTTTAATAGTGTCAACATTTAAATGCTGTAGTGAAATTATTTACAATTTTTGACATTTAGTGTATAATAATGAAAGGACTTATTAATTGTTGTCCAATTTTCACAACTGGTCCTGTCATTAGTAATTTGCAAAAGAAATACTTATAAAAGAAAGAAAAACTACATAAAAATCTATACAAAAAAGATCATTGAAACTGGCATGAAAACAATGTCAAGAAGTATGAAAGCACTCCTTTGTGGCAGCTAATGGCCATATTTGAAACTGATTAGACCAGCTTCTAAGCAAATGTTGAGTCAGTCATGGAGCATAACTAGTCTGTAGCTGATAACAAAAGAGAGAATGCCAGTACATACTGTATACTGCAAGAATACTGAGCCTTTTCCCTAGTTTTAATATTTGTTGGAAAATGTTTCTTCACCTACCATATTTTAAGATGTGCGTGTACAGTGCTGAATTACTGCAGTCTTCAGATGTAAAAGTAGTTTTCATAGTCTGAATAGGATGAACTTGAGTGATGTTTGGAGTTTTCAACTGATGTCAGATTCAGCTGAGATTGCGGCTGCAGTTGCCTGGAAGAGCTTGGTATTGATGATAGCTCAGGTGTCCAGGTTTTCTGTAAAATAATGTTTATCTATGATATAAAATGTTAAATTATGGTTCATGGGAACACATGAATGTTTGGTGTATGATAAAATGATGGGCAGGAACATCATCTTGAAGCACAAATCTCAGAAATAAAAACACTGAATGTTTAGTAAAATATAATTTTAAACAGAAATTTTTCAGCTGACAGTTAGAAAGATACAGCTCATAATGACTGATACATTGTAACAAAATATGAATCATGGATATTGATCACAATATAACTTAATCTTAATATTACTCATATTTGCCCTCAAATATACAATACTGCAATAGCTGAATGTGATTTTTTATATGCTAACATCTACAATACAGATGAAACCAAGTAGTTTATTTCCTTCAGATCACTTATTCAAACACAGTAACTGTCATTCCTCTGAACTAGTCAAGTATGAGAATAATGTTTTGTATGTTAACAAGCTGTAAGGAACCATATCATTAATAACATCTTCATTGTAGTTTGTTTTGGTGCTTAGTTTTCTGTGAATAAAGTGTGTATCTTTAATTGCTTCAAATACTGAAATGAAGGAATTTTATTATGAAGAGTCACTAATGCACTGAAGTTTATTTTATGCTTTCTGCAAGTGGGTTTTTGTATTGTTAATCTCTCTGTTCAGAGTAATGTGGTGTTTTTCGCTTGCTATTTATCTTAAGAATGATGCCTCTAGCACTATTATGTTTTAATATAATATCATCACATCAGCTTCTAACAGAAATAACAGATTATTTTTGAATTGTCTGTGAACTGTTTTTTGGTTGATTTACATACTGGAAAATTTTGTTTACCCTGTGTTGGGATCAGACACAGAATACAAATGTAAAATTTAATTACATTATAGTAGAATGATACCTGTACATCATGCTCATGTTATAGATATGTAACAGACTTTGGTGTTATAGGAGACAAATGCTGGTAAACAGAAACTATATGGTAGACTGTGAGTAATGTTTGGACAGTGCAGTCAGTAAGAGCAATGTGGTTGAAGGCAGAGGTACCAAGTTGAATCATGGTCTGGTGTACGTTTTAAGCTATAAGGAAGTGTTACAATAATGTGCACTGATGTTTCTCCTTGAGTCAGTAAGCAGACTAATATACTAGTGCAAATTCCATTTGGATCTAGTTCAGTTACATCATAATTCTAATGACAGCAGATATAACCCAACACAGGTGTTAAATAAATTACAGTATTTTGTGTTGTTCTGTAAATGGAATTAGTAGGATTCATTTAAAATCATATTGTGTGTTAATACTAACCTCTTGGATGCACAGATATTTTTTGGAGTTTTGACATGTGTTGAAGTGTCTTATGAGTGCTTATTAATAAATAATTGCCATATGTTCTGTATGCACACTCTGTTTTTGCAGTTTTACAGTGCTCAACTGGAAGATGGCCCATAGCCGAAATTTCAGTAGTGGATATTATGAATAAATAATTTTTGCAGACAAAGGTGACCAACATAACTTTAAAAAAATACACTGCTAGAAAAAATGTGTATTATCTCGAAAGGGAATGTCGATTTTATCTTATGACAGCATTTGCCAACTGAGAGGAAGTAGAGGTACTGACAATGGTTTCAAAGTTGTCCGCCAACAGACAGTGTAGTGGCTTAGCTACCAGAGCGCCATCTTTGTCTACCCTTTAATAGAAAATGCTCACAGCCAGAAGGCTCAGTATGGTGCAAGCATGTGAAGCAAGCGACCAACCATGCCACAGAGAGACACTCATGCTTCCTACAATCAGGAGAACGAATTTGTAAGGGACCAAATTGCGCCTTCCATATGGCGGGATGGTCTTTTCGGAAGATTACTACAAACGTTGGGTGTGCTGCATCAGTTGTGCAACATTGCTGGTATTAGTGGTCACGTGAACGTTCTCACAGCTGCAGATGAGGCTCTAGATGTTAACATAGCACAGACACGCACCCGGATCATAATATTGCAAAGACAGCAGTAGCAAATCGTACAGATACCACAGCGCAGATAAGGTGGCTTGTGAGCACAGATGAATCAACACAAACTGTTGTGAACTGATTATTAACAGTGAGACTACAGGTACGCACACCTCTAACCCGTCTTCCACTCACGCCACAGCATCGATGTGCACGACTCAGCTGGCACCATCAGAGGATCATTTGAAAGATGGAATGGCGCACGATGGACTTCAGCAGTGAAAGCATATTCTGGCTGCACACAATTGATGATCTCTTCAGTGCACAACATAGACCTAGTGAGTGCTTTCTCATAGACTGCATTCCCCAAAACAGACTAGCCCCTCCCCAGGCCGCATGGTATGGGGAATTATAACTACAACTCTCGTTCACCTTTGTTGTTTCTGGAGGGGACCCTAACAAGCATTTGGTATGTGTAGAACGTTTTCAGCCCCTTTCTTTTGCCATTCTTGCAACAGGAGAATGATGTACTGTTCCAACAGGATAATACTCCCCTACACTCTGCCTGAGAAACACAGTGTGCTCTGCAACATGCACGACAACTTCCCCAGCAAGCACGACCTACAGATTAGTCTCCAATCGAGCACATGTGGGATGTAATTGGACAAGAAGTGACTCGTGCGACTTGTAAACCAACAAATCTTAGAGAACTACGTGAACAACTCGAGCAGGTATGACATAACGTGTTGTTGTTGTTGTTGTGTTGTCTAGAGACTGGTTTGATGCAGCTCTCCATGCTACTCTATCCTGTGCAAGCTTCTTCATCTCCCAGTACCTACTGCAGCCTACATCCTTCTGATTCTGTTTAGTGTATTCATCTCTTGGTCTCCCTCTACGATTTTTACCCACTGCGCTGCCCTCCAATAGTAAATTGGTGATCCCTTGAATGGCGCAACGTATCCCAGGACAATAATTGCCACCTGTGCAATCAACTGGATGCCATAGTTAGCACCTGAATTGCCGCTGCAATTGGAGGCTACATCATCTACATCTACATCTACATACATACTCCACAATCCACCATACGGTGCGTGGCGGAGGGTACCTCGTGCCACAACTAGCATCTTCTCTCCCTGTTCCACTCCCAAACAGAATGAGGGAAAAATGACTGTGTATATGCCTCTGTACGAGCCCTAATCTCTCTTATCTTATCTTTGTGGTCTTTCCGCAAAATGTAGGTTGGCGGCAGTAAAGCAGTAAAATTGTACTGCAGTCAGCCTCAAATGCTGATTCTCTAAATTTTCTCAGTAGCGATTCACGAATAGAACGTCTCCTTTCCTCCAGAGACTCCCACCAGAGTTCCTGGAGCATTTCCATAACACTGGCATGATGATCAAACCTACCAGTAACAAATCTAGCAGCCCGCCTCTGAATTGCTTCTATGTCCTCCCTCAATCCGAGCTGATAGGGATCCCAAATGCTCGAGCAGTACTCAAGAATAGGTCGTATTAGTGTTTTAGTGTTTACATCACATACGAATAAGGGTGTTTCAGCCTGAGTGGACACTTGGCAGTTCAGAACCGTTTGTGCTGTTCATCCTTAAATGTAATTATTTCATGTGCTCCATAGTTGCAACAACAAGTCTTGAGTGAACTGGAAACCTCTAAAAAGTTGTACTTTTTTTTTTTTTTGCGGCAGTGTGCACTCCTCAGTGAACACTCCTCTAAACTTACGTTGTGTGGCTCATTTGACATATGAGAGTAGCTCAATGTCTTTCTTTCTTTCGCTTACGCCATAGTCCCGCAGCGATTGCAGGGTCGGTGTGGTTACAGCGGATTTGGCAAGGTTAGATTTAGGGATGGCCAGATGCCCTTCCTGCCGCCACCCCGTACCCCCCAGGATGGAATCAGTGTACCCCAACTGTCTGCGTCTAGTGTAAATTGGGAAATAGTGCGGACGTGTGTCATATGTCTGCGACGCATGAAACGAAGGCGGAACGTGGGGACCAGCCCGGTATTCACCTAGCGGGATGTGGAAAACCACCTAAAAACCACATCCAGGCTGGCCGGCACACCGGCCTTTGTCGTTAATCCGCCGGGCGGATTCGATCCGGGGCTGGCGCGCCTAGCCGAGTCCAGGAAGCAGCGCGATAGCGCTCATATGAGAGTAGCTCAGTCTAGTATCCAAAACCGACAAAAGCGTGTCTCCTTACCAGGGAAACTTGCTCAACACAGTCGAGTCCCAGTCTCCTCATTATTAGTATTTTTTGTACATCTCCCCTATCCCCACTTCCCACTTCGCGGCCTTCCAATACAGTCTCCTTTTTCTCTTCCTTCTCCCTCTTCTACTCACCTCTTACTTCTCCCTCGCTCTTTCCAGTTCTTTCGTTCTCCTTCATATTTTTTGCCTGTCACAACACTATGAATCCAGGGTAAGAATGCCCAGACAAGCGGCCTCGCTGCCGTACCCTAGTTACACCCCTGTCAGTGGTAGGGGCGCGACTCACCTTGCGCGAGGTGGGAGCCGACTGCGGCGCCGGCCTGAACTCGGCGTTGCGACGCACAATGAAGTGGAGGTCGCCGTCGAGGGGCCAGCACTGCTGCACGCGCAGCGGGCAGTCGTCGGGGTGCAGCTTGCGCTGGTACTCCTGGGCGCGCGACGACTCGTACAGCGAGAACTGCTCGACGCGCTCCTGCGAGCCGCAGCAGTTGAGCAGCATCTGCAGCAGCTCGTCCGCCGTTGTGCGCTCCGACACCAGCAGGCTCTTGTACTGCGACTGCAACACGACACACAGCTGCCCTTAACACTGTCGCCCGACCCTGTCTCTTATCGTACAGAACACCAGTCTACATCTACACAAATGCTCTGCAGTCTTTTTAAAGGGGATAGCAGATAGTACAATGGTCATTCAATAATTAAAGAGACAAATTGGTCTGGGGAAAAATTGTTAGTTTGGCTGCTTTGGTACTTTCATGGATTTAAGTTGGCATTACTGGGATGAGCGCTAATCAGCTAATGTACCAACATTGTTCTGTTTATAACCTCAAAAATACATTTCAAGATGGCGAGTCCCCTTGAAACGTCCACGTTAGTTGAACAACGTTCTGTTATTCGTTTTTTACTTGCTGTAGGCAAGCAGTGATTGGGAAGAGAGTAAGACACGGTTGTAGCCTCTCCCCGATGTTATTCAATCTGTATATTGAGCAAGCAGTAAAGGAAACAAAAGAAAAATTCGGAGTAGGTATTAAAATCCATGGAGAAGAACTTTGAGGTTCGCCGATGACATTGTAATTCTGTCAGAGACAGCAAAGGACTTGGAAGAGCAGTTGAACGGAATGGACAGTGTCTTGAAAGGAGGATATAAAAATGAACATCAACAATAACAAAACGAGGATAATGGAATGTAGTCGAATTAAATCGGATGATGCTGAGGGAATTAGATTAGGAAATGAGACAGTAGTAAATGAGTTTTGCTATTTGGGGAGCAAACTAACTGATGATGGTCGAAGTAGAGAGGATATAAAATGTAGACTGGCAATGGCAAGGAAAGCGTTTCTGAAGAAGAGAAATTTGTTAACATCGAGTATAAATTTATGTGTAAGGAAGTCGTTTCTGAAAGTCTTTGTATGGAGTGTAGCCATGTATGGAAGTGAAACATGGTCGATAAATAGTTTGGACAAGAAGAGAATAGAAGCTTTTGAAATGTGGTGCTACAGAAGAATGCTGAAGATTAGATGGGTAGATCACATAAGTAATGAGGAAGTATTGAATAGCATTGAGGAGAAGAGGAGTTTGTGGCACGACTTGACTAGAAGAAGGGATCGGTTGGTAGGACATGTTCTGAGGAATCAAGGTATCACCAATTTAGTACTGGAGGGCAGCGTGGAGGGTAAAAATCGTAGAGGGAGACCAAGAGATGAATACACTAAACAGATTCAGAAGGATGCAGGCTGCAGTAGGTTGGTTCAAATGGCTCTGAGCACTACGGGACTTAACATCTTAGGTGATCAGTCCCCTAGAACTTAGAACGATTTAAACCTAACTAACCTAAGGACATCACACACATCCATGCCCGAGGCAGGATTCGAACCTGCGACCGTAGCAGTCCCGCGGTTCAGGACTGCAGCGCTAGAACCGCACGACGACCGCGGCCGGCTGCTGCAGTAGGTACTGGGAGATGAAGAAGATTGCACAGGATAGAGTAGCATGGAGAGCTGCATCAAACCAGTCTCGGGACTGAAGACCACAACAACACAACACACTTGCTGTAGGCAAGAAACCAGTGAATATATACTGTAGAGTGTCTAAAGTTTACGGTGAAGGTTTTATGAATCCTGCAAATTTTTACAAGTGGGTAGAGCAGTTCAAAAACGGTCACGACTCATTGACTGACGAACATCGTTCTGGCCGACCTGTTGCAGTTCAACTCCCTCACTTAAAAGTCGAATTGATGACATAATTCGTGCCGACCGCTGTGTGAACGTACAAGTCATAGTGGATAAGGTTCAAGTTAGTGCTAGTACAGTTCATAACATTATCTGTAACTAGCTGAAGTATCACAAAACACGTGCAAGATGGGTCCCAAAGGAGTTGACGTGGCTACACAAGGAAACAAGGTAGAGTGTGTGAGGAAACAAGGTAGAGTGTGTGCACAGAGCTAAAGGAACGTCATGAAAGAGAAGGTGAGCACTTCCTCAACAAAATTTTAACTCGTGATGAAACTTCGATTCACTATTATGAGCCAGAATCAAAAAGACAAGGCATGGAGTGGAAGCACACCAACATACCTGTCAAGAAAAAATTCAAAACCAAAGCATCAGCAGGAAAAGTCATCATGACGGTGTTTTGGGATGCTGAAGGTCGAGTTTTTTTGTTATTATCACGAAGATCAGCGTACAATGAACAGCCAGTAGTACTCGGATTTGCTTTTAAACAAGCTGAAGCCAGCCACGAGAGAGATACGTCGTGGATCTCAGAGGATAAGTGTGATTCTCCAGCAAGACGACGCACATCCTCATATTGCTCAACTAACCCGTGAAACCATCGCCAAAATCGGCTGTAGTACTGCCTCATCCCCCTTACAGTCCTGATTTAGCGTCTAGTGATTTCCATTTGTTTGCTGCACTGAAGGAGGAGGCATTATGTGGGAAGAGGTTCCAGGATAGCGAGGATGTGGAAAAGTTTGTGGGAAATTGGTTCAAACATCAAGATAAAAGAGTTTTTTGCAGCCAGAATAAAAACACTTGTAGCCCGTTGAAACAGGTGCGTACACGTTCAAGAGGATTATGTTGAAAAGTAGAAAAAGTAGTGTTTTGTAGCAATAAATGCTTTTTTCTCCAGACAAATTTGTGCCTTTAATTATTCAATGACCCTCGCACATTACACGAATATTATCGATTTTTCTTCCTGTTCCGGCGTAACAGCAAGCGCTGGCACGAAGAACGCTCGAGCACCACGTTCAGACTCACTTAAATCTTCATACCCTGCCGTTGTAGCAGCAGTAACCTACCTAACAACTGCGTCAGACACTTGTATTATATAGATGTTTCCGGTCGCAGCGCCTTATTCTTTGGCGCTTCAGTTTATTTGACCTCGAAAGGCACCTGGGCAATGGTCTCAATACATTGCAAGCATAAGTTGTGGAGGGAACGGTGTTCTGTGTAGTTGTTCGTGCTCTAACTAAATTCGAACGTCGGCAGCTTCTTAGTGCTCCTACGGTGGGTGCTTTCGTAACCAAGGGAGCCGAAGATGTATACCGTATACAGGTAAAGCGGAAAAACATCATTCCCTAAATCACAACACGGACGAAATGATCTTACGGACTTTAATTGAAGAGGATTTTGACGAAAAGTAAGAGGACGGCGACTGCAAAAGTCACTGCAGAACTGAATGTCGCACTCGCGAATCCTATTAGCACCAAGGCGATGGGAGTGCCATGTGCAAGCAACTGCACGGCGAGCTGGTCTTCCGAAACCAATCATTAGTGATGCAAATGTCAGTAACAGGAAAACTTGGTGCCGAAGCCATAAAATATGAACAATGGCAGAAAATCATTTGGTCGGTTGAGTCTTGATTCTCACTGTTTCAACTCCTGGTCCAGTTTACGTCCCAAGAATGAAACGTGGCATGGGTTCGGCGAATACTACCGCAGCCATATCCGAATATTCCATGGGCTCCATGGGTGCCCTGCGTATGTTTCTGGAACATTAAACTAGAAGTTTAACTCTTTCATCGTCTTTGTATTTCTTAAAAAATTTCAAATTCGCGTTACTGCCAAGGATTATGTGACCATTTTGATTAACTAGGTCCACCCCACGGAACAATGTTTGTTCCCCAATAGTGATGCTGTGTTCCAAGACCACGGGGTCCCTGTTTACACAGTTCACGTCATCCACGACTGGTTTTGCGAGCACGAGGATGAATTGTCGCATCTTGCTCGGCCACCATAGTCACCAGATCTCAATATTACCGAACCTTTGCGGTCTATTTAGGAGAGAACGGTGTGTGATGGTTGACCACCTCCATCACTGTTACCTTAACTCGCCACTATTTTGCAGGAATGATGGCCTAAAGTTTCCATGAAAACTTGTGGTTACCCATTCCTGGAAGCTGTTTTGAACGTCTACGATTTTCCTGCACCGTACTGGGGTGGTAATGCGCTGTGTTTCTGATTATTCCACATTTTTGGTCACCCTCTGTAGTGCTAAATATTTTGTGTGCAACGTCTGTATTACTCCACGTGTAAATCAAATTGGCTGTGTATAAAGGATACCTGATTTTTGGATGACGGTGTGTCTGCCTTAGCTGCAGAGGCATAGATTGGTTCGCTGACAACGATTTGAGGCTTTTGGGAGTAACTACGGGTTCTATACACCTTTTTTAAATTTAAATGTTCCCATAATATTGCCACACCTGGAGCTATGGTACAACCTAGCCCCTTATTCGTTACCGCAGCGTTAATATTCTCGTGGACACTACGAGAAAGTAATTGGAGGGAACATCATTGGCGTCGAAAGTGTGATTCGATCCTGCAGGCGTGCTCATCGCCTACTCGGTTAAGACGAGTGCTTGCACTGGGTTCGAATCCCAGTCAGGCACTGACTTTCTATTGTCACGATGACTAAAGTTGTGTGTTTCCTTGAGCTACAGTGGATACAGTACGACAAACCGAAATTCGTTGGTAACAATTGAGAATCAGTGTATTTTTCATTCAGTTACAAACGATCCAAGTTTGCAGCTGTACAAAACAACTGCTGTACCATTTTTCGCAACCTTACTTTAATGCGCTGCAATATTCATAATTAACTGAAGCAGTTATCTGGGAGAAGTTATTCTCCCTGCAGAATGAACGCTGTTACTAAAACTTTCAGTGTAAAATTTCACAAGAATCGACCAGTACCGCCACGTACAGCTACACTAGTGTATATTTTCTTGCTCTGTTCTATTGGCGATGTACTTACCCCCGGCATCAGCACGCTGTCGTAGACTTTCACGAGTCCTCCACGACGAGTCTGCAAGCAGAACCTGTGGAGAGAAACAAAGAAACGCGTCAGTAGTGATGACAGATGAATGGGAGGGAGTACGCCACCTACACAGTCTGAAAATGCGAAGCGAAGAGTCAGTCTAACCTGTCCTTAAACTGAAAGTAGATTTCAACGTTTCATTTCCTTTGTTTCTTTCACCTTTCAATCAATAGACGAAGCAGAAAGTGCTAAAGCTCTTGTCAGTTGGAGAATGTTGAGTAGCCAAATAGGCACAACTTTCACGAAGTAATAATTCCGGTATTCGGTTGAAATGATTAAGTGAAACCAAGGACAAATTTTTGTTACCGGATGGCGCCGTCGCGAATAGTAGTCCAATGTCTTGACCACAGTCCCGCATTCCTCTGTGCGTTGAATTTGAAGATTTAATACTTCTGCTTTACTGATGGGATTTGATGGAGAGACTTGTAACATTTAACTCTGGACAATGGTCACGACTGGATAAATGTGCGTAGGACATTTATCATAATCTGTCCCACAGATTAAAATAAAGATGAGTGCCAAAAAATCACCCAGATTTACAGTGACAATCTAACCAAGTATTCGCTACAAACCTCACGTTGTAAACATTGTTTTTAGATAACAGTCCGCAGATGGCATATGGAATGCAATTCGCGATACTTTCTTTCCATACCCCTTCATTAGCATATTTTGTCAAACTGTTGTGATAAGAGAGAAACAGGGAGATAACGTTGAGATAACTGTGGTGGGACTGTAGGTATAAACGTCAAACGGTAGCTCGTCGTTATGACGTAACGGTGGCAGGTAATTTTGTGCCGTGCGGTTTGCATAACGCAGTAGGCGTTCGCCAGCTTTTCCAACCAGGCGCTAACAAACGATCGCCGGCCGGAGTGGCCGAGCGGTTAAAGGCGCTACAGTCTGGAACCGCACGACCGCTACGGTCGCAGGTTCGAATCCTGCCTCGGGCATGGATGTGTGTGATGTCCTTAGGTTAGTTAGGTTTAAGTAGTTCTAAGTTCTAGGGGACTTATGACCACAGCAGTTGAGTCCCATAGTGCTCAGAGCCAACAAACGATCCGGCCAACACTCAAAAAGTATTATGTTTGATGATCTTTTTCCTTTCGTGTGCAAGTTAAACACATGATAAGATTAGGCGAGGAGCGTAAGCTGCCTCAGTTATAAATCTGCAACGGATAAAGTCATGGGGAGTGATGACAACTATGTCCAGTATGAATCGGTACCATCCTGAAGTAGAAGGCACTTATTTCAGATTACTCTTAAAGCAAAGTACATGTCAGATAATCCTCATAACATTTACTTTCGATGCCACGTAACACGTTTGGCGAATTAAAAGTCTAGCATCGGGCCCTAGACTTAGAAGCGCATTCAAGTCTGAAACGATGTGTGCCTGCATACAGTTCTAAATCTCAGCCAAGATTTTACTGCCACATTATCCTTCGCATAAATGGCTGGATACACTGATTTTTTAGGAAGTTCACGTTATCCAATGAAGCAGTGATAGGACGATGTAAGACGTGTGTTATGGGTAAGTTACACTGCGTTCTAATGAGGTGTACAGTAACAGAGTAAAACTTTTTACCAGAGGGGAATTTCGTATTTGACAGACTTTCGGCTTCGGTGGCGTTTGTTGAATAGCAGAGAGTTAGTAGTCAGTCTAATTCTTGAGTACTCTGTGCCAGGTTAGATGGACGGAGGAGACATAAAAGAAAATTGTGACTGCCCTGGAACTCACCTGGAGTCTCCGCGAGGGTGGCAGGACTGCAACGCCGCTGGCCTAGCTTCCTCGTCCAGCACCAGGACAGTCCGGACGCCTGGAACAGGGAACAGGATCTCACTTACCTCTCGTGTATTACAACCTTCATAGTTACCACTAGTAATTTATGAACAGTAGTAGTCAACAAGAAGACGTCTTTTTGCATACTGCAAATGATTTTTTTTCAAGTTTGAAGATTATGCAGTTTTTTCCCCACTTGGAAAACCAGTTGAAAGTCACCCTTTCTTCGTGTAGAGTCTCAGTAATTTCCTAACATAAAATGTCTAGTGTGTCATTCGTTTCTGTAAATGCTGCCAACTTCGATGATCTTTTGTTTTTAGTTGTTTTCTGTCTGTTTGTGTGTTTGTTTATGCAAGTGTGTGTGTGTGTGTGTGTGTGTGTGTGTGTGTGTGTGTGTGTGTGCGGACACAATACGTAAGGAAGTTTTTCTATATATGACATCCAAGTAATGAATTAAATTTTTTACTATAAATGCTGTTTCATTTTATTGTAAAATATTTAAATAAACTGTTTTAAATATAAAAATCAGTATGTGAAAGCGACAAGGCATGTAATATTTCAGGACACTCACTGAGGATGTCTTTTTAGGAAGGTGAAACGCGTCCTCATGTATAAATAAATTCTTGTAAAGCATGCAAAGGGAATTTTTTATGAAATTTATTCGCAATTGTGGAAATATATAACATCCATACGGCGTCGTAGACAGTATGACACATGGAAATTTAGGTCGGTCCTGGAAGTGTGCTCGGGTAGCCGAAGTGGTAAAGGTAATTGCTCGCGACAAGTGGGAAATCCGGGTTTCGAGTTCCGGTCGGGCACAAATTTTCATGTATTACCAATAGGTAATATCTTCATACCTAATGCAGCTAATGGCAGAAAGATTCAGTAATTGCGAATAAATTTCATAAATTTAGTACAGCCACAAGATCACCACCAGACATTGTTAAAATTGAGAAAAGTACTTTCCTTGCTAACTACTATGATTTATGTACAGCTGCTGCGAAAAATTACCACCACAAGAAAATACATGAAATGTCGCACAATATTTTTCTGTGAGAGTCCATTGCAAATATGTGAACTCTGTAGCTTAAAAACTACCTTCAGCTGCTGTAAGAACCCTGCAAAATGAGGTATGAGACAAAAATTCGAATATTCAATGACGCAGTCAAGATTAAGCTACGCGAACGAAAGGATAATAGTTTAGATGAGAGATGTCCTTATCTTAGAAGTTTATTGTAGGTTGTGAATGTACAGAACAAAACCCTGAGTACTTTTTCCATCACCATATAACATGAGACTGTGGTACAGCGGGTTTTACAAGCGCATTGCTATCTTCGTTGTGAATTGCTTTTCTATTATTGCTTTCATTTGTGGACACTCGAAAACGATTGTTGTATATTTATTAACTAATTTTCTTGTTGAATGATCACTTGTGACTACTTAAAACTGGGCCTAGATAACGGCTTTTAAGAAATAATTCTTTTTTCGATCGAACCGAACTTCAACTTGCCACTAGTTCCTCTACATTGCTTGCAAGCACCAAGAGGCCCTTCAACCATGTTAGGGGATTAACACACCCGTAGGAATGAGTATACCTCCGTAAAAATGCCGTCAATGTACTGGTAATACGTTTAAAACTGACGACTTTGTAGTTAACGTTTCACTTCGGGTCACTACGAGGATTATAACCAAGGAAATTGCGACAGAACTATTGCAAGGATTAGCGCAAAGGAAAAGGACCTTGAAACCTGAAATAAAAAAATAAAAAAACACGCACCACGAAGGAATTAGCCGAATGGGACGGAAATGATAGATATGATGTTAATGTACAGACAAACAAATGATTATAATTTCAGAAAAACTGAAAGATTTATTCAAGAGAAAGAGCTTTACAAATTGAGCAACTAGTAACGCGTTGGTCCACCTCCAGCCCTTACGTAAGCAGTTATTCGGTTTGGCATTGATTGACAGAGTTGTTGGATGTCCTCCTGAGGGACATCGTGCCAAATACTGTTCAGTTCGCGCGCTACGTCGTCAAAATCCCGAGCTGCTTGGAGGGCCTTCCCTATAGTACTCCAATCGTTCTCAGTTAAGGAGACATTCGGCGACCTTGCTGGCTAATACAGTGTTTGGCAAGCACGAAGGCAAGCAGTACAAACTCTAGTCATGTGCGGGCGGGCGTTATCTTGCCCAAATGTAAGCCCAAGATGGCTTGCCACAAAGGGTAACAAAACGGGCCGTAGAATATCGTCGACGTACCGCTGTGCTGTTAGATTCCTGTGGTTGACAACCAAAGACGCAGTGCTGTGAAAAGAAATGGCGCCTCAGGCTGTCACTCCTGGTTATCAGGTCTCATGGCGAGCGACAGTCAGGTTCGTACCCAACTGCTGTCCGGGACGTCTCGCCGGTCAGCTGGTCAGCGGGGCTCATTTCGAAGTAGGAATCATCACTGAATACAACTGTATTCCAGTCAGTGAGGTTCCTAGCCGAAGACGTGTCTCGAGACGACCCATACAGCGGTCGACTCAAACAAGCCGGTTGGAGTAATCGGGGAATCGCTCGACATTTGATCAGGAGCAAAGCCACTATTCTACGATGTTGGTAGGGATGGGTGGAACCATGGCCGAACACAAGGTCGTGAAGGAAGCAGCCGAGTTAGAGAGACGAGAGAACGTGAGGACGTGAGGACCGAGCACTTGTCAGAGAGGCAGAGCCCAGGATTCATCAGTATGATCAATTTGACGTGCAACTGGTGCGTCAGAGACCACAGGGGTCATTAATAGGAGGCTTACAGAAAGGGGGCCGAGATCATGCTGCCCCTTGCGTCAACTACCATCGACATCTGTACACCAACAAGCCCATTTGCAGTGGTGATGGGCGCATTCGGCCTGGAATCTCATTGGCTGGAGTAGTTTTCAGTGGTGAGTTCCGCTCGAATCGAGCCCAGATGACCAGCCGCGGATGGCTTTGAAATGAAATGGCAGCCCACACCATCACTCATGCTTGTTGGGCCACATGGCGGGTGACAGTCGGGCTGGTATCACACACTTGTCCGGTGCATCTCCAGACACGTCTTTTCTGGTCATCGGGGCTGATTTCGAAGCGCGATCATCAGCGAAGACTTCTCTGGAGGCGCCTCAGACAGCGATGGGGTACCAAACTGACTGTCGCCCGCCGTAAGACCTGACAAACATGAACAATGGTCTGGAGTGCTATATCTTTTCATAGCAGGACCCCTTTGGTTATCATTCGTGGCACCCTTACAGCACATCGGTACGTCGTCGATATTCTGCACCCCGTTTTGTTGCCCTTCGTGGCAAGTCACCCTGGGCTTATATCCAGCAAGATAACGACCGCCTGCACAGGCGAGACATTCTGCTGCTTGTCTTCGTGTTTGCCAAACCCTACCTTGGCCAACAAGATCGCTGGATCTCAGCTCAATTGAGATCATTTGGAGCATTATGGGGAGGGCCCTACAATCAGCTTCCAATTTTGACCATCTAACGCACCAGTTGGACAGAAATTGGCAGGATGGCCCTCAGGAAGTCATACAACACCTGCATCAATCAGTGCCAAACCGAATAACTGCTTACATAGCAGTCAGAGGTAGATCAAAGCGTAACTGACTTGCTCCTGAGCCGTGGTAAAAAATTTGCTGTTTTGAAGAGCGGGCCGCAGCGCGTTGTGCGAAGCAGTCGCCCTCCGTTTCTGGCGGTGGCGCCGCTGTGGCAATCGCAGCTTTGGTGTCTCCCTCTGGTGGGAAAGCGGAAAGGTTGCCCGTTCACGTGCATTTAAGGGGCGCTATGAGCTCTGTAGAGGAGAGTCGGTCAGTCGAGGCGAGTCCAGTCAGTTGGTCAGCCGGCTCAGTGTGGGGCAGTCAGTGTGTCTGTCGTCGGAGCGCGAGTATGTCTGTCATTTGGATCAAACTTTAAGTCAGAAAATGAGTCTTGCCACTCCGCCAGTAACAGAACTAGTGGCCGCCCGGTCGGGGCTGAGTTGCTGCATCAGAGTCTGCGCGATAGGCCGCCAGTCTGCTCGATTTGCTCGGGCAACGGTCATTGGCGGTTGGATCGGTCGGTTGGTTGGTCGCGCAGTGAGACACGAGATGACTTGTTCGCCTTGAGCGTCGGCACATGTGAGGTCGCCACGTGAGTCCAGTGGGCAGCGCCGTATAGAAAGGGGTAGTGGTTTCGCGGCCGACACGAGAGCAACAGGAGTCAAACCACGACATCAGTCTGGCCGGTGCGAGCTGCGACGCCCTGAGACGGGAGATCGGCGCGTCCGTTGAAGCGCCTGGCAGCGGACGGTTCGGGAGAGCGATTTGGGGGTGCTGCGCCAGGTCTTCGCCAGCAATCGCAGTGTATTAGAAGCGATTGGAGATATGTTGTTTCATTTACTTGTTAAATTCTACTTGTTTTCTTGGTGAGGTCACCAGCCGCTTTGTTTTGGGGTCGTCCCACCATTCTTCTCCATTTGCCCACCCGCGGGAAGGTGGTTATTGTGACTTGGGTGGTCCGTTTTTCCATTGTGGAAATGGGGAGGTTTAGAGCAATCTGCGGGACGGGTTGTTTAGTAACCCCCCCCCCCCCCCTGTCAATCTGCCATCCGTTAATAACTGCCTCTGTCATGTTTGTCGGATTCGGTGTTAACGAATTTATAGAATTAAGGTAAGGGCCGAATTCCTGAAATATGTTTTTATCTGGCCTATCATCTTGCGAGGCGGTATATGTGTAATGTAGAGCATGTTGTTCACTTTATGTAAGTCTGAATTCATGGGTTTTATTTAAATAGTCGTTTTTGTAAAGTTGCCACCCATCCACCGTAAGAGCCCTTTTAAAAACAAATTGCACTTTTGGTGGAAAATAAGTTCTTAGTGTGAGTGTTTGTACCATTTCCATACCTCTTACGGGGGCATAGTTAATGTGTTTGTGTGAGTTGTTAAAATTTTTAGTTTAAAGTAATCTGGTGTGTTGCTGATTTGCACCTGTGTAGTTTTTCAGAGGTCGTTGTGAGCGGTCGTGACTACGGCCGTGTTGAAAGGGAGCGGCAAGCTTCTCAGCTCATACTGTAACAAAAAAAATTTTTATTCTGCCTCTGAATAATTGTAACTTGATATTTCGAGTGTGCTTTCTGCTTATAATTTTAAAGCTGTTTTGAAAAGACTTTAGGAATAAAATTCACATTTGTTAAATTGTAATTTGATATTTCGAGGGTGCTTTTTTGCTTATAAATTTTAAATCTGTTTTGAAAAGGCTTTTATGAATAAAATTTCCATTGGTTGAAATTTAATTTCTTTTCATCAGTTACTCCTTGGCAACTACTTTCACGCTCACATAGTGTGTTAATGTTCTTGATGGATCGCTGGTAAATAAAGTAAATTCTTTAAGAAAAGATTTTGAAAGTAAATTTTCACGGTTCAGGTCCGTTTGTGAAGCTCTTCCTGTGGAGAAATCATCCAGTTTTTCTGAAATTATAATAGTTTGTTTGTCTCCACATGTGAGTCACATCTACCGATTTACGTCCCTTTCGGATAATTCCTTCGTGATACGTCTTTTTTGTTTTAGAGTGTATAGCCGCTAATGTGAAAAGTGGGAATAATCAGTGAACAGCTGCGACAGACTTGGTTTTTCGCAGTCAGTTTTGTGGCTATCGTCTTGGACGTGAGGACAGCAGAGCGTGCTGACGACTTAACGGGATAGGAAGTGAAGAGGTAGGGGAAGGGGGGCGGGCGTTCGGCGGAGCGTGTGATAATAAAACGCCTTCCTTGCCGAACTGCAGTAGGCAGCTGGCCGGCCGACGATATTACTCATCTTACAGGCCCGATTTAGGGAACGTGAGTCGGCACTCGCGCCCTCAAAGAGGCCCTGTGTAGCCGCCGCCCGCGGGCGGAAGCACAAACGCCGCTGTTCACCCCGCCACGCCGCGCACCAGCCGGCTTGGTCCAGCTCACTGTGCTGACAAGGAGAAGCGTCTGGCTGCGGTACGACGCTCTCCTCGAAAGTCCAACGTGCTGCAGTCGGCGAATTCTGCAGCGGAAAACTACAGTCATGGGAATAAGTATTCATACAGTAGGTGGTGACAAACTACAATGGTGTGTCGGGATGGTAAATCACCCACAGCGCCGATACGAATAAGTGCGATGATGTAGCGTCAGATAACCATGTTCCTGGTAATGAAGCTTCCCGTATGCCATGAATCTATTCTGGGAAAATACGTTACACTCCGCACGGTCTACGACAGGGCAAAATGTATTCATACAGCGGACTACTTTCAACCAAACAAACGGCTGACGCAGCACCGGAGTGCATGCCACACTTGTGTAGTCGTGTGGCGGCCGTGAAGCAACAGCACGCCTGACGTGGGTACCGTGGAACAGCAGAGTGGGCCAGGGGAAGGAAACGACCATCGAGGAACGAAACATCGTTGTCGCCCAATATCTTCAAAAAATGGCTGTGAGCACTATGAGACTTAACATCTGAGGCCATCATCTCCTAGAACTTAGAACTGCTTGAACCTAACTAATCTAAGGACATCACACACATCCATGCCCGAGGCAAGATTCGAAACTGCGACCGTAGCGGTCGCGCGGTTCCGCGGCCGGCCCAATATCTTCAACACAAGTCGTATGCCGAAATTGCGAACATCATAGGACGCAGCCGAGAGACTGTGCAATCGCCGCGCGGGATTAGCCGTGCGGTCTGAGACGCTGTAGTCATGGGCTGTGCGGCTGGCCCCGGCGGAGGTTCGAGTCCGCTCTCGGGCATGGGTGTGAGTGTTTGTCCTTAGGATAATTTAGGCTAAGTAGTGTGTAAGCTTAGGGACTGATGACCTTAGCAGTTAAGTGCAGTAAGATTTCACACACATTTGAACATTTTTTGACTGTGCAATCTCTCATTAAGAGATATACGGACAGACATGTAGTAATAAACAGTGAACGAGACGGTCGCCCACAAAAGCTTACAACAAGAGAGACCAGAATGCTACTAAGAATCATCTAGAAAAACCCGAAAACGACAGCGTCGGCACTATCCGCATATGAACATGACCATTTCCGAAAGGACATCACTCCAAGGGCAGTTCGTACCATTCTAAATCGTTCGGACTTGAGAGCCAGGGTCCCGAGACGAAAGCACTACATCAGCAAAAAGAACAGCAAGTGGCGGATGGAATTCGCGAAACAGCATGTATCCAAGACAGCAGACTTCTGGGATACTGTATTGTTTAGTGATGAAAGAAAATTTAATATCGTGCACAATGATGGTAGTAGGATCTTGGTCTGGAGAAGACCGAATACAGACCCCGACCGAAACAACATTCAACCCACGGTGAAGCACGGAGGTGGTTGAGTGATGGTATGGAGCTGTATGTCAGCCTCCGGTGTCGGAAAATTAGTGTTTGTGGAAGGTACCCTGGACATATTTGTGTATGTGAACATTCTCAAACAGAACGTACAACAGAGTGTTCACACCTTGGGTCTTCCTAGAAATTCTTACTTCCAACAGGACAATGATCCCAAACATACGGCGCGAATTGTCCGGCTGTGGTTGCTCTACATCACTCCACACACTCTTAAAACACAAGCTCAGAGTCCGGACCTGAATTCCCTCGAACACTTGTGGAGAGAGCTGCAAACACGAGTGAGAAAACACGACATCCGTAGTAAGGCCTCTTTGAAAGACACTCTCCTTCGAGAATCGGGAGGTATCACGTCGGAAACTACAAGAAAATTGGTCCATTCCATGCCACGGAGGTTGTGAGAAGTAATGCATAGGAAGGTTGTCCATACGAAGTATTAAACACGTTCTGGCTTTGTTAGAAGTGTCATTTTCTGTTGGTATATGAATACTTAATTCGCAGCGCAGTAGAGAACTTGGCAGACGTTTTTGTATTTTGTTTTGTAAAGGCTTGTTCATCCCTGTTCTACATATCACCATAGCTGCATTTGCGACTGGCCAACGTCTATAGTGCATATCCAATTAGTGTTTTTGGTTTCTTATTGTCAATAAAGGCAGGTTAGTTTTCCACGCTCTAGTGTATGAATACTTATTTCCATTACTGTATATCCCCCTGCTCTGATGGTGCGTCCCACGATTGTAGAGCCTGGCTGTCGCAAGACACCCCAGCCAATCAGTCAATCACCAGCGTAATCACATAACGTAAATGGAATCAGCTTGCTGTGAACGACATCACTGCAGCCATGTATTGTCTGAAATCCACCACATTTCCATGCTACAAAAAGAAAAAATTATATCCGAATGGCCAAACAACAGCCTGTATCGAAATTTACGAACTCAATTTACTTCACAAGGATGCACGAAGGAAAGAAGAAAGATTAGGGTTTTGCATCGCATCGATGAAGACGTCATAGGAGATGGATCACAAGCTCAGATAGCAAGAAATGGACGATGTACCTAAGAAAGGAACCATCATGATAAAAATGAAACGAGAGTGTGGCATCGTTGGCCTGGAAGTTCGGCCGCCGAGTTCAAGTCTTATTTCAGTCGACGACACATTGGGCGACTTGCGTGCCGGTGATGAGGATGAAATGATGATGAGGACAACAACAACACCCAGTCCACGAGTGGAGAAAATCTCCAAACAGGCCGGGAATCGAACGCGGACCTGCTGCATGGGAGGCAAGCACGTTACCACTCGTTTGTAAAGGTCGCTTGGAGCGTTCAGCAGTTATTAGTTTCCCGTGACTGTTGTAAGTATATTGTTAACTGTTTTTAAGAACTTCTACCGTTTTTGTGATATTTATAACATGAAAGTCTTAATAAATGCGTTTCGATGCCGCAAGGAAGCTAATATGTTTGGATTTATCGCACTATGAAACATCGAATCATTTAAAATTATGAAGTATTTCAAAATGGCCGTCTTTCATACCAGACACGTATTGTACAGCAGGATGGAAGTCCGCCGCTTGATACCTTATAGGCGGGGGGTGGGGCGGGGGGGGGGGGGGGGGGAGGAAACCCTACTATTCTCCGCTGCTGGTCGGCCCTTTCTCAACGCACGTGCACCGCCTGGAAGGCCCGTTTTCGGACCCCACCCTCACGATGCATTTTAAAAATTCTCTCTGGCGGATTTCTCGATCATATGCATTGTGTTATAACAAGGACCGTGGAGCATTGCTGAGAGTGGTTACAAAAAATCGCATGAAATCAGCGGAAATAATCAGTCGCGAGTTCCAAAGCGCAACCAGCAGGCCAACTAGAACAATGACTGTGTGTAGAGAGTTAAAAAAGAAAAGGGTAGAATGCTGGAATATCTACTCATAAGTTACAGACTCCTGTAGTCAATACTAAGTGATGCTTGAGGAGTCAATAACTGGGCAAGCAACAGTTCTACTACAGTACTGGCCGTTAAAATTATTACACCACGAAGATGACGTGGTACAGGCGGGAAATTTAACAAACAGGAAGGACATGCTGTGATATGCAGATGATTACCTTTTCAGAGCAGTCACACAAGGTTGTCGCCGGTGGCAACACCTACAACGTGCTCACATGAGGAAAGTTTCCAACCGATTTCTTATACACAAACAGCAGTTGACCGACGTTGCCTGGTGAAACGTTGTTGTGATGCCTCGTGTAAGGAGGAGAAATGCGTACCATCACGTTCCCGACTTTGATAAAGGTCGGATTGTAGACTATCGCGATTGCGGTTTATCGTATCGCGACATTCCTGCTCGCGTTGGTCGAGATCCAATGACTGGTAGCAGAATATGGAATCGGTGGGTTCAGGAGGGTAATACGGAACGCCTGCTGGATCCCAACAGCCTCGTATCACTAGCAGTCGACATGACAGACATCTTATCCGCATGGCTGTAACGAATCGTGCAGCCACGTCTCGATCCCTGAGTCAACAGATGGGGACGTTTGCAAGACAACAACCATCTGCACGAACAGTTCGACGACGTTTCCAGCAGCATGGCCTATCAGCTCGGAGACCATGGCTACGGTTATCCTTGACGCTGCATCACAGACAGGAGCGCCTGCGATGGTGTACTCAACGACGAACCTGGGTGCACGAATGGCAAAACGTCACTTTTTCGGATGAATCCAGGTTCTGTTTACAGCATCATGATGGTCGCATCCGTGTTTGGTGACATCGCGTTGAACGCACATTGGAAGCGTGTATTCGTCATCGTCATACTGGCGTATCACCCGGCGTGATGGTATGGGGTGCCATTGGTTACACGTCTCGGTCACCTCTTGTTCGCATTGGCGGCACTTTGAACAGTGATCGTTACATTTGAGATGTGTTACGACCCGTGGCACTACCCTTCATCATTCGATCCATGTGAAATCCTACATCTCAGCAGGATAATGCACGACGGCATGTTGCAGGTCCTGTACGGGCCTTTCTGGATACAGGAAATGTTCGACTGCTGCCCTGGCCAGCACATTTTCCAGATCTCTCACCAACTGAAAACGTCTGGTCAATGGTGGCCGAGCAACTGGCTCGTCACAATACGCCAGTCACTGCTTTGATGACCTGTGGTATCGTGCTGAAGCTGCATGGGCAGCTGTACCTGTACAAGCCATCTAAGCTCTCTTTGACTCAATGCCCAAGCGTATCAAGGCCGTTATTACGACCAGAGGTGGTTGTTCTGGGTACTGATTTTTCAGGATCTACGCACCCAAATTGCGTGAAAATGTAATCACATGTCAGTTCTAGTATAATATATTTGTCTAATGAATACCCGTTCATCATCTGCATTTCTTCTTGCTGTAGCAATTTAAATGGCCAGTAATGTATCTCGGCAACCTCTTTAAGCGATGCACTGGAGTGCAGAAAAACATTTCTCTTGCAAAGACCGGAGGGAATTTTTTTCTTGGAAACAGACGTACGAGCAGAGATGAAAACACAGCTGCGTGGTATTATTTGTACAAGCATAGACCACCTGGACAAGACCCTAATGGAGACGTTTTGTTGTGAGTGACTACATCTACGTCTACAGTCACGCTTGCTCAGCGAGATGCGACCGCACGCTGTGTTCTAGAGAGAGCTTGTACCCCTGGTGGCGGCGCTGTGGCTGCCCTTACCGGCCTTGCGGACTGTGACCTCCATGGTGAGGTAGAAGAGGTTGGGGTCCCGGTGGCGCATGCGGTACTTGTTGAGCAGCGCGGTCACCACCTCGCGGCACGTCGTCTGGAACGTGATGCTCAGCGTCTTGTACTCGATGTCCGGCCGCAGGCAGCGCGCGTACACTTTGATCGTGGTCTGCAACAGAGAGGAGGAGGCGCGGCCAGTCAGAAGCAGGTATACACCGACACTTTTCAAAACAAACAAACACAGTACTTGAGGCCCATAGCCCATGCGTGAACAACAAAGATAATACGTATTAGCGAAATATTTTACGGGATAATGCTGGACCAGCCTTTAAACATAGATTATTAACTTCCACGAGCAATGCTCTTACTAACTTATTCAGGCACTCCTTGAGATATAACTCTAGGCTTCCAAGGACACCATGGGACCTGTTGATCATGGGTTTCGATGAGTCTTAGGTACGTTGTAAAGGGACGTGTCATGAGTAACTGGCTAGCGGCGTTTCCTGCGACGGCTCCGAGTTTCCGACAAAATCGATTTTTTTTTCATTATACGCTACTGGTCATTAAAATTGCTACACCACGAAGATTACGTTCTACAGACGCGAAATTTAACCAACAGGAAGAAGATGCTGTGATATGCAAATGATTAGCTTATCAGAGCAGTCACACAAGGTTGGCGCCGGTGGCGACACCTACAACGTTCTGACATGAGGAAAGTTTACAACCGACTTCTCATACACAAACAGCAGTTGACCGGCGTTGCCTGGTAAAACGTAGTTGTGATGCCTCGTGAAAGGAGGAGAAATGCGTACCATCACGTTTCAGACTTTGATAAAGGTCGTATTGTAGCCTATCGCGATTGCGGTTTGTCGTATCGCGACATTGCTGCTCGCGTTGGTCGATATCAAATGACTGTTAGCAGAATATGGAATCGGTGAGTTCAGTAGGGTAATACGGAACGCCGTGCTGGATCCCAACGGCTTCGTATCACTAGCAGTCGAGATGACACGCATCTTATCCGCATGACTGTAGCGGATCGTGCAGCCACGTCTCGATCCCTGAGTCAGCAGATGGGGACGTTTACAAGACAACAACAATCTGCACGAACAGTTCGACGACGTTTGCAGCAGCATGGACTATCAGCTCGGAGACCATGGCTGCGTTTACCCTTGACGCTGCATCACATACAGGAGCGCCTGCGATGGTGTATTCAAAGACGAACCTGGGTGCGCCAATGGCAAAACGTCATTTTTTCGGATGAATCCAGGTTCTGTTTACAGCATCATGATGGTCGCACCCGTGTTTGGCGACATCGCGTTGAATGCACATTGGAAGCGTGTATTCGTCATCGCCATACTGGCGTATCACCCGGCGTGATGGTATGGGGTGCCACTGGTTACACGTCTCGGTCACCTCTTGTTCGCATTGACGGCACTTTGAACAGAGGATGTTACATTTCAGATGTGTTACGACCCGTGGCTCTACCGTTAATTCGATCCCAGCGAAACCCTACATTTCAGCAGGATAACGCACGACCGCATGTTGCATGTCCCGTACGGACATTTCTGGATACAGAAAATGTTCGACTGCTGCCCTGGCCAGCACATTCTCCAGCTTTCTCATCAACTGAAAACGTCTGGTCAATGGTTTCCGAGCAACTGGCTCGTTACAACACGGCAGTCACTACTCTTGATGAACTGTGGTATCGTGTTGCAGCTACATGCGCAGCTTTACCTGTACACGCCATCCAAGCTCTGTTTGACTCAATGCCCAGGCGTATCAAGGCCGTTATTACGGCCTGGGGTGGTTGTTCTGGGTACTGATTTCTCAGGATCTATGCACCCAAATTGCATGAAAATGTAATCACATGTCAGTTCTAGTGTAATATATTTGTCCAATGAATACCCGTTTATCATCTCCATTTCCTCTTGGTGTAACCATTTTAATGGCCAGTAGTGTAGATTCTTGGGGAGGGCAGACTGCGCAGATAAATCTTTGTAGATGAAAGACAGGCATGAACCTGCACCGTAAAAATCGTCCCACCGAAATGTATTTCACTTTTCTATCCCTGTGGTCTATAGTTTTACAGGCAGATAAAAATTTACACGAAAAAAAATCATAATACTCCCAACTTGCTTAAGAGTAATAGCGAAATTGTTTCCAGGGATGGTTCAATAAAAATACATTCTTTAATTCTGCATCACTTAGCGCACCTGCTTTCACAGAAATGATCAGATACGCATGGTTCTCATCGAACCTGACCATAGAAAGAACAGTCTCTTTGAACAAACTGTGCTCCTCGGTATAGCTTCTGGAAACTCTGGTGTCTGCAAGGTAGTACCTTTCATTAAATGTGCTTGGTGTTCAACGAATGTGTGTTTCGGTTGCTTCTACGACAGGTACCGTTCTGAATCCTGTTCTAGTACAGAAAGCTATGCAAGCGATAGCGAGTACGACGAATCTGTCATCTTCTCTGTAACAAACGGAATACACCTTTGAAGAAAGTTTGCTGTAGTGATTGATTTATAAACGAAATTGCTACGGTGAAAGTTACTACTTTTGAATAATTTTGTATGACATATACTATTTAATGATATTCTATACAGTGAAAAATTGAAAAAAGTACACAAGTAGGCTCTGTACCGATACAACGAGCGTGGTAACCGTGGACTTTAGCCGGTGCGCTACGATCGCTTGATCGAAACGTAACTAACGTTACGGGTATAGGAGATATACATAAAACTTCAGCGTCGATTTTCTCGGAACTTAGGGGCTGTCGCATGAAAAGATGCTAGCCAGGTATTCAGCACTTGTTTCTCAGCAGTATACCAAAGACTCATCGAAATCTGTGATTAACAGGTGTGATGCTCCCCTTGTTAGAGTAAAGCTTTGTAGAAGTCTGGAAAAACAGTCAGTGGAAACCTCGAGCTTTCAGTCGGACCGTGAGGTTTGTATGGGTAGTTCAGCTGGACATCGCCTGTGAAACCAAAGCGGGTTCAGGTTGGAGGAAGATTTGCGTTGTTGATGTTCTCTGGCACCCAGTTTTTGCGTCAGAAAGCAGCTCCGCGCAGATGCACCACGTCATGAGTGGAATCTCTGTCATGCCTAATACTCTCAAACAGGAAAATAATGTAACGTTAGGAAAACTTCGCTTGTTGGATTTCTGAGAAACTGCAGGGAAAGAAAAAAATCACGTTATGAAAACAAAGCGACTATTTATTACTGCAACAGTGGTTCTGCGAATAACCGCTCTTTCAGCGTGCAATAGTGCTGCTAATTTTTCTTCTTCTCTCATGATAAAAGTACTGGATACCTGCGTCGGAAACCGAGGTCGCTAACGGACGCCTGCGCGAAGGTGGTAAACTCGGAGGTAGTCGCTTCAAACTCTGACGGTGGAAGAAATTTTCATCGCCAATATCTGGCCACCAAGGGTAAGAGAAGTTGTGGCATGAAGATCCTAATCACCAGACTTTTTGCCAATGTCTTAGATTAAATTCCAAACCAACTGTAATTTTTCATGAAATGAGGGTATGAGATACTTGATGTGGTCCGTTCTTTCAGATGGGGATGTTGACCTCTGCAGCCCTATTTGTATTCTTCGAGAGGAGAAGACCATCTGCCGGTGCTGGGTTTCGCTCTCCCCCCTCCCCCCCCCCCTCCACATACACACATCTATTACACTATAGTACACTCAACAGATCCACACCACGACGAGAGGGCCTATTGTGTGCGTAGCCAGAGAACCGTTTCCGATTGGGATGCTGAACCACCCCAAGGGGTCTTCCCGCCAACAACGATATTCGACGCTTTCTTACTGCATTGATATGAACTTTGCCGACCAACTTATATATAAATTGAGTGACTTAACATTTAAAAAGAGCCGGCCGAAGTGGCCGTGCAGTTAAAGGCGCTGCGGTCTGGAACCGCAAGACCGCTACGGTCGCAGGTTCGAATCCTGCCTCGGGCATGGATGTTTGTGATGTCCTTAGGTTAGTTAGGTTTAAGTAGTTCTAAGTTCTAGGGGACTAATGACCTAAGCAGTTGAGTCCCATAGTGCTCAGAGCCATTTAAAAAGACGCAGTCTCTAAGCACATTACAGAATGACGGTTTTCTCCAAGAGACGTCTGTGAAACATTCATTGATCATATCCTTTCATGCTTTATGGATGGTGTGCCGTTCATAATTCATAGGCTTGTTGTTTCACCGATTGCCATCAATATTAAGAACGACATAGCAAGTCATATGAAGAACTCATTTCGTGAGCGTTCCGTCGTCACTCTCGTGGGTCTGATAATTGTGTTTATTGCAGCTGTTGAAGCTATTCATCAGTCTCCTAGATCATGATGATCTTCATTTAGAACGGCCGATTTAAACGAACAGTTATCCACAGTAATGTAATTGATATGGGACAGTACTGTAACAACAGTAAACGTGAGGTGCTACAGATTCTATTTTTCGCACATTTTTAAAATAAGTTTTCGTTATTTGTTCCAGTGCAAATTATATCGTAGTCAGCATAAGGTCTATGGCGTATTTTTATCAAAATCCATCTGGTATAGCCCTAAAGATACTACACTTCCAGCACTTCAGTATCTAATTACTCCATATCGTCTCACAGCAGAGCATCTATGAGCAGCTTCTGAAAATTTGTCAGCAAATATTAAGAACGTATTTACATTTGTCAGTAGCGTTGATTTTCACATACAAGTGCGAACGTATATGAGTATGTGCTAAGAAGCTCACCAGGGTCACAGATACAAAACAAAACCGAAGTGCCCTTGTCAGAACGCAGTTTACTTCGTACTAGTAAAATTCATCACTATTGCCGTCATTTCGGACACTGTCATCTACAGGCATAAAAAATATTGACAACTGACCGTCAGTCATGCATAGTGGGTGGAGAATGAAAATAATGGATTTTGCAACTTGCCATTTCATTTCATAGAAGGTTGTTATCTTCGGCACTCTTACAGCACAGTGGATCGTCGACAATATTCTTTTCGTTGCCCTTCATGGCAAGCCATCATGGGCTTACAATCGGGCCAGATAATGCCCACCCTCACACGGCGAGAATTTCTTCTGCTTGTCTTCGTTCTTGCCAAACCCTGCCTTCACCAGCAAAGTCGCCGGATCTCTCACCAGTTGAGAACTTTTCGAGCAGGACCCTCCAACCAGCGCGAGATTTTGGAGATCTAAGGCTCCAGTTGGACATAATCTGGCACGATATCCCTCAGGAGGACATCCAACAAATCTACCAATCAATGCCGAGTGGAATAACTGCTTGCGTAATGGCAGAGGTGGACCAACATGCCATTGGCTTTCTCAATTTGTGACGCTCTTTCTCTTGAATAAATCATTGAATTTTTGTGAAATTTTCGTCACTTGTTTGTCTGTGGATGTACATCACGTCTACTGATTTCCGTCCTATTCGGATAATTTATTTGTGGTGTGTCTTTTTTCTTTTGTCTTACAGCGTATTTTGTTCTCAGACATGTACTGATGCTGCAGGCAGTGCTAGAATAAAAACTAAATTGTGAAAATCTCTTATACTGTAACAGCCTGTAATCCGCAGTACACCGAGACGCTTGCCGATTCGTTTACCTGTGTGTCTCCAGCTTGCACACGTGTTCATCCATAATGCATGCAGCTGTTCGCCGGGAGAAAAGCCTCGTTCACCGGAAAGTAAAAACGGAATTTGCGACATTCATCTTTGTGCGAGCCATAAATCTAGTGACAATAACGCAGGTGTTCTGCAGTCTGTTATTTGCACTAACCGTCGGAGCGCATTAGTTAAAGGAACTCAGTAACAATACCCTCCTCGTAAAATTGGTATTTTCAAGTAGCCTAAAGTGGAGGTATTGACAACGCACAGGGCTCTCCTCGAAATTTATAAACGCACCTCATCATTATATGTTCTGTAGGAACGTTCAGTCGCTAACTAGCTGGTCTGAGTCGATCCTAACTCATCTCTATGTTCACAAACAAAAACTCTAATCTTTCTGCTATATATCTGATTAAAAGTATCCAGACATCTACTGGCGGATGTTAATATTGGGTGTTTCCACGATTCGCATATACGACGGTTTGAACTATTGGTTGATTGGTTGATTTGCGAGGAGGGGACCAAACCGCTAGGTCGTCAGTGTCGGATTAGGGAAGGATGGGGAATGAAGTCGACCATGCCCTTTCAAAGGAACCGTCCCGGCATTTGCCTGAAGCGATTGAGGTACATCACGGAAAATCTAAATCAGTATGACCGGACACGCGTTTGAACCGTCTTCCTTCCCAATGCAAGTCCAGTGTGCTAACCACTGCGCTACCTCGCTCGGTGTTTGAACTCTGCTAGGAACACTTTCAATTGGGTGTCTGAATGTCTGTGGAGGAATTGGGGCCCATTCTTCCTAAAGAGCGAAAACCAGAGAAGGTAGCGATGTTGGACGTTGCTATCAGGAGCGGAGACGACGTTCAAACCCATCCCAAATGTCTTCCATTGGGCTCTGGCCGGGGCTCTGAACTGGATAGTCTATTTCAGGAATGTTATTGTTCACAAAACCATTACCTCACTAATGCTGCTTGATGGCAGGGTGCATGTCATGGTGACACAGACAATCATCGTCTTCGAAGTGTTACTCTACTGTACACAGTACACAACGCTGTAAAATGTATTAATATCTTTTCCGCATTTAGCCTTTTCTTACGATATTCAAATGACGACAAACAGCCCCATTTCATAATACCACGTCCTCCGTGCTTCATTGCTGGCACTACACGTGATGGCAAGTAAGGTTTTTTAGGCATTCACCAAACTCAAACACTACCGTCGAATTTCTGCAAGGTATTGCATGATTCATCGCTTCAAACCATTCGTTTCTAGTCTCCGACTGTCCAGTGGTTTGCTCTTTAATCCACCTTAAGCATCTCTTAGATCTGACGGCCATTCTACCCCATTCTTTTTAACTCCCTACGCACAGTTATTGTGCTAGCTTGACTGCTCGCAGCACTTTCGACTTGACTAGTCATCCCTCCAGTTAATTTCATGCTATTTTTTATAACCATCCTCCGCAATGCTAGACAGTCCTTGTCCATCAGACATGAGGTCTGCTTGGTCTTGATTTATATGCTGTTGTTTCTACACGTTTCCACTTCACAGTCAGATCAGCGACAGTCGACTTGAGCAGCTTTGGAAGGGTTGAAATGTTCCTAATAGGAATGTCACTCAGGTGACATGTAATGATTAGTCCACGCAGAAGAGCTGAGTTCTCCCGGCCAACGCACTCCGCTGTTACCACATCTCTGCTGAGAACACAATACTCCCCGCCTCTTTCTAAATGGGCGGGTCCGCCTCTTGCGACATCTAGTGGTCAATTGCGCATGACGTAAGGGTGCCCGTGTACTTTTGACAAGATATGCCTCTAAGTGCTTTGCTGTTCTTGTGGTCTTCAGTCCAGAGACTGGTTTGATGCAGCTCTCCATGCTACTCTATCCAGTGCAAGGTTCTTCATCTCCCAGTACGTACTGCAGTCTACATCCTTCTGAATCTTCTGCTTTGTGTATTCATCTCTTCCTCTACGATTTTTACCCACCACGCTGCCCTCCAATACTAAATTGGTGATCCTTTGATGCCTCAGAACATGTCCTACCAACCGATCCCTTCTTCCAGTCAAGTTGTGCCACAAACTCCTCTTCTCCCCAATTCTATTCAATACCTCCTCATTAGTTACGTGATCTACTCATCTAATCTTTAGCATTCTTCTGTAGTACCACATTTCGAAAGTTTCTATTCTCTTCTTGTCCAAACTATTTATCGTCCATGTTTCACTTCCATAAACGGCTACACTGCATACAAAGACTTTCAGAAACGACTTCCTTTCACTTAAATCTATACTCGATGTTAACAAATTCCTCTTCTTCAGAAGCGCTTTCCTTGCCATTGCCAGTCTACATTTTATATCCTCTCTACTTCGACCAACATCAATTATTTTGCTCCCCAAAGAGCAAAACTCCTTTACTACGTTAAGTGTCTCATTTCCTAATCTAATTCCCTCAGCATCATCCCCTGACTGAATTCGACTACATTCCATTATCCTCGTTTTGCTTTTGTTGATGTTCATCTTATATCCTCCTTTCAAGACACTATCCATTCCGTTCAACTGCTCTTCCAGGTCCTTTGCTGTCTCTGACAGAATTACAATGTCATCGGCGAACCTCAAAGTTTTTATTTCTTCTCCATGGATTTTAATACCTACTCCGAACTTTTCTTTTGTTTCCTTTATTGCTTGCTCAATATACAGATTGAACAACATCGGGGAGAGGCTATAACCCTGTCTCACTCCCTTCCCTGCCACTGCTTCCCTTTCATACCCCTCGACTCTTATAACTGCCATCTGCTTTCTGTACAAATAGTAAATAGCCTTTCGCTCCCTGTATTTTACCCCTGCTACCTTCTGAATTTGAAAGAGAGTATTCCAGTCAAAATTGTCAAAAGCTTTCTCTAAGTCTACAAATGCTAGAAACGTAGGTTTGCTTTTCGTTAATGTATCTTCTAAGATAAGTCGTAGGGTCAGTATTGCTTCACGTGTTGCAAAATTTCTGCGGAATCCAAACTGATCTTCGCCGAGGTCGGCTTCTACCAGTTTTTCCATTCGTCTGTAAAGAATTCGCGTTAGTATTTTGCAGCTGTGACTTATTAAACAGATAGTTCGGTAATTTTCACATCTGTCAACATCTGCTTTCTTTGGGATTGGAATTATTGTATTCTTCTTGAAGTCTGAGGGAATTTCGCCTGTCTCATACATCTTGCTCACCAGATGGTAGAGTTTTGTTAGGCCTGGCTCTCCCAAGGCCGTCAGCTAAGCTTGATGCCCTCGGGAAAAATTACGGCTGTAGTTTCCCCTTGTCTTCAGCCGTTCGCAGTACCAGCACAGCAAGGCCGTTTTGGCTAGTGTTACTAGGCCAGATCAGTCAATCATCCAGACTGTTGCCCCTGCAACTACTGAAAAGGCTGCTGCCCCTCTTCAGGAACCACATGTTTGTCTGGCCTCTCAACAGATACCCCTCCGTTCTGGTTGCACCTACGGTACGGCTATCTGCCCACCAACGGCAAAGTCCATGGTTCATTTGGGGGGGGGGGGGGCTTTATACTTCCAATATTCCAGCATTTGTCAAGAAATCCACAATTTATCACCATCTAAATGGGAATAGTCGAGACTGTCAGGAAAAAATGAGAAAAATTGTGACTTACAGAATCGTATGATCATCACGCACGGATCCTGATCGATTAAGCGTCAAGATTCCGAGAAATGCAGCATATTTTCCTGTTTTGCGTGTCAGACGGGAACTTTTCTCTTAGTTGGAATGAAGTGTTCTCTCTTAATAGCGTATCCCGGTCGCAGAGCTACTCTCAACAAGGAAGGAGCGCGTCCAGTACGTGGGCAGCGCAGATACGGCGTGTCGCGCGTGTTTACATCCCGCCGGCGCAGCACGGGGGCGGAGATAGGGCTGCCCGGCATCCTGCGTGTCCGCACATCCCAGCGATACGCCGTCCTGGCGCCAGGGGACAGCCGCGCTGGGGGCGGCCAGCTGCTGCGTTGTCGACGTCAGTGCCAACACAGGGATCGGTCGGTTTCACCACTGGTCGCACTAGGTTTCAACTGGGCCTCAGCTGTTGCGAGACGAAGAACTGACAATGTTGAGTGTTTATGGAAATAGTTCAAGGCAATCGTAATATGGTACGTGCCGAGTGAAACTGTGAGGGACGGGAAAAACCCACCGTGGTTAAACAACAAAGTTAGGAAACTACCGCGAAAGCAAAGAGAGCTTTACTGCAAGTTTAAACGAGCCAAAACCTCTCAGACAAACAGAAGCTGAACAGTGTCAAAGTTAGCGTAAGGAGGGCTATGCGTGAAGCGTTCAGTGAATTCGAAAGTAAAATTCTACGTACCGACTTGACAGAAAATCCTAGGAAGTTCTGGTCTTACGTTAAATCAGTAAGTGGTTCGAAACAGCATATCCAGACACTCCGCGATGATGATGGCATTGAAACAGAGGATGACACGCGTAAAGCTGAAATACTAAACACCTTTTTCCAAAGCTGTTTCGCAGAGGAAGACCGCACTGCAGTTCCTTCTCTAAATCCTCGCACAAACGAAAAAATGGCTGACATCGAAATAAGTGTCCAAGGAATACAAAAGCAACTGGAATCACTCAACAGAGGAAAGTCTACTGGACCTGACGGGATACCAATTCGACTCTACACAGAGTACGCGAAAGAACTTGCCCCCCTTCTAACAGCCGTGTACCGCAAGTCTCCAGAGGAACGGGAGGTTCCAAATGATTGGAAAAGAGCACAGGTAGTCCCAGTCTTCAAGAAGGGTCGCCGAGCAGATGCGCAAAACTATAGGCCTATATCTCTGACATCGATCTGTTGTAGAATTTTAGAACATGTTTTTTGCTCGCGTATCATGTCGTTTCTGGAAACCCAGAATCTACTCTGTACGAATCAACATGGATTCCGGAAACAGCGATCGTGTGAAACCCAACTCGCTTTATTTGTTCATGAGACCCAGAAAATATTAGATACAGGCTCCCAGGTAGATGCCATTTTCCTTGACTTCCGGAAGGCGTTCGATACAGTTCCGCACTGTCGCCTGATAAACAAAGTAAGAGCCTACGGAATATCAGACCAGCTGTGTGGCTGGATTGAAGAGTTTTTAGCAAACAGAACACAGCATGTTGTTATTAATGGAGAGACGTCTACAGACGTTAAAGTAACCTATGGCGTGCCTCAGGGCAGTGTTATGGGACCATTGCTTTTCACAATACATATAAATGACCTAGTAGATAGTGTCGGAAGTTCCATGCGGCTTTTCGCGGATGATTCTGTAGTATACAGAGAAGTTACAGCATTAGAAAATTGTAGCGAAATGCAGGAAGATCTGCAGCGGATAGGCACTTGGTGCAGGGAGTGGCAACTGACCCTTAACATAGACAAATGTAATGTATTGCGAATACATAGAAAGAAGGATCCTTTACTGTATGATTATATGATGGCAGAACAAACACTGGTAGCAGTTACTTCTGTAAAATATCTGGGAGTATGCGTACGGAACGATTTGAAGTGGAATGATCATATAAAATTAATTGTTGGTAAGGCGGGTACCAGGTTGAGATTCATTGGCAGTCCTTAGAAAATGTAGCCCATCAACAAAGGAGGTGGCTTACAAAAAACTCGTTCAACCTATATTTGACTATTGCTCATCAGTGTGGGATCCGTACCATATCGGGTTGACGGAGGAGATAGAGAAGATCCAAAGAAGAGCGGCGCGTTTCGTCACAGGGTTATTTGGTACGGAGATGTTTAGCAAACTCAAGTGGCAGACTCTGCAACAGAGGCGCTCTCCATCGCGGTGTAGCTTGCTGTCCAGGTTTCGAGAGGGTGCGTTTCTGGATGAGGTACCGAATATATTGCTCCCCCCAACTTGTACCTCCCGAGGAGATCACGATTGTAAAATTAGAGAGATTCTAGCGCGCACGGAGGCTTTCCGGCAGTCGTTCTTCCCGCGAAACATACGCGACTGGAACAGGGAAGGGAGGTAATGACAGTGGCACGTAAAGTGCCCTCCACCACACACCTTTGGGTGGCTTGCGGAGTATAAATGTAGATGTAGATGTAGACAACGTTCTTGGCTATAGGATCTTCTGGATGGACGCGGGTGCTGGAAACGATGTTTCAGTCGTAGCGATGTATCGCTGAGACGTCAGTGGACTCTCGCAATACGCGCGGATTACGGGCAGGTAGTCAAAGGGGATAACAGCGTGAGCGGCTATGGGAGTCGTGGCTACTGAGACGCATTCACCAGTACAGAAGGACCAGAAATCTTCCACGAATTGGAGGATTAAAACAATGACTTCCGAACCGTCATTATCCTTCTTAGATGCATTTCTATCAGCAGAAAGAGGACTGAATCATAATTCTCAGAGCAAGGGTAGTTTCTTTCTGTTCTTCACGTTTCTGCCATTTCTGTAAAGGTCGTGAAATTCATCTATACGTATTTACTTAACCTTGTTCTCATAGTTATAATTCTCGCCTCGTGGCAACTTCCATGATACTCAAGCATGACAGGAATCCCATGACACCCCTCACACTTCTTTCTTCTCCTTAATCCTACGAATTTTCCTTCCACTATTTTTTTAAGAAGTTATTACGTCTTGGGCGGAAGGACTAGAGCAAGGAAAAAAAAATAATACTCGTAATTGGCATCAAGCGTATCATGGGTTTCCAAATGTACGTGATCCTCAAAAATAGGTGCCGTGAAAAGACGATGTAGATAGTTACATAAAATTTTAAAAAATGTACTTTTTCATTTGTGAGCCTAGACAACTCCTTTGCACTTGAATCTTTCTCTGGAAACTATAACAGATAAGCGTAATTGCCTGTACATAAAACCTATGAGCTGCACTACAGTAATACTATCAGATACGATTCACATAAACTATCGGCAGTTATGTTGATGGCATGCACTGGTTATTAAAAACAAAGTTTGCCGAATTGACGTTGACTTGGTAAAACTTGTGTAGTTCTTACAAGTTGAGTATCCTAGACGCTGGCAGCTATACAACTCGAGTTTGTTCGGGGTCTCTTCCTTTTTCGGGTTCCTTGTTCTCATTTATACTTTACCCCTGACTCAATTTCTTCTATTAATCTCGATGTTTGTCATCACTTATACCGGATAAATTAGAGATGGGTCAAAACAACTCACACCCATCTTCATTGACGTGGAATCTCAGATAATTAGGGCTTTAAAATGTAAACATAAAGGTACCAGTTTCAGATAGTTATGGATATTTATTGTCTCTTACTGCGATTTTAACCTACTATCACTGTTTTATACACGTTTCTTCCGTTAGAGAGTGCAAAAATGTAACAGGACATAGAGAATGCTCCACTGAACAATTTGAGACAGGGAACCTGGGGTCGGAGAAGCCAGTTCAAGTAGATATGGATGTAAACTTGTCTACCACTTTGTCTAGCATCACTGTTTTCCAGCTTATTTACAACCAACATGTCTACAAGTTTACACGTTCTGTGCTATTTATTTACATGTACATTCTTTATTTCACGCAAGGAAACAAGGACGAGTCTGATTAGCAGTAAGTCATGAAACAGGTTTTGTTTACTTTACTTGTCCACAAGGTGGCTCTGTTGTATCGTATTTACAGTCCCATGTCAGAACGCGCTGTGAATCAACGACATACCCATTCATTATTCAATTCTCTTCAGAGACGTACAATACAGTACGATGGAGCAATACGGTACAGTATTTCCTCGTCCCTGGATTAGAAGTGGAGGTCCTTTTCAATGGCCCGCAAGGTCACCTGATCCGAATCCCCTTGATTGTTTCCTAAGGGGACATCTAAAGTGACTTGTGTATGGGACCCCAATGGATACAGAGATGGAATTAGTTGCCAGAATTGTACCTGCCTATGACGTGATTCGAAACACACCAGGCAGGGTGCGTCAGACTCTTGTTCGCTGCTGTCACGTTTGCCCTGAGTTTGATGGCCGTCATTTTCAGCACATTTTGTAGGACACTGTTCAAATGGTGTATTCATTGTGTCAGTTATGGTACTTGCAGTTAACTAATGTAAATAAAAAAGCATACAGTAATATGATTTCATTCCTATTACCCCCTTAGGCTGGCTTCTCCGACCTCAGATCCTCTACCTTAAATTTTTCAGTTGAGCATCCTCTATGTTCTGTTAAATTTCTGGACGCTCTTACGGAAACACCTGTATGCATAGGAATAAAAAACCATTACAATGTTTAGGAGCCTCAATTCCACGCTCGTTTTTAGCCACAGTCGTGGCAGACAGTAGTCTCTAGGCGAGGGATATGTGTGTGGTTGCTGTGCTGTCACCATGGGCGCTAACGACAGGAGAGACAAAGAGCGTGTGACCCAACAAGAAGAGGCGGAGGCGTAAGGCTGTTTAGCTGTTGCAGGCATCGTAGTGTGCACACAGAAGCGGCTTTGATGGGAGGCGGTTGTCGTCCAGCGAATCTGCAGTGTGTCTCGGAAAGAGATACCCGCCCAGCGCGGACGAAAAACTTGCTGTCAAAACAAGCTCTGCGTGGTGTCGTGGCGGATGAAGTGATGCCAACGACCTCAATTCAGAGCGTGACTTGCCTCCTACTGGAAAAGAGGGCTGGCGACGTGCCTGCAGACTACCAGACCTCCGTCTGATTGTTTCTCCAAATAATAGATCTTCGCTCTACTTGTTAATTGCGAACAAAGTGGTCTCGGTACCGAAACCGACGCCATAGGTGACAAGCAATCTCAAAATCTAGCTGCTCGATAAGCAAATGAGATGACAATGGCCCAAAGGTATTTGTAAACGCTAGCTGCCGTCACTGTGAGTGAGTTATGATTGTAAAATGAATCATCAGTTAGCGCGTATTATGTGCAAATGAAGACAACCTGTCTTCAGCCAATGCTTTCGACACTGAATCGTGGACTGTTCTCCTTTCTATGCAGGTGTCCTGTCCTCAGAGCAAAAACTTTCGAAAAATGAGGCATGTGTTTTAGTTCGAAGAAAGACAAACTCCGTCTAAGTAACCTTTTTTTTAATTGGATAATCAGTTTCAACCCTCTTCTAGGTCACCTTAATATACCCGGTGATCAAAAAGTCAGTAAAAATTTGAAAACTTTATAAACCACGGAATAATGTAGGTAGAGAGGTAAAAATTGACGCACATTCTGGGAATGACGTGGGATTTTATTAGAACAAAAAAAAAAGTATTGCTAGACGCGTGAAAGATCTCTTGCGCGCATCGTTTGGTGATGATCGTGTGCTCAGCCGCCACTTTCGTCATGCTTGGCCTCCCAGGTCCCCAGACCTCAGTCCGTGCGGTTATTGGTTTTTGGGTTACCTGAAGTCGCAAGTGTATCGTGATCGACCGACATCTCTAGCGATGCTGAAAGACAACATCCGACGCCAATGCCTCACCATAACTCCGGACATGCTTTACAGTGCTGTTCACAACGTTATTCCACGAATACAGCTACTGTTGAGGAATGATGGTGGACATATTGAGCATTTCCTGTAAAGAACATCCATCATCTTTGCTTTGTCCTACTTTGTTATGCTAATTATTGCTTTTCCGATCAGATGAAGCGCCATCTGCCGGACATTTTTTGAACTTTTGTATTTTTTGGTTCTAATAAAACCCCATGTCATTCCAAGCATGTGTGTCAATTTGTACCTATCTATCTACATTATCCCGTGATTTATTCAGTTTTCAAATTTATACTGACTTTTTGATCACCCGGTTCATTAATTACAGTTTTCTGCGAAGTGCAAGTCATCACTTTTAAATGCGCTTCTCAGTAATTTGTAATTAATACTTATTAAGATGATTTATAAAAGGTTTTAAATCGGTTGTCCAATAAAATAAAAAATTGACAAAGGCAATGTTTGTGTTTCTATACATTGGAAGTAATCACGGTGCCCTGAAGACGTTATGTCTTCAATTATGTGTTGATTCAAACATTTAATGTGGGTTCAGGTTGTAAATTAGTTCAAGAGTCATGTAAATTGCAACTGACAGTATTGTTGTGGTGCAGCAGTTAAGTTTTACCTACAGAGTGCAGTGCGTAGGCACTATGCTTATCTCTTACTATTCATTTTCGATTTTCTGCAGAAACTGAAACGTCAGACATAGTGACAGATGTCCTCAGAAGAAGATATGCCGAAAAAAATCCACGTCAGCCGATAATCCAACAAAACTCCTGTAGTTTTCGATTCAAATGTTTGTTTGTAGTAGTTTTAGATTTATGAAGAGCAGTTTTTTCTCGTCCCTTCTGTCCTATCCTATATCACCCTTTAACATACGTATAGGGCCGGCATTATACGCCCATCTCGTTCTTCTCCTCTCATTTTGGCCACTTACAGGACCTTCTATTACAGTCTATAATAGTTCCCTGTGCCGACGTGTATGATCTACCTCGCAGTCATATCGTTCCACAAGGCGATGTGGCACAATGGTTAAGGCGCTACACTCACGTATGGAAAGAGGTGGGTTTAAATCCTCGTCCGGCCACCTGAGCTAGGTTCTGTGTGGTTTGGCCTAAAACAATTACGTATAATTTCAAGATTGTTCCTCCGAACAGGAATGACAGATTTATTCTGGTTCCTCCCACACTCTGAATTTGTACTCCATGCCTGATGACCTCGACGCCGTCGGGAGGTTAAAACGTCATCTTCCTTCCTTGCTTCCTCGTCCAATCCCAGCCCTACGCTCAGTCTCTAATGATGTCGTCGTCGACGGCAAGCTAAACCCTAATGATCCTTTCGTTCTTTCAATCGAACTCCTTCGGGTCACCAAACAACCTTTTCGTTATAAAGTTTGTTTGTCAATATTGTCTTAATCTTCCGGCAGTAGTGTCACACTTGAAAAACAGCCATCGTTGTATTTCCTTCTGTTCCGGCAATAGTGTCACACTTGAAAAACAGCCATCGTTGTATTTCCTTCTGTTCCACTTCACTTGGACGCGTTTCACAGTGGTAGAGGAATACCCTTCAGACAAAAGTCTAAAAAAAATGTTTCAAATGGCTCTGAGCACTATGGGACTTAACTTCTGTCGTCATCAGTCCCCTAGAACTTAGAACTACTTAAACCTAACTAACCTAAAGACATCACACACGTCCATGGCCGAGGCAGGATTCGAACCTGCGACCGTAGCGCTCCCGCGGTTCCAGACTGAAGCGCCTAGAACCGCACGGCCACACCGGCCGGCAGACAAAAGTCTTAATAAGTTGTTTCCTCACTGCCGTATTGATTTTGTTTAAGGTGAAAAAGACTTTTTGTTGCTAGCTGTTGAGCAAAGGGGAGGAATTTCTAAACAGAATGCTGATTGTGGGCAGGATCTGGGCGTAGTACGTGAACTCTGAAACGAACAGTCCAAACAGCGGGGTACATATTCACTCTCCCGATAAACCCCAAAGGATTCAAAGAAAATGGTGGCTACGTCTTTTGGAATCGCAAATGAATTTCAGAAAGATTTCATGGAGGTAGCGCGTGAGAATCCTGTGACGTCACTGGGTTATTGTGAGAGACTTACGAAACGCCAAAGGTTAATCCAGAACAAACGGCGCGGGATGATTACCGAGGGGCTCGTTCTCCTTCACGACATTGTGCGACCCAATACCGAGAATCGAACGAAGAAGAAACGTACATTTTCGATGGAAGCTTTTCAGCATCTTCCCTATAGTCCGGACTTGACACCAAGCGATTTTCATCGCTTCCCCAAGACGAAGGCCTGGCTGGTTACTCTGCTCTCCACAACTGACGATGATCTGAAGGACCGCCAGCCGGCGTGGCCGAGCGGTTCTAGGCGCTACAGTCCGGAGCCGCGCGACCGCTACGGTCGCAGGTTCGAATAGTGCCTCGGGCATGAATGTGTGTGATGTCCTTAGGTTAGTTAGGTTTAAGTAGTTCTAAGTTCTAGGCGACTGATGACCATAGCAGTTAAGTCCCATAGTGCTCACAGCCATTTGAAAGCTGAAGGACGTTACCAAGAAGTGGTTGAAGTACAGGCGACACCATTCTTTGATGAAGGGATAAATAAGGTGGTGTCACGGTAGGACAAATTTTTGAATTTGGGTGGAGAAGTAATGTGAATATGTAAGTTCAGATTATAGGTAAAAGAATACCATTTTTTTTTTAAATAGCCAATCCGAGGTTAATTTATGAACAGCACTCGTATGAAGTGATCACCGGGAACCGGACATTAGACACATACATCATTGGCCGTTAAGGGGCTCCGGAAAGGCTCAAAATCATGAAAAGTTCAATTTTTACTTTTTTGCGTTTTCTGAATCTGCAGACTATTACCTTTTAATAGATATATAATTTATTCAATTCCGAAGACTACAACTATTTTTAAATTTTTTTTGAAATGTGTTCTACATGGGCGTGACCCACTGTGGCGCTGTTAAACTGCTGTCAAATGGTGTTATCATTAACGTCCGTGTTCATCAGGCACATTTGAGTGATGTGAGATAAAGTATGTGTTGTGGCTAACCTGTGATGGTTCAATATATATCGCTGGTGTGATTGTCGATTGTTTCATGTTTATTTACTCTGTCGTTATCTCGAAAATATTCGTAATTAATTCTGTTTCTTGAGTCTCTGTTTTGTTGAAGTATAATAATGAGTAAAAGTAAAGTTATTAGAAATCCTCTGAAGGCTTTTAGGAAAAGGAGAAATATTGGAAAGCCAAAGGTATGTGTTATTACTGTAAACAATAAAGACGATAACCAAGTGAGTGAACCTAACCTCTCAAGTACACCTGCCCATAGCAGTCAAAGTGGGAAAGAAAATACTTCACAGAAGAAGCTTGGTTCAATGAGTGAAAACTATGAATTTTTTATGGGCGAATCGGATGTGAATGAAATATTTGATATGTCGGTTCTCAAAGGAATTTTTTCAAACTGTGTAAGATGTATTCATTGTAGTGAAGTTGGTCTGGAACTCTCCATAATAAAGCACGTAGGACTTGCTAGTGAAATACAACTGAAATGTGATAAGTGTTCATACATGACCACCTTTTGGAACAGTGTTGCAGTAACTGCAACTGAAGAAAATGGTAGCAAAATCTACGAACACAACAACGAGCGATACTTGCTTTAGACAAGGAACGCCTTCGGGCTGCAGACAGGGCTGTAAAGAGTCTAGAAATACAAGCAAGAGTAAACAGGACGAAGAACAAGAGGAAGCTGGAGGAGGAGTTTGCAGAGGATGAAGATAATCCATCCTATGGACCTGGAATGCACTAAAAAGTTAATTCAATCTTTGTCGCTCGATTCCCAAAACTTTTATTTTCTCATACTAATTACATGTTTTCTAAGGATCTTCCAAACATATTTGTTTCAAACTTTCAGTAAATGTTACACAGTACCTTCTGCATAATTTAACACAGCCTTTTCCCAAAAAACTGTATATTTTTGAATATATAAATAAAAAATTGCAAAAAAATGTTGTGAATTTTCATTACAATTGAAAAAAAATCATCTTTAATAACTGAACTAAAATTTTGTAAAATCCCTGTGTTAAGTTGTAGCCCATATTCCAATAAATAATCTGTAAAAAGTTCAACTTCCTACCTCAAATACTTTGTGAGGAAAGATGTAATTTATAAGCGTTATTTTAACATTGCAAGTACAGGGCGTTCCGGAGCCCCTTAACGCTTATCACCAGAACGTGGAAACTGTCAACAACAGCCACTCAGGACATTCACACCACAGACCATGGAACCTGTCAGTGATTTGAAGCACGTGACAAGAGATCGCAGTGTGAGATAGACGGAAGGCCGAAGTCGTGGGACAGGATGAGGGTTTCGGACCAGTGAGCGGAAGCGAGCGGGGCGTGTGGCGTGTAAACAGAGCGGGCGACCGCGGTCTTCGCATACTGAGGAGGAGGCGGGGGCGGGGGCGGTCGGAAGCGACGGCGGTCACACGCGGTGCCGGATGCGGCACGCACGTGCGAATTACACGTGCGTAGCAAGTGTCCTTGTGCTTCCACTGCCGCAGCTGGACGCTGTTAAACAATCAAACGTACGCTTCGCTTCTCTCCCTTTAAATGCAGGTTACAGACTCATGCGTAGTCGACGTCTAGGTCAGAGGAGGCGGAGAAACAGCTTATCTCCATGAGAAGAGAGCAGAGCAATTGCTGTGTCCTTCTCAAAAGGAATGACAACTTTTTCTCGAAGGAATACAAACGTAACACTACTCGTCAAATATTTGGGTTGAGGACAGGCTGTGAGACGCTACAAAAACTCCGTCGGACTGTCCAGTATTACAGCGATAGATGTCGTCGTGCTAAATAAGTTTACTGTTTCCAGAATGAGCTTTCACTGCGTAGCGGATCGTGTGCCGATTTAGAGCTTACTGTCAAATTAAAACTGTGTGTCGGATTGGGAATCAAGCCCCGACCTTTCGCCTTTCGCGAGCGAATGCACTACCGAACGATCTATCCAGGTATGGATCACGAACTTTACTCAGAGAGCTACTGGCTGAAGTACACCGGTAGGGGCAGGTCGTGAGTCGCTCTTGAATGGGCCAGTCGGTAGAGCAATGTTCGAAGGTTCGAGTCACGGTCCGACTCATAATTTTAATCTGCCAGTGAATTTCATGTCTCCTGTACATAGCTCGTCCACAGATTGCTTGTGGCACATAAGATTTTTTACCATCGTTCATATATAAATTTTGACTTATCGACTGTAAAATCTGGATCAAGCATAAAATTACTTTCACTCTATAACGAGTGTACACGTGAGAGAAGAAAACTTCGTATATGACGATGAAATTCAAAATGCGCTAATGAATTGGTTAAGATAGCATGCGCATCACTTCCACTAGCGCTATTCGAAAAGTAAACGGAAACCACTGTGAAGGTCAAAAACGATTTATTTGCAACAGTTAGCTACACCTCCCAGCTACTCCTCTACACAGTCGCCGCTCTGACTTAAGACGTATGTCGTAGCGTTGTGCCAACTTTCCGATACTCTGGTGACAAAAAGCAGCCGTCTGCGCTTTCCGCCAATACCCTACGCTGGTCTACAGCTCGTTGTCTTCAAAGTCAGCGGTTCGTCTGAGCAGATATGTACCTCAGGGGCAGCCAGTTATCGGCTGTATTTTGGGTGATCAAACGCTTCCCATCGAAAACGTTGCAGAAGCATCTTCTTTGCCCCTGCAGGGTGTGGCCGAGAATTAGCATGAAGAAGGAACCGCACGACAGTTGTGTTATGTGGGCTGCGTGACATCAGGCGAAATCTCTAACCAGGACCTCATACCTGGCGGGAGGCGCTATTCCCTACGCATCTTTACGTACTCACTGTGCACTCAAAACTGTAGAGAGCGACGCGACACGATTGATGGGCATACTAGAGACAATGTCCAACACATCTGTGCAAAGCTTTACCAATTTTCACTGTGGTTTGCGTTTCGCGACCCATCGGAACTTTCCGAATAACCCTCGTATATGAATAGAAGATGACCCAACTACACAATGTATGACATCGATGGTGGTTACGTGGAAGATTAATTCAACGTGTGTACTCAGCTTGTTGTTTCGAATCCGGACTTTATCGAACTCAGCGACTGTGGTGTAAATAGACGATGGTTCAGGCTGAAACAAAAACCAATTGCGAGTTATGGGCCTACTATGTTTATTCTTTGATCAACCAGCTTTTAACCTATTGGAGGCTCTTAATTATGGCGGCATTTGAGAAACATTATTTTGTGGACCATATGCAGATCGCCGCCAAAAGTTAAAAGCAATACTATAGAACGATGGTTATATGATGTTATATGCTCTCCGACCAAAATCAAACTTCGACGGTATCTATTTTGCACCAGAGTTTCCTCTCGTACCTAAGTCAGCATCACTCCAATCAGCACGTGATTCTCAAAATATTTTTGTAAATACCATCGTCTGATGAGCCTGCAGGGGCTTCGTATACAGGTTGTAAACTATAGCTGTTTACAACATACCACAGTGGTGTAGGGGAAGTGGAGACGAACAATTTGATACAGGACGCTTGTGGTTTGTCAAACTGGGAAGCAACCTCAAAGTGGTCTACAAAAGCTGAGTGCTAGCCCGCCGAGGACGATTTTTAATATTCTCTTATGTCATCGACTTTTGTTAACATTAGTCTGTCAACGTCTCCTGTGAGGGTAACGAAAGGAGAAGATATTTGAACCAGATACGCATAAAATAATTATGTTTCCAATTCGATCTAAACTTTGCCCTGTCGTCTAATGGTAAGAACGCCAGAGAAACAAAACGATTTAATTGATAATTTTACGCTGTTAAAATTCACAGAATTGTTAGGCAAAATTTACAGAAGAGTAAATTCTTCAACTTGTAAGTGCACAACTAAGCCGGTTGCGTAAGGGGGCGAGATGATGTTACAAATCTGATGCGATGTGCTGCAGCTTAGGCGGCTTTATAGGCCAGTTTGAGGTCATCTCTCTGCTTGACAAACCACAAGTAGACTATCATAAGTAAGCGTAAACTACGGTCATTTTCCCAGTAGAATTGGTGAGTTAAGGTCCAACCCGCTTTACGTGTGAGTTAGGTGTGTTGCATACCTATCGGGCGTTACCTCATTTCGATTGCTTTGGGTATGAGATCAGTGTGTTATTATATTGTTACTAGATCAAGGGCTGTGAACAGTCTAGAAACTGAGGTATATAAAGGATCGCGTAACCCACAGAACATTTGTGTTCTACATAGTTATTAGCCTTCTGTTTGTCACTTAAACATAAACAGTATTTATAGCAAAATTGAAATTGTGTATATTTAATTCAGGTTTTATTGCAAAATTATTGTTTTGAAACGTGAAACAGATAGCTGATGTACCATAAACAAACAAGCAATATAAATTTATCATGTTTAGTTAGAAAAGCAATTTCCCCAAGGAAAATATGAAATGAAAAAAGGGCAAAACAAAAACATATCAAACATTCCGTCAGTACTTCGACGAGCTTATAAATAGCATGTTTCTGTTATCCATAAACAACCCTCGAAGTTATCAGTAATAACAGGGAGATTTTTCCTTCGATCATGATGAAGAGTGTTGTATTGAGTACAAAATTACAATCATAATTATATAGATTTTTTAATGCTTGTATATGTACACTGTCCTTGCTTCAGAAGTTACTGCTTCGGTTATAGAAAAGCACAGAAGTTACGCTATCAACCAATTTTTCTTACTTACGAACAGCAATTTGTATTTTTTGAGGATATAAAATACACGACGGAGTAACAGTGAACGATGTGCGGGTCCAACTATGTGCAAAAACAAACAAACAAAAAACAAAGAGAAGTCCTCGGCTCCCAGTTTCTCTTTCATACATTCATTTATGTTTTTTCCCTAGCGAAGGTACCAATACTGCCTGTAATCCTACCGTTTGCTGCGTCATTTATGTTGAGTATCAAAACTACCGAACTGTAGTTATGGTACAGCGCTACTCTATCCACAAGTGTCTTATACCAAATTGTTCGTTCCTCCTTGCTCTACACCACTGTGGGACGTTGTAAACGGTTAACCTTTCATCCCTGTATTGTTTCGCAGTAAATAAATATTTCGTCATTGGTAATTGTCTCCATCAGAAGCCCGCTGTAATGCATACTGTAAATAGCAAAATACAGTGCTCCAGTAGTACATATTCATTGCGCCCTTCAACTCCAGGTACCACATGTAACCCTAGTGCTCTTCCACGTTGGGGTCGAGACGCAGACCGTTGGCGGTGAGAGTCGCCAAATACGACTTGCAGGTATCTCGCGGATCCGGAAAGTGCAGTGCAGCAAGCATTCTCTGCGGGCAGGCAGGGACGCTGCGACTGCCGGCCGCTTAGTCACGCGTGTTTTGCTTCGCGCTGAGACCCGCCTGCTGAAGGACGTGTTCCACAGGCGCGGCGGGGCCTGAGCCTTACGGCGGCGCCACAAAGCGCTCGGTTTAGGTCCCTACTGACTCAGGGCGTCTTTCACCGGCGCTCCGGTAAACGCTGGCTGGGAATAGCCCTTGCCCGGTTTGCTAGGCGCCTTTTGTCGCAACAACAGTTTGCGTTATCTCGGCACAGAGCTGATCAAGTAGCGACAGGTCCGCCCCCCGCTACGTTTTGTGAACTTAAAATGGCAGATGTGTTCACTGAATTTTCATAGCTACAGCACTGTTTTGTAAATAGTGAATTGCAATGCACTCTCTTTGTAATCCCACATAATCGTTTTTGACTTTGTATGTGCACCACAATCTAAACTACATACATGATGCAAAACAGTTAATGGCGAGTGTGTTCTAATATTATTCACGAAACACTCAGGAGCAAGGTAGCACATAGTTTCACGCTGCTGTACTTGATCAGAAAGTTTATTCATCAAAATACCTTTTTTAATGTAGTTGCGTGAGCAGGACTAAAAAATGGTGTTCATCAATACTAACGCTAATCATGCGTACTTATCCTGTTAACTGACTCCTTCCAGGCCACTTTGATAAAAGAATCATTCAAATGATCTAGCAGAAAAGTAGCTAACTGATTAACTATGAATAACGTAACTTCACTTGTTTATACGTGCCTGACTGACAGTGCTGCCATAGTTTCTTTATTCATGGGATGCATTCTTGATTTGAGCAATAAGTTATTCACCCAGGTAGGTCAGTGATCGTCTCGCTCCACGTACTTTCAGTGCACATGAATGTTTATCCACTGCTGGGTAGATCGCTAAAAAATTTATTCACTTTGCCGTTCAGAAGTGATATATTGACGCGTTTCGGGTTCTACCCATCATCAGAAAGATCAAAATTTAGAACAAAGTCTTCATACAGAGTACGAAGTCATGTGTACCGTTAACTCCGTCGCAGAGCCAGTATCCAGGATATCAAGCGATAAGTGCCAACTGATTCTAAATAATGAAAAGTGTGGATTCATCCAAACACGATAAATCATACAAATCTAAAGGTTGTCAGTTCAACTAATTCAGTTACAAATAACTTGAATTAGAACGATCACATACGTAATGTTGTGAGCAAAGCAAACCAAAGACTGTGATTTATTGGTAGAATACTTAGAAAGTGCTGGAGATCTACTAAAAGGACTGCTTACACTACGCTTGTCCGCCGTCTTCTAGAGTACTGCTGTGCGGTGTGCGATCTGCAACAGATAGGATTGACGGAGGACATCCAAAAAGTGCAAACCATGGCATTTGGCACTGTCGCGAAATTGGGGAGTGATTGCCACGAATATAACACAAGAGCCGGAGTGGCAGTCATTAAAAGAAACGCGTTTCTCGTTTCGGCAGGTCCTTCTCAAGAAATTTCAATCAGGAACTTTCTCCTCAGTGTATAAAAACATTTCGTTGGCGCCCAACCACAAAGGAAGAAATGATCATTATAACAAATTAAGAGAAGTCAGAGCTCGCACGTCAACATTCAAGTGTTCGTTCTTCCCGCGCGCTGTTCCAGAATGGAACGGTAGAGAAATTGCTTGAAGGCGGTTCGATGAGCTGTCTGCCAGGCACTTACTTCAGAATTTCAGAGTAATCATGGAGATGTATAGCTGGTTAATCAGATTGAGTTTTAAAACTCTAGTAAACCAGCAAAATTGTTTCAAATTTGGCCTTATCTAGACGAGGGTTTGTTAAACATGCTCGTACACGTACAAACAAACTTTGACAGTTTAAAAACAATTTGAAGCAGGCATTGTTCGTATGTCAGAGTATTTCGGCAGTAGTGAGAATGGCACAAACGCAGACAAAGCATTTCTTGCACTGACTTTTACACAATGTTTAAAAAAGAAGAAGAAAAATGTCGCTAGTGCAGGGAATGGCTTAAAAACGAGGCAGATAAATTCGGTATTATTCTCAGAATCCAGTTTTGCATCAACTCTCTCCGAGTGGACAATGCAGTTCTTAAGAACTCGTTAAGGCTCTCGTAAAAGAGCAAACTTGTTTGTCAAATTCGCTGTTATCTAGCGACGCATGCGTCAAACAAGCCCGTACACGTATCAGCAAAGTTTTAACCTCACTCTGGAAGCAGACTCTTTTTTATGTGTGCTGTATTTTGACATTAGTAGGGAATGGCTACAAATGCAAATAATGCATTTCTAACACCTACTCAGCCACTGTGATTAAACAAGAAGAAAACAACATGCTGGTCTACGACATGGTTTAAAATGAAAGAGAAATGTATGCACGAAAACTGTTTACAGGAATTGTTTCACTCGGAACCTGATGATTACGTCAGATTTTTACGAACAGACAGTGAAACAGACAAACAACAAGTTATTAACACGTTATTGAAAACTTATTTATAGTTACGTCGCCGGCCGGTGTGGCCGAGCGGTTCTAGGCGCCTCAGCCCGGAACCGAGCAACCGCTACGGTGGCAGGTTCGAATCCTGCCTCGGGCATGGATGTGTGTGATTTCCTTAGGTTAGTTAGGTTTAAGTAGTTCTAAGTTCTAGGGGACTGATGACCTCAGATGTTAAGTCCCATAGTGCTCAGAGCCATTTGAACCATTTTTTTGTTATACATCTCACGGCTGGTATTCGTATTATTGCTGACATTAGTTTCATGGATATTATTTGCTTGTTAAACAAGGTTTGAAAACTAATGCATCTGAGGACATCTCTCAGAGAAGAAGTCTAATGTTAGGCACAGAAACTTACCTCAGACCTTGGGCTAATGCTCGTAAAATCAATGGTCCCGAGGCTTAAATGTCGGCGAAATCCTGGTAGACACGAATTATCATCTCGCGTCGCTAATCTCAAAATACGTTCTGGAATTTCAATAATTCAACTCAGAGCCATTTCAACCATTTACAGTTACGTCGTCCTGACAAATAGGCCTATGCGAAAATGTTTTCTCTTCTACTTGGTCTCCTACTGACGATTCATTCAAATACGAAAGGTGGGAACATACGGCCTACCTCGTCCATCGAAGAGCACGATAACTTCGATTATTTTTTTTTTTTTTTTTAGAAATGTTATTGCGCTTCCATTTATGTTGTGGGTAGAATATTGATTTTCTTGTGAACATCTTTCTGTGTAACGTATGGATGGAAAGTCGCGAAACCGCTATTATTTTGTCAATTGCAGTGCTCTTTTGTTTCTATCCTTGATCGTAGTTGCACATATTGTGGAGACGCGCAGTAGAGTGAGACAAATTGTAGTTAAACTACATTTCACTAAACACGTGCGGCGAAACATCGACAAAAACAACGTCCGGCATTTCGTCAAACTTGCCGTCACGTGATCTGTGCTTGGCAAACGCGTTTGACAGCATTTTACACTGTCATATGGTTGACAAACATAGCGAAGTTTGACAAATTGTTTGATCGCGTGCGGCGGGGGGGGGGGGGGGGGGGCAGTGTTGCTGCCAGCACGGCTTCGGGTTTTCCCAAAAACGTGGCCCGACTGCTGGGTCCGTAAGTAGCCAGATGCAGACGGGAACCAATGTTTCATTGCGACAGCAATCGTGACAGGCCGTCTTTACATTCGAGTAAACAGCTCCTTATCGACCTCAGTGATGCCGTTCGTCCCCTCGACACTGGTGTATGTTTTTCCACTGTGGCGCAGCCGGCGGCTATTCCTCCCCTGCCCTTCCCAGGTGGGCCACAGGTGGTGCGGCTGCAGCCGCGTCTCGCCGCCCTGTAAGGAGATCCCCCAGCTTCCGGCAGCCGCCAGCTGTAAACAGCGGAGCGCGTGCCCCGTGCTGCGTGCGCACCGCAGTCAGGTGCGCCCAGCTGCCGCCGGCCGCTTATAGCGCAGCCACTCTGAGGCGCGGTCGCCTGGGGTTCTCTGCAGATCCTCCTTCCGGTTCCGGAAGGGCCACATGTGCGTCCTTAAGACGCTGGGCCACCGACACGTGCGTTGCTGGGCCGACCCGTGGACCATTGCGCAGCCGTTTCTTCGAATTTTCAAGTGTTTTTATACGGCGTGGGACGCTCCTCTTCTTCCCATCGCGTTCGTTGGTTGGTTGATTTGGGGGAGGGGACCAAACAGCGAGGTCATGGGTCCCATCGGATTTGTGAAGGATGAGGAAGGGAGCCGGCCGTGCCCTTTCAAAGGAACCATCCGGGCATTTGCCTGAAGCAATTTGGGGAAATCACGGAAAACCTAAATCAGTTTGGCAGGACGCGGGTTTGTACCGTCGTCCCATAGTGTATGAGACCCTATCCAAAACAAAAAGACAACACTTTTCAAAAATGGGCCAGTGCTGAGAGGAGTCGCGCTATGAAGGTTCCGTAGAAAATTAAGCATACAGATGGTTCATTCATCCCGGGAGTCGAGAACCTCATAAATACACTACTGGCCATTAAAATTGCTACACCACGAAGATGACGTGCTACAGACGCGAAATTTAACCGACAGGAAGAGGATGCTGTGATATGCAAATGATTAGCTTTCCGGAGCATTCACACAAGGTTGGCGCCGGTAGCGACACTTACAACGTGCTGACATGAGGAAAACTCCCAACCGATTCATCATACACAAACAGCAGTTGACCGGCGTTTCCTGGTGAAACGTTGTTGTGATGCCTCATGTAAGGACCATCACGTTTCCGACTTTGATAACAGTCGGATTGCAGACTATCGCGATTGCGGTTTATCGTATCGCGGCATTGCTGCTCGCGTCGGTCGAGATCCAATGACCGTTAGCAGAATATAGAATCGGTGGGTAATACGGAACGCCGTGCTGAATCCCAACGGCCTCGTATGACTAGCAGTCGAGATGACAGGCATCTTATCCGCAAGGCTGTAACGGATCGTGCAGCCACGTCTCGATCCCTGAGTCAACAGATGGGGACGTTAGCAAGACAACAACCATCTGCACGAACAGTTCGACGACGCTTGCAGCAGCATGGACTATCAGCTCGGAGACTATGGCTGCGGTTACCCTTGACGCTGCATCACAGACAGGAGCGCCTGCGATGGTGTACTCGACGACGAACCTCGGTGCACGAATGGCAAAACGTCATTTTTTCGGATGAATCCAGGTTCTGTTTACAGCATCATGACGGTCGCATCTGTGTTTGGCGACATCGCGGTGAACGCACATTGGAAGCGTGTATTCGTCATTGCCATACTGGCGTATCACCCGGCGTGATGGTGTGCGGTGCCATTGGTTACACGTCTCGGTCACCTCTTGTTCGCATTAACGGCACTTCGAACAGTGGACTTTACATTTCATATGTGTTACGACCCGTGGCTCTACTCTTCATTCGATCCCTGCGAAAACCTACATTTCAGCAGGATAATGCACGACAGCATGTTGCAGGTACTGTACTGGCCTTTCTGGATACAGAAAATATTCGACTGCTGCCCTGTCCAGCACATTCTCCAGATGTCTCGCCAATTGAAAATGTCTGGTCAATGGTGGCCGAGCAACTGGCTCATGGCAATACGCCATTGATGAACTGTGGTATCGTGTTGAAGCTGCATGGACAGCTGTACCTGTACACGCCATCCAATCTCTGTTTGACTGAATGCTCAGGCGTATCAAGGCCGTTATTATGGCCAGAGGTGGTTGTTCTGGGTACTGATTTCTCAGGATCTCTGCACCCAAATTGCGTGAAAATGTAATCACATGTCAGTTCTATTATAGTATATTTGTCCAATGAATACCCGTTTATCATCTGCATTTCTTCTTGGTGTAGCAATGGCCAGTAGTGTATAATAAAAACTAAATTAACTACTGTGTGTTCACTTTGTGTCTCATCCTGTCTAGTTTGTTTATGTTCATGTTGCCAATCTAAAGTACTGTATGCTGAAAACTAACCATTCATTTCCGTTCGGTTTATCTCTCTCTCTCTCTCTCTCTCTCTCTCTCTCTCTCTCTCTCTCTCTGTGTGTGTGTGTGTGTGTGTGTGTGTGTGTGTGTGTTTTGGGTATTGGGTGTTGGGTATTGAGTATTGGGTGTATGTGTGGGTGTTGGGTTTGTGTGGTGGTTGTTGGGTGTTCGTGTGGGTGTGTCGGAGGTTATTGAGGAATGAATGTAATAGCTGTCAGAGAGTGGTTATATTTGTTTGTGTTTGGGTTACAGAATACTTTAAAAGACAAACGTCTCTACCGATGTGACAGGCAATCGGTCTCGGGACAGACTCCAGCAAGGCGTGAGGTTCCTACAGACACAAGAACGCAATTCCAGCGAGACGGGTGTATCGTAAACACTCGCGTGCTCGTAGGATGGGAGTCTTCGACTCGGCTGTCAGCGCGCTGTCCGTTACTTTGTCAGTGTCACACACGGCCAGGGAGACGGCGGCCGTGCGGCTCACACACAATGGACAATAAAGGGGCGCCGCTATGGCCGCACGGCATTCTGTGCCGGGGTGCAGCCTCACGGCCCGTAATTTACTCAGAATGCAGATGGCGGCGCCCCTACGTGAGAACACTTTCTCTGGCACGTTGCCACGTCTTCCTGGCGAGCCCCAAACATACCGCGTCACCCCACGGCCTGTCACTGTCATTACGTTCTGACAAATCGCCGTACACACGGGCTCCTACAATTCGCAGACTCCAGTGTGGCGCTGGTATTCCTAGACTTTGGAAAATCCTCTGATGAAGTCTCTTATTACGTTATGGTGCCAAAGGTACGATCACTTGAGCTACTTTCTCATATGTGACTTGGATCAAAGTGATCGCGGAAGATAGAAGCCAATGCATCGTTTTCGGCGGTGATATTTCCTTATAAGGCGGAGATAGGGTGAAGTATCCCACAAGGCAGAAAAGTATTGTGAACTACAGAAAAGAAGCTATAGTTCCGTAAGTATTGGTTTGCACGAAAAAAAAATGCAACTTTTGGGACTCTTTCAGAATTATCTGTTTATCGTTTTCATTTCTAGACACATCGGTAAGTCGATAACTGTTGGTACCTGATAGACAAATTGTGTTCTACCGAATCTGCATAGCTTCTTTAATTTGAGTCATAATAATTCCAAGTCTCTGTAGTCATTTCTTACTACAGCTGTTTATATGAATGACATTAATATGTGTGGACAAAAAATCGAAGGTCGAGGTCGCTAAAACACCTTTGTGTATTACTAGTTTCAGCTCATTGACGAGCCATCTTCAGATCGAAATCACAGTAAATTTGCATAAAAGGGGGTGAACAATTGCATAATACATTTTATATTTAAACTTCCGTTCTATGATGTATACCAATAAAAATTATTACCTGCTTCCGGTTATGTCAGCCACTAGACATTACAGATCATCAGAATCTGTTGAGCTGACTCGCTCTTACTGTCAGGGTAGACACAGAACTAAGTCGTCATGGTTACATTAAAAGAAAAGCGGTTCATCTCAACAGATCACGATGACGTGCAATGCCTAGCGACTTGGGCACACGGAATTAAGTAATTATTTTATTCGCATGTTTCATAAAATGGAAGTTTAAATATAAAATGTAGTTTGCTATTGTTCTCCTCTTTTATGCAGTTTTCTGTATTTTAGATCTGTAGATGCTGCGTCAATGAGCTGAAATCAGTAACCAATAACGGAGTCTTAACAATCTTGACTTAGGATTTTTATTCACACATTTTAACAGGACAGATCCTCTATCTTCCGATTTGTCAGTGTCACATAACAACGTAATGGCGGTAATTTCTATTATAGTCTATAATAATTGCTTGCGGAATGTAGTTACGCATAGTGTAAGAACGTTTCTGTAGTTCACGATTTCCCACGTGAAAAGAAAATAATGGTTGTTGATGAAAGACAAATTTATAAGTGTCTAATGCTAAAAGCTTCGCATAAAAATTCAGATGCCAAGAGGAACCAATTTTCTTGCCTTTCGCATCCTTCCCAATCTGAGTTTGTAATCCGTCTCTGATGACAACGATGTCGGAACATTATATAAATGTTTTTTTCCGTCCTTTCATCCTTCCTACTGTGATATTTTACAGTAGCGTTCAGATTGAACTGCGCTTTGTGAGACCAGGTGATTTCAACTGCAAACTCCTCATACTCTGAACTGACACCTTCTTACCACTGCCAGCATTCATGCCTCCGATCCGGCTTGTCTTTCTTCAACGTGCGAAGTAGTCGTGCTATGAACATTTTCCACTCTGCAGCATTCCGAATTCGTAGCACGCCGAATCGACTTGCCGCACATTCTGAGTCACAGATTTTTATGACGATTTCATTAAGCGTTGCGACATCGCAGACTGGCAGGTGTATTCGTTACCGTTCTTGGACACCCAAAACTTCGCCTCAGATTGTGAATATTGGGAATTGTTTCAGAGCGTGACAGCTCAACGCAAAATTTCTTCTCACATTGTCGTTGTACCTGCTTTACGTTTGGGTACTTCCGTTATCACTTCAGTATAATCTTGCGGCTGCCTTCACGCATATAGCCTTCGCCATCTGATCGTCGTCCGTATGACAGCAGTGCCTTTGTCTTCAGTTTCCAGTGAAGGTATTGCAAAACTGTGTCACATATGACACCATTCTACAAAGTCTAGTTTGGCGTGTTCAGAAATTTGAATATAAGAACAATAAATTAGTAATTAAACAGTTACCGGTACTTCGTGTCCTTTCCTGTCTGAGACATACATTTTGTGGTCATGGAAGACAATACCAGTATGTACATTATATATGCCTACATTTTTTAAAAATAAGGTAGATGAGATTTTCGTCTCTGAAGTCTTCAATTTCTGGCTCTACCAGTTCACAAATGCGGCCGCACAGCTCTAAAGAACTTCATAAGGAAGGAAGCGCTCCACAATACAGGGACAGGGAGGGTCCTTTTCATCTCGCCGACGAGCCGGAATGCTGCGGACTCGGCTGCAGGGCACGTGGTGTCCGCCCCCTCCAATGTGGACTGAACCAATTAACGGCCCGTAGCCGAGGGGTCTCGTCTCCTTTAAGACGCCGAAGGTGGCGCCACCGAGGCAGCAGATGGCATGTCGTGAATGAGGATGCACAACATACGAGATGGTAATGCCGAAGACGACTTAACCTGAGTTCACAGCAAGTCATCAATACACACTCCCTGAAAAAACTGAGGCACAAGCGAATGGTACGGAGAAAGGAAATGAAACTTGACGGGTTGAAAGGGTATGTGATGTCATTTCAGCGATTACAAAACCTATCGAGTCAAATTTATATATAATTTGGCAGCATCAGCCCACTTCTCTGAGGCGAGTTGCCACGGTTCGCATGGCTTCCCCCGTAGGACGTTCGAGTCCACCCTCGGGCATGGGTGTGTGTATCTTGTCCTTAGGGAAAGTTAGTTTAAGTTAGATTAAAGGGGGTAGGACGTGAAACGGGCCGACTTGGAGCAGGAGAGGCACCACAGGACATTTTAATTTACACTGTCTATACTTTTACAAATAAAACTTTGTCAGCATGACGAGGAAGGATTCAGGATTCACACTCGTAGCAGCGGAAGTTCAAAAACATAACAAAATAATTTTTTTGCATGTGAAATTTCATCATTTTTTTTTCACTTGGTATTGGCTGCATTTGCTGCTGTAGCTACACTTTTCTTCATAAGTAAGAGAGATTCTTCGATGAATTTTGCACAGCACACAAACCATACCTACAGGTGTATGAAACTCTAGAATTTCCCAAACCTGTTAAAAACTGTGGTAAAAATTGAGATAATTAACTATAAAACTCGAGTTTTCTCTAGACACAAAGTTTAAAACGTAACAGCCCATTGATTTTTCCATGGATTAAATAAATTCTAGAGTTTCATACACCTGTAAGTATGGTTTGTAAGCTGTGCAAAATTCATCGAATAATCTCTCTTACTTATGAAGAAAAGTGTACCTATAGCAACAAATGCAGTCAACAGTAAGTGAAAAAAAAATCATGAAATTTCACATTTTAAAAATATTATTTTTTCGCGTTTTTGAACTTCCACTGCTATGACTATGAGTGTGAATCCTGAATCCTTCCTGGTCATGCTGACAAAGTTTTATGAATTTATTTGTAAAAGTATAGACAGTGCAAATTAAAATGTCCTGTGGTGCCTCTCCTTTTCGAAGTCGGCCCGTTTGACGTCCTACCCCCCTTAAGTAGTGTGTAAGGCTAGGGGCTGATGACCTCAGCAGTTTGGTTCCATAGGAACTTACCAAAAATTACAAAATTACCCACTTATCTGTATGACGTTGCACTCCTTTGACTCGGCCGGTAAGTGTGTCATAAAGCCGTTGCCTCCTCTCCCGAGGCAAAGTGGTCCACAACCGATCCGTGACCTCCTGGATATAGCAGATGGTAAGGAGTTGACGTCTGAGAGCTGCTCCCACACACATCTATCGCGGACAGATCTGGGGATCTCACTAGTTACTAGATTGTCTCAAAATGACACAGTTCACAGAGCCATGTGTGGACGGGGCATTGTCCTGTTGGAAAATGGCTCCATGACACTGTCACATGTGGATGGGGCTTTGTCCTGTTGGAAAATGGCACCACGACACTGTCACATAAGAGGAAACACACGAGGACGCAGGATATCCGTGGCTTACTGCTGCGCCCTCAGTTTCCTCACTCACTACCAGCCGTGATCTGACGTCATAGCCGATGGCTCCCTACACCACGACACCAGGATTAACATGGCTATGCCTCTCAAAAACATTGGAAGAATCTGACCTCGCCGGAGGTTGCCGCCATTATGCCGACGGTGGTCATCCGGAGTAGTGCAGAACTGCGAGTCATCGCTGAACACAATGCGATGCTATTCAACAGCAATCCATGCTTCCCGGTCAGGGTACCATTCTAAACTCACCCGTTTCTGCTGTGGTGTTAATGGCAACCTACACACACATGGGATAAAACATCCCTTGCCCGGTTCCTGTTAGTCTCCGACCAATGCTGCAGGATTACACAGAATGTTCCAGGGTTCAAAAAATGGTTCAAATGGCTCTGAGCACTATGGGACTCAACATCTGTGGTCATCAGTCCCCTAGAACTTAGAACTACTTAAACCTAACTAACCTAAGGACATCACACACATGCATGCCCGAGGCAGGATTCGAACCTACGACCGTAGCGCTCTCGCAGCTCCAGACTGAAGCGCCTAGAACCGCACGGCCACACCGGCCGGCAATGTTTCAGGGAGTCCACTGTTTGTTCTTGTATGGCAGGCGTAGGGTACCAGGCTGGATAGACATCAAAGACTTACACAACACCTCGTGCCATGTTCCCATTTTCACTCACATAGAATTTTAGCACAATGTAGAAGGTGGAGGATGATTCTAAACCACTCTAAAAAACTTGAGTTTCGTTTCATTCATTCGAAAAGTGGAATGAGGTCTACTTCAGTGTGTTAAACACTGATACATCACTCGACGTCCTGTATCAGTCACTGCCTCTTTAAAAAGTGACACGTTTCAATTATCGGGCAGTTAACCAAGTCGGCGAAATGGACTTACCCACCGGGAACCGGAAAATTCGCTAATTTCTCTTTCATGCACGCTGTGCTGTGTAGCTTACACGAATTTCAGGAACGTCATGACGACCAAAATACTTCCGTAGCCCGCGTAACGGTATGAATTTAGACTTGACGTCTATTGTTCTGGACCGGTATAGGGCCCCTTCAGCGTCTCACGCGTTCAAAACGACGTTTTAATACACATAATGGTCACTGGAATATTTTAGATTATACAGTCAACACGTTAAAAGCCTCATGCCAAACAGAAAGAAATACTTAGAGACATGAAAGTTTAAATATGCTGATTATGAAGCCGAAAAAGTTTCACTAGGCACTGTATGTATTAAAAGACAAATTTAAATCGCATCACTGAAGGTGGACCGTGAGTCATATACCGGTTCGATATATTAATTTTTAATTTTGAAATAAATTCTACTGTACAACCGGTGTCGATATTTTGATAACCATTAAGTTTCTCAAATAATGTTTCACACACCTGTGCTGTGCAATTTGGTGTAATGGGCGACAGGTGACCCGTAATGCATTCACTCGTAGGATCACTAATGGGTGATTTAGTTAGAAACAACAAGCGTGTACAAGTAAAATCAGCATGAACAATTATTTTGTTCATATTACATGAGGATCTAACAAAACGATGAACACTGCAAGAAAGACACTATCGTACGACTGAAGCTTTACAGAATTTATGGTACCAATTTTTCTCCTACAAAGCTATAAAAATAATACAGACGACTACAAAATGTTCAGCTAGAGACCATTAATACTATGAGGGGTCGTGCGCCGTCCGCTGTGGTCGAGCGGTTCTAGGCGCTTCAGTCCGGAACCATGCGGCTGCTACGGTCGCAGGTTCGACTCCTGCCTCGTGGCATGGATGTGTGTGATGTCCTTAGCTTAGTTAGGTTTAAGTAGTTCTAAGTTCTAGGGGACTGATGACCTCAGATGTTAAGTCCCACAGTGCTCAGAGCCATTTGAACCATTTGAGCCTCTCGTATTGACACAGGCATTGCCGCGAAACAGCGGCCAACTATGTCTATTCGTGTGGCCGGCTTGGATCAGGCAACACTGCCGGGCTATGTTGTCAGCGACATTCAGACTATATGGCCTGTGAGAACGTATCTTTAGACAGGAGACGTGGAGGACGGCTAGGGGCGCTGAAGCCGCAGTGAGAGGTGCCGACAATACGCCTGCAGCTCTTTCGCCACACCACGCCGCGGCTGCGGCAATCTCTGTCGGCCCATTTCTCGCGGCGCTTCCGCCTGCCGCCTGCCCCGGAACAAAGGCAATTACCGGTCGGCCACAATTAGCAGCGGTCGCCAGGTCGGCCATGGCGGATTTCGCTCTCACCGCGGGCGCTGCGTTAGAGCAGGGAGGAAAAACAAACCCACCGGACGAACTCCAGGCGGGTGTCACTTTAGCGTGGAGAGTTTCTGCCTCGAGCAGTACTCCGAGAGGTGCTGAAGCTTTCAATACGTGAGACTAGAGGCGTATATTCGAGAATAAATGTAAAACTGGATTCTACCGGGTAGATTAATATTAAGGGGACCGGCGTTAGCGAACTACATGGAAGACCGCTACCGTTCAATTTGACCGGCGAAGTTCTTTTTTTTTTTTTTTTTTTTCAAAAAAATGGCTCTGAGCACTATGGGGCTTAACTTCTGACGTCATCAGTCATCAGTCCCCTAGAACTTAGAACTACTTAAACCTAACTAACCTAAGGACATCACACACATCCATGCGCGAGGCAGGATTCGAGCCTGCGACCGTAGCGGTCGCGCGGTTCCACACTGTAGCGCCTAGAACCGCTCGGTCACTCTGGGCGGTTTTTTTTCCGGTTTAACTTGTTGAATTAACTCAGTATGATAGCTATAAATGTCGCCAGCGTATTCCTCTGGCTCTACTGACGTGTTATGCTTAAATTTTTCTACAGAAACTATAATTAACGAAATAAAAAAGAATCACAGTAAAGAATACATCGTAAATACAATATTCACAGAAACTAAACTGTATTACTGAACTTACAAAACCAAATAAACACATAATTATGAAATACCATTTGTTATCTCTATGACTTGTTCTCAAACAGAGGCCCAAACAGGCCGTAAACACATATTTATTAGCAAATAAAAAGAAAAATTGTCATAGACTGCCGTTGTAATTACGAGAAAATAACAATTCCATAAAATTTGAAACTAATAATCTGGACGAGATGTCTCGTTTGTACACCGTCCTGTATGAATGCCGCAAATGGCCTACGCACTTTTTCTTTTTTTTTTACCGTACTAGACCTTGCCGAAATCGGCGCACGGATACTTTATAAGAGAGGCAACAGGAGACAAAGTTACCTGTTTCCAGTCAAAGCCACCATCTTCATCAAAATACTTTGCACACCCGTGTGTGTGTGTGTGTGTGTGTGTGTGTGTGTGTGTGTGTGTGTGTGTTGAACCGGGGATCTAGAAACGACGGAGAGGCTTCGTCCCCGCCGCAGCCCTCAGTGGTTCACAACAGGCTACAGCAGTCCACCCACCCCACCGCCGCCCCACACCGAACCCAGGGTTAATTGCACACCCATACTAAACACTTCCTACATATGGGCCACAAATGAATTTCTTGCACTGCACACGCAGATTTTTAGTTTTGTTTGAACTTCTGCATCCTCATATCTGGCCAGTCTTCCGCACTGCTACCTTACGTATTTCAGTAATAGTGAATGCATGAGCAGGCTGTTTCCTTGATTATACATACAAAGAGAAGAGTTCTTCCGCTAGTCTGGAAACATTCGCCAGGTAACTTTGTCTCCTGTTGCCTTTCTTATAAAGCATCCATGCGCCGATTTCGGCAAGGTCTAGTACGGTAAAAAAAAAAGAAAAAGAAAAAAAGTGCATGGGCCATTTTCGGCAGTCATACTGGACAATGTACAGACGAGACATCTGGTCCAGGATACAAGTCCCAAACTTTCTGGAATTGTAAAAGCTCATCAGAATGAAAAAACCGATGCACCGTAATAATCAAGGGCACTAAATTTCCGCACAGCACAGCAAAACACTGACAGAGCACAGCAACTAAATTATGTCCGCTGTTGCACTAAGTAAAGTAAAATCTAAAGAAAAAGAGGGAACGAGTCACGGCAATGACATAAAATAAGCTAAGCGGATGTAAAAATCCATTATTACGCCTGTTAGAGACATGAAACCTAAGAAATATCACACTGGTCAAAATGACCGGCTGCCGTCCTTTAAGGTAAAAAAATGTTTATAATTCGTACAGCTTCTGTAACAGACGTTTGTCTTTTACAATAATTATAAACCATCGAAGTATATTAAATATCATGAAATACGAGCCTCATAAATTAAAACATACGGTATTTATTAACTATTAACCAACACTCACATGTCAGATTGAACTGTACGGTCTTTCTATTGTTAAGCAGCTTAATCTGAGGTTTATTTATTTTTTTATTATTTTTTATTCCGGCTTGTTGGTTAATCTCCTTCGCGAAATACATTTGTTGTGGTTTAAGTAACTGTGCGTATGCTATTGTGCCAGATGGGTATAGCTTCAATATTATGTTAATGATGTTCGCGACGCAAAGAAGGTAAAGAGTTAGTAAGCGACTCAGCTGGCCTATGCCACCTACCTGAAACTGAAGCACAGGATGCTACTACATAGAATTGTCGTTTCTACGTATGCTGAAATGTTTCAACACACAATAAAGTTCGAAACGGAGGGAACGGTTGCTATTCTACCAACTAAGGTAACATGGTTGGCCCGCATTTCGTGGTCGTGCGGTAGCGTTCTCGCTTCCCACGCCCGGGTTCCCGGGTTCGATTCCCGGCGGGGTCAGGGATTTTCTCTGCCTCATGATGGCTTGGTGTTGTGTGATGTCCTTAGGTTAGTTAGGTTTAAGTAGTTCTAAGTTCTAGGGGAGTGATGACCATAGATGTTAAGTCCCATAGTGCTCAGAGCCATTTGAACCATTTTTTTTTAACATGGTTGGGTAAAATCAACGCTATTCTGGAACTGACACTTCCTCAGGGCTGCGTTGTTCACATGCTATTCTGATACCAAAATATGAGCCCCTGAAGGCACTTTGATAGCCAAAACAGACAAGTTGGCTCATGGCTCTTTCGTGAGCTTTATCACGATCTTCCTAATCAGGAGAATGAGGCGTTGAAATGGTTCAAATGGCTTTGAGCACTATGGGACTTAACGTCTGAGGTCATCAGTCCCCTAGAACTTAGAACTACTTAAACCTAACACATCCATGCCCGAGGCAGGATTCGAACCTGCGACCGTAGCGGTCGCACGGTTTCGAGACTGTAGCGTCTACAACAGCTCGGCCACGCTGGCCGGCGCCAACGAGGCGTGGCAGGTGTATACCGATATGAATTTATAGCACGCGCGAACTGGCTGAAATAGTACACTGAATGTATCACTCGCATTATTACGCGGCACACAGGGTACACGCGCCATCGAGTAAATGCCTTGTACCACTTCTAGAACAAAATTAACTTCGCGTTGCGCTTCGTGCTCCAACGAGCGAGCCAGGCTTTCGTTACTCAACCTCGGGTCATCGCAACACTCCCTTCTAGCGGCAGCCGCCCCGATCACGCGTCATAGAATCAGGCGCGATGCTAACAGCAGACTATCCATACATACAACGATGTGCAGCGTTACAGAGTGAACCTCAGCTACGGTGCAGCCAAAGCTTAAGTCCCCTCACCACAAACAATTACTCATCAACAGTGTCACTCTATAAGCCAGTGCAAAGTGTTATCGGATTTGATCGGTAACTACACAACATGTGGATATATGGTCCGCCAGTTAATCCTAAACACCGTTTTTCCAAAAGTTCCCAAATATGTTTCAGTACCTCTGTCCCATCATCGGTGGGTTCGTGTTTTATTTAATGTGTAATGTGAACATTTTACTAAATGATGACAAAGTTACGGAAATATTCAGTTCAAACTACCATTTATTTCTGTTAGTTAATACCTTTACATTCGGTTAGCATCGTTTTGCAGGACCACTTACGTATTATTCAGTACGGTGCGCTTGTCGTGTGTTTGTGTCCTTCTACATCAAGATTCGAACCGCCCAATTGCAGCTCAACAGCAGCCACATTAGCGGGCAAATCTGTAAGCTGTCAGATAGTGGGCATCACATACCACACTAGGAAACGGTTGAATAGATTAATAAGCAAAAGAATAGAAGAGTAAGTGGAAAGTAGCTGGGCTGAACTTGGTGTGGATTTAGAAAATGACAATTGTGCACGAAAAGCGGTATCAAATCCCAAAATTAGAAATCCTAGGAATAACTTGGACAAACAGCGAATAGACAGATAGAGAGTAGGTAGCTACGTAGAGGTAGAAGTAGAGAGAGAGAGAGAGAGAGAGAGAGAGAGAGAGAGAGAGAGAGAGAGAGAGAAGCAACATACTGCTCACAGTTCCTCCCAGGTTCTTGTCGCGAAGAGAAGAGCATAATGGGAAGAATTTAATTCAATTTCTTGGGAGGTCTTAGGCAACCGCTCGTTAAAACAAACACACATTGCTGAATGTCGTATATTGCTGTATACTCCGTACTGATGATTCTCGTAATTTTCCAGCGTGGCACATTAATCACATTTCGAAACACAACTTTCTGCATTTTCTTCAAGCGAGGACGTATTTTACGTGGCGGCGCCACATCGCTTGGTAGCAATCGACTGGTTCAAAAAATGGTTCAAATGGCTCTGAGCAGTATGGGACTTGACTTCTGAGGTCATCAGTCCCCTAGAACTTAGAACTACTTAAACCTAACTAAGCTAACGACATCACACAGATCCATGCCCGAGGCAGGATTCGAACCTGCGACCGTAGCGGTCGCGCGGTTCCAGACTGAAGCGCCTAGAACCGCTCGGCCACCAGCGGCCGGCGCAATCGACTGGGTGAATGTCCTTACGCTTAACGACCACAGTCCCCTCTCAGGCTGTTTTGTGGTCATCTGTCCATCAGGAGCGAAGAGACGAATCCCACGGACGGACAGTGGACGTAGAAGGGCTCGTGGACCCCTGACGTCTCAGCTGTTGGCGCCGCCGCTTCAATTGCCTCTCAATGGCATAACGACCGTCCACGTCCGACCTGCACTGAAAAGGTCCTGTCCACTATACATGCGGCCCCAACGAGGACTCTGCTTACGTCAGCAGCGAATTAAAGAATTCATCGGGCACGTTCCTGCGCTGATGGCTTGTAATGGCGCTTCAGCGGGCGTGTGCGACGCCGAACATACGGGAAGGCCACTGCTGTGATTTCGCGACATTCGCCAGGAGCTACCGACGGAACTTCGGGTTCAAGAGACGCGCAGGAGACGGGCCTAAAATCATTTTTGTAGACAGATATACGGAGCTAAAAGTGGCGTGATCCACACAAACTTCAACTTCTCCGCTGATGTTCATAGTCATTAACTTCTGAAACCTTTTCCTTGTTGCAAACTGTGAGATCGAGTCCCAGCTAGGACGCCATATATTAGTGTTCCGGGAGCCACGATCCAATGTCTCAGATCCACTGCATTTCTTCTGGCAGTCTAACAATGGTACCAATACCCCAAAGGAAATCGTGTTATACATCTAGTCGGCCGGAGTGGCCGAGCGGTTCTAGGTGCTACAGTCTGGAGGCGCGCGACCGCCACGGTCGCAGGTTCGAATCCTGCCTCGGGCATGGATGTGTGTGATGTCCTTAGGTTAGTTAGGTTTCAGTAGTTCTAAGTTCTAGGGGGCTGATGACCTCAGCAGCTAAGTCCCATGGTGCTCAGAGCCATTTGAACCTTTTTTTTTTTTTGTTATACATCTCACGGCCGGTATTCGTATTATTGTTGACATTAGTTTCATGGATATTATTTGCTTGCTAAACAAGGTTTGAAAACTAATGCATCTGAGGACATCTCTCAGAGAAGAAGTCTAAATGTTAAGCACAGAAACGTACCTCAGACCTCGGGTTAACGCTCGTAAAACCAATGGCCCGAGGTTTAAATGTCGGTGTAATCCTGGGAGACACGAATTATCATCTCGCGTCGCTAATCTCAAAATACGTTCTGGAATTTCAGTAATTCGATTTCTTCCAAAATGGCAGAAGAAAAGAAGGGATGCTAATGGCATGCTATGGTAGTGGAAATCATTAGAGTCAAGCATTTTGATCATTTGAGAACCCTTTTCAGCCAAAATGACTGAAACCGTATAAAATCGACGTCCTAGTAGGTGTTGCGAGCACATCTATCTTCAACTAACCTGACATACAAAAGCAGGAAACGAGAAACAAAGAGAGAAATTCTCCTCCAGCTGATGACTACACCGTTAATTCCGTTTATGCAACCCGAAGTAAGGCAACAGTAGGAAAAACCGGTTGTTATTTGGGCGAAATGTACGAAAAGTAATTTTGGAGCAGTGGAATGAGGCAACCAGCAAAAATGGAGAACTTAAGATAGCGTATAGGGAATGGTTCAAATGGCTCTGAGCACTATGGGACTCAACTGCTGAGGTCATTAGTCCCCTAGAACTTAGAACTAGTTAAACCTAACTAACCTAAGGACATCACACACATCCATGCCCGAGGCAGGATTCGAACCTGCGACCGTAGCGGTCTCGCGGTTCCAGACTGCAGCGCCAGATCCGCGCGGCCACTTCGGCCGGCTGTATAGGGAATGTAGTGTCATCAAAACGGAAAGGAAGATTAGGATTTAGCGTCCCGTCGACAACGAGGCAGATCGGTGAAAGACCGGGAAAGAAAGACGCATATCTTCTAAAGAGACTGCTTACACCACGCTTCTCTGCCCTATTCTGCGGTTCAGTGTAGGTGGGACTGACGGATGACATCGAAAGGAAGACAGTGCCACAGACATGATACGTGATTTGAGTGACAATCATTAAAACAAAGGCGTTTTTCTTTGCGAATGGATCTTGTGAGGAAACTTCTACCGCCAGTTTTCTCCTGCGATTGCGAAAACATTCTGTAGCACCCACGTACCTAGTGAGAAATGATGCGGTAACCACTACACCACCCTGGCACAGTGACTTTGCACTACTGCGTAGACTACCGAAACACGCCTCCCTTCTCAATCCAAATTCTCATTCGCACCTCCGCCCACAAGTTATTACTCCTTAAATGTATATATTATAGATGTTTGGGACTTGAAAAGGTCTCCGGGACCATATAGTTTAATATGATTAAGGCAGCTGTGCTTGGATTTCAGGCAGCATCCTCCATTCCGTTCGATCCCGATGTGCTGCAGTTGTAGACCCTCTACAGTGGTGTTGGAATTTAGGGGAATAACAAGTAGGCCGAGGCGCGAATGACAATTTACACTCCTGGAAATGGAAAAAAGAACACATTGACACCAGTGTGTCAGACCCACCATACTTGCTCCGGACACTGCGAGAGGGCTGTACAAGCAATGATCACACGCACGGCACAGCGGACACACCAGGAACCGCGGTGTTGGCCGTCGAATGGCGCTAGCTGCGCATCATTTGTGCACCGCCGCCGTCAGTGTCAGCCAGTTTGCCGTGGCATACGGAGCTCCATCGCAGTCTTTAACACTGGTAGCATGCCGTGACAGCGTGGACGTGAACCGTATGTGCAGTTGACGGACTTTGAGCGAGGGCGTATAGTGGGCATGCGGGAGGCCGGGTGGACGTACATCCGAATTGCTCAACACGTGGGGCGTGAGGTCTCCACAGTACATCGATGTTGTCGCCAGTGGTCGGCGGAAGGTGCACGTGCCCGTCGACCTGGGACCAGACCGCAGCGACGCACGGATGCACGCCAAGACCGTAGGATCCTACGCAGTGCCGTAGGGTACCGCACCGCCACTTCCCAGCAAATTAGGAACACTGTTGCTCCTGGGGTATTGGCGAGGACCATTCGCAACCGTCTCCATGAAGCTGGGCTACGGTCCCGCACACCGTTAGGCCGCCTTCCGCTCACGCCCCAACATCGTGCAGCCCGCCTCCAGTGGTGTCGCGACAGGCGTGAATGGAGGGACGAATGGATACGTGTCGTCTTCAGCGATGAGAGTCGCTTCTGCCTTGGTGCCAATGACGGTCGTATGCGTGTTTGGCGCCGTGCAGGTGAGCGCCACAATCAGGACTGCATACGACCGAGGCACACAGGGCCAACACCCGGCATCATGGTGTGGGGAGCGATCTCCTACACTGGCCGTACACCACTGGTGATCGTCGAGGGGACACTGAATAGTGCACGGTACATCCAAACCGTCATCGAACCCATCGTTCTACCATTCCTAGACCGGCAGGGGAACTTGCTGTTCCAACAGGACAATGCACGTCCGCATGTATCCCGTGCCACCCAACGTGCTCTAGAAGGTGTAAGTCAACTACCTTAGTCAGCAAGATCTCCGGATCTGTCCCCCATTGAGCATGTTTGGGACTGGATGAAGCGTCGTCTCACGCGGTCTGCACGTCAAGCACGAACGCTGGTCCAACTGAGGCGCCAGGTGGAAATGGCATGGCCAGCCGTTACACAGGACTACATCCAGCATCTCTACGATCGTCTCCATGGGAGAATAGCAGCCTGAATTGCTGCGAAAGGTGGATATACACTGTACTAGTGCCGACATTGTGCATGCTCTGTTGCCTGTGTCTATGTGCCTGTGGTTCTGTCAGTGTGATCATGTGATGTATCTGACCCCAGGAATGTGTCAATAAAGTTTCCCCTTCCTGGGACAATGAATTCACGGTGTTCTTATTTCAATTTCCAGGAGTGTAGATTGAGGAGGTTAGAGGTTGCGAAGCAACTCAAATCGCTTGATACGGGCAAGTCTTCAGGTCCAGATTGTATACCGATTAGGTTCCTTTCAGATTACGCTGATACAATAGCTCCCTACTTAGCAATCATATACAAGCGCTCGCTCACCCATAGATCTGTACCTACAGATTGGAAAATTGCGCAGGTCGCACCAGTGTTTAAGAAGGGTAGTAGGAGTAATCCACCGAACTACAGACCTATATCATTGACGTCGGTTTGCAGTAGGGTTTTGGAGCATATACTGTATTCAAACATTATGAATCACCTCGAAGGGAACGATCTATTGATACGTAATCAGCATGGTTTCAGAAAACATCGTTCTTGTGCAACGCAGCTAGCTCTTTATTCGCACGAAGTAATGGCCGCTATCGTCAGGGGATCTCAAGTTGATTCCGTATTTCTAGATTTTCGGAAAGCTTTTGACACCGTTCCTCACAAGCGACTTCTAATCAAGCTGCGGGCCTATGGGGTATCGTCTCAGTTGTGCGACTGGATTCGTGATTTCCTGTCAGGAAGGTCGCAGTTCGTAGTAATAGACGGCAAATCATCGAGTAAAACTGAAGTGATATCAGGTGTTCCCCAGGGAAGCGTCCTGGGACCTCTGCTGTTCCTGATCTATACAAATGACCTGGGTGACAATCTGAGCAGTTCTCTTAGGTCGTTCTCAGATGATGCTGTAATTTACCGTCTAGTAAGGTCACCCGAAGACCAGTATCAGTTGCAAAGCGATTTAGAAAAGATTGCCGTATGGTGTGGCAGGTGGCAGTTGACGCTAAATAACGAAAAGTATGAGGTGATCCACATGAGTTCGAAAAGAGATCCGTTGGAATTCGATTACTCGACAAATAGTAAAATTCTGAAGGCTGTCAATTCAACTAAGTACCTGGGTGTTAAAATTAGGAACAACTTCAGTTGGAAAGACCACATAGATAATATTGTGGGGAAGGCGAGCCAAAGGTTGCGTTTCATTGGCAGGACACTTAGAAGATGTAACAAGTCCACTAAAGAGACAGCTTACATTATACTCGTTCATCCTCTGTGAGAATATTGCTGCGCGGTGTGGGATCCTTACCAGGTGGGATTGACGGAGGACATCGAAAGGGTGCAAAAAAGGGCAGCTCGTTTGTATTATCACGTAATAGGGGAGAGAGAGTGGCAGATATGATGCGCGAGTTGGGATAGAAGTCATTAAAGCAAAGACGTTTTTCGTCGCGGCGAGATCTATTTACGAAATTTCAGTCACCAACTTTCTCTTCCGAATGCGAAAATACTTTGTTGACCCCAACCTACATAGGTAGGAATGATCATCAAAATAAAATAAGAGAAATCAGAGCTCGAACAAAAAGGTTTAGGTATTCGTTTCTCCCGCGCGCTGTTCGGGAGTGGAATGGTAGAGAGATAGTATGATTGTGGATCGATGAACCCTCTGCCAAGCACTTGAATGTGAATTGCAGAGTAGTCATGTAGATGTAGCTGTAAAGGTAGGAGGGAGGCGTTAGGGCATCTGCCTAGTGAGTAGGAGACCCGGGGCCGAACCCCGGTCATGGTACAAATTTTCATTCGTCATTTCAGTCCGCATATACACATCGCCGAAGTGAAGTGTTACTGAGAGCAAGCACTATATGAGCATTCATTGAAAAGGTAACTCGCGTACTGTAAGCGTGGTTGTAGAGTAAATTTAGGTGTGTGCGAAGAGAAACGCTGGTCCTGGTGGGACTGCCACACAGAGGGGGAGGGCTGAGCCCTACAGGAGGTACCGGGACACACGGCGCAGGCCGCCTTCCGGTCCACGTGTGCGGGAGGACCGCACGTGCGGCTGTGGATGGCCGAGCGACACCCGAGCGCCCCCGTGGGCCGACGCCTCCTGCCTGCGCTTTGCATACAATGTCGGCAACGGTAGCGCGCCGCGCGGACCATCCTACCGCAAGCACGCCGTCACCGTTACGCCACTTGCCGTGAACAGTCCTCTGGTAACCGAGATACGAGCTTAACATATATCTGAAAAGGGAAGCACCGTCTTTCTGAGGTGACTTATTAACGCTGAGAAACCGGAGAACACATTCTAAAACTCTTCTCAAGACGGTATTAACATTACGTTGAGTAATTACTGTATGTGCGAGGGTTGACTGAAAAGTAATGCTTCCATGTTCGTAACTCTTCAACAGTTGGCAGCGTTGGTATGCGGCAGGTACTGGCTTGCTCCTTAGCCTCTTCTCTACAACCCCAGTTGGCGGCAATCCTTAGCATTGAACGGTTGTGTTGTTACAGTGTAAAGTATGGAACCCTACGCAGACGGTCGGTCAATGCGATGTAAGCAACGTGCAGTCATTGAATCCTTGACAGCAGAAGGTGTCACCCCAAAGGAGATTCATCATACAATTAAAGCAGTTTATGGTGACTGTATTCATGTGAGTACTGTGCGTCGTTGGGCGAGTAACTTCAAAGACGTTGAGGCGTGCGTGACAAACAAAGAGTTGGACTTCCTGTGACAGCAACCACCGAGTTTAACAAGCAAAATGTTGACAGATTAATTCAGGACGATCGTCGTATCATTAAGAGAGAAACTGCAAGCACAATCGGCATTTCACAGGAACGTGCGGGTAACATTTCCTACAGCATGACAATGCCAAACCACACACTTCACGTGCCACAACAGCAGAACTTCAGAGATTGAATCTCACCACCGTACGGCATCCTCCATACAGTCCAGACTTAGCACCGTCTGTCTTCCATCTGTTCCCGATAATGAAAGACGATCTGCGGGGACATCGCTATACTTCTGATGAAGACGTTGAGAGAACTGTGAGACTGTGGTTGCGGAAACAGAGTGTCGGCATCCTCTGTGACGGCTTCAGAAAACCTGTTCATCGTTGGCAGAAAGGTATCCAATTGGGTGGCAATTATGTGGAAAAGTGAATATTGCTACGGTCGCAAGTTTGAATCCTGCCTCGGGTATTCATGTGTGTGATGTCCTTAGGTTAGTTAGGTTTAAGTAGTTCTAAGTTCTAGGGGACTGATGACCTCAGATGTCAAGTCCCATAGTGCTCAGAGACATAATTACTTGTTCATTTTCTGACGACATATTCAGAAAACAAAGTTTTTGATGCAACAGCGAGAGAAGTCCTATATTTTTAAATTCAGTAAATATCGCAATCTTTCTTTGGTTATGTAATGTTGGTAGCCTAATAAAGGTCGGGAATATAAAAGACCAATTAATAAATTCTTCCAATTTCTGGACGGGTTTTTGTGTTTTACTCGAAAGTGTGTAAACATGACTTCTGTTTTGTTATTGCACCAATGCATTCCATTTCCTCAACAGATGTGCTGCGCTTTCCCAAACCCTTCCAACAATTGTAAGTCTTCCAGTTGCCTTTCCTACTCATTTTACGTGATCTTCCCTTTTCATATCTCTTTTTATTGTTACCCCTGAACACTTCTATCTTGTCCTTAGAGAAGTATTAATTTCTTGAAGTCGCTTTACACTTTATAACAGTCATTTTTTTCTGGATGTTTCAGTCACGGTTTGTTTATTTCTTTTTTAATATGTGTATTGGGAGAAGCATCTAAACGATCTGTATACGTAACAAATGTTGTAGAGTGGATTGGGTACACAAAATAGAATGTTTAAAGTAGCCTTCCTTTCTCCACAGCCTTCATTTTGGATGTAACATTGTTGCCGGCCGCGGTGGTCTAGCGGTTCTAGGCGCGCAGTCCGGAACCGCGCGACTGCTACGGTCGCAGGTTCGAATCCTGCCTCGGGCATGGCTGTGTGTGATGTCCTTAGGTTAGTTACGTTTAACTAGTTCTAAGTTCTAAGGGACTGATGACCTAAGATGTTAAGTCCCATAGCGCTCAGAGCCATTTGAACCATTCTTCTTGTAACATTGTTCTGAGGCTCTTTGGCGAGTTATAAGTACTTCGTTTCAACTATTGGTACTCAATTACCCCGTTCACTTCCCCGATTTCTTATCATCCTTAATTCCTGTGGAGGCTGTGAACGTAAGACCTGTACGGGCCAGTATCTTCTTAGATGCATCATTCGCTATTGTCTGTGCTTGATTAGCAGAGCGCGTGTTTCATTCTCAAATCGACGCAAGGGACCGCTACTAATCGAAATGGTGACAAATAAGAACAGCTCGATAACATACTTTCATTTATTGACTAACCCAGTAGTTTCAGTATGGTACGTGGTCATTTACTTTTGAAGTTAATATTTCTGTGAAACCTGGTTAGTATATCCCACACAGATCAGCGTAAAACCACCTAACTAACTGGCAGCCATTTGTGGAGCATATACAGATATTGCTAGTTATGCCGCAACATGAAGTTAGATTTCTTTTGTAGATTTATAGACAAAAGCGCTGGCCCATTTCTTGTCTTAGTCAGAGAAGAACGGTGCAGATACACACATCTTGAACAGGAAGTTGGGCAATAATGGCAACTTCGTTGACTTCCTTTTCTGCGATCAAAAGAAATGAATTTAAATGGGAAGTTGTGAAACATGGGTTTCTCTCCGGTTAAAACCGAGAGAGCAAAGGTCAGGAGAGAAAGCTCCAAACCGCTCAAAGATCCGGTGGGGAGCGCAAATGGGTCGATTAGAGCATTCGCAATAAGCTCTCTTTGGCTGAGTGACGTTTCCTTTCTGTATTCCGTTCTCTTTTTCTGCGTGTATCTCTTTCCTCCTCTTGGGTCGCATCGTTAAGAAAGAAAACATATAGCGAATGACTTACGTAAGTAAACAAGGCCTTTCCGGATCTAGAGACTAAAACTCAGTTACTTGTTGCTTGCTGTCAACACAAAAACTCTTCCGCCCATCTCTTACTTCCGGCGAATTGTTCAGGGAGAACAAACGAAAAGATTGTACCAAACAGCCTTGCCGCTTGTCATTTCTCGAGGTTTCTTCGAGGATATGACCTATCCAGAAACTACGCTAAGGAATCTAAATATTTATTTCACTTTGTCGATACCAACAAAAATTTTCTGGACCTTTCTGTTGGTTAAAAGCAACGACTGCAACAAGTAATCCCATATATTCCCAGTTCCGAACCACTTTTTCCATTCCCTGTTCAGAGGGATCTCACAGGAGAGATCTGAGATAACAAGGGGTCGAGATCTGAAACAGTACTTCCTGTTGTCGGATAGGGAATAAAATTAATATATAATGTATACAAGGCGGGTTTACGGTGTAAACAACACAAGACACTGCTTCGAGGCACACACACACACACACACACACACACACACACACACACACACACACACACACACACATGTGAATCATTTCTTTTCTCCCCCAGTCCGGTGATAAGAAGTGCTGTTTCTGATCTCGATTCCCTTCCACATTACGAACAGCAGGGAATGAGGAGTCAACCGTTAGTTTCATAAACTTACATTTCATTCCTTCGTACCAGATTGTTAGGAAAAGCACGGAGATTTCTGAAAGGATGATCGGACAGGAACTTAGCATAACTTCTTCTGGATACGAGTTGTAGAATTCACCAGTGCATTTCCACGATCAGCCATTGTGTGGTATGTCATCAAGAAAACTAAGCTTTACTGTAACACATGTACTGTATAGTGCCTTCAGCTTTGCACCGATTTTCGCGTGACCTTCAGCGTTAAGACGACGAACATCTCACTGATTTTAGAATTTAATTCCATAACTTTTTTTGCAACACGTTCTTGTTCTCATTCAGAGTCAGACAAGGAGAGTATTCTTCGTTTAACTGTGAATTGCCAGTAGCCGCGTGTCATGATGAAAGGGAGACTGCGTTGTTTTCTCCGCACGATTTGTGTAACGCGTCTTTTCATTGTTTTCGGGAACTGTTTATTTCACACATAAACACGCAAATAACTCCATACCTGGTTGCCTAAAAATAATACTTTGTTCGGAGTTTTGCTTGGTGCCATTTACAGCAAACCTTCAGAAACTGTGTGCACCTGTTTCCTTGATGCAACACTGTTCGTTCAGGACACTTGCCCCCTGTTAGCACTGGCGCATGAACTTCCTGGTGATTTAGTTTAGTAAATGAGACAAGGCGATATCGTTTTCAAAGCAGTGGCAATGTACCCGAAAATGTACAGGGATATTCACTGAAATCCTATGTTTATTCGCCGTAATTTTGGTTAAAGTAATGTGTCCGCCACAGAACTATTAGTACGGTGTTATTCACAGTTCTTACTAAACCACCTGTTTACGAAGGAGGCTTGCAGAAAGCGAAACAGACGGCGAGACTAAAGCGAAAGCAGGATTGCTCGGCACTGCAGGCTCGTTTCCGCGTGGAAACTGCGCAAAACCGGGGCGCCGGGCTTCCGCGTGGCCGCGCCTGTGGGAAACGGCTTGCGACGACAGAGGGCGTCGCTATAGCGTTACTGCTAAACGGCGCAGAAGCTCTCGTGGGATATGAGCGGTGACCAAACCGCGGCGACCGCTCAGGGCTTCACACCTCACTAAAACAGTTCCCACTACGTCTGACCCAGCTGCTACGAAATATGTGCACGATAAGAGGGGACGGCGACTGCAGTTCGTCCTTAGGCATAGACAACGCAGGACGTGAGTTAATGTCGAGGAGGTTTGTGGGGATACCCTTAACGATTCCGCCAATGTTGCTGTTCACCATGTCTAAAGTTGATATAAACACCTAGGCTCCCACGGCCGGTGTCAACGCTATTAAAATTCTTCTGGGTTTACTGCCGCGTCCTCTACAAAAAAACTTAAAACGTTAAAACACTAAAATCGACGTATTTAAGCTGTGTTGCAGCAACCTTCCTCAGCGTGTAGACTAATTGAGATGTGGAGCGGGTGCTACCCCGATAATAACAAGGACATACAAAAATAACAAGAGCCAAGAGCAAAACATGGCGTGGGACCGGTGATGATTTGGGCAGCCATCTCGTGGTATTCCACGGAGCTCAAGGCTATTTCGCAACGCAGCATTACTGCCGAGGATTAGGTGATAATTTTCGCTGATCATATTCATCCCGTTGTGCAGTTTATTAAAGGGCATCTTCTACACCGTATGAGCTGCACTAGAAATGTTTGTTTGCCACAAACGTACCCTTCATCAGTGGCATGTTATATACCTAATACGATAGGATCTGAAATCTGTCCTATAACATATGAACAGCACCCTTTGCCTGGTTACACAATGACGTAAAAAACTTGAATGCTTGGTAATCCGCAGTTTTCAGATATAGGCCTACACTAAAGGACATCATCCATATTCATTTCTAGTTTAGCCTTTGCGGATGACATGGCATTGATAACTGAAAACCAAACTGACGCAACAGTTATACTTGATCTGTTACACGAGATTTCTGAAAAGACTGGGCTAAAAATATCCTATGAAAAAGCCGAGTATATAGAACACAAACATAATACAGAAAAGTTTATGAAAACAAAGTATGGAAAAATTAAAAGAGTTGATAGATTCAAATACCTGAGTGAGTGGATCCAAGCCAATGGACTGGATAACACAACAAATAAAGCAAGAATAAAAAAAGATAGAATTTGCATATAAATTAACACAAAACTACTACAATAAGAAGTCAATATCCATACAAGCGAAGATTAGACATTATAATTCAGTTATTAGGACACAAGCAACGTATGGATCAGCGTGCCTAACATTCAATAAAAAAGGTGAATTAAGAGAACTAGAACAGAGAGATGGAAAAAAAACAAGGAAATTAGGTGGATTAAAAGGAGAAATGAAGACCTATTCAAAAATAGAGAAAAGATCACAGATACGATGAGGAAGAGACGGCTAAAATTTTATGGACATTTAAAAATAATGGAAGAAACACGGATTACAAAGAAAATTTTTAATTACGTTAGTAAGCTGAAAAAAACTGTAGGATGGATAGAAGCAGTAATGAAAGACGCCAACAAAGTAGGTGTTACAGAAGGAATAATACGTGACAGGAATCACTTCAGGCTACTGATAGAAAACGCAAACCATGAAGAAGATGCACCAAAACCTCGACCCAGGAGAGTGTGGACAGATGAGCAGAGACGAGCAGTTGACGAGAAAATGAAGAAGTACTGGGAAGAACGGAAGAAAAAGAAACACCGTAAGTCTTAAGTTCTATGCGGTCCATAGCTGGCCAAATTCATAAATTAAAAAAATTCTAGTGGAGCTCATGGTGTACAGAAACATCTGAAAGCTACGGAGCACCAAACACTAAAGCTTTCTACATCATTGTTTAACCAGGCGAAGGGTGCTATTCATGTTATAGGAAAGATTTCAGGTCATATAGTATTAGGTACATACGTTACCACTGATCATGGGTTCATCAAAATTTTCGTTTCCCCTCTATCCAATATCTGGTCGGGTTGGGGTGTCAATAATGCTTCGACACTTTGTCTTTCCACCATTCTTCTACCACAATTTGGTTCCATAGCAGGTGTCTCCTCCTTAAACTCATCTTTACTGTATCAGTCCATTTTGTTGTCGGTCTTCCTCTTGACCTCTTGCCCTCAATCTTGAACTCCACCATTCTTCTTGGTATTCTTCCCTCTCCCATCCTCTTAACATGCCCAAACCATTTTAATCTATTCTTTTCAATTTTCTCAGTCAACTTGTCCACTCCAATTTCCGTCCTAACATCTTCATTTTTCACTCTCTCTCTCCTCGTCTTCCCTAGCATACTTCTCAGAAACATCATTTCACTGGATTGTATCCTGCTCTCCTCTCTTCTAGTCATAGTCCAAGTCTCTGAGCCGTAAATTAGTATGGGTGTGAAGTAAGTCTTGTATAGCACCAGCTTGCACCTCATCGGCACTTCCCTTCCCGACACCAAGCCCCCACACACATGGGTTATAAACCCAAAAACCGGTTTCGGCAAATAAACATTTATAGTGCAGCTCATGGTGTACAGAAAATGTCCTTAAAAAAACAGTCTGAAAGCTGCGAAGCACCAAGCATTCAAGATTTTCCATGGTACAACGTTTGTTCCCCGATGGTGATGCTGTGTTCCAAGCCGCCAGGGCCGCTGTTCCCACAGTTCCCGTCGTCCAGGGCTGGTTTTGTGAGCAGGAGGATGAATTGTCGGACTCCTCTTGCCACCATGGTCACCAGATATCAATAATATTTATAGGCTTCGTGTTCTACTTCGGAGATGGCAACCACCTCCATTATCTTTACTTGAACTTGCACTGTTTTGCAGGAAGACTGGTACAAGATTCCCTTGAAAACCACACAGGACTTGTATCTATCCATTCCGAGGAGACTGGGAGCTGTTTTCAATGCCAATGGTTTTCCTACGCCATATTGGGCATGGTATTAATCGTCCACAAAATTACTGACCTCGGAGTGAGGGTGCTTCGGTAGGCTTATGTTGAGTTTTTATCGTGATATTTCACGAAAGCACGCTGTACCATTTGATGGTATATGCACAACTGACTTGAAATCATGCACAGTGCGATGCGTCTTCCTTAGTCGCCACTGTACTCGTCTACTGTAAAGTCACCACATGTTTCTGATAATGGCCACGGCCGTCGATGTGCAATAATGTCGTGGTGGGGAAGTAAGGTGTTATGATTGTGGTGCTTGCGTATTTTGTCCACCCCTGTAAGTAGTGAAGTGTGAGTGACAGGTAGAGTGTCGGGAGTGCGGCGGATCCCGAAGCAGCGCCGCGTAACTCATGGGTGGCAAGTAAGCGAGAGGCCCGCCAGGCGAGGCCAGCCGGTGCTATGCGGCCAGAGGCGCAGCTGGAGCCGCGGCAGGCTGTGTTGTCTGTTCTTCCAGTTAGGCGCAATAAACGCCTGTTTACAGGGGCGGGGCCCACTTCCTCTCTGCGACAGGCGGGGGCCGGGGGGAGTCTTCCGCTGCCGCGCTCCCTGAACGAGGGCGCCGGGGGATCAGGCCAAGATCTCAAAGGCGCATCGCACGTTTGATGCCAGGTCTTAAAAATAAAGGTTCTGCCTAGCAAAGGTTCCGCGTACTTCATTACGTAGAGTCAGTAAGTGGAATGTATGCTATATGGATCAATTGAGAGAGCCACAGCTAATTTACTACCCGATCAAAAGTATCCGGATGCCGAATTGACACTAGATGTCACGACAGACGGGCCCGCCAATATAAATGTCGGTAGAGATGCAGTCAGCAGAATGGACAGGAGAGCTCTGTGACGTGGAACGTAGATTAGTCGTTGGGTGTCACCCGATTAACATTCCGTCAGGGACAATTCAGCCCTTCGAAAGCTGCCCAAGTCGACTGCTGATGATGTGACTGTGATGTGGAAACACGAGTAACCATAGCCAAATCAAGACAAGGCGCAGCTCACGTGCTGAGGGTCACGGGCAGTCGAGCATTGCGAAGCGCTGTTGTATTGAAGTCGCTTGAAATCAGCGGAATGAATCACTTGTGAGTCCGATATTCTTACCAGCAATCCAGTTAGTAACAATGACTGCGGGCGGGAGCTAAAAATAATGGGATACAACGGTCAGAGCAGCTCCTTACAACTCACAAATTTCTGTAGTCGCCTGAGGTGGTGCCATTGCACACTGGAAACGAGTAACTTGGAGCGGCGAATTACGCAATACCCTGCGAGAGTCCGCTGGAAGGATTTGGGTTTAGCGAATGTCTGGAAAATACACTCCTGGAAATTGAAATAAGAACACCGTGAATTCATTGTCCCAGGAAGGGGAAACTTTATTGACACATTCCTGGGGTCAGATACATCACATGATCACACTGACAGAACCACAGGCACATAGACACAGGCAACAGAGCATGCACAATGTCGGCACTAGTACACTGTACCTTTCGCAGCAATGCAGGCTGCTATTCTCCCATGGAGACGATCGTAGAGATGCTGGATGTAGTCCTGTGGAACGGCTTGCCATGCCATTTCCATCTGGCGCCTCAGTTGGACCAGCGTTCGTGCTGGACGTGCAGACCGCGTGAGACGACGCTTCATCCAGTCCCAAACATGCTCAATGGGGGACAGATCCGGAGATCTTGCTGGCCAGGGTAGTTGACTTACACCTTCTAGAGCACGTTGGGTGGCACGGGATACATGCGGACGTGCATTGTCCTGTTGGAACAGCAAGTTCCCTTGCCGGTCTAGGAATGGTAGAACGATGGGTTCGATGACGGTTTGGATGTACCGTACACTATTCAGTGTCCCCTCCACGATCACCAGTGGTGTATGGCCAGTGTAGGAGATCGCTCCCCACACCATGATGCCGGGTGTTGGCCCTGTGTGCCTCGGTCGTATGCAGTCCTGATTGTGGCGCTCACCTGCACGGCGCCAAACACGCATACGACCATCATTGGCACCAAGGCAGAAGCGACTCTCATCGCTGAAGACGACACGTCTCCATTTGTCCCTCCATTCACGTCTGTCGCGACACCACTGGAGGCGGGCTGCACGATGTTGGGGCGTGAGAGGAAGACGGCCTAACGGTGTGCGGGACCGTAGCCCAGCTTCATGGAGACGGTTGCGAATGGTCCTCGCCGATACCCCAGGAGCTACAGTGTCCCTAATTTGCTGGGAAGTGGCGGTGCGGTCCCCTACGGCACTGCGTAGGATCCTACGGTCTTGGCGTGCATCCGTGCGTCGCTGCGGTCCGGTCCCAGGTCGACGGGCACGTGCACCTTCCGCCGACCACTGGCGACAACATCGATGTACTGTGGAAACCTCACGCCCCACGTGTTGAGCAATTGGGCGGTACGTCCACCCGGCCTCCCGCATGCCCACTATACACCCGGCCTCCCGCATGCCCACTATACGCCCTCGCTCAAAGTCCGTCAACTGCACATACGGTTCACGTCCACGCTGTCGCGGCATGCTACCAGTGTTAAAGACTGCGATGGAGCTCCGTATGCCACGGCAAACTGGCTGACACTGACGGCGGCGGTGCACAAATGCTGCGCAGCTAGCGCCATTCGACGGCCAACACCGCGGTTCCAGGTGTGTCCGCTGTGCCGTGCGTGTGATCATTGCTTGTACAGCCCTCTCGGAGTGTCCGGAGCAAGTATGGTGGGTCTGACACACCGGTGTCAATGTGTTCTTTTTTCCATTTCCAGGAGTGTATTACCACCCCCCATGTCTAGAGGCATAGAGGCAACGGCCTTGCCGCAGTGGATACACTGGTTCCCGTGAGATCACCGAAGTTAAGCGCTGTCGGGCGTGGCCGGCACTTTGATGGGTGACCATACAGGCCGCCATGCGCTGCTGCCATTTTTCGGGGTGCACTCAGCCTCGTGGTGCCAATTGAGGAGCTACTCGACCGAATAGTTGCGGCTCCGGTCAAAGAAAACCATCATAACGGCCGGGAGAGCGGTGTGCTGACCACACGCCCCTCCTATCCGCATTCTCAACTGAGGATGATACGGCGGTCGGATGGTCCCGATGGGCCACTTGTGGCCTGAAGACGGAGTGCTTCCATGTCTAGAGCCAACAGTGAAGTGCGGAACAGGTGGTGTTACGGTATGATAGGGGTGGGGGGATGATTTCCGTGGTTGGGGTGTGGTTTAGTGGTTGCTCTTAAGAAAACATTTACAGCACCATGTACTGCGTACAGTAGGGGTAAATTTCGGAGACGATGGTTGTATCAGAAAGACAGTACACCTTGTGATAAAGCAACATCTGTGAGACAATGGTGGGAACGCTAACGTAACCTCGCGATCAGGCTCAATGGATCACACTTTGTTGGTGACTGACCGCTACTTCATCGTCTGCCTAAGGGTCACTGCACGGCTGTATCGGAAAAGGACGCTGTCCGCACTCACCGTCGCAAGTGCTGAGATTATACGGTAAAGAAATGTCAGACTCATAACGCGGAACTGCATCTCGATGCGATTTAGTGAGAGTTCCGATAAAAAATGTATTCGCGTCAGAGATGCTCAACTGCTCAGTATTCAACGTAACCCTTCTTTACAACTTAATATCAGTGGAATTATTTATAGATTTGATTTAATCGTGGCTACTTCTATTAATGCTACAGTAGAGGATTAGTGCAAGCTTCCAATAATTTTAATGAAGTAGTCTAAGTCATTTAACATGGGTGCTGTGTACGAAATTTGTTTGGTCGAATGTTTGTTCCGTAAATTATTACTGCTCTCTTTGCACGACATGTATACCAGCCATGTGTTAAGAGCTACACAAAAGTTGTGCCCCCATATTCGTCCGGAGAGTACACGCAAATGGCACCAGATGGACAGTGCGCTCCATCCAGTTCCAGAGTCTCCTAAACAATATGAGATCTCCACCCTATGAACTGCAAGTATTTTACAGTGTGATTATAAATCATTGGACGTTAAGAAAATTTATTCACAGCAACTGAACGTAAGTTACTAACCTTACGACCGTATGAATTTTTTACATTACCATCGCCGCGCGATCTGAGGCGCCTTATCACGGTATGCGCGGCTCTCCCTGTTGGAGGTTCGAGTCCTGCCTCGGGAAAGGGTCCGTGTGTTGTCCTTAGCGTACGTTAGTTTAAGTTAGGTTATGCAGTGTGTACGCCTAGGGACCGATGACCTCAGCAGTTCGGTCGCATGGGACCTTACCACAAATTTCCAATTTCCGTAACCATCAGATACCGTCAATATGGGCCACGTATGTAACACGACAGATGGCGTCATTTTCCGTTGCTTGTGGTAAGATGCCTTATCAGTTTTGACACAGATGTTAGAAGCATACAAATACAGATTTTGTCGATTAGATCCAGGAAGAATGAAGCCTCACAACATGTCCTACCAACCGATCCCTTCTTTTAGTCAAGGTGTGCCACAAATTTCTCTTCTCTCAAATTCTATTCAAGACCTCCTCATTAGTTACGTGATCTACCCATCTAATCTTCAGCTTTCTTCTGTAGCATCACATTTCAAAAGATTCTATTCTCTTCTTGTCCAAACTACTTATCGTCCACGTTTCACTTCCATACATGGCCACACTGCAAACAAATACTTTCAGAAACGACTTCCTGACAAATCTATACTCGATGTTAACAAATTTCTCTTCTTCACAAACGCTTTCCTTGCCATTGCCAGTCTACATTTTATATCCTCTCTACTTCGACCATCATCAGTTATTTTGGTCCCCAAATAGCAAAACTCCTTTATTACTTTAAGTGTCTCATTTCCTGATCTAATTCCCTCAGCATCACCCGACTTAATTCGACTACATTCCATTATCCTAGTTTTGCTTTTGTTGATGTTCATCTTATACCCTCCTTTCAAGACACTGTCCATTCCGTTCAACTGCTCTCCCAAGTCCTTTGCTGTCTCTGACAGAATTACAATGTCATCGGTGAACCTCAAAGTTTTTATTTCTTCTCCATGGATTTTAATTCCAACTCTGAATTTTTCTTTTGTTTCCTTTACTGCTTGCTCAGTATACAGATTGAATAACATCGGGGTGAGGCTACAACCCTGTCTCACTCACTTCCCAACCACTGCTTCCCTTTCGTGCCCCTCGACTCTTACGACTGCCATCTGGTTTCTGTACAAAAATATACTTTTGTAAAATAGACCAATGATTTGAGATCGCTCTGTAGGTTCACTATGACTGTCGGCCTCTTGGCCAAAACACACGAAGAAACCCTGGACGTCAGCGGTAGCCATCCATTCGCTGATGAGTAATCGTTTCTGAGTCAGTAGGTTCGTCAGGTAGGCATTCCGGGTACGACTCCGCGGCGCCTGACGCATCGCACGCCCGGCCGGCCCGCGGTGTCGCAGGGTTCCTACCTGCGCCTCGCGCCTCATAAGCGGCCACCCGCGCGGCAGTTAGTCACGGCGGGGCGTCGCCTTCTAAAAACCGCGCACGTGTCGCTCCGGAACAACGGTACCGCAGGCGGTGTGCGCCGTCTACCCAGGCGAATACTGGGAGCGAGCACCCGGGCCCGGGTGGGTACCGTTCCTTCGAGGGAAAACAGTTCCACTTTACGCCAGCGGAATTCGGCAGTTCTGGAGTATCGCAAGAACTGCCATTACTTTTGCCGCAGCAGGCCCGTCACGCAGGTCGATGATAAAAGTGTTTTGTTGCTCCACAGCGATCGTGAATCGGGCCGCTTAACAGTAACACTCTTTTTCTACACCAGGGCTTTTTTTAAAATTATTTCCCACTGCTCTAGCAGTAGCTCACCGGGCACAATGGACACGTTGGGGGTGCCTTTAAGATATTTTTGTAAGTAGGCTGTTTAGGTTTTTATGTTGGTAACGTCACGTAGCGCTCTGTACGATAATCACTGGCTGTGCTGTGTGCAGTCTGTGGCTGGGGATGTGCCCTTGTCCGGTTAGTGGCTGACGCTACAGATCTTTATTTATGGAAATATAGAGTACAATCAGCTACAAATTTTACATATTCGCATACACCTTTACCTTTAACCCAGATAAATACAGACTCATTTTGATTCATTTTTCTTTTGCTACGAGTATACAAAACAAATGGAGAGATTGAGTCATAAGCTGATCTACCAAAATCTTTACTACCAATTTCAAACATATGATAGGTACGAAAGCAATTACATCTCTATGATTAAAACTTTCAAGACCAGGTACACTAGGAACTCCGCTACCACCTCTTACTATGGCAATGCTGAACCATCCATTTCCATGTGAGAAAGTGTCGTTTATATCCAAGCTAAAATTAAGAGAACATCCAAGAAATACACAGGGTCCATCGACGAGGGCGTGGGCTGCAACACTCTTCACTGGAATGCGATTTTTCTTGTCTCCTGATGTTGTAAGTTCAATGTTATCTATGGTTTTATAGACTGTTGTGTGGGTACGACGATATCTCCTGTAGGGCATTGATTTTGTTCCATTTTGAAGCTGTTGCTGTGTTTGTCTCAGGTGTTGTTCCATTGTGTCTAACTTTTGAAGTTTTTGTCCCATTTGTTGCATTAATTGTAATAACAATGCACTGGTGTTCCTCAGTGCTATTCGGCAGTGCATTTGAACCGGCAATATTCGCATTTTGAAAAGCAGAAAATGTGTCTTGACTTATTTGAGAAAACGGTGAGGACGCAAAACCTGAATCTACAGTATTGCAAAACTGTGTCCTGTCATTTCGGATTCCTGAGGCGAGCTGTTGCCTACCGATTGATCGATAATGCTTCCCTGTTCAGTTGTCAGAAAATTCCTTCTTCGGAACGTTGTCAGCACGCTCATCACGTTGGTTTGGATATCGATAACGTCATCAGAGATTTCGCGTTTCATGTGAACTTCTGCACTTTGCTGTTCTGTGGTAGGTTCCTGCTAATAACACCGAGTCTCGTCATCCGTGACTTTTTGCAGAAAATAATTTTTTTGCTTTTTGCATTTCAGCCACATCATGGCAGGCGTCCACAATTCCTCGTTTTTTCTTCCAGAGTTACAGTATGCGGGAGAAATTTGGTACACCCTCCCTCTTCTTCAAAAACAAGACTAAGGATATGTTGCTAGACTGCGATTTGTGAAACACTACGGCCGCACGTCCACTACTTAACTCTGCTTGCTCACAACGGACTGGTCGAATGCATATCTATTGTTTAGAGTCGTTAGCTCAAGCTGCCACTGTAGTTATTGCGCTGACGTCGCTTATAAGCCAGGAATAAAATTAGTTCAAAAAATGTTCAAGTGTGTGTGAAATCTTATGTGACTTAACTGCTAAGGTCATCAGTCCCTAGGCTTACACACTATTTAACCTAAATTATCCTAAGGACCAACACACACACCCATGCCCGAGGGAGGACTCGAACCTCCGCCAGGACCAGCCGCACAGTCCGTGACTGCAGCGCCTAAGACCGCTCGGCTAATCTCGCGCGTCCAATAAATTTGGTCTCGGAACTTTTTGGACAGACGGTGCACATTTGTTCTTTGTTTGTTTGTTTATAATCGTAAAATTAGGGTGAAGCAAAGCTAGGATATAAGGTCCCGTCACCGTGTAGGTCTCTAGAGATGGAGAGCAAGCTTAACTGGACAGATAAGGATTAGGTAACAAATTACTAGCGTCTTTTTTTAGGGAACCATCCCAGCATTCATCTGAGAAGTTTTACAGTAATCAAGGAGAACTTAAATGAGGACGAGTGGGACGAAATCGTCTACCAAATTCAAGTCCATCGGTTTAACCACTGCAACACTTCATACGGTGCGCAATGGAGTGTGAGTGTGTAGGAGGGACATAGCAGTAATGTACACTACTGGCAAAGAAAATTGCTACACCACGAAGATGACGTGCTACAGACGCAAAATTTAACCAACAGGAAGAAGATGCTGTGATATGCAAATGATCAGCTGTTCAGAGCATTCACACAAGGTTGGCGGAGGTGGCGAGAGCTACGACGTGCAGACATGAGGAAGGTTTCCAGCCTATTTCTCATACACAAACAGCAGTTGACCAGCGTTGCCTGGTGAAACGTTGTTGTGATGCCTCGTGTAAGGAGGAGAAATGCGTACCGTCACGTTTCCGACTTTGATAAAGGTCGGATTGTAGCCTATCGCGATTGCGGTTTATCGTATCGCGACATTCCTGCTCTCGTTGGTCGAGATCTAATGACTGTTAGCGGAATATGGAATCGGTGGGTTCAGGAGGGTAATACGGAACGCCATGCTGGATCCCAACGGCTTAGTGTCACTAGCAGTCGAGATGACAGGCGTCTTATCCGCATGGCTGTAACGGATCGTGCAGCCACGTCTCGATCCCTGAGTCAACAGATGAGGACGTTTGCAAGACAACAAGCATCTGCACGAACAGTTCGACGACGTTTGCAACAGCATGGACTATCAGCTCGGAGACCGTGGCTGCGGTTACCCTTGACGCTGCATCACAGACAGGAGCGCCTGCGATGATGTACTCAACGACGAACCTGGGTGCACGATCGGCAAAACGTCATTTTTTGGTATGAATCCAGGTTCTGTTTACAGCATCATGATGGTCGCATCCGTGTTTGGCGACATCGCGGTGAACGCACATTGGAAGCATGTATTCGTCACCGCCATACTGGCGTATCACCCGGCGTGATGGTATGGGGTACCATTGGTTTACACGTCTCGGTCACCTCTTGTTCGCATTGACGGCACTGTGAACAGTGGACGTTACGTTTCAGATGTGTTACGACCCGTGGCTCTACGCTTCATTCGAACCCTGCGAAACCCTACATTTCAGCAGGATAATGCACGACCGCATGTTGCAGATCCTGTATGGGCCTTTCTTGATACATAAAATGTTCGACTGCTGCCCTGGCCAGCACATTCTCCAGATCTCTGACCAACTGAAAACGTCTCGTCAATGGTGGCCGGGCAGCTGGCTCGTCACAATACGTCAGTCACTACTCTCGATGAACTGTGGTATCATGTTGACGCTGCATGGGCAGCTGTACCTGTACACGCCGTCCAAGCTCTGTTTGACTCAATGCCCAGGCGTATGAAGGCCGTTATTACGGCCAGAGGTGGTTGTTCTGGGTACTGATTTCTCAGGCTCTATGCACCCAAATTGCGTGAAAACGTAATCACATGTCAGTTCTAGTATAATATATTTGTCCAATGAATACCCGTTTATCATCTGCATTTCTTCTTCGTGTAGCAATTTTAATGGCCAGTAGTTTTTATGCGCCATCCTTTGCCGAAAGAAACGAACACAGCGGACTCTGGGCAGCAGTGGGGAGACGTGCGTGCGGAGGCATGTAGGCCAGGTGGTCGGTGAGCGAGTTGAGGGGCTCCGCTACGATCCGCCCCGATGCGCCGCCGACGCGCTCCGCCGACGCCGCTGAGTTAAGCGGAGCGGGGGTTCACCGCAGGTCGCGGCCCCTACACCCGCCTGCCTGCTCAGCGTGAAACCACCTAAGCACATCGCTCGACAGCTGCAGAGTGTTGCTTGGTTCGAATATTAACATGATTTCAAAGGGGTGATCATTCTAATGACAGGTATTGTTAACTTCCTCCGATTTGGAAACCACTCAATATCATATCATCTAAGCTTTCCAGAGCCTGGCTGTGTCTGGTCGGAAAACAAGCCTCTTTCCATCGTTTCCCTTCCTCTCCCCAGTTTCAGTCTTCATGTAACGCCGGAAATGCATATCCTCCTATTTCCATCTATCGTACTATAATTTTTTTTCCTTATTTTGTTACCTGAAGATATGACATTTCTGTGTCTTTATATATTGTAATTGTTTTGCTATTTCTATATATATATATATATATATATATATATATATATATATATATATATATATATATATGCATTTATTTCGATGTATAATTGGTTTGTTTTGTAAATATTATTTGTATTTTTACGCTGGATCTTGCCTAGGGAAAACTATTCTATCGAACGACTACATCGATAGGTCGTGTGGAGAACCAAAGTGTTTAGGATCTTTGGTAGGGTTAACTCTGCCGCGTGGAGCGCGGGCAGAGCAGAGTCTGGCTGGAGTAGGGCGGTGGAGCAGGTGTGTGGTGTGACGCTCCCGCGAGTTGCCGCGCTTTCGGGGTTTGGCAGCATGTAATTGCGCTCGACTTGCTATGATAGTTTCTGACACGGTGTCGCGGACGGGAAGCATTAGCTGGCGCACATCAAGAGCCCGTTTCGCCTGCTGACCGTGTCGAGAAGAAGGAGCGCCAACATCCAGCTTCTGCAACAGCGACGGCCGACAATGAGTGACTGTCGCCACCTCCCCGATCAACGACTGCAAACCTTTAATCAACCAACAAGGAAGGCTAAAAGCACGTAAAGTTTTAGAACTGTATGGTAGACCTCCGCTTTTCAAACTGTTGCATCACAAAATTACAGCAACTTAGCATGAACCTTTGTTGCTCATTGTCCCAATTGCATTACCAAGCAGGGTACCTTCCTTTTCCAAAATGAACCCGAGTGTCGTTGAAATTCAAACGCCACCATTAAAGTAATATCATTCCATTCCACTGCTTTAATTTCAAAGTTCAGTTAAAGTATACATAGCTGGCTACAATATTTACATTACACAAGCACAAATTAAGACTGCGAGTTTGGTTACCATATTTTAGCTTACCTGTGACGCAGCTCAGCTTGGTACTATTGTTAATTGGTCAGAATCATTTAATTCAAGTTCAAAGTTAAATCTCTTATTTCTAAATTGCGTAGATTCAAGTGGCTTTGAAATGATTGTTGAGGTAGCCCAAGACTAACATTATTTAATTGAATTTCGTAGTGCTTCATAATTAAAGTTCACTATTAATTTCAGTCACTAAATTAACTTTCAATTTTCCGGTTTTATTAATTCTTTTGCTAAATTAATTCAGAGAGTAGCGAAATTTATTACTTCTGACAAACATTCAGTTTTCACACAACACGTGTCAACCTTCAGTTGCCACGCTTTTAGTGCTAATTGTATGTGCATTAGTCTTTCATTTTCAGTTATTATAGTAGTTATCTATAGCACTAACGTAACGACCGCCCATTTACTTGCTTTATTAATTTTACTCTTTTCTCAAAATTAATTTCCACCAATTTAATTTGCATTTTTCCTTTCATTTAGATGTAATCCTTTCCTCCCTCTTTACTGACAAATTAACTTCGGTGACGATTGGTTTTCCCAAATTTCCATTAGATGCGCGCGGTTTAATTTTTCACTGCCATTAAGGTCGATAAGTGAGGGGGAGGCTACATTCATTTCTGTCTTCACTATGTTACAATATTATCCCCAATGACATATATATTCCTTGGCTCCAACGATTCATCTGTTACTCGGTCTTCCTCTAGACCTCTTGCCTCCTCCTGTCATTTTATGAGTCTGTCTTTGCATCCTGTCAATTCCCATTTTTTTAACATGCCCATAACGTCTTGTCTTCTGTATGGCCTGTTGCGTCGGCTTTCCTTTCACTATTTCTCTCACCGCCTCATTCTTTACTCTGTCCCGTCTACTTATTCCTATCCTACTCCCTTGAAATTTCATCTCGTTAGTCTGTATCCTGCTCAGCTCTCTTTTCTTCAACACCCACGTTTCCGGCGCGAACTCGAGTACTGCAGCACGATATGCTCGGTATAACATTTGTTTGCTTGTGCATCCTTGCTTCATACCAGGTTTCTTACACTTTTCTTCCCCTTTCATTAATCTCGTTATCATTCCTCCCACTGTCTTCTATTACGCTCCCCACGAGCTCAAAACTTTCCACTTTTTTCCTATCTGCCCTCTAATACGTATATCCACTGCTGCTCTCATCGTATTCCACATTGTCACCATCACTTTACACTTTTTCGCATTAAATTTCAATGGGAACTGTCCGACAACTTCCTCCCACACATTTAGCGTTACTTCTACCTCTCCTTCTCCACTCACCACACGGGGTCCACTGCTGGATTAATTGTTTTGAAAGACAATAATCTGTCGGACTGGCTGCTGTTAATTGGTCCAGAAAATCAGTTTCTTTGACTTTTTCACCGTCGTACACTTTTATCTGGGCAGTTACTTCCAAATGTACCCACCACTACCCGCTGAGGCGAACGTATTTGAATTAGTGTCAAAAGATTCTAACATTTACCTGGCCAGACCTTACCAAGTGTTATTTATTTATTTATTTATTTACACGTCAAGTTTCGTAGGACCAAATTGAGGAGCAAATCTCCAAGGCCATGGAACATGTACATGAAATTACAACATAAAAAGTAATAACAGATAAAAATAAATGTTCATGAACCTGAAAAAAAGTCAGTCCGTAAGTTTCAGTAAACGCTATCAGCAAAATAAGAATCAGCTTAATTTTTCAAGGAACTCCTCGACAGAATAGAAGGAGTGCCCCATGAGGAAACTCTTCAGTTTCGATTTGATAGCGCGTGGATTACTGATAAGATTTTTGAATTCGAGTGGCAGCTTATTGAAAATGGATGCAGCAGTATACTGCTCACCTTTTTGCACAAGAGTTAAGAAAGTACGATCGAAATGCAGGTTTGATTTCTGCCGAGTATTAACCGAGTGAATGCTGCTTATTCTTGGGAATAAACTAATACTGGGAACAAGAAACGGCGATAAGGAATATATATATTGAGAGGCCAATGTCAAAATACCCAGACTCGTTACCAGAGGTCGACAAGAGGTTCGTGAACTCACACCACTTATTGCCCGAAGCGCCCGTTTCTGAGCCAAAAATATCCTTGTAGAATGGGAAGAGTTGCCCCAAAATATAATACCACACGACATAAGCGAATGAAAATCATCAAAGTAAACTAATTTTTGTGTCGAAGTATCACTCACTTTTGATACCATTCGAATAGTAAAAATGGCAGTATTAAGTCTTTGAACAAGTGTTGTTTGTTGAATAGCTTTGACGTAAGGGAGTATACTCAACACTAACAACCATCAGATACGTGTGAGTAACCGTCTGGGGTGCTCTAGAATGGATTATGTCTGGTTTATAACGTTTTACGAACGAGAAACGTGAGCAGAGAGGGAATCAACAAAAAGAGCCTAAAACTAATTGGGACACTTCAGGCAAAATATGAATTTAAGCGATATCGGAAAAAACTGGACGAGAGAACAAATGTGTGAACAACACTTACCAGAAAACAACTCTGGTTTGAAAAATATTCGCCAAGGCACCCATAGGAAGCTCGTTAGTAGTAAAACTAGCTCAGGCGAAAGTGACAGGGTAAAAATTTCAAGGGAAAGCAAAGATGGGTAATTTATGACAAAAGTGTCCGTTGTGTATCATATAACAAGAAAATAACGGAAGGAATTAGATTCCTAACTTATACTTGTGGCTCAGTTTCAAACGCTGAAAAAGTTACCGCAATTTTTGTATTACAAGCCCATGTTCTTGAAAATGTTGCAATGCTACGCTAAATTTTTCAAACTGCTAAAGGTTGCCACCTGTCTCACGTGGAGATCGATAGGAATTGCTTCTCTCACGCGCTTTACTGTAAGATTTTGACCTTGTTGTTGTTGTTGTTGTTGTTGTTGTCTTCAGTCCTGAGACTGGTTTGATGCAGCTCTCCATGCTACTCTATCCTGTGCAAGCTGCTTCATCTCCCAGTACTTACTGCAAGCTACATCCTTCTGAATCTGCTTAATGTATTCATCTCTTGGTCTCCCTCTACAATTTTTCCCCTCCACGCTGCCCTCCAAGGCTAAATTTGTGATCCCTTGATGCCTCAGAACATGCCCTACCAATCGGACCCTTCTTCTTGTCAAGTTGTGCCACAAACTCCTCTTCTCCCCAATTCTATTCAATACCTCCTCATTAGTTATATGATCTACCCATCTAATCTTCACATTCTTCTGTAGCACCACATTTCGAAAGCTTCTATTCTCCTCTTGTCTAAACTATTTATCGTCCATATTTCACTTCCATACATGGCTACCCTCCATACAAATACTTTCAGAAACGACTTCCTGACACTTAAATTTATACTCGATGGTAACAAATTCCTCTTCTTCAGAAACGCATTCCTTGCCATTGCCAGTCTACATATTTTAACCTCTCTTCTTCGACCATCATCAGTTATTCTGCTCCCCAAATAGCAAAACTCATTTACTACTTCAAGCGTCTCATTTCCTAATCTAATTCCCTCCGCATCATCCGTCTTAATTCGACTATATTCCATGATCCTCGTTTTGCTTTTGTTGATTGTTGATTTTGACCTTGTCGTGTATGAAAACTGTAAACATACATAGCGATTTCTTGTCGTCCGTAACGGTACCTACAGCTAAAGTTTTTTCTGCTGGGGTAGCAAATGAGCAGTTTTCGTTCTCAGAGAAGCCGCTAATTGGGGATAGAACGACACTAATGACCTCCGGAGAACACCACTGCTTTCAGAAAAAGAGACGGGAGAACTGAGGACAAGACAATATTTTGTCCTGAGACCTTGGTGCCACACATCTCATCGCGGTCCGAAGAGGGTCGGTCGGTCGTTAAGGCAGAAGCACGAGGGAGATAAAGGAGGAGTTGAAAGGAGCGGCGCGAGTATTATCGGTGGGCTGTGACCCCAGATGTGAAATTAATTGCTGTGCGGTAGCCGTTAGGCGCAAGCCACCCGAAAGAAAACGTGTACACGCCGCCGACATGTAAACACGGCAGATAAGCCGGCCGCTTATGAGATGCCAGGGACGCAGCTGGCGGGGCGACGCTGCTTTGTTTGCAGCCGCGGCAGCAGGCAGACCACCAAGCGTGCCGAGATCCGTACAGGCGCCAAAAACTCGTGCACTGCACTCTGTCTGACAGGGGAAGCGTACACGCAACGGCTGACCGATTTTGCGCATATTTCACTCTTTTGCAGTACCTGCTATTACGTAACAATTGGTATTCTAATACGAAAAGCTTCGGCAGCATTTTGGAAAAAGTGGGTTTCCAAGCTTTACAAGGCTGCTGTGTACCATCAGAAAACAGAAGCCGTCGAGAGGCGGCGTTAGCCCAAGTGACAACGACGCAAGCTACACTACTGGCCATTAAAATTGCTACACCACCAAGATCACGTCCTACATACGCGAAATTTAACCGTCAGGAAGAAGATACTGTGATACGCAAATCATTAGCTTTTCAGAGCTTTCCCACAAGGTTGGCGCTGGTGGCGACACCTAAAACGTGCTGACATGAGGAAAGTTTCCAACCGATTTCTCATACACAAACAGCAGTTGACCGGCGTTGCCTGGTGAAACGTTGTTGTGATGCCTCGTGTAAGGGGGAGAAATGCGTACCATCACGTTTCCGACTTTGATAAAGGTCGGATTGTAGCCTATCGCGATTGCGGTTTATCGTATCGCGACATTGCTGCTCGCTTTGGTCGAGATCCAATGACTGTTGGCAGAATACGGAATCGGTGTGTTCAGGAGGGTCATACGGAACGCCGTGCTGGATCCCAACGGCCTCGTATCACTAGCAGTCGAGATGACAGGCATCTTATCCGCATGGCTGTAACGGATCGTGCAGCCACGTCTCGATTCTTGAGTCAGCAGATGGGGACGTTTGCAAGACAACAACCATCTGCACGAACAGTTCGACGATGTTTGCAGCAGCGTGGACTATCAACTCGGAGACCATGGCTGTGGTTACCCTTGACGCTGCATCACAGACAGGAGCGCCTGCGATGGTGTACTCAACTCCGAACCCGGGTGCACGAATGGCAAAACGTCAATTTTTCGGATGAATCCAGGTTCTCTTTACAGCATCACGATGGTCGCATCCGTGTTTGGCGACATCGCGGTGAACGCACATTGGAAGCGTGTATTCGTCATCGCCATACTGGCGTATCACCCGGCGTGACGGTATGGGCTGCCATCGGTTACACGTCTCGGTCACCTCTTGTTCGCATTGACCGGACGTAGAACAGTGGACGTTACAATTCAGATGTATTAAGACCCGTGACGCTACCCTTCATTCGATCCCTGCGAAACCCTACATTTCAGCAGGATAATGCACGACCGCATGTTGCAGGTCCTGTACGGGCCTTTCTGGGTACAGAAAATGTTCGACAGCTGCCCTGGCCAGCACATTCTCCAGATCTCTCAGCAATTGAAAATGTCTGGTCAATGGTGGCCGAGCAACTGGCTCGTCACAATACTCCAGTCACTACTCTTGATGAACTGTGGTATCGTGTTGAAGCTGCATGGGCAGCTGTACCTGTACATGCCATCCAAGCTCTGTTTGACATGAAACGTCCCCTTTGAAAAATTATACAAGACTGTGCTTAACCTGACACAATATTTTTAGCGCAACGCTATCTAACTTTCAAAAATCCATACAAAAGAATGGCCCTGACTAACATTAACCTATACGTTTCACAAATCGCTTACCTCACAAAAATCTTGGTTACTCGAGCTACTGCAATAAAGCGAGCGCCACTACTGCCAGCTAAATAAAAGATACAAACTACTGAAGGCACTAACTACTGATAGGCATGGTTAGCAAATGAAAGATTTTAATAGAGAACAAACAATGTATTTACCTTAATAGTCATAATATATATAGCAGTACATGACAAATTTCAAAACTCCGCCATTTCTCTCCCCACATCCACCACTGCTGGCGGCTCACCTCCAACTGCGCAACGCTACGCGCTGTTCACATCCAGCTGCCGCTGCCCAACACTACAATGGCAGACAACAATGCAAACTGGCCACAGACTGCACACAGGACAGCCAGTGATTTTCATACAGAGCGCTACGTAACGTTGCCAATAAGAAAACATAAACAGCCTACTTACAGACTCAATGCCCAGGCGTATCAAGGCCATTATTACGGCCAGAGGTGGTTGTTCTGGGTACTGATTTCTCAGGATCTATGCACCCAAATTGCGTGAAAATGTAATCACATGTCAGTTCTAGTATAATATATTTGTCGAATGAATACCCGTTTATCATCCGCATTTCTTCTTGGTGTAGCAAATTTTAATGGCCAGCAGTGTATGCACAAACGTATGGAAACCACGTAATAGCAGTGCTAACGTGGTCGTTTTGAACACCTAGACCACTGATAGGCACTACAGGTGTTTGTGGGGTTGATTGGTGTAGTTTTCGCATCGCGAATGTTGTTTCAGAATGTCCGCCGCAGTGCGTCGTCACTGGGACGCGAGACAACAGGTGTGGCGTGTTGGCTGCCCTGCTGCAGACTCGCCAGCTACTGGAGTCCGGGGCCAGGAGCCCGCGGGCCATCCGTCTCCGGCGGCTGCATTCCGCGCCTGGAACCTGCCGCAATTTCCTGCGCCCAGAGCCCGCACGCTGCTGTCGCAACGCCGGCCCAAGGAGAACCGGGACTCCCGCTTCCGGAGGCTGTATGTTTATGTACGCGTGTATGCAATGCATGTACACTGCTCGCCTCCAGCGGGGCACCGGTCTGATTGCGTCCGCGGGACTATGTCTGCCCACGCCGCACAGTCCAGTACTCTCTCTCGGTCTCACGTTACGCATCTTGATATTTAGTAGTTTAATAAATGCGAAATACTGAGCGCAATTTGAATGTTGAGTTGGTGGAGTGAGACTTGCGAAGCAGACACATACGTTCTCCTCATTATCGTCTGGCTTCTGACTTCGTATTAGGTGCACGTTGAATAAAATCACTCTGCCCAGATCTTAGGTGTCCAATGCCTCCAAGCAATTATTATGGCATAACGTGTAGGAGTTCTGCTCGTCTAAAACCAGGTTTCACAGCGCGAAGTTCAGAAGAAAGAAGATGGGAGCACGAATCCGACAAGGGGATTATTCATGGACGCTTCAACTAACTCAAGTGAAACTGGACTCTAGATACCTGCGCAAATTTGAGTCTGATCGTTGTGATTTGGTTTCCCCGGTTTCCTTAAGGGGGGTAGGACGTCAAACGGGTCGACTTGGAGCAGGAGAGGCACCATAGGACACTTTAATTTCCACTGTCTATACTTTTACAAGTGATTCATAAAACTTTGTCAGCATGACCAGGAAGGATTCGGGATTCACACTCGTAGCAGCGGAAGTTGAAAAACATAATAAAATAATTTTTTTTACATGTGAAATTTCATCATTTTTTCACTTACTATTGGGTGCATTTGTTGCAATAGGTACACTGTTCTTCATAAGTAAGAGAGACTGTTCGATGAATTTTGCACAGTATACAAACCATACTTATAGGTGTCTGTAACTCTAGAATCTATTTAATTTATGAAAAAATGAATGAGCTGTTACGTTTTAAACTTTGTGTTTAGGAAAAAAATCAAATTTTATAGTTAATTTTCTCAATTTTTACCACAGTTTTTAATACATTTGGAATATTGTAGAGTTTCATACACCTGTAAGTATGGTTTGTATGCTGTGCAAAATTCATCAAGAATCTCTGTTACTTGGGAAGAAAAATGTACCTATAGCAACAAATGCAGCCAATAGTAAGCGAAAAAATGATGAAACTTTACATGTAAAAAAAATTATTTTGCTATGTTTTTGAACTGCCACTGCTATGAGTGTGAATCCCGAGTCCTTCCTGGTCATGCTGACAAAGTTTTATGAATTTATTTGTAAAAGTATAGACAGTAGAAAATAAAATGTCCTGTGGTGCCTCTCCTGCTCCAAGTCGGCCAGTTTGACGCCCTACCCCCCTTTAAATCACTTCAGAGCAATGGTCGGATTTCTTGCTATGTCCACCTGCACTACCCATGTCGTCCACCTCCGAACCCTCATTCTCTCAATTATTTCCGACCGAGCTGGTTCGCCTCTCTGATGATCGCAATGCTAGCAGACCTTAAATACTAAAACAGCCTCGTTAACAGAGACTGAAAACGTACGCCAATGCCATAATATTCGACATGGAGGAAACCAGTGCGAGCCATGTAGGTAGAACATATTTTTATCGCCAGTGTTTGACTGAGAAAGTATGGAAATGTGATTTATAATGTTTGAGTAACACCATGTTTAGTCGCAAGCTGAATCCCAAAAAATTCCACAACGTCACATTAAGTGAAGACCTGTGACGTATAGTGATCCACAGAATGGACTGAAACGTTAAGCTCGATGACTCGTTTAGTGCTGTTGGAGAGGCTTAGATTATCTGCTGACACCGGGTTTTTCTCCTCTCCTTTCGGTTCCATGTACATTGCACTGAACTGCAGAAGGCCTTAAAATTCATCCACACCATACAAGTATAAAGTTGGTGCTTCATAACTGCACAGTGGAAGACAATGGCAAACCACCTCCAATACGAAATCAGCAGGATCCCCATACCGTTGTCAGCTCTCAGTGATGAGTCTAGGACAGACTGATCCGTAGATTATCTTCCTTATTTGAATTACACGAGAAAAGCAACTCAACTTAATATTGTGAATACCGCTTACAGCAACATCATTCAACATGGATGACACTCTGAGTCAGTTCAGACATTACGTTCTGCGTACGTCAGTCGTTGTCCTACTTCGACAAACATTTCCTTTCTTGTCTTCTTAAAACTGATAGTTTTAGGTATATCTACTCAAGATAAACAGAGCCAAACGACAGATTTCTGGTGATACGATTTCGAGAGCCGTGTATCAGAATCAACGTCGCACTTAAGCTCGTTCCCTAAGTTCTCTTTGTTAAGCTCTTAAATTTGACCAGATCTCTTAATTTCTTATCGCTAATTATATAGTACGCTGTAAAACCAGTTATCTTGCTATGCCCATCAGGTAACTCGATACAACGACAATTTTGGACCACAAAACTCTGCTGCCTCTCAATATTTGTGGTTCATTTCAGCTTCTGGAATTTGGAAATTTGTGGTAAGGCTTTATGGGACCAAACTGCTGAGGTCATCGGTCCCTAAGCTTACACACTACTTAATCTAACTTAAACTAACTTACTCTAAGGACATCACACACACCCATGAACGAGGGATGACTCGAACCTACGACGGGGAGCCGCGCGAAGCGTGACAAGGTGCCCTAGGCCGCACGGCTACCCCGGGCAGCTCAGCTTCTGAGATTTGTCTGTTGATTAATGCACTTACGAGATATCTGATTAAGAGCCAAATTCGCAATGAATGTAATATTCATAGCTGAGTCTGGGATAGTCACTATGATCTTATTTTTAAACTGTTTTCGTTGGAGGAGTAAACTTTAATATGCTCTCTGAAATCCTTTCGATTGTCAAAGCTCCAGGTAATACGCGTAACATCGTGTAAAAGTCAATTTTTTTCTGTTGCACTTTTCTTCCTTATCTTGATCTGTGTCATAAATTGTGAGGCCTGTCTTACGCGAGTCTTATGACGGTTCTTGTTTCCGGAGGAGCATCAACACGTTTTTCGCCGTAAGTTCCCTGAATGGTTTTGATCACTCTGCAAAACGGATGTCTACTAGTAAGATAGTTTTTACAATTTCAGAATGTTGCATTGCTATGAAGACTGTGTTTTAAGAGAGACCTCACCCGCTCGAAGTGCTTATGTGACTTACTGTCATCAAGAAGAGGCATATTGCGTCGTCCCCGACATAATAGCTAGTGTAAAACAAAAACTTACTCTACAGTGGCACGGCAAGCTGTTAGTGGAAGAGGAGGAGCAAAGTTATTTCTGCTCCGTGTAGCAGATACTCTGTGGTACTCGTCAAAGCAAACGGTACCGCAGACCTGGAAACAATAGTCTAGTGTGTAACGCAAGGAAGTCCAGACTGGTCGTTAGCCGCAGGTACAGTCCACAATGGGCACACATCTGCATTCGCAGCTCCTGTTGTTCACTCGAGCAGCGTCGTAACAACGGTCGTGCAGGCAGGTGCTTGCTTGTGGTAACAGCCTGATACTTCAGGATATTTCCACAGTACACGCAAACTACGCAAAAATTACTCAATAAACGCAGGCTCGTATTCAGGTCGCAGGCAAAATTAATTTGTACAATCTTGTTGTGTTCAAATAACGGACATTAACAACAGATTTATCTAATTAGATGCTGGATGGATGAAAACTCAAAGAACAATAAATTGCGTTTCCATGTGAAGTTATGGACAAAGTGCTTATAATGGGTCTGACATTTATAAGATAGCATTTGCTCTATGACCATCGTAGAGCACCAGTTTTAGAATTCAGATCAGATACAATGGTTTAGCATAAAATGAAGTATAGAAATGAGCACAAAAAGGGTCTGGCTAGCTTGTTGCTCCGGAAAAAAAAATCCGGAAAAATTGCAAGAGATCTAAACAGCAGAAGAATTAGAAGTTTATTTCGAGAAGGTGGTGGTTTGCAGCTTTTAGAAATTTATGGAAATCAGAAGTTTATTTGCATGGAAGCAAATTATCATATATTCTTGGCCGGTTTCGGTTAATTAAATCATCTAGGCATTGGACACCGTTCCTCACAAGCGTCTTCTAACCACACTGCGTGCCTAAGGAGTATCGCCTCAGTTGTGCGACTGGATTCGTGATTTCCTGTCAGAAAGGTCACAGTTATTATTAATAGGCGGAAAGTCATCGACTAAAACAGAAGTAATACCCGACATTCCCCAAGGAAGTGTTATAGGCCCTCTATTGTTCCTGATCTAAATTAACGACGTAGGAGGCAATTTGAGTAGCCGTCTCAGATTGTTTGTAGATGATGCTATCATTTACCGTCATGTAAGCTCATCAGATGACCAGAATGAATTGCAAAATGATTTAGATAAGATATCTGTATGGTGCGAAATGTGGCAACGGACACTGAATAAAGAAAAGTGTGAAGTTATTCACATGAGTACTAAATTTCGATTACGCGATAAGTCACACAGATCTGTAGGCTGTAAATTCAACTAAATAGTTAGAGATTACAATCACAAGTAACCTAAATTGGAACGATCACATAGGTAATGTTGTGGGTAGAGCAAACCAAAGACTGCGATTTATTGGCGGAACACTTAGAAAGTGCAACAGGTCTACTAAAGAGACTACTTACACCACACTTTTCCGCCCTATTCTGGAGTATTGCGGTGTGGGATCCGCATCAGGTGGGACCGACGAATGACATTGGTAAAGTACAAAGAAGGGTAGCTCGTTTCGTACCATCGCGATATAGGGGAGACAGTGCCACAGGAATGATACGTGAATTGGAGTGGCAATCATTAAAACAAAGGCGTTTTTCGTCACTACGGGATCTTGTCCTGAAATTTCAATCACCAGTTTTCTCCTCCGATTGCGAAAACATTCTGCCGGCACCCATCTACATATGGAGAAGTCATCGTCGCGATACAATAAGAGAAATCAGGGCTCGCACAGAAAAATTTAAGTACTCGTTTTTCCCGCGCACCGTTCAATAGTGGAACGGTAGAGAGACAGCTTGAAGGTGGTTCATTGAACCCACTGCCAGGCACTTTATTGTGAATAGCAGAGTAGTGATGTAAATGTAGATGTAGATGAACTGGAAGAAAAAGTGTAACATCGGGTGGTTTGAAAATGCATATTTCTCATAGAAGACACTATCGTATACAACATGTGACGAAGACGAAACGCGGAGTGCAACATAAACAAGATGCTGTCAAATTCTGGTTACGTTGCATTCCACGTTTCGCCATTTTCACATTTGGTATCTGAAAGTGTTTTCTATGAGAAATAGGCATTTTTAAACCACAGATGTTATAATTTTTCTTCCTATGACGATGGTTTAAGTAACTGAAAGTGGCCATGAATATATATCATATATACAGCTGATGACAAAAAAAAATGAATTTGCACGAAGCTGCTGTAGCCAGTACGTAGGTTCAGCTTATTTTCATGCACATATACACAATGCCACACACAATATTTTAGGTGTTTATGGGAGGAACGTTTCTGAACACTGTTTACAAGTTTTCTGGATTTGCAGCAAATTTGTAATCAACACTGGCCATAGTAAACGTGGTAACGTTTACAGAGCTGCTAGAAAGTGCCAGTAAAGGCTTCCTTCAAAATGGTTCGAATGACTTACCACGCGCCTTTGCGCGTCCATCGATAAGTTTTGCAGACCGCTGTAAATTACGATATTCAGGTGTGATGAAAGTTTGCAGAAAAGGTGAATCTCTCATCACTCGAGCGAGTGGGCTGATGTACCACCTAAAGACAGTGTTCTCGTGTTCGGCAGAAATGGCAGTAGTATCTCCGGTCATCCACGGTAGTCAGGTTTTCCGTCCAATGGCGGAATAGTTCCTTCGACAAAGGAACGAAGCCCCCCCTCTAACGACCTCGATATCGGTGGGATATGAAAGTCGCTCCCTTCCTGACACCGGCCCGTACTTCACAAGGGATCGGGCCGCACGCGCTCAGGGCGTGGCCCGGAAGCGCGAGATCCCTCCAACCCCCCCCCCCCCCCCCCCACCCTCTTCACGACCCTTCTTATCGCCATAATGCTCTCCGCCTGTACTCGCCGCATATTGCCGCGATAACGCTGCGTCGTCAATAAAGCATTTTTTCCCCCTGCGCCTCCTCGCGGGACATGAATGGTTTTTTCTATCTCGTTCTCCATACTTTGTATCTACTTTTTATGTAGTCGTTTTTACCAGTTCTTTCCGCTACGGAGTGGGCGAGATAACTTGAGGCCGCCCGCTCTTTCTTTGGAGATGCGACACGTGGGCCAGTGTTAGAGGCTGTTTGTTTGCTCTGTGCTACTACGACAGGGAGCGTAAAGATTTTCAAGACTCGTGTAACAATTGCGGGTAGGGTATGACAAATCAAACGCCTACCAGCCGCCTCATTTCCAAACTGTTATTTTATTGGACTACCAAGTTCGGCGATATATTACACCATCTTCAGGCCCCTTGACTGACGTTAGGAAGATTCCAGCCTCGGTTCCGGTCAAAATAGGCGCACTATTCGAAGGCTCTGTGATATTCGCTATTTTTGGCTTCATTAAAACAGCAAATAGTTGACACTTTCAGCCAGAAGGCGAATACTTGTTCATAAAGAATGATTAATGTATAATAAGGCTTCGCATAGCGACGGTGGAATTTCCTAAATAATGTAATTCATCGTCTTTGGGCGGCAACATAAACAGAAGAATACGGATCGATATGCGATCATTCACTATTTTGTTCGCTGGAGAACAAATCAAACCTCGAGAGCTAAACACTTGTACCGTTCTTCTTAAGTAAGACGGACGCAGATTTGTGGCAGTCTGATCTAATTTTTACTAAATGTATAAAAACGTGTTACGTCTAAGTTTGAGTGAAGTGTAAAAAGAAGAACTGTTATAACTTATCGAGACGACGCACGAGCGACTCAAGAGGGCAATGGCTATATAAAAGAGCACTCAATGGACATGAAACGGACATAAAAATCTACCGTCATTGTAGTACTAAGCTTAAGGTACGATATATGTTTTAGTCAAAATAAATATTTGTTCTGGAAATGCTGAATCATTTAGCAGTGCTCATTCCTGTCATCTCCTCAGTATTATTTTCATTTTAATTATGCATTTTGCTAAGATTACGGACACCAAGATCAGCAGTCCAATGTGCGTGTTACATTGGCAGAAAGAAAACTATTTTATCGTCTTCTTGCATCAGCTTTAATATTGAATTTCCCTTTTGTGTGATGTTACAGTTGTTTTTGCGCCCTTAAGAACTTTCTGGTCCCTTAGGAAATTGTTTTGTCATAACAATAACTTCACAACCGGGTATGATCGTATCTACGATCATGAAGTAATTAGAAAGACGATAACGAAATTTCTTAATCAATAGCACGCTAGCTGTGACTGCTTCAAGCCACGCGAAACTGCAAGACTATTCACATTTCATAATGCAATATTTTATGACAATGGTCAATCCATGATTCTTACGCCAATTGTGATTGATAAAATAGTAAGCGAAATCTCAATTTCCAACTTTTCCATTGAATAACAACATCACTTTTATTTTGTTACATCACAACTCGTATCTGTATTTATTTATTTATTTATTTATTTATTGCAAGCATCATCTGCCGGCATATGTTGTTTGAAATCACAAATCCACAGATACCAGTCTTTGAATAGTGGCCCCTGTTTTGACCGGAACCGAATTTGCAGTCTTCCTACAAGACGGTCAGGCAACCTGAAGACGGCGTAATATATCGCCGAAATTGGTAGCCCAATAAACAGTTCGAAAATTAGACGGCTGAAAGGTGTCTGTTTTGACATTCTGTTCTGAACAGCCTAGGTCCCGCAACCATCTCTGAAAAGATGGACGTACAAAGAATTACGCGGTATGTGCAAAAAACTACTGTAGCCCCTGTGTTCTAATCCTTCTTCATACTTCCTTACTATTTTTTTCAAAAAATGGTTAAAATGGCTCTGAGCACTATGGGACTTGACTTCTGAGGTCATCAGCCCCCTAGAACTTAGGACTACTTAAACCTGACTAACCTAAGGACATCACACACAGCCATGCTCGAGGCAGGATTCGAACATGTGACTGTAGCGGTCGCGCGGTTCCAGACTGTAGCGCCTTACTATTTTTATTTCGTTGTTTTGTGCTCAGGATTTTCACTGCACTGCGGACAATACAAGAAGCAAACAAACGACTGAGCTCCGAGGAAAAACTTAAGAATCATCCTGTGCATAGTAGAGCTGACTGCCGTTTCTTGTTGGTCAAGTATGTTGTGACACGGTTCTAACGTAATGGAAATCTACAGTTTTCCCGGGCATTCAGTGGTGGTGTAATGGTTAAGACGCCGGAATCTTATTCGAATAGAAGCATAGAGCAAATTACAAATCACTACAGGGAAAATGGCCTAGTTTCTTCAATAAACGTTCTCCTCATACAGAATTAACAGAAGAGATGGAGAACATCGAAAGAAGACTGAGGTTTTTTGTTTGGATTCCTTTAGAAACAGAGAGCGTCACGGGGCTTGATAATACAGTTCCTGTGGCATATGCTACAGAGGGGTGTCGTGCTGAAATTCAGAGAGCGTTCGTGACCATAACAGTCAAACAGCATTCTACTTCCTGCCACATGTGTCTCGCGGAAAGTCCCTACAGTTGAACTCGTAGTAATGCGAGCTCATGCGGAGGCCCGCATACTGTCGTTCTTCCGACGAACTATTCGCAAATGAAACTGGAAAATGGGGAAATGACAGCGACAGAAGGAGTACCCTGACTTACTGAGCAGAAGTGTAGATGAAGGACGCCACCGTTGACTCCTTTCCTCATTCCTGTCTGTGCTAGTGCTCCGCCTACAGCAACATTAACGCCAACGTGGCATTAAACTAAAAAAACTTCTTTTTTTCTAACACAGCACCGTTGTGTTGTCTAATGGAAGTCGTAGCAAATGCTTCGTACTTACCTAGCTCATTTATGCTGGAGTTCCTTTTGTCTATGTGGCCGATAAGGCAGATGAATATTTACTGGCCTTACACTGAGATTTCATATAACGAGACAACAGTGGCAATCATTGATGAAATAATACGCCATAACGTATGTGAACAATAGTCACATTCAGAATCACTGAGAAAAAGACAGCACGCCACTGGAATAAAAACCCGACTTGGTCTGGTCAGGCATCGATCTCGGCTCATACTCCTATAGTTACCTATCACCCAACTTCTGCGGGGCAGTCTTTTTTAGACCATCACCATGTGACGCTCATAAATAAACATGATAATTTGTTAAATCTGAATGAGTTTTATAACCTTACAGTACTTTAGATACTATGGTTCAGTCTTACAAGTAACTTTTTGTTCTGGTCATAACACTGCGTTACCTGAACGATATACACGCAACTAACCATTATAGAAAAAAAGTTGCATTTGGTACTGAGCACGGTGGTAAGACAGAGGCAGTATCGCTTTAAGCCGAATCATAAATTGTTCCCTTTGGAAAAATTTAGCGGTCAATATTTCTGAAAGAAATTGTGGCCGATGTACGTTTCCGTATCTGCAGCTAATTTTCTCTTTTGTGCCCTAATCGAGAAACATTGCGTGTGTTGCCATAAAATTGTCATAAACAATGAAGGAGGCCGGTGGCTCTGCACGGTCCCGAAATTTCCCCGAGGTCTCACATGGTGCGCACATATAGCATACTGAAGGAATCGCACGTGTTTGCTCTTTTTGTTTGTCAGTATTTGTCCATACACTAAGCAGATTCAGAAGGATGTAGGTCGCAGTAAGTACTGGGAGATGAAGAAGCTTGCATAGGATAGGGTAGCATGGAGAGCTGTATCAAACCAGTCTCAGGGCTGAAGACCACAACAAACAACATTTGTCAGAACGCGCCCTAAAGTGTTTGTATAACCGATGTAGATCGTTAAGTCCAGAGATACACAACAGCTAAACGTGTCATACAGATATGTGCAACCACAAGGTAGAGATATCCGTTCCGCATACTACATAACTGCTTCTCTACTTGCGGCAATTTGTTATTATGCCGCACCTAAAAAGTTAGTGGTAGGATTTCTGTGTGGGATGAGAGTCTGGTTGCACCATGTCGTAACTAGCGATAATTTTCCTTCGCGTAGGTCTTCACAGTGGCTGTTAGTATTACAGAGGTAGCGGGCTTAGTCAGCTGTGCTCTGCTTACGTTTCTTACGAGCTAGAAGTTTGTCACTGCGGTCTGTATTAGATTTCACCGTTACAGGCTGTACAATTTTAATGGCGAGCCTCCTTTGAGAGCTGGAAACAATTATCGCTTAGGAGACTACTGCTTTGATTCTAATATAACTTACGCTGAAAGGGAGACACACGCATTCTTCCATTGCAGGCCATTACATTCCGTCCTATGCCGACGCACGTGTGACTCCAGTTTCTAAGTTGCCTGAATTAAATTTTACTTCTGAATGTTGTGCTCTTTAAGTTCAAAATTGTCCATAGCTGCGTCTTATTACACAAATGTCATTTGTTGACAATCTTACTGTGTCGTGAGGTTCATACCTGGAGAATGTTTCTTCTGCGTGTCTGAGGCGCAAGTTATCATTAACCAGTTTGTGCTCTGGGGCACAGAGTTTCTTGTAGGAATGAAAACTTTTCTCAGCTCCGGCTTGTAAACAAATTTTTGCTTCCGTAGCTTGCAAAAAAGTATTCTTGCGATCCGCTTCCACAGACAGCAAATGCTTATAACTATCTCCCAGTTCGGAAGCATATAATAAGAATCGTTAGGCTACATACGGTTCTCTGATCGCTGACGTCTGTTTTGAACTGTGGAATACAGTTTTAAGGCAATTCGTCCATTATATTGTTTCGGAATTTCGTGTCACGTGAAGTAAAACTTTACTAATTTATTTACATAGTTTTCCCGATGCCGGCCGGGTTGGCCGAGCGGCTCTAGGCGCTACAGTCTGGAGCCGCGCGACTGCTACGGTCGCAGGTTCGAATCTTGCCTCGAGCATGGATGTGTGTGATGTCCTTAGGTAAGTTAGGTTTAAGTAGTTCTGGGTTCTAGGGGACTGATGACCTCAGAAGTTAAGTCCCAAAGTGCTCAGAGCCATTTGAACCGTTTTCCGATGGTCAAGTAAGCCGACGAAGCTAGATACAAATTCTGCGTAAAAACATGGTAATTTGGGACACTGTAGCGACGCAGCTTCTCCACTGTATCGTTTCTTCCAAAAATGGTAGTCAAGATAAGTATGTAGGAGAGATTCCATAACGTTTGCAAAGTCGGAGAAAAAAGACGGCAGAACTGAAACCACAAGGAAACCTGTGACTCTGGGTAGATTTGTCAGTGTGGCAGTACTGCGCCTCGTTAATTTTAAACTTCGTTACAACGGAGACTGCTGAAACACTTTGGCAGACTGAACCTGTGTGCCAAATTGGGATTCGAGTAATATGTTGTTAAATATACACTGAACTGTCGATCTATCATAGATTATTAGAAGGATGGTAATATCGACAGTTCAGTATATATTTAACAGCATAATACGATGTAACAAGTGTCGTACTCATCATATCTTGTGGGACTCTCACAGTCAAAAGGCTGCATTTTGACGACGACATGTGCTCATGTCAGATAGTTTTATATTCTGACAGAAGGTAACTTTTGCAGTTTACTTGAAAATGGCCATAAGGCCGAAATTTTATTAGTAACAATAAATATTTTATACAGTCAACGGCGACTATGATGTCTTTCAAGAAATATTATATGACTGTGAATCCCAACCACGAGAAGTTAATCAATTGTAAATACGTGAGGAGCGAGTTTAGAATACCACGGATTGAGCAGGATGTCGCCGGTGGTGGCTGCAGAAGTTTACAGGAGGAAAGCGCAATCTCCTGGACACTATCAGGAAGTGCTGCATATTTATGACTGTCCTTTATTCAGCAGGAGGAAATATGTGTTTATAAAGCATTTGTCAGAGCTGCCAACGTTAATTTATTGACTGTCCCAACTTCTTACGGCAGTACACTCTTGTAGTGTTGAGTAAGGGACATGAAGTGTGATGGTGTGTTAGCGGACCTCTTTCTACACTCGTCTGTCTTGGAAAACGTGAACGTTATCGGAAAATGTTTAGACATTTCTCTCTTCAGAGTCACCCAGCAAAGCTATGCTTGCGATGAGGCGAGATACACCTGGCGGCAGCCGTGGCTACTCGCTGGCAGCTAAACTGCTAGTATTATAGCCGCGGCGGCAGCTGCAATACGCAGCAGTGGCGCCGGCTTAATGGCCGAGTCGGTAATTGGCGTTCCTGTGTCTCAGACTTCAAATTAGGGGCTCTGTGCGTGTCGTTACCATAAACAGGCACCGAATAGCGCCCACTTAAAGAGGGAACATGGGACGAGACCTTTGCTTGTAAGTGAAAGAGGTACGGCCTCCAATTAATTTTCAGGTTCACTTTCTTCCGGTTCGTTGCGCATGATTAAGCAGTCACCACCTGTTCACCATCTGCATGTGGCGGAATAGTTCTGTTCCTCTTGGAGGGGTGACATGTAAGCTTAAACGTTACCTTTGGGAAGACGGTCAAAGAATAAGGAACCATTTATGTACTACACGTGCAGAAATATGACCATGCACCAATGGACACTTCAAGTTTATACCTTCACTAATGCTATACGCAGCATTAGGACATTTAAAAAAAAATTGTACTAGATGTCGTGGGTGAACTTAGCCATTTGATCGTGACCAAGAGCCCACATGAAAATTTCTCCCTAGAACTTTCGCAAAGTCATGGATTTGTATTTGTGTTCTACAAAGAGGTTTCTAATTTTAGAGAATCATGTCGGGAAGTTTGAGGAAAGATGTCCTTCCACCAGCCTGTGTTTTAAAATGGTACTATTCCAGCTCCGCGCGGGATAGCCGGGTGGTCCGAGGCGCCTTGCCACGGTTCGCGCGACTCCCCCTGTCGGAGGTTCGAGTCCTCCCTCGGGCATGGGTGTGTGTTTTATGTCCTTAGAGTAAGTTAGTTTAAGCTAGATTAGGTAGTGTGCAAGCCTAGGGACCGATGACCTCAGCAGTTTGGCCCCATAGGAACTTACCACACACACACACACACACACACACACACACACACACACACTTGTCTAACACTGCTAATTTCCCACATGGCCCATTTTCAAGTGTATCGATAACATATGTGGATTCGTCGCCCTCGTCTCGTCATACAAAAATGACGTACCATTTATCATAACCATTAACAGCCGCGCATCATGAGATCACGCACTTTGACGACCGCGCTATGCACAATCAAAAGAAAAAAAATTGATTTTTAATTTTTAAATACTAATTTTGTAAAATATACTGCTGGGATCGGAAGAGAAGAAATAAACAAAGATGGCGGTCATGAATGAGACTAAATTGTATTTAAATTTCTTTCTTTTTTTTCCTTCATTTTACAATCGTTTCTGTCGACGTTATATCTAGCGAAAAAGTAACGTAAAAAGGACATTTCTGTAAATAATAATGTCCCCACTGCACCTTTCAAATTTCTGTTTTTGTTTTGTTACCTCCAGGAGCATCCACATCTACATGATTACTCTGCAATTCACAATTAAGTCCTTTGCAGAAGGTACATCGAACCGCCTTCAGGCTATTTCTCTACCGCTCCATTCCCGAATAACGCGTGAGAAAAACAAACACTTAAACCTCTCCGTGCGAACTCGGATTTCTTTTGTTTTATTATGATGATCATGCCTCCGAATGTAGCAGGGAACCAAAAAGATATTTTCACATTCTGAGGATAAAGTTGGTGATCGGAATTTCATGAGAAGATCCTGCTGCAACGAGAAACCCTCTGTTTTAATGATTGCCAACCAAATTCTAGTATCATATCCGTGGTACTCTGTCCCCTATTTCACAATAATATAAACCGAGCTCCCCTTCTTTGAACCTTTTCCATGTCGTCCATCAATCCAGTCTGATGAGGATCCCATAGTGCACAGCAATACTCCAGAAGAGGGCTGACAAGCGTAGTGCAAACAGTCTCTTTAGTGGACCTGTTGCTTTTTCTAAGTGTTCTGCCAATAAAGCGTAGTCTTTGGTTTGCTTTCCTCACAACATTATCTATGTGATAGCGCCAATTTAAGTTACTTGTAATTGTAATCTCGAAGTTCAAAAATGTTCAAATGTGTGTAAATTCCTAAGGGACCAGACTGCTGTGGTCAGCGGTCCCTAGACTTACACACTACTTAGACTAACTTACGCTAAGGACAACACACACACCCATTTCCGAGGGAGTACTCGAACCTCCGGCGGGATTGGGGGGGGGGGGGGGCGCAATCCGTGACATGGCGCCTCTAACCGCTCGGCTACTCCACGCATCCCTAAGTATTTAGTTGAATTTGCAGCCTTTAGAATTATGTGATTTATCGTGTAACAGAAATTTAGAGGATTCCTTTTATTACTCATGTGGATGACTTTACACCTTTCATTAATTACAGTCAGTTGCCACATTTCGCAGCATACAGATATCTTATCTAAATCAATCTGTAATTCGTTTTGAGCATCTGCTGACTTTATAAGACGATAAACAACACCATCATGTACAAAAAATCTAAGAGGGATTGTCATCGAAATAGTTTATTACAGCTAGAACGGTAGAGTGCCTGTAGCACGCCGTTGGGGAACGCTAGGTTTTGCTTAAACTGTTTTACTCGATGACTTTCCGTCAGTTACTACGAACTGTGACCTTCCTGACAGTTGTTGCTGTTGTTGTTGTTGTTGTTGTTGTGGTCTTCAGTCCTGAGACTGGTTTGATGCAGCTCTCCATGCTACTCTATCCTGTGCAAGCTTCTTCATCTTCCAGTACCTACTGCAGCCTACATCCATCTGAATCTGCTTAGTGTATTCATCTCTTGGTCTCCCTCTACGATTTTTACCCTCCACGCTGCCCCCCAGTACTAAATTGGTGATCCCTTGATGCCTCAGAACATGTCCTACAAACCGATTCCTTCTTCTAGTCATGTTGTGCCACAAACTTCCCTTCTCCCCAATTTCATTCAATAGCTCCTCATTAGTTATGTGATCTACCCATCTAATCTTCAGCATTCTTCTGTAGCACCACGTTTCGAAACCTTCTACTCTCTTCTTGTCTAAACTATTTATCGTCCATGTTTCACTTCCATACATGGTTACACTTCATACAAATACTTTCAAAAACGACTTCCTGACACTTAAATCTATACTCGATGTTGACAAATTTATCTTCTTCAGAAACGCTCTCCTTGCCATTGCCAGTCTACATTTTATATCCTCTCTACTTCGACCATCATCAGTTATTTTGCTCCCCAAATAGCAAAACTCCTTTACTACTTTAAGTGTCTCATTTCCTAATCCAATTCCCTCAGCATCACCCGACATAATTCGACTACATTCCATTATCCTCGTTTTGCTTCTGTTGATGCTCATCTCATACCCTCCTATCAAGACACTGTCCATTCCGTTCAACTGCTCTTCCAAGTCCTTTGCTGCCTCTGACAGAATTACAATGTCATCGGCGAACCTGAAAGTTTTTATTTCTTCTCCATGGATTTTAATTCCTACTCCGAACTTTTTCTTTTGTTTCCTTTACTGCTTGCTCAATATACAGATTGAATAGCATCGGGGAGAGGCTACAACCCTGTCTCACTCCCTTCCCAACCACTGCTTCCCTTTCATGTCCCTCGACTGTTATAACTGCCAACTGGTTTCTGTAAAAATCGTAAATAGCGTTTAGCTCCCTGTATTTTACCCCTGCCACCATCAGAATTTGAAAGAGAGTATTCCAGTCAACATTGTCAAACGCTTTCTCCAAGTCTACAAATGCTAGAAACGTAGGTTTGCCTTTTCTTAATCTGGCTTCTAAGATAAGTCGTAGGGTCAGTATTGCCTCACGTGTTCCGATATTTCTACGGAATCCAAACTGATCTTCCCCGAGGTCGGCCTCTACCAGTTTTTCCATTGGTCTGTAAAGAATTTGCGTTAGTATTTTGCAGCTGTGACTTATTAAACTGATAGTTCGGTAATTTTCACATCTGTCAACATCTGCTTTCTTTGGGAGTGGAATTATTATATTCTTCTCGAAGTCTGAGGGAATTTTACGAATTCAATCGCACAACTAAACCGAGAGTTCGTAAGCAAGCAGTTTGATTAGAAGTCGAATGTGAGGAACGGTATCAAAAACCTTCCGGAAATCTAAAAATGTGGAATCAATTTGACATCACCCTTTGGGATCTAGTGGATGTTCGTTCTGTTATTTATTTATTTCACTTTTTAAATAACACAGTCAATACCTATTATCTTCCTTCACTTTTTCAATAATATAGTCAATATCTATTATCTTCCATATTGAATATGAGACTACGATGCACGCATCTAGTCAAGAAAATACTTTTGAAAGGCGCTACGCTGCCACTAAGCTACGATGCCACATTACACGAGACGTCAACCAGTCTGAATCCGAAAGTGAAGTTTTGTGCAGACTCCCAGCTAGTGTTACGTCACTGCGGTCTACAAAAATATGTGGAAGTGATTATTACTTTCTAACGGCGAGTGGGTGCCCGCAGCTAGCAATAAGCTTCGGCGTGGGATCGGCGTGTCGCGAGGTTGCGGTACAGCGGACGTGCCCCGTAGCGGAGTTCCAGATTCGGAGCCCCCCTGGGCGTCTGGGAGCCCCCGCAGGCACTGTGCGATGTTATGACACGGGCTGCGGCGGATACTGCGTCAGCGAAGGTAACGATTTTCCGCCCTGAAAGCGTAATCCGCAGACACGGTGGGAATCGACCGCCGCGGACATTCTGCTAGTTGCTTTACAACGTTTTCCGTAGTCCAGTTAGCTGCCAAGAATGCCGTAAAATGTATGCCAATGGTGAAAGTAGAAGGACATTACAGATTTAGTATGTAGAGACTCGCTCTGTGGCGTCCGAGTGGAAGAATATTGGTTCATCCTGTATGTTAAGAACAGGTAAATCGGTGGTTAAGGTTCAGGATAAAAATTAAAAACGTCCAGAGTTAAATACTCATTCGGTCACAGGATTTTTTTCTGTTGCTTATAATTTCTTTTACTTCTGGCAATGACTTGCTAATGTGAAAAAATGCCGTTTTGCACTGTGATTCGAAGTTCAGTTGAACTGTATTTCCTGGCTGATAATTAAGTTCTGAGGAAGTTAAAGGCATACTACGTCCAATAGAACCGTTCTTGGTAAAACAATGTGATGTTCAAAACCAAACTCATTCTTAATTACTATACGTCAGGCGAGGTGCTCGCGGAGACTTCAACGCACCCGCAGAAGGCGAACATATAATTTTCATTCCCGAGGAGAAGCGAGTGAGAAATTACTGCAGTGGAGAACATGTAATTGCCTGGTAGGACTATGAACTGGCGCTCGGCGGATAATAATATAATAATACGACTGGCGAAATTACGATTTGTCTCGCGTTGTATATTAAATGAGGCAGATGACGAAGATTTATACTACTGTTTAGTCTTAAATATTGTTATGATAACATACAACTCACAGAATACTTTGCTGAATGGCTATAATGCATTTCATTAGTGATACGTGTCCGTAAGGAACAAGTAGCGGCGTGTGTAGCCAGAGAAAAAAAAAAATTATGCTATATATAAAAGACGATATGGAGGGGCCTCAGTAGGTGTTCGTCAGGAAACCAGAAATTTGAAGAAGTAATTTAATAACGGAATATCTGTACGTTAGCGTAATAATAGCTGAGGTAAAAATGTTTCCTCGCGACATAGTATCCACCAACAGTCTGTTATCGCACTGTCTCCTTTGATATTGATTTTATCGCCTACTGTTATTTCTAACATTTCCATGTGTGATTTCAGCAGTAATTTGTGGCCGGACGGTGTGGCCGTGCGGTTCCAGGCGCTTCAGTCTGGAACCGCGTGACCGCTACGGTCGCAGGTTCGAATCCTGCCTCGGGCACGGATGTGTGTGATGTCTTTAGGTTAGTTAGGTTTAATTAGTTCTAAGTTCTAGGCGACTGATGACCTCAGAAGTTAAGTCGCATAGTGCTCAGAGCCATTTGAACCATTTGAACCAGTAATTTGTAGCAACGTGTTCTGCACTGGGGAAGGAATTGTTGGATTACTGCTCGTGGAAAAACCGTGAAACAGCGATTCTGTTGTTTTCTACAATTTCCCTGTTTCCTTCTGACATCCAAAATGGAACAGGATAACATGAGTTTCAAGTAATTGTCCTTCCTGGTGTACTTCGCAGAAGTTTCTTGCTAATGAACTTACATTTATTCCAAGAAAGGAAAATCTCTGTCCTGTTGATGTGTTAAGAGAATATTCCGGTCTCTCACCAGGAAATGTGTCATCAGAATCATTAACTCTTCAACATTTTGATATGAACTAGCTGTAAAATTCGTCAGTATTAAATGGTATGGCTCTCAGATAGACGTCAAGGCACGTTATTCCCAAGACGAACTTCAGGATTTTTGGGAATAGTTTTTTGCAAAGATAACAAATGCATAAAAATATTGATCATATTTGCTCGTATTTGCAAGAAGTGCATGAATATCAGCCGTTTTGACAAGAGCTTGCACTCGATACCAGAGAATTTTTGCCGGCCGAAGTGGCCGCGCGGTTCTGGCGCTGCAGTCTGGAACCGCGCAACCGCTACGGTCGCAGGTTCGAATCCTGCCTCGGGCATGGATGTGTGTGATGTCCTTAAGTTAGTTAGGTTTAACTAGTTCTAAGTTCTAGGGGACTAATGACCTCAGCAGTTGAGTCCCATAGTGCTCAGAGCCATTTGAACCAGAGAATTTTGTTCCTTGTTATGGATCATCTTCCAGTAAGTTTCCTTTGGTATTTTTCGAAAATTACATAGCCTAAAATTTAAGTACCCAAACGGAAAAATCAAAGTAATTACAATAGGTATGAGTAAGTGTGTGTGTCACGTGCCTCCACAGTCGAGGCAGTTAACATACGTCTGCACAGTGGCGCTCGACTCGGAAGTAAGGCGGTTCGAATCCTGGTATCCACTGACTGTACTTGGCCGGCAAGGGGAGGATAATGTCCCTGATCACTAGTCTTTGCGCCAGGGTCCTGGATTAAATTCCAGACCTCTCCGCAGTGTCTCATGAAGTGAAGGCATGTGACATCAGAAAATGGCCGCTTCAAATGGCTCTAAGCACTATGGGACTTAACATCTGAGGTCATCAGTCCCCTAGACTTAGAACTACTTAAACGTAACTAACCTAAGGACATCACACACATCCATGCCCGAGGCAGAATTCGAACCTGCGACCGTAGCAGCAGCGCGGTTCCGGACTGACGCGCCTACAACCGCTCGGCTACAACGGCCGGCGATGCATGTGACATCGTTTGTGGGGATCCGTCCATGGTGTGGGGACCTTAAGCTCGGCAACCCCCTTGGTGCTATTCGAGAAGAGTACGTTAAGTGTCGGCATCGGCGTTCAACCTCTCGTTTCTCTCGTCTTCATCATACAACGCAAACATAACGCATCCATTACACTCACCTACACTCCACAAATACTCAAATGGCTCTGAGCACTATGGGACTTAACATCTGAGGTCATCAGTCCCCTAGAACTTAGTACTACTTAAACCTAACTAACCCCCGAGGCAGGATTCGAACCTGCGACCGTAGCGGTCGCGCGGTTCCAGACTGAAGCGGCTAGAACCGCTCGGCCACCACGGCCGGCCCACAAATACTCATACGACACAACACTCATATAGGAAAGGGACCACTGTGCGCTGAAGAAGAATACCGTTTCCGATCGGCAGCTGATCCCTCCCCGTGGGGTATCCCAGCCAACACTGCCGTGCGACATATACATTTTTTTTTATTATGTGTATAGGCAGTTGACTGTTAACAAATGTGCTGCGCAGTTATTTCCGGCCGGCCGCTGTGGACGAGTGGTTCTAGGCGCTTCAGTCCAGAACCGCGCTGCTGCTACGGTCGCAGGTTCGAATCCTGCCTCGGGTATGAATGTGTGTGATGTCCTAAGGTTGGTTAAGTTTAAGTAGTTCTAAGTGTAAGGGGACTGATGACCTCAGATGTTCAGTACCATAGTTCTTAGAGCCATTTGAACCATTTGATTTCCGACATTACAGAATACTGATGTTGATGCGTTATCTTAATAGACGATAGACTCTTAATTTACAGTATTTACCTTGTCACATTCTCTTGAAGACTTTCCCGAACATTTTTCATTGAAACCGTTTTTATATAATAGTCTTACATTAGTGGTTATGGTGTCAAGGCATGTGATGAAAAAAAATCTGACATCCTTTCGTCTGGAGTTTTAGTTCGACGTTATGCTTTTCTCAATATCCTGACGTCCTTCTCTGTACGCTGCTTTGTCTCCGATTACAGCAAATCATCCGCTTACATTCCACAGTTTCATAGCCATCAGCGGCCGTTATATACGGCACGTCAAGTGCCAGTTGTGCTCCAGGCCAATACGAAACCACGCTCACCTTTCGTAATGTCGGAAACATACACGTAACGCAGAGTCGAAGCTTTGACCGTGTTCCGTAAAGAAGTAGCTCAGCTGAAAATCTGCGAAAGGTACATGTGCCATATGTCACACGCCACAATACAGTTATCGATCACTTAGTGAAGAGAAAAAACAAAAGGGCTCGCATGTACAAATGGAAAGTAACTTTGGGCAACATGATAAAGTGGATGGATCCTGCTGTAATAATTGTTCCAAGATATCAGTATGCCTGAGCTGCCTAGAAATCTCTTTATACAATGAGTGGTCAGATAGATACGAAGAGGATTTAGTCAGTTTTTTTTTTTTTTATATTACAGGGTATGGGTCCCTGTGAATGGGGAAAATGTCAGTGTCACATTTTAAACTGCCTTCAAAATCTTGTGCAGTGCAGCTTGATGGACCTACATTATTGAGGGATACTGCAGTAACACTGACAGAATATTACTGTAAAAAAATTAAGCCGTTTTCATATTATCATAATGTTTGCGTCCGCCTCGATAGCTGAGTGGTCAGCTTGACGGATTGCCGTGCTACGGGCCCGGGTTGGATTCCCGGCTCGGTTAGAGATTTTCCTCCGCTCAGGGACTGGGTGTTGTGTTGTCTTCATCATCATTTCATCCCCATCCGGCGCGCAGGTCGCCCAATGTGGCGTCGAATGTAGTAAGACCTGCACCAAGGCGGCCGGACCTGCCCCGCAAAGGGCCTCCCGGCCAATGACGCCAAACGCTCATTTCCATTTTCCATCATAATGTTTGCGACTCTACAAACGCCACTTTCTGTTTAATGTAGTACAATTGTATCTTGAACTTTATTGACGCTTATCGCTACAGCGAGCGACTGGCAAGGACATTAACACGGCCACAGTAGCACAGTGGGAAAAAAAATAATGAAAAATAAACTTTACAATGAAATGAACACCCTTAGCTGCTTACAGGCGTTGACATACGTCAACGGGGACAGATGAAAATGTGTGCCCCGACCGGGACTCGAACCCGGAATATCCTGCTTACATGACAGTCGCTCTATCCACCTTTTTTTTAACATTTTTTTTAAATCTCATTTTGTTCACTGTCGTTCGTTGTGTCTGCTCGGGGCGGACGTCGAAAGACATCCGTTTAAGTTCGTTGTTGATCGATTAACTCAGTTTTTTTTTTATTACAGAGGGAGCTAACCCTCTGACCGAACACGTTGAGCTACCATGCCGGTTGTCCATCTGAGCCACCGAGGACACAGAGGATAGCGCGACTGCAGGGACATATCTCTGGCATGCCTCCCGCGAAACCCACATTCTCTACGTATTGTCCCGCACTACATTCGTAGTGCCCCTGCCCATTATACTCATCACTCGCGGCTTTACCGCCGATTCCCGTAAGAGTTCGGGCACTGTTTGTGCATTCGCACTGAAGAAGAGGATGGTCACGTGGCCGGTGAGCCTTAACTATATATATACTAAGATGGTATCTGTCCTTTCGGACATGTTCGAAAGAACAGATACGATCTTAGCATATAAAAATAAACTTTATTGTCTGCGAAAATAAAAGTTAGTATCTGTTAGATAAGTACTGTTTTCTCTTGGATTTTGGGAAGTGTTTCGTTTCTAAGGCGAAACAAATAAAATACCAGAAACACTCCGACAGAAGAAAAAGTGCTCCACACCATGACTGGAGTCGCATTCGAGAGGACGACGGTTCAAAAACGCCTCCGGTCATCTTGATGTAGGTTTTCCGTGTTTTCCCTAAATCTCTTGAGGCAAATGCCGGGAGGGTTCCTTTGAAAGGGCACGGCCGACTTCCTTCCCCATCCTTCCCTAATCCGAAGAGACCGATGACCTCGCTGTTTGGTCTCCTCCCCCAAATCAACCAACCAACCACATCGTGACGAGACATATTTTTAGAGCTTTCGGCCCTTTCGATCAAGCGTAGGAGCATTTGCTGTCTTATACGAGGACATCGCTTTATTCTTAAGGGGGGGGGGGGGGGGGGGGGGTAGGACGTTAAGCGGGCCGACTTGGGGCAGCGGAGGCATCACAGGACATTTTAATTTCCACAGACTATACTTTTACAAATAAATTCATAAAACTTTGTCAGCATGACCAGGAAGGATTGAGAATTTACACTCACAGCAGCGGAAGTTCGAAAACATAACAAAATAAATTTTTTTACATGTGAAATTTCATCATTTTTTTCACTTACTAATGGCAGCATTTGTTGCGATAGGTACACTTTTCTTCATAAGTTAGAGAGATCCTTGATGAATTTTGCATAGCATACAAATCATACTCAAAGGTGTAGGAAACTCTAGAATTTTACAAATCTATTAAAAATTGTGGTAAAAATTGAGGTAATTAACTAGAAAATTTGTGTTTTTTCTAAACTTGAAGTTTAAAATACAGCAGCTCATTCGTTTTTTTCATAAATTAAAGAAATTCTAGAGTTTCATACACCTGTAAGTATGGTTTGTATACTGTGTAAAATTCATGGAGGAATCTCTCTAACTTATGAAGAAAAGTGTACCTATAGCAACAAATGCAGCCATTAGTAAATGAAAGAATGATGAAATTTCACACGTAAAAAAAATTATTTTGTTATGTTTTCGATCATCCACTGCACTGAGTGGGAATCCTGAATCCTTCCTGGTGATGCTGACAAAGTTTTATAAATTTATTTGTAAAAGTATAGACAGTGGAAATTAAAATGTACTGTGGTGCCTCTCCTGCTCCAAGTCGGCCCGTTTGACGCCCTACCCCCCTTAATAATAATGAGCGTATGGCATTGGTGGCCGGGAGACCCCTCGGGGGGCGGTTCGGCCGCCGCTCCAGAAGTTCTTTAACGCCACTACGGCGACTTGCGAGTAAATGAGGATGAAATGATGATGAAAGACACACAACACACAGTCATCTCGAGGCAGAGAAAATCCCTGACCCCGCCGGGAATGGAACCCGGGACCGCGTGAAGCGAGAACGCTACCGCAAGACCACGAGGCGCGTACATTCTTGGTTAAAGTGTCTGATACAACAGTCCAGTGCAGAATGCCTGGAAGCATGGGGCGCCCTCCGGTGCGCTGTAAGGCAAACGCCCAGCACTGCGCCGTCCTTGTGAAGGCGAGCCCCCGGCCAGCTGGCTGGCGAGGAAGGCCGAGCCGTGGTGCGCATGCGCAATTAGGGCGTCGCTTGTCCGGGCTAGCGTGCCAGTCCGGCAGGTGGGGCTCTGCCCCCGGGAACAAGGAGAGTCGGCTGCGTACTTTTCCCAGGGCTACCCACCACCTGCCGCCCCGAGTTCATCGTTCCCTTCCGCGTTTGGCGATACTCCCACGTCAACACCTGTACTCGGCGGGTCACTGTTCGGAATACGACAGAGGGAACCTCCATTCGCCACTTGAACATTCCGGATAGAATAAACCCTACAAGGTGGCGCATTAGTTAACGTGTGCTGTGTGTTTGCGGGCTATCAAGTCCCATACGAAGATCAAGGGAATCTAATGTCGTTACAGTATTCCGTCTTCATGTCACGAGTGGCCTACCGGGACCATCCGACCGCCGTGTCATCCTCCGTGGAAGGATGCGGATAGGAGGGGCGTGGGGTCAGCACACCACTCTCCCGGTCGTTATGATGGTTTTCTTTGACCGGAGCCGCTACTGTTCGGTCGAGTAGCTCCTCAATTGGCATCACGAGGCTGAGTGCACCCCGAAAAATAGCAACAGCGCATGGCGGACTGGATGGTCACCCATCCAAGTGCCGACCACGCCCGACAGCGCTTAACTTCGGTGATCTCACGGGAACCGGTGTATCCGCTGCAGCAAGGCCGTTGCCATCGAATGTCGTTAAAACGTACAAAATGCAGTAGGAAGAAGTAAAAGGCAAACTGAGATAAAATCACTCTCACTCTCTCGGAATATCATCCATGATCACCTGCTCAATCACACTAGCTTACAAGATGGAAAACAACGCCACGAATGGGGAGATGCTCGAAAACTGTCGATTAAAACACAACGAAGGCTAGAGGTTCTCCGCAATACGTATGTGGCTGATACAATTTCGTACCTTCACGTTTATGCCACAACACAATAAGTAAGTATACCAGTTACGCTTAGAGAATGCGATAACTTGTTCGTGGTTCAGTTTGTTCCTTTTATTATTCTGCGACATTCGAACACTGAAGTGGTTTCGTCAACAGCTATGGACAGCAGCAAACCCGACTTTGCCACTCAAAACAACAAAGGTCACATTTTCACTTTGCAGCGGAGTGTGCCCTGATATGAAACTTCCTGGCAGATTAAATGGTTGGTTCAAATGGCTCTGAGCATTATGGGACTTAGCATCTGAGGTCATTAGTCCCCTAGAACTTAGAACTACTTAAACCTAACTAACTTAAGGACATCACACATATCCATTCCCCAGGCAGTATTCGAACCTGCGACCGTAGCGATCGCGCGGTTCCAGACTGTAGCGCCTAGACCCGCTCGGCCACTCCGGCCGGCCCTGGCAGATTAAAACTGTGTGCCGGACCGAGACTCGAAGTCGGGAATTTTGCCTTTTGCGGGCAAGTCGGTAGAGCACTTTCCCGGAAAAGACAAAGGTCCCGAGTTAGAGTCTCGGTCCAGCACATCTGCCAGGAAGTTTCAACAAAGCTATAATTTTCTATAACTTCGCTACAGGTTGTTGACCCCACCCCAAAGAGGCGCAGAAGCCGCACGTAAAAAAATGACATAGGTTCGTACGTAAGAAAATATTTCACGATTCAATCAAGTTGGTTAAGCAAATACGGGTGTAATCTAAACGAACAGGACGATCACCGTGCCTGTTTTTTCGTTCGCAACTGAAGAGTTAAGTGGCGTCTGAAGCCGTGTCGCCTGAGCCAGCCGGGTGTAACGGCGGAGCTTGGGCGAAGCCATGGGCGCCCCTGCCATTGCTACGGCTATTTTCTTCTTTTGCGTTTAGCTGCGCCCGGCAGCGGTCTGCCGAGGACCATTTCACGGAAACCCAACAAAACAGAAGGTCTGACGGGAGAGACAGCGACGGAGGTGAGCAGAAAATTAACGGGCGACAAGGTCTTCGGAGGGAGGTGCACGTCCGCTGCAGCGGTCAACGAGCCGTCTACGGCCACTAGCATACAACCTAACGGGTACTCGGTCCCTCTGGCGAACGACACCGCTGTCGTACGACGGGCACTTAAGGGTTTCAACAAGTCGCCACGTACAGCGGTTTAGCTACAATAACGAAAACGCCAAACTTTGTACCTACTGTTCCACAGACAGTAAATTGTCACCAGTACATACACTACTGGCCATTAAAATTGCTACACCACGAAGATCACGTGCTACAGACGCGAAATTTAACCGACAGGAATAAGATGCTGTGATATGCAAATGATTAGCTTTTCAGAGCATTCAAACAAGGTTGGCGCCGGTGGCGATACCTGAAACGTGCTGACTTGAGGAAAGTTTCCAACCGATTTCTCATACACAAAACAGCAGTTGACCGGCGTCACCTGGTGAAACGTTGTTGTGATGCCTCGTGTAAGGAGGAGAAATGCGTACCATCACGTTTCCGACTTTGATAAAGGTCGGATTGTAGCCTATCGCGATTGCGATTTATCGTATCGCGACACTGCTCGCGTTGGTCGAGATCCAATGACTGTTAACAGAATATGGAATCGGTGGGTTCAGGAGGGTAATACGGAACGCCGTGCTGGGTCCCAACGACCTCGTATCACTAGCATTCGAGATGACAGGCATCTTATCTGCATGGCTGTAACGGGACATGCAGCCACGTCTCGATCTCTGAGTCAACAGATGGGGACGTTTGCAAGACAACAACCATCTGCACGAACAGCTCGACGACGTTTGCAGCAGCATGGACTATCGGCTCGGAGACCATGACTGCGGTTACCCTTGACGCTGCATCACAGACAGGAGCACCTGCGATGGTGTACTCAACGACGAACCTGGGTTGCACGAATGGCAAAACGTCATTTTTTCGGATGAATACAGGTTCTGTGTACAGCATCATGATGCTCGCATCCGTGCTTGGCGACATCGCGATGAACGCACATTGGAAGCGTATATTCGTCATCCCATACTGGCCTATCAACCGGCGTGATGGTATGGGGTGCCATTGGTTACACGTCTCGGTCACCTCTTCTTTGCATTGACGGCACTTTGAACAGTGGACGTTACATTTCACATGTGTTACGACCCGTGGCTCTACCCTTCATTCGATACCTGCGAAACCTTACATTTCAGCAGGATAATGCACGACCGCATGTTGCAGGTTCTGTACGGGCCTTTTTGGATACAGCAAATGTTCGACTGCTGCCTTGGCCAGCACATTCTCCAGATCTCTCACCGACTGAAAACGTCTGGTCAATGCTGGCCGAGCAACTGGCTCGTCACAATACGCCAAGTCACTTCTCTTGATGAACTGTGGTATCGTGTTGAAGCTCCATGGGCAGCTGTACCTGTACACGGCATCCAAGCCCTGTTCGTCTCAATGCCCAGGCGTATCAAGGCCGTTATTACGGCCAGAGGTGGTTGTTCTGGGTACTGATTTCTCAGGATCTATGCACCCAAATTGCGTGAAAATGTAGTCACATGTCAGTTCTAGTATAATATATTTGTCCAATGAATACCCTTTTATCATCTGCACCTCTTCATGGTGTAGCACTTTCAATGGCCAGTAGTGTATTAGCATTCAATGTTTTGTTGTAAAAAAAATCAATTTTTAAGGAGAAAGAAGCAAGCAAGTCAGTGCGGACTCGTCAGTTATCGAAAGGGCGGAGTGAACAGAGGTCTTATGCAGTCTCTGCCCCCAGTACATTGGTGAAAAGGAAAAACAAAAAGAAAATTATCATTTGCATTGAATTTGCAAAAGATGCGTTCCTATGAAATATTGCAAATAATGACATTTTTTACTTGGAAACCTTCGATGTAGGCATTCAATATCAACGTTCTTGCAATGGGCAAGACCTTTTATTATGTTTACCCTGAACGCTTTGCGAAAAAGGGTGCATATCAAGTGTCGTTGTTTCTTTTTCACTTCATCGCACAGCCTTGGATGAAGACAGTGAAGAGCTCTCAATACATGGGGTCCCAACAGGAACGGTCAATGTTTAGCGATGTGATACGATCATACGAAGCAAAAGAAAACACCAGAAAACGTGGGCCCTAAAATGCATAAATTAAGAGCTATGAACGCTTGTCCAGTAGAAATGTATTTCACAGTAGTGAAGATGAACAAGTGTTCTTAGCCTATTAGGTATGCACTTTAGAGCCTGTATTTACCAGAATTTTCGCTTCGAATGGTCATGCCTTTCATATGTCTGAATACTAACCACTCCTCTTGGGAGAAGCCGTTTATTTTGTGATTCTGCTGGCGGGTTAAATAAAAGCTTTCAGCGTTTTCCTTTCATTCATTGTGTAGCTCCGAGTCAAGTTAATCGCCTGAAGACAATCAAAATTAAATTGCCTGTGCGTCGCTATGGAAACAACTGTAGATTTAAAGGAAATAATGGAAGCATCCGGATGTAATCCATCTCCTTTGACTGTGCTCAGATAATAGAGAACTGGAAAACATCATTTAACTCAAATTACGCTGCAAAACGCTGTTTCAAAACTCAGTCTACTAAAACATCGTCATCTAAATCCAGCCAATGCCGTATACAAAACTCTACCATTTGGTGAGCAAGATGTATGAAACGGGCGAAATACCCTCAGACTTCAAGAAGAATATAATAATTCCAATCCCAAAGAAAGCAGGTGTTGACAGATGTGAAAATTACCGAACTATCAGTTTAATAAGTCACAGCTGTAAAATACTAACACGAATTCTTTACAGACGAATCGAAAAACTAGTAGAAGCCGACCTCGGGGAAGATCAGTTTGGATTCCGTAGAAACACTGGAACACGTGAGGCAATACTGACTTTACGACTTATCTTAGAAGAAAGATTAAGGAAAGGCAAACCTACGTTTCTAGCATTTGTTGACTTAGAGAAAGCTTTTGACAATGTTGACTGGAATACTCTCTTTCAAATTCTAAAGGTGGCAGGGGTAAAATACAGGGAGCAAAAGGCTATTTACAATTTGTACAGAAACCAGATTGCAGTTGTAAGAGTCGAGGGACATGAAAGGGAAGCAGTGGTTGGGAAGGGAGTAAGACAGGGTTGTAGCCTCTCCCCGATGTTATTCAATCTGTATATTGAGCAAGCAGTAAAGGAAACAAAAGAAAAATTCGGAGTAGGTATTAAAATTCATGGAGAAGTAATAAAAACATTGAGGTTCGCCGATGACATTGTAATTCTGTCAGAGACAGCAAAGGACTTGGAAGAGCAGTTGAATGGAATGGACAGTGTCTTGAAAGGAGCAAAACAAGGGTAATTGAATGTAGTCTAATTAAGTCGGGTGATGCTGAGGGAATTATATTAGGAAATGAGACACTTAAAGTAGTAATGGAGTTTTGCTATTTGGGGAGCAAAATAACTGATGATGGTCGAAGTAGAGAGGATATAAAATGTAGACTGTCAATGGCAAGGAAAACGTTTCTGAACAAGAGAAATTTCTTAACATCGAGTATAGATTTAAGTGTCAGGAAGTCATTTCTGAAAGTATTTGTATGGAGTGTACCCATGTATGGAAGTGAAACATGGACGATAAATAGTTTGGACAAGAAGAGAATAGAAGCTTTCGAAATGTGGTGCTACAGAAGAATGCTGAAGATTAGATGGGTAGATCTCGTAACTAATGAGGAAGTATTGAATAGGATTGGGGAGAAGAGAAGTTTGTGGCACAACTTGACCAGAAGAAGGGATCGGTTGGTAGGACATGTTCTGAGGCATCAAGGGATCACCAATTTAGTATTGGAGGGCAGCGTGGAGGGTAAAAATCGTAGAGGGAGACCAACAGATGAATACACTAAGCAGATTCAGTAGGATGTAGGTTGCAGTAGGTACTGGGAGATGAAGAAGCTTGCACAGGATAGAGTAGCATGGAGAGCTGCATCAAACCAGTCTCAGGACTGAAGACCACAACAACAAACAGCACGAAGGAATGCAAACTGGCATCATAATGACAATAACAGCCCGTGCGTGGGTAACTGTTTATAATGCTATGTTTAAATTCAAAATTACTTGTCAAATGCACGAAAACTTTGCGCTTATCTACCGGACCTTTGTGATCGAGCAGTCCTAGGCGCTTCAGTCGGGAACCGCGCGACCGCTGCGGTCGCAGGTTCGAATCCTGCCTCGGGCATGGATGTATGTGATGTCCTTAGGTTAGTTAGGTTTAAGTGGTTCTAAGTTCTAGGGGACTGATGACCTCAGATGTTAAGTCTCATAGTGCTCAGAGCCATTTGAACCATTTTGCACTTATCTTCTGTTTTCAGTACTGCAAATCGGACAATGCCGCCCTTTACTTGATATCTTCTTGCAATTTCCACGCTAAAATATAAATATTTGCATAGCCTTATTAACTTTTTCCGTCCTGGTGCTGTGAAGTTCTTCAGTCAGCTGCCTCACAGCTATATATACGTAATATCAGTAGTATCGCTGTATTATCACAACCAAAAATTCGTTTAGTCATCATTATTACGAGATTATTACCTTTGTTTCGCTTGGTGTCCACGTTTCTTTCTCCTTAACAGATTGGCGTTTGACTGCATTTCTGGAAATTACATCGTTCTTGGAGCACTCGCAGTACCAATAACGCTGTTTCCACATTCGATGCACCCCAGACTTTTAATTTATTAAACAAAAAGTATTGTATGTTCGGATACATTGATGTAATCACAGTTCAAACATTAGGATCGCTTCTTCTCGAGTTTAAAAGTAAGCTAACTGACTTATCTGACTCAGAGCTGACTGGTAGGGGCCTCAAAAGTTGACTCCTAAAATGCTTTGACGCAGACATTTGCAAAGAAACATTTGTGGACTATTAATAATGACTAGTCTGTCTAATTCGGTGTAGTCACTATACAATTTCTATGAGTGGGCGTTGGATGAAATAAACTTTGTAGTGAAATGTAGCGCTGCGGCCGTTCGTATTTGCATAAAAACAGGGTTGACACTGAGGAATAGTAGCACCATGGACAAGCAAGCACCTCCTCGCGATAGGCACAATGACGTGACAAAGCTACGAAGTAGCCTTTCGGTATCCTCTTCCTGTCTGAAGTCAGATGTAATTTCCGCCCATAAAAGAAAATTAGAAATTAATAAAAAAACTGTCTCAATCGCACAGTCATTTATTAAAAATATGGCCGTTTCAGCCTCTAGTAGCAGACCATCTTCAGATAAAGCAAGACAGTCTTCATCGTCAGACAGATATTGTATTATCTGAAGGTGGCCTACTACTAGAGTCCGAAACCGTTCATAGGTTTAATAAATGACTGAGCCACCGACACTGTTTTTTATTAATGTTTCTTAACTGAAAGATAGCTGTTTCCCAATAACATTATTTAAAATTATGAAACAAAGTGTAATGACTTCATGCCGTCATAACAAGTGTGTAAGACCCACATGGCGAATACTACTCTGCCGCACTATATGGCTCATAGTACCCCGCAATGTGCAGATAAAAGGGGAAGAACAGCTACAGTAAGTACTGCATAATTACATAAGGAAGCTGTATGTCAAAAGGTGTTGTGGCAAATGGAAGGGCAAAAAATAGCAGGTTGTTGTAATTCGTCCATCAAATGAAAATTACTTTTATATCTTATCTGTGCCTACGTGGGATGATGTGGGTATCTGTACACAAGATCTGAGGAACAGATGTTAAGATCGAAATGTTACGGTATTTTATTTGATAGTTCATTTCGCACCAACTACCCTATTCACTTGCATTTGTTGTCACATTGATCTAGTCAAATATTTAAGAAAACTTTTCGTGTTTCAGAATTATATTGATGTGCTTCGGCCATTCGATACGGCGTATTCGTGCAGTTTAGACTGTCTGTGGAGGTATTTCATTATATTCTCTAGGATATAGGGACAAAAAAGCACCGCATTGACAGTAAGAAGTAACAGTGATTAAATTCTTTATTTCTGTTTTAACCAGCAAGGCAGAAAATTACGAGCCTAGTACTGGCTATTGTTTCAACTGCAAAATAATTCTCATTGGCATTTTGTACTCATCTAAATACACCACAGTTGATAAGAACTGATCGTAAGTCAGCGCCTTCGCTAATGTACTGTTATAAACTTTGACCAGATCGTGCTTGATCTACAAGTATACATTACCTTTTACTCGGAGACGCTAACCTCATGTTAGTGCAATTTTGTAATCACGACGCTGAGATTTTTACGGCTTGACCGCAATATACTACCCTATAAATAGTTTTAACATGTATTCGTATTGTTAAGTCGCCCGGAAACAATGGGACACTCCTATCTGCAGGACAATGCATTGTTTGCCGGGGAGACAGTTCGCAGTAATGTCTGCCTCGAGATATATGTTTTTCGTTTTAAGTCTCAACTTGTTCCAGGCTGCAGTTGTCCGTTGCTCCAGATATTTATGGGCACTCTCGTTGAAAGTAACTTCTCGCTGAAAGTAGTTTTCTTTGTTATTTCACCTGGGTTTTATGTGGCGGCCAAATCAGTCGCCTGATGATTAACGCGTCATCTGGTGAGTTCCTACATCTAATTTAGTTAGCTGCTCGATAAGGCGCAAGAAAGAATGTATTCTAATGTAATTTTAATCTCTTAGGAAGCATCTCTACAGCGCCTCGACGGGTTTTAGCCTTTTTTTTTTTTTTTTTACAAAAAAGACGTTTACTGTAAGGTAATTCTTTTCGCCGACATTTCGGAAAAGAAGAGGAAAGCTATATAGTTGCTTTCCAGGACAAGTATGACCAAAATATTATGAACATTGACGATAACTGATTACCGGCTCCTTTTCACTTGCTGAATATCATTAAAGCTGTCGTTTGGACTACGGCAAATAAAATAAAAAAACGATAGAAGATTTTTGGAAATGGCGTGAATCAGGGTCCTATCTACAATATTTTAAATAGAAAACAAAGAATGGATAGTATACGAAGAAGTAGGATGGGCGTTACACGTGACTTGGGCGTTAATGGACGATGAACCAATAGAGGAGTAATCTGGATGAGAATCCAAGAATTAGAAAGAGGATGCTCAGTTACGAAATTCTTCAAATAAATGAAAACAAGATACTGATATTAATTCAGAGAGAGGCATGGGGGATGTCGAGGGAGGAGAGAAAAATTCGATTGTGAAAAATAAGGATGTGGCAATCTAAATTTGGGTTACAAAAACAAACGAGACTTTATCAGTGGAAATATAACACAAAATGTTCTAGAAATAATTCAAAAGAGAAGATCTTAGCTTCTGAATTATTTCTACAGCAGAGTGATCACCCCACAATAGACTTGTGTTCACTGCAAAACAAAATGTTCTTTATGGTTCAAATGGCTCTGAGCACTATGGGACTTAACATCTGAGGTCATCAGTTCCGTTAAACTTGGAACTACTTAAACCTAACTAACCACACACATCCATGCCCGAGGCAGGATTCCAACCTGTGACCGTAGCTGTAGCGCGGTTCCAGACTGAAGCGCGTAGAACCGCTCGGCCACTCCGGCTGGCTCTATGAAAGTGGTTGTGGGAGAGATGGACAATTCTCTGAAGTCAAGAAAAATCTGCCCGAAGAATATATTTGGAGAGACAACGTAGAAAAAGGGTGTAAGCTGGACAGCGAGAATAGTGAATAGCCACTGAATTCCTAACCAACATAGGACTGCATCGTTGAAATTAAATACATACACAGAATGAGTTATTGTAAGAAAAAATGAATTATTACCTCCATGCTCTTACGTTATGGGCAGTAGCAGTTTCCAAAGCTAGTGGCAAAATCCTCAAATTTGTTATACTTACATCATATTCAGCAGTGACGCAGGTGTAAATTCAACTACGCAATATTCAGCTCGTTAAATTCAAGTATTCTTGGACTGTCTTTGATTGTTTTTCTCTCTGTTTCTCTTTGATCTACGGTCTTGCTGATTCACCGTGCCGGCTGTTTAATGGGAGTCAGCTGATTCCACAAACAGAAACGCCGAGTTCGACCAAGTTATGTGTGCAGCGACGGTTTATTTAAAATTTGCGGCAGTTCTGCTGCGGGCTTTCGTGTGTGACTATACAGCCTAAAGTTAGCTGTTCTAAATTAAGATGTTTTCATATCCAGAGTTTGGGAGGGAATGTCGACAGAATTGTCTTCGGCCTGTCATAAGCAGCGGGTGTTGGGACTCCGAACGCTCGAAAGAAGTTTAAGGGTTAACGTCCTTTCGATATAGAACTCACCAAAGTCGACGCACAAAGTGAGATATAAGAATAAAGCACAGAAAACTAGTAGCGACCATTTTTAGAAGAATCACTTTGCCATTAGCGGGAAGTAGGTTAGAAATATACAATGCCTGAGAAAAAGAGAGGAACATCTGTAAGACATGATCGGATGTCTACGTAACTTTGTAAAAGTACATACGATCGGCGGTTTGTAAATGAATAGAATGGTAATTATGTATGACAGGTGAAACGGCAATGCATTGCGTTATTGTTATTCGTGTTTACTGTTTTACCATACATGGTCGGATATACACTGAAGCGCCAAAGAAACTAGTATAGGCATGTGTATCCAAATACAGAGATATGTAAACAGGCAGAATACGGCGCTGCGGTCGGCAATGCCCTAATATGACAACAACTGTCTGGCGCAGTTGTTAGATCGGTTACTGCTGCTACAATGGCAGTTTATCAAGATTTAAGTGAATTTCAACTTAGTGTTACAGTCGGCGCTCGAGCGATGGCACACAGCATCTCCGAGGTAGCGATGAAGTGGGTTTTTTTTCCGTAGGACCATTTCACGAGTGTACCGTGGATATAGTGAATCCGGTAAAACATCAAATCTCCGACATCACTGCGGCCAGAAAAAGATCCTGCAAGAATGGGACCGACGACGACTGAAGAGAATCGTTCAGCGTGACAGAAGCGCAACCCTTCCACAAATTGCTACAGATTTCGATGCTGGGCCATCGACAAATGTCAACGTGCGAACCATTCAACGATATAATCGATATGGGCTTTCGGAGTCGAAGGCCAACTCGTATACCTTCGATGACTGCACGACAGAAAGATTTTCGCCTCACCTGGGCCCGTCAACACAGACATTGGACTGTTGATGACTGGAAACATGTTGCCTGGTCGGACTAGTCTCATTTAAAATTGTATCGAGCGGATGGGCGTGCGCGGTTATGGCGAGAACCTCATGAATCCACATACCCTGCATGCCAACAGAGGACTGTTCAAGATGGCAGAGGTTCTATAATGGTGTGGGGCGTGTGCAGTTGGAGTGATATGGGACTTCTAGACACGACTCTGACAAGTGACACGTACGTAAGCATCGTGTCTGATCACCTGCTCTTTTATTGCACAAAGTTTTATTTGCTGGTCCCATTCTACTTCTGTTATCTTCCTTGATTCCTGTATATTCTTTCTTCGTAGAGGGGCGAATTGTTTCACTTCGTGCGTCATTGGCAATTCTGACACTAAGCAAGTCGCTGTTTTTGTTTCCCTCAAATTCACAGAGTTAAACAATTTCTGCAATTCGAAGGAGGACCGCATTTTTAACTGCTGGCTGAACACATTTGAAAGCCGGAGGCGAGCTCAAACCTAGACGTTTGCCAAAGCGGAAAACCCAGTTCTAAAGCGCAGACTCGAACTCGATCCGACACACGGATTTCATTTATCGAGAAGTTTCGTTACGGGGCACACTAATGCAAAATGGAGAAAGCTGCATGCTCAGTGCAGTACTTCTGTGACCTCTGCTGAACCCCCGTCTCCTTTTCCAGGAAAGTGGTAGACGCTCCTTTCTTGCGGTTGCGTTCGTTTGCCCCCTGTTACGGTCTTTCTGCGCGTGCAGCCGGCCCCTGGAAATAGCGCGCCAATACGCCGGCACGCGTCACGCGTCGAGTCCACGCGCCACGTGTGCAGAACACGCGGGAAGGATCCAGCTCGCCCTCCAGCCTCTTCTGCTATTTTAGACATAACGTACACAGAGCTTATTCCGGCTGCCCGCAGACGCTCCCGCCGGCTTTTGCAGAATTTCCGCGAAGACTGCCCGGCTGACGTGAGTTTATACCGCGAGCCCTCCCCCTCCCCCCTCCACACCTCCCCCTTACCCGCGGGAAGATGCGGGGACGGCTGCATCACACACCTCACCTCTAAAATTACTTTGCGGAAATTTTTTTCTCGTGGGGGAGGAGACTTACAGTAAGCGTCACCCAAGTGGATTCCAGCAAGCTGAAGATGTACAGCGTTTTAAGCACGGGTAAAAACCTCGTAACCTGTCAGTGTATTCACCAAACTGTATTTCGCAAAATAATATTCATTTACATCTGCATGACTACTTGCCAATTCAGGCTTAAACGTTTGGCAGGATGTTCATACTTCATAGAACTACGATCAGACTATTTCTCGACCATTTCACTATCGAACAGCATGCGGAAAAAAGGTACAATTTAGTCTTTCTACGCGAGCTCCGATTTCTCTTTGTAAGTCGGCTGTTTAGGTTTTTATGTTGGTAACACCATGTAGCGGCCTATATGAAAATCACTGACTGTGATGTGTGCAGCCTGTGGCTGGTTTGCATTGTTGGATTTTGCTATTGCAGTGTTGGACAGTTGGCTGTTGACAGCGCGTAGTGTTGCGCAGTTGGAGGTGAGCCGCCAGCAGTGGTGGATGTAGGGAGAGAGATGGCGGAGTTTTGAGAGCGGATGATCTAGACCAGCATGCGCCAATACTGCCAGCTGAATATAAGATTCTAACTACTGATAGGCATAGTTAGCAAATGAAAGAGTTTGATAAAGAACAAACAATGTATTTACCTTAATAATGTTCAAAAGTCATCATATAAATATCAGTTCATGATATCCAATATTACAAATTTACGCTTTCTGATGGACACACGTCCAGATCGTCCGCTCTTAAAATTCTGCCATCTCTCTCCTGACATTCACCACTGCTGGCGGCTCACCTCCAACTCCGCAACGCTACGCGCTGTTAACAGCCAACTGCCCAACACTACAATAGCAAATTCCAACAATGCAAACCAGCCACAGGCTGCACACAGCACAGTCAGTGATTTTCATATAGAGCGCTACACGGCGCTACCAACATAAAAACCTAAACAGCCTACTTACATCTTGCCCTATTATGATGGTATTTTCTCCCTAAGAAGGGGAAAGAAAGTATTTTCGCATTAGGAGGAGAAAAATGGTGGATAAAATTTCGTGAAATGATCTCGCCGCAATAAACAACGCCTCTGTTTCAACCATACCGCATCAACCCTCGTATCGTATTCGTGTCGCTCTCTTCGCTATTTCACGGTAGTACAAAATGAGCATCCCATCTTTGAACTTTTTCAGCGTCCAACTTCAGTCTCATCTGGTAAGAATCGCATACCGCACAACAACGCTCCAGAAGAGGACGGACAAAGGTAATTTAGGCCGTCTTCTTAATAGATCTGTTGCATCTTTTAGGTATTCCGCCAAGAATATAAATCTTTTGTTCGTCCTCTCCACAACAGTTTCTGTATGTTGGTTCCAATGTAACTTTTCCGTAACTGTAATCCATAGATATTTAGCTGAATCGACAACTTGAACAATTAGTGGTTCAAAAATGGTTCAAATGGCTCTGATCACTATGGGACATCTGAGGTCATCAGTCCCCTAGAACTTAGAACTACTTAAACCTAACTAACCTAAGGACATCACACACATCCATGCCCGAGGCAGCATTCGAACCTGCGACCGTAGCAGTCGCGCGTTTCCGGACTGAAGCGCCTAGAACCGCTCGGCCACAGCGGCCGGCGAACAATTAACGGCCAAACGACGGAAATTTCTTTTAAAAACATGACTGTGGTCCCCCACGAAGGAAAGATAAGTATCTCCGTGGTGGAAAACGCTCTTGTTGTAGCGTCTTGCAGTTGGGAGTTGGATGATTTGATAAAGTTCTCAACGTACGCGTCTGCTGTAGGAATCGTTCAGATAGCTTCCACTTGTCCTGAGGTTGGTTTTCCTTAATTTGCATCAACCATTTGCCGCAAATATTTCGCTGGTTCCTTAAAAGATGATAGGCGATTTTCTTTGCCTGCGACATAATACATACAAAATTATCATGAAGACGTAATAACAAACTACAGTCGTTTAAATCAGTCAGAGAGGAAGAAAAGCACGCGTGCCCCGAAATATATTGTTACACCACTTGAGGACTGATGAATAAAAGCAACAGAAATTTGGTATCAAGAGGGCCTCGTTCGTTACCCGATATGAAAATACTGTAACTGGTTTTGTGTCTCCTAATGTAATGCTTGTGCTTGCGCTTGGTGCGGCTGTTCATTGTAAATTGACAAGTTGATGGAGGCCAGTGAGTGAGCGGCGCATTGAAGACACTACGCTTACACTCGAGAAGAGCTGGGTTCTAATATCCTTCCTACCGTTCTGATTCACATTTTTCGTGTTACCCCTAAATCCTGGGATTTACTACAGCCTCTTTGCCCTATTTGAACTTCGGCTACGATGTTAAAGACCTCGTCGTCGACGCGACACTGAAACACTGATCTTTCTTCGTCCCTATCGATGGTGTCGGTGTACCCAGAATGAGCCGAAACACTGCCTAAGCAAGCTATCGCAATCTTGGCGCCAAAGTCCAACCCCCTCAGCGGTCGGCGACAGCCGTCTGACTCAGTGCGAACGCCTTGCACAACACTCTTAACACTTCACTGCTCAGCTATTTCCGTCGCACCGTCACATTTCGCAGCAAAACAACGCCTCCGGAAAGCCAATTGGCGTTTCTTCTACTCGCACTTCATCGGAAACGAGTAAACGCTTACCGTTGCCACCACTGCACCTGATCTTGCCGAGTAATCCTCAAAGGCACTTGCCAACTATCGTCATAAAAACGTAACGAAACATACTGACTGTAACGTCTTACAAAAATTTTGTAAGTTTGAAAGCTAAAAATGACTTCGCGTTTTAAAAATTATTGGGTATTCAAAAGGCAAAGCTTTTTGTTTCCCGAACAAGAAAAAAATCGCAGTTTTCGATTCCCACAAGATTCCAAAGGCTCGATGCAATTTCTTCATTTAAAAAATATCACGACTCTCTTCTTGACCTTTAGATCTTTACAATCATAAGATGAAACTGAGGCGATAAATTAATATCTAGATGACCGAAGCTGGCACGTAGCTAATGCTTGTAAAATACTACTGTAATCCTACTGTAATTCGCTCCTCATTGTCTACTAAACCGACTGCAGTTGTGTAATACTTGTGAAAGGATATTTCTACTGAAAGTGAACTGTCTGTAGGTATTAATGACCGGATGACATTTCAGGAAACTAAATAAAAATAGGCGAAAATGAGGTTCTAGTAACGTATGTTGTATTCCCAGTAATAGATCACATTTTATACAAATTACACGCGGGTCATAGAGACGGGAATCAAGTAAGTAATCTGGAACGTCCGGTTCTCAGCAGCGAGCTCCGTTTTGCTCGAGTCCCATCGTCGTGTCTTTGGATTCACGCCTGATCTGATACACTCCGCTATTTCCTAATCGTAGAGCACGAACTGTTTGTTTTCTACCTGCCTCCTGTCCTCGGTTAGATGCCTGTTTCTCTCCCAGCATTACTGCTAATTATTCACGTAGAACCAAGAAAGTGTTTTCGGTAAAAGAACGAAGTTCGAGGTTCTAGCTTATTCGTTCTTATCTTTAAGAAGCATGTCACGCAACAAGTTATTAAACCATTGGTTCTGTAATCACGCAGTTGGTTATTTGGTTTCATCAACTGTTCACCAGGAAGCATTCGCACTACGACACTAACTTTGATGTGTATAAAATGCGAACGAGTTTACTTCTGCGATTTTTTGGTCAGGTAAATTTTTTTTTGTCCATATTTGTCTAATACATAATAACAACCAAATAACTTGTGGATAAACTTGTGAAAGTGTACCGTTGGTAGTACCATCCTTTCGCTACACGTTGGGATTCTAAATAACAACGTTGCTGCTACGTACATACGATGCTTATAGTGAAAATGATGACCAGCGAATGAGATCAGTGAAGTATTTCAGTGGCTAGCACTAATAAATACGAGTAGTCTTATAAGGTTCCAGTACCTTGCTTCTCATTCAAGACATATTGACTGATCAATTCCAGCTGGCCTCAGGGCTCAAGCTTATGAAGTTTTCACCTCTGTGGTTCTCGCTTAAACTCCCCCGCAAAACTTCTGGAGGGAGGTTCTTCTATGAACCGAATGGAACTAGTGTGTTCACCGGACAAGTCTTGCGCCTAATATCAAAGGCAGCAGGAAGCGAAGCCCCTACCACAGGGGCTCTATTTAGGTGCGTCCTTGCACGCTTGCAACTACACTCTTTACACGGCAACAGTAAACTGCAACACAAATAACGTTGGCAACACCATAACTAATAAATGGTTCAAATGGCTCTGAGCACTATGGGACTCAACTTCTGAGGTCATCAGTTCCTTAGAACTTAGAACTACTTAAACCTAACTAACCTAAGGACATCACACACATCCATGCCCGAAGCAGTATTTGAACCTCCGACCGTAGCGGTCTCGCGGTTCCCGACTGTAGCGCCTAGAACCGCACGGCCACTCCGGCCAGCTAAGTAATAAATAATAACAGCTTATTAGAATAGTGTGTACACAAACATCTACCTTTAGTTTGATGACAAGGCATGCCACAGAAGCAAAAATATTGAATACTTATCTAAACTAACTCACTGAACGTCGGCTAACTAACCCAATAGTTGTTCAGGCTGGATCGCTGATAAACACTCTGACACACGGCGTTAATTGATGATCAGTCGCATACACGAGTGCCCTTTGAGGTTTCATCTCCCTTACACCTCCAAGTTTGGGGAGACTGAGCTTCCAGTGGACCGTTATCTGATATACAATACCTAGCATCTGAATCGCTCACTCTTGTTTCTGTACATGCATTTCGGATTGAAGGTATACTCCCGAATGTAGTTTGCTGGCAGATCGGCCAAAATATCTAGAGTGTGACGAAGAAGACTGAGAATCATAGATTTTCTGGGCATTCCGTTGTACCATTGTCTCCAACCGTCCTCTTTTAACTTTATGGTCTCTAGAAGAGCGCAGCGTTCCAAAGAATTAGAAAAGGGCACAGGTCATCCCCGTTTTCAAGAAGGGACGTCGAACAGATGTGCAGAACTATAGAGCTATATCTCTAACGTCGATCAGTTTTAGAATTTTGGAACACGTGTTATGTTCGAGTATAATGACTTTTCTGGAGACTAGAAATCTACTCTGTAGAAATCAGTTTGGGTTTCGAAAAAGACGATCGTGTGAAACCCATCTCGCGCTATTCGTCCACGAGACTCAGACGGCCATAGAGACGGGTTCCCAGGTAGCTATCGTGTTTCTTGACTTCCGCAAGGCGTTCGATACAGTTCACCACAGTCGTTTAATGAACAAAGTAAGAGCATATGGACTATCAGACCAATTGTGTGATTGGACTGAAGAGTTCCTAGATAACAGAACGCAGCATGTCGTTCTCAATGGAGAGAAGTTTTCCGAAGTGAGAGTGATTTCAGGTGTGCCGCAGGGGAGTGTCGTAGGACCGTTGCTATTCACAATATACGTAAATGACCTTGTGGATGACATCGGAAGACCACTAAGGCTTTTTGCGGATGATGCTGTGGTATATTGAGAGGTTGTAACATTGGAAAATTGTACTGCAATGCAGGAGGATCTGCAGCGAATTGACGCATGGTGCAGGGAATGGCAATTGAATTTCAATGTAGACAAGTCCAATGTGCTGAGAATACATAGAAAGATAGATCCCCTATCATTTAGCTACAATATAGCAGGTCAGCAACTGGAAGCAGTTAATTCCACAAATTATCTGGGAGTAGGTGTTAGGAGTGATTTAAAATGGAATAATCATATAAAGTTGATCGTCGGTGAAGCAGATGCCAGACTGAGATTCATTGGAAGAAAGGAAATGCAATACGAAAACCAAGGAAGTAGGTTACAGTACGGTTGTTCGCCCACTGCTTGAATACTGCTCAGCAGTGTGGGATCCGACCCAAATAGTGCTGATAGAAGAGATAGAGAAGATACAACGGAGAGCAGCGCGCTTCGTTACAGGATCATTTAGTAATCGCGAAAGCGTTACGGAGATGATAGATAAACTTCAGTGGAAGACTCTGCAGGAGAGACGCTCACTAGCTCGGTACGGGATTTTGTTGAAGTTTCGAGAACATACCTTCACCGAGGAGTCAAGCAGTATATTGCTCCCTCCTGACGTATATCTCGCGTAGAGACCATGAGGATAAAATCAGAGAGATTAGAGGCCACACAGAGGCATACCGACAATCCTTCTTTCTACGAACAATACGAGACTGGAATAGAAGGGAGAACCGACAGAGGTACTCAAGGTACCCTCCGCCACACACCGGCAGGTGACTTGCGGAGTACGGATGTAGATATAGATATGGTCTATACAGTGTTGAGAAGCTGCTCTCACTTCCTTACGCGGTACGCTTGATCTCGGCAAAGCCGGCGTCTGTGTGAGCTGCCCACGGCGCGTCCGACTTCAGAGGGCTGTTGCGCCGCCGATACACACGTGCTCTCCATTAGGTGTTGCGCACGTGCTAGAGCTCTCTGCCCATAGTAGAGCAGGGCAGGGTAGGGCAGCGGCGATACCGGCCTCCTTCCGGGGCCGCCCCGCGCTTGTTTACACAAATCGCTCGTAAATGTTTGTAGCCGTCGGAAGTAATGCCAGGCAGTTTTACGAACTCCGTATTAATGCCCAGGGCGCCGGTGCTTAGTCTGCTGCACTAAAAAAAGCCCCGCGCCGGAACTAGAACACCGACACGAAACTCTAAAAATCAAGAGCGAGGCACCGAAGAAACAGATTAGTGCAAAGTAATGGTATCGTGTACTAGCAGCACGCAGATCTCCCTTACGTTAATGTCCGCTTTAGAGACTGCCGCTGCTTCTCAATCAAGTACTTCTTCAGTCGCCTTCGCGTGGCTGAATCAACTTTTTTCCAATCTTCCACTATGAAGAAATCCCTGTCTGTGTAAACCGGTGTCGGAACACTTGTGCAGTCTAGGAACACTTCTGCAGAGGAACATTTCTAATAAGGGAACCTCCCCATCGCACCTCACCTCAGATATAGTTACAAGAGCCGGCCGAAGTGGCCGTGCGGTTAAAGGCGCTGCAGTCTGGAACCGCAAGACCGCTACGGTCGCAGGTTCGAATCCTGCCTCGGGCATGGATGTTTGTGATGTCCTTAGGTTAGTTAGGTTTAACTAGTTCTAAGTTCTAGGGGACTAATGACCTCAGCAGTTGAGTCCCATAGTGCTCAGAGCCATTTTTTTAGTTACAAGATGTCACAGTGAATAGGCCTTGAAAAACACAGACCAATCGAGAAAACAGGAAGAAGTTGTGTGGAACTACGAAAATAATAAGCAAAATATACAAACTGAGTAGTCCATGCGCAACATAGGCCACATCAAGGATAGTGGAGCTCAGGAGCGCCGTTGTCCCTTGGTTAGCGTGAGCAGCTGCGGATCGACAGTTCCTGGTAAAATAAACCAGTCACTTATTTTAGATTTTCCGCAAGTCTTCAGTTTCGTGCATTTATGTCAGTTGGCAAGATGTATGAGACAGGCGATATACCCTCAGACATCAAGAGGAATATAATAATTCCAATCCAAAAGAAAGCAAGTGTTGACAGATGTGAAAATTACCGAACTATCAGTTTAATAAGTCACAGCTGAAAATACTAACGCGGATTCTTTACAGACGAATGGAAAAATTGGTAGAAGCCGACCTCGGGGAAGATCAGTTTGGATTCCGTAGAAATGTTGCAACACGTGAGGCAATACTGACCCTGCGACTTATCTTAGAAGAAAGATTAATGAAAGGCAAACCTACGTTTCTAGCATTTGTAGACTTAGAGAAAGCTTTTGACAATGTTGACTGGAATACTTTCATTCAAATTCTGAAGGTGGCAGAGGTAAAATACAGAGAGCGGAAGACTATTTACAATTTGTACAGAAACCAGATGGCTGTTATAAGAGTCGAGGGGTATGAAAGGGAAGCAGTGGTAGGGAAGGGAGTGAGACAGGGTTATAGCCTATCCCCGATGTTGTTAAATCTGTATATTGAGCAAGCAATAGAGGAAACAAAAGAAAAGTTCGGAGTAGGTATTAAAATCCATGGAGAAGAAATAAAAACTTTGAGGTTCGCCGATGACATTGTAATTCTGTCAGAGACAGCAGAGGACTTGGAAGAGCAGTTGAACGGAATGCACAGTGTCTTTAAAGGAGGACATAAGATGAACATCAACAAAAGCAAAACGAGGACAATGGAATGTGGTCGAATTAAGTCGGGTGATGCTGAGGGAATTAGGTTAGGAAATGAGACACTTAAAGTAGTAAAGGATTTTTGCTATTTGGGGAGCAAAATAACTGATGATGGCCGAAGTAGAGAGGATATAAAATGTAGACTGGCAATGGCAAGGAAAGCGTTTCTGAAGAAGAGAAATTTGTTAACATCGAGTATAGATTTAAGTGTCAGGAAGTCGTTTCAGAAAGTATTTGTATGGAGTGTAGCCATGTATGGAAGTGAAACATGGACGATAAATAGTTTGGACAAGAAGAGAATAGAAGCTTTGAAAATGTGGTGCTACAGAAGAATGCTGAAGATTTAATGGGTAGATCACATAACCAATGAGAAGGTATTGAATAGGATTGGGGAGAAATATTTGTGGCACAACTTGACTAGAAGGAGGGATCGATTGGTAGGACATGTTCTGAGGCATCGAGGGATCACCAATTTAGTATTGGAGGGCAGCGTGGAGGGCAAAAATCGTAGAGGGAGACCAAGAGATGAATACACCAAGCAGATTCAGAAGGATGCAGGTTGCAGTAGGTACTGGGAGATGAAGAGGCTTGCACGGGATGGAGTAGGATGGAGAGCTGCATCGAACCAGTCTCAGGACTGAAGACCACAACAACAACAACAACATGTCAGTTGGCAGGTAACAAGTCTACGAGGAACAGGAACGAGGCTACAGTTATTTGCAGTTGAGCTGGTTGCAAGAGGGCAGTGAAATGGTAACCGCGACACCAGTGCGTCTATAATGGCGCCTTTCCCCGCCCAGTTTTCGCTCCCCTGACCACTCTGTTTCCGGCTGCTCCCCCCTGCCTACGCAACGGTCAGCAGTGGGGCAGAGCCGTGTTGTTCCCACGGCCGGCTGCGCAGAGCGGTCACCACCCGCCGTATCGGACAGGTGGCGGAAGCCCACAGATAAGGCCCGCGCGGCACCCACGCACCTGACGCGCTACGCGCCACAGCCGAAGCTGCTGTCCCTCCCACTGGTCGGACCATTCCAGTGAACGATATGTGGCTGCGTGCTGAGCCTCGCCACGCCACTTTCTTCGCCTATGCCCCCTTACCATTCACCCCCTGGTCTTCAAAATGGTTCAAATCGCTCTGAGCAGTATGGGACTAAACATCTGAGGTCATCAGTCCCCTAGAACTTAGAACTACTTAAACCTAACTGACCTAAGGACATCACACACATCCATGCCCGAAGCAGGATTCGAATTTGCGACCGTAGCGGTCGCGCGGTTCCAAACTGTAGCGCCTAGAACCGCTCGGCCACTCCGAACGACTGGTCTTCCTTCTCTACGTCACCTACCTGCTCTCTCTTTCCTTCTGGTTCTCTTATTCCTAATCTTCATCCCCATGAATGCTAAAAGTAATCAGTTAAACTTGAGTTACGATAAATCAGTCTACCCTAACGACCGTAAATTGAACTAAACACCTACAGTTCCGCACTGTCGCCTGATAAACAAAGTAAGAGCCTACGGAATATCAGACCAGCTGTGTGGCTGGATTGCAGAGTTTTTAGCAAACAGAACACAGCATGTTGTTCTCAATGGAGAGACGTCTACAGACGTTAATGTAACCTCTGGCGTGCCACAGGGGAGTGTTATGGGACCATTGATTTTCACAATATATATAAATGACCTAGTAGATGGTGTCGGAAGTTCCATGCGTCTTTCCGCGGATGATGCTGTAGTATACAGAGAAGTTGCAGCATTAGAAAATTGCAGCGAAATGCAGGAAGATCTGCAGCGGATGGGCACTTGGTGCAGGGAGTGGCAACTGACCCTTAACATAGGCAAATGTAATGTATTGCGAATACATACAAAGAAGGATCCTTTATTGTATGATCATATGATAGCGGAACAAATACCGGTAGCAGCTACATCTGTGAAATATCTGGGAGTATGCGTACGGAACGATTTGAAGTGGAATGATCATATAAAATTAATTGTTGGTAAGGCGGGTGACAGGTTGAGATTCATTGGGAGAGTGCTTAGAAAATGTAGTCCATCAGCAAAGGAGGTGGCTTACAAAACACTCGTTCGACCCATACTTGAGTATTGTACGTCAGTATGGGATCCGTACCAGGTCGGGTTGACAGAGGAGATAGAGAAGATCCAAAGAAGAGCGGCGCGTTGCGTCACAGGGTTATTTGGTAAGCGTGATTGCGTTACGGAGATGTTTAGCAAACTCAAGTGGCAGATTCTGCAAGAGAGGCGCTCTGCATCGCGGTGTAGCTTGCTGTCCACGCTTCGAGAGGTTGCGTTTGTAAATGAGGTATCGAATATATTATTCGCCCTACTTATACCTCCCAAGGAGATCACGAATGTAAAATTAGAGATATTCGAGCGCGCACGGAGGCTTTCCGGCAGTCGTTCTTCCCGCGAACCATACGGGCCTGGAACAGGAAAGGGAGGTAATTACAGTGGCACGCAAAGTGCCCTCCGCCACACACCGTTGGGTGACTTGCGGAGTATAAATGTAGATGCAGGCATTGCAGTTACGAACGATTGGAAAGAACACGTAGAAAATGTTGCGGGGAAGGCAAACCAAAGACAGCGTTTTATTGGCAGAATAAACTGAAAATGTAACAGATCTACTAAAGAGACTGCCTACTTCACGCTCGTCCGTCCTCTTTTGGAGTACTGCTGCGCGGTGTGGGATCCTTACCAGATAGGATTAACGGAGTACATGGACAAAATTCAAAGAAGCGCAGCACGTTTTGTATAATCGTGAGGTAGGGGGGGGGGGGGGGGGGAGTCTCACAGACATAATACGGGATTTGGGACTGATGCCATTACAACAATTGCGTTTTTTGTTGCGACGGAATCTTCTCTCTTTCAATCACAAAAAATCTCCTCCGAAAGCGAAAATATCTCATTGACGCCGGTCTACATAGGGAGAAACGATCATCATAATAAAATAAGGGAAATCAGAGCTCGCACGGAAAGAAACAGGCGTTCGTTTTTTCCGCGTGCTGTTCGAGAGTGCCACCCGCTGGTGGCCGAGCGGTTCTACGCGCTTCAGTCTGGAACCGCGCGACCGCTACGGTCGCAGGTTCGAATGCTGACTGGGGCATGGATGTGTGTGATGTCGTTAGGTTAGTTAGGTTTAAGTACTTGTAAGTTCTAGGGGACTGATGACCTGAGATGTTATGTCCCATAGTGCTTAGAGCCATTTGAACCATTTGTTCGAGAGTGGAATAATAGAGAATTGTTGTGGAGGTGATTCGATGAACCCTCTGCTTGGCACTTACGTGTGATTTCCAGAGTATCTATGTAGATGCAATGTGATTCTTCAATTTCTCCAGGCGTATTATATGACGAAATAAATCTGGGGTTAACAGCCTGGTATGAGTGTGCATAGGACACAATATTTCGGCAAGCGACCACGTTGCCATCATCGTGTACTGACCGGCAGTGAGCCGGCGCCATATACCGGGCGATCAAAAAGACAGTATAAATTTGAAAACTTCCAGCGAATAATGTAGATAGAGAGGTAAAAATTGACACACGTGATTGGAATGACATGGGGTTCTATTACAACAAAAAAAAAAAAGAAGCAAAGTATTGCTAGACGCGTGAAAGATCTCTTGCGCGCGTCGTTTGGTGATGATCGTGTGCTCAGCCGCCACTTTCGTCATGCTTGGCCTCCCAGGTCCCCAGACCTCAGTGCGTGCGATTATTAGCCTTGTGGTTACCTGAAGTCTCAAGTGTATCGTGATCGACCGACATTTCTAGGGATGCTGAAAGACAACATCCGACGGCAATGCCTCACCATAACTCGGGACATGCTTTACAGTGCTGTTCACAACATTATTCCTCGACTACAGCTATTGTTGAAGAATGATGGTGGACATATTGAGCATTTCCTGTAAAGAACATCATCTTTGCTTTGTCTTACTTTGTTATACTAATTATTGCTTTTCTGATCAGACGAAACGCCATCTGTCGGACATTTTTTGAACTTTTGGTTCTAATAAAACCCCACGTCATTCCAAGCATGTGTGTCAATTTGTACATCTCTCTCTACATTATTCCGTGATTTATTCAGTTTTCAAATTTGTACTGACTTTTTGATCACCCGGTATATATAGGACAATCCCCCTCCCGCTTCTCCCTCAGGCGTACCTGATGATGGCAACGTGATCGACTGCCGAAATATTGTTTCTTATGCACACTCATACCAGGCTGCTCACCCGAGATTTATTTCGTCATATGTAGATGTAGATTAATTTGTAGGTAGTTCTTAGAAGACACAAGTGCAGAACGGCCCACATTGGCGAAACGGTCGTGTGCCAATGACGAACGAGGTCACAGGTATACACTGGGTACTTCATAAAAAGACAACAAAACGTACGCTTCATCCACAATGTCTATCGAAATAGTAATGTAAAAAAGCCCTGTGTAGTTAACTAGGGAATGAACCAGCAATAAAGACAAACAAATGAAAGAAATAAAGTGTTCCACTGCTCACGCCCGTAGCAGTCGGCCTTCGACGCTATGTGGCGCTTCCGGACAGACATCTGCGTGAGGATGGGCTCGCTTTTAACACACGTTTCCATTGAGCTGTCTGTGCACTCGTCGAACTTTTCGGGCACGCCTTCCATTTCGTACGCCCCGCGTGGCAGGACGGCTTGCGGAGGTCGCAGGATGTGCTACAACGGCCGCCTCTCCCCCCCCCCCCCCCCCCGGGGATGCTGCCGTCGCGACGATTTACGTCTTCGCCGAACCGGGGCGTGTCCCGCCGGCGGCCGCTTTCGCACGCCGGTCACGCCCAGCCGCCGTGGGCGCCGCGCCAGACGCCGTCTGCCGAAGCGCCGGGCCGAACCTCACAGCGGCGCGGCCTTCACAAGATCGCTGGCTGCTGCGGACCCTGCCAGCCAGACACGTGGACGAGCACTCGACCACGCACATCTGACCAGCACAGAATTCGTTCATGACCACACTATAATCCTCGGTGATTTGTACACCACTGGCCATTAAAACTGCTACACCAAGAAGAAATGCAGATGATAAACGGGTATCTATTGGACATATATATTATACTAGAACTGACATGTGATTACAAAAAAATGGTTCAAATGGCTCTGAGCACTATGGGACTTAACATCTGTGGTCATCAGTCCCCTAGAATTTAGGACTACTTAAACCTAACTACCCTATGGAGATCACAAACTTCCATGCCCGAGGCAGGATTCGAACCTGCGACCGTAGCAGTCGCGCGGTTCCAGACTGAGCACCTAGAACCGCTAGACCACCGCGGCCGGCATGTGATTACATTTTCACGCTATTTGGGTGAATAGATCCTGAGAAATCAGTACCCAGAACAACCACCTCTGACTGTAATAACGGCCTTGATACGCCTGGGCACTGAGTCAAACGGAGCTTGGATGGCGTGTACAGGTACAGCTGCCCATGCAGCTTCGACACGATACCACAGTTCATCAAGAGTAGTGACTGGCGTATTGTGACGAGCCAGTTGCTCGGCCACCATTGACCAGACGTTCTGAACTGATGAGAGATCTGGAGAATGTGCTTGCCAGGGCAGCAGTCGAACGTTTTCTGTATCCAGAAAGGCCCGTACAGGACCTGCAACATGGGGTCGTGCATTAATATGCTGAAATGTACGGTTTCGCAGGGATCGAATGAAGGGTACAGCCACGGGTCCTAACACGTCTGAAATGTAACGTCCACTGTTCAAAGTGCCGTCAATGCGAACAAGAGGTGACAGTGGCACCCAATACCATCACGCCGGGTGATACGCCAGTGTAGAGATGACGAATACACGCTTCCAACGTGCGTTCACCGCGATGTCGCCTAACACGGATGCGACCGTCATGATGCTGTAAACAGCATCTGGATTCATCCGAAAAAATGACGTTTTGCCATTCGTGCACCCAGGTTCGTCGTCGAGTACACCATTGCAGGCGCTCCTGTCTGTGATGCAGCGTCAAGGGTAACCGCAGCCATGGTTTCCGAGCTAACAGTCCATGCTGTTGCAAACGTCGTCGAACTTTTCGTGCAGATGGTTGTTGTCTTGCAAACGTCCCCATCTGTTGACTCAGGGATCGAGACGTGGCTGCACGATCCGTTACAGCCATGCGGATAAGATGCCTGTCATCTCGACTGCTAGTGATACGAGGCCGTTGGGATCCAGCACGGCGTTCCGTATTACCCTCCTGAATCCACCGATTCCATATTCTGTTAACAGTCATTGGATCTCGACCAACGCGATAGCAATGTCGCGATTCGATAAACCGCAATCGCGATAGGCTACAATCCGACCTTTATCAAAGTCGGTAATGTGATGGTACGCATTTCTCCTCCTTACACGAGGTATCACAACAACGTTTCACCAGGCAACGCCGGTTAACTGATGTTTGTGTGTGAGAAATCGGTTGTAAATATTTCGTGGTGCCGACTTGTGCACTTCTGAGATTTCCATGACTCCTGCAGTGAAGACCTATTATCCGTTCAGAAGTGAATATCTCGCGAGCTCTGTTATTGTTCATAATTAATTACGTGAAGTAGGAATCTATTGTTTCCCTGTTATTCAACTTACATTTTAATTAATTGCCGGACCATCGATACCAGTAAGTGTTTTTCAGTAATAAATGGCAATCCAAAAGGTACTCCTGCCACCGTACTCATCATTTAAAGTCGTTAAGATAGTACCTACAGATTTTATTTAATTGCAATCTTTCATTTATAAATTACTCTCTTGCATTAAAAATTTGCAATTGTTGAGTGAAAGGAACGTTCGACCAGTAGATTCATGTGTATATTTATATTGTATACTGTAGACTGAGCAGTATTTGGCCTGTAATGCGGCAACGACGTATCGCAGCCCCTAGACAACGAATCCATCCAAAACTTCTAATATTTCAACTCTGTGTCTGAGGGTACGTAGTTGAGGGTCATCACACCACATCATCATTTTTTATTAGAAAGCCCGCAAAATGATGTGATTAAATGCTAGTATTCAAACTCGTCATTTACTGTCGCAAGAGATCTTACTGAAGTGACCGCATCAGGAATTCCAGAACCGTCAATCAGACGAATAATAAATATTCGTTCCTGTTGCCACTGCCAGTTAGGCCCTGCTGGTGCCGACCAATTAAACTGCAGTTACGGGACGTCCCGGTGACACAGACGAGGCCAGGGACCTCTCTGTGTTCTCAGAGGGGCGTCGTTATTTCTGTCGCTGCCGCCTCCGCCACGGCGCGCTTAAATCACGGCCGGCGCTAGTTTATTGGTGCCGTGAATCACGCGCTAACAGCAGCCAATCAGCGCCGTGCTCTCTGCGACTGCCACCGCCTTCGCTCTCGGCTGCGCAATAGGTCGCAACCAGCAGCCGGTGAGTCGGGCGGTACGAAATACCAGTAAAGTAAGACAAACAGGCAACGTTACTGGGATAACTCCACCGTTAGAGATAGCCGGAATTGATGTGGTCGTCTGAAAATGAAAATGACACCAACGTAACATCACATTGCCGGTATTTATCTAAAAATTTATTCTTTTTTACTTCCGTTTTACAACTGCACAACAGCTATGGTATGCCGGCCGGAGTGGCCGTGCGGTTCTAGGCGCTACAAAAATGGCTCTGAGCACTATGGGACTCAACTTCTGAGGTCATTAGTCCCCTAGAACTTAGAACTAGTTAAACCTAACTAACCTAAGGACATCACACACATCCATGCCCGAGGCAGGAGTCGAACCTGCGACCGTAGCGGTCTCGCGGTTCCAGACTGCAGCGCCTAGAACCGCACGGCCACTTCGGCCGGCCTAGGCGCTACAGTCTGGAGCCGAGCGACCGCTACTGTCGCAGGTTCGAATCCTGCCTCGGGCATGGATGTGTGTGATGTTCGTTGATTAGTAAGGTTTAAGTAGTTCTAAGTTCTAGGGGACTGATGACCTCAGAAGTTGAGTCCCATAGTGCTCAGAGCCATTTGAACCATCTGAGCATGCTTAGGTAGCGTCAGCATTTAAGTTCAAGCATACATTTCTTGCGGTGGTTTCATATTTTTATCCCACCCCCGTAAGTGGCGTGGCTGTACGACCTTGTGCGGGCAAACAGACAGTATGTGTTATTTCGTGCGCTAGACGCCTGATGCCGGTGACATCCTGCATGCTGTTATGGCTGTGCTGAAGCCATCAATTCCGTATTCGCGCCGCTATCACGAGCAGCAACATAGCGGAGCGATAAACTGCAGTTTCCTTACGCCACTATCCCGTCACTGTCGAATTTCCACACATGCTGGTAGAAGTTTCTCCTCAAGGACGCGATCTTCCTACAAACAAACGTAATTAGAATGCGATTTCTTAGTGAGACACAAGCTGCGTAATTCATCCATACAAAAATAGCGTTATTCCTACGAAATTGGTACGGTTTTGCTGAAATTCAGCCATCTGCGTATCCAAGCACAACACTACTGGCCATTAAAATTGCCACACCAAGAAGAAATACAGATAAGAAACGGGTATTCATTGCACAAATATATTACTCTAGAATTGACATGTGATTACATTTTCACGCAATTTGGGTGCATAGATCCTGAGAAATCAGAACCCAGAACAACCACCTCTGGCCATAATAACGGCCTTGATACGCCTGGGCATTGAGTCAAACAGAGCGTGTACACGATAGCACAGTTCATTCATAGTGACTGGCGTATTGTGACGAGCTGGTTGCTCGCCTCCATTGACCAAACGTTTTCAATTAGTGAGAGATCTGGAGAATGTGCTGGCCCGGGCAGCAGTCGAACATTTTCTGTATTCAGAAAGGCCCGTACAGGACCTGCAAGATGCAGTCGTGCATTATCGTGCTGATATGTAGGGTTTTGCAAGGATCGAATGAAGGGTAGAGCCACGGGTCGTAACACACGTGAAGTGTAACGTCCACTGTTCAAAGTGCCGTCAATGCGAAGAATAGGTGACCCAGACGTGTAAGCAATGGCACCCCATACCATCACGCCGGGCGATACGCCAGTATGGCGATGACGAATACACGCTTCCAGTGTGCGTTCACCGCGATGTCGCCAAACACGGATGCGACCATCAGGATGCTGTAAAGAGAACCTGGATTCATCCGAAAAAATGACGTTTTGCCATTCGTGCACCCAGCTTCGTCGTTGAGTACACCATCGCAGGCGCTCCTGTCTGTGATGCAGCGTCAAGGGTAACCGCAGCCACTGTCTCCGAGCTCATAGTCCATGCTGCTGCAAACATCGTCGAACTGTTCGTGCAGATGGTTGTTGTCGTGCAAACGTCCCTATCTGTTGACTCAGGGATCGAGACGCGGCTGCACGATCCGTTACAGCCATGCGGATAAGATGCCTGTCATCTCGATTGCTAGTGATACGAGGCCGTTGGGATCCAGCACGGCGTTCCGTATTACTCTCCTGAACCCACCGATTCCATATTCTGCTAACAGTCATTGGATCTCGACCAACGCGAGCAGCAATGTCGCAATAGGCTACAATCCGACCATTATCAGAATCGGAAACGTGATGGTACGCATTTCTCCTCCTTACACGAGGCATCACAACAATGTTTCACCAGGCAACGGCGGTCAACTGCTGTTTGTGTATGAGAAATCAGTTGGAAAGTTTCCTCCTGTCAGCACGTTGTAGGTGTCACCACCAGCGCCAACCTTGTGCGAATGCTCTGAAAAGCTAATCATTTGCATATCACAGCATCTTCTTCCTGTCGGTTAAAATTCGCGCCTGTAGCACGTCATCTTCGTGGTGTAGCAATTCATATGGCCAATAGTGTAGTACAGTGTAAGTCTGTTTATTCCAAGCCGTCTTTATGGCGTTAGAATTTGAATGGCCAGCAGTGTCTAACTTTCCAAGCAGGATATATGTTTGATGGTTTTAGATAACTTTTCCTTTTATTTCGGAACCTCTAACACTATTTCATTTGTTGACAGAGCGCCTCTACTTCGGTACCACCTTCTGACGGCTGGTCTCGTATTGCAGAAAGCGCTGCGTCTGCCGAGGCGTCGGAACATACCGAGAATAGTGAAATGGGGAGAGGAGGGGGGGGGGGGGCGCCGTAGCGCGCAGAGGCGACGTGTGTGGCGCGTCCTGAGACGCCGGCCGTTGTTTGGAGTCGCTGAGTGGCGGCGAACGGCGGCGCATTCTGGAGCCGGATAAGCTGTCCAGGGTGTGGGCGGCGCCGTCTGGACAGGGCAGCTGCGTCCAGGATCTGCGGCCACATCTGCCGACGCGGGGCCCGCAACAACAAACCTCTCAAGGACACAGAAACATCTGCGCCACTGTGGACGTGGTTTCTCGTGGTTGACGTGCTTTGTGCCTCTGTTTTTCTTTCTCTGGCCCGCCGGAGTGGCCGAGCGGTTCTAGGCGCTACAAATGGTTCAAATGGCTCTGAGCACTATGGGACTTAACAGCTATGGTCATCAGTCCCCTAGAACTTAGGACTACTTAAACGTAACTAACCTAAGGACATCACACAACACCCAGGCATCACGAGGCAGAGAAAATCCCTGACCCCGCCGGGAATTTAACCCGGGAACCCGAGCGCGGGAGGCGAGAACGCTACCGCACGACCACGACTGCGGCCTCTAGGCGCTACAGTCTGGAACCACGCGACCGCTACGGTCGCAGGTTCGAATCCTGCCTCGGGAATGGATGTTTGTGATGTCCTTAGGTCAGTTAGGTTTAAGTAGTTCTACGTTCTAGGGGACTGATGACCTCAGATGTTACGTCCCATAGTGCTCAGAGCCATTTGAACCATTTTTTCTTTCTCTTTTACTTATCATACGTCGGTATGGTGAAAGGTAATGCACACATGCTTGTACAACGCTACCTAAATGACCTCGAGGAACGTGCCAGTTGGTATGTGGATAGTAACTTCCCCCTCTATAAGAATGCTCAGTTTGAATGGCTTGCGTTCATCAAGTGTATTTTGAGTAGCCGAAGTATGGAGATGTGTTCTAGTGGTATGTCATTGCGAGTTAAACAAAGTGCTGTTATCGAATTTTCAGCTTCTGGAAAAGTTACTACCAGTGAGGTTCATTGTCACTTAAGGGCTGTTTATGGTGACGATGCTGTTGATACGTTTACTGTAAATCGGTAGGTAATAGAATTTCGTCGTTGCGAGCCTGGGAAAGCCATAATCGCCGATAAAACACACTGCGGACGTCTGATCATTGCCACAGACGTTAAACACCGTAAACGAGTCGACTATTTGGTTCAAAATGATCGGTGAATCTCTCAAAAGCATATAGTAAACTATCTTGGAATATCCAAGGACCGCTTAGGCTTCATTATAGAACAATTAGTATACTGTCAAATCTGTACAGGACTATTACCATGCCGTTTCACAGACGACAACAAACAGAGTCGATTGGAATGCTAAGACCAGCTTTTGCAGACGACTTCCTTTTGGGTGAAAAGGTTCAGAACATAACTACCCACAAAAAACGTTCTTTTGACTCTATTTTGTGATGTTTAGCCAGTTTGTGAGATGGAAAATTTGTTACCGGTGGACAATGGTAAATCCTTTTCTGTACACACTGACTCTAAGACACTTACGACGTTGAGTTTTCAACTGAAGAGGCTCTGCGAAACCTCTTTCTCCGTCGATCTTGCACCTAGCGATTTTTATTTTTTTCCTCCGGTACTTAAGAGAGACCTCAACGATAATTATTAAACCTCGGACGATCAGGTGCAGACGGCTGTCGAGTCCTGCATTCGAGAAAAGACGTAAAAAATTTTCAGTTACGGAATGAAACAACTTGTTGTGCGCAGGGACTAGTGTGTTAGCCGTAACGGTGACTGTAATATGTAATTTTAATGCTCTTTTTGCGCGATCTTCCTAATTTTATTTGTTCGTGTTCTACATTCATGTTTGCGCATTATTTTTTAGCCTACCCTCGAGGATTTGAGCACTATATAATGTTGTTAACAATTCTTTTCTTATCTTTAGACCATGGTAACAGTGTTTGCTACAGTCGCAGGTTGGAATCCTGCCTCGGGCATGGATGTGTGTGATGTCCTTAGGTTACTTAGGTTTACGTAGTTCTAAGTTCTAGGGGACTCATGACCCCAGATGTTAAGTCCCGTAGTGCTCAGCGGCATTTGAACCATTTTTTAAACAGTGTTTCGGAAACAGAGGGGCTAATTTCAGGTATGTATTCCCCAGGTGTAGACAATAAAACGTTACAACATGTGGTCGATACGAAGGGTGCACAAAGTATTGTGTTCGGTGTTCGACGTGTACTCAAACCAGGAACTGGCAGCAGTGCACTCCGTATACAGTAAGGCGAACGGCAGTACTGAAATTTATGTTTGCCTGCTGCCGATCCTTTGCTCGTCATGATAATTAAGTCGTAAACAACGACAGTAACTGCGTTTTCAAAAATCGAAACTGAAAAAACGTATAGTTGCAGAAGAATGTAAGTAATTACAGTTGTACAGTCGCGTTATGATGGAGGAAATAATTTTTCCTGTGTGTGGTACGGCGGCCGGTGTGGCCGTGCGGTTCTAGGCGCTACACTCTGGAACCGCGTGACCGCTACGGTCGCAGGTTCGAATCCTGCCTCGGGCATGGATATGTGTGATGTCCTTAGGTTAGTTAGGTTCTTAAGTAGTTCTAAGTTCTAGGGGACTGATGATCTCAGAAGTTCGAATGGTTCGAATGGCTCTGGGCACTATGGGACTTAACATCTATGGTCATCAGTCCCCTAGAACTTAGAACTACTTAAACCTAACTAACCTACGGACATCACACAACACCCAGTCATCACGAGGCAGAGAAAATCCCTGACCCCGCCGGGAATCGAACCCGGGAACCCGGGCGCGGGAAGCGAGAACGCTACCGCACGACCACGAGCTGCGGACACCTCAGAAGTTAAGTCCCATAGTGCTCAGAGCCATTTGAACCATTTTTTGTGTGTGGTAGCTACAAATGACTGTGGTATGGTCTGGTGTGATAGCTACACGACGAGTGACGGCCCACTGTGTGCGAGTAAAACATGTGGGAACGGCGATAGTGAACGTGCCGGTGATTGCCTGTTCCAGATGACACGTGCGACAGAGAAAGTACTCTTAGCGTGCAGCGACAGCGGCAGGCGTTTTGTGGGTGCTCTGGAAGACCCGCGCTGCGGTTGACCGCAATCGAGACCCAAGCGGAAATATCGGAGGGCGGAAGCGTCGCCTGGTAGGGCTTCGCATCCCGGCACGGGCCTTGCGGTCGAGGCGGACAGCTTGTAGTAGTCACAGGAGCGGTAGGCGCTGCCTCCGCCTCGTAGTCGGGCTGCGGTTGCAAGCAGCGGGGATGTCTGTGTGAACAGACTGGTCCCCGTGGTGACACAAGGTAGGGGTTGCAGTGCACCAATATCTCTGTGTGTCACTGCATTTCCGAGGAAAGCTACTGTAATAACAAAAAGTGGTGAGGCTGTTACTCATATTCTGGACAAAATACCTGGGAACAGATTATTTGCCGACCCCATATCACTCTCCAACCTTTAATTACCTTTCGCAGTTAGACTATACATGTAATACTATCGCAATTTGTATCTGCACTCTGTAACTACGTTAATAACTTAGAAGCGAAGTACACTACTGGCCATTAAAATTACTACACCACGGAAATGACGTGCTACAGACGCGAAATTTAACCGACAGGAAGACGATGCTGTGATATCCAAATGATTAGCTTTTCAGAGCATTCACACAAGGTTGGCGCCGGTGGCGACATCTACAACGTGCTCACATGAGGAAAGTTTCCAACCGATTTCTCATACACAAACATCAGTTGACCGGCGTTGCCTGGTGAAACGTTGTTATGATGCCTCGTGTAAGGAGGAGAAATGCCACCGATCTGCTTACTTTTTGATTCCCCAGTGTGAGCTTGTGCTCCGTCTGTAACGACCTTGTCGTAAACCGGACGTTAATCCCTAATATACCTTTTCCTTTTACGACCACATGCTGTTCCAAGCAAATGTTGTATGTGAACTTCAAGTATATGTGTGCGTGACGAATAACTGGTTGTCTTTCAGCGTGGGTCATCTTAGTTTCACAGTTAGCTTCTCTTTCAGGATGGCTCAAAATGGCTCAAATGGCTCTAAGCACTATGGGACTTAACATCGGAGGTCATCAGTCCCCTAGAACTTAGAACTACGTAAACCTAACTATCGTAAGGACATCACACACGTCCATGCCCGAGGCAGGATTCGTACCTGCGACCGTAGCAGCAGCGCGGTCCCGAACTGAAGCGCCTAGAACCCCTCGCCCACAGCGGCCGTCTTTCAGAATGGGTCTTCTTAGTTTCACAGCTAGCCTACCTTAAGAAGTAAGCGCAGGGTAGCTGGATCAGATGAACTCATAATTGTTTTCTTTGTGTAATTTGCTTGCACTATAAAGAAGGTCCAGACATGATCCGACAGTATGAGAATCACACTAACAAGGGAACCTCCCCATCACACCCCCCTCGGATTTAGTTATAAGTTGGCACAGTGGATAGTCCCTGAAAAACTGAACACAGATCAATTGAGAAAACAGGAAGAAGTTGTGTGGAACTATGAAAAAAATAAGCAAAATATACAAACTGAGTAGTCCATGCGCAAGATAGGCAAATCAAGGTTACGGGCATGGATGTGTGTGACGTCCTTAGGTTAGTTAGGTTTAAGTAGTTCTAAGTTCTAGGGGACTTATGACCACAGCAGTTGAGTCCCATAGTGTTCAGAGCCATTTGAACCATTTACAAACTGAGTAGTCCATGCATAAGATAGGCAACATCAAGGATAGAGTGAACTCAGGAGCGCCGTGGTCCCGTGGTTAACGTGAGCAGCTGTGAAGTGAGAGGTCCTTGGTTCAAGTCTTCCCTCGAGTGAAAAGTTTACTTTGTTTTTAAAGTTATGATCTGTCCGTTCGTTCAATGACGTCTCTGTTCACTGTAATAAGTTTAGTGTCTGTGTTTTGCGACTGCACCGCAAAACCGTGCGATTAGTAGACGAAAGGACGTGCCTCTCCAATGGGAACCGAAAACATTTTATCGCAAGGTCATAGGTCAATCGATTCCTCCACAAGAAAACACGTCTGATATATTCTATACGACACTAGTGACGGCATGTGCGTCACATGACAGGAATATGTTGTCGACCCACCTAACTTGTACACTTAGCGAATGTGTAAAAAGATTCTTCTACCTTGCCCGATACTACGGCGCAGATACCTCGCATCGGAAGGACGGACGGACAGATAATAATTGTCTGAAATTAAAAAATGAACTTTTCGCTCGAGGGAATACTTGAACCGAGCACCTACTCGCTCCGCAGCTGCTCACGCTAACCACGGGACCACGGCGCTCCTGAGCTCACATTATCCTTGATGTTGCATATCTTGCGCATGAACTACTCAGTTTGTATATTTTGCTTATTTTTTTCATAGTTCCACACAACTTCTTCCTGTTTTCTCGATTGATCTGTGTTCAGTTTTTCAGGGACTATCCACTGTGCCAACTTATAACTAAATCTGAGAGGGGTGCGATGGGGAGGTTGCCTTGTAAGCCACAGTGGTTTGCTGAGTGTGAACGCAAGTGTATGCGTACCGCTTATTTCCCTGTAACAGGCAGTGGCTGTGCACGGATTTGAGACAGAGCGGTAATCAGCGCTCGGCAGTAGGACGGCAGCACAAAGCGACTGCCTGAGCAGGCGGCGGGCGTGTGGGAGGTGTAGGCGGCAGTGGGCAGTGTAGCAGCCGCACGCTTGCCGCATGTCGCGCGCGCACCGGACGAGGCTGGCGCGTCGGCGGAAGCCACTGCTGGCGTAGCCCGGCTGCCAGGCAGAGCAACCAGCCGGCGGAAACCCGGCATTCCTGGCGCTTGTCGCGCGTGTTTCCAGTGCCGGTGCACTCGGCTTCCTGCACTCCTTTATTACTTGCTCCGCTTACCGCTGCCGGCTGAGCCGAGCTGAGGCGGCTCAGAGGTCTAAACACTGGCTGCGAATCCCTACTTCGGCATTTTGATTTGGGTTTGCAGAAAAATATCCGCTACCAGTCACAATAAAAGGTTGTTTATTCGTCACACGACCGGTTTCGGGCTTGCGCCCATCTTCAGGTGTTTACACATTCATTTACATGTTTTCCGGCCGGAGTGGCCGAGCGGTTCTAGGCGCTACAGTGTGGAACCGCGCGACCGCTACGGTCGCAGGTTCGAATCCTGCCTCGGGCATGGATGTGTGTGATGTCCTTAGGTTAGTTAATGGCTCTGAGCACTATGGGACTTAACATCTATGGTCATCAGTCCCCTAGAACTTAGAACTACTTAAACCTAACTAACCTAAGGACACCACACAACACCCAGCCATCACGAGGCAGAGAAAATCCCTGACCCCGCCGGGAATCGAACCCGGGAACCCGGGCGTGGGAAGTGAGAACGCTACCGCACGACCACGAGATGCGGGTTTAGGTTAGTTAGGTTTAAGTAGTTCTAAGTCCAGGGGAATGATGACCTAAGATGTTAAGTCCCATTGTGGTTAGAGCCATTTGAACCATTTTCGTATTCCAAAAGGTCTGGAGTAATGAAGGAACACATGAGGCAATACTGGTCCTGCAACGAATAACGAAGTCCTCAGAGCCATTTGAACCCATTTACATGTTTGTACTGTTAGAGATCACTGTATAAATACAAAAAAAATTATTTGCTGGTGACTTCACAAATACAAGTGGGACAATTTTAAGTGGTAAGGCAGCACTTGACGAAAATATATCTGTACTTACAAAAAGATGAAGCACCATTATTACAGTTATGCTGTGATGATAGTTTTGCCACTTAGTTACACACTTATGGTCAATTTCACGTCCACAAATCAGGTATAGCTCCATATTACACTATTATTACACTACCAGAACCTACGAGTTTCTGTGTGAGCAACACCTTTACATCTGCTACATCTAAGTTCTTTGACCACAGCCCACATGTTTGTATGTAAACATAGTGTATTTACATCATAATAGTGTAATATGGAGCTATACCTGATTTATGGACGTGAAATTGACCATAAGTGTGTAACTAAGTGGCAAAACTATCATCACAGCATAACTGTAATAATGGTGCTTCATCTTTTTGTACGTACAGATACATTTTCGTCAAATGCTGCCTTACCACTTACAATTGTCCCATTTGTATTTGTGTAGTCACCAGCAAATAATTTTTTTGTATTTATGCAGTGTTCTCCAACAGTACAAACATGTAAATGAATGTATAAATACCTGAAGATGGGCACAAGCCCTAAACCGGTCGTGTGACGAATAAACAACATTTTATTGTGACTGGTAGCGAATATTTTTTCTACAATCCCATAAAGGAACAGTCACGGAGTTCGACAGCATCCACTATGGATAAAATTCATATAATTTGGGTTTTCCTTGAGGAAAAACTAGGGTGCTTCCTTACTACGTTGTAGGCATCTCAGAAGAATTCTTCTTAGACGGAGAGGCTTCTTTCCGTTTCCCTTATTTGGTCAAAAGCATTGGTGCGAGGTTGGTGCCTGCTAAGAGCTTAGCATACAATACAGACCTCTGGATGGCTGCAGTTAGGCAAAGAATTGTTACGCCCGAGGATAGTATGCCTGGCAGACACTAAAAATTCGTGCAGGTTCTACATTGGCAGCTCCCAGAAGCCGAACCGTCTGTGTTAGTGACCAATACACGTCACAGCTAGGGGAAATGCTGAACGAGTTATGGCAGACGCGGAAGCTACGGTACCGTGGGGGGAACGACTGAGCGTTGGTTGGTTGTTTTCTACGTCTACATCAACAGCTACGTGATTACTGTGCTATTCACAATAAAGTGCCTGGCAGAGGGTTCAATGAACTACCTTCAAGCTGTCTCTCTACCGTTCCACTCTCGAACGGCACGCGGGAAACCGAACACTTAAATTTTTCGGTGCGAGCCCTGATTTTTCTTATTTTATCGTGATGATCATCAGTCCCTATGTAGGTGGGTGCCAACAGAATGTTTTCGCAATGGGAGGAGAAAACTGGTGATTGAAATTTCATGACAAGATCCCGTCGTGACGATAAACGCCTGTGTTTTAATGATTGCCACTCCAATTGACCTATCATGTCTGTGACACTATCTCCCCTATTTCGCGATAATACAAAACGAGCTGCCCTTCTTTGTACTTTTTCGATGTCATCTGTCAGTCCCACCTGATGCGGATCCCACACCGCACTACAGTCTATACCTCACTCCATTCTTTAGTTTTTCTCTGCCTCCTAGTAGTTTCCAACATGCGTCTCTTCCTTGTATATTGCAGACTTCCCTCTTTATGAATGCTTTACAATTTACATAACTGAAAGTCCATGTCGCATTTGCTATAAATCAGAACTTACCATATATACTGTAAACTTTGCATTTCAGATACAATGAAAACCGTTTTATGAACAGTATTATATGCCATTTTTACTCCTCCTGTCTGTCCAATAGATATCTTCAACTGCAATAAAAGTAAAAACTCATCAACTGATGACATGATTCTATTATAAATTTTTACAGTCTTCTTTTGAATGTGTTGATTATCCATCATTTTACTCCTACTGTAATCGTCACACTTACTGCCATATCAATAAGATTATACAGTACTTTGAGTTAAATCTTCACAGAAAAGGATGGCACAAGGAAAGTCAGTTATAAAGATATATCTTTTGGTGATACCATTAATACTTAATCATGTCAGGCATTCCACACCATTCATTGTTCTCTCGACGATAACAATTTCAGTGTTACGGACGAAACAGTTCCCGCGTAGGACAGAATGTCTTGCTAGTCAGCAACATTAACTATCCACTTATAAGATAGCAAAGTGTGTAGTAGATTTCTTTTCCACTGAACGGAGAACAGTAGTAGAGTGTGCGGTCCAAAGAGGGTAAGTGGAAAAGGGGGGGGGGGGGGGGGGGGGGAGAGGGAGAGATAGGCAGAGAAAGAGACAAAGAAAGAAAGAGAGAGAGAATATTTTCAACGTCTGGTTAGACGCTTGCAAGCTACACAGAAGATTATCGGCAGCTGTGTACAGACGCACACGAATGAACAGTGTGCACTCAAGACGAGGAATATGTTGCATGCGTTCGTACAGCCGGTCCCCCCTCCCCCCAGCACAGAATCTAATTGAATTAGCACTGGTGTTGCCCTGACAAGATGTATGAAGTGTGTGTGTTCAGATGTGTTTGCTGTTGCCTTTCCGTTTGCACTATTAAATTTCCGGACGTCGACTACACACACACACACACACACACACACACACACACACACACACACACACACACTGGCAGACGGGGGAGGGCGAATGAGGAATAGGGCTGGCTCAGCTCAGTCACTACAAAGGTAAACAGTTGGCTAAGTGAGCTAATGAATTACGAGGCAGCTGTGACCCTTAGCAAACTCCAGGTTCCTGACTCACGAACTCACAAATAAGACGCTAAACGCTGTCTCCTGAACCCATTTGTCCTCCCTCTCTGATTGAAGCAAGATTTTTATGTTAAGTGGGCTGATGTGGCTATTTCTGCAACGGCTAATTCGAAAAACCAAATAATAGTTGCTAAGAAGTTTCCGATGAAGCCACTTCAAATCCTTAACTGTAGTCGACTACAATCTTCTATTTATCAGAAATGGTGAGTAGCAGTTTTCTTTTCTAGAGAATTCGTTGTCAGTGGTTGCTGACTATATAGCTTACCTTATATATTTCTTACTTCTCTTGAGAAATAAAGGACAAAACTATTCCTATTGGGATTCCTTCATGTGAGTATGATCTCGCCATTATCAACTACCTCTGTATGAGAAATTATATTACAGATTTTTCAAGTGAATGTTTTCAGTAAGGGAGGTCTTGTCGCATTTGTTACTTTCAAAGAAACCCTGTTCTGTATAGATCTAAAAACGGATAGTGATGTTGGTTCGTTAGGAGCTCTAGAACAGCTTAACTGGACGAGTTATAACGACTCAAGCACCCGTTCGAAACGCAGCGTTGCATCCATGATCACGAATATCAGACAAGGCATACAATAATGTAATCAAAAGAAAAGGGTATGATGTGTGTTAAAATACAAGTTTCTGTTGCCTTTTTTGCCTTGTTAAAGGCAGAACATTTTCTTAGGCTCATCAAGTTAGCTTAGGTTCATAGTGACTAGTGGAGACAGGAAAACAAAGGTAAAGAAATTAATGCAGGAACAAACTGGTGAGGAAAACGATATCATGACAGCAATGAAAATCAAATCTGGATGGGCGGAACACATAGACCAAGATACTAAGGAAGTTCTTTACTTGATTCCAAGAAGTAAGAAATGTTCGAGGAGGCGATTTAGCGGAAGGTAAGTAGATTACATTAGTAATCACGCATTATATGTCACATTCATGACGATGATGATCATAATGACGTTGAAGCAAATATAATGTTTCCTCCCTGGTAGGGTTTATCGCCGGCCGCGGTGGCCGAGCGGTTCTAGGCGCTTCAAAAAATGGCTCCAATGGCTCTGAGCACTATGCGACTTAACTTCTGAGTTCATCAGTCCTCTAGAACTATTTAAACCTAACTAACCTAAGGACATCACACACATCCATGCCCCAGGCACGATTCGAACCTGCGACCGTAGCGGTCGCGCGGTTCCAGACTGTAGCGCCTAGAACCACCCGGCTGCTCCGGCCGGCGCTGAGATTTCAGAAATAGCACTAGTCCTTAGAGCTGTTTCACAATGTTCGGCACAGAGGTTGCTTCTTTTGGCGCAGTTTCACAATGCTCTGTCATCACTTCCAAGGCATCGTGGTCTGTTTCTACTCTTTCAGAATCTGTAGCGAAAGGTATTATTATTCGAGCATCGAAGAAAGGAAATTTGTCGACATTGTAAAGCCTCTGAAGTCCTTCACGTTTCGCCGCGGTGGTGATTTTTTGTGAGAGAGGAACCGATGGTAGTGTACGTTAAATTTCTCTTAACACGTACAGTCTGGCGACAATGCCGCTGGAAACGGAGCGCGGATATAAGCTTTTCTGCGCGTTTCGCGGCGCTCGAAGCAGTGTCTGCTGGGCGCAAAAAGGGACGCTCTGCCGCCGGCGGTTTTTGCGTGCGCCGCTGGCTGCCCGCAGGCCGGAATGCGCAGCTGGAGGCTCTGCCGTGACGTCACGGCTGTCGCGGAGATCCGCCCGCGGAACTGTCCGGTCAGACCGCTGGATGCAGGCAGCTGGAGACGAACCAGCTGTCTCATCGGCCGCAGTGCCGCGTTCTTAGTCGCCGACCGCAGTCCAAAAACAAGCACTCGCGTTTACTGGTGACAGAATGTTCCTCACACAGAGTCACCAACGCTACTCAAACGCCTAAAGCGCTGCACTTTGCGCCATCCCTCTTGCAGGTTGCCTAACTGAAAGCTTGAAGGGGCAACAAAAATTTTCTTTTCAGTGTTTCATACACCAGGTGGTCAAAAAGTCAGTATAAATTTGAAAACTGAATAAATCACGGAATAATGTAGATAGAGAGGTACAAATTGACAAACATGCTTGGAATGACATGGGGTTTTATTAGAACCAAATAAATACAAAAGTTCAAAAAATGGCGCTTCATCTGATCAGCAATAATTAGCATAACAAAGTAAGACATAGCAAAGATGATGTTCTGTACAGGAAATGCTCAATATGTCCACCATCATTCCTCAACAATAGCTGTAGTCGAGGAATAATGTTGTGAACAGCACTGTAAAGCATGTCCGGAGTTATGGTGAGGCATTGGCGTCGGATGTTGTCTTTCAGCATCCCTGGAGATGTCGGTCGATCACGATACACTTGCGACTTCAGGTAACCCCAAAGTCAATAATTGCACGGACTGAGGTCTGGGGACCTGGGAGGCCAAGCATGACGAAAGTGGCGGCTGAGCACACGATCATCACCAAACGACGCGCGCAATAGATCTTTCACGCGTCTAGCAATATGGGGTGGAGCGCCATCCTGCATAAACTTCGTACGTTCCAGCAGGTGTTTATCAGCCAGGCTGGGGATGATGCGATTCTGTAACATATCGGCGTACCTCTCACCCGTCACGGTAGCAGTTACAAAACCAGAACCACGCATTTCCTCGAAGAAAAAAGGCCCGATAACGGTAGATGCGGTAAATCCAACTCATACCGTGACTTTCTCGTCGTGCAATGGAGTTTCCACGACAGTTCTAGGATTTTCGGTAGCCCAAATTCTGCAGTTGTGGGCGTTGACAGACCCTTGGAGCGGAGCGTGAAATGAGCTTCGTCGGTCCACAACACGTTACTCCACCAATCGTTATCTTCCGCCATCCTTTGAAACGCCCACACCGCAAATGTCCTCCGATTCACTAAATCGCCAGGTAACAGTTCATGATGCCGATGGATTTTGTACAGATAGCATCGGAGGGTACGCCTAAGTGCCAACCAAACAGTAGTGTATGGAATGCCGATCCGACGTACGACTGCACGAGCGCTAACTTCCCCGTGCACAGACGAACCCGCTACAGTCTCCATTTCTTCCTGAACTGTCTCAGCAGCCTTACGCCTTGTGCTCGGTCGGTCACTACGGGATCTATCGTCTAAACAACCCGTGGCTTCGAACTTCGAGGTCATTCTCGCCACAGCTGCATTTATCAAGGGACCTTTACCAGTTCGAATCCCATTCCTATGGCGATAGGACCGTAACGCTGAACTAGCACGTTCCCCATTCTGATAATACAGCTTTACTAAAAGCGCCTTTTCAGGTAACGTCAACGTGCTGCGACTGCTGGCGCATCTGATTCTCTCTCTCATTACAGCTCCTTTTATACACGATTGTCATGCGCAGTCACTGACGTTTTGCTGTCCAGCGCTATCTGTCGGATATTTTATGAACTTTGTTTTTTTTGTTGTTGTTGTTCTAATAAAACCCCATGTCATTCCAAGCACGTGTGTCAATTTGTACCTCTCTATCTACATTATTCCGTGGTTTATTACGTTTTCAAATTTATACTGACTTTTTGATCACCCGGTACTTACTGACCGAATATAAAAATTCTGAATGCTGTCTTAATCCACTCATTAAGAGGCTTAATCTTACGTGAACAGTTTAAAAGGCCAATATTAAAATCAGAAGTTGTGTATATCAAATTACCTTCCATTAGGAAAGTGGAATGAACTCCTTGACTGCGATATGACTTTCAAAATAGTAAATAGCAGTAGTTAGTCATCGTATGCGTTCTAGCTTCATTAGCAGTTTGTCAAGAGCATGAACAACAGTTTTAAATGTATTAGGTCACGTGTAACAACTCCGAAATACTGCACCGATAGTGGCTGATTACTGCCGAAATTTGCATCTGCTCTAATAAAGCTAGAACGGAAACTACGACGGATAGCTGCTCTTTACCGTTTTGGAAGATGTGTATACTTCATGAGGCAGCATAATTCGCTGGTTGCAAATCATCCGGAGTCTGTTCATCTATTAGCTTAGAATGAGAGCAGCTAGTAACTTCCAACGAAATTCACACATAGTTTCAATGCTATTCGAAACTTTTTCTCGCAGACACAGCCCACAAAATAATGAAAGGAAAACATTTATCACTTACATTTTCGCTATGCTTCCTGTAAAAATTTCAGCATCATTCACGACGTTTCAATTTGTTACTTCGTTGCTACCAACTACACGCGCAACCTATTTTTCAGACAGTATAGATATATAACACTGAATGTACCTACAAAAAAAAAATGGCTCTGAGCACTATGGGACTTAACTTCTGAGGTCATCAGTACCCTAGAACTTAGAACTACTTAAACCTAACTAACCTAAGGACATCACACACATTCATGCCCGAGGCTACCAACTACATGCGCAACCTATTTTTCAGACACCATACACATATACCACTGAATGTACCTACAAAATTGTATCATTGAACGACAGATATGAAGTTGTAAACATTGAGATACCTGGAAAACCATCTTTCCTGTAACGAGTTCAGAGTCAGGGAGTCGATTTGCTGAGCGCTACATTAGAAATTCTACTCCTTTACAGGGTCATTCCGTGATGATGTTACAAACTCTAAGGTGTGATGGAAAATGATAAATGTGAAACGTCGCCTTTGAAAAATTGTACATGACTGTGCTTAACCTGACACACAATATTTTTAGCGCAACGCAAAATCCCTACAAAAGAATGGCCTTGACTAACATGAACCTATGCATTTCACAAATCGCTTACCTCACAAAAATCTTGGTTACTCGAACTACTGCAAAACAGCGAGCGCCACTACTGCCTGCTAAATAAAAGATTCAAACTACGGAAGGCACTAACTACTGATAGGCATAGTTAGGAAATGAAAGATTTTAATAGAGAACAAACAATGTATTTACCTTAATAGTCATAATATATATAGCAGTTCATGACAAATTACAAAACTCCGCCATCTCTCTCCCCACATCCACCACTGCTGGCGGCTCACCTCCAACTGCGCAACGCTACGCGCTGTTCACATCCAGCTGCCGCTGCCCAACACTACAATGGCAGACAACAATGCAAACTAGACACAGACTGCACACAGCACAGCCAGTGATTTTTATACAGAGGTGGCGTTACCAATAAAGAAACCTAAACAGCCTACTTACAAATGTACAAATTTGAGGTAAGAAACCAGGGACCCTAGGCCAGAAATGACGGAGTCTGAAGTTATAAGCCAAAATGTTTCCGATAGCTTTAACAATGAAATACATGATCTGGTACTGCTATTGCTAACAATGTAGTGTAGGCAACTTTCAGAGATGGTAGTATGGACCTAGACAAAAAAAGAAGTCTAGTAAACATGGCTCTAAAATGCTGTGAGCTATTAGCACTTGCCCATCTTCGATACTGTGAAACAGATCTCTTCTACTGAACATAGCTCTCAAGGCATGCCTTTATGAGCTCACGTTCACTAAAAATGTTTGCTTCTTTTGACCCATTGTACCACCTCTGAAAGTTGCCTACCCTACAATGTTAGCAATAAAAGTAGCGGTACATGTATTCCACTCTTAAAGCCACCAGAAAGATTTACGCTTATAACTTAACACTCGGTCCTTTCCAGCAGAGGGACCCTTACCTTAAATTAATACATTTATCGTTCTCGGTCATTCCTGAAAGTTTGAATCATCACCACGGAATCGCCCTATATCATACCATTAACCTGTGTTCAAGTAATACGAGCTGCCAACTCGGCATCTCTTGCTGCTCAATGGAGAAAACGAAACTTTTTTATTCTAAGAGAACATAAAAATGAGTCATCAACGCACTTCTTTTTATTCTAAGAGAACATAAAAATGAGTCATCAACGCACTGGTGGCATCATGTTGAGAACTTTTAACGGACTTGTCCACAGACCAGGCTACTTTATCTCGTAAGAAGCATTACCATGAATCATCTGTGAAAGCTAAGTTAAGCTCTAAGGCAATGGGTACAAAGAAATCTAAGAAAGAGCAACTACTCAGAGGGCAGAATCAGCTCTGTTAAGAAACAAATGAGATCAATGCTGTCCTTCTGCTACTCACAAAGAGAGGACCGCAGCAGGTCGAAGATGCTTTCAAATAGCTCTGTGGCCGGCTGAAAGCTGAACAAACCACAGAGCCCGACATGACTGCTTCTCCGAAACGAGGCGCCCCCTTCATCCTGAGGGCCAGCTGCCTTCCGTAAACATTGCCCGCTCCACTCTTCTCCCTACTCTCAGGTCTATAATCGGCACCGAGAATGTGCGCGCCTCCAATGCAGCCGGGATGACGTGTACGGTAATGCGCTTCATTTACGTCTACATTTACAAGCAGCAGGCCCCTATGTAATTCATGGTACAGGCTACTTCCCACGATTATTAGTCCCTTCTTTCCCTACTGGTTTGACCTATGTAGTGGCAACTCTAAAAGGACGACGAAGGTCTGTATTAAACCGACGACTGTGTGCCACCGACGACTGTGCAGAAAAACAATAGTGCAGTTACAGAGGGTAAGCGGCAGTTTACAGCCCAAATGTCCGGAGTTCAATCCCCAGTTGCCTCTAGCACTTTTTTCTGTCTTCTGTTGCTTCTTTCACCTCTGAAAACGATTGTTAACATGTAAAATGGCAATCTGTGCCGTGTTTTGAAGTCTTCACTACACGGTAAGTCCTTCTATAACTGACAGGGAGGTCAGATTAAAAAATGGGACAACATAGTGGCACACTACCTCTAAACCTCTAATAGGACGATGCCTGGTAGATCACTGCGCACACACACACACACACACACACACACACACACACACACACACACACACACACATTATATATTACTTTCCCCATAGATCAATAGGAATTACGCAATAGAGGCGATAGTTTCTCAAAGATCTGCAATAGCCAGTTGTGAGAGGAAGTTCATTTCTCCTATAACGATTCCGCTTTACGTTTGCAGAGTAAAACACTTTGGTACTGACTGGACCAGCACTAAATTCCTTTACGCTGACTTGACGGGAATGCCAGATACAAGCAGCACTAGAGAAGAAAGTTTGCGCAATATTCATAAAAAGTCATTACAGCTGTACAATTATTTATTGGTTGGAGTCTTTACAGTACCAGGTTTCAGGGACTCATTCCCATCTTCAGGTGTATCTCTAAGTAGGAGGTCGAAGCGTCCATGTCAAAGCTAATTTACAAGGCAACACATCTGCCATATATGGCTCGTCAGAAAATGTTCAAATGTGTGTGAATTCCTAAGGACCCAAACTGCTTAGATCCTCAGTCCCTAGACTTACACACAACTTAAACTAACTTTAACTTATGTTAAGAACAACATACACACCGATGCCCGAGGGAGGACTCGAACCTCCGGCGGGACTGGCCGCGCAGTCCGTGACATGGCGCCTCAAACCGCGCGGCCACTCCGCGTGGCGGATCGTCAGATCTAATACCTACAAGGTAACAAGCACCTTGTAACTGTAAATAACGTAAGTTACCCTCATCCTGGCAGTGTCGGTGACAGGCATGGAGTGAAACGACGACCAGTACCCTCTCGCCGGCACTGTCATGATAAGAGTGACTCACGTCTCTTGTAATTGAAAGGCACCTGTTGCACGGGTACAGTATGAGTATTAAATCTGACGAGCTATGTACGGTAGGTGTGTTGCCTTGTAAGTCAGCTTTGACACAGACACTTCGATCTACTATTACAGATACACCTGAGGATGGGGCAGAGTCCCTGAAATTTGGCAGCGTAAAAACTTCAGTCGACAAATAACTTTGTAACTTCATTGGATGTTTTAACTATGGACATTGTACATATAACAGTTGTGAATATCGCATCGTAAAAATTTAGAAATCTTTTGTGCACTCTCCTTTGCAGATGTGTTACATTTTGAAAATCACCTCACCGACCGACCGAGCGAGGTGGCGCAGTGGTTAGCACACTGGACTCGCATTCGGGAGGACGACGGTTCAATCCCGCGTCCGGCCATCCTGATTTAAGTTTTCCGTGATTTCCCTAGATCACTCCAGGCAAATGCCGGGATGGTTCCTTTCAAAGGGCACGGCCGACTTCCTTCCCCATCCTTCCCTAATCCGAGCTTGTGCTCCGTCTCTAATGACTTCGTTGTCGACGGGACGTTAAACACCAATATCCTCCCTCCTCCTCCTCACCGACCGATAACAGCGAACAAACTCAACTTCATGGCTGAAGCACCTCCAATGTTAATAACGACATTTCTTTCTTTCCTAAACTGTCTTCTTCGTGCCGGTCGCGGTGGCCAAGCGGTTCTAGGCGCTTCAGTCCGGATCCACGCGAATGCTGCGGTCGCAAGTTCGAAACCTGCCTCGGGCATGGATGTGTGTGATGTCCTTAGGTAAGTTAGGTTTAAGTAGTTCTAAGTTCTAGGGGAATGATGACCTCAGATGTTGAGTCCCATAGTGCTCAGAGCCATTTGAACCATTTTTTTGTCTTCTTCGTGAAAAGCTAGTCATAAATATACACTACTGCCCATTAAAATTGCTACACCACAAAGATGACGTGCTAGAGACGCGAAATTTAACCGACAGGAAGAAGATGCTCTGATATGCAAATGATTAGCTTTTCAGAGCATTCACACAAGGTTCGCGCCGGTGGTGACACCTACAACGTGCTGACATCAGGAAAGTTTCCAACCGATTTCTCATACACAAACAGCAGTTGACCGGCGTTGCCTGCTGAAACGTTGTTGTGATGACTCGTGTAAGGAGGAGAAATGCGTACCATCACGTTTCCGACTTTGATAAAGGTCGGATTGTAGCCTATCGCGACTGCGGTTTATCGTATTGCGACATTGCTGCTCGCATTGGTCGAGGTCCAGTGACCGTTAGCAGAATATGGAATCGGTAGGTTCATGAGGGTAATACGGAACGCCGTGCTGGATCCCAACGGCCTCGTATCACTAGCAGTCGAGATGACAGGCATCTTATCAGCATGGCTGTAACGGATCGTGCAGCCACGTCTCCATCCCTGAGTCAACAGATGGAGACGTTTGCAAGACAACAACCATCTGCACGAACAGTTCGAAGACGTTTGCAGCAGCATGGACTATCAGCTCGGAGACCATGGCTGCGGTTACCCTTGACACTGCATCACAGACAGGAGCGCCTGCGATGGTGTACTCAACGACGAACCTGGGTGCACGAATGGCAAAACGTCATTTTTTCCGATGAATCCAGGTTCTGTTTACACCATCATGATGGTCGCATCCATGTTTGGCGACATCGCGGTGAACGCACATTGGAAGTGTGTATTCGTCATCGCCATACTGGCGTATCACCCGGCGTGATGGTATGGAGTGCCATTGGTTACACGTCTCGGTCACCTCTTGTTCGCATTGACGGTACTTTGGACAGTGGACATTACATTTCAGATGTGTTACGACCCGTGGCTCTACCCTTCATTCGATCCCTGTGAAACCCTACATTTCAGCAGGATAATGCAGGAGCGCATGTTGCAGGTCCTGTACGGGCCTTTCTGGATACAGAAAATGTTCGAATGCTGCCCTGGCCTGCACATTCTCCAGATCTCTCACCAACTGAAAACGTCTGGTCAATGGTGGCCGAGCAACTGGCTCGTCACAATACTCCAGTCACTACTCTTGATGAACTGTGGTATCGTGTTGAAGCTGCATGGGCAGCTGTACCTGTACACGCCATCCAAGCTCTGGTTGACTCAATGCCCAGGCGTATCAAGGCCGTTATTACAGCCAGAGGTGGTTGTTCTGGGTACTGATTTCTCACGATCTGTGCACCTACACTGCGTGAGAATGTAATCACATGTCAGTTCTAGTATAATATATTTGTCCAATGAATACCCGTTTATCATCTGCATTTGTTCTTCGTGTAGCAATTTTAATGGCCAGTAGTGTATGTCGACTCTTCAGCTTCTGCTTGGACCACTGTTCATCAGTGAATGGGTGATCCAGCGAGGTGCAGTTCTGAAGCAAGTGACTCACCACTTAGTAACACTGAGGAAAGAACCGAAGCGGCCTGCGCTGTTACGTTTGTCAGGCACCTGAACGCGCTGACCCAGGATAGAAGGTGCCACCCACCTCTCTCCTCTTTTTTCCGCGCCGCAGCCGCGCTGGTCTGGGCAGCGGAAGTAGTTCCCTCCCCCCCCCCCTCCCCCCTCCCCCCTCCCCCCCCTCCTCCCCTCCTCCCTACAACGCCGCCGACGTGGCTCTTATCGCCAGCAGATAAGAACACGTGAACTTTGACAGAGGCGGGCCATCTCCCAAAACATCCGGAGAGCGAGCGCCTCTGTACCACTACACAGTCGCATGACGCACGTCCGGCTCTGTTCTTTTAAGGTCGCACTAACAGCCGAGGTTTTTGCATGCGCTGTTCTAAAGGAGCTACCGGTTTACTCAGGTGCTGAGTTGATGCTACTGTGTTTACTACAGCCTTTTTTAAATTCTCCAACGCTCACGAGCAGCAACGAATACTGATATGAAACAAAATTAAACTGATTGGTTAAAAGTCACGGGTGTAGCCGCCAGTTTGCATTTGGGGCGTCAGGAACACATTTCTAGCAGGAATGGATGGAGAAAAATGCTCCACATAGGCTTCAGGAACGGAATAGCGAGTCGTGTCACAGTGCCTTCCTAAGACTTTTGAACGTTGTTCCATATCGCACCAACTCATACATTTCACCACATCGAAGTCTGGTACTATTCCACGTATGTGACCTAATTCTCCTACGATCGTTGTCCTGTAAGACAGGAACTAAGCTGCCTCATTTAAACCGTTTACAAATAATTGATGTACTGCATAAATTAAAAACTATGTATGTTTAAGTGCTATTGTACATGCCAGTAAAGGAGGAAAACGGTAAACTTCTAGTTGACAGCATGCGCGTGAGAGAGAGAGAAGTAACTTGAAACGTATTCGCAGTTGCGCATATGTACCACTATCGGCTGTATAATGGAATGGTGACATTGAAAATTTGTGCCGGACCGACATTCTAACCCAGAATTCCTGCTTATCGGAGCTGTCGCCTTACTTTACGGTATCCGAGCACGACTCCAGACCCAAACTTCCACAGGTTGTCAACCATATCCCTACAACATGCACTCTTACGTTCATTATGTGTATTCCCGTACTTAATCGAACATGAATGCGCGCAGCAACCGTAAGGATTGCAGATTCCCGCCATTTACCTTCAGACACCGAGGAAAATGAAAATAGTAAAAAAGTAAATACATGGCAGTAGTAGGTAATGAAACTTTAGTTAATTATACTTTTTCAGCATAGCATTCGACTCTTCATTTGATAACCATAGTATGTAGCGTCCTTCCGCACTTGATACTATCTCTGCACGCCGACGCTTGTAACGCCGGAAATGCATATCCTCCTATTTACATCTATTGTACTATATTTTTTTCCTTATTTTGTTACCTGAACATATAACATTTCTGTGTCTTTGTATATTGTAATTGTTTTACTATTTGTATATATATGCATTTTATGTCGATTTATAATTGGTTTGTTTTGTGAATATTATTTGTATTTATACGCTGGGTCTGGCCTAGGGAAAACTATGCTATCGAACGAATACATCGATAGTTCGTGTGGAGAACCAAAGAGTTTAGGATCTTTGGTAGCGTTAACTCTGCCGCGTGGAGCGCGGGCAGAGGGGGAGTCTGGCTGGGGTAGTGCAGTGGAGCAGGTGTGTTGTGTGACGCTCCCGCGAGTTGCCGCGCTTTCGCGGTTGGGCAGCATGTAATTGCGCTCGACTTGCTTTAATAGTTTCTGACACGGTGTCGCGGACGGGAAGCATTAGCTGGCGCACGTCGAGAGCCCGTTTCGCCTGGTGACCGTGTCGAGTAGAAGGCGCGCCAACATCCAGCTTCTGCAACAGCGACGGCCGACAATGAGTGACTGTCGCCACCTCCTCGATCGACGGCTTCAAACCTTCAATCAACCAGCAAGGAAGACTGGAAGCACGTAAAGTTTTAGAACTGTATGGCAGACCTCAGCTTTTCAAACTGTTCAAATCTCAAAATTACAGCAACGTAGCATGAACCTTTGTTGCTCATTGTCCCAATTGCATTACCAAGCAGGGTCCCTTCCTTTTCCGGAATGAACCCGAGTGTCGTTGAAATTCAAACGCCAGCATCATTCGATTTCACTGCTTTAATTTCAAAGTTCAGTTAAGGTATTCATAGCTGGCTACAATATTTAGATTGCACAAGCATTTTAGTTAGCTGTGACTGCAGCTCAGCTTGGTACGTACTAAATTTTACTATTGTTAATTGTTCGGAATCATTTAATTCAAGTTCAAAGTTAAATCTCTTATTTCTAAATTGCGTAGATTCAAGTAGCTTTGGAAATGATTGTTGAGGTAGTCCAAGACTAACCGTATTTTACTGAATTTCGATGTGCTTCAGAAAGAAAGCTCACTATTAAATTCAGTCACTAAATTAACTTTAGATTTTCCGGTTTTATTAATTCTTTTGCTAAATTAAGTCAGAGTGTAGCGAAATTTATTACTTCTGACAAACTTTCAGTTTTCACACTATACGTGTCAACCTTCAGTTGCCACGCTTCTAGTGCTAATTATATGTGTAATAACCTTTCTTTTTCAGTTACTATAGTAATTGTCCTTAGGACTGGCGACCGTAATTTCCCCCAAATCTCAAATATCTAATTACCGCTAGTTAATTGTTAACGTAACGGCCGCACATTTACTTTCTTTATTAACTTTGCCCCTTTTCAAAATTAATTTCCACCAGTTTCATTTGCATTTTACCTTTCATTTAGATGTAACCCTTTCCTCCCTCTTTACCGACAAACTGACTTCGGTGACGATTGCTTTTCCCAAATTTCCATTAGGTACACGCGGTTTAATTTTTCACAGTCATTAAGGTCAATAAGTGAGGGGGAGGTTACACGCTGAAAAATATGAATGTGATGCTTACTTCCTGAACTTCACCGACCACTTGCTACTACGGTAGTCCGAATAGCTTACGCTGTTTAAAAGTGTTTGAACGGTAAGTGGGATAGTTAAGTACGCGGTGTTTCGAGGAGCTTGCATGTACTGGGGCTCTGTGGTCACTGGATAAAATATGGACCACTTTGCTAACACGATAATGACAGATGAACACAATTTAATTGACAAGACATTCGTGGTTAAGCGTTATGCGAGGAAAGTTTCAACAATTATGATGAAAATTTTTGTGAAGAGACCATAAAAGTAAACGTAAACATAAACATATGCATCAGGAGAAGGAGAAGGAGAAGGAGAAGGGGAAGAAGAATAAGAAGAAGAAGAAGAAGGAGAAGGAGAAGAAGAAAAGGAGGAAGAACACTTGGTGACGATGCTTCAACACCATTATAAACAACTCCCTTCACTGTAGATCTATAACGTCATACTATGTACTATCGGATAACATGGAACTGAATAAAACAATAAGAGCTTTAATTTCAAGGTCCGAGTAAAATGCGTAAAGGTAAGTGGAATATGGTAAACATGAACTACAGCGAATTACACCGAAAGCAGTTGAAAGAGAAGACTTACTTCTCTTCTTAAGTCTAATGTGGGTGCAATATTTTTTTCGTTTATTCAAAATTTCTGTTGTAGTGGATAAGTCAGATATGGATCATTGAAATGTTTTACTTACCTGTAACCCTGTAACAGATCTCAAGCCGTAGGTTGATATGAATTGTCTTCATTGGGTTACGATTGGGCACTACAATCAGCATAAAAAATAAACAAATAAAACGTAGAAATTGTTATCATATCAACGTAAATATCAAACAGTACGAAAGAAAACGAAACTCGATCACAGTTTAAACTGAATTCCTTCGTTCTGTTGGCACGAGTGACGTGAATAACACATCGGTTCAGACGTGAGCACTGTATGATTAAACGCCATTCCTTAAGTAGCACGACAGCCGTACAGAAGATAGACGGCCGTTCCGTGAATCACGGCTCACTTCTTACGGAAGAGCTGTACGAGGATGAGCAAGGAGTGACCTCGGCAAACACGCGTATCGCGTATCCGTCTACAAATAAGGAACAGGATCCGACGTAAGTCAAGGTCCTGAACGAGCTGCGCCGTCTGGACTGACTTTTACTTTGAGAAGCTTCGCTTTTTTCCACCAAGTCAGAGCTCTTGATTAATTATTTCTGTACAGACCTTTTTTTATTAAAGCTTGATGTCTCGAATCAACCTGTTACTCGCATCATTGGTCGCTGATTCATTGGATGAGTTAGTATATTTTTATATCTAGCAGTGCCACTGAACCAAAAAGATTCAAACGTAATACAGATAAATAAACACGCAAGAAAGTCTCTGAACATAAAATTTGCCTTTTGACAAGCGAGAATATTTTTTAAATATAACCATATTTCATGGATTTTCAGTCAGCTACATAAATAAAACGGAAATCTAAAATCTAAAACACATTATTGCATGTGTAGCATTACAGAAGGTTTCAAATGCGACAAAATGTCGTAAGCCTGAGTTTTAAAGAGCGTCCCATTTTCTGTTTTCGTAAATGAAAACGTAGAGTAATGTTTTAAGTTTCGTAATTATACTAATTATTTCATAACGGTATTTCTATAACTGACACTTGATCAGAAAGCAGTGTCTGTGAACTCCTGGTAGCGGGGACGGAATGAATAGTTCTCCGATTAGTTAATTTCACCACTTGCCGTTAATGCGAAAAGGATACGAATTCTGACCACAATTTGTTTGTTGAGATCTCCACGGGTATGCCGCGAAAATTTTTTGCCTTCTGCAGTGGTATGGAAGCTACGTATTACGCGACAGTTAGGAAGACAAGTTTTCTTTTGAACCAGATAAACATTATGATGCGATGCAATATTTTTTTTTTTTTTAATTTCCCTTATCAGAATACTCTAGGTTCTGAAAGAAATGGTTCAAATGACTCTGAGCGCTATGGGACATTTGAGGTCATCAGTCCCCTAGACTTAGAACTACTTAAACCTAACTAACCTAAGGACATCACACACATCCATGCCCGAGGCAGGATTCGAACCTGCGACCGTAGCGGTCGCGCGGTTCCAAACTGTAGCGCCTAGAACCGCTCTGCCACGGCGGTCGGCTGTTCTGAAAGACGTACGGTGATGTGTCTGTCTCTTACTTCGACTAATATTACTGCCTTTGTGTTGAAGAAGGAAGAGCCGAGCGTCCGACTGACAACAGTTCAGTATTCTCACCGGAACCACCCACTGGTCGTAGCGAGAGTGTCGGACGGTAACCCAGAATTCTATCGCTGCTTGTTAATAGGATCTCTTACGGCACGAACAGCGTGTTTCACCACAGACAAGGCTGTACCAATTAAAAAAAAAAAAAAACAAAACAAAACAAAAAACAAAACAAAAAAAGAGTTTTACCGTTGGATCGGATACCACGAAAGCTTGTAGTTGCCCCTGCAATTAACTGTGTAGGACTTGGATGGAAGGGAACACCACTATCAATAGAATTCTTTGTAGTAGTGCAATGTGCTGTGCAGACCAACCTTCCGTCTGAGGACAACCTTACTTTTGTTTCTAATCCATTTCTGTCGTCATCTGAATCGGTCTGGAAACAAATTCTTGAACAGATGGGACAGATTGTTGGACGTGCGAAACGAGAAATATTCTTCATAGTTTGAGTGCCTTGTCTGAAACATCCAGCTCTTAGCACCACAAAATAGTTCGGAAAAAAAAAGCTACTCGAATCTCGAAAGTGCATGGATTTGCTATACTTTATACGACTGAGGCGATGGAAATATATTTTATACTCTTTGATAGCTTTCCATGGTAACAAAGTATCTGTTCTCATTCTCTTATTGGGAGCAAAACCGATTAAATATGTCAGTACAGCAAGAAAACTAATGTATGTTATAAACTCAAAAATAGCTCTGAGCACTATGGGACTTAACATCTGTGGTCATCAGTCCCCTAGAACTTAGAACTACTTAAACCTAACTAACCTAAGGGCATCACACACATCCATGCCCGAGGCAGGATTCGAACCTGCGACCGTAGCAGTCGCGCGGTTCCGGACTGAGCGCCTAGAACCGCTAGACCACCGCGGCCGGCTTCTAAACTCATAACGACAAGTAGTTAATTATGATTAAGTGTGCGAAGAGCTAGGCTAATGACTTAAATCATCACTTAGACACTCCCCTTCCGAGAACAGTAAAGACAAGTAAACGTGACTTCGACAAATTTCATGGTACTCGGGACGAACAGTGTGAATGATTTATTCCGGCCTGAGAGTTCGTCACGAGCGTGACGAATTCACTGCTCGTCGGCAACAGACGTTTCGGCAGCTGCACGCAGTGCTCGTGTCGTGAGATGAACTTTAGACTTGCTGAATGACACCACCAATGGCAATGGACGCACCTGGGGGACAGAGTACGGGGGCATGGCTACGAACCATGTCCGCTTTCGTGACTGAACTGATGAAAAAGAAGAAGAAGAGAGGCAGGTTGAGGGAATCGAGAAGGAGGAGGAGGAGTAGGAGAGGAGAGAGAAAGAGAGAGAGAGAGAGAGAGAGAGAGAGAGAACGAGATGTGACGACCAGATCCGGTAACGCCCCTCGCCGACAATGTGGAGCACTGAAAGTGCCGGCGCTGGAGTCCTGCCGTTCCAGCGGCCTCCCAAGGTCACGTGACAGGCGGTGTGGCCTCCAGTCGCCTTCCGGGAGCTCGGCGTTTGGAGCTAACATTCGATGCGTGCTGTACATCCTTTCTGTATTACGTTTCTTATCAACGTGTATTTCTGTTATTCTTAATTTCCTCATGGCCATCTTAACCAAATCCACTTTGCATTGAACGAGTCATTAATTTCGGTATACTACACGGAAAGCTCTTAGAAAGAACAGAAAACCACATGAGAAATAGTTTAACAACAGTGTATAAATACGATTCCAGTACCAGTAATTACAAGGTGTGAGACCAAGATAATTCCTGTGCTATTTAATATATATAATGACGATGCATTACGCAGATGAGACATTGTAACTAACACAAGGTTTCAACTGAGTGAATTCTCAATGCTTCAATCACTTTTTTTTAGTTAATGACCGCATACAATGATTTTTTTGGAAAAGTTGACGATCTACAGTCTAAATAAATTAAAAAATACAACATAACATATCGACTCCGGAGAATTACGTCCTTCAGACGTCAAAAGCATGTTCGAATGAAGATTTTTGTTTCTTAAAAAGACGGTATTATAGTTGTCATGCAGGGGACATCGCCTATCATTACGATAACATACGAAACAGATTTTATATAATATATCGGTCAACGAACAAGCATCAAAGAATTGATATGCGAAAAAATAGATATCCAGATTTTCATAATAAAGTTGCTATTCCGATATTATTGCGTATAACGGAGTTATAAGTTTTCGGTAGAAATCGAGGAAGAACATTTCGTTTACACTGGCGTATTCTTTTAAGATTTGCAGAACGATGTATTGAGACACATGCAATCAGAACACTGAAATTACAAAAAAAACTTTCTGCACCAACTGGTTACAATAAAAGCTCGAATAAATATTAGTTGGAATGACCACCTACATAGAAAGACTCCTAAAACATATACAATGAAACTAAAGAAGGAAAGTAACCCTAGTTGCAGACCAAGAAAAATACAGGGACTGTGACGAACAATAAGTTGCCTAATATAAAAAAATGAATAAAAAAGAAAAAATGCATTTACAAAATTGGAAAACCTAACCATCTATACAGAAAACAAATAAATAAACATAGCCGGTCGGTGTGGCCGAGCGGTTCTAGGCACTTCAGTCTGGAACCGCGCGACCGCTGCGGTCGCAGGTTCTAATCCTGCCTCGGACATGGGTGTGTATGCTGTCCTGTGGTTAGTTAGGTTTAAGTAGTTCTAAGTTCTAGGGGACTGATAACCTCAGATCTTAAGTCCCATAGTGCTGAGAGCCATTTGAACCATTTGAATAAACATAAACACTGAGTACTGTTTCTCGTCTCAAATCTACGAAAGTGAGATGAGGTCGCAAAATCACAAATGCATCGTAAGGAAAAGCTGGTTCATAAAAGGCGAAAAACTGATAAAAGCGAATGTGCAACCACCACTAACAACTAAGGAAAAAGCACAAGATTCTAGAACATGTAACATGAGGCGAAAGCACCGTAGGTAAATTGTACGTCATTTTATAGAGATATGCTGTTTTTAAACTATAAATATCCAAACGTGGAGACTTATTATGTATTCGGTACCATATTTCTAGGATGATCACAGAAGATGCTTTATAAATAAAAGTGAAACACGTCTGGTGAAAAATGTGTTTTAAATGCAGTAAGCTCAAGACGGAAAAACCAGAAATGATAGCTGATAATAACACCAACTGCGGACGATGACCACGCAGATAAAAACTTTACGAAGAAAAGCAATTTCCCCTCAAGAAAGCCATTGAAACTTCTGTTTAGTTGCGCAATCACATTTTTCAAATATGACGAAACCGTAAACATGTGTAACTGAACCACTTAGATGCAATAAAATTATGCTGGAGAAAAATCAAGAAATTAAAAAATTTTGCTGCTCATCAGTGTCTACACAGTCAGGCAATAGGGAGATACAAGGCGCAAGTCCATACACCGAAAAGCAACGCAATGAAAAGAACTAGCAATCTTACAATCTAGGCAGTTCTGAAATTATGCGCGCCAAACCGTGTTCGATATTTGCGGTAGAAAACTACTGTCAGCGAGAAGAACAACGAACACTGTTGACTATCAGTACGTTAAATCCTAAGCTGAAAGTGCCTGCCCGTTTACATCGCGTTGAACCTTTGGTGATAACAGATTCGAACCAAGGCCTGTTTCAAGGACGGGTGTGTGTGTCTGTGTCCTCGTCCTTGAAATGTCCGACAGTGCTACCGACTGGTCCTGCCCGCAATTCTACCGCTATTGGTCTCGAGCCAAAAGCATGTAGTTGTAGGAACCACAGCCGTGAGCTGTTAGAACTGAGGTATATAAGGTATTTATTTATTTGCTTTTTTTTTAGTCTGTTATCTAGATACAAGAACAGGACAAATGTTTTATGTGATTTGGCATATAGCCAATACTATTACAAAATAATTTCAAATGCTATACAGTGCTAAGCATTGTACAATGAGAGCTGTGTAAGGTAAGTTACTGGCATAGTATTACGCGTTGGAGACAGGCGTCTCCTGCATCACCATCTTCTGTTCTCTCTGGCACGCGCGAGTATCATAGGTGATCGTATCTCAGCTTGGGTTTTTCAAGGAGGTGTATCTGTCTGACGTCACTCACTTGGGGAATAGCCACCGTACTGCTACGATATGAGCGACCATGAGAAAACCGTGAATGTCGCGTCCTTGCCGAAATAACGGCTCACGATTCAGAAGCGAGAAGGCTGTTGATTTAACGGTGCAGCCATATCGCTATGTTCGTCTGATTTCTAGATTTTTTTTTGCTCCGAAGTGTTGTCGCAGAAGATAAATGTGTGCGCTAGATTTTTCTATTAGAGCTTTAGAATGTATGAGATGTTCTAACAATTATAAGTACAATTATGCTTGCGATTAAAGCAGTTATGAACCAGGAAGTTAGTCAGAGAGCTAGCGATGTAACGTTTTCCCTAAAAACTGAACGCTATGCTACTCAGCATTGTTCAAGTACATGAAATTTGACCAGTTTGACCGTGCGACTGCTTCGGTCGCAGGTTCGAATCCTGCCTCGGGCATGGATGTGTGTGATGTCCTTAGGTTAGTTAGGTTTAAGCAGTTCCAAGTTCTCAGATGTTAAGTCCCACAGTGCTCAGAGCCATTTGAACCATTTTTTGACCAGTTGGTAAGACTTCGCTGATTATCAGATGAAATACTGTCATCCACAAATCATTCAAACAAGAAACTAACTAGTTTCTGTATTACTGTCGTAAGTGATCTCTGGAAGAACACCACCAACGTTACAGATGCAGACAGGATATAAATTCGAAAATAACCGATCATATTGTCTGGACATATCTGTTACTTCTGTGATGGGGAAATGTCACATTACAGATTTCGCATCTTCCAGGAAAGGCCGACTTGATGAATGACAATGTGTGTCTCACTCGCTTTTGAACAGTCATTTTGGTATTAAAGGAAATGTACTCTAAAAACTGCAGTAACTACAGTATATTGTCGGGGAATTATGTAACTTATAAACACGCAAAACAAGATGGAATATCCTCAAAACGCTTACCCTTCATTAAAGTATTGGACTACGTCTGGTTTACTTCCTAGAGGTTACCTAGAACACATTATTTCCACCTGTTTGCATGTGTTTTCCGATAATATTGACACTGATACTGCATTAACTTTCATGAAAATGTCGAAAACATGTGCTAATTTCTGATGGACGACAAACAAGATAACCATAAAGTTATGAGGAATAATTTACAATATCATACGTACGCTTGTGACATCGATTCTTTAGAAGAGGACTGAGAACGACCGAAGTTTTCCGATGTCCGATTTCAGGAAGAAGTATATACTGATTCAACACCGAAAATGTATATTTTAAAGTTTTCACTGTAGACATATGCGGTACAGTTTCTCGGTCATTTTCCCTGTTACTGTTGCATGCCAGCATATCACGTCAACAGCGTGCCAAGCTGCTATCAGAAAAGCGAATGACACTGGCGGATAGAGAGAGAGATTATGTTATTGCTTATAATAAGCTGTTTTGGATGGTATTTAGTAATCAAGAGTTGTTTGTGTATACAGAAAAGTGACTGCCAAAACCACACTCTCCCGTTCTTGCACAGAATGAGGACATGAAATATGATGAATCAGCGATCACCAACTTCCTTGGATAAGATTTAAATAATCGAATCGTGAAGACTTTGGTCTCGGGCATGGCATTTCACCAGCTTTATAAGAAACAGTAATAAATTTCTTAGCCCGGATCCACTCTAAGATCGAAGTAGCTAAAGAAAAGCTTAACACTTTTTTTCTCCTGTCGGGAAACAAATGTCACGCAGGCCGCAAACGGTACAGTGATTCAGCGTGCACACCTGGACTTCTCGCGTCTGTCGTCACGGGAAGTCTGAAGGTGACCAAGATCTCCAGCCATCTGCTGGAGAACGTTATCTTGCGAAAGCGCTCTCGTGCGTTCGTACAGATTTATGCCGCCAACGGCGAGCACCCAGCTACTGGGCATGTACGGTACTTTCATTCCATAAAGTGTTCCAGGAAAAAGATTTCAACACACCCAGCGATGGCGACAACAACGCCCCACTGTGGCAATGCCGTTGTTAGCAAACGGTATAACGGATAGCAAAGGACACCTGCTTGCTCCGTACTCCGCAACAGATTTTGTGTTAATCAGTCTCTCTTTACAGCGAACCACTAAGTGAATAAGATTTTTTTCAAATGGCTACAGGGCTATATGCGAGAGAAATAGTTGCAGTTGATGAAGAAAAAGTTATGTGCTCAGAGGAAGTAGGGCGGTAGGACGATCATTTTAAAGACCACTCCATACCTAAAGAAGATTTACTTATCGAAGTGGGCTAACCGTGCCTTCTCTCTCTCTCTCTCTCTCTCTCTCTCTCTCTCTCTCTCTCTCTCTCTCTTTTGCAGGAATTTTACTCTTACCTTATTATGATACTGCGTCAGTAAATTTGTGTTGTGCAGCGTAATATCTCACTGAATAGGGCTAGGACAAGGTACTATGTTTTCAGTGTATGAGTTAAATACAGGAGAAGCTTGTGCGTTGTGAAGATATACAAGCTACTGAAATGAAAGCAGGAAGACCTGAAGACGGACAATATATGTTGCAAAGATTATAGTCTTATCACTTTACGCATAACCAGACGTAATGTCCGTAAATATGCGACAGTATTGTTTAAATACAGAGTCACTGGTCAGTCATTTGGAATTAGTCACAATCGTTGAATTACTAAGCTATTTAAGGAGCAATAAAACATAAATCTATTGTTAAGGGAGGAAGATGACGGACACCAGAGGAAATCGCTTAGGAAACTCCCTATTTATCGAATCTTGTGTATTTTACCACGTCAAATTTGCGGGTAATGCAGATGAGATCCAGAGAAGAGCAGCTCAAATCGTCATGCACTGCTTACTCAACGTGAGAGCATCACACAATAGCCCAACTGCCGCAAATGGAAGACGCTGCTGGAAGGACAATGTAAAAACATTTACCTAACAATTTCAAGAGGAATTGAAAAAAAAGTCACTTCCACTTATATAGGATCCAAGTCGAAGGGAAAAATCTGCATATCTAGCCTACGCAGATGATGTCTGCCTACTCAGTAGATCTGACTTTCAGTTGAAACAAACGACCAGGGTACTGCAGACGGCCGCCAACAAATTTGGGCAATCCATAAACGAAGCCAAGTCTCATTACCTCGTTATAACTCGTCGATAAGGCAAAAATACTGAATAACTACAGTCACTGCGTATGGGAGACAGGTTCTACAATAGAGTTCGCGAATTTAAATAGCTGTGAGTGCTTTTCAGGTAAAACACGTCGTGTAAAGCAGAGATCAACGCCAAGATTTAGGCAGAAAATCATTTCTTTTACAGTCTAGCACAATTGATTTGGCTATATCGTTAGGGACGGTTCAAGAATCGTTTATATAAACCCATAGTCCGGTCATTGGTACAATATGGCTGTGAGACGTGGGATATTCCAAAGCAGGGCTTCCATAAACTTCTCGTATTTGGGAGGAAAATGCTGCGGACGATCTTTGATCCTATGTTGGCCTCAAACATGGGTGAATAGAGAATCAGACACAATCATGAGCTAGGTGAACTGTATAGAGAAGAAGCCAGTTTAGCAGGATAATCAAGAAGCATGCGACTACAGTGGGCTTCTGATGGAAGTCGACAGTTGGCCACAGAACTCCTGTATTTTATTCCCACATGTAGGAAACTCCAGGGAAGGCTAAGGATGAGGTGGAGGTTCAAATGGCTCTGAGCACTATGGGAATTAACATCTGTGGTCATCAGTCCCCTAGAACTTAGAACTACTTAAACCTAACTAACCTAAGGACATCACACACATCCACGCCCGAGGCAGGATTCGAATCTGCGACCGTAGCGGTCACGCGGTTCGAGACTGAAGCGCCTTTAACCGCACGGCCATACCGGCCGGCTAATGAGGTGGAGGGATGGCCTCCGTAGAGACCTGCAACAGTCAGCGATAGATGTGGACGGATGGTGGAGTGCAGCGATGGACAGACGATGGAGAAGGAAACTTCTAGCAGCGCTACGTCTGCTGAGCCTGATGGCGTAAAAGTGTGTCCACCATAATACAAGCACACTGGTCAAAAAATTAGCCCTCCCGAGACATGAGGCTAATAGCGTGTAAAACCGTCTCTATCCCTGGCAATGGATTCAATCAGGGTAGGAACAGAATCGAAAAGTTTCTTGATGAACAAGCCACCCAATGACGAACACATCGCGTACAGCTACCGAATTAAAGGTATGTTGATTGTTACGTTTCACCCTCTGTTCCCAATAGTCCCATATGTTTTCTAAGGGATTAAGATCGGGTGATTTGGCGGCCAATGTTGATTCGATAGGATGCCCTAGTTTTCGAAAAAGTAGGAAAATATGCGTGCAGTCCTGTGTACACGGCGGTTATCATCTTGGAAGACAAGAGTTCTCACAGCAAACTCATCTTGAGGGTGTAGAAGCAAAGGTGACACTTGGTCACCGAAAATGTTGAAAGAAACATCCGGGTTCACTTTCAAGGTAGGCTGAACGAGCGGGTGCAAGTCATGGTATTTACTGATTTAACCTAGCACCGTCAAAAGTTCATACTCTGCCCGAACAAAAATGTAGCACCCTCAAGTACTGTGTTCAGTGGAACAAAGGTTTCAAACAAGCGATCGTCACATGTGTACCAATTCACTGCCACCAATTACAAGGGGACCGCGCCTACTCCTCACCGATGTTGTCCAAATTTATGGTATATGTAGGGCTTGGCCAGAAACGAAAGGGACAGAAGTGGAAGCTCCACATGAGGAAGAGTTTAGAAAATAGTCTTGGCGTGAGTCGGGCGGGATGTGAGCACAGTTTCGAGGCATCGGTTATCTCAGTGGAAAGAATACAGAAAGGTAATGCGAGAGTCGTGAGGCAGAGTCCATACGCGGAAAGTGTATTTTCTTTCTTTTATTTTCAATTTTACGTTACTTATCATGCAAATAAACTGAAATAATGGTTCAGATGGTTCAAATGGCTCTGAGCCTTATGGGACTTAACATCTGAGGTCATCAGTCCCCTAGCACTTAGAACTACTTAAACCTAACTGACCTAAAGACACCACACACATCCATGCCCGAGGCAGGATTCGAAGCTGCAACCATAGCGGTCGCGCGGTTCCAGACTGAAGCGCCTAGAACCGCTCGGCCACAGGGCCGGCAAACTGAAATAATGCTCAGTCCATTGCATCTATTAATATTTTGATAAAAGGCATCAAAAGAAAAGGCAAAAGAAAATTTGGGATTGCAAATAAATTTCCAGAAAGGGATTGTAAGACGTACCCAAGAACTTCGTATGTAAAATTAGACACTTTTACTGTTTTACACTTGATTGTTTACATATGTGCTGGGGTGATATTCATTGTAAAAACTGAAACATAGTAATTTTTCGGCATTTTGTACGCGTTGTAAACGCCGCATTTTTACAATCACATGCTTGTTTTAAAGTTTCTAGAGCGACACAGACTTGGTTTGCATTCACAAAAGGTTCTCTCTCATCGCACAGTTTGGCATCAAAGCAAAAGCTTATCGCATCATATCGCTAAATGTTGGCGAGGATAGATGATGGTGCGCAGTGCAATGTATTCTGATGTACTCTTCTCCGGCCGTGATTTCTTTTCCTCTGTAGATGAGATAAGAGCAGTTTTGAAGCTTTTCTTATAAAATTCTTTACCTGACGGTAATAACAGTCACGGCAGAGTTGCACTAACGGAATTCGTTTGGGAGGAATCACTTCAATATTACTTGATGGCAGTTCTCCTCCGTCTAGAAAAAATCTCGTCGTATAACTGTGGATTTGTTTGTCTTCACACTAATCAATTAACAGAAGAAATTTTTTGTCTAGAACTTATGGCTTCGTCACATCACTCGAAAAATTTCTTTCCTTGCCTTTTATGAAAATATTAATAAATACTGTATAACGAGCATCATTTCTGTTTATTTGCCGTGTAAATAACACAAAAATTAAAAATATAAAAAATGTTTCCACATAAGGAATCGATCCCATGACCTCTCGGATTAGCTTTCTGTACTCTTGCCGCTGCGCCACCCTTTGTCTGAGAAATGCGCTAACAGAAATGACTCGTTCCTCGTCCGACTAGCGAAAGAAAATGCTGTTGTTGTTGTGGTCTTCCGTCCTGAGACTGGTTTGATGCAGCTCTCCATGCTACTCTATCCTGTGCAAGCTTCTTCATCTCCCAGTACCTACTGCAACCTACATCCTTCTGAATCTGTTTAGTGTATTCATCTCTTGGTCTCCCTCTACGATTTTTACCCTCCACGCTGCCCTCCAATACTAAATTGGTGATCCCTTGATGCCTCATAACATGTCCTACTAACCGATCCCTTCTTCTAGTCAAGTTGTGCCACAAAATTCTCTTCTCCCTAATCCTATTCAATACCTCCTCATTAGTTATATGGTCTACCCATCTAATCTTCAGCATTCCTCTGTAACACCACATTTCGAAAGCTTCTATTCTCTTCTTGTCTAAACGAGTTATCGTGCATGTTTCACTTCCATACATGGCTACGCTCCATACAAATACTTTCAGAAACGACTTCCTGACACTTAAATCTATACTCGATGTTAACAAATTTCTCTTCTTCAGAAACGCTTTCATTGCCATTGCCAGTCTACATTTTATATCCTCTCTACTTCGACCATCATCACTTATTTTTCTCCCCAAATAGCAAAAATCCTTTACTACTTTAAGTGTTTCATTTCCTTATCTAATTCCCTCAGCATCACCCGACTTAATTCGACTACATTCCATTATCCTCGTTTTGCTTTTGTTGATGTTCATCTTATACCCTCCATTCAAGACACTATCCATTCCGTTCAACTGCTCTTCCAGGTCCTTTGCTGTTCCTGCAGAATTACAATGTCATCGGCGAACCCCAAAGTTTTTATTTCTTCTCCATGGATTTTAATACCTACTCCGAATTTTTCTTTTGTTTCCTTCACTGCTTGCTCAATATACAGATTGAATAACATCGGGGAGAGGCTACAACCCTGTCTCACTCCCTTCGCAACTACTGCTTACCCTTCAAGAAAATGCTATTTTTTCAGCTCCTACTTCTGTTATTTTCATTTCTGGCCAAGCCCTGCGTATAGCACAAAACTGGACGAAATCGGAGATATGTGGACGCAGCCCCCTCGTGAGGTCACTGGTGGAGGATCGTATTACCGATTGGTGCCAGTTCTACGCCACAACAGAGCTCCAAAGGGATCACTGTGCTCTTTTTTGGGCCGACTAATACTGTTTCTAGTGATTTTATTTAGAGTAATGGACACGTTGGTAAAATTGGAGTAATTCAGTCTTACATGTGAGATATAGCGGCGCTCATTCTCACCTTCCCCTAACAGTCCAACACTGTGTACTCTCTGCCACACACGTTTTCGTGATTTGCGGAAATCTAGCTGTGGTTGTAGACGTAGATGTAGTACTGTATCTAATGACGCCGTTGAAAGTGTCCAGTATAGTTGGACAACGGCTCTCAGTAAGATCACTGCTACGGCCTGTATGATGTACACAACGGCAGGGAGAAAAACAGCAAGCAGGAGGGGTAGTCGGCGGTGCAGACGCCGCGCACGTGGAGTTGGGTACTGGATAAAACCCAGACGCGTCGTGGCCGGTGAAAGCCACTCTGGAGCAGGCGCCTCCGGCGTTGGCGGCCGCTCTGGAATGTGGCCCTGGAAGCAGGAACCTCACCTCCACTTGTCGGTAGCTATCTGGGCCGATCACCGGCCACCTTTGCAGAAACTGACGCCGGCCACTCTACATTCATGAGGTACCGCGAAATGGGCGCCTAGTGAGGTCAGTGCCACTCCATTTAGCTACTGCGGAAACAGACCTGTCGCTGGTATGTCTGCAAGAAACAGAATTGTTCCCAGAATAGCCTCCTCTCGTTCTGCGCTACTGAGCCGAGCGACCAATAGAAAATCCCGAACGGTAAAATGACGCCGTTCGGCTAGCCCACTACTTCGTGACACCTGAGATATTGCTCTTTCGGGGAACACTGCACTCACGGTAGATGCCGGACGGCCACTTGCGACATTGTGTCTTTCTCGGTAGGTTGGGTGTTTTCTTAATACACATTAGCATGGAATTTCCTTCTTAGGTTGTCTTCAAAACGGTAACAGCTCGCCTTTTTGTGCAAGAGGCATTGCACTGGTGTTGGTTATGCTATGCGTCCTATTAACAAATATTACGATATCACCCGTATTTACGATTTTTTAATGTCACTTTAATCAGCTTTCTTATTTGAAAGATGATGTTCAGAACATGTTTTCCATGGAATCCATTTTATTTATTTCTCCGTTCATTCATTCATTCATTCATTCATGGGCCCCAGTGAATCAGCCTACGCACCCAACGTCTTTAGCAATTCTTTAATCAGTAAAAGTAAAATATAACAATACAATAAATTAATAACATCAATGATTAAGAACAACCACCGAAACTGTATTATTACAAAATTTGTGTCACGATCAGTTTTGTTCTTAGATCATCATCATGCAGCCTGTAGTTCAAATGGCTCATATGGCTCTGAGTACTATGGGACTTAACATCTGAGGTCATCAGTCCCCTAGAACTTAGAACTAGTTAAACCTAACTAACCTAAGGACATCACACACATCTATCCCCGAGGCAGGATTCGAACCTGCGACCGTAGCGGTTGCGCGGTTCCAGACTGAAGCGCCTAGAACCGCTCGGCCACACCGACCGCCCCGCCAGTAGTTAAACAAGACAAGAAATTAGGCTAAAAGCTATAGTATCTGAAGCAATCAAATAAGCAACATAGACTACCAACAGTTTTACAATAAATCCTCATTGAGTGGTCCAAATATCATGATGTAAATATTAGTATAATTCTGTCATCTAGAACAAGGAAGAGAAGGTCTGACGTGAAATGCCTGGCTTTTGCAGTAATTTTAGCGACAAAACAGATGCAAAGATAATGATAGAAACACTTCACAAAACTGCACCTAAAACCGAATTACTAATATCATATGAGAAAACGGAATACATTGAACATAAACACAACAGAGAAAAATATGTACAAACGCAATGCGGAAGCATTAAAAGAGTTGATAAATTGAAGTATTTGAGGAAATGGATACAATCATATGTGATAGATAACACTGCACCACAAGTAAGGAAAGATCGAAAAAAAGGGAATTAGCGCATAAACTCACCCAAAACCGGTATAATAAAAGATCAGTGTCGTTCCAGGCAAAAATTAAACACTACGCAACAGTAATTAAACCGGAAACACTCTACGGATCCGAATGCCCAACACTGAATAAAAGAGGTGAACAAGAAGATCTAGAAAAGAAATAAAGGAAAATACTGAGAAAAGATTTAGGACCACAAAAGAACAAAGATGACAATGGGACGAAGAGGAGAAATGAATATCTATACAGAAACGTAGAAACGATCACAGTCTCAATAATAAAGAGATTAAAATATTGCGGTCTTGTGCATAGAAAGAATGACAACACGCTAACGAAGAAAATTTTTAGCTTCATTTCCAAGTTAAAAAACAATACTGATGTCTGGAAGAAACAAGAAAGGACTTGAGAAAACTTATGGTTGCAGAAAAAGTCATAGACGACAGGGAAAGTTGAAGGCTACTGATCAATTCAGCAAAATTTCCTGGCCAACAACGAAATTCACAACCTAGGAGGCTGGTGTCAACAGAACATAGGCTGGCCATCAGCCGACGCATGAAGAAGTTCTGGGAAAATAAAAAGAAAGAGATTGTACTTTTGCCTTAGGTTCTAAGCGGTCTACAACTGGCCAAATTCTGTAATAATAATAATAATAATAATAATAATAATAACAAGACTGATGGCAGTGTAAGTGGCTATTTTATTCGTCTAGATGCCATAGATTTTAGCCTGATTTCTTGTTTTGTTTAACTGCTGGCTGCATGATGATGTTCTAAGAACGAAGTCTGTCCTGACACAATAAATTGTGTAATCATACAACTTTGGTGGTTCACATGGATCACTGATATTGGTGTCAACTGGCTGTGGGACCTCAACATGATCAAGAATAATGTAATACTTAGTACAATTTAAGAATTCATAGATATCTTAAAGCAAGTAAAGGAGCCAGAGTTCGAATGTCTCCGGATGGTAGCATCCTGCGAGGAAACACTCCAGGTTTACACACAAAGACCGATGACTTCAGTGGCGGACGAAGATGGTAATAAACAACTGAAATCTGTTGTTTCAATTTTTAATCACCCAGTTAACGTGGCACAAAGTATGTGTGTAGTGGGTGGGCTGTGTGTGAAGAAGGCGTTGGTCATACACTGGTTTCACAAGCTGTAACCTCAACCGCACTGTGTCACACTTTAATGCTAGTATTTTGATACGTGAGTTATTAGTTAACTTATGTAATAAGTATTACAGTCTTATGAAATAGGGATAATCGTAATGATCTGAGAACAATTTAGTTTCGTGAGCGAAACACAGTCGAACACTTTCGATTTTACTCCTCAGAAAATTTCATTTTCCCCCAGGTTTCGAAACAAGGCCCTAACTCGAGTGAAAAAAAAATAATTATCTGCGATAATAGGCGTCCTTTGTCATCGGTAGCAAATTGTGTCAGAACCGGGCGTTTTGCCCGGTTTCCTCTTTCTTACAGGAAAGAAGTTGACGCAATCAGGTATTCCAGCGTGAATCTCTGACGCCGTGGGCTGCTGCCTACGCTACGTAAAGAGCCGTACCCGCGGGTTATTGTAACTGGATCCCTCGCGAAGAAGGCGGCGGCGGCAGCAGTGGCAGAAGGCGCTGCGGCGTGTCAGTGGCGTGTTGTCGTGGGCGTCCTGCCGTGACGTAGCGAGGCACGCACAGGTCAACCGCTGCAGCTAGCGGGCGACAGCTGTAATGAGCCCGCAGCTGCGCGTCCGGCCGATCTCTGCGGTGCGTAGGCGGTGCGAAGCACAGCGCCCTCAGCTGTTCACCTCTGCGCGACACACTACGGAGTTCCAGCAATGCTGGTTGCACGATTTGCCAGAAGTACAGCCGCGTGACAGGTAAAATACAAGTTTACAGAAAAAAATGCCGTATCTTCTTTAGTTTGAAAGCTGCAATTAAAGTCTCGTCGCTGTGAGTTACCGACACCGGCGCTGTCATTATCAGCAGTTCATTTTGCTGTATCCTGTTATAATTAGGAGGCCTTCTTCATTACCATTAAGTCGGTTTGAAGGGGAAAAGGTGTAAGACAGTAAGATTTTGCCACGGAAACTTCCGGAAAATACACTACTGGCCATTAAAATTGCTACACCACGAACATGACGTGCCGCAGACGCGAAATTTTACCGGCGAGAAGAAGGTGCTGTGATATGCAAATGATTAGCTTTCCAGAGCATTCACGCAAGGTTGGCGCCGGTGGCGACACCTACAACGTGCTGACATGAGGAAAGTTTCCAACCGATTTCTCACACACAAACAGCAGTTGACCGGCGTTGCCTGGTGAAACGTTGTTGTGAAGCCTCGAGTAAAGAGGAGAAATGCGTACCATCAAGTTTCCGACTTTGATAAAGGTCGGATTGTAGCCTATCGCGATTGCGGTTTATCGTATCGCGACATTGCTGCTCGCGTTGGTCGAGATCGAATGACTGTTAGTAGAATACGAAATCGGTGGGTTCAGGAGGGTAATACGGAAATCCGTGCTGCATCCCAACGGCCTCGTATCACTAGCAGGTCGAGATGACAGGCATCTTATCCGCATGGCTGTAACGGATCGTGCAGACACGTCTCGATCCCTGAGTCAACAGATGGGGACGTTTGCAAGACAACAACCATCTGCACGAACAGTTGGACGACGTTTGCAGCAGCATGGACTATCAGCTCTGAGACCATGGCTGCGGTTACCCTTGACACTGCATCACAGACAAAAGCGCCTGCGATGGTGTACTCAACGACGAACCTGGGTTGCACGAATGGCAAAACGTCGTTTTTTCCGATGACTCCCGGTTCTGTTTACAGCATCATGATGGTCGTATCCGTGTTTGGCGACATCGCGGTGAACGCACATTGGAAGCGTGGATTCGTCATCGCCATACTGGCGTATCACCCGCCGTGATGATATGAGGTGCCATTGGTTACACGTCTCGGTCACCTCTTGTTCGCATTGACGGCACTTTCAACAGTGGACGTTACATTTCAGATGTGTTACGACCCGTGGCTCCACCCTTCATTCGGCCCCTGTGAAACCCTACATTTCAGCAGGATAATGCACGACCGCATGTTGCAGGTCCTGTACGGGCCTTTCTGGATACAGAAAATGTTCGACTGCTGCTCTGGCCAGCACATTCTCCAGATCTCTCACCAATTGAAAACGTCTGCTCAATGGCGGCCGAGCAACTGGCTCGTCACAATCCGCCAGTCACTACTCTTTTTGATCTGTGGTATCGTGTTGAAGCTGCATGGGCAGTTGTACCTGTACACGCCATCCAAGCTCTGTTTGACTCAATGCGCAGGTGCATCAAGGCCGTTATTTCGGCGAGAGGTGTTTGTTTTGGGTACTGATTTCTCAGGATCTATGCACCCTAATTGCGTGAAAATGTAATCACATGTCAGTTCTAGTATAATATATTTGTCCAATGAACATCCTTTTATCATCTGCATTTCTTGTTGGTGAAGCAATTTTAATGGCCAGTAGTGTATTTGTGAAAGGAGTATGAGATTCAGGTGATTGGCTGGCAGGTTCATGACCCATGTAGTGGGAGATAATTTTTTTGTAATAGCTGTTGCAATTCGAGCGCAAAAATAGATGGTTCATGTCCAGTAGGCAGCAACGTCATCCCGCTGGGGATGAATCGAAGGCATTTCGCTGCTGAGAGCCACAGCGGAGGAACTGGCAGTTAAATTTTGAGGAGTGTTGCTTCCGACACGATCAGTGGACGGAGTCCTTTCTCTGTGAACAGAGCTGTTATTCTGTTCACCCGAGTGTCGATTCTTTAGATCTTTAGAGTCTGACACCCATTGAAGTGCTTCTTTACAACAGAATACCTGACTCGAAATTGGCTAGTGAGCAGGTAGAAATTATGACTCGTGTTCTGTCTTGTACTGAGGTAATTTCAGCCCTAGGAGTTTCCGGATGGCTTATTGCGTCCACTGAGTGGGCAGAGAATTACAGGTACGCTAATTACACAGCGTCGAACGCCCCGGCGAGCACGTCATAGGTGCAGTAAAACTGCTGTCTGTACTTTAACAAGTGATATGTGCACTCCGCTTCGGCGGGTAGGGAAACATTTACAGTTCCGCGTGCTTATCCAATGAGCTTCTTCTGAAAGAGCTAGCCGGGGTGTAGGTCTGCTTCTCATCGCTTATCAGTATCAGCCACCTCCGGGTCCGTCTAATAACGGGGGACGTCGCATAAAGTCAGACGTATGTTCTGCTAATTTATTGCGTATTTCATATTTCTACAATGTTTTGCACCCTACACGTTTTTTGTTCGAAATAAACAAGTTACAGTATCCCATTGTCATTCGTTGTAGTAGCAAAGAATAATTTGTTTGATGTGCTAAACTGAAGTGAAGTAAAACCACAACTCGATACCTCGTTTTATGGTTATCCCTAGGTGTATTTTGTCAAAGGAAGTCTCATTTCAATTGTGTAGGTGTGAGAATCCCATTGTGTTTCAACATTAGGCAGCCACATACCAAGGAAGTTTACAAAGGGAAGCGTAGAATGTTACGTCCTGTCGACATCAGTACCATAATAGTGACTGCACTGAGGTCTGCGTATTCTTTAATTTTCGTTTAACGACGAACTAATCTCTATTTCAATATATTCTGCGACTGGATTTTCTAAGTTACAGAACACAGCTTTATTAATTTTTTTACTTTGAGTAGTGATTTTTATCACATTCTGATCATCCTCGGGCCATCGGTACCAAAGCAGAACTAATACACAAAAAGTGCGTACGATAACTGTACATGGCGCCTCATAAAACATTTCTGACCGCATATACATGCATTATGCGCAGACTGTCAATTATACAAAGAATATACTTACAAAAGATGTATTCAGTTGCACACTCCACATTTACTATAACTAATCATATTTGAAATGTTCTAGTTAGGTATAACATGTGATACGAGACACACCAGTACATTCTCTTTGCAATGTGTATATGAATATCGCCAGAAGAACCCTAGTACCTAGTCTGTTGCTGCAACTGCCCAAAGACCTTAAGTTACAAGCTCTCTGTATTCCAAACTGACTACTGACTTATGATGTATTCTGACCAACAACTTGTTCAGAATGTCATATTGTCCACAAAAAAAACGATAGATCATCACAGGAGCTATATTTTGTATAACTATTATTTCGTTAAACTAAAGACTAGCTCCACGATAAGCTTTCGGCAGAGATTAGTTGATGAAGTGTGACACTGTCCAACTGAAGTACGCAACGTATTTTCAAAAAAAAAAATGGCTCAAACGGCTCCAAGCACTATGGGACTTAACATCTGAGGTCATCAGTCCCCTAAAGTTAAAACTACTTGAACGCAACTAACCTAAGGACATCACACACATCCATCCCCAAGGCAGGATTCGAACCTGCAACTGTAGCAGCAACGCGGTTCCGGACTGAGGAGCCTAGAATCGCTCGGCCACAACAGCCGGCGACGTATTTTCGAAAACACTTTATTACTCATAGTTGCTTTGCTCGCATTTGGTGGATTGTAATTGTTATCCCCTATCCCCTTTTCAACTTTAATGAGTCATCATCAAAACTAAAAATCCAGAAAAGGCGTCAATTTAGTTTTGCTATAAAACATATAAAATTTATGCAAATATAAAAAAAATACAACGTAAAGGCAAAAGAATAAACATTACCGAGCATGTTGATACGAAAGGAGCATGGTAAGTGATCATCTGACAGAAACTCAATGCGCCACAGCTGAGCAGGTAGGGCAGTTGATTTTAAGTGAGCACGACGAACGCTTACGTTCTTGAAAACATGACGGGCTATTTTTATTATTTTGTTTTTATCTTGCACTTTTAATATTTCCATAACTAGTTTACAACTTTAATAGTAATTTTCAATTGTTGTCTTTCCTGGATTCTTAATTCTGATGACGACTCATTACAGATGAATTAGTTTAACTGGCAAATCAAACAAATTAGACAAATACAATTGTGACAAAAGTATTTTCCAAGATTAATTTTTGGTCGAAAGGAAAATACGAAGACTATTACGGATGTCTACATTGCATTTGTCCTTCTCCAGCAGTCGTCAGAAAACAAAAGCAACGTCGGTTGGCAGACAGCTGTTGCCTAGCAACATTCAACTTCAACAGCCATTGTAATGCTGGGGCAGCCCACTAGAGCTAATGTGTTTTGCCTCTTCCAGAGAGCATTCTCACTGCGAGACGACGAAAATGACCCTCGCCATGCAAGCGAGCTGGCTAGCTAGAAGCGATCTTCTGTTATAAGGAGTACGACTCTCCCTTGTTATTTAGAATGTTTTAAAAGCACCCACTGCTAGTTACGTCGTTCAGTAGCAGCTGGAACCGCACTGCAGCGAGCAACGCATTCGCAGTTCTGTTCCAACAGACGGCGCTTTTACCGGCGATGGCGACTCATCTGGAGAAAACCTTTTAGCAGCGCTTACAGCCTTATTGTTCTGTTTCAAGTAGGTCCGCCACAAGTTCATTTTGAAGTATTTTTAGGTTACTTATTTTAGCTTGTAGCGCACGAGAGACGAAATGTAATAGATTTGTATCTTTCTGGAGGAACATACATGTTGTAGATAGCTTGATTTTGACTTGGTAGGAGGCATGTGCGGGTTGTGGCATTCGTTCTGCAAACGTTTGTAAAGCATGTGTTCCCACTTCGATATTTATCATTAAGATCAGACATTTTCAGTACAGCCTCAGTAGGCGATGCTTGAAAATACGTAGTGTAAACACTGCAACTGTTGACAGAATCATTAATAAACGCTTTAAGAAATTTAATAAAGTTGCCTGTTCCCTGCCAACAAAATGTTGAAAATGAATTTTTGAGACCAGCCGGTCGGTATAGCCGAACGGTTCCTGGCGCTACAGTCTGGAACCGCGCGACCGCTACGGTCGCAGGTTCGAATCCTGCCTCGGGCATGGATGTGTGTGATGTCCTTAGGTTAATTAGGTTTAAGTAGTTCTAAGTTCTGGGGGACTGATGACCAGAGAAGTTAGGTTAGGTTAAGTCCCATAGTGCTCAGAACCATATGAACCATTTCTTTTTTTTTTTTTTTTTTTTTTTTTTTTTGAGACCAAATTCTCTGCTGAAAATATGTGTGATTCTTGTAGACCAACAAGGAAACAATAAGACCCGTGCTCATTCTGATACTTGTCTGGAGTGATTTAAAAAAAAAATCACGGAAATTCTTAATCAGGTTGGCTTTGCTGTTATTTGTATAACTTTTTCAATCATATTCTGATGTGTGAATTACGCTCTACTGATTGCTGTGACCACAAGCACAACTTTTAGCCATTTCAGTAGAGATCTAACTACACTCAACACACAAACTATACATTCCAGTCTCTCCTTCAGAGAGACCACAGAATCCTACCAGGGGAACTTCGTCGCGACTGCCAGTAGTTATCTTTTAAAACTGCTTGTTATTTTGGTGTAACTGTAAGCGAACGGTCAAACGTGACACTTCAGCACGGCTTGAATGGGCGGCCAGTAGCTAGCTTATTTACGTCTTACCCACATACATTTTGAATCAGGAAGCGAGTACAGGACATCGACCTCTGCCCATGAGTTTAAAGACCGAGCCGGCGCTCCCCCTGACTGACGTTCCAGAGCGTTCATTAATACCGCACCCAAAGTGAGAGAAGCAGCAAAAAGAAGAAAGAACGGAACAGAGATGTTCGTTATCGACATCAGTTAGCTTGTGTTGCTTGATTAGTCGTGTTGGCTAAGATGAATTGACGGTAATCAGTCTATTCGTATTAGGTATTAGCTGTGTGCTTTGGTAGCGAGATGATTTGTATATCATACGTCTTCTGGTACCACTTATCCGAGTACATTTCAGTAGAGATCCAATGCTCTGTCAGAATATAGGGTTCAAGTGCCGCACTGGAGGCAGGAAAATCGCGTTAAAAACCTCATTTATGAAACGTTTATTTGTTTCAGTCGTCGAAACGAACGCTCGAGAAAGGTAGGTGAGGCTACAGAGGTGCTGATTATTAGTGCCCATTAGTTATCTCTCTGCGTTCGAGTGCCTTTGGATAACTTTTAGGTACCTCGTTCAATAGTTACACCAAGTCATCATGAAGGGGCGACACCATTCTCAGCAGAAAACCAACGGTATCGAAAATATGTGAATTTCTTTGGCGAATACTGAAAAAAACTGGGAAGTATGGTTAGAAACAATGGCCACAAAAAACAATTGGCCTCTCAAAGAGACGTCAGTAACCTTATCACTCTTGAAAGTGCATTTAATTTGGAATCCATTGACGAGCTGCAACATTTTAACTAGGGATGAAGGAAATTAACGCTCTTACTGATACCGAAAACATGTTGCTGGTGAGTTTTACAGAAATGGGTAAGCGTTATCTAGAATGAGAAATGACGCTACACTGCAGCTGTGGGATGTTCCTGCGTAGCTCAGATGAATATCAATGGAACATCACGTGCCAGAATACACCTTCCCGCTGTGAAATACCTGTCTCACTTGGTCCATTTGTGAAGAACATGGAAGCAGTATTGGGAAAATCTTTCTTATCCCCTTTGAGAGAACATTTCGAAAATTGCAGTGTCTTGTTCGTAAAGGAAAAGTGATAACTTGATGATCTGGAGAAGTGAGAGATAAACGAAATTTCTGACCTTGTAGAGGCTATAGCTCTGTTTGCAGCATATCCTGTCAGATGGAAGCCAGCGGTCAGATCACGCTAAGGAACTACGTAACTGAGGACACCGAGACAAGAAGAACCGAGGAAAACATTTGCTATCGCAACAGAGAGTGAAATGACCCTTTATATAATTACGAGAAAATCATTTAAAATGTTTGAATCTAAAAAATGTCAAATGCAGTGCACTTTTTTGCTATTTTAACGCTAATATAGTGCAGCTATTAACTCTGTGAGAAAGAAGAACGTGCAATGATAAAACATAGCTTACTCATCTGTTTCTTGTAGCTCCCCGTCGAAAATGTAGCTGCCTGGAAACCATGGCTCGCTGTAAGAACAAATTTCGTCTAGGAAGTGTGATCTCGATTTTATTGCTTTAGTTCGAACACTGCGTGATTGAATTTGTATTGTAAGACGTATGCATTGCCGGCGATGGGCGAGGCATGGCAGAATCTCTGACCAGAGAGTAGTATGTAGTTAGTTGTTGCTTGTCGCGAGTCGGCAGTAGTATTCAGTAGGCTTTAGTCTTCAGTAGTAAGCAGTAGTCTTGAGTAGTATGCAGTGGTCGGCGCGTGCCTGCGCGTGTAGACCACTGCATACTACTCAAGACTACTGCTTACTACTGAAGACTAAAGCCTACTGAATACTACTGCCGACTCGCGACAAGCAACAACTAACTACATACTACTCTCTGGTCAGAGATTCTGCCATGCCTCGCCCATCGCCGGCAATGCATACGTCTTACAGTACGCCCCTATTTATTCAAATAATTTCTACTGACTCAAAGAGTAGAAAATCTTCACATTAAAGAAACGACTCGCGACTACCATTATTCGCAGCACAAATCGCACTCTAACAGATTTAAACTGACCAAACTCAGCAAAACATGTTAACTCCAGAAGAACAAAGATATAACAGTTCACAGCACAGCGATCTTACAAAGTATCAATTTTTACATCAGAGATTTACATATGACTAATTATTAGTTTTACTAAGGTTTTTAAATTATTACTCAGAAAAATTACAGAAGTATGATAATGTTAATGACAATTACTAATTCCAGATGTCTCTTTAAAATCTGGAAAAGAATTTTTTAGCATATTTGGTTCTTCAGTGGATAGTTTATTACATTTTTTGTTTTGTAATTGAATGAGGATAACCTAGTACTTTACCGTTTGTTCACTTAAAATAAAAAGCCAAAGTAATTATAATTTATGGAGAATGTTTGTCCGCCGGACACTCCGATTATTAGTATCAAGCAGCCTAGTTCTTCGATCGTATCGAATACTCCAGTATATAATAAAAGTGATCCACTAAGTTAGTACCACTACAAGCGGAGAGGCTCTCTACGATGGGAAACCTTGTGTTATATTACTTTACCGGTTGTTCACTTCAAAATTGTTCAAATGGCTCTGGGCACTATGGGACTTAACATATGAGGTCATCACTCCCGTAGAACTTAGAACTACTTAAACCTAACTAACCTAAGGACATCACACACATCCATGCCCGAGGCAGGATTCGAACCTGCGACCGTAGCGGTCACGCGGTTCCAGACTGAAGCGCCTGGAACCACACGGCCACACCGGCCGGCAATCTAGTTGTTCGATCGTCTCGAGTACTCCAGTATATAATAAAAGTGATCCACTGACCAAGTGTCACAACAATCGGAGAGGCTCCCTGCGATGGAAAAACTTCTGTTGTCAGTTAAGGACAGACGTATGTCGGCTGACGTCATGGTGAAGCAACTGCCCTGTCGTCAGTGGAAATGTAGTATATTTAGGAAAGAATAAATCAAATGTGTCAGCCTCCAGCCTCTGTTTTCATCGTCGATTTCCTCGCCCTTAGGCATTCATGACCAGATCTTGCGATGCAATTTTGGGAATAAGGGGCCGGTGCTTGTCGTTAGCAAAATGACACGGAGAAGGTGCACCGTACTCTTGGACAATTGGTAAGTTATGATTTGCAGGTCACAGGGACGGACGGGTAAGGAGAGACAGATAGCGACTCCGCTTGGCTGCCGTGGTGAGGCAGGGACGCCGCTTTTTGTTCGGCCGTGGCAGCTGGGGGCGCACCACGTGTGGGACACGACTACTGGCTCACACGTCACCAGTCGCTGCGACTGCGGTTGGGCTCCAGAGCAGCTTCTGCCGGCGGACATTTGGCCAGTATGGTGGCGCAGATAACTATCATAGCGACCTCGTGGATGAGATTCCTCGAAAACTTTGCGGAAGTAAAATCCTCTTGCGTGTGCCTCAGTTATAACTTCAGGGCAGGCATCACTATTTATTGGATTTTTGAGAGAAACGAAAGAGTCGCCACCAGAAACCAACCGAGTAGTCCGGCATACAATCCACCAATCGCGTTGCAAGTTTGCGTACTGGAAACTTATTTCGTTGGTTCATCAAAGACTGTAAGTTCTCGTTATATCGAAAACCTAAGAAAGATTACACTGAGTTTCTCCAGCTAGCAAATGGGCTCAACTAGTATCCTTAATCTAAAACTAATCTAATTTCTGTGACGCCATCGTCTTCAGTGACGTTTAGCCTAGCAACCAAGCTCTGTCTCATCCTTCCCCTGAAACACAGTTGAAAGACTGCGTTAGAGATGAATGACACTCTCGAGTTCCGTGTCTTGAGTCACTACTTGCCTTTCAAATAGCTCCTGAACGAACGCCGTGTGAATGAGACAAGACGATGTACCGGTCGTCTCACCACGGGGGACTTCTTATACCAGTATCAGGGATCACACCTGCTCCTCAAAGTAGCACTCAGACAGTGTGGTGTATCAGAATTGCACAGGTGCGTTAATCTCCTTGAAATTCGCACAAAAGAGTAATAGACGCAGAACTTCCTCAGCTGGAGAAAATTTGACAACCCAGAGTCACTTTTTTAGACCAAAATCTCATCCACAACTAAAAGGAGGTAGATGTCTTAGTAAAGGGATACTGGTACTGTATAAATACCGGGGTGTGTGTTGTGTTACTGTGCTGTGTCATTGCTGGCACTTCTAAATATACACTCCTGGAAATTGAAACAAGAACACCGTGAATTCATTGTCCCATGAAGGGGAAACTTTATTGACACATTCGTGGGGTCAGATACATCACATGATCACACTGACAGAACCACAGGCACATAGACACAGGCAACAGAGCATGCACAATGTCGGCACTAGTACAGTGTATATCCACCTTTCGCAGCAATGCAGGCTGCTATTCTCCCATGGAGACGATCGTAGAGATGCTGGATGTAGTCCTGTGGAACGGCTTGCCATGCCATTTCCACCTGGCGCCTCAGTTGGACCAGCGTTCGTGCTGGACGTGCAGACCGCGTGAGACGACGCTTCATCCAGTCCCAAACATGCTCAATGGGGGACAGATCCGGAGATCTTGCTGGCCAGGGTAGTTGACTTACACCTTCTAGAGCACGTTGGGTGGCACGGGATACATGCGGACGTGCATTGTCCTGTTGGAACAGCAAGTTCCCTTGCCGGTCTAGGAATGGTAGAACGATGGGTTCGATGACGGTTTGGATGTACCGTGCACTATTCAGTGTCCCCTCGACGATCACCAGTGGTGTACGGCCAGTGTAGGAGATCGCTCCCCACACCATGATGCCGGGTGTTGGCCCTGTGTGCCTCGGTCGTATGCAGTCCTGATTGTGGCGCTCACCTGCACGGCGCCAAACACGCATACGACCATCATTGGCACCAAGGCAGAAGCGACTCTCATCGCTGAAGACGACACGTCTCCATTCGTCCCTCCATTCACGCCTGTCGCGACACCACTGGAGGCGGGCTGCACGATGTTGGGGCGTGAGCGGAAGACGGCCTAACGGTGTGCGGGACCGTAGCCCAGCTTCATGGAGACGGTTGCGAATGGTCCTCGCCGATACCCCAGGAGCAACAGTGTCCCTAATTTGCTGGGAAGTGGCGGTGCGGTCCCCTACGGCACTGCGTAGGGCTCCTACGGTCTTGGCGTGCATCCGTGCGTCGCTGCGGTCCGGTCCCAGGTCGACGGGCACGTGCACCTTCCGCCGACCACTGGCGACAACATCGATGTACTGTGGAGACCTCACGCCCCACGTGTTGAGCAATTCGGCGGTACGTCCACCCGGCCTCCCGCATGCCCACTATACGCCCTCGCTCAAAGTCCGTCAACTGCACATACGGTTCACGTCCACGCTGTCGCGGCATGCTACCAGTGTTAAAGACTGCGATGGAGCTCCGTATGCCACGGCAAACTGGCTGACACTGACGGCGGCGGTGCACAAATGCTGCGCAGCTAGCGCCATTCGACGGCCAACACCGCGGTTCCTGGTGTGTCCGCTGTGCCGTGCGTGTGATCATTGCTTGTACAGCCCTCTCGCAGTGTCCGGAGCAAGTATGGTGGGTCTGACACACCGGTGTCAATGTGTTCTTTTTTCCATTTCGCAACGATCAATCTAAAATACTGAAATTTGAATAAAGACTTTTATCAGTATGATTACTCTTCTCTCTTCCTGGCTTGGATTATTTTAGGACTTTCTTCAACTTTACAGTATGATTTCTTGCATTGGTCTAAAAATTTGGTCTTCAGTGCTTGTTGTTAGAGCAGGCGTCCTCCGTAGTTACCATACGTTAACCAAGCTGAGCGTTAAAATGATGGTATTTAACTATGCACACGACATTATACTTGATAAATAAGCCGGCCGCTGTGGCCGAGCGGTTCTAGGTGCTTCAGTCTGGAACCGCGCTGCTGCTACGGTCGCAGGTTTGAATCCTGCCTCGGGCATGGATGTGTGTGATATTCTTAGGTTAGTTAGGTTTAGGTAGTTGTAAGTCTAGGGGACGGATGACCTCCCATAGAGCTTAGAGCCATCTGAACCATTTGATAAATAAATCGCCTATATATGCATCAAACAATTACATGCACACTGAAAGAACTTAGAACAAATGTAGGCGATCAATATACAAGAGGATTCTTGTAACAAAACGGTGGGGAGGGAACAGTACTAACTAATGTTTTACAGAAGGGTAATTTCAGCGATTTCCTCCTAGATCTGACAGATTGAATGCACGTCATCGAACGATTGTCTGGCTAATCGGCTGGCAAAATGTTGCAGCTCCAAAGCAAGCAAACAGTGGAAACTGGAAGAGAAGAATAAAATGCAGCTGAAGAGTGAAACGGAGCAATCACGTCGCAGCATCTACTGCGAACGTACAGCCGATGTTTCACACTTAGTACGATGCGTTTCAACCGAGGCAAGATTCGCGGAAGGCATATTGTAATAATCAGCACGTCGACTTTCATCGCCAGTTATCGATAGCTGCACGGCCACCTCAGACGGCCTCTTTGTTTTCCGTCTGCGCTACCCAAACTGTTATGACGAAAAGCATTCCCACGAACAAGAGCCAACAAACAAGAATTCAGCTGATGTCATTTCTGCAGGCCTCCGACAACGAACTGTTTACGACTCAGCTAACAGGGGCTTCCGCGAGCCAGAGAGCTATGAGGGAGTCAGCTGTTTGTTGCCTAGCATCCTGGAAAATTATGTTGCAACCGAAACTGCACAACGTAATATATACCTTTCCGCGGGAGTAGTTTCCTATTCGCTCTGCACCCGCTTTTGCTCGATGTTTTTCCTGTCTGGCTTTTTCTGCGTGGAAGCAGGTATATTTAGGGATTGAATTGCCCCAGTGACCTAGAAAAATCTAAGGCACAAGTCATAGCATTTGAATGTAACTGGCTTTCTACACACCAAATGCAGTAAAAATCAAACAATACGAAATTGGCATCAACTGATACTGATTTCAAAAGTATATGAAAAGAGTACACGAAATGTGCTTATAGTACATAAGATTTTTGTACATTTCGAGACGTATTCCTCCTAATTTCTGCTACCTTTTACCGGGTCAAGCGTACTGATAGTTGAAGAGCAATAGCTGTTTTTTGGTAAATGATGCAGAATTACCTGCTGACGACGAGAACTTTCCCGTCAGTTTCAAGTTTTTGTGACGTACGTATAGTCTTTTTATAGACCTTGTGACACTCATATCCTCAACATCGAGTGCGTGAAGACGGTAACTCGCCACACGCTTGTTGTAAGACTGCTCTTAAGTATCATTTGGAGTAACTTCAAACCACGCAAACATTACATAAATCAATCAATGGAAGGATTGTGTATTCTGCAAAGTAGGAAACAATTTATTCTTTTTCGTCAGTTCCTGAGTTAGTCCTCCATCCCTAGTACGTGGATGATGCAAGAATACATATTCACAACAGAAAATGGTGGCATTTCTGAGCATAAAGACAGTCAAAAGCTGTGACAAAATATTTTATGCTTTTGGTTTGACTAATTTTTATGTGATACGATTCTAGAGATTTTCTATGATTTTTATTTTTTGCTTACTCTTATTCTTGCCATTGTACGGGCTGCTATACGAGTATGTTATTTCACTCGAAGCGGAATCGTTCCACTGCTCGTGAAACAACGCGGCAGACGAGCTGCAGTATAGCTTCATTTACAGCTGGGCTGTGAGGCCATCTAAGCTCTGATTGAGGGAAGTGTCTGACGTCACCGCTATTTATGCTCGTTCTCGGTACTTCTCTGAAGATACAGCTGCAATTAGAGACGAAACTGGCCACTAAACAGGTTCGAAAACTCACGGGATTTGCACGTCACTACACGGAGATTGCATCAGTTTAAGAGCAGTGGCCTTTGAATTTGCTAGACCAGTACTTGGGAAGCGAATTTATTGTATGTTAGTAAGCAACTGAAACGACATTTTGAAATGTGAAACGGCCGCCGTTTCCTCTAATCTGGATACTGTTTATGCTCTTACGTTCTTCGCAGCTGTATTAAGGTGCACTTCGTGTAGTTTACTGTTACCTCATAGCTACATCTTACCTCGTTTTAGTGAAGTGTATGTTACGCAGTATTTTCATAATAAAGTTCTTCCACAAATATTGCAATTCAAGACTACAAGTTCTTCGACTAAAAAAAGTAACCAGCCGCCATTTGAATCTGCTAATGATATTAGCGGTAAACGTGTCGTATGTCAGATAGGCGACATTTAAATTTTTCTGAATCTCGATCGTGAAAGCTTCGTCGATCTGTTGCTCAAGATATCGTCGAAGAAACCCGAACGCGTTCTGTTAAAATTCCAGAGTGCCATAAATTTCTCCAAACTCTCAGAGCGACTTTCCCAACTAGATGGTTATTTACAGGCAACGACCTATGACGCAAGATTTGGAATTTACGTAAAATTTAATCGTATGCAGAAGCTAGTTCATAGAAAGAGAAGTAAAGGAATGTTAATACTGTTATCAAGAATCCTCGGCAGAAACCAATTTGCTTTTGGTGACTGATGCAGCTAATATAGTACGTTCCTTTCATTTCCTTCCCTTTCCTTTCCTGTCTCCCCCCTCCACCTTCAGTTTACATAATATGCACCACAGCTACGGATTCCGCGTGCTGTCTGTTCTTTCGGTCATATCCGAAGAAACGAACACCACGCATTTATATAACGCATTCATATTATATTAACGAGCCTATTTAGACGACTCACATATACGCAGTCCAAAAATAAAAGCATAGAATGTAAACAGAATTAAGATTTTGTGATGCAGTTTCATAGAAATTCTTCTCTAGTCCACATTTATTTATTTATTTTATTGTTCCGTGGGACCAAATTAAGGAGAAGTCTCCATGGTCATGGAACGAGTCAATACATGAAATTACAAGACGATAGTAGAAACAGATAAAATGAAATATAAAAAACATATTCAGGCGACAAGTCGTAAGTTTAAATAAAGAAAATCAAAAATGTAACACTGGAATTTGCTTAATTTTTTAGCTCTTCCAGGAGCTGCTCGGCAGAATAGAAGGAGTGAGCCATGAGGAAACTCTTCAGTTTAGACTGAAAAGAGTTTGGGCTACTGCTAAAATTTTTGAGTTCTTGTGGTAGCTTATTGAAAATGGATGCAGCAGAATACTGCACTCCCTTCTGCACAAGAGTGAAGGAAGTGCAATCCACATGCAGATTTGATTTCTGCCTCTCGCACACTGCGAGAGCTTCTACTACTTCTCTTCAAGCCTGACAAACCCTATCTTCACCAGAAAGGTCGCCGAATCTTTCCCAAACTGAGTGAAAGCTGCTAACTCTTGGGAATAGGCTAATATTGCTAACAACAAACGACATTAAAGAAAATATATATTGTGAGGGCAATGTCAGAATTCCCTGACTATTGAATAGGGGCCGACAAGAGGTTCTCGAATTTATACCACATATAGCTCGAAGAGCCCGTTTTTGAGCCAAAAATACGCTTTTTGAATCAGAAGAATTATCCCAAAAAAATACCACCATACGACATAAGCGTATGAAAATATGCGAAGTAGACTACTTTTCGTGTTGAACTGACACTTATTTCAGATACTGTTCTAGTGGTAAATAAAGCAGCATTTAGTTTCTGAACAAGATCCTGGACATGGGCTTTCAACAAGAGCTTACTATCTATCCGAACGCCTAGGAACTTGAACTGTTCCGTCTCGTTTATAATATGCCCATTCTGTCTGATCAAAATATCGGTTCTTGTTGAATTGTGAGTTAGAAACTGTAAAAACTGAGTCTTACTGTGATTTAGCATCAAATTATTTTCCACAAGCCACGAACTTATTTCATGAACTACATTATTTGATACTGTTTCAATATTACACTACCAAGTTGGTGTCATCAGCAAACAGAAATATTTTTGAATCACCTGCAATACTAGAAGGCATATCATTTATATAAATAAGAAACAGCAGTGGCCCCAGCACCGACCCTTGGGGAACGCCCCACTTAACAGTGCCCCATTGGGACTGAACATCAATACCACTCTCAATATTGCGGAGAATTACCTTTTGCTTTCTGTTCTTAAAGTAAGAGGAGAACCAGTTGTAAGCTACTCCCCTTACTCCAAAATGGTCCAACTTCTGCAGTAATATTTTGTGGTCAACACAGTCAAAAGCCTTCGTTAAAAAAAAGAAAACACATAAGTTCCCTTACTACTTTGTGAGTCACTCTCTAACAGCTCTAGTAGTAACCTCGGGAATCTGAATTTGTATAAGTGTGGAGACTCTCTAAAACAAGCCTAAGTTGAAAAAAAAAAACCTTCAACAGTCTACAAAAGAGTCAAGCTGCACTACTATTGTTTCTCCTGCCGCTGAAGATTCAAAAAATGAGAATGAAAACATCTTTACCTGAACGTTAAGATATAGATAAAGTCTAATGGAGGGAGCACATGTTCATTATTATTCGCATCATTATCAGCTATCCTGGGCTTACATTTCACAAAGATAATGGCCGCCCGCACACTGCGAGAGCTTCTACTACTTCTCTTCAAGCCCTCAAACTCTATCTTCACCAGAAAGGTCGCCGAATCCCTCCCAAACTGAGAACGTTTGGCCGGCCGAAGTGTCCGTGCGGTTAAAGGCGCTGCAGTCTGGAACCGCAAGACCGCTACGGTCGCAGGTTTGAATCCTGCCTCGGGCATGGATGTTTGTGATGTCCTTAGGTTAGTTAGGTTTAACTAGTTCTAAGTTCTAGGGGACTAATGACCTCAGCAGTTGAGTCCCATAGTGCTCAGAGCCATTTTGAGAACGTTTGGAGCATTATGGGTAGGGACTTCTAACAGTCTCGAGCTTTTGATGATCTATCGCGCGAATTGGATGGTATTTGGCACGATATCCCTCAGGAGGACATCCAACAACAACTATGTCAATCAATCTCAAGCAGAACAACTGGTTGCAAGAGAGCTACAGGTGGAGCAACACCGTACTGAGTTATTCAGTTTGTGAAGCTCTTTCTCCTGAATAAATGATCCAATTTCTCTCAGACTGTAAATATTTGTTTGTGTGTACATCGCATCTACCGCTCTGATTTCCGTCCCATGCGTGACACGTCGTTTTTTCCCCCCCTTACAGTCTACTTCATTATAATGCCAGGAGTGCCTTATTTCAGCATTTTTTCCCTAATAAACTTCTGTTTCAACGTACGAGTTTTGTTTGAATTTTCTGAATCTTCTTCATTACTTTGTGGAAAACCCTTGCGAGATAGAGAGAATCCAATGGTGCACTACTGGCCATTAAAATTGCTACACCACGAAAATGACGTGCTACAGACGCGAAATTTAACCGACAGGAAGAAGATGCTGTCATATGCAAATGATTAGCTTTTCAGAGCATTCACACAAGGTTGGCGCCTACAATGTGCTGACATGAGGAAAGTTTCCATCCGATTTCTCATACACAAACAGCAGCTGACCGGCGTTGCCTGGTGAAACGTTGTTGTGATGCCTCGTGTAAGGAGAAGAAATGCGTACCATCACGTTTCCGATTTTGATAAAGGCCGGCTTCTAGCCTATCGCGATTGTGGTTTATCGTATCGCGACATTGCTGCTCACGTTGATCGAGATGCAATGACTGTTAGCAGAATATGGAATCGGTGGGTTCAGGAGGGTAATAAGGAACGCCGTGCTGGATCCCAACGGCCTCGTATCACTAGCAGTCGAGATCACAGGCATCTCATCCGCATGGCTGTAACGGATCGCGCAGCCACGTCTAGATCCCTGAGTCAACAGATGGGGACTTTGCAACACAACAACCATCTGCACGAACAGTTCGACGACGTTTGCAGCAGCACGGACTATCACCTCGGAGACCATGGCTGCGGTTACCCTTGACGCTGCATCACAGACAAAAGCTCTTGCGATGGTGTACTCAACGACGAACATGGTTGCACGAATGGCAAAACGTCATTTTTTCAGATGCATTCAGGTTCTGTTTACAGCATCATGATGGTTGCACCCGTGTTTGGCAACATCGCGGTGATTGGCGTGTATTCGTCATCGCCGTACTGGCGTATCACCCGGCGTGATGGTATGGGGTGCCATTGGTTACACGTCTCGGTCACCTCTTGTTCGCACTTACGGCATTTTGAACAATGGACGTTACATTTCACATGTGTTACGACCCGTGGCTCTACCCTTCATTCGATCCCTGCGAAACCCTACATTTCAGCAGGATAATGCACGACCGTATGTTGCAGGTCCCGTACGGGCCTTTCTGGATACAGAAAATGTTTGACTGCAGCCCTGGCCAGCACATTCTCCAGATCTCTCACCAACTGAAAACGTCTGGTGAATGGAGGCCGAGCAACTGGCTCGTCACAATACGCCAGTCACTACTCTTGATGATCTGTGGTATCGTGTTGAAGCTGCATGGGAAGCTGTACCTGTACACGCCATCCAAGCTCTGGATGACTCAATGCTCAGGCGTATCAAGACCGTTATTGAGGCCAGAGGTGTTTGTTTTGGGTACTGATTTCTCAGGAGCTATGCAAATTGTGTGAAAATGTAATCACATGTCAGTTCTAGCATAATGGAAATGAAGTCCCATACTCTTGGACAGAGCGTAGGGGAGCGATACCGAAGACCTGCACCGCCGTACTAGGCAAGGTCCTAGTGGAGGTGGTTTGCCATTGCCTTCCTCCGACCGTAATGGTGATGAATGATGATGATGATGACGACACAACAACACCCAGTCATCTCGAAGTAGGAAAAATCCCTAACCCCGCCGGGAATCGAACCTGGGACCCCGTGCTCGGGAAGCGAGAACGCTACCGCGAGACCACGAGCTGCGGACTTCTAGTATAATATATTTGTCCAATGAATACCCGTTTATAATCTGGTGTAGCAATTTTAATGGCCAGTAGTGTGTTTCTGAACTTAGCATATCGAAAAGAAAGGAGTACCTAACTAGATTTAATAAATTGCTAGTATAAACTGGTGATCTATGTTATAACAGCGACTCGTCTCGTGTTACGACTAGCCACAGAATAGCAGTTTGGATGTGGGGCCGCAAGGGTAGGCGTCACGTAACACGAGAAGGAGCTGGAGTCCAGAGAGGGAGGAGGACAGACTGGACCCAGAGCAGAGCAGGGAAGGGGAGCGCGGCGCCAGAACTGGTCCTCTGGTATCCTCCGGCGCCGATACTCGTGAGACGTCGGCCGGCCTTGCGGTGTCAAGGTCGCCGAGCGCCGACCGCCACCTCTGCCGTGACGTGACATGCCGTGCCGCGTGGCGGCGGCTCCCACGGACGTAGACTCAGTCGCCGCGGGCACCGCTACAGCAAAAAGCCTGGAGCCCGGCATTCCTCGCTGGCACCAGCCCTCCATCCAGCTACACGCTTCCTCTCCACCCTGCCGCCCAACACACACACGCAAGGCAAGCGTCGCACATCCTAAAGATGCTTCTTACGTCACAACGGCTCTCGGCCTCTAATGGCTGTCAGACAGCCATCTGCCACGGATCGCGTAAGTGGAGGCATTTTCTTGCACACACCGTTTCTGCAACCACACATGCATGACGGCAATTTTTTGTACTTCGGCGCCATGTATAACGGATATTCCCAATTTGGAGCCTTTATTCGCCATTCCCAGTCTACTGGAATATTTCACTGAAAAACTGTTTGTTCTACAGAACCTTGTCCATTTCTCAGAGAAGGGAATGAAAGCTGTGGAAAAAAAAAGAAAAAAACAATCAAACCCAATGATACAGCTCTATGTTATCCGATGCTACCTAAGACCACATAATGTTGAACTATGTCTAAAGTAACAAACCTGGCCAAATAATCAGACTCGACCCTTCATTTTGAAATGCAATATATATATATATATATATATATATATATATATATATATATATATATATGACATCAAAGAAAACCTGGCCAATAATCAGACTCGACGCTTTATTTTGGAATGCAATATATATATATATATATATATATATATATATATATATATATATATATGGGACATCAAAGAATTTGTTAAGCAGAGTTCGCTAGAATTGCTTCCTCACAACTGAGATTAATAGCAGGGGAAGGCTGCAGGAGACATAAATGACTGCTAATGACTTCTCCAGACTATATCGTCCACGCAAGAAACGCACGGTCTCTAGACAAACTTACATCAAAAGAACACAACGCAGTGACTGAAACTCGTATCTGTATGTGAGGATCCGTCTCAGTCTCTCTTAAGTAATTCCTATAAGATTAAGAGAATGATCTTTCACTAAATAGTGACCCCGAAAGCTGAAAATAAATAGAATAAGCTACTACGCAGACAGTAAATATTTGTGAAACCGAAAGTCTGATTAAAATTTCTAAGAAATGAGGACCAAAAGATCGCTAAATTTATTCACACTATGAAAAACAATTAAAAGAATCACTGTAGTCGACATAATCACCTTGAGCGATTTAGTAACTGAACAGATACAAAGATAATTCTGAGTTATTTTTAATTTCAGTTGCACTTTTTTTTATTAGTTTACTGTTTCGATCACTCTACATCATTTTCAGATTCAAGTAGTTGCGTCAGCAACCCGTCTCGTCTACTCAGAAACACGTTACCCTGATATGTGGTTCTGCAACCCGTCTTGTCTACTCAGAACCACAGTACCCTGATATGTGGTTCTGAGTAGACAAAACGGGTTGCTGACGCAACTAGTTAGGCCGGTAGATAATCCAGAGTGATCGAAACGGTAATTTAATAAAAAAAGTGCAACTGAGATGGAAAATAAATGAGAATTACCTTAATTAGCGGAATATTTTGTGAAAATATTGACGTGCCCTGCAATTTCGGATAAACTGTTCGATGTGGTCAGAACGGAGGTCGACAGCAGTTCAGTAAATAAAAGATATATACCAAACAGAGTAATGTAACTTTTACGGACCGACAAAAAAAACACGAGCTTCATCTTTAAATAACGCTCCTTCAATAATAGAAAGCAACAGTTTCGAGATGCAAAATAACGGCCCTTTGCTGATGTGTAACAATCACGTAATGTTATTTTTGAAGAGACTCATTGGAGCAAAAGGAATTCTACACCTTATAACGGATCTTTTACGTTGGGATAAATTTATTTTATTTTTTGTTAGATGCTTTCGTTAAATTGCTGAATAAACTGTAATTAGGAATAATTTAACTAAGCAGAGTAGAAAAGATAAAGTCAAAGAGATGTTCATTGGGCGGACATTGTCGTAGTGTAACGTCATTGCGTTGTTCGGTTGTTAAAACGAGTCGTTAGTGTTCCGTTCTGCTGTTCGGTCGTGCGCGTATCTGAAAGGAATTAATTCGGGCACTAGAATAAACTTTCACATAATAGTTACGATTCGATGTTCCGACAAAAGGGGTTACCGTCAGTGTTAATTTGAATTGTAGGCGACAGGATTAGTTTTGACAGATACGTGAAAACGGACGTAACGAAAGTTGTTCGCACATCACCCTTGAACGTGACTTTTTATTTAATTAATGATTGCGGGCTCATTAAAAGCTATTATTTCATGATTAGTATCAATCCCTCTTTCCTCCTAGATAGTGGTCATTCATTAACGTTTACGCCATAAGAAAAAGGATTATTAATAAAAGTGATGTTAAATGACAATTACCTGTTATTCCGTTAGTGTGGAACCGACGTAATATCTCTGAAATGACATTGATATATAATTTGTGTTAAATACTGAACTGAGATAGGAAGTAAATTGAAATTAGTGAACATTTGATACTGAGACTATAGAAGCAGAAACACTTAAAGTTCTCTTCTGTAAAATGGCAAAATAGGTACGAACTTTAACTCAATAGTCGACATTATGTATTGCAAAGACATTAGCATTTCATACTTATTTTGACGACGCGCTCTTGAACAAAGGAACGTTGAGTCTCTGTACGAGTAATAAAATTAAATCTAAAAACATAATTAACAACGGCGAACTCCGCTTTAACAAACTGTATTGCGTGTCGTCATCGGGCAATAACTGCTCAACCCTGGAGACTTGGGTGGTGAAATTAGAAGTCGGGCATATAAAACAAACTTAAAAATCCATTCAGTGGAGTCGGCACAACACGACGTGGGCAGTTATACGTGGAAACCTCTAATCCTCAAATATTGTATGTTGCTTCACAAGTAGACGCTCAGAAATTGATTCCTCTGAAATGGACATGTCGGATTTTATGACTTACCCTTGTCCTATACGAAATAGTGCTCAGTTTCTGATGACCTCGCCGTCGAGTAGAATTTTTCGTGGTTTGCATCTCAGCTTCATTTTACAAATAGTCATCTACGTATGTATATAGCTCAGAGACTGAGCACTATTTCGGATAGGACAAGGATGAGTGACGAAATCCGACATGACCTTTTCAAAGGAATCACCCTGGTATTTGCCTCAGTCCATGTCTTCATCTAAAGTAACATACAGGCAATTTTAGTTGAAAACGCAACACAAAACAAACTGAAAGTCAATGTGATGCTCATTGTAGTTTGGTTCCCTGCTAATACTGTAAGTTTTCGTTTCCTTTTTTTCCTAGACCGATGTATGAGTGGCACTGTTCGTCCGAAATTCAGTTACTAAAACGTGTGAAATTTATCCAGTATTATGTGCTATTAACAATGTATGATCATACTTCTCGTCGTTTTTCTTGAGGAGAAGTGAAAAAAAGCCTCTCTCAATTCCGTCTTCATAGCTCTCGCAGTCACATCACAATGGCTTATGAGGAACGTCGCAAATTCCTACTCCGCAAATGGATAAAATAAACTGACGAGGAACACGATAAATATATACTTTGTACTATTACAGTCGCGCTGTTTCACCAAAGAAATTCATGCAATAGTCTCCGACAGTACGCTGTTATCAGCAAGTGCCTCTTCCTCTTTCACTTGCTTTCCCAATCACGTCGAGACTGCACAAGAATTTCTATATTTACAAACAGTATAGATTTCGAGAGACCTAGGTGTCAGCTTCAGGCCTTCAGAAGCTCTTGTTAGAAAATACGTTCATTTGGAATTGGACCTCAAGCCAAGTTGTCATGTAGACAAAATATAGCACATTATATAAAGATTTGTCATAAATAAAACATGGCATGAGGTCAAAATGAACGCATTTTATAACAAAATTTTTTGAAGACCTGAAGATGACAGTAAAGTCTGTCGAAACCGGTTGTTTGTAAATAAAGAAATTTTGATGCGATGTCGACTTTAACAAGTTTTTACCAAATGAAAGAGATCGCTTCTTCTGATTTCTCAACATAAGAAAATTCAGCCGAGACGTTGACACGAAGGTACTCGCTATGTAATAGAAGAATCTATGCCGCATTGGTTTAACGCCGGGCTCTAAAGACGGCAATCTCACGTCCTTAAACAAACCCATCGTCATCGTGACTGAAGTGAGAAACTGTAATGACTGGAGGAAAACTTTAAGACAACCAATAAGTACCATTAACCTGAAACAGTTACCTGTCGCTGTCGTTCGTCATCATCGCCACAATCAATTATCTTTAATACATGTACCGAAGCGGGGCAACAGGGGAACAAATAGCTTACATCTAGCAGTTGTAATACTGGCCTGACTTTTTACTGCGCCGTCAACTGTTACAATGCGTGAGACATTCTACCAGCACGACTGTCTGAGACGTATTGTAAGTCCACAGCTGTGGGAATCTCACATATACAGGGTGGCGCAGAGAAACGGTAAATTTCGAAACGTCATTTCCATGAATAAATTCATAAAACTAGTAATTTATTAACGAAAGTGAATGTATTCAGTATGCCATTATTCAGTATGTCTTTACAATCAAAATGTACGAAAGTGTGTCTTTACTTTTTAAAGATGACATCGGAAAGATGTGCTCCCATTCGGCGTTCACACTCTAACAGCCTGCTATGAAAACTCTGGAATGCGCGGCGTAGCAAATCTTGGGGAATGGCAGAGATTTCGTTTTCAATGTTGTCCTTCAGTTAATGGATTGTTGTAGGACGTGTACTGTACACCTTGCTTTTAAGATATCCCCACAGGAAGAAGTCGCACACACTAAGATCAGGGGATCTCGCAGGCCATGCAATGTCACTGTTACGTGAAATAATGCGTCTTCCAAACAATTGACGAACTGCTGCCATCGATTGTCGCGCAGTGTGTGACGTGGCTCCGTCCTGCTGAAACCACATGTTCTCGACGTTAAGATTAAGCTCGTACAGTCTCGGTGTAAAGAATGTTTGAAGCATTTCAACATATCGAGCGGATGTTACTGTCACTGCACTACCATCCTCACGTTCAAAAAAATAAGGGCCGATAACACCATGACATGATACAGCACACCATATTGTGACCTTGGCGCTATGTAGTGGTCGCTGGTGAAACTCACAAGGATTGTCCCGTGCCCAATAACGAAAATGCTGCTTGTTCACGAATCCGTTCAGGTGGAAATGGGCTTCGTCTGATATCCATAAGTTACCAAGGAATTTCGCGTCCTCGTTGATTTTAGCCAATATCTGGCTACTAAACTCCATACGTGACGCTGGGTCTCGTTCATGTAAGTGTTGCACAATGTGCAACTTATAGGGATGGAAGTCTAATTCGTGCAGTATTCTTTGTAAGCTTCGTCGTTAATCCGTAGCGAAGATGCATGCTGTCGAACGGAGCGGCGAGGACTTCTCTCGATTGCAGCTCTAACAGTTGCAATGTTCTCTGGGGTACGTACCGTTGAAATGCCACCTGGAGGTTTCTTTTTCAAGGCAGATCCTGTTTCTTCAAAATTACGCACCCACGTTGTAATCGCATGCGCAGATGGGACACGTCCATGACGTCCAAGCTGGTAATGCTGTCGAAATGTTCTGGGCGCGGCAGTCGCACTATCACCATTTTTGTAAAACGCTCTCACAGCTACTGCACGTTCCGCACCAGTCCAATTCTCCATGATTACTAAATGGCAATGCGTTCACATCAATTGTGCAAAGTTTCGAACATCTGCCGGCGCTATAGCGCTGCCAACTGTAACGTTCAAATTTTCCCGTTCCCCTGCGCCACCCTGTATTTTTGAAAAGGAAGCGACGCGGCAGAAGAAGCGTCATGAAACAGGCATGCGCGTATTTGCCAGACGTAAACAACCAGTTGAAACTGACCACTCCTCCCCCCCCCCCCCCCCCCCCCCCGCTCAAGTAACACACACATACTGGCAAAAAGAGTATTCTCCATGCACATATATATTACTAGAGACACTGGGCATCACACAGAGACAGTGCCTGTCGGGACTTGGAAATGGCCCGCATCTTACGCACTGCCTCTTCACGAAGTAGCGGCGGCTTAGCGCCCACACGGGACACAAGACGGCTCTGTTCGTCAGTAACGGGCCGGCGTCCATCTTCGCAGGCACTTGAGTGGCCATGAAACTAGCTGGCGCCGCCATTAAACGACTCATGCGAGGCTCCCACCGCCAGCCCTAACAGACTGACGGACGCACCGCTTTCCCCCGACACTTCCGGTCGGTCAGTTACAGCCAAGACCTGAGACAAGAGCTGCGCTGTTGACCAGGTATAAAGCACCCCAGTTACCATTTCTTACCGAAATGGATAAACATAAAGAAACGGATTTAACATCGCATCCTACTAAATAAGATACGTTGGCAGACGTCTTTGATCATTGAGTAATCCATGGCTCAAGGGTGATGGCTGCCTGGCATACTGGTCAGTGTGGTCTTCATACTAGAACGTGGTGTTCCCAGTTTGGCACAGCTTTGCCACAGGAAACACGAAAGCGGTCGAAGACGTCCGTCTTCTGGTCGGCTCCTGACCGTTGTCAGAAGGAGGCTAGTTTTTGATTACGTGAAAGTTTCTATTACTCGGAAAAGAACAACCCGGATTTCTTTACGTAATCAGTATGAATTTTATAATTACCTAAGGGACCTTTAACAATGAACAATAAAAAAAATTGCATTTGCAGATGAAATCATTAATAAATGGAGCAGCTATGAGTTGTATAGAACACAAGGAGCGGCCTTCTGTCTACGACCAGGATGCCGCAGTATCCTCTGCTGTGGTAAAGGCTATTTGACATTTATAAAATTAATACGACGCGAAGGAAAAAAAATAAAGGAAAAGAATAGAATAAGAAATCTGGTAAACACTAAATATATTCAAACAATTCTCACAAGCAATTAGGGCTTATTTATAAACAGTATAACTTACATAAGTACTTTTCTAACTGTATGGTGCGATCAGATTTCAGCCTGTCCTGTGCTAGCTTCTTGGTTCCCACTTTTGTCACAAATTACAGTCAATACTTTTCTCCATCCTTCAAGACAATTCTTGCACCGTTCAACACCTCTATAACAATAACTTGCCGGTTTACAGTTTCGAACATAAATTATTCGAATTTTATTAATTAATAATGTTGTCTGCACGCTGGCAAGACCGCTCACTTTTATGGCCTAAAGACGACCTTCTTTACGCTTTCACATTACAAGTAGAAGTACGATAAAATGTGAAGATCTACAAAGGTTTTTACTGTCATATTTTATTTAGATCGAAGCGGAACGTTCAGTTCAGCTTCCGTTAAAATGTTTCTTTGACTGCGCAATCGATGTATTAGCGTCCGCGCTAGATGCGCATCTTTACAGTTACGTAAATTATATAAAACAAATGTCTTTCAAAGAATAGGTCTCATCTCATAAGTTGATCATTTAATATACAGATAGGTGAATGCCTTTCCAAGGGTACTTACAGCTTTCATACTACGGAAAGCCCAATAATATTACATGCTCCAGCAAAATGCCATTTCAAACAGGTCTTTATTGTGCTCCAGCAAAATGCCACAATTAATCAGTCTCTAAACACATGATAGAATTAACATCCCATGAGACAGGAAGGCCGTATTGAACGAATTACATGTTTATAGATCAGAGATCGGTGTTAAGGGCTGTTACAATATGTTCCTAAATTAGTTTATACAAACTTTTTTTTATTATTCTAGCCTCCAAGCGTCACCCATTCAGCCAGCCTACAACAATTGAACTTCGAATCCAGTGTATTCTACGAAAAGCATTCCGATGTAGTTATATGACATAGCACATGAAGCTACAATCAGACCCAATTATTTCTGTAACTGCATAGACGGTAATGATCATTCGTGGGAGTCAGATGAATCCCAGTTTGGAGCCTTTATTCGCCATTCCCAGTCTACTGGAATATTTCACTGAAAAACTGTTTGTTATACAGAACCTCGCCCATTTCTCAGAGTAGGGAATGAAAGCTGTGGAAAAAGAAAGAAAAAAAAACAATCAAACCAAAGAATACAGCTCTATGTTATCCGATGCTACCTAAGACCACATAATGTTGAACTATGTCTAAAGTAACAAACCTGGCCAAATAATCAGACTCGACGCTTCATTTTGAAATGCAATATATATGTGGCATATCAAAGAATTTGTTAAGCAGATTTCACTAGAATTGCTTCCTCACAACTGAGATTAATAGCAGGGGAAGGCTGCAGAAGACATAAATGACTGCTAATGACTTCTCCGGACTATATCGTCCACGCAAGAAACGCACGGTCTCTAGACAAACTTACATCAAAAGAACACAACGCAGTGACTGAAACTCGTATCTGTATGTGAGGATCCATCTCAGTCTATCTTAAGTAATTCCTGTAAGATTAAGAGAATGACCTTTCACTAAATAGTGACCTCGAAAGCTGAAAATAAATAGAATAAGCTACTACGCAGACAGTAAATATTTGTGGAAAGGAAAGTCTGATTAAAATTTCTAAGAAATGAGTACTACAAGGTCGCTAAATTTATTCACACTATGAAAAACAATTAAAAGAATCACTGTAGTCGACATAATCACCTTGAGCGATTTATTAACTGAACAGACAAAAAGATAATTCTGAGTTATTTTTTATTTCAGTTGCACTTTTTTTTATTAGATTACTGTTTCGATCACTCTACATCATTTTCAGATCCAAGTAGTTGCGTCAGCAACCCGTCTTATCTACTCAGAACGACAGTACCCTGATATGTGGTTCTGAGTAGAAAAAACGGGTTGCTGACGCAACTAGTTAGATCTCTAGATGATCCAGAGTGATAGGAACAGTAACCTCATAAAAAGAAGTGCAACTGAGAAGGAAAATAAATGAGAATTATCTTAATTAACAGATTATTTTCTGAAAATGTTGAAGTGCCCTGGAATTTCGCATAAACTGTTCGATGTGGTCAGAATGGAGGTCGACAGCAGTTCAGTAAATAAGAGATATATACCAAACAGAGTAATGTAACTTTTACGGACCGACAAAAAACACGAGCTTCATCTTTAAACAATGGTCCTTCAATAATGGAAAGCAACAGTTTCGAGATGCAAAATAAGGGTTCTTTACTGATGTGTTATAATCACGTAATGTTATTTTTGAAGAAACTTATTGGAGCAAAAGAAACACTACAACATCAGTTACGCTTTCACTATTGGTTGTTGTACTTCTGAAGTGGTTCATTGTAGGGTGGGAAGCATAAAACGAATCCTGGTACTTTCTTCTTGTCCTCTACGCCCCCTTTGCCATCACACAGCTGGCCGAGCGGTTCTAGGCGCTTCAGTCCGGAGCCGCACTGCTGCTACGGTCGCAGGTTCGAATCCTGCCTTGGGCATGCATGTGTGTGATGTCCTTAGGTTAGTTAGCTTTAAGTCTAGGGGACTGACGACCTCAGATGTTAAGTCCCATAGTGCTCAGAGCCATTTGCACCATCACACAGCGCCTTAAGTCACTCATTCGGAGTCAGCGTTATGTCGTCACAAAAGCTTACCGAGTAACCATGTAGACAGGACAGTCCATGCTACGGACCGTGACAAACAAGCCTGTAAGTACGAGACGTTGGGTCGGAAGAGGAGGTGCAGATGATGAACTACTTCGCCGGTGGCCTCCCCCAGGAGGGTTACGTGAAAGACTGCGTTTCTATCCCCCCTACGCCTGACACTTTTGAAAGTCTGTGACATCGCACTGTTGAAGCTGTGAATTCGATGACGAGAGACCAGCTACTTCGTGTGTGGCAGGAAATCGTTTTGATATTTGTCGTGTAACACATGGTGCTCACACTGAATGCATGAAAGTTTGAATTTTTCTCTTTCCAGGAACGTTGGAATTGTGTTTATATCTTTCGTAGTTTGGATGCAACAAAGTTTGAAATATGTTCCTTCTTTTTGAATAGCCCTGAACAATTCGTCACATGTTGTTGTTGTTGTGGTCTTCAGTCCTGAGACTGGTTTGATGCAGCTCTCCATGCTACTCTATCCTGTGCAAGCTTTTTCATCTCCCAGTACCGACTGCAACCTACATCCTTCTGAATCTGCTTACTGTATTCATCTCTTGGTCTCTGTCTACGATTTTGACTCTCCACGCTGCCCTCCAATACTAAATTGGTGATCCCTTGATGCCTCAGAACATGTCCTACCAACCGATCCCTTCTTCTAGTCAAGTTGTGCCACAAACTTCTCTTCTCCCCAATCCTATTCAATACTTCCTCATCAGTTATGTGATCTACCCATCTAATCTTCAGCATTCTTCTGTAGCACCAAATTTCAAAAGCTTCTATTCTCCTCTTGTCCAAACTATTTATCGTCCATGTACACTTCCATACATGGCTACACTCCATACAACTACTTTCAGAAACGACTTCCTGACACTTAAATCTATACTCGACGTTAACAAATGTATCTTCTTCAGAAACGCTTTCCTTGCCATTGCCAGTCTACATTTTATATCCTCTCTACTTCGGCTATCATCAGTTATTTTGCTCCCCAAATAGCAAAGCTCCTTTACTACTTTAAGTGTCTCATTTCCTAATCTAATTGCCTCTGCATCACCCGACTTAATTCGACTACATTCCATTATCCTCGTTTTGCTTTTGTTGATGTTCATCTTATACCCTCCTTTCAAGACTCTGTCCATTTCCTTCAACTGTTCTTCCAAGCCCTTTGCTGTATCTGACAGAATTACAATGTCATCGGTGAACCTCAAAGTTTTTATTTCTTCTCCATGGATTTTAATACCTACTCCGAATTTTTCTTTTGTTTCCTTTACTGCTTGCTCAATATACAGATTGAATAACATCGGGGAGAGACTACAACCCTGTATCACTCCCTTCCCAACCACAGCTTCCCTTTCATGTCCCTCGACTCTTATAACTGCCATCTGGTTTTTGTACAAATTGTAAACAGCCTTTCGCTGCCTGTAGTTTACCCCTGCCACTTTCAGAATTTGAAAGAGAGTATTCCAGTCAACATTGTCAAATGCTTTCTCTAAGTCTACAAATGCTAGAAACGTAGGTTTGCCTTTCCTTAATCTTTCTTCTAAGATAAGTCGTAGGGTCAGTATTGCCTCACGTGTTTCAGTATTTCTACGGAATCCAAACTGATCTTCCCCGAGGTCGGCTTCTACCAGTTTTTCCATTCGTCTGTAAAGAATTCGCGTTAGTATTCGTCACATACCCTAACCATAACACCTGTTAGATACTTCCTCACATGAAACTTCCTGGCAGATTAAAACTGTGTGCCCGACCGAGACTCGAACTCGGGACTTTTGCCTTTCGCGGGCAAGTGCTCTACCATCTGAGCTACCGAAGCACGACTCACGCCCGGTACTCACAGCCTCACTTCTGCCAGTATCTCGTCTCGTTCGCAGAAGCTTCTGTAAAGTTTGGAAGGTAGGAGACGAGATACTGGCAGAAGTGAGGCTGTGAGTACCGGGCGTGAGTCGTGCTTCGGTAGCTCAGATGGTAGAGCACTTGCCCGCGAAAGGCAAAGGTCCCGAGTTCGAGTCTCGGTCGGGCACACAGTTTTAATCTGCCAGGAAGTTTCGTATCAGCGCACACTCCGCTGCAGAGAGAAAATCTCATTCCACTTCCTCACATGTTTGGCATATAATCTCGTGGAGGAAACAATAGAAGTACTACAAGCCCCACGGTCACCGAGCTGCGCGGGGCTGCAACAATACATCGCAAAGTGACCCGCTGGAACCGAAACGAGCGAAACAAAACTCTGAGTGGAAGCCACTCTCCTTGCACGCCGGCCGTTACGCTTACGCCACAATGCAGTCCACGAATGCTGCCCGCTGCCCGCTCCTACAGTGCTGAAACGCGTGACGAGGAATCCACCGGAGCGACAGCGTCCATTATCCTACTCGTCCTGCGATTAACGTCCTTAAAACAAGGCTCAGCGGTTGGCTGGGGGAGATCTACGTAGGAAGGTAAGCATGCAATGCTGTTTGCCCACTGGAGGCAGAATGTCTGGGGGCTGATTCTTTCTGCTAACAACTTGTACTCTCAGTTCCCACGAAGACCAGCCGAGGAAAAACAACAATCCAATTACTGGGATACCTCTCGTCCACGCAAGTGTGGCGACCGGCCGGAACGAACCTCCGCTCGCCTGTTGCTTGTGCAGCGTCCCTTAGAGTCGGCCGCAAGGTTGAAGGCCATTGGTGAAAAGGCTTCGTTAATCGGCCGCGAAAGGGCCTGTTGTTGTCAGTTTTCTAACTCTGTACGGAAGCTACTTGTACACAAACTATTTTCGCGACCAGGAGGTGCCTACGTCGCTGGATTTGAAGACATGTAGACAGACACACACAACTTAATACTACTATAATAAGCGCTACACTGGGTGTTTCGTAAGTAATGGTGGAGACTGCCCGAGTGAAAGTATACGGTAACGCAAGCAAAAACGTTCCAGTAAACAGGAGTTCGAAAACGAGAGGTTTTGCAAGACAATCACGATTGTGTGATTATGAGTGGCCACTGCCTCTAGAAGGGAGTATTCTCCTAGTTGGTACAAATTTACTAGGGCCATTTTAAAAGTTCCACAGAGTGTAACATAGAATTGAAGTTATAATTTATTTTACAAAACACCTTTATAGGCCTTCAATATAATCTCCATTCTCGCTAATGACAGCTTCCAAACAAAACATTTTCCACGGAGCTGCTCCTTCAGTTTGGGTGGGCTCATATCAGGACTTTATGGTGGGTGGAGAAGTATTTCCCATCGATATTTGTTGGGCACAAAACATTTTGCATAAACAGCTTGCAGTACGCGCCTGCTATAGAGCACTCTACTTGTAGGCATGACTCCATTCGTGCCATACGCAACGATCATCATCAGTTTCACCTTTAATTGTTGGCGGCGGATTTTTTTCGGGCGTGGGGAGTCGGAACGCTTCCATTGTGACGACAGACTTCAGTTCTGGCTGAAAATCCGTATCCAGGTTTCATCAGGTGCAACGATCCTTTTCAGAAACTGTTCTACTTCTGTTCAATACCGTTGAAGCAATTCTTCTGCTATTCTTTTGCGACCTGCTTTCCGCTCATCGATCAGATCATGCAGAACCCATCCGGCATCAATTTTTCTCATGTTTTACTTTTCAGTTATGATTCTGTAAACTGAAATGACAGACGTTCTGTACTCATATGCAATTTCTCGTACGTTTTATCATCATCTTCTCTCAAATGCTATTAACAATAACTTGAGAAGTTAGTCTGTTGCATTTGATGGCCTTAAACTTCTTGGGCTGTTCCCAATGCTTACCCGACGTTCACGCAAACTAACAACCTCTGTTATGCTGTGCTACGATCCACTATACTATTCCCACACATATTTCTCAAAGCGTTGTAAATTTCTGACTCGCTTTCAGCTTCAACTTCAAAACTGAATTACTCACAACACGAGCTCGCGAGCCAGCAAACACAAATACGATCGTCGCATCTCGCTTACAACTTATATGAATGTCAACTAGATTATGCCACTGTAATGGTCGAGCATGCACATTGTGCGAGATTTTTGAAATGAGCCTCGCATTTAAATTGTAAGCCCTGCGAAAGTTGGAGACACCAGCTATCAAGTAGGTGATCATACTCTTCTGACCTAGTGCATGTAAAGAATTAAGAACGGGGGCGTTGGGGGAAAAGGTCAAGCACGTGAGAAAGGCACAACGTTGATTTAATTATTAACCGCCGCTTGGAAAGTATGTTCAATATGATCACCGGGCGCGTTGACGAGATGCTGTACAACGCCAGATTTGCACCTGGTGTCCGAAATTGGAACTACTTTTTTCCAGTGAAAATCTGTTCCGCATTAACGCATTGGAATATCTACAAAGTTTTGCTGTCGTACGATAATTACAGCCCAAGCAGGACCTTTGTGAGCAACTGCACCTTAATCATAACCGCTCAGTACTAGACTACACATCCAAAGCTCGAGTTCACTCATCATTCGGTTCTCAAGTCCGCCTGCTTAGCTGGGTGGTAACGTGCTCGCCTCCCATGCAAGCGGGCCCGGGTTCGATTCCCAGCCGAGTTGCGGATTTTCTCCGCTCGGGGACTGGGCGTTGAGTTGTCCTCATCATCATTTCATCCTCAACACCGGCGCGCAAGTCGCCCAGTGTGGCGCCGAATGAAATAATACTTGCAGTTGGCGGTCGAACTTCTCCGAATAGGGGCCGCCCGGCCAACGATGCCATACGCTCATTTCATTTCGGTCCTCAACAGTTTTCTGCCACTTAACGCTTCTTACGCCTCAGAGCGATGTACTGGATGTGAGAAAGCTGCACCGTGGTTCGAAGTCTAGTTAAACTGTAGGTCCACTTACAATTGGCTGGTAATGACTTTAAATGACTGATGAAGGCAAGAGCTTACCACTTCCAATGCAACTAAGCCTATAATGAAGCACCGCAGCATTCAAACCAGTTCTTGAGTTGAGAACTGTTGAAGCAATTACGCTACATGTGACGACGAATGAGTTTCTAATGGAACAGTCACATGAAATTACGCTGACACATATGGTAGCTAAATGAATTAACCCGGAAGTATCTAAAACGAATGCTAATGCTGACAACGACCTAGCTGACAGAGCAGATAATGTTTGAATCCGGCTCGTTCTCAACTTTACTATCTGACGACGGAACTGCTCGTCTCGTGATTGGCCACTGCGTGCGACAAATTCCGCGCTAAAACATTCACTTGTCATACATGTCAGTGGTAAAGGAGGGGACAAATGAGTGGTCGATATCTGGTAGTGAAATGTTCGCAGAATCACAGGCAGCTCTCGCAAACACGAGGATCAACGCAGTCACCTCGGCGTCCACGCAGGCGATTTGCCGTGACTGAGCTAGCGGCTTCGGCTGGCCACACAGCCCACATGTTTTCGTGCGGACACGCAGTAGCCGCAGGCCTTTTATACCGCTGTGTTTACGACGCAACTCTGCGCCAGGTCTGAAACTTGCAGGTTCTTTGCAGAGCAAAGTTTTTAAAATTCTTTTTAATTTCCTTTGCCATTCGTGCCCACCATACAACGCAGTGTAATGCTACCACGGCGTTCGTCGCTCCAGCATATTTCCAGCGAGCAAATGGCACATCGTCTCTTCGTCTCTCGTGCATAATTGTCGTAAGAAACATAACTGGATGCTGCAAACTAGGACATGCATCAAATAATGGATATATAATACCCTCTAAGTCAGTTTTTGGCTAACGGTCGACTACGGAATTTTATATTTCAGTTAATCATTCGAGACGAGTCATACTTTTCAGCTATGTAAGGGTAAAACTGAATTATCTCCCCAGGATAAAATTCACGCTTGTTAGCTCGATGCTAGATAATTATTTAGGAATAGAAGCGTGAAAATACCGCTTGTATTGGTAATTAAGAGTAATTAAAGCAATTTGTCTACGTTCATAAGTCTCTTATAAATGCACAACTGAACAGCTACGCTGGAGCCCAGCAATCTATTGTATTTTATCTTTGTGTATAACGACCCTCTAGAAAAGTTCTTACGGAGTCTTCTTCATTATGCCCTTATTGTTTGGATGTCTGTAACCTTCAGCTTTTTTCCCTACATTTTATAGAGTTGGTGTGGGCAAATTATATTTGCTTGTCTTTTTTTATCAGTCTCTTAATTCCTTCATTCACATCTCGCTGATTACCGATTCAGTAAATCTAGCCATTTGTTATTGGCACTACAATGGATTTTGTATAAAAATATCTGGAGCTTATGTTCTGGTACAGCAGCAAGTACTCTTTCGACGAATCACGCAGTCTTCTGGATACGTACCCACGTTTTACTGCAAAAAACAAATGTCTCTGAGCACTAGGGGACTTAACTTCTGAGGTCATCAGTCCCCTAGAACTTAGAACTACTTAAACCTAACTAACCTAAGGACATCACACACATCCATGCCCGAGGCAGGATTCGAACCTGCGACCGTAGCGGTCACGCGGTTCCAGACTGTAGCGCCTAGAACTGCTCGGCCACTCCGGCCGGCGTTTTACTGCAGATCCTCTGAGGGGAAGTCCTTTGCAATTTCCAGTTTCAAAAACATGTATTTCGCCACAGATAGGGCGTATTCAACTGTTAATATTGAGTCTCCACCCATCTGACAAATCTCACTGATGTTAACACGCCGACAAACGTGGTGAGTTCTTTAAAATATTACAATCACTTCCATGTAGATTTACATCTACATATATATTCCATAAGCCACCATACGGTGCGTGACAGAGGGTACCTTCTACCACTACTGGTCATTCCCTTTCCTGTTCCGCTTGCAAATGGAGTCAGGGAAAAACTACTATTTGCTTCTGTGCTAGCTCTGATTTCTGTTCTCTTGACTTGACTGTTCTTAAGCGAGGTGTACGTTGTTTGTTGCCAGTAGGGTCGTTCCGCACGTCGCCACAAATGCCCCTTCTCTAAACTTTCTCACTAACGTCTTCTTCGCTTTAGGGATTCCCATTTGTGTTCGTGGTGCATTTCCTTAATACTTGCGTGTTGGTCGAACATACCGGTAACACATTTAGCAGCGCGCCTCTGAATTGCTTCGATGTGTTTCGTCAATACGATCTGATGAGTATCCCTAACACTCGAGCAGTACTCCACCGAATGGCGCACAAGTTGTCTGTGCGCGGTCTCCTCTATAGATGACCTACACTTTCCTAGAATTCTCTCACAAGTCAACCATTATTCGCCTTTCCTACAACGGAACTTACGTGGTCGTTCCATTTCACGACGCTTTGCAACGTTATAGCTTAGAGATTCAATTGATGTGACTGCATCAAGCAGTACACTACTAAAACTTTGTTGGAACGTTAGAAGATTGTAACGTTACAAGAATGTTTCACGAACTCGTCGATATTCAGAGACAGCCGCCATTCATCAAATGAAATAGAAATTCTGTCCATGCCATCCTGTATCCTGTTATACTATCACATAAGCTACAGCAACATCAGTAAATAGTCGCAGATTCCTGCTCATCTTATCAATCAGACAGTTTATGGTTATAGATAACAACGTCACACCTGTCACACTTCCCTTGGGCATTCCTGACGCTACCTTTGTCTCCGATGCACAATCGGCGTCCCGCGAGAACGTACTTGGTTGTGTTGCTTGGAAGATCTTCGAATCACTGTCATCTGTGAGAGCCCGTTCCGTACACTCGGACCTTCGCTAACACTCTACAGTCGGGCACCGTGGCAAACGCGTTCCGGAAATCTACGAATGTGGAATCAGCCTGTTGCCCTTCAGCCATGGTTCGTAGTATCTCGTGCGAGAAAACAGCAAGCTAAGTATCGCAGGAGCGATACTTTCTAAATTCATTTTGATTTGTGAATAGAGACTTTTCTCTCTCAAGAAAATTTATTACATTCGAACTTCGAGTAAACTCTAGAATTCTGCAATAAACCGACGTTAAGGATACTGGCCTGTGATTTAGCATGCCCATTTTTTGATCGTTATTATGTACGGAACTCGTCTGTGCTTGAGACTTCCCGCTGGACAAGAGACTCAAACAGCAGTTGACCGCCGTTGCCTGGTGAAACGTTGTTGTGATGGCTCGTGTAAGGAGGAGAAATGCGTACCATCACGTTTCCGACTTTGATAAAGGTCGGATTGTAGCCTATCGCGATTGCGGTTTATCGTATCGCGACATTGCTACTCGCGTTGGTCGAGATCCAATGACTGTTAGCAGAATATCGAATCGGTGCGTTCAGGAGGGTAATACGGAACGCCGTGTTGTATCCCAACGGCCTCGAATCACTAGCAGTCGAGATGACAGGCATCTTTTCTGCATGGCTGTAACGGATGGTGCAGCCACGTCTCGATCCCTGAGTCAACAGATGGGGACGTTTGCAAGACAACGACCATCTGCACCAACAGTTCGACGACGTTTGCAGCAGCATGGACTATCAGCTCGGAGACCATGGCTGCGGTTACTCTTTACGCTGCACCAGAGACAGGAGCGACTGCGATGGTGTACTCGACGACGAAACTGGGTGCACGAATGGCAAAACGTCATTTCTTCGGATGAATCCAGGTTCTGTTTACAGCATCATGATGGTGGCACCCGTATTTGGCGACATCGCGGTGAACGCACAATGGAAGCGTGTATTCGTCATCGCCATACTGGCGTATCACCCGGCGTATGACATGGGGTGCCATTTGTAATACGTCTCGGTCACCTCTTGTTGGCATTGACGCCACTTTGAACGGTGGACGTTAAATTTCAGATGTGTTACGACCCGTGGCTCTACCCTTCATTCGAACCCTGCGAAACCCTACATTTCAGCAGGATAATGCACGAGCGCATGTTGCAGTTCCTGTACGGACCTTTCTGAATACAGAAAATGCTCGACTGATGCCCTGGCCACCAACTGAAAAACGTCTGGTCAATGGTGGCCGAGCAACTGGCTCGTCACAATGCGCCAGTCACTACTTCTGATGAACTGTATCGTGTTGAAACTACATGGGCAGCTGTACCTGTGCACGCCATCCAAGCTCTGTTTGACTCAATGCCCAGGCGTATCAAGGCCGTTACTACGGCCAGAGGTGGTTGTTCTGGGTACTGATTTCTCCGGCTCTATGCACCCAAATTGCGTGAAAATGTAATGACATGTCGGTTCTAGTATAATATGTTTGTCCAATGAATACCCGTTTATCATCAGCATTTCTTCTTGGGGTAGCAATTTTAATGGCTGGGAGTGTCGTTTAGCATCACTTTTGAGAGGATCTGTGTTCAATTTCCCCCCTCCCCCCCCCCCAATCGACAACTCTGAATGAAATTTTCTCTCGGTTCACTAAACCAGTTTTGCCGAATGTTGGGTTGGTTCCTTTGAAGAGCCTGTGAGGAATTTCCTTCCCTATTCCTTCGCCACTCAGAGCCTGCGTTCTGTCTTTTTTTTTTTTTTTTTTTTTTTTTTTTTTTTTTTTAATAAATACCCAGCTCTACCGCAGGCATGACGTCGTAAATGATAACTGCATCTCAGCCTCCCGCCGCAGCAGAAGCTGCAGAAGAGTATTGTGAGGCCGCGCCGTGCAGCTGACCGCCCAGCTGGGAGAGTCCGCCCCGAGCCCTTTAAACCCGCGCGACCTTCCGGAGATGTGGGCAAGCCGACCGCACGGTTCGGCGTGCTGCTTCCGCCCGCCTCTGTTCCCAGGGTGTCGCTTGCGGGACCTGCCGGCCCCCCTCGGAAACCCGAGGAGCCCTGGGTGGCCACCAGCCTCCGGGCCTCCTCGCAGCCTCCACGCTCCCACACAGACTTCGCCATCGCGGGTACCTTCCACTTACCCCAACCCTGAGTTGTCTGGTAGGGAATTCGAATTCGGTTCTACATCTACATCCATACTCCGCAAGCCACCTGACGGTGTGGCGGAGGGTTCCCTGAGTACCTCTATCGGTTCTCCCTTCTATTCCAGTCTCGTATTGTTCGTGGAAAGAAGGATTGTCGGTATGCCTCTGTGTGGGCTCTAATCTCTCTGATTTTACTCTCATGGTCTCTTCGCAAGATATACGCAGGAGGGAGCAATATACTGCTTGACTCTTCGGTGAAGGTATGTTCTCGAAACTTTAACAAAAGCCCGTACCGAGCTACTGAGCGTCTCTCCTGCAGAGTCTTCCACTGGAGTTTATCTATCATCTCCGTCACGCTTTCGCGATTACTAAATGATCTTGTAACGAAGCGCGCTGCTCTCCGTTGGATCTTCTCTATCTCTTCTATCAACCCTATCTGGTACGCATACCACACTGCTGAGCAGTATTCAAGCAGTGGCCGAACAAGCGTACTGTAACCTACTTCCTTTGTTTTCGGATTGCATTTCCTTAGGCTTCTTCCAATGAATCTCAGTCTGGCATCTGCTTTACCGATGATCAACTTTATATGATCATTCCATTCTAAATCACTCCTAATGCGTACTCCCAGATAATTTATGGAATTAACTGCTTCCTGTTGCTGACCTGCTATATTGTACCTAAATGATAAGGGATCTTTCTTTCTATGTATTCGCAGCACATTACACTTGTCTACATTGAGATTCAATTGCCATTCCCTGCACCATGCGTCAATTCACTGCAGATCCTCCTGCATTTCAGTACAATTTTCCATTGTTACAACCTCTCGATATACCACAGCATCATCTGCAAAAAGTCTCAGTGAACTTCCGATGTCATCCACCAGGTCATTTACTTATATTGTGAATAGCAACGGTCCTACGACACTCCCCTGCGGCACACCTGAAATATCTCTTACTTCGGAAGACTTCTCTCCATTGAGAATGACATATTGCGTTCTGTTATCTAGGAACTCTTCAATCCAATCACACAATTGGTCTGATAGTCCATATGCTCTTACTTTTTTCATTAAATGACGGTGGGGAACTGTATCGAACGCCTTGCGGAAGTCAAGAAACACGGCATCTATCTGGGAACCCGTCTCTATGGCCCTCTGAGTCTCGTGGACGAATAGCGCGAGCTGGGTTTCACACGATCGTCTTTTTCGAAACCGATGCTGATTCCTACAGAGTAGATTTCTAGTCTCCAGAAAAGTCATTACGGAGATGCATCGGGAATTCGAATGGGAATCCCAGGATGGAAGGCGGTGTTCTTTTCGAGAATACTGAGAAAATTTGAAGAACCGGCATTTGAACCTGACTGCAGAACGATCCTACTGCTGCCAACATGCTTTTCGCAAAGGGACCACGAAGATGAGATACGAGAAATTAACGCTCATACGGAGGCATATAGATAGCCGCTTTTCACTCGCTCTATCTGCGAGAGAAGCAGGAAAGGAAACGACTAATAGCGGTACAGGGTACCCTCCGCCACGTACCGTACGGTGGCTAGCGGAGTGTGTATGCAGATGAATATGTAGAACTCAAGAAACTAAGGCAACCGTCACTGTCTCGTGTGCTAAGCTATTCTCGCGCCTCGTTAGTACATCTCTGTACAGCATCTCGTTCAGTCTCTCTGCTTAAATATCAGAAAAATTTGATTTTCGAATCCTGATCGGTACCAGTATTCTATTGTGGGTCTCGAGACCAGGAAAACAGGCGCCCCGGTAGATGCCGTATTCCTTGACTCCCGGCAGGCGTTCGATGCAGTTCGGCACTGCCACTTAATAAACGAAATGCGAGCGTACAGAACATGAGACCAACTGTCTGGACTACAGTCTTTAGCAAATACACTCCTGGAAATTGAAATAAGAACACCGTGAATTCATTGTCCCAGGAAGGGGAAACTTTATTGACACATTCCTGGGGTCAGATACATCACATGATCACACTGACAGAACCACAGGCACATAGACACAGGCAACAGAGCATGCACAATGTCGGCACTAGTACAGTGTATATCCACCTTTCGCAGCAATGCAGGCTGCTATTCTCCCATGGAGACGATCGTAGAGATGCTGGATGTAGTCCTGTGGAACAGCTTGCCATGCCATTTCCACCTGGCGCCTCAGTTGGACCAGCGTTCGTGCTGGACGTGCAGACCGCGTAAGACGACGCTTCATCCAGTCCCAAACATGCTCAATGGGGGACAGATCCGGAGATCTTGCTGGCCAGGGTAGTTGACTTAACCTTCTAGAGCATGTTGGGTGGCACGGGATACATGCAGACGTGCATTGTCCTGCTGGAACAGCAAGTTCCCTTGCCGGTCTAGGAATGGTAGAACGATGGGTTCGATGACGGTTTGGATGTACCGTGCACTATTCAGTGTCTCCTCGACGATCACCAGTGGTGTACGGCCAGTGTAGGAGATGGCTCCCCACACCATGATGCCGGGTGTTGGCCCTGTGTGCCTCGGTCGTATGCAGTCCTGATTGTGGCGCTCACGGGCACGGCGCCATACACGCATACGACCATCATTGGCACAAGGCAGAAGTGACTCTCTTCGCTGAAGACGACACGTCTCCATTCGTCCCTCCATTCACGCCTGTCGCGACACCACTGGAGGCGGGCTGCACGATGTTGGGGCGTGAGCGGAAGACGGCCTAACGGTGTGCGGGACCGTAGCCCAGCTTCATGGAGACGGTTGCGAATGGTCCTCGCCGATACCCCAGGAGCAACAGGGTCCCTAATTTGCTGGAAAGTGGCGGTGCGGTCCCCTATGGCACTGCGTAGGATCCTACGGTCTTGGCGTGCATCCGTGCGCCGCTGCGGTCCGGTCCCAGGTCGACGGGCACGTGCACCTTCCGCCGACCACTGGCGATAACATCGATGTACTGTGGAGACCTCAGGCCCCACGTGTTGAGCAATTCGGCGGTACGTCCACCCGGCCTCCCGCATGCCCACTATGCGCCCTCGCTCAAAGTCCGTCAACTGCACATACGGTTCACGTCCACGCTGTCGCGGCATGCTACCAGTGTTAAAGACTGCGATGGAGCTCCGTATGCCACGGCAAACTGGCTAACACTGACGGCGGCGGTGCACAAATGCTGCGCAGCTAGCGCCATTCGACGGCCAACACCGCGGTTCCTGGTGTGTCCGCTGTGCCGTGCGTGTGATCATTGCTTGTACAGCCCTCTCGCAGTGTCCGGAGCAAGTATGGTGGGTCTGACACACCGGTGTCAATGTGTTCTTTTTTCCATTTCCAGGAGTGTAGAACATAGCATATAGTACTCAACGGAGAGAAGTCTTCAGACGTAACAACATCATCAGGGAGTGTTATACAACCACTGCTTTCAAGAATATACAGGGTGAAAAAAAATTCGCGCACTAGGTCTCTCGGAAAGCGATTTCTCACATACTAACTACACAAAAATGTCTCTCACAAAATTTCGTCTTGCGTATATTTCCGTCATTGTGGCAACACTGTAATCACATCTACGGCAACTACCTCTGTCAGTACGTAGGAGTAGTGATACGCGGTTGATGCAGTGGGTGGCGTTTTCGGTTAGCATGTGGTAGGTTGAGGGTTCGATTCTGGATTGAGGCGACTTTGTTTTTATTTGGTAAATATAGTGTCCGTGGTACGGTATCGGGCATCTTGATCGTTTTACAACGATTATAGTGCGTCTTCCACAAAACATTTGCACTTACACACTACGAACACAGAAATGGAAGAACAATCGTTTTCATTGATCAGCTTTTAAACAAGCCATTTGCGTGGACGCGAATTGTTTCGCACTACTGCGTGTACTAGATTCCAAAGTTGTTTTCTGTGTAACCTCCCCCCGGAGGTACCATCGATTAGTACCAACTATTATTCTTGCCACGTTCAGGTCCACTGATTTCGTTAGGAATCTACCTCGTAAATGTCGGGTACATGTGGCTTAAGTTAAGGTGTATACTACAGTATTATTTCGCAGAATGAAATTGGCATATAAAAACAAATACGCTTCGACAAAGAATCGAACCCTTGACCTCCTGCATGCTAACACAAAACGCTATCCACTGCACTAGAGTGCTGACAGCGGTACTTACGGTACATGCAATTACAGTGTTGCCAGACTGCCAATTTTCAAAGTCCATTTACTGACCCAAATATGCGCAGAACGAAATTTTGTGAGAAGCATTTTTGTATTGCTAGTATGTGAGGAATCGCGCTGCGCAGTCCGAGTGCGCGAATTTTTCATCAGCCTGTATATAAATGAGCTAGTAGATAATGTCGGAAGTCCATGAGGTTGTCCGCGGATGATGCTCTTGTATACAGAGAAATCGCAGGGCTAGAAAATTATAGCGAAATGCAGGAATACTTGTGGAGTATTGACGCTTGGTGCAGGGAGTGGCAATAGAAACTCAGTATAAAAAAATGTAACGCATTGCGAGTACATAAACAAAAAGACCCTTTCATTGTATAATTACACGTTTGCAGAAGAATTATTGGAAGCAGTTACTTTCATAAAATACCTAGGAGTACGCGTACGGAGTGATTTGAAATGGAACGAACCACTCGAAATTAATCGCGGGCCAGGCAGATGACAGACTGAGAGTCACTGGAAGAATCCGCAGGAAACGTAGGTCATCAACAATGGAACTGAACACTAGTTTGACCAATGCTTGAATATTACTCGTCGGTGAGGGATTCGCACTAGACAGGATTGATAGAGGAAACAGAGAAGATCCAAAGGTCAGCGGCGCGTTTCGTCCACAGGTTCATTTAGTAAGCGCGAAATCGTCACGGAGACGCTCTGTCAATTTCAGTGGCGCACTCTGCAAGAGAGGCGTCGTGTATTAAGGCATGGCCTACTGTTAATATTCCGAGAGCGCACGTTCCTAGAAGGGTCAACCAATATGTTGCTACCTCCTACGTAAATTTCGCGGAAACACCATGAAGACAAAATCAGAGTAACTCGAGCCCACACGGAGGGTTACCAGCTATCGTTCTTCCCGTGAACCATACGCGACTGAACAGGGAAACGGGGAAAATAGAATGGTACACTCCGCCATAGGCTTTTGGAGTACAGATGTAGATGTAGCTAACTGAGGATGTCGGTCGTACCTATTACTCCGAGATAGAAGTTAGCACTGGATAGGGATTCGTGGCGGGCCACATCAAACCAGTGTTAAGACGTCAAACTAAAAAAAAGTTGTCTGTATGTGGAAGACCACAGAATTGCAACGTGGTTCGGATTCAATCGTTATGTGCCTCTTTCAAGTATCTGAGCGAGATGGTTATCAGTGACACGGGGCCGGAGCGCCACTGGCGTGCCGGCCGGGGTGGCCGTGTGGTTCTGGGCGCTGCGGTCTGGGGCCGCGGGACCGCTACGGTCGCAGGTTCGAATCCTGCCTCGGGCATGGATGTGTGTGATGTCCTTGGGTTAGTTGGGTTTAAGTGGTTCTAGGTTCTAGGGGACTGATGACCACAGAAGTTAAGTCCCATAGTGCTCAGAGCCACTAACGTGATTGTGGCAAATAAATTCTTGCAAGGATCATTTCAATCTGCGAGTTATTATTTCTTTGCTTTAATTTTACATGTCGCACAGCTGACCTGAGATAATCTATTAAGAGCTAAGATTTGTATTTCAATGCATTCATTAATCATTTCAGAGCGATATTTTATGTATCCATCCCCCTGAGCGTCACCTACTTCTGTTTCTTCTCATCTGTTATTCATTTGATATCGTACTTTTGACAACCTGTAATGAATTTCTAAACTTTCTTCATTACTTACGCAAGCGTGAGAGCCTTATGCAGTAGAGACAAGGTTTCCTCACACATTCTGGTTGTTTCTGGTGTGGCTGGAAATGCCGCTGGAGGGGCTTCTTATGAACATGTGATGGCAGTACAAGAATGGAGAACATATCGATAGTGTCCTTTTCAAGCAGAGAAACCGCGGAATCCGTACAGCGATGTACGAAAGCCATACTGGACGAGGATTTGAACCCTTCGACTTCAGTCCACTGTTTTAAGCAGTTCTCCACTTCTCTCTACGGGACCTATTGAGCACACGAAGTTTTCGTTGTAGGCACAAATGCAAACAGTAATTCAAGCGTTCCGAAGCACTGCCTTATATTTAAAAGAATGAAGTGTTTATTAATAATAAAAACTTGCGTTTATGTACACCTACTAAACATCACAAAAACTGTACACACTAGTATGGACCAAAAACAAAAAGAAAACAAATATGGGCTCTAAAATGCATACCTTAAGAGGTATGAGCACTTGTTCAATAGAGGAACCGTGTTTCATAGTAGCGAAAATGAATTAGTGCTCATAGCTAAAAAGGTACTTTAAAGCCCATGTTTACTAGAGATTTGCTTCTTGTTTTGGTCCATACAACCACCTCCGAAAATTTTTAGGTGGAGTTCTCTTCAGTAAAACACACTGTGAGGGCTACTAATACCGTGTTCTCGTACGACATGAAAACTACCAACACATACATACGATTCTCATTGATTTTTTGTAGCAGTAAGCTGCATGCAGTAATATTTGAAGTGCCTGGAATGTTTTGAAAGCGATCTTCGCACACTAGCTATAAAAGGCAGGAATAGTTCAGCAGTGATAAATTCTCTCTCTGTCTCTCTCTCTCTCTCCCCCCCCCCCCCCTCTCTCTCTCTCTCTCTCTCTCTCTCTCTCTCTCTCTCTCTCTCTCTCTCTCTCTCCCTATCACTTGCTCACACACACACACACACACACACACACACACACACACACACACACACACACACACACATGGGGAGTGAGAGAGAGAGAGAGAGAGAGAGAGAGAGAGAGAGAGAGAGAGAGTTGAGAGTGGGGGCGGGGGCAACCGCACTGCATAGATAAGATCGGTGACAGTATGAAAAGCGTCAGCTGTGCCAGGCACACTTCGCTACTGTGCACCTACGCGCGACTGTTACTCCTACTCCATACGAAAGAAAGCCGCCCCCGAGTAATTAAGAAGCTCACTCGCCAGCAGCGAGCAAAGGATGGCCCTAGACAATGAAGGGCGTTGCTTAATTGCGTCCCTGCCCCTTGCTGTTTCCACTTTCTCCGCGCCGGCTGCTGACAGCCAGTGCAACGCACCGGCAGCGAACGAGCAGGGCAGTCGTGGCATCTCGTTGCACCGACCACTGGCCGCTAGTGAAAGTGGAGCGTGCTTATCGCGGAGATACGCCCGCTTACCTGAAGCGTGCACGCTTTGTGCAACTCGGCCTTCCTTCTCCACGAGGAAGTAGTAAGCAGCGTTTGCTAGGAGGTAAAATAATCTGAGGCGGAAAAGGAGCAATCGCGAGAGATTATATGCCCGTCCTAAGACGCGGTATGGATGTAACGAACAAGTGTTATGACACCCGTTATGCGCATGCGCCCGATAATTTCAGGTCTCTCCTGCTGAGGGTCTGCAACAGCACTTCACACTTGCTCAGACACACACTTTGGCATCATACAGTTCATGACTGTTCCGTTTCGAATGTACCAGAAGCGAAATCGATATTTTGGTGCTTTGAGTCATCATTCAGAAATTAAATGCAAATTAAATATCGCCAAAGGAAAAAATGGTTCAAATGGCTCTGAGTACTATGGGACTTAACTTCTGAGGTCATCAGTCCCCTAGAACATAGAACTACTTAAACCTAACTAACCTAAGGACATCACACACAGCCATGCCCGAGGCAGGATTCGAACCTGCGACCGTAGCAGTCGCGCGGTTCCAGACTGTAGCGCCTAGAATCGCTCGGCCACTCCGGCCGGCGCCAGAGGAAAATTTTAAAGACAACAGAAAACTATATAAAAAGGTAAATAACGTCCCTGTAATAGCCGGCCGCGGTGGTCTCGCGGTTCTAGGCGCGCAGTCCGGAACCGTGCGACTGCTACGGCCGCAGGTTCGAATCCTGCCTCGGGCATGGATGTGTGTGATGTCCTTAGGTTAGTTAGGTTTAAGTAGTTCTAGGTGACTAATGACCACAGCAGTTGAGTCCCATAGTGCTCAGAGCCGAGGGGTCCCTGTAATACGAGTTTTTCAGAGGATGTAAACACATATCGTTTCCAATAGCTGATTTAAATTATGTTGTTTGCGTTTGAAGAATAAAGTATGTCATAATAAGAAGAAATGAGGGATCTGACAGATCATTAGACTTTTTGGGAGAACTAATCAGCTTGTCATATGGATGTTTCATACAGCTCCAGAAGGTACAGGTCTCTTGAATGAGTGAACGTGAAAACAACTGATTGCCTTGCAGTTTATCTGTTTCTCTTTTCACTTTTATTTATTGATTTACTTGTATCTTACATTCCGCGCTTAAGTATACTGACATGGTGTTGTACTGCTGTACATCCCATACAGTCACATACCAGCGATCTGGGAGAGGGGGAGTGGAATGTGGCACTATACGACTTTGTTAGAGTATTGCGAGTCTCAATATTTTCCTGACAACCAAAGAAAAGAAGATTTAATGTCTCACCGACACGGAGATCGTTACAGATCGAGCACAAGCTTGGCTTCGGGAAGCAAATTAGGAGCGTCATTTTCAAAAGAACAATCCTCACATTGACCTTAAGCGCTATAGGGAAACCAGATAGATTTGAACAGCTGGCTTTTCGAGTACCTGTACAGTGGTGAGTATGAGCTGTTTGGATTAGTTTCTATTTCCAAGTTTAGATGGTTCAAATGGTTCAAATGGCTCTGAGCACTATGCGACTTAACTTCTGAGGTCATCAGTCGCCTAGAACTTAGAACTAATTAAGCCTACCTAACCTAAGGACATCACACACATCCATGCCGGAGGCAGGATTCGAACCTGCGACCGTAGCGGTCGCTCGGCTCCAGACTGTAGCGCCCAGAACCGCATGGCCACTCCGGCCGGCCTCCAAGTTTAGAGTCGACCACCCGAAATCCGACCCGGTGTTTTCAGCCAAATACATGGCACGCTAGTAGTGGGACAGGGGGGGGGGGGGGATGCCAATAAGAAATATTTATGATAGAACTTCCGTTATCTTCACTTGCTTTACTATCAAGGGAAAACCTTGGTGAGGACAGATACACTACGGCTATTTTTATTTTATTTCTGCTACAATATATGGAGCTACATAAAAATTATTACGTTTTTTGCAATGTCATGTTTACGCAAATGGTACACTGCCATTGGTTTTGAAAAAGGTCTCGAGGACAGGAAGTGGATTACCGAGTAAACAAATATAGGGTCCTGTTTAAAAAAGACTTAATACTGTTAATATCGTCGTGACGAACGAAGTCACAAAGAAGCCAGTCATGTTGGTTACTGTGCGCCTGGTAGCTAGACAAAATTCGCTTGATAGATTTTTGATTTTGCTTCTGTATAAAAAAGTGTTTTCGGAAAAAAAATCATACATAAAGTTCCGAAGACTACAAGAGCCTACAAGTGCGAGAATTGTCGCACTATCAGCTTAACAGCTCATGTATTCAAGTTGCTGACAAGAGTAATATGCAGAAGAATCGAAAAGAAAGTTAAGGGTCTGTTAGATGATAGTCAGTTTGGCCTTAGGATACATAAAGGCACCAGAGAGACAGTTCTGACGTTGCGGTTGATGAAGTAAGCAAGACTGAAAAGAAAAATCAAGACACGCTCACAGGATTTACCGACCTGCTGAAAGTATTCCACAGCGAAAAATGGTGCAAGATATGAGAAATTCTTGGGAAAATGGGAACACGTTCTAGGGAAAGTTGGATAATATACAATATGTACAACTACCAAGAGGGAACAATATCAGTGGAAGACAAAGAAAGAAGGGCTCGGATTGTAAAGGGTGTGGGACAGGGACGTAGTCTTTCGCACCCACTGCCCAAGCTCTACATCCAAGAAGCAGTTTCAGAAATAAAATAAAGATTGAAAAGTGGGATTAAAGTTCGAAGTGAAAGGATATCAATGAAATTCGCTGGTGACATTGCTATTCTCAGCGAAAGTGAAGAAGAATTACAGGACCTGTTGAATGTTATTGACAGTGTAATGAGTGCAGAATATGTACTGAGAATAAATCGAAGAAAGACAAAAGTAATGAAAGGAGCAGAAATAAAAACAGCGGGAAACTTAACGTCTGGATTGGTCATCCCGAAGTAGATGACATTACGGAATCTGCTACCTGTTCAGGCCGGCCGCTGTGGCCGAGCGGTTCTTAGGCGCTTCAATCCGGATCTGCGCCGCTACTACGGCCGCAGGTTCGAATCCTGCTTCGGGCGTGGATGTGTGTGATGTCCTTAGGTTAGTTAGGTTTAAGTAGTTCTAAGGGACTGATGACCTTAGAGCCATTTGAACCATTTTGAGCTACCTACTCAGCAAAATAACCCATGATGAATGGAGCAAGGAGGACATAAAGAGCAGACCAGCACTGGCAAAAAGGGCATTCCTGGACAAGAGAAATCTGATAGTATCAAACATATTTCTTAATCTGAAAAAGAAATTTTTGAGAATATATGTCTGGAGCTCAGCATTGTTGCAGTGAGACATGCGCTGTGGGAAAATCGGAATAGAAGAGAATCGGAACATTTGAGATGTAGTGATAGAAACGAATGTTGAAAATTAGGTGAACTGATAAGGTAAGTAATGAAGAGGTTCTCCGCAGAATTGGCGAGGAAAGGAGTAGAAGGCAAACATTGACCAGAAGAAGGGACAATATGACAATAGGACATCTGTTAAGACATCAGGGAATGACTTCCATGGTACTAGAGGGGGCTGTAGAGGGTAAAAACTGTAGAGGAAGACAGAGATCGGAATATACCCCGCAAATAATTGAGAACGTACAGTAGGTTGCAAGTGCTACTATGAGATGAAGAGGTTGGCACAGGAGTTGAATTCGTGGAGGTTGCATCACACCAGTCAGGAAGAAGACTTATGATTCAGAACAAAAAGGTATTTTGTGTGTTCGAGATAAATGGAACATTCTGAATATTTTTAATTACTCTTGTCACTGACTGCGAAATTCCACAATTGTTCAAGAGTGTTTCTCGAGCAGTGGCCTAATTTCTTGGAAGTAGAGCATCAACTATATACAGGGTGAAAAGTAATTAAACCGACAAACTCTGGGAGGTTGTAGGGGACATCAAAATAAATATTTTTCCCTAATGTCATTTTTTCCTATGAGGAGTATTTAAACCGGTAGAGGAAGATTTCTCTGGCGGCAAATTAATTAAACCAACGAACACTTTTCCATTTTTGTATGACCAAGAGACAACACATTAACACAACCCAATTTCAATTACAGTAGATATTCAAAAATGCCTCCATTGACACGTAAACAAAGGTTACACCGTCGGATCATGTTCTGTCTGATACGGGAAAAAACCCCAGGAGTATCCTGAATTTTTCCTGTTGCTGCTGCTATCCGGGCAACCAGATCCTCTTCTGATGCAACAGGAGTTGCGTAAAAAAGGTTGCGCATCTCTCCACACAAAAAAAGTCCAGAGTGGACTTATCTGGGGATCGAGCAGGCCATGGTACAGGACCATCTCTGCCAATCAAGGTTTCTGGGAACCGTCGGTCCAGGAATCGACGCACACGACGGCTGAAATGTGCCGGCGCTCCGTCATGTTGGAACCACATGCGTTGTCTTGTAGGGAGCGGGTCGTCTTTAATTCTGGCAATGCTCTGGCGATAAAATTGTAGTAGTGCCTACCATTTAATGGCCTAGGTAGCAGATACGGTCCAATTAAACAGTCCCCAGCAACACCGACCCACACATTAACGAAGAGCCGCACTGGATGAGCGCTAGTAAGTGTGGCATGTGGGTTATCCGCACTCCAAACATGCGAATTGTGCATGTTGAAGACTCCATCACTCCCGAATGTTGCTTCATCGGTAAACAACACAGAGGATGGAAATGTAGGCTGCATTTCACACTGTTCCAGGTACCACTGCGAAAACTGTGCTCTGGGTGAATAATTAACTGGTTCCAGGTTGTGGACACGCTGTAAGTGAAATGGACGTAACAATTGCTCTCGAAGTGTTGTTCTTACAAGCGTCAGATTCGTCCCCATGTTACATGCAATTGCACGAGTGCTGCTTGAAGGATCCCGCTCCACATGCTGCAAGACAGCTTCCTCAAATTGCAGCTTCCTTACCGTGCGACGGTGTCCCTGTTCAGGTAATCTGCTAAATGACCCGGTCTCACGCAGACGTTGGTACACAGCAGCAAAGGTCGTATGATGCGGGATACGGCGATCAGGATATTGTTGTTGATAAAACCGCTGTGCAGCTCGTCCACTGTGGTGTGCTACGTAGTACGCACCAACCATATCAGTGTACTCACTCCAGGTGTATCACTCAATTAGTAAACAGAGACAATGCACTACTACACTGGTGGACAGCAGTTGCCTACAAATGAAGAGCCTATTACATCCTCTAACGGCTGAAGATCGTAATACGACCTCTAACAAATGAAGAGCGTAATACAGCCTCCACCGGTTTAAATAATCCTCATAGGAAAAAAATGACATTAGGGAAAAATATTTATTTTGATATCCCCTAAAACCTCCCAGAATTTGTCGGTTTAAATACTTTTCACCCTGTATAGAACGAAATCAATCCGGTCACATCTGACGACAGAATCGTTCACACCGCGTGTTCTAATCAGAGAAGCGACAGAAGATGTCGGACTCGTCCAATGTCGCAGAGATCACGAGGTACCGACACACTGCAGCCTTTTGATAACGATGCGCTGCACGTACGTTTTGTGAGCGTCGGCTTTCGTCTGACACCCGGACGGAGGAGTCACAGAGCTGTGTTGGCGCCAGGAAGCGAGGTCGCGAGCCGTCACAAAAAGCAGCTCTTAATTGGACGCATTAAGAGGGTCGGAGGCTCTGCGCCACGCTGGCGTTTCCTTCTTCGCGCGTCGCTGCGACCGCTCGCGCCGTATGCCGCTTGCTGGAGACTCACGCAGCTTACACGAGTCCGTCACAAAGCAGTCGGTATTCTGGCTGGCCACCCTGGTCCTCTTTCTGGTACTCGAAATTACTTGCCGATTTCTTGGACTATCGTGTCAATAGCCAGTTGGACGCGGAGTACACCAGACTGAGGGAGGGAGTATTGGCGAACAGAACGTCTGCGTTACCTTTAATCGGTGACAGATGTATGAGTGATACAGAAAGCTAAAGTGCCATTTTTTTAAATTTATTTTAAGGAGGAATATGCTACGGTTGGAGACTCACGCAGCTTAAACGGGTCCCGGGTCCGTCACAAAGCAGTCGGTATTCTGGCTGGCTGTTCTGGTTCTCTTTTTGGTACTCGAAATTACTTGCAGATTTCGTGGACTATCCTGTGAATATCCAGTTGGAACCGGAGTACACCAGACTGAGGGAGAAAGTATTTGCGAACAGAACGTCTTCGTTACCTGTAATCGGTGACAAACGTAGGAATGATACAGAAAGCGAAAGTACCTAAATTTTTTCTGAGGAGGAATATGCTACGAAGGACAGCTGCAGATACAACAGGAAAAAGAAATAGTTTATAAAACTGTTGATTATGTGTAAAACTCGTCCGTACGCAGCGAAACGGTCTGCCCGTTCACTTGCTTCCTGGTTTTGTTTGGAACCTCATTCTCTCGCTGCACGACACGACGCTTTTCCACTTGACTGAACAAATTCCTGTCTTCTACTTCTACTGCTTCTCTATGGACTTTCTCGAGGTATTTTTTGGGTCCATAGCATATTCTTCAATTTTCCGACGGGTGTCACAATCTTGTGCGTACGCCTCATTGTTGGGAGTCTTTCAGTACTTCTTTCCGGGAGTCTTTGAACATGTCCAAAACATTTCAATTTTCGTTTCCTAATGTCTCTATTCAGGTGTGACAAACTGTTTGTTGCTTTACGTCCTCCTTTTGGGAGGGGACAAAAACTTTCCTCATCATCCTTCCTTCTTCCATCAGCATGTTTCCCGTATCACAGTAGTAGTATTGGTTGTACTGTTAGACAAAACTATTATTTCGAATGACACAAGACAAATTCAAACCTTGTTTCAAATCTTTTTTATTCTGTTACTGTTATTTTATTACTATGTTTCACATTAAAATGATCGATTATTAAGGGAGTGTGACGTATAAAGTACTGGAAGTGTAAAATCCCGATCTGATGTGAGATGTAATGTCATTCACGTTGTGGTTGTTATTATTGATGTTGTGTACGTTGTGTGGTCTTGAGTCCGAAGACTGGTTTGCCGCAGCTCTCGACGCTAGACTATCCTGTGCAAGCATCCATTTAAACGAGCTTACTGTATTCAGGTCTACACTTTTTTTCCTTTTTTAACCTCCCCACAGTTTCTTCCATTACCAAAGTGACGATTTATTGACGCCTCGGGATGTGTCCTATCAATCAATCACTGCTTTCAGTCAAATTGTGGCACAAATTCCTTTTTCCGACAATTTTATTCAGTTCCCACTTATTAGTTATTGAATCTACAAATCTAATTTTCAACTTTCTTCTGTATCACCACATTTCAAAACACTTCTCTTTAGTCGTCTGAACTATTTGCGTTCGGAAAAGACTTCCTAGCACTATAATTTATATACAATGTTGTTAATTTCTATTTTGCGAAAACGCCATTCTTGCTATTGCCAGTCTCCATGTTATATCCTCTCTGCTTCGACGATCTTCAGTTATTTTGCTTCCCAAATAGCAAAATTAAATTTTTCCTATTAGTGTGTGGTTTCCTAATCTAATCATGTCAGCATTACTTGAATTAATTCGAGTACATTTCGTTACTCCTGTTTTAAAACTTCCTGGCAAATTAACACTGTGTGCCGCACCGAGGCTCGGACTCGGGACCTATCTCTTTCGCGGGCAAGTTACCCAAGCACGACTCCCGCCCCGTCGTCACAGCTTTACTTCCGCCAGTGCCTCGTCTCCTACCTTCCAAACTTCGCAGAAGCTCTCCTGCCGGAATCGTGCTTGGGTAGCTCAGCTGGTAGAGCACTTGTCCGCGAAAGGCAAAGGTCCCGAGTTCGAGTCTCGGTCCGGCATACAGTTTTAATCTGCCAGGAAGTTTCATATCAGCGCACACCCCGCTGCAGAGTGAAAATTTTCATTCTGAACGCTTGTTTTACTTATGTTGTTCTTCAGCCTACAGCATGTTTCCAAAACACCATCGATTTCATTCAACTGCTCTTGCCAGTCCTTTGCCGTCTCTGGCGGAATTGCGAAGTAATCGCTAAGTTTTTATATCTCCTTTCTGAACATGAATTCGTTTTTTTTTCTTTTACTACCGCCTTTATCCCGCATTATGCGCAGGGTCGGCAGAGTGAAGTACGGAATTGGCATGGTTAATTTGAGGGGGTGGCCGGATGCCCTTCCTGCCGCCACCCCGTACCCCACAGGGACGGAAGTAGTGGACCCGAGCTGTCTGCATCTAGTGTATGTCGTGAAATACTGTGAACGTGTTTCAAATGTCTGCGAGTCGTGGAACTGAGGCGGGACGAGGGGACCAGCCCGGTATTCACCTAGTAGAATGTGGAAAACCGCCTAAAAACCACATCCAGGCTGGCCGGCACCACCAGCTGTTGTCGTTAATCCGCCGGGCGGATTCGATCCGGGGCCGATGCGCCTACCAGAGTCCAGGAAGCAGCGCGTCAGTGCTCTCGGCTACCATGGCGGGTTCCTTTCTAAATGTGAATACCCTGTTCAAATTTCTCTTTAGTTTCCCTTACTGCATGCCCAGTGTAGAGGTTGAAAAACATCGAAGAAATGCTCCAACCTTGAATGAGATTTTCACTCTGCAGCGGAGTGTGCGCTGATATGAAACTTCCTAGCAGATTAAAACTGTGTGCCGGACCGAGACTCGAACTCGGGACCTTTGCCTTTCGCGGGCAAGTGCTCTACCAACTGAGCTACCCAAGCACGACACACGCCCCGTCCTCACAGCTTTACTTCTCCCAGTATCTCGTCTCCTACCTTCCAAACTTTACAGAAGCTCTCCTGCGAACCCTGCAGAAGCAGCACTCCTGAAAGAAAGGATATTGCGGATACATGGCTTAGCCACAGCCTAGGTGATGTTTCCAGAATGAGATTTTCACTCTGCAGCGGAGTGTGCGCTGACATGAAATTTCCTGGCAGATTAAAACTGTGTGCAGGACCGAGACTCCAACTCGGGACCATTGTGCAGAAGAGCTTCTGTAAAGTTTGGAAGGTAGGAGACGAGATACTGGCAGAAGCAAAGCTGTGAGGACGGGGCGTGAGTCGTGCTTGGGTAGCTCAGTTGGTAGAGCACTTGCCAGCGAAAGGCAAAGGTCCCGAGTTCTAGTCTCGGTCCGGCACGCAGTTTTAATCTGCTCCAACCTTGACTGCCTTCCTTCAATTGACCAGGTTACATTTTCGAATAAATAATACGGTAGATAAACTGGAAAGTAAAGTAGCTCTAGAGGTCAGAGTAAGGGCGCCGTACAGAAGCTCTGTGATGGCGGGTTTCCCTACCGGCCGCGGTACGGAGCGACCAGTAGCCGGACAGAGGGCGCGGTCGGAGCAGCTGGTGGGGGCCGACGCCCACTCGGCGGTCCGCCGCGCCAGCAGAGCAACGAACTCGCGCCCGCAGCCGGCCAGCTAGCCGCCGAGGTCCGGCAGCCGACAAGCGCACCGACCTTCGGCCCGGATCGTGGCTGCCACTCTTGTGGTCACATCTCGTACCGCAAAGAAAGGCACGTTTCGTCAGAAACTTTTCTAGTATGGCTCACTGCCTTACAGAGAATTCCAATATTCCCCGAGGTAGGCAACGGGCCGACACACCACGTCAGAACCTCGGAACTACCTGCTGCTAGGGGCATTTCTTTCTGCTTCGCTACCACTGGACTACACTTGCACTTAATTCGCTCTCTCGACTGGATGTGTTAAACGACATTTTGAAGAAAGTGTTACTACTAGTGAGAACGAGTCACGTTTTCCATCAAGATAGCGACTCTTTTGAGCAGTCTTTGTTTAGATTGACTCTACCTACACATAAGTAAAAATAAATTGAAAATACCTTGTGAAACATCACAGATAAAACATCTGACGGCTGCAAGCGTTTTCATTTTCATTTTATTTTCAAGCAAGTGTCTGATCCATGCGGCTTTTCGCAGATGATGCTGTAGTATAGAGAGAAGTTGCAGCGAAATGCAGGAAGATCTCCAGCGGATAGGCACTTGGTGCAGGGAGTAGCAACTGACACTTAACATAGACAAATGTTATGAATTGCGAATACATAGAAAGAAGGATCCTTTATTGTATGATTATATGATAGCGGAACAAACACTGGTAGCAGTTACTTCTGTAAAATATCTGGGAGTATGCGTACGGAACGATTTGAAGTGGAATGATCATATAAAATTAATTGTTGGTAACGTGGTGCCAGGTTGAGATTCATTGGGAGAGTCGTTAGAAAATGTAGTCCATAAACAAAGCAGTTGGCTTACAAAACACTCGTTCGACCTATACTTGAGTATTGCTCATCAATGTGGGGTGCGTACCAGGTCGGGTTGACAGAGGAGATAGAGAAGATCCAAAGAAGAGCGGCGCGTTTCGTCACAGGGTTATTTGGCAAGCGTGATAGCGTTACGGAGATGTTTAGCAAACTCAAGTGGCAGACTCTGCAAGAGAGGCGCTCTGCATCGCAGTGTAGTTTGCTGTCCAGGTTTCGAGAGGGTGCGTTTCTGGATGAGGTATCGAATATATTGCTTCCCCCCTACTTATAGCTCCCGAGGAGATCACGAATGTAAAATTAGAGAGATTCGAGCGCGCACGGAGGCTTTCCGGCAGTCGTTCTTCCCGCGAACCATACGCGACTGGAACAGGAAAGGGAGGTATTGATAGTAGCACGTAAAGTGCCCTCCGCCACACACCGTTGAGTGGCTTTCGGAGTATAGATGTAGATGTAGAACCATTATGTCACAAACCACAGCCGCACCATGCGTACCTACACATAATGCCGAAAAAGGAATGAGAAGAGGTCAAATGGTTCAAATGGCTCTGAGCACTATGGGACTTAACATCTGAGGTTATCAGTCCCCTAGAACTTAGAACTACTTAAACCTAACTAACCTAAGGACATCACACACATCCATGCCCGAGGCAGGATTCGAACCTGCGACCGTAGCAGCAGCGTGGTTCCGGACTGAAGCGCCTAGACCAGTTCGGTCACAACGGTCGGCATTTGAAGAGTGTGACTGTCATGCACGTCTATGCGCCACACAACGTGTTATAATTGAGTGGCCTGTTCTTACTGAGGTTGTAATGAAAAAAAGAAAAAGAATTTTATACTCAAGATCTAAAGCAACCGACAAACGATGAAGACAATCTAGCAATCTTAAAGATGCTACGTAATAAAATGTCTAACTTAGCAGAGCAACAATGTTTGATACAAAGATGACAGCTCAAAAACGGATTGTAATCTGCACCAGCGGAAAATCTGGTTCATCAGTCATCCCTGGTGCACACCTCAAACGTCACGAAGAAGATGGAGGCTGGGATATGCGATGGATGCTCCCTTTCCTGTCTCTGACAGGGGATCGGAGTAGGGGGGGTAGCTTCCGACAGGACCGCCATCACACGTGGGCTAGTTGTCTTCGGATTGCCGGCCAGGGTGGCCGAGCGGTTCTAGGCGCTACAGTCTGCAACCGCGCGACTGCTACGGTCGCAGGTTCGAATCCTGCCTCGGGCATGGATCTGTGTGATGTCCTTAGATTAGTTAGGTTTAAGTAGTTCTAAGTTCTAGGGGACTGATGACCTCAGGTGTTAAGTCCCATAGTGCTCAGAGCCATTTGAACCATTTGTCTTCGGGATGGAGCGAACACACTGCGAACTGGAGTTGCCGTATAATCAGATGGTGTCCTTCCTCCCATTTACTGTACTACGAGTAGTTGTACTCGGAACAGCGCTCAGTAATTAGTAAAAGTAGGTAAAGTAGTAGTAAGAGCACTGTAGGAGCAAACTACTGATGCTGGGGTAAATTCCTTAATTAATTAACGGAACTTTGGGCTGTGGTTTCCTGTAGTACAGACCCACGTCCTCATCGGGGGGATGGTAATCTGTTGAGAATAGTCCAGCAAAGATAAGCGGCCAGTACATATAATAAAAATGGTTCAAATGGCTCTGAGCACTATGGGACTCAACTTCTGAGGTCATCAGTCCCCTAGAACTACTTAAACCTAACTAACCTAAGGACATCACACACATCCATGCCCGAGGCAGGATTCGAACCTGCGACCGTAGTGGTGGCGCGGTACCAGACTGTAGCGCCTAGAACCGCTCGGCCACTCCGGCCGGCTACAATAAATGGATAACAAGTGATAATTATAAAACAGAATGGACCTTATTGCATGTTTAACTAGCTGTTACTGGCAGGTGCGTTCGCATATCAGTAGCTTTTTGATGGTGAGTAAGTAAGCTATTGTATGTGCAATAACATGAGCTGCCCCAAAGTGTCTGGCTGTTTGGGTAAGAATAGCTCGCGATGTGAGCGCCCCTGCCCCCACCAACTGCCCCAGCGGACGACGACGCAGAATGTGCTGCGTTGCCGTCACGTGATGTGTGCAGAGGACGATGGGCATCTATGCATTGTGCTGTTTGAGTAGCTGTACTTTACACAACAAATTTAATAATTTTTAAGGTGGTTTATGTTCACTGGTGTAATAAGGGATAATATATTCCATACCGCAGCTTACTTTCTTGGCGGCCGGTCTTTTTCCCTTGCCTTCCAAAGTAGCCTATGTTCATCCTCATGGCTCAAGCTATCTATCTATCGCTTGCGCCTTGTCCCGCGGTTACGCAGAGTCGGCCATGGTTACCCAGATTTGGCATGGTTAATGTTAAGGGGTGGCCGGATGTCCTTCCTGCCGCCACCCCATACCCCCCCCCCCCCCCCCCCCCCAGGACGGAATTAGTGTACGCCAGATGTCTGCGTCTAGTGTAAGTCGTGAAATACTGTGAACGTGTTTCCAATGTCTGCGAGTCGTGTAACTGAGGCGGGACGTGGGGACCAGCCCGGTATTCACCCAGTAGGATGTGGAAAACCGCTTAAAAACCACATCCAGGCTGGCCGGCACACCGGCCGTCGTCGTTAACCCTCCGGGCGGATTCGATCCGGGGCCGGCGCGCCTACCCGAGTCCAGGAAGCAGCGCGTTACCGCTCTCTGCTATCCTGGCGGGTCCTCGGGGTTCAAACTATTTCCACGCTTAATTTCACTGAAATCGTTTCGGCGGTTTAGTCGCGAAAAGGTAACAGAGTTACCTTTGCAATTATAATATTAATGTGGAATTAAAAATTTAAAAATTTAAAAACATCCTGTACATTGTACCTTGCAACTGAAAAATCTACGAGTACGGACATCTTCAACTTTTGTAGTCCTGTATTCCTCAGTTGCGTGTAATATTACGGTATATTGATAATTTTTACTTATGGACTTTCTGACAGCAACTGAATAAAACACAATTTTAGTGCCATACGCGTTTCGCCTTTATTTGCTGCAAGGCATCATCAGTGGCAGGTTTCGTGAACAATTTCTTACGTATTACGCTCCTGTTGAATTTTGGTGTTGTTCTTCTTGCCAATTTGTGGATTTTTAGCCCACATTCGACAGCACAATGAACTGAACGCTTGTTTCAATTCAATGTTTTGGTTTCTGCTCTGTCCATAAGTAAAAATTATCAATATACCGTAATACTACGAGTACGGGTCTGTGTATTGACGCAGAGTGTACTAGCTACAGGAACATTGGACGCTAATGTGTCATACTATAGTGGGCCATCCAGAAACAGTAATGCGGCAGGCTTAGTGCCTCTGCAGGGTGAAAGTCCCGGAGCTGGTGGATATAGGCAGGTAGTTGTGGTAGGTAAGCTAAGCGCGGCAGGTACTCACCGCGGGCGAGGCCTCGCTCAGGCTGGAGTAGGACGAGGAGCGGCTGGAGAGCAGCGGCTCCGGGCTGCCCAGGCTGGAGTAGCTGGCGGTCGAGCTGAGGCTCAGCGTGTCCGAGCGCGACCGGAACGGGCTCAGCTGCACGTGCTTCAGCATCCTGCGACACAAGAAACACACCCGCCGTCACAGTCTGGCGACCGCAGCGCCGCCACGGCACGAGCCGGGGTGTCCGGCTCCGGGGAAGACCGCTGCGTCTCCGCCGCAGGGCCGCCGCTCTCCCTCTCTGATAACAAAAGCCAGCAAAACAGCTCTTCCCTATAAAAGATCTGCCATGAAGCTGCTCGCAAGTCTATGGAAGACATGGTGGGTAGTCCTACATCCCATTTTTAACCTGTCTCCAGAAAATATGACCCCCCCCTCCCCCCCATACTTGCCACCCTTCTAACAGCCGTGTACCGCAAGTCTCTAGACGAACGGAAGGTTCCAAATGATTGGAAAAGAGCACAGATAGTCCCAGTCTTCAGGAAGGGTCGTCGAGCAGATGCGCAAAACTATAGACCTATCTCTCTGACGTCGATCTGTTGTAGAAATTTAGAACATGTTTTTTGCTCGCGTATCATGTCGTTTCTGGAAACCCAGAACCTAATCTGTAGGAATCAACATGGATTCCGGAAACAGCGATCGTGTGAGAGCCAACTCGCTTTATTTGCTCATGAGACCCAGAAAATATTGGATACAGGCTCCTAGGTAGATTCCATTTTCCTTGACTTCCGGAAGGCGTTCGATACAGTTCCGCACTGTCGCCTGATAAACAAAGTAAGAACCTACGGAATATCAGACCAGCTGTGTGGCTGGATTGAAGAGTTTTTAGCAAACAGAACACAGCATGTTGTTCTCAATGGAGAGACGTCTACAGACGTTAAAGTAACAAAAAAATGGCTCTGAGCACTATGGGACTTAACATCTATGGTCATCAGTCCCCTAGAACTTAGAACTACTTAAACCTAACTAACCTAAGGACATCACACAACACCCAGTCATCACGAGGCAGGGAAAATCCCTGACCCCGCCGGGAATCGAACCCGGGAACCCGGGCGTGGGAAGCGAGAACGCTACCGCACGACCACGAGCTGCGGACGTTAAAGTAACCTCTGGCGTGCCACAGGGGAGTGTTACGGGACCATAGCATTTCACAATATGTATAAATGTCGGAAGTTACATAGGGCTTTTCGCGGATAATGCTGTAGTATACAGAGAAGTTGCTGCATTAGAAAATTGTACCGAAATGCAGGAAGATCTGCAGCGGATAGGCACTAGATGCAGGAAGTGGCAACTGACCCTTAACATAGACAAATGTAATGTATTGCGAAGAAGGATCCTTTATTGTATGATTATATGATAGCGGAACAAACACTAGTAGCAGTTACTTCTGTAAAATATCTGGGAGTATGCGTGCGGAACGATTTGAAGTGGAATGATCATATAAAATTAATTGTTGGTAAGGCGGGTACCAGGTTGAGATTCATTGGGAGAGTGCTTAGAAAATGTAGTCCATCAAGAAAGGAGGTGGCTTACAAAACACTCGTTCGACCTATACTTGAGTATTGCTCATCAGTGTGGGATCCGTACCAGATCGGTCTGACGGAGGAGATAGAGAAGATCCAAAGAAGAGCGGCGCGTTTCGTCACAGGGTTATTTGGTACCCGTGATAGCGTTACGGAGTTGTTTAATAAACTCAAGTGGCAGACTCTGCAAGAGAGGCGCTCTGCATCGCGGTGTAGCTTGCTCGCCAGGTTTCGAGAGGGTGCGTTTCTGGATGAGGTATCGAATATATTGCTTCCCCCTACTTGTACCTCCCGAGGAGATCACGAATGTAAAATTAGAGAGATTAGAGCGCGTACGGAGGCTTTCAGACAGTCGTTCTTCCCGCGAACCATACGCGACTGGAACAGGAAAGGGAGGTAATGACAGTGGCACGTAAAGTGCCGTCCGCCACACACCGTTGGGTGGCTTGCGGAGTATCAATGTAGATGTAGATGTAGAGTCTCGGTCCGGCACACAATTTTAATCTGCCAGGAAGTTTCACATCAGCGCACACTCCACTGCAGAGTGAAAATCTCATTCTTTTTATGGCTTGTTCCACAATCTCTGTACTTACATTTTCCTATATTCCAGCCAATAAGATAGTACAGAAAAGAAGCAAAAACCCTAGTTGCAGGCAGGATGAACTCATTTTGAAAAGTTTTAGCAACTGTGGACCCAGGTGAAAGTCGTCATAACAGAGATCCTAAACATACCAGCTCGGCACACAAAACACGAAACTGCTCGTAGTGTTGAAGAACTGTTTGCCGTACTCGCGTGCGTTGAACTGCGTCCTAACGCTGTGGTAAGTTTCATGAAAATCCACACACGAAGATGAGGCGAAACTTAAAATGCCAACGGATACTGCTTATAAGAACTTTCGAGTAGACACAAAAGAACGCCACTGCCCCCATGGCCGAGGCGTTGGGTATATTCAATGACAGTTATTTTACAAATTAACGCGGCATCATAACCAGAGAACTTTCCTGTTAACGTACTCTGGTCGCGGGTGCCTACGCTCTTAACAGAAAGTCCTGGGCTCTCAGGATGTGCCATTGACTGAAAATTCTCGGTTTTTGACTGCGGTTAAAGCCATCTTTCTCAGGAGTTAAAACGAGAATGCCAAGGTGTTATTATATGTGCGAAGAAGCAGAGTCCAGAACCTTCCAATTGCGTTGGGCTTTGCCATCACAATTTGTTCATTAGGGGTTGCAAATACTTGAGTAAAACTTCTCATCAATCGATTACATCAATATACAAGAAGCCATTATACACTACTGACCATTAAAATTGCTACACGACGAAGATTACGTGCTACAGTCCCGAATTTTAACCGACAGGAAGAAGATGCTGTGATATCAAATGATTAGCTTTTCAGAGCATTCACACAAGGTTGGCGCCGGTGGCGACACTTACAACGTGCTGACATGAGGAAAGTTTCCAAACGATTTCTCATACACAAACAGCAGTTGACTGGCGTTGCCTGGTGAAACGTTGATGTGATGCCTCGTGTAAGGAGGAGAAATGCGTACCATCACGTTTCCGACTTTGATAGAGGTCGGGTTGTAGCCTATCGCGATTGTGGTTTACCGTATCGCGACACTGCTGCTCGCGTTCGTCGAGATCCTATAACTGTTAGCAAAATATGGAATCGGTTGGTTCAGGAGGGTAATACGGAACGCCGTGCTGGATCCCAACGGCCTCGTATCACTAGCAGTCGAGATTACAGGCATCTTATCCGCATGGCTGTAACGGATCGTGCAGCCACGTCTCGATCCCTGAGTCAACAGATGGGGACGTTTGCAAGACAACAACCATCTGCCGAACAGTTCGATGACGTTTGCCGCGGCATGGACTATTAGCTCGGAGACCGTGGCTGCGGTTACCCTTGACGCTGCGTCACAGACAGGAGCGCCTGCGATGGTGTACTCAACGACGAACCTGGGTGCACGAATGGCAGAACGTCATTTTTTCGGATGAATGCAGGCTCTGTTTACAGCATTATGATGGTCGCATCCGTGTTTGGCGACATCGCGGAGAACGTACATTGGCAGCGTGTATTCGTCATCGCCATACTGGCGCGTCACCCGGCGTGATGGTATAGGGTGCCACTGGTTACACGTCTCGGTCACCTCTTGTTCGCATTGACGCCACTTTGAACAGTGGACGTTACATTCAGATGTGTTACGACCCGTGGCTCTACCCTTCATTCGATCCCTGCGAAACCCTACATTTCAGCAGGATAATGCACGACCGCATGTTGCAGGTCCTGTACGGGCCTTTCTGGATACAGAAAATGTTCGATTGCTGCCCTGGCCTGCACATTTTCCAGATCTCTCACCAATTGAAAACGTCTGATCAATGATGGCCGAGCAACTGGCTCGTCACAACGAGCCAGTCACTACTCTTAATGAACTGTGGTATCGTGTTGACGCTTCATGAGCAGCTGTACCTCTACACGCTATCCAAAATCAACAAAAAGAGTCTAAAACTAATTGGGACACTTCAGGCAAAATGTGAATTTAAGCGATATCGGAAAAAACTGGACGAGAGAACAAATGTGTGAACAACACTTACCAGAAAACAACACTGGTTTGAAAAATATTCGCCAAGGCACCCATAGGAAGCTCGTTAGTGGTAAAACTAGCTCAGGCGAAAGTGACAGGGTAAAAATTTCAAGGGAAAGCAAATATGGGTAATTTATGACAAAAGTGTCCGTTGTGTATCATATAACAAGAAAATAACGGAAGGAATTAGATTCCTAACTCATACTTGTGGCTCAGTTTCAAACGCTGAAAAAGTTATCGCAATTTTTGTATTACAAGCCCATGTTCTTGAAAATGTTGCAATGCTACGCTAAATTTTTCAAGCTGCTAAAGGTTGCCACCTGTCTCACGTGGAGATCGATAGGAATTGCTTCTCTCACGCGCTTTACTGTAAGATTCTGACCTTGTTGTTGTTGTTGTTGTTGTTGTCTTCAGTCTTGAGACTGGTTTGATGCAGCTCTCCATACTACTCTATCCTGTGCAAGCTTCTTCATCTCCCAGTACTTACTGCAAGCTACATCCTTCTGAATCTGCTTAATGTATTCATCTCTTGGTCTCCCTCTACGATTTTTACCCTCCACGCTGCCCTCCAAGGCTAAATTTGTGATCCCTTGATGCCTCAGAACATGCCCTACCAATCGGACCCTTCTTCTTGTCAAGTTGTGCCACAAACTCCTCTTCTCCCCAATTCTATTCAATACCTCCTCATTAGTTATATGATCTACCCATCTAATCTTCAGCATTCTTCTGTAGCACCACATTTCGAAAGCTTCTATTCTCCTCTTGTCTAAACTATTTATCGTCCATGTTTCACTTCCATACATGGCTACCCTCCATACAAATACTTTCAGAAACGACTTCCTGACACTTAAATTTATACTCGATGGTAACAAATTCCTCTTCTTCAGAAACGCATTCCTTGCCATTGCCAGTCTACATATTTTAACCTCTCTTCTTCGACCATCATCAGTTATTTTGCTCCCCAAATAGCAAAACTCATTTACTACTTTAAGCGTCTCATTTCCTAATCTAATTCCCTCAGCATCACCCGTCTGAATTCGACTATATTCCATGATCCTCGTTTTGCTTTTGTTGATTGTTGATTTTGACCTTGTCGTGTATGAAAACTGTAAACATACATAGCGATTTCTTATCGTCCGTAACGGTACCTACAGCTAAAGTTTTTTCTGCTGGGGTAGTAAATGAGCAGTTTTCGTTCTCAGAGAAGCCGCTAATTGGGGATAGAACGACACTAATGACATCCGGAGAACACCACTGCTTTCAGAAAAAGAGACGGGAGAACTGAGGGCAAGACAATATTTTGTCCTGAGACCTTGGTGCCACACATCTCATCGCGGTCCGAAGAGGGTCGGTCGGTCGTTAAGGCAGAAGCACGAGGGAGATAAAGGAGGAGTTGAAAGGAGCGGCGCAAGTATTATCGGTGGGCTGTGACCCCAGATGTGAAATTAATTGCTGTGCGGTAGCCGTTAGGCGCAAGCCACCCGAAAGAAAACGTGTACACGCCGCCGACATGTAAACACGGCAGATAAGCCGGCCGCTTATGAGATGCCAGGAACGCAGCTGGCGGGGCGACGCTGCTTTGTTTGCAGCCGCGGCAACAGGCAGACCACCAAGCGTGCCGAGATACGTACAGGCGCCAAAAACTCACGCACTGCACTCTGTCTGACAAGGGAAGCGTACACGCAACGGTTGGCCGATTTTGCTCATATTTCACTCTGTTGCAGTACCTGCTATTACGTAACAATTGGTATACTAGTACGAAAAGCTTCGGCAGCGCTTTGGAAAAAGTGGGTTGCCAAGCTTTATAAGGCTGCTGTACACCATCAGAAAACGGCAGCCGCCGAGAGGCGGCGTTAGCCCAAGCGACAACGACGGCAAGCTACACTACTGGCTATTAAAATTGCTACACCACGAAGATGACGTGCTGCAGACGCGAAATGTAACCGATAGGAAAAAGATGCTGTGATACGCAAATGATTAGCTTTTCAGAGCATTCACACAAGGTTGGCGCCGGTGGCGACACCTACAACGTGCTGACATGAGGAAAGTTTCCAACCGATTTCTCATACAAAAACAGCAGTTGACCGGCGTTGCCAGGTGAAACGTTGTTGTGATGCCTGGTGTAAGGGGGAGAAATGCGTACCATCACGTTTCCGACTTTGATAAAGGTCTGATTGTAGCCTATCGCGATTGCGGTTTATCGTATCGCGACATTGCTGCTCGCGTTGGTCGAGATCCAATGACTGTTAGCAGAATATGGAATCGCTGCGTTCAGGAGGGTAATACGGAACGCCGTGCTTGATCCCAACGGCCTCGTATCACTAGCAGTCGAGATGACAGACATCTTATCCGCATGGCTGTAACGGATCGTGCAGCCACGTCTCGATTCTTGAGTCAACAGATGGGGACGTTTGCAAGACAACAACCATCTGCCGAACAGTTCGATGACGTTTGCCGCGGCATGGACTATTAGCTCGGAGACCGTGGCTGCGGTTACCCTTGACGCTGCGTCACAGACAGGAGCGCCTGCGATGGTGTACTCAACGACGAACCTGGGTGCACGAATGGCAGAACGTCATTTTTTCGGATGAATGCAGGCTCTGTTTACAGCATTATGATGGTCGCATCCGTGTTTGGCGACATCGCGGAGAACGTACATTGGCAGCGTGTATTCGTCATCGCCATACTGGCGCGTCACCCGGCGTGATGGTATAGGGTGCCACTGGTTACACGTCTCGGTCACCTCTTGTTCGCATTGACGCCACTTTGAACAGTGGACGTTACATTCAGATGTGTTACGACCCGTGGCTCTACCCTTCATTCGATCCCTGCGAAACCCTACATTTCAGCAGGATAATGCACGACCGCATGTTGCAGGTCCTGTACGGGCCTTTCTGGATACAGAAAATGTTCGATTGCTGCCCTGGCCTGCACATTTTCCAGATCTCTCACCAATTGAAAACGTCTGATCAATGATGGCCGAGCAACTGGCTCGTCACAACGAGCCAGTCACTACTCTTAATGAACTGTGGTATCGTGTTGACGCTTCATGAGCAGCTGTACCTCTACACGCTATCCAAGCTCTGTTTGACTCAATGCCCAGGCCTATCAAGGCCTGCCAAAGGTGGTTGTTCTGGGTACTGATTTCTCAGGATCTATGCACCCAAATTGCGTGAAAATGTAATCACATGTCAGTTCTAGTATAATATATTTGTCCAATGAATACTCGTTTATCATCTGCATTTCTTCTTGGTGTAGCAATTTTAATGGCCAGTAGTGTAAATTTACGAAATGGGGGATCGTAAACGAGAATGTTTCTTGCGACATCGTTGGCGGTTCAGGACATGTGTGCTGTAAGAGTTGGGGAGTTTAAATGCCCTAACGGACGGGAACGGAGCGTGGCGACGTGCGGAGCCGGCGTCGGTTGGACGCGCGCCCACGCGTCTTATGGCGGGCCGACTGTCCCTCGCTGCGTAACTAATACCGGGTTATTAGCCACCCAACGGCGGCCGCCTTCCCAATATGTCGGCAGCCGGCGTGACTCGGCTTCTGATAGGGTGGGGGCAGGGGGGGGGGGCGGGGGGTGGGGGGCGGGGCGACGAGTGGACGCACGACGTGCGCCGTCAACACACGCGGCTCCTCTACTTTCCCTTTCGCCTGTTGGGAATCCTCGTGAATCTCCATACAGCGACCTGCACGAAGCGCATGGTGAAACACGAAGTATTATTGGTGTGCCGACCGTAGCAAACATGTATATTCTGAATACAATATTGCTTATAGTTATGAATCTAAAGGTGACAGGGGTAAAATACAGAGAGTGAAAGGCTATTTACAATTTGTACGGAAACCAGATGGCAGTTATAAGAGTCGAGGGGCATGAAAGGGAAGCAGTGGTTGGGAAGGGAGTGAGACAGGGTTGTAGTCTCTCCCCGATGTTATTCAATCTGTATATTGAGCAGGCAGTGAAGGAAACAAAGCCGGCAAAAGTGGCCGTGCGGTTAAAGGCGCTGCAGTCTGGAACCGCAAGACCGCTACGGTGGCAGGTTCGAATCCTGCCTCGGGCATGGATGTTTGTGATGTCCTTAGGTTAGTTCGGTTTAACTAGTTCTAAGTTCTAGGGGACTAATGACCTCAGCAGTTGAGTCCCATAGTGCTCAGAGCCATTTGAACTTTGAAGGAAACAAAAGAAAAATTCGGAGTAGGTATTAAAATCCATGGAGAAGAAATAAAAACTTTGAGGTTCACCGATGACATTGTAATTCTGTCAGAGACAGCAAAGGACTTGGAAGAGCAGTTGAATGGAATGGATAGTGTCTTGAAAGGAGGGTATAAGATGAACATCAACAAAAGCAAAACGAGGATAATGGAATGTAGTCGAATTAAGTCGGGTGATGCTGAGGGAATTAGATTAGAAAATGAGACACTTAAAGTAGTAAAGGAGTTTTGCTATTTGGGGAGTAAAATAACTGATGATGGTCGAAGTAGAGAGGATATAAAACGCAGAATGGTTCCAATGGCTCTGAGCACTATGGGACTCAACTGCTGTGGTCATAAGGCCCCTAGAACTTAGAACTACTTAAACCTAACTAACCTAAGGACATCACACACATCCATGCCCGAGGCAGGATTCGAACCTGCGACCGTAGCGGTCGTGCGGTTCCACACTGCAGCGCCTTTAACCGCTCGGCCACTTCGGCCGGCAAAACGCAGAATGGCAATGGCAAGGAAAGCGTTTCTGAAGAAGAGAAATTTGTTAACATCGAGTACAGATTTAAGTGTCAGGAAGTCGTTTCTGAAAGTATTTGTATGGAGTGTAGCCATGTATGGAAGTGAAACATGGACGATACATAGTTTGGACAAGAAGAGAATAGAAGCTTTCGAAATGTGGTGCTACAGAAGAATGCTGAAGATTAGATGGGTAGATCACATAACTAATGAGGAGGTATTGAATAGAATTGGGGAGAAGAGGAGTTTGTGGCACAACTTGACTAGAATGAACCGGTTAGTAGGACATGTTCTAAGGCATCAAGGGATCGCAAATTTAGCATTGGAGGGCAGTGTGGAGGGTAAAAATCGCAGAGGGAGACCAAGAGATGAATACACTAAACAGATTCAGAAGGATGTACGTTGCAGTAGGTACTGGGAGATGAAGAAGCTTGCACAGTATGGGGTAGCATGATGAGCTGCATCAAACCAGTCTCAGGACTGAAGACCACAACAACAACAACATGACTCTTCCAATAGTGTAGCTTTAGTTTCACCTTAAAAAATTACTTTTACGAAACTCTATCTACACGTAGGCAAGGCGTGATGGAAATCTTCGAATGGAAACTTATTGATCGCTCCTTGTAAGAAGTGCCTATCTTATTTGGGGCCAGTGTTTTGGGTAATAATGTGTTCCTCAACACAGAGAATAGAATTTTTCTTCACCGTGCAACATGAATAACACCTAACGCAGTAACACCGATCAGAATAGACGACAATTTTTGAGTGTGTCATCGACAACAAACAAGCTGGAACTGAAGTTTTACCACGGTTGTTGCCTGGTTAATTTCACACTAATTTCGGTCGTTTTAGATTACTTGTAAACCATCGTTTCCACCTCCTAGCAGCATCTGCAGGAATGCGCTCGATATGTTAAACTCATGGTACGTTTTTCTGATTAGTGAGACACATGAGTGCCACATTTGGCTCGAATTGTTCCAGGGATTCCAAGGCTCCTACGCACTACGACACCTCAAGGGGCAGTAGAGATGTGTTACCCCAAGGTATGTTTTTACACACGGGAAATCGCATGTCTACCACGTCTGGTTGAAACTGCTTTAGCCCTCAGTTGGTAACATCCATCTCTTAGGCGGATATAAAAGCTCTCTATGTATTGTTGACAGATGTGCATTGTTACTTGGATCTGATATTTCAGCTATGCTTCATTCGTGAGTGAGCTTGCTACTGTGTGGACGTCGTTGTCTCATTTCCACGATAGTATTGTTTTACTCGCACACAAACGTCAGTCACATCGTCTCGCAGGCGGATATTACTATAAAGGTAAGATTTTTACTCCGTCTGGCATACGGATATTACTCTAACCGGGTAAGTTTTTTTCTGTTATACTCTTTAATTTTCAAATATCTCATTACTTGTAGATGGATATTAGTGGAGGCATACCTTGTGTGTCCACAAAGAAGCAAAGGAATGGTTCTATGGCTTTAGAGCAGTTTGAAGAGAGCAATGACGATTATCATTCAGACGATTCTTATGTTCCTGAGGAAGATCACGTATCAGATTCACACCATGACAGTGATTCTGAAATAGACGTGAATGATATTCTCTGCACGTCCGAGAATGAACAAGATGGTGTTGACTGTCTGCAGAGCAGGGTAAATGACACCGAAACTGAAACAATTTATCATGGCAAGATGAACTATTTCTTTGCATGTACATCAAGATATTTGAGAAAACACATGTCAAGTTTAGAAACTACTTCATTTGAAACAGAAATATTAAATTTTGTGAATTTTGCAAAAGAATAATATCCCTTATAAACTATTTTATGTAAAAACTAGTTCTTAATTTTATAATTTTTTCGTATTGTATTGCAAAATGTGATTGAAAGACAATAAAAATATTAGTATTAACTTTTCATCCAGCTTTTACACTGTTATTTATTTTCGGTATTCACTACAGTGGAAATTTTTTGAAAAATTTGGTCATCTTAGTCTCCCAGACGGATGTTACCTTAAACGCCACTTTTTCACATGTTACGAACTAATAACTAGATAGAGCCGAAATCGTCTTTTCTGACTATGATACATAATTATGTAGAAACGAATGTCTAACCCTTAGTTCGTACATGTTACGAAATCGTCTTTTCTGACTATGATACATAATTATGTAGAAACGAATGTCTAACCCTTAGTTCGTACATGTTACGAACTAAGGGTTAGACATTCGTTTCTACATAATTATGTATCATAGTCAGAAAAGACGATTTCGGCTCTATCTAGTTGCAGAGAGCACGCAACATAGCAACATATTATAGACAGAATTCTCTGAAGTGGTGCTATACAGTAACGCTCTCGCAGGAAACTGCAGCACGGTATAAAATCTGGCCGTAAGGAAATGGTATCGGTATCTGCAGACGAAGGCGTTATTAACTTCACAACTCGTAGCGCCGCGAAAGTAAACTTCACTCTCCAACCCGCACCAGACGCTGGTAGATTCCGTCGGTTAAGCAGCAACAACAACCGAAGCGAGATCCGTGGCCAGCTCGTTGCCTAACGTAACCGGCGCGAGCCGACCGTCAGCCAGCCATTTACCACTTGTTTGCGTGTCCGGAAGAGACAAGTCTCCCTGATTTGCGAAGCCATCGCAGGCCGCTAATCGAGCAGCGGTGTAAACATCCGGCTGGCAGGTACGCTAAGCTTCGCAAACGAAGAGGCGAAACAAGAAAGAAGTCAAGCAGGAGCACATTATAACCGTTATCTCTATCCATCTGCCAGTACCTGAATCTGATTTTCAAACCGAACTACAGACCACCAAACTTAGCGCTTCCAGTAAAGCCTTTAGCTCTGCCTCGATTCATAATTTTCTACGAAAACGGAAAATGCATAAAATTACATCATTTCTGTACGTTCTCCAACATGAAACAACCACTGGTTGGGGGAAAAAAATATTGCACCATTCCACATGTTGGCAAAATTTACGATATCTGCGACAAAAAGTTAAAGCCACGCAATTACAGATCTGTCTTCGACAACACCAACAGCATGTATAAATTTTTATTCAATAGTAAAGACAATCTGCAACTTTTCACACACAGAGCGGTGAGTATAAAATCGCTTACAAACACCATGGAAAAGTATATGTTGGTCAGTTAGGCAGACCCGTGGCAATTACATCATCTGACATGAGAGAAGTCAGAGATTAAGAAATACATATTCAACCTCTGTCGAACATATTTTAATAGAAAACTACATATACGATCTATATTGTGAACACTCAAATGTTCAAATGCGTGTGAAATCTTACGGGACTTAACTGCTAAGGTCATCAGTCCCTAAGCTTCCATGCTACTTAACCTAAATTATCCTAAGGACAAACACGCACACCCATGCCCGAGGGACAAAACGAACCTCCGACGGGACCAGCCCTTTCCGCACTGTCCGCAATGAAATCGCAACGGTATTTCAGCATCGACACTCCTCTTACGAAGTTTTACAGACTTTGCAGCACCACAGTAAACACAGTCCCTTCTTTCCTCGTCCGGCAGAACTCCATATCTGCGGGAAAAAGTCAAACAATTCTCTACGCTGCATATCCATAGAATTAGAGTTTTCCACGACAGAGAATCCGCCGAAGAAACGCCAGGAACACCAGACATTACTCGCGCTATCGGCAGAAACCGTCTGGGTTTTCCAGTCAAGTCACAAATAATTCGCGCGGGAATGTAATGTAGAGGAACCAAAGGAACGACGGGAAACGGATAAAAATGACGATCACAAATTCATAACGCCCGCCACGAAACTCGGATGATCGATTTACTATCGCACGTTCGAAATTTGATTGGACCCCGCGACTTCGATAGGCAACCATTCTTGGAAATTACCTTAATACACTACTGGCCATTAAAATTGCTACACCAAGAAGAAATGCAGATGATGAACGGGTATTCATTGGACAAATATATTATACTAGAAATGACATGTGATTACATTTTCACGCAATCTGGGTGCATAGATCCTGAGAAATCAGTACCCAGAACCACCACCTCTGGCCGTAATAACGGCATTGAACAATAGGTGACCGAGACCTGTAACCAATGGCACCGCATACCATCACGCCGGATGATACTCCAGTATGGCGATGACGAATACACGCTTCCAATGTGCGTTCACCGCGATGTCGCTAAACACGGATGCGACCGTCATGATGCTGTAAACAGAACCTGGTTTCATCCAAAAAAATGACGTTTTGCCATTCGTGCACCCAGGTTCGTCGTTGAGTACCCCATCGCTGGCGCTCCTGTCTGTGATGCAGCGCCATGGGTAACCGCAGCCACGGTCTCCGAGCTGACAGTCCGTGCTGCTGCAAACGTCGTCGAACTGTTCGTGCAGATGGTTGTCGTCTTGCAAACGTCCACATCTGTTGACTCAGGGATCGAGACGTAGCTGCACGATCCGTTACAGCCATGCGGATAAGATGCCTGTCATCTGGACTGCTAGTGATACGAGGCCGTTGGGATCCAGCACGGCGTTCCGCATTACCCTCCTGAACCCACCGATTCCATGTCCTGCTAACAGTCATTGGATCCCGACCAACGCGAGCAGCAATGTCACGATACGATAAACCGCAATCGCGATAGGCTACAATCCGACCTTTATCAAAGTCGGAAACGTGATGGTTCGGATTTCTCCTCCTTACGCGAGGCATCACAACAGCGTTGCACTAGGCAACGCCGGTCAACTGCTGTTTGTGTATGAGAAATCGGTTGGAAACTTTCCTCATCCCAGCACGTTGTAGGTGTCGCCACCGGCGCCAACCTTGTGTGAATGCTCTGAAAAGCTAATCATTTGCATATCACAGCATCTTCTTCCTGTCGGTTAAATTTCGCGTCTGTAGCAAGTCATCTTCGCGGTGTAGCAATTTTAATGGCCGGTAGTGTATTACTGCCGAATATTTTAAACAGAATCGTGCAGACTTTGAGACATGAGAAGCGGAGCGTAAAACTGGCCAGCAGAGCAGGTCCTGCCGCGCCTGCCGGTGTGCGAGCGGTGCCGCGTGCGGAGCGACGCCCACGTGGCGGAGGCCGACTTATCAGGTGCGGTTTACGAGGCGGCGGTGCCTCCTCAGACGGCCTGCCGCTGCCCACGCCGCCGTCAGAAAGGCAGGGCGCGGCTGGAGCGACGGCCAGGTGGCCGCGGTAGCTTGCATAAGCACGAGGCGGACGCTGCGCCGCAGATCCGCCGCCGATACGCCTGGGCGAGCGAGTGCGCGCGTAGCTCTGCGCCCGTACCTGCCTGGCTGCCGCCGGCGACTCCCCAGGTGACGACGGCGCACGGATGAAAGGGGAAAAACCAACAGGTTGGGACGTCCAGCGTGGCACGGTGGAGATCCGGCACCGCGTATTTATCTACTCATTTCCTAGCCGTCAGACTTCTCACTTCCTCTCCCTTGCCAACCTCTTCATATCGCAGGTACACTTTCACTCAACGTCCACTATTATACACTACTGACCATTAAAATTGCTACACCACGAGGACGACGTGCTACAGACGCGAAATTTAACCGACAGGAGGAAGATTCAACGATATCCAAATGATTAGCTTTTCAGAGAATTCACACAAGGTTGGCGCCTACAACGTGCTGACATGAGGAAAGTTTCCAACCGATTTCTCATACACAAACAGCAGTTGACCGGTGTTGCCTGGCGAAACGTTGTAATGCCTCGTGTAAGGAGGATAAATGCGTACCATCATGTTTACGACTTTGATAAAGGTCGGATTGTAGCCTATCGCGATTGCGGTTTATCGTATCGCGACATTGCTGCTCGCGTTGGTCGAGATCCAATGACTGTTAGCAGAATATGGAAGCGCTGGGTCCAGGAGGGTAATACGCAACGCCGTGCTGGATCCCAACGGCCTCGTATCACTAGCAGTCGAGATCACAGACATCTTATCCGCATGGCTGTTGCGGATCGTGCGGCCACGTCCCGATCCCTGAGTCAACAGATGGGCACGTTTGCAAGACAACAACCAGCTGCACGAAAAGTTCGACGACGTTTGCAGCAGCACGGACTATCAGGTCGGAGACCTTGGCTGCGGTTACCCTTGACGCTGTACCACAGACACGAGCGCCTGCGATGGTGTACTCAACGACGAACCTGGGTGCACGAATGGCAAAACGTCATTTTTTTCGTATCAATCCAGTTTCTGTTTACAGAATCATGACGGTCACATCCGTGTTTGGCGACATCGTGGTGAACGAACATTGGAAGCGTGTATTCGTGATCGCCATACTGGCGTATCACCCGGCGTGATCGTATTGGATGCCATTGGTTACACGTCTCGATCGCTTCTTGTTCGCATTGACGGCACTTTGAACAGTGGACGTTACATTTCAGATGTGTTACGACCCGTGGCCCTACCCTTCATTCTATCCCTGCGAAACCATACATTTCAGCAGGATAATGTACGACCGCATGTTGCAGGTCCTGTACGGGCCTTTCTGGATACAGAAAATGTTCGACTGCTGCCCTGACCAGCACATTCTCCAGATCTCTGACCAACTGAAAACGTCTGGTGAATGGTGGCCGAGCAACTGGCTCGTCACAATACGCCAGTCACTACTCTTGATGAACTGTGGTATCGTGTTGAAGCTGCATGGGCAGGTGTACCTGTACACGCCATCCAAGCTATGTTTGACTCAATGCCCAGACGTACCAAGGCCGTCATTACGGCCAGAGGTGGCTGTTCTGTGTACTGATTTCTCAGGATCTATGCACCCAAATTGCGTGAAAATGTAATCACATCTCAGTACTAGTATAATATATTTGTCCAATGAATACCCGTTTATCATCTGCATTTCTTCTTGGTGTAGCAATTATAATGGCCAGTAGTGTATGTTCTGTATATGTTACATATAGACTCTACAGGCTCTTTTCTTTCTCTCTTCACCTGAGCACTTGGATCTGTGGTTAGCAAACTACACTCGTACACGGAGGACGGTGGTTCAGATCTCCGTCCGGCCACCCAGATCTACGTTCTGCGTGATTTCCCCGATCAATGCCAGAACGGTTCCTTTGAAAGGTTGCGGCTCATTTCCTTCCCCTGTCCGAGCATGTGCTTCGTCTCTAATCGCACTCAACACTAATCTTTCTTCCTCTTTCTCTTCTTCTTCCTGTGACTCTCTCGCGCCTTCAGAAAATAAAATGGAACGGTATAATTTGCATCCAGGAAACAAGATAGCGTAACAGTTGACCATCAATGATTTACATCTGGCATTTGCACTAGCTCAAGTTCGACACACAACAATAAGTACAAAGGCAACGTTCTGACTGGCTCATTCATCATCGCCTAGCCCAAGCCACTGAGAAACTTAAAATTTGGGGAGCGTGTTAATGCTGTACTGTAGGCATCGTTTAAGAAGGGATTGTTCGAAATTTCGCTCCTAAGGGGGAGAAATAGAGAATGTAAATTAATAACAAAATATTTCGTTATGTTGAAAAGATTTAAAGATAAATCTATCAAAATTGTCATTTCACTTCCCGGTTAGGTATGAAGAAATATGTGTTGCGGGATGAAGGTTTCTATGCAAATATGACCACAAGAACGCAAAAGGCATGATTAACAAAAACCTTGGACTCGATCTACCACAATCGTTTTCTCGATCAGAAATCTAGTCGGGATAGACCATGCTTCTATGGCCTTATTGGCCGTTGTAAGTTTAGGTGTTGCAATTTGTGAACAACGTAAATACTCGAGGAACGAGAAAAAGGTGTGCAAACCATACAATCCATGCCCTCGAATCAACGGGCGCTAAGCTCGTACATTATAATACAGTTGACACATTAATCTTTCCTTTCGAAAAGGTGATCGCCTGACCTTACGCGATCAAAACACACACAATAACAGTATGCTTTGTTCCAACGTTCTTCGTAAAACGATGAAGAAGCAAATTAATTATCAAAACAATCTAGAAAAATAATGTAATAAATGTCAGTTCATTTAACTTTCTCCAAAGCATTATACTACAGGTGTACATCATATTCCGTAGCTCGTGGTCGTGCGGTAGCGTTCTCATTTCCCACGCCCGGGTTCCCGGGTTCGATTCCCGGCGGGGTCAGGGATTTTCTCTGCCTCGTGATGACTGGGTGTTGTGTGATGTCCTTAGGTTAGTTAGGTTTAAGTAGTTCTAAGTTCTAGGTGACTGATGACCATGGATGTTAAGTCCCATAGTGCTCAGAGCCATTTTTTGTACATCATAATTTTGCAGTTAATTAACATTGACACTGAAATAGTCACAGTAAGTGTTCATGTTGCAAGTCAATTCCGTATTATGAAATATGTAACGCAAGAAAAGAGAAATTTGTTAACAGCGAGTACAGATTTAAGTGTTAGGAAGTATTTTCTGAAAGTATTTGCATGGAGAGTTGGAATGTATGGAAGTGAAACGTGGACGATAAATAGTTTAGACAGGAACTGAATAGAAGCTTCCGAAATGTGGTGCTACAGAAGAATGCTGAAGATTAGATGGGTAGGTCACGTAACTAATGAGGAGGTACTGAACAGAATTGGGGAGAAAAGGAATTTGTGGCACAACTTGACTAGAGGAAGGGTTCGGTTGGTAGGATATGTTATGAGGCATCAAGGGATCACCAATTTAGTATTGGAGGGCAGAGTGGAGGGTAAAAATCGCAGAGGCAGACCAAATGATAAATACACTAAGCAGATTCAGAAGGTTGTAGTCTGCAGTAGCTACTTGGATATGAAGAAGCTTGCACAGGATATAGTTGCATGGAGAGTTGTATAAAACCAGTCTCTAGACAGAAGACCACAACAACAACGCAAGAGTTTAATATCCTGCAAGGATAAAAAAGAAGAAACATTGAAATACTTCTTAGTACAACTGGCAAAAAAAGCATAAAAAATAAAGACAACTTTGCTGTGTATCACTTTCTACTTCGACTGTTTTCGGAATGAAATCCCCCCCTAAGACAGGCATGATCTTAACGGCATTAGGAAACTGAGAATGCCTCTCGGTGCAAGATCTAACTGGATCAAAGTTTCAGATACTATGTGGCGCCGGCCGGAATGGCAGTGCGGTTCTAGGCGCTACAGTCTGGAACCGCGCAACCGCTACGGTCGCAGGTTCGAATCCTGCCTCGGGCATGGGTGTGTGTGATGTCCTTAAGTTAGTTAGGTTTACGTAGTTCTAAGTTCTTGGGGACTGATGACCACAGCAGTTAAGTCCCATAGTGCTCAGAGCCATTTGAACCATTTTTTTAATATGTGGCGTGCGTGATGTGTGCCGAACATCGACGTACAACAGCAAGGTGATCGAATAGCCTTATTCCCTACCCGAGAAGGGGTTCATCTCATCCCGTGGCCTGATATATTCCCGGCTAAAGGGAGACCACTTCAACGTTAACGGTAGTTTCGAAGCGGAGACGTTTAAGTCCTAATTACGAGAGAGCAGGTTTTTCCGCAGTAGACGCGCTGCGCATTTCTACAACGTGAATATTAAGTTTCATTTTACTAGAGAGTATTTGCATCAGTGTTAATGAATACATACTGGGTTACGGGCCGTAGTAAAACACGAACCGCGAGGTAGCGGTTCAGCATGGGAACGTCGAAGAACAAAAACTATTTCTATGCAGCCATTAAAATTGTGCTGTGAATGCAGCAACGTAAATAAGCCAACTTCCTAGTGGAGGCACCTACATGAAAAACAGACTCTCCTTTTTTTGGCAAATTCTAGCTTTATCCAAAACTTGGTAATCAGTGCACTCTGTACAAAGTGTAAACTTTACGTTGAGTTCACTACTAGTATGCATTTAACCTGAATTCATGAAGCGAATTCAGAATTCTCCATTTTCCATATCCCATATACCAAGATTAGTGACAGTGTTAACAAGTCACAGGGTAGCCGTCCTGTCCTGACCAAGAATTAGTTTCAGTCCCACCAATATGAAAAAGTATATAACTTTAAAATTTTCCACATAATTACTCTTTATTATTATATTAAGCAACGAATATGAGAAGATATTGGAAAAAAGGAAACAGTCAATTGTTTTAAGGAATTGGTTTGACTTTGGAACCACTAGGAAATACGGTTTTAACCACTCATCATTTCATGTGACTCATTTGAAAGCAAATTCGCATTTACCTTCGACGCAGTCTCACATCTCAACACTTCCATGAAATCATGGATCAAAATGTACAGATGTGTGTGAAATCTTATGGGACTTAACTGTTAAGGTCATCAGTCCCCAAGTTTACACACTACTTAACCTAAATTATCCTAAGGACAAACACACACACCCATGCCCGAGGGAGGACTCGAACCTCCCCCGGGACCAGGCGCACAGTCCATAACTGCAGCGCCTGAGACCGCTCGGCTAATCCCGCGCGGCGAAATCATGGTTCCTAAAACAAATTATAGCCCTGCATATCAAGCATAAATGGGCGTAAATTTTGTATCAAACCCATATACAGCCCCAGTGCTTTATTTTCGAAACCACTCATAACAGCAGTAGTACAAATTCAAATTTACGTTTTATATACACTTACTTTCACTGACAATGATCTCATCAATAAGGCAACTATAAAAGAAGAAGAAACGAAGAAAAAGCCGAGTGTTGCTTTGAACCCTATTCGTAGAAGTACCTCAGTGTACCACTAGGAGTCTCTGTCTTGCAACAGCATTGGTGGTTTCATGCAAATGGCAGTGGAACTAAAAAATATTAATAAAATTGTGGTTTCAGCTAAAGTTTTCCAAGTCTCTCGAAATGCTACTAGCCAGTAACGAAAAAAAAAAGCTATGAAGAACTTATTGACAAGTCCCAACTAGTGCCGTGTGTCTACTGATACCACTCTCGACAAAACTTAGGATTAGTTTCCCGATTATCTATAAGCTATTGGAATTTGCCATGATCCTTGACCGGCGGCAGGCACATTTTATTTTAAGAGGAGGGAGAGGGAGAGGAAGACATCAAAGAAGGATGAGCAGCTCGGAATGGGGGAGGATAGAGCAGAAAATTGTCCATGTTTTCTAAAGAGGAATCGTTCTAGCTTTACCTGCAGTGATTTCCCTAAACCACAAAAGTGATCAGCGACAGTAGCGTAGCGTTTCTCGGCGAGTATGTCGACCTAAGTCTGCTGCCAAATCTGGTTTCTGTTCGAAAACATGTGGTACCAGGCAAGGGTGAAGAGTAAAAATGTGTGAATAACGGTGTGCGTATGTACAATCCAAACGCAAACAAACTAATAATGCACAGGAGGAGGAGGAGATTACTGTTTAACGTCCCGTCGACAACGAGGTCATTAGAGACGGAGCACAAGTTCGGATTAGGGAAGGATGGGGAAGGAAATCGGCCGTGCCCTTTCTAAGGAACCATCCCGGCATTTGCCTGAAGCGATTTAGGGAAATCACGGAAAACCTAAATCAGGATGGCCGGACGCGGGATTGAACCGTCAATAATGCACAGGCAGGACGACAAACTTAAGTACTGGACATACACCACAACTTCTGTCGGGAAAGTATTTTCAAAATTAACAGCTCATGAAGCAACTTCTTTCGATTTCTTTGGAGGTGATGTGTAGCTAAACCATAAAAAGGTGCAAATGGAAACCGACCTGCAGAAATCCACTTTCACAATTAATCTAATTCCAGGGGAGTAATGAAAACAAAATAAAAACGCATATGTTAAAAATTTTAGGCCTAAAATAGAAAAAATAGCAACGGACTTTGTAAAATACTTTTACAGAAATAAATCGAGATCCCTAGAAGGAGAAACGCAAGTGTCGAAACATGTTTTGGTAGATACAAAAAGAGAAATACACAATGTTTCATAGACGACATAACAGAAAAAAAAATTTAATTCTCAAATACGAAAAATCGTTAACAGGAGCTTCCAGTCCCAGCAAGATGATCATTTGTCACTCTGTTGGGACTGTAGGAACAACATGCACACATTATGCTACAGGCTACACACCGTGCGACGAAAAATATGAGCTGTGCTAAATTATGCCGGCCGTAGTGGCCGTGCGGTTAAAGGCGCTGCAGTCTGGAACCGCAAGACCGCTACGGTCGCAGGTTCGAATCCTGCCTCGGGCATGGATGTTTGTGATGTCCTTAGCTTAATTAGGTTTAATTAATTCTAAGTTCTGGGGGACTAATGACCTCAGAAGTTGAGTCCCATAGTGCTCAGAGCCATTTTTTTGCTAAATTATACGGAAGCAGAAATTTGCGCATGGTGGTGGTGGGCTCCTTACCTACTGCTCCATGTAGGGCTCTACACTCTTCTTGACTGCAGCTGTTCATCCAGTACCCTTTGCAATGGATAGCTTTCTCAGCCTTTACTCTGATGTATATAGAGGTCGATAACGATTTCTGCACAAGATGCAATAGTCATTACAGTCGTGGAGCACCGAAAGGAATTTCCTTATTACGTTAACAATACAGAAAATATTAAAGAGCCTGTGTCCGATTCCAGCAAGAGGAACAAAAAATTAAGAAAGCATCTAGGTCAAGAAAAAAGTAGGTTAAGCTTGGATAGATTTTGAAAAGAGGAATTTGTGAGAGTGTATAATCTATTTCATACATGATAAGCACAAGAAAACTGAGATTTGCAGGTCAAATCATGAGGAAAATCGTCAACATTTTGACTAAGAAGATATGGATCAGAAACGGGAAAGAATTCCGTAAAAGATTTCAAGAAGTATTTCGATGCAAGTGGAGTAAGGAGAAAATTCCATCCATATATAGCAATGCAGGGTAGATCCATCATAGGAAAATTGTGGAAGATCATGGATGGATTGACACCTGGATCAAAATTAAGATCATAAAAGGAGAGAGAAATAGGTGGAGCGAGAGTTTGAAGAGGTTTTAGGGAGAAAAAAGAGACGTACTGAACAGGTCACGCACGATCCAAAAGGGTTGAAACGATTCAAATCAATGAAGTAGTTTCTAAATTTATTATGTACTCCACAGTACATCTACACTTGTGACTAAGGAAGGTGAATATTATTGCCTTATTCTGAATGTAAAACACTAAATCATTCATGGACAAACCCCCGATTCAAAGTTTAATCCGAAATTTGTCATTTTTTTCATGTTCAAAATATTATAGGAAGGGGAATTTGCATTACGTGTCAGCAATTCTGAGATTTTTTTTCCTGACAATTGTTGTTTCACCTCCGACAATTATTTGTATACCAGAAATCCCTAAGTTCCAACATAGCGCAGATTCGAAGATTTGCTATACACTCCTCCATAACTGGGTGTGTTAGTCTGTTCTCTGAGGAAGGCAAGCACAATCCACTTCTAATAGAATCGTGCCCAATACATCACTGTGGTTCAAGAATAATTTCTTTTCAGTCTGCAGCGGAGTGTGCGCCGATATAAAACTTCCTTTAGCACTCCGTCTTCAGGCCGCCGTGTCATCCTCCGAGGAGGATGCGGATAGGAGGGGCGTGTGGTCAGCACACCGCTCTCCCGGTCGTTATGTGGTATTCTTGACCGAAGCCGCAACTATTCGGTCGAGTAGCTCCTCAATTGGCATCACGAGGCTGAGTGCACCCCGAAAAATGGCAACAGCGCATGGCGGCTGGATGGTCACCCATCCAAGTGCTGGCCACGCCCAACAGCGCTTAACTTCGGCGATCTCACGGGAACCGGTGTATCCACTGCGGCAAAACCTTTGCCGTATAAAACTTCCTTGCAAATTTAAACTTTAAGCCCCACCGGTACTCGAATCCGGGACCTTTGCCTTTCCTGGTAAATTATTCCATCGAGTGTGCTACCAAGCACGAGTTATCCCTTCCCACTGCTTTACTTGCACCAATCCTCATCTATCTTCTATACTTCGCAGACGTTCACTTGTGAAACTTGCAAGACTAGCAGTCCTCAAAGAAAGGATATTTCGGAGACACGGCTTAGCCACATCCTGGGGGACTGTTTCCAGAATGAACTTCTTCACTATGAAGGGGAGTGTGTGGATTCAGTTTTAATCCGTCAGGAAGTTTCAACCACTGTGGTATTCAAACCAACTTCCCCGTTGAGGACAACTTTACTGACCGAGCCTCGGAAAAGCAAACGGATACTTATTGTGTACATAGTTCCGCGTAGTCAGCGCGTACACAACTTTCCCACTAGAGCGCGCCCAGCTAAGCACAACAGCGCAGGCGCAGCGCTCGTCCGTCTCCGCACTACGAGATGGCGCTGTCTTAGAGACAGACCAAATTCTGCTGCGCCGATCCGCGTATTAATATGTAACGCAGCCAGTAAGATTGCTTCTAACGTAGAACCTTTTCTCCTCGCGGATCACACTCGCGAAGTGATACCTGAACGCTCGAGGTATTATAACGAGTGTACAGCCCTCCGATTAGTCAGTCTGCATTTGTCTGCACCAGTCCGTACTAGTCTGCATTTGTCTGTACCAGTCTATAGTCAAGTTTCAGTCTGCGCCTAATAAGATTATCATATTCCTGTACATAGCCATGAAGAGAAATGTATAGACACTTTGTCAAGTATCACAGATATGTGAGAATAAGATTAACGTACCAAGACCAAAGGAACTTCAGATTGTCAATTGAAAATAGCATCCAGAATCAAGTTAAGTAAGGTTTATGATTGTTATTATTTTAATAAATATGTGTGAAAATTAATCAAGTTCTGTTTAAAGTCGGTCACGGTCAATCTGCTACTCTAAGCTTGCAAGTGGCATTTCTATCATCTGACCTAACGGCAGAAAATAAACACGCCACAATAAGACCATGAGACGTATTGCTGACACTCGCCTACTTCGCTAGAGCGACAAGTCAAATAATCTGATGGTGTGTGTACCGAAGGTCTTACAGTACGCACACCACAGTACTCTACTAAACTGCACAAATGAATGCTGACATGTGAACTTGCAGATCGTTAAAAACATTTCATCGAGGACCAAACTCAGTTTAGCTTGATAACGAGGTCTGGTGACGATTCATACAGGAAATATGTGTACGTGTACACCTTGACAGGGTTGGAATGATGTCAGGGACTGCCCACTGTGGGCTAGGTTACCGAGATTAGCTTCTAAGTTGTGGATAATCACGAGGCCCGTCATGCACGCTGGCGCAGCAGTGAGAACGGGTACCAGCTGGGACACGGGCCGAGGTCTCCCATTTAAATGTGGGAACGCCGCAGCCGGGAGGGCAGGCGGGGTCTTTTTAAACACACGGACTGGGGGATCCGGAATGCGGGCGCTCGGCCATGGGCATGAGGGGGTGAGACACTGGGGGGGAGGGGAGGGGAGGGGGAGGGGGAGGGGGCGGATGTGGACCGGTGTGCGCTCTGATGCCCTCCGGGCTGTGCGGAGGCGGCTGGGTCCGGAGATCCGCAGTCAGTTGCTGCGTCTACATGCAACACAACTTGCAGGAGGCGGGAGTCTAAGTCTGGAAGATGATTTTCACTGTCGTGATCGCACGTTGCCCTGTACACATTTTGCTAACCCGATGAAATATACACTACTGGCCATTAAAATTGCTACACCAAGAAGAAATGCAGATGATAAACGGGTATTCATTAGACAAATATACTATACTAGAACTGACATGTGATTACATTTTCACGCAATTTGGGTGCACATATCCTGAGAAATCAGTACCCAGAATAACCAACTCCGGCCGTAATAACGGGGTTGATACGCCTGGGCATTGAGTCAAACAGAGCTTGGATGGCGTGTACAGGTACAGCTGCCCATGCAGCTTCAACACGATACCACAGTTCATCAAGAGTAGTGACTGGCATATTGTGACGAGCCAGTTGCTCCGCCACCATTGACCAGACGTTTCCAGTTCGTGAGAGATCTGGGAATGTGCTGGCCAGGGCAGCAGTCGAACATTTTCTGTATCCAGAAAGACCCGTACAGTACCTGCAACATGCGGTCGTGCATTATCCTGCTTAAATGTAGCGTTTCGCAAGAATCGAATGAAGCGTAGTGCCACGGGTCGTAACACAACTGAAATGAACGTCGACTTTTCAAAGTGCCGTCAATGCCAACAAGAGGTGACCGAGACGTGTAACCAATGGCACCCCATACCATCACGCCAGGTGATACACCAGTGTGGCAATGACAAATACACGCTTCCAATGTGCGTTCACCGCGATGTCGCCAAACACGGATGCGACCATCATGCTGTAAACAGAACCTGGACTCATCCGAAAAAATGACGTTTTGCCATTCGTGCACCCAGATTCGTCGTTGAGTACACCATCGCAGGCGTTCCTGTCTGTGATGCTGCTCAAGGGTAACTACAGCCATGGTCTTTGAGCTGGTAATCCATGCTGCTGCAAACGTCGTCGAACTGTTGTTGGAGATGGTTGTTGTCTTGCAAACGTCCACATCTGTTGTCTCAGGGATCGAGACGTGGCTGCACGATCCGTTACAGCCATGCGGATAAGATGCCTGTCATCTCGACTGCTAGTGATACGAGGCCGTTGGTATCCAGCACGGCGTTCCGTATTACCCTCCTGAACCCACCGATTCCATATTCTGCTAACAGTCATTGGATCTCGACCAATGCGAGCAGCAATGTCACGATACGATAAACCGCAATGGCAATAGGCTACAATCCGACCTTTATCAAAGTCGGAAACGTGATGGTACGCATTTCTCCTCCTTACACGAGGCATCAGAACAACGTTTCACCGGGCAACGCCGGTCAACTGCTGTTTGTGTATGAGAAATCGGTTGGAAACTTTCCTCATGTCAGCACGTTGTAGGTGTCGCCACCGGCGCCAATCTTGTGTGAATGCTCTGAAAAGCTAATAATTTGCATATCACAGCATCTTCTCCCTGTCGGTTAAATTTCGCGTCCGTAGCACGTCATCTTCGTGGTGTAGCAATTTTAATGCCCAGCAGTGTAGTTTATCCGCAACTACTCGAATTCTCCCGAGCGAGGTGGCGCAGCTGTTAGCACAATGGACTCCCATCACTGATACAGGTTTTCCGCGACTTCTCTGAATCGCTACAGGCAAATGCCGGGATGCTTCCTTTGAACGAACACGGCTGACTCCCTTACCCAACCTTCCCTAATCCGCTGGGACCGATGACCTCGCTGTTTGGTCCCCTTCTCCAAATCAACCAACCAACCTCCTCTTCCGTACATCAACATCTTACTCATAATAGTAGCAGGAACAGGTTTTACAATCCTTTTCGTAGAGTTAAATGTTAATGACAACCACAAAAGTATAGTTTTCGTAAACAGATGCATGGCTTTCTTTAAAGTACTTATTTGCAAAGATGGTATCTGATCTTTCGGACGTGTCCGAAAGAACAGATACCATCTTAGTAAATATGTAGTTAAGCCTCACCGGCCACTTGACCATCTTCTCCTTCTGAGCGAATGCACAAACAGTGCCCGAACTCTTACGGGAATCGGCAACGCGCCGCGAGTAATGAGTATAATGGGCGGGGGCACTACGAATGTAGTGCGGGACAATACGTAGAGAATGTGGGTTTCGCGGGAGGCGTGCCAGAGATGAATCCCTACAGTCGCGCTATCCTGTGTGTCCTCGGCGGCTCAGATGGATAGAGCGTCTGCCATGTAAGCAGGAGATCCCGGGTTCGAGTCCCGGTCGGGGCACACATTTTCATCTGTCCCCGTTGACGTATGTCAACGCCTGTAAGCTGCTAAGGTTGTTCATTTCATTGTAATTTCTTTAAAGTCACAGCTATTTAGCGACACCGCTGTTAATCCTTCGTCAAAATCTAGTGGCCGCTCGTTTACATCATCATCAGTTTCACACGTGCTCAAAACAGTCTGGATTTTAAGTAAATATGGATATCTGTTCCGCGTCACATCATTAGATCTACTGTATATCTTACAGTTTGGAGATAGTAACGAATGACATATGTAGTCTCTCTGTGCAAGACTTTCGCCTTTTTTTCGAATATTGTTCTACTTGTTGCTGTACTATGTCTATTTGAGTTACTCTTTCGGAATGGTATTCCCCTGATGATTACACGTCTAAGGCGCTGCAGTCATGGACTCTGCGGCTGGTCCCGGCGGAGGTTCGAGTCCTCCCTCGGGCATGGGCGTGAGTGTGTTTGTCCTTAGGATAATTTAGGTTAAGTAGTGTGTAAGCTTAGGGACTGATGACCTTAGCAATTAAGTCCCATAAGATTTCACACACATTTGAACAATTTTTATTTGATTACACGTCCTATATATACCGTCCGCCGAAAGAAGACCCAGCACTGATTTTATTCGTGGCGTTTAAGTGGCGTCAGAGTTGACTAACAAGTGTAAGTGTGTGTAAGTGTGTGTAAGCTTAGGGACTGATGACCTTAGCAATTAAGTCCCATAAGATTTCACACACATTTGAACAATTTTTATTTGATTACACGTCCTATATATACCGTCCGCCGAAAGAAGACCCAGCACTGATTTTATTCGTGGCGTTTAAGTGGCGTCAGAGTTGACTAACAAGTGTAAACAACAGGTATGCGTTCGATCAGCCAGTTGTGAGCAGCCAGCGTTAAGTAGTGTATCCGAAATCGCAATGGAGTAACATCTCTAAATCAGGCGTTCAAGATATTCCCCAGAATGAGTTGAAGAAGACAAAAGTGTATGGAAAGTTGTTCTCCAGCACCTTAACTTCCGATCAAAAACAACGCTGCGACTTGACTGAAATGAAACGTGGAAATTCTTTTCTGCGTTAAATAATCGCGGGTGGCGTATCTTTGTGTTACCAATACGATCGTGCCATAAAAGGGCACAGTGCAGAAATTAACATACGGAGTCAACGCTTTGTTGACATAACTTACATAATTTTATTTCTTGATAATACGTATCACTGTGATCACAGCTGCTGTTCTCAGAATCTTTGCAGAGGTTGTTGTATCGCTCGCGATCAACTGAGAATAACAGACGAAAAAGATCACGATTTCATAGCAGATAGAACGCTCAGAAAAAAAATCTGAAATATTACTGACCATTATCTTGCCCACAGTGTTTTATGTACCGACGCATTTGCGCGTCCACCATACAAAATTAAAGTGTAACAAGGGAACTTGATTCGGGAGTATGACATCAATCGCTTTCGGAATGTGTATGGTTATGAGTATTCATGAGCATAACTTCTGGATCCAGCACACCTGAGTTTCGACGCACGTAAAACCTGTCATTACGGTGTCGTCTTGTAAGTCAGGATTATGCAAATGCTGTCTGCATACTCCATGTCTGAGCGTAAGACACGGGCAAATTTTTAAATTCATGCATTACTGAGCAGATTTTCCACACCGATGCAAGAACGGATTACGAGCTCTGTTGAGGAAACTGTCTCTCATGCGCTTTCCTAGCAGAAATAACAAGTATTGAGATCGTCCACGAAGGTATCGTGAATATTAGTTACAATCTTTAGTAGTGATTTGGGCCATTAAATCTGGCGATTTTGCCAAACATAAGTTTTATAACTGTCAAATGCTAAACCTAGTTTGCCTTTTTTTTGTTGAGTCATAAGCGAGGTTTAGTTATTCCAATGTAAGATGTCTGCCGGTGAAAATCTGACAAGCTCGGCATTTACCTTAAGTGATTTAGAGAAACAATGGGAAATCGTCGGACGAGGATCCAAACCGCCATCCTCCGGTATGCTAGTCTAATGTCTCAGCAGTGTACCCCTATGGGACTGATGGTCTCTCTGTTCGAGCCACTCTCCCAAATCATCCAACAAACCAACCAACCAACCAGAATCCACCAGCTATACTCCTCAAATCACGCAAACCAGCATCGTTCGAGCTTCCCATCAGAGACCCGTTTTCGAGGTCACCGAGTAGTGGAAAAAACGCAGGAATGAACATCCATCACTGAATGCCCACTTGACTCAAAACCCAGCCAAGAAGGCTGCAGTGATTTAACTTCTCCATCACAAATCACTGAGACTGAACAGTATCGACGTCATGGCGGCCATCTTGGACGACAGCGCCCTCTGTTGGTGGCACTGTGTACTAGGTCAGTTTGAGTCCGGAGCTCATGGTGAACAAACTGTTTGCCGCCATCTTGGATTACGGTACTTACGTCATCAGCGTTAAAAGCAATATGTGGCGACAACTTGAAGAGAAGACGTACTGTAAAAGGACTAGATGAGACTTACATACAGTAAGTCATATTGTGGAAAAATTTTCTCCCACATGCATCTGAAGGCGACCTGATAGAGGTACATGAAGTAACAAGAGTGCTGCTGAATGGTTGTCAGATTTAAACAATGGTCTGTTAAGACTGTGTCTTTGGCTGTAGGCATATAGGATACACTAAGAAAATAGGACGCAGGACGAAGGTCATATCGGAATGGGACGGAAGTCAGCAGATGTGACGTACACGTACAGGCAAAGAAATGAAATATTTCAGGAAAATTGGATGATTTATTCAAGAAAGAGAGCTTCACAAATTGAGCAAGTCAATAATGCATGCGTCCATGTCTGGCCCATTTCCAAGCTGTTATTCAGCTTGCCATTCGCTAGAATTGTTAGATGTCCTCCTGAGGTATATTGTGGCAAATTCCGTCCAATTTATGTGTTGACTCGTGAAAATTCCAAGCTCGTTGGAGGGCTCTGCCCATACTACTCCAAACGATCTCAGTTGGGAACCTCACAAGCGAAGGTAGGCTTTGGGAGACTCGTGGACAAGAAGTAGAAACTGTCGCATTTTCTTGCTGAAATAAAAGCCTGGGATGGCTTGCTATGAAGGGGGATACAGCGGGATGTAGAATACCGTCTACAAACCACTGTGCCGTAATTGTGTCATGGATGAAACCAAAGGGACCCTGCAGTGATAATAAATGACCCCAGACCATCATTCGTGGTAGTCGGGCTGTATGCCAGGTGACAGCCAGGATGGCATCGCACCACTGTTTGGGGCGTCGTCAGACACGTCTTCGATCTGGAATCTCATTGACTGGAGTAGAGCTGTTACAGTGATATGTCTTGCTTTGAACTGAGACCCGATGACCAGCAAAGATGTGTCTGGAGTTTCTCTGGACAGTGGCGGCATACCAAAGTGACTGTCGCCCGCCATTCGGCCGACATCCAGGAGTAGTGGTCTGGGGTGCCATTTCATGTCGCCCGCCATTCAGCCTGACATCCAGGAGTAGTGGTCTGGGGTGCCATTTCATATCGCCCGCCATTCGGCCGACATCCAGGAGTAGTGGTCTGGGGTGCCATTTCATATCGCCCGCCATTCAGCCTGACATCCAGGAGTAGTGGTCTGGGGTGCCATTTCATGTCACCCTCCATTCGGCCCAACATCCAGGAGTAGTGGTCTGGGGTGCCATTTCCTATCGCCCACCATTCAGCCCAACATCCAGGAGTAGTGGTCTGGGGTGCCATTTCATATCGCCTGCCATTCAGCCTGACATCCAGGAGTAGTGGTCTGGGGTGCCATTTCATGTCACCCTCCTTTCGGCCCAACATCCAGGAGTAGTGGTCTGGGGTGCCATTTCCTGTCGCTCACCATTCGGCCCAATATCCAGGAGTAGTGGTCTGGGGTGCCATTTCATATCGCCTGCCATTCAGCCTGACATCCAGGAGTAGTGGTCTGGGGTGCCATTTCATGTCGCCCTCCATTCGGCCCGACATCCAGGAGTAGTGGTCTGGGGTGCCATTTCCTATCGCCCACCATTCAGCCCAACATCCAGGAGTAGTGGTCTGGGGTGCCATTTCATATCGCCTGCCATTCAGCCTGACATCCAGGAGTAGTGGTCTGGGGTGCCATTTCATGTCGCCCTCCATTCGGCCCGACATCCAGGAGTAGTGGTCTGGGGTGCCATTTCCTATCGCCCACCATTCAGCCCAACATCCAGGAGTAGTGGTCTGGGGTGCCATTTCATATCGCCTGCCATTCAGCCTGACATCCAGGAGTAGTGGTCTGGGGTGCCATTTCATGTCACCCTCCTTTCGGCCCGACATCCAGGAGTAGTGGTCTGGGGTGCCATTTCCTGTCGCTCACCATTCGGCCCAATATCCAGGAGTAGTGGTCTGGGGTGCCATTTCATATCGCCTGCCATTCAGCCTGACATCCAGGAGTAGTGGTCTGGGGTGCCATTTCATGTCGCCCTCCATTCGGCCCGACATCCAGGAGTAGTGGTCTGGGGTGCCATTTCCTATCGCCCACCATTCGGCCCAACATCCAGGAGTAGTGGTCTGAGGTGCCATTTCATATCGCCTGCCATTCAGCCTGACATCCAGGAGTAGTGGTCTGGGGTGCCATTTCATGTCGCCCTCCATTCGGCCCGACATCCAGGAGTAGTGGTCTGGGGTGCCATTTCGTATCGCCTGCCATTCAGCCTGACATCCAGGAGTAGTGGTCTGGGGTGTCATTTCATGTCGCCCTCCATTCAGCCCGACATCCAGGAGTAGTGGTCTGGGGTGCCATTTCCTGTCGCCCACCATTCGGCCCAATATCCAGGAGTAGTGGTCTGGGGTGCCATTTCATGTCGCCCTCCATTCGGCCCGACATCCAGGAGTAGTGGTCTGAGGTGCCACTTCCTGTCGCCCGTCATTCGGCCCGACATACAGGAGTAGTGGTCTGGGGTGCCATTTCCTGTCGCCCACAATTCGGCCCAATATCCAGGAGTAGTGGTCTGGGGTGCCATTTCATATCGCCTGCCATTCAGCCTGACATCCAGGAGTAGTGGTCTGGGGTGCCATTTCATGTCGCCCTCCATAAGGCCCGACATCCAGGAGTAGTGGTCTGGGGTGCCATTTCGTATCGCCTGCCATTCAGCCTGACATCCAGGAGTAGTGGTCTGGGGTGTCATTTCATGTCACCCGCCATTCGGCCCTACATCCAGGAGTAGTGGTCTGGGGTGCCATTTCCTGTCGCCCACCATTCGGCCCGACATCCAGGAGTAGTGGTCTGGGCTGCCATTTCATGTCGTCCGCCATAGGCCTGACAACCAGGGATGATAGTCTGAGGTGACATTTCATGTAAGTAAATAATCATGAAGACGCGCACTCATGTTTTCCTGCTGTGACGTAACTTTCCCTACCTCGGACACACGATCCATACCCTCTATTAGGAAAGCACATCAAAACACTGAAATCCATCCTGCCTGCCACAGTTTATCGTATTTACGACTGCGCGCGGCTGAGATCGCGTGTGGGCGCCTTGCTCTCTCTCTCTCTCTCTCTCTCGCATCGACGGTCATTATTTCGTGGCTGCGGGTGGTCGCGGCAGCCACTGTGGCTCGGCGTGGCAGCTTATCTCGCCACGGGGCGCCGGCGTCCGGCGGCGAGGGCTTTTGTTTACGTGGAGGCCTTGACCGCGTTATGCCCGGCCAGCCCACGCCGCTGCGCTGTGACAGTAGCGCCAGCAGCCCCGGTTGGTGTCGCACTCCTGCTGTGCGGGCTGCGGGGTCATATTCAGGTGGGCAATCAGGAGTTCGTTGGCGCGAAACTGTGATCGGGCCAGGCAAGTGCCTGACGCATTCTATTGGAGGCACGCTACTACAGTGCTGTCCAATCGTTCCGAGACTGACCGACTCCACGTTGGGTAAACCCGGAGCTCAGGAATATAAGCCTGAGAACACCTGTCACTGAGAAAAGAAGTGGCTTACAAAACACATGTTCGAACTGTTCTTTACTACGGTCCATCAGTCTGAGACCCTTACCAAGTTGGATTAATAGGAGGGAGGAAAAAAGATCCAACGAAGAGCGACACGGTTGGTCACGGGAGCATTTAATCGTTGCGAGAGCGTTACGGAGATATTCAACAAACCCAAGTGGTAGACGCTAGAAGAGGGGCGTTGCCAATCACGGAATGATTTACTGACGAAATTTCAAGAGTGTACGTTCCAAGAAGAATTGGGATTACATCCTCCCACATACGTCTCCCGAAATGAGCATGACGAAAAACACAGAGAAATATGGACTGATACGAAATTTAATCGGCAGTAGTTATTTCCTTGAGTGTACCATTAGCGAAAAGAACATAAATTACGGGGAGGGGTCGGGGAATGTGTGGTATCAAAAGTACCCTCCGCCAAAGACGGTAAGGTGGCTTTCAGAGTATACACGGAATTAAAGAAAGGTTTTCCGCACTTATTCTATACTTTGAGAGGCGCTGGTACGGAAGGAAAAAATGTCCAGTAAATATGAACTCTAATGGTTCAAAAAGCTCTGAGCACTATGGGACTTAACTGCTGTGGTCATCAGTCCCCTAGAACTTAGAACTACTAAACCTAACTAACCTAAGGACATCGCACACATCCATGCCCGAGGCAGGATTCGAACCTGCGAGCGTAGCGGTCGCGCGGTTCCAGACTCTAGCGCCTAGAACCGCTCGGCCACTCTAAAATGCGTACCTTAATAGTACAAGCAAACATAGATTGATTGGTGCAAGATATCCTCAGTTCTTATCAAACGACTTGCCTGTTCAACTAGAAGAGGTACCATTCCAATAATGGCTGGATACGCGATTCGCGTATATGGAGCACCAGCCCATTTTCTCAGAAACGTCTGATTGATTGATTGATTGATTGGGAGGGGTTATGGGACCAAACGTAGAGGTCATCAGTCCCGAGATTCCAAAGTGAGTTACAGAAGAAACAGGGTCTGCTAAAAGTGGACGGACCCGATCAAGGGAGTCAAATTATAAGATAATGAGCGATAAACACACACAGTAAAGGCATAAAAGGCGAGACTAAATCATAAGACCAGAAAAAAGGGGAGCGAGAAGACTGTAAAAGAAGTCCCAAACACAACCAACCTCCCCCCTGCTCCAAGACAAGTAGAACCTTATATCTGGAAATAAAAACCACTTTCACGGAGGAAACAGAGGACCAGTTCAACCATCCATGGATAGTCTGCTAATATTAAATTTAAGGAATCGAGAAGACTATACATAGCATGAAGGACCGAAAGAAGGGGACATTCCACCAATATACGGGATATCGTCAGTCTGGCTCGACAACGACAACGACATTGTGGGGGGGTGGGTAGTTACGTAGGAGGAAACAATGGGTGAGCCGGGTATGACCAGTGCGTAAACGGCATAAAACAGTCGAGCAGACTCCTTAATTGTGCGGAGCTTATTACTATGAGCAGTAACGCTCCAGATGGCATTCCACTTTTGGGCAAAGAGAGATTTAACGTAGATCCGCATATCTGCAGCTGGAATCAGAAAAGGAAATGGGGGGTTAAGTATCTGCTTCTCTAGCCAAACGGTCAGGCAGTTCATTCTCTGGGGCGACCTCATGAGCTGGGGTCCAGAGAAAGACGACTGAACAGGTGGAATGTTCAAGGGCAGAGAGAAGGTCATCGACAACAGAGAGCAGAGTAGCATCGGTCGATAGCCTGCAGGCTGATCATGGAGTCTGAACAAATTAAAACACTGTGGACGGAGGCCTGAGAAACAAAAAGGGGGGCCCTGTGAATGGCTAGAAGCTCTGCCGTGAGCACACAACATGGTCCCGGCAATAAATGATGTTCGAAGCCAGTAGCAGACGTGAAAGGTTACCCCACCTTATTGATTGTCTCAGAACCATCATTGTAAGAGATGGTAGCACCCTGGAACTCTGCAAGGATGGCACATACAATACGCTGGTAAAACATAGGAGCGACAGAGACCTTAGGACCCTGGAATAGATTGGTCCTAATCCGTATTCTAGGCACCATCCAAGGGTGGAGGGGGGGAGGGAGGAATGGGAGGAAAGACACGGGGTGCAGTCCAGTGAGTGGAGATGGAGATCCCGACAGAGGGTAATCAGACGCACGCCAACCGGCACGCGCAGGTGTTAGGAGGTAGACATCCCTCATTGGCGAAGAACACAGGGTACACATGATGGTCAGGGAATTGGAGAGTAGCGATTGCGTAAGAAACAAAGAGTTGGTTTCGTCGGATGTGTAGAGGGGGAATCCCCGCTTCTGTGAGAAGACTATCAACGGGACCTAGTGTGAAAGGCACCAATAGGAAGACGCACCCCACAATGATGAAGAGGGTCAATCAGATTAAAAGTGGAAGGAGCTGCTGAGCCATAAACCTGACTACCATAATCTAGTCTGAACAAGATCAGAGCATGGTAAAGATGGAGAAGAGTGGAACGGTCTGCATCCCAGGATATGTGGGCCAGGAGGCGGAGAGCATTAAGCTTCTGCATACATGCAGTCTCTAAGTGGCGAATGTAAGGTAGCCACGTCAGCTTGTTATAAAAAATAAGGCCCAAGAAATGGGACTGTGCTACAACATCGAGGAGGTGGTTGCCTACATAAAGTCCTGGATCGGGATGTTTTGTGGGTCGACGACAAAAATGCATAACCCGCGTTTTGGAGGGAGAAAACTGGAAGTCATGGGCGGTGGCCCACGAAGAGGCCCGTCGGATGGCGCCCTGGAGCTGGCGCTCAGCAGATGCTACCGAATGGAAGCAGATGCAAAAATCGTCCGAGTACAATGCCAGAGTAACCAGGGGGCCAACAGAGGTCGCAAGCCCGTTGATGGAATGAGTAAGAGTGTGACACTTAGCACAGAGCCCTGTGGGATACCATTCTCCTGAATCTGAGGGGAGCTGAGTGAAGTGCTGTAACGTTCCCTGGCAGCACACACACTATTGATAAACTAAAATTTAATTGTACTATATACGCCGCTATGAAGCAATTTGTATATACTGTAATTATTTAACAAAAAATATTATTTAATTTTGTATCGTTAGTATTGTAATATTTTCTGTAGTAATATTCTCGATGTATTTATGATTGTAATATTTCTATACTCATGATGTAATTACAAAATGTGTCAATATCTGCGATAACAAAAATGTAAAATACAGCCGCAGATTGCAAAGACACATTAACGGTTGATAGTGATATAAATAGGAATACATAATGTGCATTCTTTGTCTTCTTCTTCGAGAGCTGAGAGAGAGAGGAACCTGTGACGTAGCATTTAATGAATGGGTAGACTTCATTTGTCTGTATCTAGATTTAGCCGCCATTAGAGGAGAAATTACAAACTAATGTAAGTTGAATTATTGTTGTGGTCTAAATACATTATAATTTATCAAAAGTGTGTATTACTAATGTAAATTAGCTTGCCCATGTCATCTATAATATTTCTTTAAAGAATTTTCAGCATTTTTAGCAATTATCGCTGGTGTTGCTGGGCTGTGCCGCGACCGAATGATTTGCAGCGGCGGCACATTTAAAAAATTGTTCCGCTAAGAAAAATTAACCAAACCCGTAAATCGGGAGCAGATAAAAATTAGCAGTGAATTAAGAAAATGTTTTTCTTTTACAGCGATCCAGAGACTGGCGGAATTTATTACTAGTTTCACATTTGTGCTTTCATAGGCGGATAGTTAGCGTTGGAATTTAACAATTTGTTGGTTCTTTCAAATAACTTAAATGTATAGTGAAGTGTGTTTTATCAATGATAATTAAACGTCGGCATGGCAATATTTAACCATTTTCTGCTAACAGAGACAGTCTTGTGTTCCATAGCTAACGCCGGGAAAGAATTCAGTATATATTAAAAAAAAAAAAACACTGCATTTAGAAAATGTGTGCCAAGGCCGAATTATGTAAAAGATATAATTCTTAACTAAATATTCTTAATCAATTAATATGAATTTATCAGCATGAGAGGGTTGACTAAGTTCACGTAATTTTAAATGTACGTAATTCTGTCTAAATGAATTTTTATTACCACACGTAAATAAGGGGTTCTATAACAAAGTTCGTACGTACAATCAGAAGGAAAGAGCAAATAACAAAAAACAAATTTAAAAAAGGGTAACTATTTATTATTTTTATTTATTTTAATTTAATTTCATTAAAGTGCCAACTCGAACCCGAAAGAGCCGGTGACATAAAAACTCGCGGATAAGAATCGGAAGGGGACCACGGAAGCCCCAGTCATGGGGGGTAACCAAAATGTGATGGCGCCAAGCCATGTCATACGCCTTATGTAGGTCAAAGAAGACCGCGGCAAGGTGCCGGCGGTGTCCGAAACGTCCGAGAACAGTTCGCACAATCATTTAACGGCCAGTGGATTGGTGAGCGAGGTCAAATAAGTTCGCGAGATCGTTCCTCCAGTCTTAATCACTTGGATGTTTGATTGTGGAGACATGAAATCTTTGATGTATGCAAGCCCCATTAACAATGTGCTAACACTACAGGAACGCATCAGCATGGTCTGCCGGCGCATCCGTGATCAACCTGGTGTTTTTCAGACAGTGTCTGAGTCCCTAAAGACGTCGGACAGAAGCGTGCCTTGCTGTGAATGGACACCGTACTGAGCACCTCCTTTAGCAATGGCTCCGCAAGTGCGGGTCGTATGTGACAGTAAGCAGAATAAAGCGTCTTCATTTGTTTACTGCTTTCTGTAGGTCATTCTTAATAGCAAAGAACTTGCACTAGAAGACATGAATCGCACACTATCGAAGATGAACACGTGTTCATAGGTCTTCAGGTATGTATTTGACGGGTTCATGTTTACTGTGAAACGCCCCCTTAGAAAAATTAGTGAGCTACTGTGCTGATAAACCCCTTACATTATTAGATTTTCAAACAGCTGAGCAAAACTGAACGTACTCAGACACTTCTCTCTTTACTTATTCTAATCATCAATAAACTGACACACAATATTTATAGCGCAACGCAATCTGGCTTTCGATAATCCCTACAAAAGAATCGCCCTGACTAACAATAACCTATACCTTTCATGAATCACTTACCTCACAAAAATCTTCGTTACTCTAACTACTGCAATACAGCGAGCGCCACTACTGCCAGCTAAATAAAAGATTCTAACTACTGAAGGCACTAACTACTGATATGCATAGTTAGCAAATCAAAGATTTTGTTAGAGTACAAACAATGTATTTACCTTAATAGTGTTCAAAAGTCATAATATATACAGCAGTTCATGACATCCAGTCTTACAAATATACTGTCTCTGATGAACACACATCCAGATCACCGCTCTCCAAACTCCGCCATTTCTCTCCCCACATCCACCACTGCTGGCGGCTCACCTCCAACTGCTCAACGCTACGCACTGTTCACATCCAGCTGCCCAACACTACAATAGCGAATATTCCAACAATGCCAACCAGCCACAGACTGCGCACAGCACAGTCACTGATTTTCACACACAGCGCTACGTGGCGTTATCAACATAAAAACCTAAACAGCCTACTTACAACTGGATATTTTTTCTTGTTTTCGCCCATATTATCACCTCTCAGAATAGCGAATTCTTTTTTTTTTTAACAACGTGTATCTTGATGAAGGATGGAAAAAGTCGACAACAGGCGATATTTGCAGTAGTTAGGAAGAGGGGTGTGAAGCATAGTTGAATGCAATTACTCTGTAACAGGTCACAGAAGATAATGGCTTCCTTGTACCGAAATATTCAGAAAATATCACTGAATAATCTTCGAGGTTTTGTTGGCGGAGCTAGGGTTCACCCTGTATTCCGTACCACAGTGACAAAAAACTTGTCATCATAACTCATTTGGCTTAGCCTTGCAGAAAACGAGAGTGCGATTACCTGCATCCGTATCCGGATCCTTGTAAACGGAGTTTATCACGCAGCGAGCGGAAAGGCGCTAGCGGAAGAAATCGTTTCAGCTTAGAAACTGACGCCGGCCAAAGGACAACCCCACAGAGCGAGAGTGAAAGTTGGGGAGCCAATTACACAAACGTCGTATATAGTGCTCCAGTGCGACCCCGCGTCCATGCTGGAGCCAAGGTAACGGGCAGATTTCACCTAATTAAAATTCAGCCCAATTACGCGCACTGTGCGGCAGTTTTCTCACACGAAGCGCGAGGAAAGCGGCCGCCTCCCGTCTGCGGCAATTACGACGCGTGACGCCGCCTTCTGGGCGCTTCCGCGGGGCCTCTCGCGTTCCCACGAGAAGCGCAGTCTCCGATCTGCAGCCCCTCCACACACACACACACACACACACACACCTGCCTCCTCTGGCAGACTCTCGTGTGGGAAACGGCCGGCCCTGGCGCTACTGACCTGGAATCGAACGGAGATTCCTCACCGGACGGGCACCACCGTAGACGTCCTCGAGTGGCGTCAGAGTAGCCGGCAGCGACTGCTCTCGACCTGAAGTACGCCCCTCCTTCCTGACCCGTCTGGCGAGAGCAACCTGCCATGCAGTTAATCTTGAAAATTTCCTTTCAGTCTTTCATATCCTGTGTAGACGACGCCGTACCGCGACCCGGTTACAAGAGACTCCAGCACACCGCAACTAGCAGCGAGTTCTAGAACGTATCGGAGGATGAATTCTGTCTTTTACTGCCAGGATAAGGTGATATGTTCCCTTCTGAATGCACGAGTGTATGACGTTAAAATACAGCATGAAATGGACGCCATAACTAGCAGAGCAAAGAACTTGGAACAGCAGTTGAACGGAATGGACAGTGTCTTGAAAGGAGGGTATAAGATGAACATCAACAAAAGCAAAACGAGGATCAGGGAATGTAGTCGAATTGAGACGGGTGATGCTGAGGGAATTAGATTAGGAAATGAGACACTTAAAGTAGTAAAGGAGTTTTGCTATTTGGGGAGCAAAATAACTGATGATGGTCGAAGTAGAGAGGATATAAAATGTAGACTGGCTATGGCAAGGAAAGCGTTTCTGAAGAAGAGAAATTTGTTAACATCGAGTACAGATTTAAGTGTCAGGAAGTCGTTTCTGAAAGTATTTGTATGGAGTGTAGCCATGTATGGAAGTGCAACATGGACGATAAATAGTCTGGACAAGAAGAGAATAGAAGCTTTCGAAATGTGGTGCTACAGAAAAATGCTGAATATTAGATGGGTAGATCACATAACTAATGAGGAGGTATTGAAAAGAATTGGGGAGAAGAGGAGCTTGTGGCACAACTTGACTAGAAGAAGGGATCGGTTGGTAGGACATGTTCTGAGGCATCAAGGGATCACAAATTTAGTATTGGAGGGCAGCGTGGAGGGTAAAAATCGCAGAGGGAGACCAAGAGATCAATACACTAAGCAAATTCAGAAGGATGTGGGCTGCAGTAGGTACTGGGAGATGAAGAAGTCTGCACAGGATAGAGTAGCATGGTGAGCTGCATCAAACCAGTCTCAGGACTGAAGACCACAACAACAGCAACAGCTAGCAGAAGGAATTAAAATCTTCATAAACCACCTTCGCTGGGCGATCTGCGTGGCTGATTACGTGTAGAACTTAGATTCGATCCCCTGCGTCGTCAAGAAATTTTCTTTGGTGGGAGGACTGCAATGAAATCCATTCAACATCTGCTATAATGCTCAGTTTCGGATGTTCTTCCAACAGGATTGTTTGTTGAAATCCTTTCAGTCTTATGAGGATAATTCAGGAGCTACGCTATGTGATCAAAAGTATCCGGACACCTGGCTGAAAATGACTCCCAAGTTCGTGGCACCCGCCATCGGTAATGCTGGAATTCAATACGGTGTTGGCCCATCCTTAGCCTTGATGACAGCTTCCACTCTCGCAGGAATACGTTCAGTCAGGTGCTGAAAGGTTTCTTGGGGAATGGCAGCCGATTCTTCACGGACTGCTGAGCTGAGGAGAGGTACCGATGTCGCTCGGTGAGGCCTGGCAGTAAATCGGCGTTCCAAAAAATGCCAGAAGTTTTGTATAGGATTCAGGTCAGGACTCTATGCAGACCAGTCCTTTATAGGGGTGTTGTCGTCGTGTAACCACTTCGCCACACGCCGTGCATTCTGAACAGGTGCTCGATCGTGCTGAAAGATGCAATCGTCATCCCCGAATTGCTCTTCAACAGTGGGAAGCAAGAAGGTACTTGAAACATCAATATAGGCCTGTGCTGTGATAGTGCCACGCAAAACAACGAAGGGCGTAAGCCCCCTTTCGTGAAAAACACGACCACACCATAATGCCACCGCCTGCGAATTTTACTGTTGGCACTACACACGCTGGCAGATGACGTTCACCGGGCATTCGCCATACCAACACCTTGCCAACGGATCGCCACATTGTGTACCGTGATTCGTCACTCTATACGACGTTTTTCCACCGTTCAATCGTCCATTGCTTACGCTCCTTACACCAAGCGAGACGTCGTTTGGCATTCACCGGCGTGATGTGTGGCTTATGAGCAGCCGCTCGAACATGAAATCCAAGTTTTCTCACCTCCTGCCTAACTGTCATCATACTTGCAGTGGATACTGATGCACTTTGGAATTCCTGTGTGATGGTCTCGATAGATGTCTGCCTATTACACATTACGAAACTCTTCAACTGTCGGCGACCGAGCGAGGTGGCGCAGTGGTTAACACACTGGACTCGCATTCGAGAGGACGACGGTCCAATCCCACGTCCGGCCTTCCTGATTTAGGTTTTCCGTGATTTACCTAAATCGCTTTAGGTAAATGCCGGGATGTTTCTTTTCAAAGGGCACGGCCAACTTCCTTCCCCATCCTTCCCTAATCCAATGAGACCGATGACCTCGCTGTTTGGTCTCTTCCATCAAATCAACCCAGCCCAATCAACTGTCGGCGGTCTCTGCCAGTCAATAGACGAGTCGGCCTGTACACTTTTGTGCTGTACGTGTCCCTTCACGTTTCCACTTCACTATCACATCCGTAACATTGGACCTAGGGACGTTTAGGAGTGTGGAAATCTCGCGTACAGATGTATGACACAAGTGACACCCAGTCACGTGACCACGGAGCGCCCCATTCTGCTCTCTCACGATGTCTAATGCTTGCCCGGTAGCTGAGTGGTCAGCGCGGCGGAATATCATACCATGGAGCCTGGGTTCGATTCCGGGCTGGGTCGGAGATTTTCTGCGCTCAGCGACTGGGTGTTGTGTTGTCATCATCATCATCATCATCATCATCATCATCATCATCATCAGCTCATCTCCATCGACAAGCAAGTCACCAAAGTGGCGTCAGCTCAAAAGAATTGCACCAGGTGAACGGTCTACCTGACGGAAGGACCTTGCCACACGACATTTCATTTTTCACGATGTCTAATGACTAATGAGGTTGCTGATATGGAGTACCTGGCAGTAGGTGGCAGTACAATGCACCCAATATGGAAAACTTATGTTTCTGGGGGCTTCCGGATACTTTTGATCACATAGTGTACTTGAATGGGAAAGGGCGGATCTCCTTTCGAAATGACATTAATGTGTCTGGGGGAGTAGTACGTTAATCTGAAACCCTCATCTCCCCCATCCCTCCTCTCCCCTTTATCAGTATTGTCTCCAGCGACACGTTAACCGCGTATCGCGTGACTTGGGCTTTACACAGATAGTGAAGCAACATTTGATCAGAGAGTCAAATCCGATAGGGTGAAGTGATACGATGTTTAACTGTTTCGATTCAACTCATCGAGGACAACTGCTGATATTACAAGACATTTCGTTTGTAATTTACACAACACCTCTAAAAATGTATCTTATTGAAAGTAATCACCTCACTCATAATCTCAATGCTCGTTTGAATAGAACATTTTTCTACAAGAAAAGGTTTATTTGCAGGTGGTAGTACCTTAACATCCTTAAAACCCAGGATCCGCTGTTCCCCAATCCCTTCCCTGGCGGGACTGCAATGTGACGTTGACGATGCACTGTCTCGTTTCGAAGTCTACAAAGTATTTCCACAACCGAGACCTTATTACCAGAAACTGAACCTCAGTGCTATGGATTTATGGCTTTAGATATGACTAACCGATATGCCAACTCAAGCTGTTATTCAAGGTTGAATATAATTTGAAAAATAAGGAAATAAACTGAAAATTTTTTGTCGACCTGAGCACTCCTTAGAGATGGAGCTCTAGCTCGGCTGCAGAATGACTGAGAAGGAATCAACAGCGGTCTTTTTGGTCCCTTTTTAGGATGTTATCTCCTTGCTCCGTAGCTTCTGTGAGTCGTACACTGCTAAAAAACAGAGAGCTCAGAATGCAGATTTGCAAAATTGAACGACTGGAACAGCATCGGTGGTTGACTACAAGGAGATCACATGTCGCTACTAATTCTTGTAATGATGGTGATGTTGATGATGATGATGATGATGATGATGATGATGATGATGATGATGATGAGGAGGAGGAGGAGGAGGAGGAGGAGGACTGAAGGATACTGGAGAGAACGAATCAAGTTTAGGCTATAACCTCCCGTCGACGACTAGGTCATTAGATGCGGAGACAAGCTCAGATTGGAGAAAAGTGGGGAAATAATTCGGCCGCGTCGCTACAGAGCAACCATTCTAGCATACGTCTTAACTAATTTAGAGAAACCACAAAGGGGCTAGAGGGAACAGGCTATATATCAGAGGATGTCATGAGGGCGTGGCTGCATTTGTTTTTAAACATCCAGAGACTTCTCCAGATGTAGAGCTTAGCGTGCTCTTCATTGGGTATCCCCCAAATACCGTTGCAGAAAATAACTGTTAAGAAATATAACGTCACTACGACAACGTGTGAGTAACGCTAATTGCCTGCAGCTTAGCAAAAAAAAAAAAAAAAAAAAAAAAAAAAATCAACAAGGTCTGGCTACGCAGACTTGTAGCCAAGTTTACGTAATACATACAGCGTGCTGTAACAATGGCTTTGTCGGAAGGCCACTCTCTTTACGTAAGCGGAGTGGATTCACCTCCGAGGAACAAACGCCGTCGAGGGTGAAACGCACACGCACATTTCTGTTCTTACCTGGCTGTCGGTGAGTCCTTCAGGGACTTGTGCGTCACGCACGCGTGCGTGCAGGCAGCACGTGGCAGAACTGTCTCAGGTCGCGAAAGATAATTGCCCTTCTTCTGTTGTTATTTCATGTTCCGTCCGAAGAGAAGTGACTGAAGTAGAACGGAGCAGCACGCATAGGATGGGGAGCTACGCACTGAAACGGCTCTCTGTCCTTAAGGCGCGATACCCTACTTTTTTGCCTTCCCCGCTGCGTTACCTTCACTGCTCTGTGGCCTCAATGACATCGGCGACGCGTTACGACGCGTGAATCACTTGTAGCGACCGACATGGCGACTTTCTTCCACTTACAATGCCCAAACTTTAGCCGTTGTACGGTTCGAATGAGATATGTGTGCTTTCCTCTACAGGACACTAAGGAACGATTAGAGTATTTTCAAAGTGCTTCTTTTACTGATTTGGCAGTTCATCATTTTTGCAAAGACTGCATTTCACTCCAGAGACGAAGCGCAATGAAAATGGTTACTCCTTGACGACAATATTCAAATCCAAAGTGGATATTCGAGTGGCAACCACTTCTAAAAACCCGAGGAACAATATGCGCTGCCATATTTGCGCTACATTTTCATTAGTTAAAATACAAGGGAATTTGCGCAGAGGACGTTAAAGACTTAAAATTACTGAAAAAGATTTATCAAGTGCTGTGGATCTACGTTTATCAGTTATCCCTTACTGTTCACGTAACTGTTGAGATGTCCCTTAAGTTGTATTTAATCTGTAGTGTTGACATCTGCAGGCAAAATCCAAAATGAGGAAGAAATTGAGAGATTAAAAGTGTTCCTGAGTAGTGAGGAAGCTGTTATCTTTTACTTCAGAACTAGCCTTGTAACTGTACAATATTGTTTTGATTATGACTTACGAAACTGTTGATGAGATCGACTAAAGTTATAGCGCCTAGTACGAGGTCGCCTCATATTACTGACAAGGAAGCAATTTTATTGAAGTAATACCGAGCCGAGTTACGAATTCTCTCTTACTACTGTCACTGTTCTTGTTGTGATACTGCATAACAATACATTTGGCAACATATTTGGCAGTTGCCGGACCACGCCTATGCTACAGATCTCAAAAATGCAGAAAGCAGCCATCATTACTAAGCCTGCAGTCGCATTGCAGACATTAAATTACTCTAATACAGCTACTAATTTTTCTAATGTAAATACAAAAATACCACATTAAATCATCGGCTATATTGAAAATTGTAAGGTAAATTACTGATGTACACACTTCCTTGGTGAATCTCGACTGTTATTTGATTCGTTAAAAATGTCAGATTCAGACGTTTAAACTAACGCTTTAGGATGAGGCACCTTTTACTCGAATATATTTTGTAACACCTAGACACGCGTCACTAAAACAGTATGACGCTCTTTAGTGGTCTCCGTTTCTGCTAGATGAGGGAAGCTTGTAGTTCTGCGATAACCGCCACATAGAACAGATGCAGATAAATCTAAATTCGAGTGTTGTGTACTGGGTGTGACAATGGTTCAATGTCCGCAGTACTACCAATGAAATTCATCTGAAGATTCCACGCTGTAGGCTTATACATTTCATCTTAATGTAGGGTGCTTACTAATTCCAATTCTGTTTAACACGCAGGAGCCAAATGGGGTAACTGCGTAACAGTTGGAGCTGTTAGAATGAATTTACTCCTTACATCGGAATTTGCACTGCTTCGGAACTTCCTATCGGATTAAAACTGTGCGCTGGACTTGGACAAGAACACTGAACCTCTACCTTTGTCTGGCACATGCTCTTGACGACTGAGCTACACAAGTACGACTCCAAGTGTGTACTCAAAGCTTTACTTCCGCCAATACCTCTCCCTTATACTTTGCAGACTTCAAAAAATTTCTCCTGTATGCAGTGCAGGCTATCGCTCCTGGATACCTAAGTGCTCTCTGACGTAGATCTGTTGTAGAATTTTAGAACATGTTTTTTGCTCGCGTATCATGTCGCTTTTGGAAACCCAGAATCTACTCTGTAGGAGTCAACATGGATTCCGGAAACAGCGATCGTGTGAGACCCAACTCGCTCTATTTGTTCATGAGACTCAGAAAATATTAGATACATGCTCCCAGGTAGATGCCATTTTCCATGACTTACGGAAGGCGTTCGATACAGTTCCGCACCGTCGCCTGATAAACAAAGTAAGAGCCTACGGAATATCAGACCAGCTGTGTAGCTGGATTGAAGAGTTTTTAGCAAACAGAACACAGCATGTTGTTATCAATCGAGAGACGTCAACAGACGTTAGAGTAACCTCTGGCGTGCCACAGGGGAGTGTTATGGGACCATTGCTTTTAACAATATATATAAATAACCTAGTTGATAGTGTCGGAAGTTCCACGCGGCTTTTCGCGGATGATGCTGTGGTATACAGAGAAGTTGCAGTGTTTGAAACTTGCAGCGAAATGCAGGAAAATCTGCAGCGGATAGGCACTTGGTGCAGGGAGTGGCAACTGACCCGTAACATAGACAAATGTAATGTATTGCGAATACATAGAAAGAAGGATCCTTTATTGTATGATTATATGATAGCGGAACAAACACTGGTAGCAGTTACTTCCGTAAAATATCTGGGAGTATGCGTGCGGAACGATTTGAAGTGGAATGATCACATAAAATTAATTGTTGGTAAGGCGGGTACAAGGTTGAGATTCATTGGGAGAGTGCTTAGAAAATGTAGTCCATCAACAAAGGAGGTGGCTTACAAAACACTCGTTCGACCTATACCTGAGTATTGCTCATCAGTGTGGGATCCGTAGCAGGTCGGGTTGACAGAGGAGATAGAGAAGATCTAAAGAAGAGCGGCGCGTTTCGTCACAGGGTTATTTGGTAACCTTGATAGCGTTACGGAGATGTTTAGCAAACTCAAGTGGCAGACTCTGCAAGAGAGGCGCTCTGCATCGCGGTGTAGCTTGCTCGCCAGGTTTCGAGAGGGTGCGTTTCTGGATGAGGTATCGAATATATTGCTTCCCCCCTACTTATAGCTCCCGAGGAGATCACGAATGTAAAATTAGAGAGGTTCGAGCGCTCACGGAGGCTTTCAGACAGTCGTTCTTCCCGCGAACCATACGCGACTGGAACAGAAAAGGGAGGTAATGACAGTGGCACGTAAAGTGCCCTCCGCCAAACACCGTTGGGTGGTTTGCGGAGTATAAATGTAGATGTAGATGTAGTTGTCAGTAGAGTACTTGTCCGTGAAAGGCAGAGGTTCCGGTTTCGAGTCCCAGCCCGGCATGCAATTTTTTTCTGCCCGCCAGTTTCATATGGAGTTAATGTTTATGGGAAGAGTCAACACGCTAGCCGCAATGACTCGATGCAACGTCAAAAATATCGCTTCTCAACTAATGACGTTCGATCCTATAAAAATGAGGCCATTTGTTTTGAGAGCGCTCGCTGCTTGTTGCGCGAAGGTGTGTGAGGTGGCCCAAGGTAAACAGATACAGAGGGTGACGAAATAGCGCGCTACCTGCTGTCTTTTTCCTTTGCTGTCACATAGATCAGTACAGTAGTCTGTTTAAGTGCACCGTGACGCCGTTAGCAGATACAGCAAAATGTGTAGTAGTAAACAGTTCTGGCACGCAGAGGGGAGGGGTGCAAGGAAGAGTTCCTTCATCTGAAGGAACAATGTCGAGGTGGGTGTATTACGCTAGTAATTATAGAGAGCGCGAAAAACAGGCCTGACTTGCGCCGCTTCTCGGAGACCGGATGCGTGGGTCTTGTCGGTGTATCCCGCAACGGGAATGCGCCGCGAATGCTTAATCGTGGCGGGCAAAAAGCCGGGAAGAGTCGCCCTGGGGTACCGTTGCACGACCGCCTGGTAAGGACGGGCGGCACCACGCTCCAAGGGAGTCTCTCATCAAGCCTTCGTGGTGGAGTGGCTGCTCCAAACGTACACCGCTGTATTAATGAAGGCACAAATTCCATTCAATTCTCTGACCTTCACAGGTGCAGTAACTCGAGCCCTCCCCATGAGTACCTGCTCTCGCTAGATTTCGATTGTTGTTAGTGATGGTAAATGAAACTGAAGACAGTTAGAAATTATTTAACTGGGTGGCGAAGAACTCACAAAAAGTAAACAAGGGGATGTCAAAAGCTCTCACCATGTGCCTAGAACAAATCCCATCACCCTACCTCGGTCTTTTAACACTGTCTGATCAATTGGTCATTTTAACAGATAATAGGGTGGGCTGGTTTGTAACTGTAGCCACCATTTCTCATCCTAAATTTCAACTTAATGAGTTTCAGTTAGCACTTACATTCTTTATTTCTTCACTATACTATTTTTACAGTCTTTAGTGCCTTTCTTGAATATTGAAATGGTTCAAATGGCTCTGAGCACTATGGGACTTAACTGTTGAGGTCATCAGTCCTTTAGAACTTAGAACTAGTTAAAACTAACTAACTTAAGGACATCACACACATCCATGTCCGAGGCAGGATTCGAATCCGCGACCGTAGCGGTTGCGCGGTTCCAGACTGAAGCGCCTAGAACCGCTCGGCCACATCGGCCGGCCTTGAATATTCCTCATGAAAATTAGTAAAGCGTAAACTGAACATCGCATAACGTAATTACTGTTTCTTACTGTATAATGCATGCACGACTGTTACCCTGAACACTTAAATTCGTACGCAGCTTTCTTCGTAACTGCTTATTCACATTTTTTCCTCTGAACTGTCTAGTTAATGTTCTAAATATCATCACATTTCTACAACCTACTTATAGCCGACATTTACTCAACTTTCAATCTTCTCTAACACTGTAAGTAGGCTGTTTACGTTTTTATGTTGGTAACGCCAGGTAGCGCTCTATATGAAAATCACTCACTGTGCTGTGTGCAGTCTCTCGCTGGTTTGCATTGTTCGAATATTCTAGTTTTGGGCAGTTGGATGTAAACAGCGCGTAGCGTTGCGCAGTTGGAGGTGAGCTGCAGCAGTGATGGATGTGTGGGGTGAGATGGCGGAGTTTTGAGAGCGGATGATCTGGACGTGTGTCCATCAGAGAGACTAAATTTGTAAGACTGGATGTCATGAACTGTTATATATATTATGACTTTTGAACACTATTAAGGTAAATACGTTGTTTGTTATCTATCAAAAATCTTTCATTTGCTAACTATGCCTATCAGTAGTTAGTGCCTTCAGTAGTTAGAATCGTTTATTTAGCTGGCAGTATTGGCGCTCGCTGTATTGCAGTAGTTCGAGTAACGAAGATTTTTGTGAGGTGAGTGATTCATGAAAGGTATAGGTTATTGTTAGTCAGGCCCATTCTTTTGTAGGTATTATTGAAAGTCAGATTGCGTTGCGCTAAAAATATTGTGTGTCAGTTTAGTGATGATCAGAATAAGTAAAGAGAGAAATGTCTGAGTACGTTCAGTTTTGCTCAGCTGTCTGAAAATCAAATAACGTAAGGGGTTTATCAGCACAGTAATTCACTGATTTTTCTAAGGGACGTTTCAACACTACATATAACTCTGTTCCACTCTAGATTCCGCTTGTCTCCTCTCCTGACGCAACCTAGCGGCTCTCTTGACCACTCACAAAACGCACACGTGCTCAAAACGTAAAACTCTCGTTGTCAGCACAACCATGGTCACCAATCTCTCACCTCGTAGTGAACTTGTTTCCCGGGAGATACTCATAGTTGCTGACGTGCAGATTCAGAGGTTCAGAGTGCGTCAGGTACAATCCTCGTGCATCCTTTCCACACATTTCCATCCTTTTTGGTGTATACCTGGATACGACCATTTTGTATATGCAGTGGTTGGACAGATATATGGGAACAACGCGACAAATGTATGCTTAAAAAACAAGTGCAGATGTTAGCCAAGCCTATAAGTTGCGCTGTTGCATTTGACCACGAACTACACTTGTGCAATGTCGTCAATACGTCACGGGCGTTAGTCGTGATCAGAATAGTATTGTGTGTACGAGTAGTCGTTAGTGCATTGTGTCAGAGCTAAATGAATTCGAACGTGGGCAAATTGTTGGTGTTAGGGTAGTGGATGCTTCCGTAACCAAAGTAGCCGACGTGTTTGGTGCTTCAAGAGGCACCACATCTAATAATGATACCGCATAACGGAAAAAAAAGAAGAAAACATCATCTTCTGAATCACTACCCCGACGGAAGTGTGTTTTGCGTGATCGTGACGGACGGTCAGTGAAGAGAATAGTGGCGAAAAATGAGAGGCCGACAGCTGGAAATGCCCGTAACAGGAAATGCGATGCCGAAGCAATAAAACCTGTACTATGAAGCAATAGAAGGAACTCACTTTGTCGGGTGAGTCTCGTTTCGTATTGCTTCTAACTTTTGGCCGAGTTTACGTCGCAAGAGTGGAGCATGGCGGCGGTTCGATGTTGATGTGGGCAGCTATATCGTATTCCATGGGCCCCACGGTTACTCTGCAAAGTCACGTCAGCACCCAGGGCTATGTGACCATTTTGACTGGTCAGGTCCATCCCATGGTACAGTGTTTGTTCCCCAGTGGTGATGCTGTGCTCCGAGACGACAGGGCTCCTATTCGCACAACTCGCATCGTCCAGGACTGATTTTGTGAGCACGAGAGTGAATTTTCTCACCTTCCCTGGCCACCACGGTGACAGAATCACAATGTCATTGTGCCTTTGTGACCTCCTTTGGCGAGAATGTTGCCTGATCGCTACGCAGCTATCATCGTTAAATGAACTTGCCACTATTCTGTAGGAACAATAATGATTACCTTGAAAACTGTACAGTACCTGTATTTACTCATTCTGAGGCTACTGGAAGTTGTTTTGAACGCCAATGGTTTTCCTACACCCTGTTAGGCTTGATAATGCATTGTGTTTTTGGTGTTTCCGTGTTTTTGTCCACCAACTGTATACTGAAAAATTAAAAGCTATACTTCTACTTTACATCCCGAATGTACCTTTGCTCCAAAAGTCTCATTTCACATGTAAACAGTGTACAAGCACAGTGGCTTGTTGGGAATTGTGTGAAGGATGTTATAAGGCTCTAACAACACTACCACAACAAAGGTCAAAAATTAATTATGATTGTAGTGTTGCTCACGCTGCTAAATATTGCATTTTCGGGCAACATCAAAATTATATTATGTGGCAGGTGTCATTAGAGCACAGTTAATAAAGTCATTTCTTGAAATAATGGATAAACTAGGCACTCATCTTTTCGTGTTTCCCACGCTGGTCTCGTTGTGAACTCATGGCTCAATCGTCGAAAATCTAGATAGTGATATTTCCAAGCACGGATGCAAAGAGGCCTAGGTGTTATTCTGCGATATTCAAAAATTTTATAGATGTGTTTCATAAACCATTCTTGAATATTAAACTTTTGCAAGTTAGGACAATGGTGATGTAAAAAAGTAATCAGCACTCCGAATTTAAGTTACACTACTTTTTTATTACTTTTGTTGCAATATCACGTAACTCGTTCCAAAACATCACTTCACAATATAAAACATACTTGAAAATATCTTCCTCACAGTTAAAGTTCACATTTCATAAACTGACTACAATTTGCGTCTTTTTAAAATGACGACCAAAGCTTGACTCTCTAATAACCGCTTACGCGACCAAAAATCAGAGTTACAGGTACGTCAAAGATCATAGTGACAAAAGAAAGAATACACATAAGAATAATATCATTGCAATATATACATATCGATGTATCGAAGTACCTCTACATTAATGAAACCAAATCTGAATGTTGCCACAGAAATAGGGCCGGCCGGAGTGGCCGTGCGGTTCTAGGCGCTACAGTCTGGAGCCGAGCGACCGCTACGGTCGCAGGTTCGAATCCTGCCTGGGGCATGGATGTGTGTGAAGTCCTTAGGTTAGTTAGGTTTAATTAGTTCTAAGTTCTAGGCGACCGATGACCTCAGAAGTTAAGTCGCATAGTGTTCAGAGCCATTTGAACCATTTTGAACAGAAATATGTTAACTATTTTACAGAAACACAGTAGAATATTGCTGGTATCGAGAGGTTGAGGTGAGGTGCCGTAATGGTCACGTAATACAAGTACCATTACAAGGCTCAGGCATGACGATGGTATGTGTACATGCCGGAGGATTTTTAAGGTTGGACATGTGCTGAAGCACAATCGTTTGCAGCACACCACATGATAATGGCCCTAAGGACGAAATTGCAATGATTTCCTTACGAAGTTGGAGGGGCATGCGGTCTGATACTGGGGAAACTGTAGAAGGGGATCAAGATATTAATATAGTAAGCAAACTGATGCAGATGTAATCTACAATGGTTATACGCCGACGAAGAGACTTCCACAGGGTTGACTAGCGTGGAGAGCTGAACCAAACCATTCTTGAGACTGTGGAACACAACAACACACATCGCAGCAAGGAATAAGTAGGAATCAACGAAGAGCTCTCGGATGTGGGCCAAGAACGCGTGTGTGAGGCAGAGCGTGACGCAGCCGCGTTCCGCGTACGGCGGCGACCTTTCCGTGATCGGGTTAGGCGGTGAGTCAGCGGCGGCGGCGCGTGGCGCGGTCCTGTGGACGGCTGCGCCGGTAGCCTCCGAAACGTCACGGCGCGCCGCAGCCGGCGAAAGCGCTGCCCAGTGACGCAGGCGGTGACGGAGCCGTGAGCTCACCAGCGTCTCGAGTGGCGGGCGGCCCAGGCGCCTGTACGGCGCCGACACTTAAACGAGGCAGTCGACTGCGAGAGGAAACACACGAAAACTTACGACGCCGCGGGGAGACTTCTGCGGCAGCAGTACCGACAGGCGGTGACAGGGGTCGCCCATTCTTCTTGGTCTTCGTTGATCCATTATGGATCGTGGGACGACGGCTGTCACGAACTTCTTGATGCAATAATTTACCAACAGCCGTATGTATTGTAGAATTTTTTAATGAACTATGTGCTACCAGTTTCGGCATTATATTGATGCCATTTTCAGGCCCCACTCGCCCTAGTCGTAAAATCGCTATACACGGGAGGAGCCATATAACTGGATCCGTGACTCAATCGTCCCGCAACAGCTCTTGGTGGCCAGGCGACACAGACTGTTGCAGGACGATTGAGTCATGGATCCAGTTATATGGCTCCTTCCCGTGTATAGCGATTTTACGACTATGACAAGTGGGGTCTGAAAATGGCATCAATATAATTCCGAAACTGGCAGCACATAGAAGTTCATAAAAATAAATAAATTTCTACAATACATACGGCTGTTGGTAAATTATTGCGTCAAGAAGATTCTTCTTGGGGTCGTGCTAGTCCGTTTGGAGTGGGTGAAGAACCTAGAGTAGCCTCTTCCCTCATTTTAAAAACAAGTAAAAGAGCAACGACCAACACAAATCAAAATGGAAGCATTTGGTAATGGCTATAGACGAAGTAGTACTGGCGCGTCTCCATTAGTATCTTATGCAAGCATAGTCCAAAACATCTGACTAAAGCACTGTAGAAGCTGAAAGTACCTACACATACACTACGTGATCAAAAGTATCCGGACACCTGGCTGAAAATGACTTACAAGTTCGTGGCGCTCTCCATCGGTAATGCTGGAATTCAGTATGGTATTGGCCCACCCTTAGCCTTGATGACGGCTCCCACTCTCGCAGGCATATGTTCAGTCAGGTGCTGGAAGGTTTCTTGGGGAATGGCAGCCGATTCTTCACGGAGTGTTGCACTGACGAGTGGAGTCGATGTCGGTCGGTGAAGCCTGGCACGAAGTCGGCGTTCCAAACCATCCCAGAGGTATTCTGTAGGATTCAGGGCAGCAATCTGTGCACGCCAGTCCATTATGGGGATGTTATTGTCGTGTAAGCACTCCGCCACAGGCCGTGCATTATGAACAGGTGCTCGATTGTGTTGAAAGATGCAATCTCCATCCCAGAATTGCTCTTCAACAGTGGGAAGCAAGCAGGTGCTTAAAGCATCACTGTAGGCCTGTGCTGTGTTAGCGGCACGCAACACAAGAGGTGGAAGCCCAAAACACGACCACACAATAACACCAACGCCGCCGAATTTTACTGTTGGTACTACACACGCTGGCAGATGTCGTTCACCGGGCGTTCGCTAAACCCGACCGTGATGCGTCACTGGCCGGCCGGGGTGGCCGAGCGGTTCTAGGCGCTACAGTCTGGAACCGCGTGACCACTACGGTCGCAGGTTCCAATCCTGCCTCGGGCATGGATGTGTGTGATGTCCTTAGGTTAGTTAGGATTAAGTAGTTCGAAGTTCAAGGGGACTGATGACCTTAGAAGTTAAGACCCATAGTGCTGAGAGCCATTTGAACCATTTTTTTGATTCGTCACTCCACACAACGTTTTTCCACTGTTCAATCGTCCATTGTTTATGCTCCTTATCCCAAGCGAGGTGTCGTTTGGCATTCACCGGCGTGATGTATGGCTTATGAGCAGCCGCTGAACCATGAAATCCAAGTGTTCTCGCCTCCCGCCTAACTGTCATAGTACTTGCAGTGGATCCTGATGCAGTCTGGAATTCCGGTGTGATGGTCTCTATAAATGTCGACCTATTACACATTACGACCCTCTTCAACTGTCGGCGGTCTCTGTCAGTCAACAGACGAGGTCGGCCTGTACGCTTTTGTGCTGTACGTGTCCCTTCACGTTTCTACTTCACTATCACATCGGAAACAGAGGACCTAGGGATGTTTAGGAGCGTGGAAATCTCGCGTACAGACGTATGACAGAAGTGACAGCGAATCACCTGACCTCGTTCGAAGCCCGTGAGTTCCGCGGAGCGCCCCATTTCGCTCGTCTAATGACTACTAAGGTCGCTGATATGAGGTAGGTGGGAGCACAGTGCACCTAATATGAAAAACGTACGTTTTTGAGGGTGTCTTGGTACTTTTGATCACATAGTGTAGTACTAGCTTTACCCACCACCAATCGGTACTAGTTCGAGAAAACACCACTCTTGAAAAGGGGCGCACTGTGCAATTTGAGGAGCGCTCTTAGCCTCAGAGCGACGAGTTTGCTCCAGCGGCCATTGCCTACACACGCTGCTTCATACCATCGATGTAAGCCAGCGACTGTATCCGTACAGTGAGTACCGTGTCGAACTGTAGTCCGCAGCAGCACCTCCAGCTCAGGTGGCTTACAAGTGGCTCGGCACTGATCCAGCGTGCAGCCATTAGTTTTTCCGCGGGCGGCTGGCTAGTGTGGAATCGCTCCTCGGCGTCTTTTCGGCGGCCGGCGGGCGGGCGGAACAGGAGTCTGGGCTGCGCTCTCAAGGTTGTTGAACCGCGCCAGCCGCGGCTTCCGACTTATTCCTATCTTCCGCCGCCGGGAGCGCGTCATTTGCCGCTTCCTGCACTGGTCCGTGGAGAACGCGCCGGCGCACACGCACATAATTCTTTTGACACTTCCGCCGCCGCCGCCGTCGCCTGGGGGCCGCAGCCCTTACCGAAATGCACCGTTGCTGCGCTGGATTACAACATCCTGCGTCGCGCGAGACCCTCACACAACTGCCGACATTGCTTTCCGGTGACGTCTTTGTCGTATACTACGATTATAGCAAGTGTTTTGGTTCATAAACAACATCACCTCTCAACCCTCTTACTCAAAGCAGAGCACTGGGCAACAGCAGATGTGAAACGCAATCAGCTATCGTTGCAGCTATGTATACAGCTCTTCTACACAAAATTTCTCGTGAAAAGGATATCAACCTGACACCAATAAATGCGTGAATGCCGTTGCTACTGTGATGTTATTTATCAGGCGGAATGACCACAGGATTACTCATCAGTGCCTCTAGGGATTTAGAAGACTCTGTGCGATGATTATAATCCTCGCAGGAAATCGACAGTGGATACAGCATCTCCCCAGTTTTCAACTAACATTACAAGTGCTCAACAGAGACACTTTTTGCGGCGTGACAAATATCAATACGTGCATGCAGTTCACTGAAATCACGAAATGTCCGTGCGACAGCAACCCACTTTGGAAATGTGTTAATCGGGTTGCCTGTTCACAGGTCTGAACTAATTCTGTGCGACAACACGGAGCGGGTAAGTTGTCTACATGTTCTTACACACCCGCGCCCTATCGCAACTACGTCACAGCATGCATTACAAGTACAAACTTGTAGAGATGCTGTGTCCATCGATATATATATATATATATATATATATATATATATATATATAGTGAACTGGGCTCTAAACTGCCTACCTTAAGAGCTATGAGCACTTCCTTATCTTGGATATTGTGAAAGAAATATCTTCTATGCAAATTCTTTGCTTCCCATATTCTGAGAGGCAGTAGTACGGGCCTCAACAAGAAAAAAAAAATCCAATAAATATGGCTTCAAATTGCATACTTCAAGAGCTATGAGTGCTTTTCAATTTTCGTTATTGTTAAAGAAATCTATTCCACTGAACAAACGCTCATAGCTGTTAATGTAGTCCTTTTAGAGCACACCTTTTTGCTTCGAATGATCGTTATTTTCCTGAATACTGACCTCTCCTCCTGGGACACCGTGCACTTCACTTGTTTTAACAGTTTGTGACGGACAACACCACACGTGCTTTTGCTACAGATAAGAACACCAGCGCTCCGAATGCAAAACTGAAATCACAACAGAGGTTTAGTGTCCAATGAGCGAGAGACGCTGGACTTGCACTCGGGAGAAAGAAGTTCTGACCCCTGTCCAAACACCCTTATTTATGTCTTCGTAGAACACTTAGTCCGATTAAGTCACTGGGTAGAATGGTTCGTTTAAAATAGAGGTGGTCTATTTCCTTCCCCATCCATGTCCTAGTCGAGTTTGTGCTTCTTCTCTAACGACCTCTTAATCGACGGAATGTTAAATCCTAATGTTTCTTCCTTTTGACAGTCAAAGGTTTCGAGCCGGTGCCTACTGGCTATCGCTGATGCACGGACGCGACCCTGAAGGCATGCTCAGACAGCGACGGTGCTGTCACTGACTTCACAGTTCAACTGTTGGTGACAAATCCATTTGTCTACACAGTAGAAAAGAAATCTCCTGCTCTTTACAAGTGTAGGAACGAGGTTCTCCGTCTCCCTCGTGCGACTGCAGAGCCGCTCCTTCCGCCTGTCCGCGACAGACAACAACAAGACCCACCCAGCGGACGGAAGCAGTTGATTGGGCGGAGAAAGTACGCGCGGAGGTCGGGAAACGGCTGCTCCGCTGGCAGCTCACGGCCACCTTCTACACGCTGGCCATCGGCCCAGCTTTGCATGTTTTTTGCCGCTCCTTCTGACTCAGCTGCCGACGTGACTTTAACCTAGTGAAAGTCACAGTTGACTGCCCTCCATGGGAACCGCGCGCCTAAGTTGTCAGGTGTATGACGTTAACGATCCCCCTGGGGGTCTGGCTATCTCACAGCAGTGAGTTCGAGAAAAGAGACACGTCGTAACTGATCTTCGCCGAGCTAATTTATATCACCATAGGTTCCCTCAATAAGTTTCACAAATTGCATCACTCTCGTAACACTATTTATTCGGAAACTAACCCTCGGTAGCACACCGTAAGCAGCCTGTAATGATCTGTGTATGTGTAGCAATCATCCAGAGCTACTGTCCGCAGTGCTTACAATGTGTAATAAGTATCTTCATGAGCGCCTCAACAAATGTCTTGGGATCCTTGCTGTTAATGTTATACATTAACAAACGACAATATTAATAGCAACCTCAGACCATTCTCTGATGGCGCAGTTATCTGTTGTTGTTGTGGTCTTCAGTCCAGAGAATGGGCCGGCCGGGGTGGCCAAGCGGTTCTAGGCGCTTCAGTCTGGAACCACGCGACCGCTATGGTCGCAGGTTCGAATCCTGCCTCGGGCATGGATGTTTGTGATGTCCTTAGGTTGGTTAGGTTTAAGTAGTTCTAAGTTCTGGGGGAGTGATGACCTCAGATGTTAAGTCCCATAGTGCTTAGAGCCATTTGAACCATTTTTTAACCAGAGACTGGTTTGATGCAGCTATCCTATGCAAGGTTCTTCATCTCCTAGTAACTACTGTGACGTACATCCTTCTGAATCTGCGTACTGGTCTTGGTCTCCCTCTACGATTTTTACCCTCCACACTACCCTGCAATACTAAATTCGTGATCCCTTGATGCCTCAGAAAATGTCCTACCAACGGATCCCTTCTTCCAGCGAAGTTGTGCCACAATCTCCTCTTCTCCCCAATTCTGTTCAATACCTCCTCATTAGTTACGTGATCTACCCATCTAATCTTCAGCATTCTTCTGTAGCACCACATTTCGAAAGTTTCTATTCTCTTCTTGTCTAAACTATTTATCGTCCATGTTTTTCTTCCATACATGGCTACACTTCATACAAATACTTTCAGAAAAGACTTCCAGACACTTAAATCTATACTTGATGTTAACAAATTTCTTCAGAAACGCTTTGCTTGCTAGAGCCAGTCTACATTTTATATCCTCTGTACTTCAACCATCATCAGTTATTTTACTCCGTAGACACCAAAACTCGTCTATTACTTTAACTGTCTGATTTCCTAATCTAATTCCCTCAGCATCACCTGATTTAATTCTACTACATTCCGTTATACTCATTTTGCTTTAAGCGCAGTTATCTACAGGGTTACAACAGTTCAATAATTATCTACAAGGTGACAATTACTGAACTATATGAAATAAAATCGTTATACCTTGTGAACGGTTTGCATTAGGACGTTCAAACAGCACTGCTGTCCGCGAGGCATTGCGGCAATCAGTATGCGCATGGATGGTTTAGTTTAGCGACGAAACCCACTTTCATTTGGATGAGTTCGTCAATAACTAAAATTGGCACATTTGTGGGATTGAGAATCCGCATCTCGCGATCGACAAGTCTGTTCACTCTCAACGGGTGACTGTGTGGTGCGCAATCTCCAGTCACGGAATAATCGATACGATATTCCCTGATGGCACGGTGACTACCGAATGTTATGTGAAGGTTTTGGAAGATGATTTCATCCCCATTATCCAAAGTGACCCTGATTTCGACAAGATGGTTCGTGGAAGATGGAGCTCGATCCCATCGAAGCAGGAGAGTGTTAGATGTTCTGGAGGAGCACCTTAGGGATCCATTCTCGCTCTGCGATAGCCAGAGGCCACTGGCACAGGTCTCGATTGGTCGCCGTATTCTCCGGATCTGAACACATGCGACTCCTTTTTGTGGGGCTATATTAAAGACCCCAGAACCATTACTGAGCTGAAAACAGCCATTCAGGAGGTCATAGAACGCGTCGATGTTCCGATACTTCAGCGGTTCATGCAGAATTTCGCTATTCTCTTGCGCCACATCATCCGCAATGGTGGCAGGCATATCGAACATATCATAACCTAAATCCGAACATCTGTAGTGAGGTTTACATGTGGGACATAATGTGTGTACGCCTTAGTTTGTAGTTAATTTATGTTTTTTTAGTTAATTTTTGATTTTTTCATGTAGTTCATTAACTGTCACCTGTACATGAAGAAAGCTGAACAATTACCCAGACAGTTCTTGATAAGATTTCAAAGAGATGCCAAGCTGAACAGTTTTGTTTAAATGTTCAAAAATGAAAAATTGTCCACTTCACAAAACGAAAAGAACCTAGTATACTGTGACTAAAATATAACTCGGTCACAATTGGAATCAGTCATCAGGATGGGAGTCTTTATATCAGGATATGAAGTGGAACTGTCACATTGGCTTAGTCGGAGGTTTATCACGTAGCACACTTCGTTTCATTGGTACGATACTGGCGACATGGACTCAGTCTGCAGGGGAAGTAGCTTACAAAACTACCCATCCCAGAAATTCGCTCGAGTTGTAGTATCCAGATCAAATAGGACTATCAGCCGATGTAGAACGTCGTCGAAGAAGTTCACCACGAATGAACAGACGTTTGTTTGAGCCAGAGAGTACGTGGCGGAGATGCTGAAGAAACTGAACTGGCAGGTGCTCGAAGATGGACGGGGAATATTTGGAGAAAGCCAGCTTGAAGTGATGGATACAGTAATAGACAACAACCACCTACGAATCGCTCACATAGGAATCGCGAAGATAAGGCTTCACTGCTCACAAATAAAGCGAATTGTTGGTGGCCGCCGGCCGTTGTGACCGAGCGGTTCTAGGCGCTTCAGTCTGGAACCGCGCAACCTCTACGGTCGCAGGTTCGAATCCTGCCTCGGGCATGGATTTGTGTGATGTCCTTAGGTTAGTCAGGTTTAAGTAGTTCTAAGTTCTAAGGCACTGATGACCTCAGATGTTAAGTCCCATAGTGCTCAGAGCCATTTGAACCATTTCTGTTGGTGACCTTTAAAACGACGGAGAGACAGCGTGGCTCCAGATATCGGGTATAGTATTCTTACGCTGACATACTGTCAATAATTAGCCCACGTTCACTTTTCCCTCATTTTCTACTGTTTTTGTCATTTCTAATTCACACGCGAATACCTAATTAATTAAGGAAGTTTCGAAGTTCAAAATGGCTCTGAGCACTATGCGACTTAACTTCTGAGGTTATCAGTCACCCAGAACTTAGAACTAATTAAACCTAACTAACCTAAGGACATCACACACATCCATGCCCGAGGCAGGATTCCAACCAGCGACCGTAGCGGTCGCTCGGTTCCAGACTGTAGCGCCTAGAACCGCACGCCCACTCCGGCCGGCGAAGTTTCGAAGTAATTCAAGATGCTGAGAGGCGCGGGAGAAAACCTGTAGGAATTAGCAGTAAAGTATGCACTCATTGCGGCGTTTGGCTGTTTTCAGCCAGGCTGTACCAACCTGCAATTGGGAGGAGATTCAAATTGGAAATATTTTAGACATGTGCTGTTCTAGTATTCGCCATATAACCAAGAAAAACCTTCTGAAGACTTTGTTCGGGAGACTAGATGTCTTTTTGGTTTGCTCATGCGTTATAGAAGTGCTGTATAAAAAATATGTAGCCTTGTGTGTGTGTGAGAGAGACTGCCTACACTACGCTTGTCCGTCCTCTTTTAAAATACTGCTGCTCGGTGTGGGATCCTCACCAGGTAGGACTGACGGAGTACATCGAAAAACTTCAAAGAAAGGCAGCACGTTTTGTATAATCGCGAAAAATGGGAGAGAGTGTCACAGAAATTATACAGGATTTCGTCTGGAAATCATTAAAAGAAAGGCATTTTTCGTTGCGGCGGATTCTTCTCACGAAATTCCAGTCACCAAGTTTCTCCTCCGAATGCGAAAATATTTTGTTGATACCGACCTGCCGCGCGGGAATAGCCGAGCGGTCTCAGGCGCTGTAGTCATGGACTGTGCGGCTGGTCCCAGCGGAGGTTCGAGTCCTCCCTCGGGCATGGGTGTGTGTGTGTTTGTCCTTAGGATAGTTTAGGTTAAGTAGTGTGTAAGCTTAAGGACTGATGACCTTAGCAGTTAAGTCCCACAAGATTTCACACACATTTGAACATTTTGTTGATACCGACCTACATAGGGCGGAACGATCACCACGATAAAATAAAGGAAATCAGAGCTCGTACGGAAAGATATAGGTGTTCATTCTTTTCGCGCGATATACGAGATTGGAATAATAGAGAATTGTGAAGGTCGTTCGATGAACCCTCTGCCAGGCACTTAAATGTGATTTGCAGAGTGTCCATGTAGATGTAGACGTGGATGTAGATGTGTTGATGGCTCTTTCGACGTATACTGAATTGTACCTGCCAGACCAGGCCACGCTCATCAGAGCTGCATGGGCAAAATATCGACGACGTCGGCTGAGGACCTAGGTGAAGGCATCAGTTCGTGCAGTGATGGCGAGGCTGCCGACTGAAGGAGCAGTACCCGGACACGGTCGGGGGCAGACGGCGTCTCGGGGGGCGCAGTTTCTTGCGTCCCGCCCGTGACGGCGAACGCTTTTTGCGCACTGCGACACGGGTTGCGCCGTGTGAAACACGAGAGCGAGTCCGGAGAGCCGTCGGCAGCGACGCAGCGCCACGAGACGTGAGCTTCGTTTGGCGGCTGCTGTGTTTACGAGGCTAACTGGTGTGTAATGGTGAGCCGGCGTGACGCGATGAGGTCAGCAAGCCGGCGGGATTCACTCTTCAAGGGACTCAGGAATAGGCGGCCGGCAAACAGCTGCTCTCCAACTACTGCAATACCGAGCGAGCGAGTTCACACTTTACTGCGCCTTTTTCTGGCAACACTGGAACTACACTACTGGCCATTAAAATCGCTACACCTAGGAGAAATGCAGATGATAAACGGGTATTCATTGGACAAATATATTATACTAGAACTGACATGTGATTACATTTTCACGCAATTTTGGGTGCATACATCCTGAGAAATCAGTACCCAGAACAACCACCTCTGGCCGTAGTAACGGCCTTGATACGCCTGGGCATTGAGTCAAACAGAGCTTGGATGGCGTGTACAGGTACAGCTGCCCGTGCAGCTTCAACACGATACCACAGTTCATCAAGAGTAGTGACTGGCGTATTGTGACGAGCCAGTTGCTCGGCCACCATTCACCAGACGTTTCCAATTGGTCAGAGACCTGGAGAATGTGCTGGCCAGGGCAGCAGTCGAACATTTTGTGTATCCAGAAATGCCCGTGCAGGACCTGCAACATGCGGTCGTGCATTATCCTGCTGAAATGTAGGGTTTCGCAGGGGTCGAATGCAGCGTAGAGCCACGGGTCGTTACACATCTGAAATGTAACGTTCACTGTTCAAAGTGCCGTCAATGCGAACAAGAGGTGACCGAGACGTGTAACCAATGGCACCCAATACCATCACGCTGGGTGATACGCCAGTATGGCGATGACGAATACACGCTTCCAATGGGCGTTCATGTGCGCCAAACACGGATGCGACCATCATGATGCTGTAAACAGAACCTGGAATCATCCGAAAAAATGACGTTTTGCCATTCGTGCACCCAGGTTCGTCGTTGAGTACACCATCGCAGGCTCTCCTGTCTGTGATGCAGCGTCAAGGGTAACCGCAGCCATGGTCTCCGAGCTGATAGTCCGTGCTGCTGCAAACGTCGTCGAACTGTTCGTGCAGATGGTTGTTGTCTTGGAAACGTCCACATCTGTTTACTCAGGTATCGAGACGTGGCTGCACGATCCGTTACAGCCGTGCGGATAAGATGGCCGTCATCTCGACTGCTAGTGATACGAGGCCGTTGGGATCCAGCACCGCGTTCCGTATTACCCTCCTGGACCCACCGATTCCATATTCTGCCAACAGTCATTGGATCTCGACCAACGCGAGTAGCAATGTCGCGATACGATAAACCGCAATCGCGATAGGCTACAATCCGAGCTTTATCAAAATCGGAAACGTTATGGTACGCATTTCTCCTCCTTGCACGAGACACTACAACAACGTTTCACCAGGCAACGCCGGTCAACTGCTGTTTGTGTGTGGGAAATCGGTTGGAAACGTTCCTCATGTCAGGACGTTGTAGGTGTCGCCACCGGCGCCGACCTTGTGTGATTGCTCTGAAAAGCTAATCATTTGCTTATCTCAGCATCTTCTTCGAGTCGGTTAAATTTCAAGTCTGTAGCACGTCATCTTCGTGGTGTAGCAATTTTAATGTCGAGTACTGTAGTTCTAAGTTCTAGGGGACTGATGACCTCAGATGTTAAGCCCATAGTGCTTAGACTCATTTGAACAATTTTTTGAACTGATGCCCGGTCATTTTTGTGAAAAACAATATCAGCTATGTATCCTAGTGACGTTACAGTCGAAGGTGTGTAAAGTCACTTTGCGAGGTCGCGCAGTGCACATATCCTCTGTTAGACATGTGAAGGCTATTTATTACTGCGATAGGCCGGACGGTAGCTGGCTGTTCCCGTCGGCCAGAGCAGTTGCCGGCGCACGGAAGCCTAGTGATCTGATAGGAGGCTCTCCTTACACGCCGCGCCGACACGTTGCGAGAGCGCTATTTCCCGCGGGTCCCCGCGGTTTTGCAAGCGGCGTTTCTGCATTCACGGGACGGCAGGGCGTCGGAACTGTGTCAAGGTAGCCCCGGGCTACCGCGTCCCACAGCGTCCGGCGCACGCCTATCGCGTATCACGTTTCCTATCCGAGCCGTCCCGGTCGCACACGCGTGACTCCCAGCTGCCTGCCGGCCCTGTGCAACCTGTAAGCTCTGTTTCGTCACCGGAGCTTGACCAAGTCAGCTCCCGGTGAGATGACGTCGATGCACTTACGGTAGAGCCACATGCTCGGTATACTACCTGGTTTTACAAACGTTCAAGCTCCTCCAAATGTGCACATTCAGGTTATAAGCGTGTCTCTATCGAAGGTATAGGGTGAGTTAGCATTTTTAAGATAGCCTTCGTTGGATAAATCCGAGTGGTAAATTAAGAAAGTTTGCTACCTTCAGAGTACAACGAGCTTGTCTGATATTGTTTCAGTCCGGACTGCATCCTCAAAGGTATGCGGTTCTCACGAAGTCTTAGGAGTGGCGAGGTAATCGGGTACTTGATCTGTCGTGTCCGTATGGTTTGGTTTCGCTATTTCTACTCGAAAATGTTCGTGGTAAGCAAGAAGATTTCTGCTTAGTTGTTCTAACGAAAAACTGGCGTTCTACGGATCGGAGCACTGAATGTTAGATCCCTTAATCGGGCAGGTGGGTTAGATAATTTAAAAAGGAAAATTGACTAATTGAAGTTAGATACAGTGGAGACTTGTGAAGTTCGCTGGTAGGATGAAAAGAACTTCTGATCAGGTGAGTGCAGGGTTAGAGAAGCTATCGAAATTAAACTACCTGGTAACAACTTCAACAGAGACAACGGCTATGCACTTAGAAACGTGTAGAAGTGCGAGTTTGACAAAGAAATGTCGCAGAGGAAGACTTCACATAGTGTTATCAGCTGTTGTAAGTGATGGCGCTACAGGCTACGTTGGACAGCGAATACAAACGTTGTCATATTCTATGGACATAAAGAGTTCCGCCTCAGTATGCGTTGTGATATCATGATTTGATCTAGCCAATCAGATACCGTTTTCTGGGGATAAAAATGGGAACTTAACCAATTTCACGACAGTCAGACTTGTCCACTGTCTATGGTGACGGAGGCAATCATCCAAAACTTTGGATTTTATCCGAATTTGAGGCGACAAAAGAACAAGTGACAAGTGAACAAAAAAATGGTTCAAATGGCTCTGAGCACTATGGGACTTAACATCTGAGGTCATCAGCCCCCTAGAACTTAGAACTACTTAAACCTAACTAACCTAAGGACATCACACACACCCATGCCTGAGGCAGGATTCGAACCTGCGGCCGTAGCGGTCGCGCGGTTCCAGACTGAAGCGCCTAGAACCACTCGGCCACTCCGGCCGGCTAAAACTAGAACACCTGCTGTGAAGTTTGGAAAGTAAGAAAGAAGGTAGAAGTACACTACTGGCCATTAAAATTGCTACACCACGAAGATGACGTGCTACAGACTTGAAATTACCCGACTGGAAGAAGATGCTGAGATAAGCAGATGATTAGCTTTTCAGAGCATTCACACAAGGTCGGCGCCGGTGGCGACACCTACAACGTCCTGACATGAGGAAAGTTTCCAACCGATTTCTCACACACAAACAGCAATTGACCGGCGTTGCCTGGTGAAACGTCGTTGTAGTGTCTCGTGCAAGGAGGAGAAATGCGTACCATCACGTTTCCGACTTTGATAAAGGTCGGATTGTAGCCTATCGCGATTGCGGTTTATCGTATCGTGACATTGCTGCTCGCGTTGGTCGAGATCCAATGACTGTTAGTAGAATATGTAATCGGTGGGTTCAGGAGGGTAATACGGAACGCCGTGCTGGATCCCAACGGCCTCGTATCACTAGCATTCGAGATGAAAGGAATCTTATGAGCATGGCTGTAACGGATCGTGCAGCCACGTCTCGATCCCTGAGTCAACAGATAGGGGCGTTTGCAAGACAACAACCATCTGCACGAACAGTTCGATGACGTTTGCAGCAGCATGGACTATCAGCTCGGAGGCCATGGCTGCGGTTACCCTTGACGCTGCATCACAGACAGGAGCGCCTGCGATGGTGTACTCAACGACGACCCTGGCTGCACGAATGGCAAAACGTCACTTTTTAGGATGAATCCAGGTTCTGTTTACAGCATCACGATGGTCGTATCCGTGTTTGGCGACATCGCGGTGAACGCACATTGGAAGCGTGTATTCGTCATCGCCATACTGGCGTATCACCCGGCGTGGTGCTATGGGGTGCCAATGGTTACACGTCTCGGTCACCTCTTGTTCGCATTGACGGCACTTTGAACGGTGGACGCTACATTGCAGATGTGTTACGACCCGTGGCTCTACCCTTCAGTCACACCCTGCGAAACCCTACATTTCGGGAGGATAATGCACGAGCGCATGTTGCAGGTAATGTACGGGCCTTTCAGGATACACAAAATGTTCGACTGCTGCCCTGGCCAGCACATTCTCCAGATCTCTCACCAATTGAAAACGTGTGGTCAATGGTGGCCGAGCAACTGGCTCGTCACAATACGCCAGTCATTGCTTTTGATGAACTGTGGTATCGTGTTGAAACTGCATGGGCAGCTGTACCTGTACACGCCATCCAAGCTCTGTTTGACTGAATGCCGAGGCGTATCAAGGCCGTTATTTCTGCCAGAGGTGGTTGTTCTGGGTACCGATTTCTCAGGATCCTATAACCCAAATTGCGTGAAAATGTAATCACATGTCAGTTCTAGTATAATATGTTTGTCCAATGAATACCCGTTTATCATCTGCATTTCTTCTTTGTGTAGCAATTTTAATGGCCAGTAGTGTAGATTTGTGCGATTCCTCGAGACACATACCTGGAGGCTGCGGATGTGTTCAGTTCTGCAGCCCGAGGACTGCGTTGATGGGAGGGGGGAGGCGACCGCGCAGGAAGTGAGCGGCCGGATGCCCGGGGTGCGCGGCTACTGTTACTGCGGCTACTGCGGCTGCTGCGGCCGCCAGGTGCCGCATAGCTTCGCGTTCACAAACCCCGCCGCTTCTCTCAACACTGTCACTCGTCGCCTCACTCTTCTCCTACATTCTCCTTACCTCTCACTGCACTCTTCATCGACGACGATGGACAGATAACTGCGGTGAAAGTATAGGAACAGCAGCTGTTGTTTCCAGAATGAATCTTCCAGTTTGGATCGAATCGTTCGCCCTTTTGAGAGTCCCCTCTGCTTCGCTTCTCCTCTCCAAATTAAAACTTTTTGCCGGATCAGAACTCGAACCTGGAACGTTACATTTCGCGGGACAGTCTCGTTACAGGCTGAACCATCCAGGCAGGACTCATGATCCGTCCACGTAGTTTCAGTTCTGTCAGTACTTCCCTCCCATTTCCAGGGGTGTAAACCAAGCAAAGTACCGGGTGATCAAGAAGTCAGTATAAATTTGAAAACTGAATAAATCACGGAGTAATGTAGATAGAGAGGTACAGATTGACACACATGCTGGAATGAGATGGGGTTTTATTAGAACCAAAAAAATACAAACGTTCAAAAAATGTCCGGCAGATGGCGCTTCATCTGATCGGAAAAGCAATAATTAGTGTAACAAAGTAAGATAAAGCAAAGATGATGTTCTTTACGGGAAATGATCAATATGTCCACGATCATTCCTCAACAATAGCTGTAGTCGAGGAATAATATTGTGAACAGCACTGTAAAGCGTGTCCGGAGTTATGGAAAGGCATTGGCGTCGGATCTTGTCTTTCAGCATCCCCAGAGATGTCGGTCGATCACGATAGACTTGCGACTTCAGATAACCCCAAAGCCAATAATCGCACGGACTGAGGTCTGGAGACCTAGGAGGCCAAGCATGGCGAAAGTGGTGGCTGAGCACACGATCATCACCAAACGACGCGCGCAAGATATCTTTCACGCGTCTAGCAATATGGGGTGCAGCGCCATCCTGCATAAACATCTTACGTTCCAGCAGGTGTTTATCAGCCAGGCTGGGGGTGATGCGATTCTGTAACATATCGGCGTACCTCTCAGTCGTCACGGCAGCAGTTTTGCTGTCCAGTGCCATCTGTCGGATATTTTGTGAACTTTCTTTTCCTTTTTTTTTTGGTTCTAATAAAGCCCCAAGTCATTCCAGGCATGTGTGTCAATTTTTACCACTCTATCTACATTATTCCGTGGTTTATTAAGTTTTCTAATTAATACTGACTTTTTGATCACCCGGTATGCAGGCGCACTGTCACTGTATTTGAAGAGTTGGAGAAGGAATCCAACAGATTTGAAACTTTGAGGCCGGGCCGTGACATGTTCCTGGATATCTGAGGGGGTGAGAGCAATTGCCCACGAATGACAAGTTTCCGAGTTGGAATTCCACCCGGCACAAAGGTATAAACCAAAACTGCACATACTTGTCAGACGGAGTTATCAGCGATCCTTAATTATACAAGATAGGCTTTATTCTGTCTGTCGATTGCTGTATTTATTTCAAGATAACCAGTTTCGGGCAATGTCGTCCAGCTTTAGATCTGTTAAACAATTAAAGCAAATTACAATTGTATTCTAATCCTGCTTTTTCAGTATTACAAATCTCAATAATTTTTCCTGTCTATTACAACACAAAAATCGTGTAACATACAACGTCTCGTAGCTACAGAGTAACCGGTTTTAATGGAATTGTCAGTGACTATTAAACTGGTAGTTCTGTTAATTACAATTGAAAATTTGTACACCATACCATACCTCGTCACTACCGAGTAAGCAGTCTTAATGGAACTATCAGTTTAACTCTCACTGATAGGCCTAATCCCATTATACTGACTGATAATTCCAATAACACTGGTCACTCTGTATGTTATACAACTTTTGTATTAACTTCTCATGGTGGGGGTTCACAGTCATGTAGAATTATTTCAAATGGTTCAAATGGCTCTAAGCACTATGAGACTTAGCATCTTAGGTCATCAGTCAAAATGGCTCTGAGCACTATGGGACTTAACTTCTAAGGTCATCAGTCCCCTAGAACTTAGAACTACTTAAACCTAACTAACCTAAGGACATCACACACATCCATGCCGGAGGCAGGATTCGAACCTGCGGCCGTAGCAGCAGCGCGGTTCCGGACTGAAGGGCTTAGAACCGCTCGGCCACAGCGGCCGGCTAGAATTACTTAAAGGACACCATATTCACCGTTGACTGTAGAAACTATATACCGCACAATGAGATGTACCCATGTCGGAGGATTTCCAAGTCTAACTTGAGCTGAAACAAAATCTTTTGTAGTTTCAAAGGCCGAAATTGCAGTCGCGAAATAAACAATTTCTACAGTCCACGGCGAATATGATATTCTTGAAAAAGAATTTTTGTACTGTAATGAGAAAGAAAAATGAATTAGATTTGTAATATTGGAAATTCAGTACCAGAACCCAATTGCAATTTCTTTTTCTCGTTTAAAAGATATGAAGATGTGCGACATTTCCCGAAACTGGTAATTTTGAAAAAAAAATAGTGATTGGCAGACAGAAAATAAAATAAATTGTTCAAGGTTATAAACTTTAAGAAAATTTCAGTAGTTACCTTTATGTGATTGCAGAAATGCGTGGTCTGTGTCATTTTAAATGAAAACCTGGTCTAGCTCTACCGTTTTTGGACGCCCTCCTTCGACGCTGTTGCAAACGCTGCTGTCCAGTGCTAGTATAGCTCAGTATATACAACGAGGTCTTCCTAACTCTATTACTGCATGAATGATGATGATGATGTCCCATACTCCGTAACAGAGCGTAGGGGACAGGGCCGTACTAGGCAAGGTCCTAGTGGAGGTGGTTTGCCATTGCCTTCCTCCGACCATAATGGGGATGAATGATGATGATGATGATGATGATAATGATGAAGACGACACAAAAATACCCAGTCATCTCGAGGCAGGTGAAAATCCCTGACACCGCCGGGAATCGAACCCGGAACTCCGTGCTCGGGAAGCGAGAGCGCTACCGCGAGACCTGCATGAATAGCGTGACATAAAAATTATCTTGTGGTCGTACAATGGGAGTGGGGATGAAGTACTGGACTCCCATTCGCAGGAATGGTTTCTTCTTTAATTTTTGCAAGCGAAGTGAAACGTCAGGGGATGTAATAAAACTAAAATCCACTCGAACAGGCCATGAAGGCCCAACGGTACCGACCGGCCGCCGTGTCACCCTCAGACTACAGGCGTCACTGGATGCGAACATGGAAGGTCATGTGGTCAGCACACCGCTCTCCCGCCTGTATGTCAGTTTACGAGACCGGAGCCGCCGCTTCTCAATGAAGTACCTCCTCAGTTTGCCTCACAAGGGGATGTAATGCTCAAAGTTAATTTTTTTATAAATGAGTGTAAGACGCTAGTGTGTTTGATTGTCACGTGGAGGATGAGGAGCTGAGAGCTGAGGAGCTGTTTGAAGAAGAAGTAGAAGAAGAACAAGTTCTTGAAAGTCTCTTCGGGTTTGCTGCCGGATCCTAAAATCAACTTGACTCGATATTTCGGCGATCCAACTGGTCGCCTTCTTCAGGAGAATGCTGCTTCTGCTGATGAGTCCCGCTGAGAAATGACGCCAGGCTGCAAACCGACGTCCTATATAGGCCACCGTTCAGTACACAGCGCATGCGCCGCCCATCACGGTTTCTGCCCTCCAAGACAGGGAGGTGGCGCCGCCCTTAGTGGAACACTGCTGGCAACGATATATCGCACTCAGGGCCGCACCGAACAACGTTCAATTTTGATGCGAGACAATATAGGATTCCACGTCTTGCTATGGGGAAACCCATTGTCTCTGTTGATTAAATTATCAGCCAACCTAATTTCAATCGCCTCTTTACAGACACTGTTCCAAAAACCGGAAATGTTGGCAACTACCACAGTTTCATCAAATTTCATACTGTGTCCCTCATTTTATCAGTGTTCTGCTACTGCCGATTTTTCCGGCTGTTGTAGCCTCGCATGACTGCGATGTTCCACACACCTGTCATACATTTTCAAACCCGAAGAGACTTTCAAGACTTATAACGCCGGGAAAGCCTGCGTAATCACAAGAAGAAGTTCTGTTGCTGAAAGCCAAAGTTAACTACCGTCAGATTGCTTCACTACAAACATTAATATCTTATACGCCTTAGACAGCCATTGAAAGAAGATGAAGCAATGGTTAGTTAGAACTGCCGCTTATTAGTTATGCACTACAGTCGAACTTACGAAAGACTTAACGCAAACATCTAAAACCTTATGACTGGCGTGCTGGGAATTCATCGCTCGGCGGTCAGTATGATGGACGTTGACGGAATTGTTATCACTCCCCATCAAGCCCCTACCACGCCGTAGCGGAGAAGCGTTGCAACTGTCCCCCAATTGGAGCAGCTGATCGCCGCCATTTGCAGGGATGGATCCTAGTACTGGGGTTGTCATTTGAAGTATATGACACGCAACAAGAGCAAATTGAAGCACAAATTAAACACATGTTTGTTAAAAAAATTACTGAGTATTCGAGTCTATTTTAAAAGTATACTTAAATAAATGAAGTTTCCTGATTTCCGAAATACGTCTGCATAGAGACGCGAAATTTAAGAATCTAAGGCTCTTTCCTGACAAGATGGAGCGAGTTTACATCGAGTTATTTGCATTAGATAATTACATGAAACTTTTAAAGTAGCAGACAGTACGATTATTATTTAATTCACGTAGTTTTCCTGTCAGGCCCTGTTTGCTTTTTGCCGACTACTGTGTACAATTTGCACGCTTACTTTTGTTTAGCACAGTATTGTCTACACTCGAATTTTGGTGTGATTAATTGTAATAACCCATACCACTTTAAATACGGTTGGAATTTCATTCGCACATTAGTTTTTAACACTGATAGCACCTCTAAAAGTGGTTGAGTTTGCAACATTTGATCAAATATTTGACCATTTACGAAGCATAATCACCACCTGACAACACATGTTAAGTATCTAAACGCAATTATTCGACCTACCTCTGATTCATACTTAATATATATTTGATTGCCTTGGTAACCTCGAAAAGGAACGTTCAAAATTATACACACTGACAGTATTTCCACACTATTTAACCTAGGCCTATATTGCAAGATTTCCAGGGCACTATACCTCTTTCAAATGAGTTGGAAATCCAAATACTGTCGGTATAGCATCGCACTTCAGTTGACGTCTATTTACATAATTTTCCATGTAACAATTCTCTTCAAAATGAAGAGAGCACAGCAAATGATTTGCTGTCGGTTGGAAGTTGTCTCCCCGAGTGGCAACTATCCATTTCCGATTTAGAAAATTGTTTGTAAGGGGAAACCTAAACAAAAACAAACGCTCATGATGTATTATTTCTCCACGAAAATACTGTATACAAGTAACAGAAAGTAACAAACAACCAGAAATGACTGACCTGTGAAATGTAACATTGTTTCCGTCTTCGTCTTTGCTTCCATTCTTACTGTTACAATTAAAAGCAGCACACGAACGAACCCTGTTCTCGCACTGTTTCCCTGCAAATGCCGGCTTCTATCACGTTCAATGTGGGGACGCGACACTAGCGCCAATGCGCGGTCTAGTTTTTATTTACTAAGTGTACTCTCCCCACCGGGAAATGTAGTACCTGTTGTACACCAAAGACGTCATAACGCTTCCCTGTCCCAACTGAGGCAGGCGGTGCGACCGAACGCGAGGTCCCTAAAGACGCCGCTCGGCAATTTACAAAGTTTCAGCTCCATTAATCCCGGGCGCGACTCTGGCTGATGCCCGAGGAACGAAGAAGGGCGGTCTACAAGCGACGGCGGGATGGCGCTGCGCAGGAAGTTATGATTCACAGAGCGCGTCGGCGCGGGGGCGACCCTGGCAGCGGGCCAACCAGCCACCCCCAGAGGCAGCAGCCTAAATCTCCCGCCTCCTCTTATCCGGAATAGCCCCCCAGCGTCTCGCAGAGCGACTCCTACACGTGGGAATACTCCCCGGCCTGTTGCGCTACTTGACGCCTGCCGACAAGCCGATGATGACACCCAGTCGGCCGGCCGGAGTGGCCGAGCGGTTCTAGGCGCTACAGTCTGGAACCGCGCGGCCGCTACGGTCGCAGGTTCGAATCCTGCCTCGGGCATGGATGTGTGTGATATCCTTTGGTTAGTTACGTTTAAGTAGTTCTAAGTTCTAGGACACTGATGACCACGGTAGTTAAGTCCCATAGTGCTCAGAGCTATTTGAACATCCAGTCGGCCAAATTATTTCGTCATCCGAGCTGACTGACGCATGTTTTTCTGTTGAAGACATGGCAACGTCAGGAGCAGGGGTGGAGAAGTGAGCTATCGACCTAGTACTCGACCTCGACAAATCTACAGGTCGCTACATGACGAATGCTGCGCTGCATCACTGAAGGTAACTGTGTTGATACTACGCGTGTGAAGACGGAAAAATGAACTACAAATTACAGAACAAAAGGAAGCAGCATCGTTCAAAATGCAGGCGATAAAAAACGCAATATTGACCAATACATAAATGTATCACGCCAACTGAAGATGGGTTGAAGCTCGAAACCCACCTGGGCATGAATAAAGCTACACAAAAAAAAGAGGAGCTGTTTAACAAAGTTCTTATTTCATTCTCGATATAGCCCCTACAAGACATACACGATGCAGGTAGCAGAACTGTTAGTTTCACTCGAATACAGCCTCTACAAATTTATCCATGTGAATGTCGTGTGACTACGGCCTCCCGTCGGCTAGACCGTTCGCAGGGTGCAAGTCTTTCGATTTGACGCCACTTTGGCAACTTGCGCGTCGATGGGGATGAAATGATGATGATTAGGACAACACAACACCCAGTCCCTGAGCGGAGAAAATCTCCAACCCAGCCGGGAATCGAACCCGGGCCCTTAGGATTGACATTCTGTCGCGCTGACCACTCAGCTACCGGGGGCGGACAATTTATCTATGAGAGCCTCGAATAACATGGACGTCTTTCTCATCTAGAATCTCATGGAATTTTCAAAGTATTTCTGTTACACTTTTGTATGCCCTACACCGTCCAGTTACGAGCCTGACAGTTCTCTCAGTTCGTTCGATTTTTACTGTCATGTCTACTCTGCTTGAGGGTGGCCGAGCGGTTCTAGGCGCTACAGTCTGGAACCGCGCGACCGCTACGGTCGCAGGTTCGAATCCTGCCTCGGGCATGGATGTGTGTGATGTCCTCAGGTTAGTTAGGTTTAAGTAGTTCTAAGCTCTAGGGGACTGATGACCTCAGAAGTTAAGTCCCATAGTGCTCAGAGCCATTTGAACCATACTCTGCTTGATAAGGATTCAGATCTGGAAACGGTCGCACTAGCGCCTTGTGTGTGATTTCCTGCTCCGTCTCGGAAGCTCTGCGACGAATCAACGTCATTCACTCGCCTTCCCTATTACTGATCTTACGTATTCGTCACATTTCATATCGCTTCGTAATATTGCCTCTAAATGGCGGTGTCATTCAAAAAGAAACGAACCGGAGTCTTTAAAATGATAACGGCTGAAGGGATCGTAACGCCATTGCCTGCGGAAGTTGTGGTCCTTGTAAGAGCGCCGATGCCCCAAACTCGTTTTTACAGGGCCAAGAATGTACACCCATATGACGACAAAGCGAGCTCTTGAAGGCGTCGGCCGTCTACCGTAATCCCTCCCTTTGAAATCGGAGAAATGGAGGCTTCAAATGAAGAGCAAAGCGGTATGGTGCACTTTCTTACAGTGGAAGAAGAGCGGAGATCGAAGAATGGCAGAAGTTACTAGTGCATGTCCGCTGTAATTCCGACGCCCAGTCCGACCTCTTCGGCAATGGCTGCTACCACGACTCGCCGGTCTTCTGTAATGAGGCCAACCACCTGCTCATCACTGGCCTCGGTAATGCAGTGTGGCGTTCCAGATTGTGCGTCATCTGTCCTTCCTTGAATCGTTTGTGCCACGCATTGACTGTTACTTCGTACACTTGCGCCACTCTCCGACGAATTTCCGTACCCTGCTCTCCGATGTCAGGAAGAGCGCTAGATCCCATTATTCCTCTTTTGAAACCTCCTTTTTTTTCCCAGAACGACTGAGTCAGTGGACGGTGGATAAGTGCACGTGATCCTTCTGTCGCCAGGTGGGTATTGCCCCCATGTCCCTCTAGCGAGATGTTCAGGACCCCGGTGCTCTTATAGGGACCACATCTGCTACCATAGGCAATGGAATTACGATCCCTTCGGCGGTTTACGTTTCATTTCCGGCTTGTTTATTTTTGAATGACCCTAATATCTGAACGATTCGACTGGCACCAGAAGCTTAACGCTAATTACGTAACGAAATATTACCCTGTTCTTTCTGTTTGTTATAGACAATATCTCTCATTTATACTCACGAAAAGAGAACTGCAGTTCATTACATCAAGTGGAAATACTGTCAAAGTTGTCCAGAAGTTCCTTACGCTTATCCAGCAACAATACTTTCCATCGCACAACACTATTTTCAGCGAACAATCGTATAGTCCTGCTGACCCTACCTCATACCTCGTCCATGTATGCTGACAACATTAGCGGTCCTATTGCGCTTACCTGTGGCACTACCGATGCCAGTTTCGTTTCTACTGAACAGTTGCCGTCTAGATAAATGCGCTGGATTATAATAGTCAAAAATTCTTCGAGCCAGTCACCTAAGAAAGTACTTCATATCATCAAATCTTAGTTTTTAAAAAGCACTCCGTCTTCTGGCCACGAGTGGCCTACAGGGACCATCCGACCGCCGTGTCATCCTCAGAGGAGGATGCGGATAGGAGGGGCGTGGGGTCAGCACACCGCTCTCCCGGTCGTTATGCTGGTATTCTTGGCCGAAGCCGCTACTATGCGGTCGAGTAGCTCCTCAATTGGCATCACGAGGCTGAGTGCACCCCGAAAAATGGCAACAGCGCATGGCGGCTGGATGGTCACCCATCCAAGTGCCGGCCACGCCCAACAGCGCTTAACTTCGGCGATCTCACGGGAACCGGTGTAACCGCTACTGCAAGACCGTTGCCACATTTTGGTTTTTATGTGGACATAATTGTATCCTTGCTGATCATTTGTTCACCTGTATGTACTACTTGCTATATATATATGTATGAATAAAGCAGGCTATGTTTCAGACGATCGATATTTTCTGAATCCGTGACGATTCTTTGAAAGAAGCGTCGAGTTTGAAATATGCTCTAAGATACTGCAAAAGTTTGATGTTAACATAATTGGCCGGTAATTCTGTCGAGCCGTTCTCTTAACCTTTTGTAGACAGAAATGACCTGTACTCTTTACTGAAATTTTGTAGAATCTCAGTTTGAGTGCAATGCTGTCGTTTGAAGTCAGTCTGTAAAAGATGGAGGGCGTGGCCCTTTTGCGACACACAAAGAAGTAAGAGTGATCTGCTAAGACGTGGGTGGTCGTTGGTTCGACTTCTTGTGTAGTTCCGTGTGGTTTTGCGGTCGGAGACGGCGGGCATCTCGGTGTCTGGCTGGCGAGGTAATGAACTCTGCGCAACGAGAGTGTCTTGTTTTCAAGTGCAGCGCCTAGACACTTGACACCGGCTTCCATACACCGAGCAAAACGAGCGCCACGAGCGCTTTGTAACAGGTCTTCAAGGGCAACAACTGGGGACATCCATCAGAGGAAATAACTTACTGAGGGGAAAAAACCTTACAATATCTAATTATAAATATGTTGGAGATAAGAAGTGTTACTAACGACCTTTTTTGGGAACAAGTAATTAACTACAGCTCCTATGGAACCATATGCTGCGCACATGCAGTAGTCAGCTTTTATGCTGTTATCGATTAGGAATGAAAAAAGGATGGGTTCAGTTTCTATTTAGACCCGAGCGGAAAGAATCACTCAAAACTTGCATTACAGATACATTCCGCGCCACATAAGCAGCTTCTTATCTGATACAAACAGGTGTGTGGTTCAAGTTAAGGTTAGTCTCATTCAAAAAATTTGCTTCGTTTTTACAGTAAATGTGTTATCAAGATGCTTAACATACGATAGTACATGAGGATACCTTTGTAGAAAATTAAGTGAAAATGTGTCTGGCTTTATGAGACTCATTTGGCAGTTGACAATAAAGAGTGAGTGGGGGGGCAGAGATGGAGAAACGAGAGGAAGTTAAGAGGGAGGATGAGAAAGAAAGAAAGAGAGAGAGAGGGGAGGTGGCGGGAGAGGGAAGGGGGAGGGAGGGAGACAAATTGTAAATCATACACAGTTGCATATTCATAAGTTATTCTAAGTAAAACCAGAAACAAAATATTCCATCCTCATAGGGGGATGTGGGCAAATTGGCCAGGGCGTGAAAAATAGGCATTTGATATTTTTTGGCCTGAATAATGTTATTGCCTGCCGAGAAGCGGTCTGACTAGAACTAAAATACACCACCAATGTTGTCAATGAGTTTAAAAGAAGAAACTTGTTCCGTTATTTTTTAGTGAAATGTTCCTCATTTTCGGGCGTCTGATGTAAGATAAGTCGATTCATATTATTCTTGTTACCTTACTTATACGTAACGTATAAGAGTTGTCTTGTGACAGCCAGAGCGAGAGCACCAGCAGCAGCGAGTACTGTTTGTATAAAGCGTTTATTTTGCATTTTGTTTACGACCATCCACTAAGGAAGGGATTCTATTTGTGTTTATCTGCTCTGCATAGTAACTAACAGTTCTTGATAAAACTTTACGTAGTTTTCGTGTTAGATTTCTTAGTGTTTTCTTGATCGTTTAGAACAGAAAGCGCCCTAAATCCGTCTTTTGTTTGTTTCGCGGCCGTTAGCCACTAGTCACTTGAATCAGCAGTTGTCTTGTGACAGCCAGAGCGAGAGCACCAGCAGCAGCGAGTACTGTTTGTATAAAGCGTTTTTGTACTTATTTGCTGCGCTTAGCTTTTAAATAGTTTTTCTGGGAAAACCTAGCGTAGTTTTCGCGTCTCGTATTTCAGTGAGTGTTTCTTGATTATCAGAGTAGCTCATCAGAAGATTATCTTGGGAATTTGTCACAGTATAGAGTAGGGTAAACATAGTCATGTGTAGGGACTGTGGTTGTTGTGAGCGGACGCAAGGAGAATTGGCCACTCTTCGGGGACAGGTGGAGGCTTTGTCTGTTAGGCTCATCGAGCTCGAGGCGCAGGCGTCGGCTCGTAGTGGCGTTGGGGCAACTGTGGTGAGACCTATGCCTACTTCGGTGGCCTTGGAATCACATGGAACCCCTGATGTCGCTGCGTCTTCCGGCAGTGAGCATCTTACCGGTCAGCCATCACTCCAGGGTGAATGGCGGACAGTGGTGGGCTCGCGCGTGCCTGGCCGAAAGGCAAAGGTGGGATCTGGCCGCGTGGCAGCTGCCTTACCCCTTTCCAACAGGTACGGGGTGCTTCCTAGTGGTGATGACATCGTTTCCGAGCCACCACAGGATGCCTCGTCTGTTGGGCCAGTGGCCGATTCTCCGGCAAGGTCCCGACAGTCACAGAGGGCGGGCCTATTAGTTATAGGGAGCTCCAACGTTAGGCGGGTTATGGAGCCCCTCAGGAAAATAGCGGGTAGGTCGGGGAAGAATGCCAGTGTGCACTCGGTGTGCTTGCCGGGGGGTCTCGTCCGTAATGTGGAGGAGGCCCTTCCGGCAGCTATTGAACGCACTGGGTGTGACCGGCTGCAGATAGTAGCACATGTCGGAACGAATGACGCCTGCCGCTTGGGTTCTGAGGCCATCCTTGGTTCCTTCCGGCGGCTGGCTGATTTGGTGAAGACAACCAGCATCGCATGCGGAGTGCAAGCTGAGCTTAATATCTGCAGCATAGTGCCCAGAGTCGATCGCGGTCCTCTGGTTTGGAGCCGTGTGGAGGGTCTAAACCAGAGGCTCAGACGACTCTGCGACTATAATGGTTGCAAATTCATCGACCTCCGTTATTGGGTGGAGAACTGTAGGGCCCCCCTAGACAGGTCAGGCGTGCACTACACACCGGAAGCAGCTACTAGGGTAGCAGAGTACGTGTGGCGTGCACACGGGGGTTTTTTAGGTTAGAGGGACCCCCCCTTGGGCGAAACGATAAAATACCTGACGGCTTACCAGAGAGGACATTATCATCGTTGATAAAGAACGTCCGTCCTCAGAGACCAAAAACAGGAAAAGTTAACGTAATATTGGTAAACCGCAGGAGTATCCAGGGCAAGGTTCCTGAATTAGTATCTCTTATTGAAGGAAATAGTGCGCATATAGTATTAGGAACGGAAAGTTGGTTAAAACCGGAAGTGAACAGTAACGAAATCCTAGACACAGAATGGAATATATACCGCAAGGATAGGATAAACGCCAATGGTGGAGGAGTATTTATAGCAGTAAAGAATTCAATAACATCCAGTGAAGTTATTAGCGAATGCGAATGTGAAATAATCTGGGTTAAGTTAAGTATCAAAGGTGGGTCAGATATGATAGTCGGATGCTTCTATAGACCACCTGCATCAGCAACCGTAGTAGTTGAGCGCCTCAGAGAGAACCTGCAGAACGTCGTGAAGAAGTTTCGTGATCATACTATTGTAATAGGGGGAGACTTCAATCTACCAGGTATAGAATGGGATAGTCACACAATCAGAACTGGAGCCAGGGACAGAGACTCTTGTGACATTATCCTGACTGCCTTGTCCGAGAATTACTTCGAGCAGATAGTTAGAGAACCAACTCGTGAAGCTAACGTTTTAGACCTCATAGCAACAAATAGACCGGAACTTTTCGACTCCGTGAATGTAGAAGAGGGTATCAGTGATCATAAGTCAGTGGTTGCATCAATGACTACAAGTGTAATAAGAAATGCCAAGAAAGGAAGGAAAATATATTTGCTTAACAAGAGTGATAGGGCACAAATCGCAGAATATCTGAGTGACCACCATCAAACGTTCATTTCTGAGGAAGAGGATGTGGAACAAAAATGGAAAAAATTCAGAAACATCGTCCAGTACGCCTTAGATAAGTTCGTACCGACTAAGGTCCAAAGCGAGGGGAAAGATCCACCGTGGTATAACAATCATGTACGAAAGGTACTACGGAAACAAAGAAAGCTTCATCATAGGTTTAAGAGTAGTCGAATCATAGCTGATAAGGAAAAGCTGAACGAAGCGAAAAAGAGCGTAAAGAGAGCAATGAGAGAAGCATTTAACGAATTCGAACATAAAACATTGGCAAACAATCTAAACAAGAACCCTAAAAAGTTTTGGTCATATGTAAAATCGGTAAGCGGATCTAAATCCCCTATTCAGTCACTCGTTGACCACGATGGCACCGAAACAGAGGACGACCGAAGAAAGGCAGAAATACTGAATTCAGTGTTCCGAAACTGTTTCACTGCGGAAAATCGTAACACGGTCCCTGACTTCAGCCGTCGCACGGACGCCAAAATGGAAAATATTGAAATAAACGATATCGGAATTGAAAAACAACTGCTATCACTTAGTAGCGGAAAAGCATCCGGACCAGACGAGATACCCTTAAGATTCTACAGTGATTATGCTAAAGAACTTGCCCCCTTTCTATCAGCAATTTATCGTAGATCGCTGGAAGAACGTAAAGTACCTAGCGACTGGAAGAAAGCGCAGGTCGTTCCCATTTTCAAGAAGGGTCATAAATCAGATGCGAATAATTATAGGCCTATTTCGCTTACGTCAATCTGTTGTAGAATAATGGAACATGTTTTGTGTTCTCGTATTATGACGTTCTTAGATAATACAAATCTCCTTCATCATAACCAACATGGATTCCGCAAACAGAGATCATGTGAAACTCAGCTCGCCCTATTTGCCCAAGAAATTCACAGTGCCGTAGACACTGGCGAGCAGATTGATGCCGTATTCCTGGACTTCAGGAAGGCATTTGATACGGTTCCGCACTTACGTTTAGTGAAAAAAATACGAGCTTACGGAATATCGGACCAGGTTTGTGATTGGATTCAGGATTTCCTAGAAGAAAGAACACAACATGTCATTCTTAACGGTTCAAAATCTGCAGATGTAGAGGTAATTTCGGGAGTACCGCAGGGAAGCGTGATAGGACCTTTATTGTTTACAATATACATAAATGACTTAGTTGACAACATCGGTAGCTCCGTGAGGCTATTTGCAGATGACACGGTTGTCTACAAGAAAGTAGCAACATCAGAAGACTCGTACGTACTCCAGGAGGACCTGCAGAGGATTAATGCATGGTGCGACAGCTGGCAGCTTTCCTTAAACGTAGATAAATGTAATATAATGCGCATACATAGGGGCAGAAATCCATTCCAGTACGATTATGCCATAGGTGGTAAATCATTGGAAGCGGTAACGACCGTAAAATACTTAGGAGTTACTATCCGGAGCGATCTGAAATGGAATGATCACATAAAACAAATAGTGGGAAAAGCAGGCGCCAGGTTGAGATTCATAGGAAGAATTCTAAGAAAATGTGACTCATCGACGAAAGAAGTAGCTTACAAAACGCTTGTTTAACCGATTCTTGAGTATTGCTCATCAGTATGGGACCCTTACCAGGTTGGATTAATAGAAGAGATAGACATGATCCAGCGAAAAGCAGCGCGATTCGTCATGGGGACATTTAGTCAGCGCGAGAGCGTTACGGAGATGCTGAACAAGCTCCAGTGGCGGACACTTCAAGAAAGGCGTTACGCAATACGGAGAGGTTTATTATCGAAATTACGAGAGAGCACATTCCGGGAAGAGATGGGCAACATATTACTACCGCCCACATATATCTCGCGTAATGATCACAACGAAAAGATCCGAGAAATTAGAGCAAATACGGAGACTTACAAGCAGTCGTTCTTCCCACGCACAATTCGTGAATGGAACAGGGAAGGGGGGATCAGATAGTGGTACAATAAGTACCCTCCGCCACACACCGTAAGGTGGCTCGCGGAGTATAGATGTAGATGTAGATGTAATACATTTTTGCAATATCAGATTTTAATCCGTGTCTTTTGGTCTACAAATGTAGTTCTTTCTTGTTCCTTTCAGACTGATAGTTTCGCCAGTGAATCATTAATACCGAAATGGCGTCCGATCGGAAAAAGTGCCCACGATATTCGTACAACAAGTGTCCAAAGTCTTCATCCCATAGTTACTTCCACATATCACTCTTATTACTACAAATGAGACTGACTTCTAAATAGCTTTATAGATAAAACTATCATCCGTCATTCTGTCCCTCAGTAGCGCTTTCGAATTAAATAATTTATGTTATTCAAAGCTGTCTCTGTTCCGTTATATTTGGCCCAACATAAAAAAAATCGATTGGAAACGGTATACTGCAACCGCTTGGTATTCTTTCAGATATTATGGCATCAAGATGCCTAGAAAATATACCCAGAAATCAGAAGAATAAACATGCAATCCTGATGCGATAGCACTGGCGACATTACCCCCTTAGGTCGGGAAAAGTGGTCAGTATGTAAGCACACAGTAAAATGCACATAGTTGCTATATATCATTTTCATTTTCGCTTAAAAATGTTTGATGTGATACCTTGTATATGTAAAATTTGTAAGTCGCAGGCTTCTATCAATAGCCATTATTTGATAAAAACTTAATTTACCTGAGAGTGGCTACTTTACCCCACTATCTCCTGGCAACAAAAATGTTTTAGATCTGAAGTTCTCAAAGATCAATAATCTTGTTCTTTTTCTCCTAAAGAAAAAAACAATTTTGAAGAGTTCCTGTTGTGAGCTAATTTCCCACACAGTAATTTACCGCTAACACTGCCAACGAGAGGCGCTCTCCACTGTTTATGTGAAATAACAGGCTGTAATGGAGGTTTATGTATTATGTTGGAGTACATTACTAAGTAATGATATTACATTCAAGTTATACTGTTCCTTTTACTGTTATTTCTCTTGGATCACAACCGACGGGCTTATTACTGGAGAATATATTTTAGTGAGTTCTTGACTACAAATGTAAACTCTTGAGATCCAGTTCCTGATTGTTCTTAGTACATTTTCAGTAACGTACTGTGGCTTCTATTATCTGTCGCAGTGTTTCTTAGATGCGATAAAAGCAAGTAACATCATAATTCTTGTTCCACGCTACAATATGGGGTCCCCGCTACATGGCCGCGAGAATTGCAAGAGCTTCTCGTGTTAAATTAGTTACAGATATATTTCCATGTTTTTATCAATGATGGTATCGAAATTTTCAGATCTGAAATAATTCATCCTCAACCATTCATATATGTGAGTGTTAGCAGTTTATACAAATGTGATAGCACGTGATAATTCTTAAGTAAAGTGAAGGCAAAGGAGCTCCGTCTCTAATCTGATCATGACCAGAAAAAACAGTGTTGTGCTCATACCTAAGTTTGACGTTTGCACCACACTCTAACCTTTCCATCAGCTCTTACCAACTGAAATCGGGATTCATCTGACCCCACCACGGTTTTTCAGTCGTCTAAGGCCCAATCGACGTGGCCACGAGCCCAGGGCTTGCACCACACTCTAACCTTTCCATCAGCTCTTACCAACAGAAATCGGGATTCATCTGACCCCACCACGGTTTTTCAGTCGTCTAAGGCCCAATCGACGTGGTCACGAGCCCAGGAGAGGCGCTGCAGGCGATATCGTGCTGTTAGCACAGGCCCTCGCGTCAGGCACCTGCTGCTACAGCCCATTGACGCCAAGTTTCACCGCACTGTCGTCACGGATACGTACGTCGTACGTTCCACATTGATTTTTGTTGTTATTTCACGCAGTGATGCTTGTCTGTTCGCACTGACAGCTCTAGGGAATCGCCGCTCTCTCGCTTGTTAAGTGAAGGACGTCGGTCGCTGACAAGGGAACCTCCCCATCGCACCATCCTCAGATTTAGTTATAAGTTGGCACAGTGGATAGGCCTTGAAAAACTGAACACAGATCAATCGAGAAAACAGGAAGAAGTTGTGTGGAACTATGAAAAACATAAGCAAAATATACAAACTGAGTAGTCTATGTGCAAGATAGGCAACATAGAGGATAATGTGGACTCAGATGCGCCGGGGTCCAGTGGTTAGCGTGAGCAGCTGCGGAGCAAGAGGTCCGTGGATCAAGTCTTCCCTCGAGTGAAAATTTTAATTTTTTATTTTCAGACAATTATCAGAGTTCAGGCACCCACACATAATCAACTTCGCTCTCCAAAATTCCAGGACATGTTCAGATTTGCTTGGACATATACAAGATTTGACGGTCTACACACAGAAAAATTTGAAAACGTTAAAAACTTATGTTTTGACAGAGCACAGAGAAAACTGTGCGACTGTGAAACTGTTGCATTCATTTCTTGCAGTTTATGTGACACACTCTCATGTTTTCATCACTTTTTTGGGAGTGATTATCACAACCACAAGAAAACCTAAATCGGGCAAGGTAGAAGAATCTTTTTACCCATTCGCCAAGTGTGCAAGTTAGGTGGGTCGACAACATATTCCTGTCATGTGACGCACATGCCGTCACCAGTGTCGTATAGAATATATCAGATGTGTTTTCCTGTGGAGGAATCGGTTGAACTATGACCTTGCGATCAAATGTTTTCGGTTCCCACTCGAGAGGCACGTCCTTTCGTCTACTAATCGTACGGTTTTGCGGTGCGGTAGCAAAACACACACTAAACTTATTACAGTTAACAAGGACGTCAGTGAACGAACGGACAGATCATAACTTTGCGGAAAAAAAAGAAAGTAAACTTTTCACTCGAGGGAAGACTTGAACCAAGGACCTCTAGCTCCGCAGCCACTCACGCTAACCACGGAACCACAGCGCTCTTGTGTTCATAGTATCCTTAATGTTCCCTATGTTGGCCATGGACTACTCAGTTTGTATATTTTGCTTATTTTTTTCATAGTTCCACACAACTTCTTCCTGTTTTCTCGATTGATCTGTGTTCAGTCTTTCAAGGCCTATCCACTGTTCCAAATTATAACAATCTGAGGGGGGTCCGATGGGGAGGTTCCCTTGTGAGTTGTCCGCGGTGAGAGATAATGCCCCAAAAAGTGGTATTCTCAGCGTACTCTTGACACCATGGATCTCAGAATATTGAATTCCTTAATGGGGGTAGGACGTCAAACGGGCCGTCTTGGAGCAGGAGAGACACCACAGGACATTTTAATTTCCACTGTCTATGTTGCTGTTGTTGTTGTGGTCTTCAGTCCTGAGACTGGTTTGATGCAGCTCTCAATGCTACTCTACCCTGTGCAAGCTTCTTCATGTCGCAGTACTTACTGCAACCTACACCCTTCTGAATCTGCTTAGTGTATTCATCTCTTCGCCTCCCTCTACGATTTTTACCCTCCACGCTGCCCTCCAATACTAAATTGGTGATCCCTTGATGCCTCAGAATATGTCCTACCAACCGATCCCTTCTTCTAGTCAAGTTGAGCCACAAACTCCTCTTCTCCCCAATTCTATTCAATACCTCCTCATTCGTTATGTGATCTACCCATCTAATCTTCAGCATTCTTCTGTAGCACCACATTTCGAAAGCTTCTATTCTCTTCATTTTTTACGCTTTTATGAATAAATTCATAAAACTTATCAGCATGACCATAAAGGATTCAGGATTCACACTCTTAGGAGCGGAACTTAAAAAAAAAAAAAAAAAAAAAAAATTTACATGTGGAAGTTCACCATTTTTTCACTTCTATTGACTGCGTTTGTTGCTACAGGTACACGTTTCTTCATAAGTAAGAGGGATTCTTCGATGAATTTTGCACAGCATACAAACCGTACTTGCAGGTGTATGAAACTCTAGAGATTCTCTATCAAAATCTTTCATTTGCTAACTATGCCTATCAGTAGGTAGTGCCTTCAGTAGTTTGAATCTTTTATTTATCTGGCAGTAGTGGCGCTCGCTGTATTGCAGTAGCTTGAGTAACGAAGATTTTTGTGAGGTAAGTGATTTGTGAAAGGTATAGGTTAATGTTAGTCAGGGCCATTCTTTTGTAGGGATTATTGAAAGTCAGATTCCGTTGCACTAAAAATATTGTGTGTCAGTTTAATCATTGGGGGAAGTGGCAACAAAACGACTATTCACGTTGGTGTGTAGAATATATGAGTCTGGCGACATACCATCTGACTTTCGGAAAAGCATCATCCACACAATTCCGAAGACGGCTTTAATTTGAGGAAGAAATTTCTGAGGATGTACGTCTAGAGTAGAGCATTGTATGGTAGTGAAACATGGACTGTGGGAAAACCGGAACAGAAGAGAATCGAAGCATTTGAGATGTGGTGCTATAGACGAATGCTGAAAATTAGGTGGACTGATAAGGTAAGGAATGAGGAGGTTCTACGCAGAATCGGAGAGGAAAGGAATATGTGGAAAACACTGATAAGGAGAAGGGACAGGGTGATAGGACATCTGCTAAGACATGAGGGAATGACTTCCATGGTACTAGAGGGAGCTGTAGAGGGCAAAAACTGTAGAGGAAGACAGTAATTGAGGACGTAGGTTGCAAGTGCTACTCTGAGATGAAGAGGTTAGCACAGGAAAGGAATTCGTGGCGGGCTGCATCAAACCAGTCAGTAGCCTGATGACAAAAAAAAAAAAAAAAACACCATCTGTATATGTGCACCACGAGTACGTCATCCATGTACGTGCATGTTGCTATCCCGTGGCTTTCGCGCCTTCAGTGTATTCTGTTGAGAAGTAGGATTTCAGTAGGGGCGTCCAGTCAGCAAACGGCGAGGTCTGCCAGGTCAAGCCGAGTCGTGCTGTTCCACTTGGAGGACGTACCACTCAGCGGCGGGGCAAAGTACACGGAGCACGTGGCGGCGGCCACTTACCAGGCGTGGTGGGGGTGGGGGGAGGGGGTGGGGAGGGGAGGGGCAGCCACCAAATGAAGCCGTATTGTCGAGAGACAAAAAGCGGCGCGGCGCGGCACGGGGGAGGCGCCAGCGTCGCCGAGGCCGGCGTGCGTGGGAGGATGCGGCAGCTGCCGGCCACAAGGAGCGCCTCTGTGCCGCCGGGGCGTCGCCGCCCCTTATCTAGTGTGGGGGCCCGGCAGCCCACCGCGGAGGTGGGAACGTGGGGACGCTCCAGATAGCCGCTTCCTGGGGTCCCTCGCCGCTCGAGGACCGCCACATTACGCCTTACACCTCACCGTGCTCTATCGGGCATAGCTCACTCGAATACGACAAAAAAATAAAAGTACCGGGTGATCAAAAAGTCAGTATAAATTTGAAAACTGAATAAATCACGCAATAATATAGATAGAGAGGTACAAATTGACACACATGCTTGGAATGACATAGGGTTTTATTAGAACCAAAAAAATACAGAAGTTCAAAAAATGCCCGGGAGATGGCGCTTCATCTGATCAGAATAGCAGTAATTAGCACAACAAAGTAAGACAAAGCAAAGATGATGTTCTTTAAGGAAATGCTCAATATGTCCACCATCATTCCTCAATAATAGCTATAGTCGAGGAATAATGTTGTGAACAGCACTGTAAACCATGTCCGGAGTTATGGTGAGGCATTGGCGTCGGATGTTGTCTTTCAGCAACCCTAGAGATGTCGGTCGATCACGATACACTTGCGACTTCAGGTAACCCCAAAGCCAATAATCGCACGGACTGAGGTCTGGGGAGCTGGGAGGCCAAGCATGACGAAAGTGGCGGCTGAGCACACGATCATCACCAAAGAACGCACGCAAGAGATCTTTCACGCGTTTAGCAATACTTTGTTTTTTTCGGTTCTAATAAAACTCCATGTCATTCCAAGCACGTGTGTCAATTTTTACCTCTCTATCTACATTATTCGGTGGTTTATTAAGTTTTCAAATTAATACTGACTTTTTGATCACCCGTTTCATTTGCTGACGTACAACTTGTAATACGAGGAGTGTTCGACAAGTAATGCACCCTATTTTCTTTTCTTTTTCTCAAAGCACGATGGTTTTAATCATGATGCCAAAACATAACTTTTCGACCTAATCTCCGATCAGTGCGGCAGCCTTACGCCATCTCACTGAAAGGGCCTTTACGCTCGCATGGTACCACACTCTACTGGTCGATGTCAGAGCGGACATCTTGCTGTATCGACTACTTCCCCATCATCCACGTACTCCGGAGTGCATCCTTCATTGGGCAAGACAGATGGAAGTCGGAAGGTGCGAGATCCGGGCTGTAGGGTGGATGATGGTGGTGGTGGTGGTGGTGGTTAGTGTTTAACGTCCCGTCGACAACGAGGTCATTAGAGACGGAGCGCAAGCTCGGGTTAGGGAAGGATTGGGAAGGAAATCGGCCGTGCCCTCTCAAAGGAACCATCCCGACATTTGCCTGAAACGATTTAGGGAAATCACGGAAAACCTAAATCAGGATGGCCGGAGACGGGATTGAACCGTCGTCCTCCCGAATGCGAGTCCAGTGTGCTAACCACTGCGCCACCTCGCTCGGTAGGGTGGATGAAGAAGAACACTCCAATGAAGTTTTGTGAACTCTCCTCGGGTGCGCAGACTTGTGTGAGGCCTTGCGTTGTAATGGAAAAGTCGACCTCTGTGGCCGAGCGGTTCTAGGCGCTTCACTCTGGCGCCGCGCGGCTGCTGCGGTCGCAGGTTCGACTCCTGCCTCGGGCATGGACGTGTGTGATTTCCTTAGGCTAGTTAGGATTAAGTAGTTGTAAACCTGATGACCTAAGATGTTAAGCCCCATAGTGCTTAGAGCCATTTGAACCATTTGCACTTCTTCGTGATATTAACTTTCCTTCTGCGTTGACTTCTATTGATGTCCGTGGTGGCCAAAACTGGGGTTCCTTGGACGTTATTCGTGTTGACAGAAATAATACTCAAGGAGTTAAAGCAACGCAAAAGTTCCCCGCCAGAGACGTGATTGTCAATACACGTTAATATGGTCGGAAACCGTGTGGTCCTATAGGCCTTCCGACAGCGCAGTATAAACATTTGTGTATTCCTAGAAGAAGAACTTGTAAATTAAGTACTTTTGTGCATACGCTGAACCAATCACGTATCCAGATTTGCTGCAATGGATGATACTACAGTGTTTAGTTCGTTCTGAATAGTAAACGCCACTATAACAATGAAAATCTATTTCTTGCGTAATCTTCCCAGTTATTGATCGCGATAATGTTGTTGATTCTCGAGTAAAAACAAACAATTTTCTCTCTGATACTTTTATTAATCCCTTTCTCAACCACACGACGTATTACATTTGTTGGTGAAAGGTACTATTGCTTACAGCAACATTTGCCCTCTGCGAAGTCGACTATTTGGAGAGAGGAAGCGTATTCCATAGTCTCAAACTTTCGAACGGGAGAAGAGCATTTATAGCGTGCGTGTGTCGTTCCACATGTCAGAGACTGCCGCTGTTGGGCCTAAAGAGAGCTATTTCCTTGTCATGCGCCCTGACGACTACGGCACGCAGCTTTGGAACGGTACACACGTCTCTCCGTCTCCGTTACCGCAGCCAGAACCGTGCAAAACACAGCAAGGAGCAGGATGTGTCTTCCGTACGTACAGCCAATCTGCTCGTGATGTGTCCCTTGAGACGACAGTCTTGCGAACTCTCGTTTCCTTCATAATCGAAACAATGTCCAAATGTGTATGAATTCTTATAGGACTTAACTGCTAAGGTCATCAGTCCCTAAGCTTACACTCCACTTAACCTAAATTATCCTAAGGACAAACACACACACCCATGCCCGAGGGAGGACTCGAACCTCCGCCGGGACCAGCCGCACAGTCCATGACTGCAGCCCCTTAGACCACATAATCGAATTCTTTAATTTCTTCTACTAATGTCTCTCCTTCGATTTTTAGTGAAGCCATATGGTTGCTTGAATCCAATGAGCTTCATTTTGCAGTGATTAATGACGCGACACCTAGAACTGCTCCATGTACTCTGTTCCTGTCGAAGAACTGTTCGGGTTTTAGCACAAGTACGCTGGCGGACGTGGGAAGTACTACAGTACGAAGAAGTCTTTGCTATGTTTTGAAAAATCGGAGAAAGTGCAGTTTCAAGCGACCTTAGGTCACGAAATCAGCCTATTCACCTCGCCAACAACATATGAGAACGCACTACAACATCAAAATCGTAAGTTACACACAAAAAACGTGGTATTACTCATTTCCGTTTGTAAATACGTAATAAACGGAAAAATAAAAATTACATTTTGCAGTTTGCAGATGAGAAGTTGTACATTGTGTAGCAGACAAGCTACCAAAACAAATGTCTTTGACAATGTTGACTGGAATACTCTTTTTTCAAATTCTGAACGTGGCAGGGGTAAAATACAGGGAGCCAAAGGCTATATACAATTTTTAGAGAAACCAGATGGCAGATGTGAGAGTCGAGGGGCATCCAAGGGAAGCAGTGGTTGGAAGGAAGTGAGACAGGGTTGTAGCCTCTCCGTATGTTATTAAATCTGTATATTGAGCAAGCAGTAAAGGAAACAAAAGAAAATTCGGAGTAGGAATTAAAATCCATGGAGAAGAAATGCAAACTTTGGGGTTCGCCGACGACATTGTAATTCTATCAGAGACAGCAAAGTACCTGGAAGAGCAGCTAAACGGAATGGAAAGTGTCTTGAAAGGAGGACATAAGACGAACATCGAATAAAGCAAAACGAAGATAATGGAATGTTGTCGAATTAAATCGGATGATGCTGAGGGTATTAGATAAGGAAATGAGGCGCTTAAAGTAGTAAATGAGTTTTGCTATTTGGGGAGCAAAATAACTGATGATGGTCGAAGTAGAGAGGATATAAAATGTAGACTGGCAATGGCAAGGAAAGCGTTTCTGAAGAAGAGAAATTTGTTAACATCCAGTATTGATTTAAGTGTCAGGAAGTCGTTTCTGAAAGTATTTGTATGGAGTGTAGCCATGTATGGAAGAGAAACATGGACGATAAATGCTTTGGAGAAGAGAATCGAAGCTTTCGAAATGTGGTGCTACAGAAGAATGCTGAAGATTAGACGGGTAGGTCACATAACTAATGAGGAGGTATTGAATAGGATTGGGGAGAAGACGAGTCTGTGGCACAAATTGACTAGAAGAAGGGATCGGTTGGTAGGACATGTTCTGAGGCATCAAGGGATCACCAATTTAGTATTGGAGGGAAGCGTGGAGGGTAAAAATCGTAGAGGGAGATCAAGAGATGAATACACTAAGCAGATTCAGAAGGATGTAGGTTGCAGTAGGTACTGTAAGATGAAGAAGCTTGCACAGGATAGAGTAGCATGGAGAGCTGCATCAAACCAGTCTCTGGACTGAAGACCACAACAACAACAGCATCATGTAAGATACGTAAACTGATTCATACATCCACTCTTTTGCCAATTAAGTTATAACTAGTACTTTAGACTTAATGTTATAAACAACACACAGCTCATCAGTTCGATAGTAAATATTTCAACTGTGAACTGTGAACAAATCATGTATACTATTTTACAACAATTATTGGTTCACAAATGTAAATATAATGTGCCAAAAGTTCCGCTAAATGTTCATATGTAAGAACAATTTTACAGTAAGAAAATAAAAAATAACCCACTGAAGATGGCACAAAAAGTGCCGAAACATGTGTGGGTAAAACAAAACTAAAAAGGTGTCTTGCATACGGCGGAATTCCTCATCCTATTTTCATAGCAAGCACGGATATAAGACGAAGAACTGCAACACCACAAGATGATTATTCAAGAGACATGTTTGGGAAGAGTGCGCCCAAAAGAACAGCAGAAATGAAAGAGAGATGGCGAGGACGTGGATTGATGCCCTCCGCCAGCGCCTGTGCTCCACGGCCGCCCGTGTCCGCGCGACGGGGCGGCGCGTCCCCGAGGCTGGCGTGATGGACGCGGGCTGCTCCGACCGGAAGCGGAAACTGGGGAGTGGGCGGCGGCGCCGGAACTGCGGGGGTGTCGCATCGCAGCTTCCTCGCAACGCGGTCGCTGCCGCCGGCCCCCCGCCTCTCGCCAGATGACACCAGCTAGCATCAGTCACTGTGCGGCCCTCCCTAGACCCCGGCGGCTAACCGACCGTTTACTGAGGCTTCGGGCTAGGGGCGCGTGGCCGCAAGCCGCCACTCGGCAGGGAAAATAGGCACGATTTTATCACACCAGCTATGAACAGAGCCTTGTCACCCCCTCTAATCAGTCACCTATTCGTACCAACTTGAGAACCAGAGCTGTAAGCGTAAATGTCGTACAGTCTCTCGTTGTGAAATACGATAGTACACGGATCTTTTATGCTTGAATCACTCGAAGCTATACGGAGAATGTGAAATCAAACACCTGTCAGGGGAGCTCAGATGGTAGAGCACTTGCCCGTGAAAGGCAAAGGTTCAGAGTTCGCGTCTCGGTCCGGCACACAGCTTTAATCTGCCAGGAAACTTTCAGGTCCGATAGTCCCTTGTGCCAAACATCGCACTGAATAGCTCCTCTGCATTGCAGTCTGTCGCAAGCAGTACATTGCAAATCCCGATGGCAGGTTGCTCTAGGTTTGAGATCCGCTGTCTTTCTGTGCCATGTACGTTATAGTAAGTTACGCAACCAGAACGCGTATCAGAAAAGGGCAAAACTTTTGTCCTCTGACTACGCGAACTGGCTACGCCGCGGAAAGCTACTGCACGCTAGGAGCGATCTCGTGTTGTTCGGATGCTCGCGTTATCGGCGAGTTAGAGCGTCGCGGCGGCAGGGTCGTAACTTTTAGCGGGCACGCGCCAAAGAACTCTTTTCTTCGAACCGATAACCACTACGAGCCGACATCCGATGGGCACTAATTGGGGGGAGGGGATGGGCGGCGTATACCACTCGGACGCCGCAGATGTGCACGAGGAACTTGGCGTGAGGCCGGTGTGTGTGTGTGTGTGTGTGTGTGTGTGTGTGTGTGTGTGCGCGCGCGCCAGCCGCACGCAGGCCGTTAGAGCTGCCGGCAGATGATTCACACAGTCCGGGGCCCTCCGAGGCCGGCGTCCTTGCCAAGGTGAGCGACAGCCGTGACCTCTTCCGGCCGTCCGTCTACCTTGCAAGCGCTTTAAAAGGATCGCGCGCTGTGTCTTTAGTCAGCAGGCAGTGCTAAGTAGGGAACGATAGGACACTGATCGAACCGCAAGTTTTTTTGGGTTTTGTTTTGTATACCCATTTCGTCCTTGTGCTACTGCGCAAAAATGGCTACTCGAGATCAGTTCATTATCCTTCTCTGTTCTTATCGGCCCAGTCTTAGCGAGCTCGGAATGAGGCAGTTGAGAAGACTGCTGGAGGGAATCTCCGCTTCCGACATTCGCCATGCAACCAAGAGAAACCTCCCTAAACCTTGGTCGCGATGGGGCGATCGGAGCTTCTTGTGATACGTCGTGGGAAAATACGTCCCAGGCACAAACATGAAATCTCTCTCTCTCTCTCTCTCTCTCTCTCTCTCTCTCTCTCTCTCTCTCTGTGTGTGTGTGTGTGTGTGTGTGTGTAACGGAGTATACATGATGACCTGATCGACATGTAATGTATCGTTCGTGAGTTTCCTTGAACGCCAAGCCGCTAGTGCATGGTGTTAGTGTCAGCGGCCGGCCGCGGTCGTCTCGCGGTTCTAAGTGCGCAGTCCGGATCCGTGCGACTGCTACGGTCGCAGGTTCGAATCCTGCCTCGGGCATGGATGTGTGTGATGTCCTTAGGTTAGTTAGGTTTAAGTAGTTCTCAGTTCTAGGGGACTGATGACCACAGCAGTTGAGTCCCATAGTGCTCAGAGCCATTTGAATCATTTTGTGTCAGCGGTCGTGGCAAGGTGGATACACCGGTTGCCATTACATCACCGAAGTTATGAACCGTCAGAAGTGGCGAGTACTTGTATCGGCAATCGTCCGGTTATGCCGCGCTTACAATAGAGTCAGAAGTCTCTGTAAACTGAAGCAGCAAATCGGTATCGAGATCTAATGATGGTCGTCGCTAACCGAAACCGGTAGTCTAAGGACCTAAAAATTTTCTAATCATAGAAAAATATAAAACAAAATTTATTTTGCACTTTTTCCATCACTGTTCTATTAGCGACCGTGTCGCGGCTCGTCAAATAATGCCAACTGGTAGCTTGGAATGTCGCCATCAACGCTGTACAAGCTAAACCATTAAATGTATCTTTACATCTGCAGGTAGTTGACAGTTGCTTAACCTCACCCGCTGAAGAATTACTGGAGCCATAAATCAAAGTACATGGTTTTGGATGTTTAAGTAAGAGGATCGAGATGGAGAGAGGATAATCGTGTCACCTGTACCTTCGCGTAATTGGCAGGTGAGAAGGCAGCCACAGCCACTGGGAGGAATGCTTTGCGACAGGCCGTTCGCCCGTCACCTCCGGCCTAATGAAGTCGTTTCGCACACGAAGCCGGTGTCCTGGCGGGCTGTGTTACGTAGGCGGTGACGCGCTGAGCTGGCTGGCCGCTGTCGCTGCCGCTGCCGCTGCCGCCACCCACCACCCGCCGCGCCCTGGAGCTGGAGCGCGTGTCACTGCTCGCTGCGGAATCTCCCCCTCCCGGCAGACCTCATAAAACAAGCCTGACTTGTGCGCGCGACGCGCACCTGTGCGTAGCCCGTGAGTGCGTGCGCTCGGCGTCTCGCACAACCGCCGCATTCTGAGCACCTCATTCGCCGCCAGCCCGCTACACGTCTGCGTGACCGCAACGCCGGCTCTCTTAATGGCACAGTACCACGCAGTGGCGACACTTTCGAATTTGTTTACCCCGTATTCGACATACACTGAAGAACCAAATAAACTGGTATACTTGCCTAATATAGTGCACGACCCTCGCGAGCATGCAGAAGTGCCGCTACACGACGTAGCACGGACTCGACAAATGTCTGAAGTGGTGCTGGAGGGAATTGACACCACCGACCGTGCAGGGCTGTCGGTAAATCCGTAAGATGGGTGGAGATCTCTCCTAAAGAGCACGTTACAAGGCATCCTAGATATGGTCAATAATGTTCATGTCTGGGGAGTTTGGTGACCAGTGCAAGTGTTTAAACTCAGAAGACGTTTTCTGGAGCCACTCTGTAGCAATTCTGGACGTGCGGGTTGTCGAATTGTCTTGCTGGAATTGCCCAAGTCCGTCGGAATGCACAATGGACGTGATGGTTCAAATGGCTCTGAGCACTATGGGACTCAACATCTGAGATCATAAGTCCCCTAGAACTTAGAACTACTTAAACCTAACTAACCTATGGACATCACACACATCCATACCCGAGGCACGATTCGAACCTGCGACCGTAGTGGTCGCGCGGTTCCAGACTGTAGCGCCTAGAACCGCTCGGCCACCTCGGCCGGCTCTCATAAAAACAATTCTAGTATATTTAGCCAAAAAAAAAATAAAAGTAAAACCACCTGCACCATATTCTATATTAAACCCCGAAACCAATTAAGACTCACGTGGACTGATAAGGGAAGGAATGAGGTGGGTCTGCGCAGAATGGCTGAGGAAAAGAACTTATGGAACCCACTGCCAGGAAAAAGGGGCAGCATGATAGGAGATCTGGTGAGATATGAGGGAATAACTTCCATGGTATTATAAGTAGCTGCAGAGGGTAAAAACTGTAGAGGAAGACAGAGATTGGGATATATGCAGCAAATAACTGAGGACGCAGGTTGCAGGTGCTACTCTGAGATAGAAAGCTTGTCACGAGAGAGAAATTCGTGGCGGGCCGCATCAAACCAGAGGACTAATGAGGGGAAAAAAAAGAAAACAAAAGCATTCGAACCGACTACGTACGGTTTCCCATCGCACCTCTGCGCCCCATTCCTGGGGAATCTCTCAGTGTACGCCTACGGCTCTTGTCTTGTTCGGTCAGTACCAGTAGATGAAGTCCGGCTTGACTGGAGCGTGCGAGCGGTGGAATGCCCCGGCCAGCAGCAGGGCACGCGCCCGCTGACGTCACGGCAATTTAGAGGCAGGAAGGCGGCGTCCGCCGTCCACCCACGGCGCAGGCTCCCCGGGCCGCCGCTAGAGGCGCTTCCGCGCTCCTTGATTGATGATTCGGCGTTTCAGAACGCTCCGCATTAACTACCGGAGCTGATTGCTCTCCAAGAGCAGCCTATCACAAAATTACTGCTCCCGCGGTTGTTATTTAGTAATGGACAAGAGACTTTGACGAATATGGATAGCACCACGAGTTCCGCTGTACTTGGGGAAGTTTGACAATGCCGCTTCTGGACGTAATACAGCGCTATGTTTGTCTGTGGGAGAGAAAACCACCAGAGGACTACGTCACGATTCTAATACTGCGTCTAAATCGTAAGGCAGCACGATACGATGTTCAAATTGCTCTTGTTTATATTTTTTCTACGATTTATCTTAGAAGAAAGATTAAGGAAAGGCAAACCTACGTTTCTAGCATTTGTAGACTTAGGGAAACCTTTTGACAATGTTGACTGGAATACTCTCTTTCAAATTCTGAAGGTGGCAGGGGTAAAATACAGGGAGCGAAAGGCTATTTACAATTTGTACAGAAACCAGAAGGCAGTTATAAAAGCCGAGGGGCATGAAAGGGAAGCAGTGGTTGGGAAGAGAGTGTGACAGGGTTGTAGCTTCTCCCCGATGTTATTCAATCTGTATATTGAGCAAGCAGTAAAGGAAACAAAATAAAAATTCGGAGTAGGTATTAAAATCCCTGGAGAACAAATAAAAACTTTGAGGTTCCCCGATGACATTGTAATTCTGTCAGACACAGCAAAGGACTTGGAAGAGCAGTTGAACGGAATGGACAGTGTCTTGAGAGGAGGATATAAGATGAACATCAACAAAAGCAAAAGGAGGATAATGGAATGTAGTCGAATTAAGTCGGGTGATGCTGAGGGAATTAGATTAGGAAATGAGACATTTAAAGTAGTAAAGGAGTTTTGCTATTTGGGGAGAAAAATAACTGATGATGGTCGAAGTAGAGAGGATATAAAATGTAGGCTGGCAATGGCAAGGAAAGCGTTTCTGAAGAAGAGAAATTTGTTAACATCCAGTATTGATTTAAGTGTCAGGAAGTCATTTCTGAAAGTATTCGTATGGAGTGTAGCCATGTATGGAAGTGAAACATGGACGATAACTAGCTTGGACAAGAAGAGAATAGAATCTTTCGAAATGTGGTGCTACAGAAGAATGCTGAAGATTAGATGGGTAGATCACATAACTAATGAGGAGGTATTGAAAAGAATTGGGAAGAAGAGGAGTTTGTGGCACAAATTGACAAGAAGAAGGGACCGGTTGGTAGGGCATGTTCTGAGGCATCAAGGAGCACAAATTTAGTATTGGAGGGCAGCGTCGAGGGTAAAAATCGTAGAGGGAGACCAAGAGATGAATACACTAAGCAGATTCAGAAGGATGTAGGTTGCAGTAGGTACTGGCAGATGAAGAAGCTTGCACAGGATAGAGTAGCATGGAGAGCTGCATCAAACCAGTCTCAGGACTGAAGACCACAACAACAACAACAACAACAACAAATACAAGGGGCAACCAAATGAAGACTAAACACCCGCCACAACGCCACCCTACAATGTTTCCATTCAAAAGTAATCACCAGACGCGTTAAGACATTTATCCACTGGGAGACGTCCACGCATGTCTTTCTTCCGGTAGCCAAAGTTGTGGGAATCGCCCTCTGAAAGATCCGGTCTGTACGGAGAATGTTGCAGAGTTTATCATCTAAATCGCTGAAGTGCAGCCTTTGTCCGTTTGTCAGTGTGGGGGCGGGAGTTACTGTGCAACAGGATGCTTCCTCTCTCCGTCGAGCGTCGAACCACAATCAGTGCGCACCGCTATGAAGGCACTTTGCAGACACTGCGATGTGCCATAAAGTCAAAACGCCCAGGAATGCCACTGGACGGACTCATCCTGTTGCATAATAACGTTTGGCGACGTATGACAGAATGATAGAATAGTCTTTTCTGTTTGGCACCCTCTCAGGGGACCAGACACGGCATTTTAAGTGACATCGGTAATGTTTTATATCATTGGTCTTAAATGTTGTTTTTTTACCTTACTTATCACAAACAAATGATACCGTTGGTATTAATATATTCACACTAGTTTCTCTGATAAGCACGAATACGATTTTTTCTATTTCTGTGTCGACAGGCTTGAGAAATCAGCGAACAAGTGAGTAATGGTATGAACTTTTGCCGATAGCTATTGAGGAACTCGTCTTCAGGGCTAGTTTTTTGTCTTCAGCTAGTAACTCGTCTTCAGAGATAGTTTTGTCTTCAGCTAGCATTTGTCGCTCGTATAGCTATTCTTCCGATATAAACGGCCGTAAGTTCAGTTCACAGTCGTTTGTAACAATATTTACACCTAGTTTTCTAGACGGCCACTTTGACCGAGCGGTTCTAGGCGCTTCAGTCCCGACGGTGAGCTGCCGAGTTGCCGTCAGGCTACGGCACACAGGATGGTTCCAGAAACACAGCGGTCGTAAGTCTGGCTGCTACCAGATGACAACGAGGAAGGAAAGAACGGCAACATGACCGCAACGCCAGTGGCCGCTAACGCCGGAAATAATGCCTGCGGGGGTGGACGGCGGTTTCCAGGGTGTGGCCGGTTATTGGGCGTGGTCGCTAGGTGCAGCGGTGGACGTCGAGGGGTGGGGGCCCCAGGGAGGGTCCTCAGGCGTGCATCAGAGGCCCGTGACTCACGCCGCAAACATTATGGTGATGAATGGGTGCCGCCCTGAAACATAAGAAGAGCGCCCGCTAGGGGCGTGGGCCGTGGACTACACCGCCCCCCAGCGGGGATCACAGACAGCGAGCGCACCGCTAATGAATTAAGGGGAACGTTGGGCAGTCCCGCGAAGAAACAGCTTTCAGTTAACAAAATTAATATGGCGTTGATAAGCGGATCAGCTTAAAATCTAAATACACTACAGGCCATTAAAATTGCTACACCAAGAAGAAATGCAGATGACAAACGGATATTCATTGGACAAATATATTATACTAGAACTGACATGTGATTACATTTTCACGCAATTTGGGTGCATAGATCCTGAGAAATCAGAACCCAGAACAACCACCTCTGGCCGTAATAACGGCCTTGACACGCCTGGGCATTGAGTCAAACAGAGCTTGGATGGCGTATACAGGTACAGCTGCCCATGGAGCTTCAACATGATACCACAGTTAATCAAGAGTAGTGACTGGCGTATTGTGACGAGCGAGATCCTCGGCCACCATTGACCAGACGTTTTCAATTGGTGAGAGATCTGGAGAACGTGCTGGTCAGGGCAGCAGTCGAACATTTTCTCTATCCAGAAAGACCCGTACAGGACCTGCAACATGCGGTCGTGCATAATCCTGCAGAAATGTAGGGTTTCGTAGGGATCGAGTGAAGGGTAGAGCCACGGGTCGTAACACATCTGAAATGTAACGTCCACTATTCAAAGTGCCGTCAATGCGAACAAGAGGTGACCGAGACCTGTAACCAATGGCACCCCATACTATCACGCCGGTTGAGACTCCAGTATGGCGATGACGAATACACCCTTCCAATGTGCGTTCACCGCGATGTCGTCAAACACGGATGCGACCATCATGATGCTGTAAACAGAACCTGGATTCATCCGAAAAAATTACGTTTTGCCATTCGTGCACCCAGGTTCGTCGTTGAGTACACCATCGCAGGCTCTCCTGTCTGTGATGCAGCGTCAAAGGTAACCGCAGCCATGGTCTCCGAGCTGATAGTCCATCCTGCTGCAAACGTCGTCGAACTGTTCGTGCAGATGGTTGTTGTCTTGCAAACGTCCTCATCTGTTGACTCAGGGATCGAGACGGGGCTGCACGATCCGTTACAGCCATGCGGATAAGATGCCTGTCATCTCGACTGCTAGTGATACGAGGCCGTTGGGATCCAGCACGGCGTTCCGTATTACCCTCCTGAACCCACCGATTCCATATTCTGCTAACACTCATTGGATCTCGACCAACGCGAACAGCAATGTCGCGATACGATAAACCGCGATCGCGATAGGCTACAATCAGACCTTTATCAAATTCGGAAACGTGATGGTACGCATTTCGCCTCCTTACACGAGGCATCACAACGACGTTTTACCAGGCAACGCCGCTCAACTGCTGTTTGTGTATGAGAAATCTGTTGGAAACTTTCTTCATGTCAGCACGTTGTAGGTGTCGCCACCGGCGCCAACCTTGTGTGAATGCTCTGAAAAGCTAATAATTTGCATATCAGAGCATCTTCTTCCTGTCGGTTAAATTTCGCGTCCGTAGCACGTCATAATCGTGGTGTAACAATTTTAATGGCCAGTAGTGTTCTACCGCGTATCAAGCGAGTTCACAAACCATTTCCAGAATCCAATGGTGCTTTATTGGTGCACAAATGGTACTTAGCATCAGGCCATTAGAAAAAGGGTAGCGGGTCTCAAACTCGGTTGGTCGCGTGAAATATTTTAAAATATTTATATGTTTCTCTCACCTTGTATGTCATGTTTATTTGATTTTTACTTTACGTAGCCCGCCGAAAGCAACTAATATTCTGCAACTTTCGATCCTTGCGATATGTTAATGTGAGAATTTACCAAATATTCAATTGACAAAGTTAATACCATAAACTATACTTTAACGAGTGTAGAAAAACCAGGAGACATAATTCTCGACAAATACACACACGCACATGCACTCACGATTCAAGATATACAAGTACTGAGAAAGAGAAGGCACATGGAGAAAGAGAGAGATTAACTAGTCATTTTTCGGCTGCTATGTCATCATCAGCCACAGAGATGAATACGTCCGTGATGATAGCCTGGCAGCCGAAAATCGGTTAGTTGAATGACAGGTATTGTAGAATATTACAGAAGTGTCGTGTATTTATCATTCATGATGTATAAAATATTCTACGAAGAACCAACTGCACAGTCGTCGCAATATCCGTTTGTTTTTATAATGCAGCTACACAGATGTTAATCCAGTCAGTATAGTTACCTGCCTCCAGCTGACGGGGCAGGACTGACCACTGCAGTTTGCGATGCGGCGGTTTCAAAGGCGGCAATCTGGAAAACACAAACAATAAGTTTAATTCAGGAGCTAAGAGTAATCTTTTTTAAAGAAATACGTTTGCGTGAATAAACGCTCTAATTGCCTGAATGCGGGAGCGGCGACGTTGTACTTGCACTGAGAATTTGGGGCAAATATGCGAGATGAATTGGTTGTTGCAAAGGTTTAACTTCGCAGTACGGATGAATGAAGCGTGAGTGTAAAGTCAAAGTTTTCATGTGAGTAGGGGTCAAGATGGAAACGTGGTATAAAAGTTTATGCTGTACAGAGGCGCAAAAGAGACCGACAGATCTAACATCCCAGAGTTCACATGCAAATAATCTATGCTTCCCTTACGACGTACATTGGCAATAGATATTTATTCCTCCACAGACTATTATCTGTAAACGAACACTTTTTGTAGATGATATGCCTATTTACGACGAAGTATAACCCGAGGAAAACATTCACGCAAATACACTAGAAGATTTAGAAAAATGTTTCAATCTCGTCAGAAGGTGAAAAACCTTGCTCTTAATGGAGTGAAATATGAACGTGTACACTTCAGAATGCTAAAAATTCACTAACCTAAGACTAAAAGGCAATTGAGAAGTTCCGCGAAGTCACTGACGTCGTACAGTGATGTTTGAGTCGTAAATATGAACTGGAATATTTAATCGTACGTTACGCTGTCATAGAAGAATTCTGAAAACTAGAGCTTAATTGAACTTGAATAAAACCGCAAACTTTTGTTAAGTTATGATTTAGTCACGACCGGTTTCGCTGCATTAAAGCAGCATCTTCAGGTGGTTAGCAGAGACGGTTCCGACGTTCTTAGTCACAGAATCCAACCCCATGAGGAGGGGAAATCGTCAACAAATAGTAACCGGCAGACTCTTGGGGCGAAGAGTGCAGGGGATGAGATACAGTAACAGACTCATCAAAACAGAATGAACATCTGAACATCTGAACATCAGATAATAGGGGATCGCATTCGTAAAGTTAATCCCTGTAGTTGGGCCGGCCGGAGTGGCCGTGCGGTTCTAGGCGCTACAGTCTGGAGCCGTGAGGCCGCTATGGTCGCAGGTTCGAATCCTGCCTCGGGGATGGATGTGTGTGATGTCCTTAAGTTAGTTAGGTTTAAGTAGTTCTAAGTTATCGGGGACTGATGACCTCAGCAGTTGAGTCCCATAGTGCTCAGAGCCATTTGAACCATATACAAGACCTATATTGGGTTGAACAGATCAAACGGATGTCCCTATTACCTCGCAAAATTCTACTAAATAAATTCCAAGACCGTTAATAGTGAGTATGCAAAATGGTTCAAATGGCTCTGAGCACTATGGGACTCAACTGCTGAGGTCATCAGTCCCCTAGAACTTAGAACTACTTAAACCTAACTAACCTAAGGACTTCACACACATCCATGCCCGAGGCAGGATTCGAACCTGCGATCGTAGCAGCTGCGTGGTTCCGGACTGAAGCTCCTAGAACCGCTCGGCCACAGCGGCCGGCACGCAAGAAGAATGCAAACTAAATTCTACATAAAAAAGCCGTGTGCGTCGCAGTGAATTACGTGCTACCAAATTAGGAACAGATTTAACACGAGTGACCTCTGGATGATATCCTTAATGTTATTTGCTTTGGAAATGGAATACACTTGTGAAAAAGAAACGGAGAAAGGAAGGCGACGGAAAAAAGGATATGGCAAAAGAAGAGTTGTAAGTAACTTTTGAATCTTCAAATAACTTACGGGTTTGCTGCCGGGTGACGCCGTCGAACACCGCCGATATTTCGACAGGATCACACCCTGCCATTCTCAAGACACAAATGCAAGGAGGAAAAGAAGCAAGGAAGAAAAAAAAGCAAATTGAATACTTCGGTTCACAGAGGAGAAACAAGGAAGATACCACACACAGAACAAGTGTCAACACAACCAAAGATAACCAACGGCAGAAATATCGATAGTTACTATTAATCAGTAGGTGAGGTAGCACTAATTCTGTCCCTCTGTTTTTTGATGAGAGACAGAGCTGGATTCCAAGCAGCATTTAAACAAAATCCACCATCTCTGTTAATAAGGTTGCTTGATAGTCTGATTTCAACAGCTTCCCTAATAACACTATCCCAACAGCTGGACGTGCAAGCCAGAATGTCTGTTGTTGTATTCCATAGGATGACCGGTGTCACGGCAATGTTCTGCAATAGCGGATTTGCTCGGCTGTTGTAAGCGTGTGTGAGGCTTATGTTTAATACACCGATCATCGACAATCCTAATTGTCTGACCAATATATGACATGCCACAACTGCAAGGAATACGATAGACCCCAGCCTTACGCAAACCAAGATCATCTTTTACGGACGCCAACAGGGCCTTAATCTTAGAAGGTGGTCGAAAAACACATTTCACGTCATATTTCCGCAAAATACGGCCAATCGTCTTGGAAATGCTTCCTGCGTAAGGCAGGGTGTGCTCCTGTCGAAATATCGGCGGTGTTCGGCGACGTCACCCGGCAGCAAACCCGTAAGTTATTTGAACATTCGATTCGCTGGGAAAAGTTAAGGTCTCAAACATTTGAATAGTGAAACGAGTCTTGATAAAAGGTAGAGAATTACTAGCTAAAATATGGAAAAATGAACTAATGATGTTCGTCCTGCATGCTCTGAAACTGATTGAACGAGAGAGATTTTGGCTTCTAACTTCACTCTGTGGCATCCTCTAGCCAGGAAGACCTACTCTCGTGCATGCTTAGCTTAGCTGTGCCTGGAAGAACTAGCGCACAGCAGCTGCAGAAGGAAGGAATGCGAAGTGGCGCTATCTAATCACGGCTAGCTTCCTCGCTGCGGTCAATTAGGATGAGCTGCTATTTCCACTGCGAGATAAGCGGCAGCCGCCCTCAGACAACGACACGCTCTGGTCCACGCAGCCTCGCTGACGACCGACACTCGGCTCTCTTTGCGTAGAGCGCTTGTCTGCGCACACCATGCCTCGCGTGTCCAAAAAACAGACCGACTGCGCGGACAAAGTAACACGTCAAAATTTGGAGCGCCCTAGAGAGTTTACGCTCGTGGCTAGCATGAACCATTAACGAAAATAGCATTTCAAACATTCTTTTATGTTTACACACGTATTACTCTAAATTTCCTACTTTTAGGTTGCGTATCGCGTTTTTATGACGTTTCTCAACTGCTTCGATTCCTCCCATTTCAGTTTTGATAGATGACGGAAGTTGTTAAACTTGCAGTCCACTTGTCACTGTGCTTGGGGCTGCACCGTGCACGGAAGTCATTAATTTCAATAAAAACAAGAAATGAAATTATCGTCAGCTGTCGCTAATGTCAGTAAACAGGAGAAATTAAATTTACCGTCTCGTAGACGTCGAGGTGGTACTAGGAACTGAGCGCGACAACTCAACCCGCCGTGGCTGTGTTAAAAAAATCATTCGTGTTTTTATGTAAAACTGAAGAAAACTTAAAAGAGGATGGCCGACAGACGAAACAGCGCATACAAGGAGCATAACAATGCAAACACTCACAGGGTGATTTGATCGCAAGAGAGTGTCTGAAATATAACTGGCACAACTGGAAGACAGGCGTCAATGATGTAACGTGATTATAGCTAGAAAATTTCAAGAGCCAGTTTTCCGTGAGAGATCTGGGAAAATCCCTGTATATTAGCGTCGTATGAGCTGTTAAAATTACTTGACACTAGTAACAAATCGTTCAGAGGCATATATATATATATATATAAGACAGAAGTACACAATTCCGTCAAGTAAATGCACAAAAATCACTCATGCCGATGTACTAAGATCTCTCCTGTTACGGCTTATGACAACTGAGCATCATTGGCTGCCGTAGGACGTTTTGTTTCCCGAATCAAACAACAAAACAGTCTAACAGCGTTCTGATTTAGAACGTTACCTCCTTACAAAGTCCGCCGGCCGGAGTGGCCGAGCGGTTCTAGACGCTACAGTCTGCAACCGCGCGACCGCTACGGTCGCAGGTTAGAATCCTGCCTCGGGCATGGATGTGTGTGATGGTAGTAGGTTAGTTAGGTTTAAGCAGTTTTAAGTTCTAGGTGATTGATGACCTCCGAAGTTAAGTCCCAAAGTGCTCAGAGCCTGTTGAACCTTACAAACTCCGAAAACAAGCATTACTAACAAGTGACAAAAATCATGTTGAATGATACGCGGTTCCACCACACCTTTGTTTCTGAAGTACCGATATAGGCAAATTTCAGGGGTAAGAAATGTGATGCGAAGTCCGAAACCTTTCAAGAAAACTCAATTTTTCTTTATCAAACGTTTTAGTTGTTATTCCCAACTGGTCTTTCGTATCACAAATGGCTCTGAGCACTATGGGACTCAACTGCTGAGGTCATTAGTCCCCTAGAACTTAGAACTAGTTAAACCTAACTAACCTAAGGGCATCACAAACATCCATGCCCGAGGCAGGATTCGAACCTGCGACCGTAGCGGTCTTGCGGTTCCAGACTGCAGCGCCTTTAACCGCACGGCCACTTCGGCCGGCTTTCGTATCACAATTTGCAGTTCACAATACCACACAAACTTTTTACTTTTGGGCGACTTGGTGGCACATTGGTTTCCAGCATAGCATTTTATGCCTCATTATGTTACGATTATGTGGTCGTGTATGTGTGGAGAGAGAGAGAAGGAGGGGAGAGAGGTGCCTCATTCATTCTGTTGTATCCTATTTGCCATTATCATTAGCATATTAAAAAGTAGGCTTTCTAATTCACGTAAATCTGATTTGAAACAGCACGCTTCTGAATACTTCAAGCTGTTCTGTAATACGATATTCGACTTAGGTGACGGAGAAATTAAAGCACTAGACCTCTATTAGTCTGGGGCATCGTCGTAAATTTCCCTACCGATAGTTCAATTTTGCTGTGCTTCCCTCAAATCACTTAAGGTGAACACCGAGATGGTTTTCATACAATGATGGCTTTCACGACCGGGTGGTACTGTTGTTGATAATTCTTCCGGGTTATATGGCCGTGGTCCATGGAATTCTTCTATTCCTATCGTTTCGTCCAATACTACGTTGGACATCTTCAGAGGTATGGCTGGTCCTGCTGAGCCCTGCCGAGTCGTCAGGACTCAGCAGGACCAGCCATACCTCTGAAGATGTCCAACGTAGTATTGGACGAAACGTTAGGAATAGAAGAATTGGGCCACGGCCATATAACCCGGAAGGATTATCAACAACCGAGATGGTTTGTTTGAGAAAGACATGAGCAACTTGCTTCTCATCGCTGTCTAGTCCGAGAGTGTGGCGCTTTGTCTCTAATAGCCTCGTGGTCGATGTTAAACCTTAAACTTCTTGTTCTTTCGTGGCGCAGTAATGTGTATTATAGAAGATGTACGGTATACAAGAATATCATAAATTGTAACGAACGTCGAACTCAGCGTACCTGTTCTGTCTCATTTCTTGCTTCAGCGAAGGTACACACAACGTGAAAGAATAAAGCGAAGCGTACACACTTTGCCGACTTGCTCTTAGGTAGGCTGTACCATGGGCTGTGGAGTCGCTCCCCAGGAAGGCAAGTATATTCTGGAACGTCGCTCACGGGGGCAGAGCGTCATATCCTGGACAAACATTGCTCATCGCCGTCGCCGCAATTCCTGTAAGAGCGGCGCGGTGCGGTGCGCTGCGGCCTTTTCCACAATAAAGTCATCACTGGCGGTGCGTCGGCCGTACACGCAAGCCGCATCCTGTGCTGGAGAACGCTGGAGAAGCCGCTTCCTTGTCAACACAGCGCTTCCCCGTGGGCACGCAACTGCTCCTGGCAGCTAGCTGGTATTTAGCTAGCTACCGCGTCTCGGACTAGTCTCACGACAAAACATTTCTACGTCAAAACGGTCACACTGCAAATTTGATAATTCAGTAGCAATGATAAGTTGGTGGATTCATACAAAAAAAAATTGTAAATGGGAAGCACACAACTGAGGGTTTTCGGCTCACAAGGGCATACTCCAACTATTCGTTTTGTTTTATTGAGACTGTTCATTTAATACAAATTGTTATATAGGCTGATATATTATTTCATTGCACGTACAGGTTATTCTCTGTGAAGTGTACATATTTGCTCAAACTATCCTTCTCCTCTTTCACCTAACCTCCCCCCCTCCCCCCCTCTCTCTTTCACTCACTCTCTCTCTCTCTCTCTCTCTCTCTCTCTCTCTCTCACACAAACACACACACACACACACACACACACACATACACACACAGGGAGAGGGGGGAGAGGGAGAGGGAGAGGGAGAGGGGGAGGGGGAGGGGGAGGGGGAGAGGGAGAAGGAGAGGGAGAGGGAGAGGGAGAGGGAGAGGGAGAAGGAGAAGGAGAAGGAGAGGGAGAGGGAGAGGGAGAGGGAGAGGGAGAGGGAGAGGGAGAGGGAGAGGGAGAGGGAGAGGGAGAGGGAGAGGGAGAGGGAGTTTTCTCGATCTTGAATATTACAGGTTTTTGTTCCTTCCACATCTATTTTCGATTTAGCTACAACACATTGAATTATGTTACTGCTGCACTGACAAAAATGATATTTATTGCCGGCCGGGGTGACCGAGCGGTTCTAGGCGCTACAGTGTGGAGCCGCGCGACCGCTACGGTCGCAGGTTCAAATCCTGCCTCGGGCATGGATGTGTGTGATGTCCTTAGGTTAGTTAGGTTTAAGTAGTTCTAAGTTCTAGGGGACATGACCTCAGATGTTAAGTCCCGTAGTGCTCAGAGCCATTTGAACCATTTTTGACATTTATTCTGCTTTGCACTTTTTCTATATGTGTATACCATTACAAAGTGTTTATGAGGCGAAGGAGGTGAAATTCCATGTACTCTTAGTCATGGACTTCGTATTTAGCACATCTCCCGCCTCTTTTCGCGAAAACTTTTGCTCCGAACTTTAATAAGAGCGATATCATCATTCTCCAGTCTATAAGAGATCTCGAATGTCTCTGAAAACGTACACGGTTGCACTTTTTGTATACAAATCATAATAAATTCTGTCGGTTAGTAACATTAACCACAATTAAGAGAACTCATCCCTTTCTTTATAAGTAATTATAGAAAATACTGTTCCGCTGTGTTGAACCATTTACGAAATATTTGCGGTTTCCACCAGGGACACACTATATTTGTGTCAAATAGGAGTATATCTATGTAAATAGAGTGGTCATCGACGTGAATATGTTTAGATAGTAAATTTACCAGTGGCTCTCCTATACGTGGCAGGACGCTTACGCTTTCCTCCGATCTGAGGATCGACTTATCCAGCAGCACAGTTACAAAGGAGCCGCAGGTAAAAGCGGAGCCTGTACAACGGAGCAACATAATTTTTTCACAGACACAGATCATTTCCAGTAGAAACCCCTAGACCTAACTGGGGGGTTGGGCTGCAGACCTTTCCGCTTCACAGCAACCAAGTTAAATAATATTTAGATAACGGAGCGTTAATGCAGTAATAAGCCATTGTCTCTAAGTCACATTTAAACTTCTCCCAAGGTAGGGAGAATTTAATTTACGTCGTATGCTAATACATTCTGTGAAGGTTGCTTTCCAATTACCACGGCAAACGAGGCGTTTAGCGATCCGCCCCTACGCGCTCTTCGGCATTGATTACCGTCGCAGAGCCCACAGCCGACCGACTGCGATGTTGCGAAAGCCGCGTGAAGTGTTCCGTCACAGCGACACTCCTCCTCTGTCGCGTTCCGAGAAGCGCGCTGGAGCCTCCAAAATAGTCCAGGAGAAGTCTCATCGACACACGCGCCACGCCGTCCGCCTGGTGCTACGATCTCAAAGCCAGCTACCTGCTACCATGCCGCGACTGCAGCCAATTCTCTGTTTCTCGTTACTCTGACAGAGTACATCCGCCAATATCTATACCATCTACGATTCAAGTGGCAAAAATACTGTAACGTATTACAAGGAATCGATTTTTGCTGCGTTTATAAATAGTGTGTGGCGTACGTAATGGACAGTGGAATGATTTACAAAAAGACGATGTAGAAAACAAGTAACTTCGAAAATTAATTTTAATGAGTCGTATTAAATACGATTTATATTTTACGTTATATGTGATAAAATCCGACAGACGGCGAGAGCTGCAGTAACTTCGTGCTCGAGTCGCCAGTGATTTTGGAAAAACCTCTGTTTGCCATCGAACAGTTCTCTCTTGCTGAGTATGGTAGCGGTGTCAGGAGAGAAGGTTGAGTGTTGACATTATAATACGCATCAGAAAGATTTTTCACGTTCGGTGTTTATCAGCTATGCCTTGTCTTTCAAACGGTGTTTTTCGAGTGTTGTATTCCGCATTTATGAGAGAAGTATGACATTCTTAAAAGAATGTACGTGTTATTAAAAAGAGAGATTGTACAGGAAATGAAATTCTGCACAAAGGATGAGTGTGAAATGATGTAGCTATTACAGAAAAAGCTGCGATTAGAGTTTACACCTTTAATAGCAGACGAAGAAGCTCGACTGTTTCAATTTTCGGACACAAAATAAATGAAATTCCTAACAAGAATAGCAAGACAAAACATATGAAACAGTAATTGAAAGTATAAATACGGATGGGATATTAAAAACAAGAATAAAAAGAAGTTAATAACAGTGGAAACAGCCTACTGGAGGCGCTGTTGTAGAGTAGCAAGAAAGGATTAGACAAGTAAAGAAGAAATAAGAGTGAGGATAGGAAATGGAAATTATGTGTTAGGGACAATTTAAATAAAATGGATCGTGTGGTTCGGGCTTGTTAAGAGAATGCCTTTGAACAGAAGCAAAGGGATATGAAGCTAGTCTAGATGCCAAACGCGTATTCAACTGGCAAATCCTGTGGGAGCTACATGATGACCAAGTAGAAAAATGTGAACTGTGTGAATCTTATCTGAAATCGGGACAAAAAACTGGAGCCTTGTTCAGAATCTACGAGAATTAACTTGACGTTAGAGGACAACTTCAAAAGTTTACGTACACAGTACCACCGAAGAGTTTTCTTGGAAAAAAGCACCTGCTGCACTACCTGGACCAAACTGGGTATTTTTCTAATTCGTGGGGCAACTCTGTATGTAATCTAAGCTAAGCTCTGCAACCCTTTATTCTGCTTGCAACGATTGTGAACGTGTTTATCTACACAGTTTCAGGCCTGTTGGAAGTCAGAAAGGTCTCGCAAGACTCGTACGTAATATCAGCTGTCGGGAAATTACGTTACGTCAGAGAGTTTGTGGGAACTTCGCTGTCAGGTGGCTGGAATTGTTCCAGGTGCAGCAAGGACGGACACCGTCACATGGAAAGGGACCACTGGCACTCTAATACCGAATCTCTCCAACACGAAACACAGCTATTGCGAATAGGTACGCAACGCATATACGTACAACATCTCAACTTAAAAAAATGAATGAGTTGAGGTAGCTTTCACGGTTCACAAACTATACCCTAGGTTAATTCCCAACAGATCAATAAATTTAAATATTGTGGGCAGCAATATCAAACATTTACTTTAGTTACGACGTTGACGAAGACGGCAGGGAGGTACTGACATTGTTTTCGTACGCTGCAAAAAAAAAAAAAAAAAAAAAAGGAATTCGAGATGAAAAATATACTCCCAGTAAAGCTACGAATACAGACGACAACCCTGGCATAATCTACACAAAACAGGGGATAATTATGTTGTTGCATTGCCCTTTTCTTTCTTCCAAAGAAATTTCAGTCTTAAATTATTATTTGACACCCCTGTCAACGTGCTTTTTTCGTCGAGGAGGTAAGTCTTTTCTAGATACATAAAACTCTGCGTCTAACAACCTCTTGTTTGATTCTAGCACTTATTTTCCCTAAAACGTCCCTATTTTTTCTACTGAGTCAAGTTGTCAACAATAAAAAAGATTTACAGTTGTTTTTGAATTACGGTCTTGTTCAAATGTGTGTGAAATCTTATGGGACTTAAGTGGTAAGGTCATCAGTCCCTAAGCTTACACACTACTTAACCTAAATTATCCTAAGGACGAATACACACACCCATGCCCGAGGGATGTCTCGAACCTCCGCCAGGACCAGCCACACAGTCCATAACTGCAGCGCCTTAGACCGCTCGGCTAATCCAGCGCAGCAGTTATGGTCTTCATAACGTAACATGTTAAGGGTAAAACATTACTCTCCTGTGGAACAAATATTGTGAATGCAATAATGGCTTCGTTAGTTACTGATCGACATAAAAAAGTATAGTTATTACCTACGTTTCGCTGTCGAAGTTCGTTTTTCCTATCAAGACATTCAAAAAGCAAATATTTCGAATGATTCGGCATCTACAGCAAATGATTGTTGTCGAAATGAAGGAAATAGGAAGAATATAACAATAGAACTTTCTATCGAGGACTAAAGAGATGCTTTTGTTGTTTACAAGTGATCTATACAGGTCAAGCACAAAATGGGGAAAGGAAAGGACAGAAAAGTGAGAAATGAAAGGACTGAAAAGTGGGAAAGGAAAGGACAGAAAAGTGGGGAAGGAAAGGACCACCACTTGCGATTCGAACTACTAACCTTAATATCAGGTGCGCAACTGACTTTCGCAATTTCTCCATGACCACAGTTTCTACGAGGTCCTACAAGTCAAAGATACAGCTACAACTTCAACATTGTAGGTAACGCTAAAAATTAGACAAAAGCCAATTTTCCTGTGTTTTTTTTTTTTTTTTTTTACGTTTGACACATGATACATGTAGAGAATGGAGTGCAGACGTAGTAAACACAATAGCCGAAGAAAAAAATCCGTAGGATGCGATATTCAATTGTGTCATGAATTACTCTCAAATGACGCTGCTGTGACTTCATCACTTTGAATGGAAAGGTTTATCGGATAAGTATTGAGGCATCCCAGTATAGTTAATCTGGTAACGCAACGAAAGGAGTAGCAGAAAATCAATATGCAAAACAGGTTTTTGAAGGAAAACGTAGCGCGCAAAGAGTATGCAGACTGGCATATGTGCCAAACCAGACGACAGGTTGTACGCAATATTCTTGAAACTGTTTTCAATATACAGTCTTTGTGTGGACTTCTAGAATATCCTGTAGAGTTTACCGTCAATATTGAATCTTGTCACGAAACTAGCTGAGTCACTGGTTTTACGAAGGACGGCAGATATTCTTCGCCGCTTGCGGCATGCGTAGTTTTTCGCGAAGCCTGAGTTTCTGGTTAGGCCGGCTGCAGTTTAGCCGACGCTAACGCAGCCACAGTCGCGGGGGGCGTCAACGGAGGCCTCGGTGGGCGCGATCCGCCGGCCTTGCCAGAGGCGGGACCTGCTGACCCGGCGAGGGTGTCGGCTGCAGTGACGTCACTCACACGTGGGCTCACACCCTCCGCGACTTCCCGCCGGCGCGACGCCCACGCCGTCTGCCTTAACAAGCGCTCAGCGTTCCCTACTTCGTCAGAGACTGCACAGAAAATGCATGGTAACAATTATTTAACTATATGAAGAAAGGACGTAAATTAGTTGCAAGCAACTGCGTGTACACGCTTTGTTCAACATCTAGACGTCACTACAGATATTCGGATTTAAGTCATGACGTGTTCGATATGCCTCCCATCATTGGCGATGATGTGGCGCAGACGAATATCGAAATTCTGCATGGCCAGCCGGAACTCTCTAGAGGAACGGAAGGCTCCAAATGATTGGGAAAGAGCACAGGTAGTCCCAGTCTTCAAGAAGGGTCGTCGAGCAGATGGGAAAAACTATAGACCTATATCTCTGACATCGAACATGTTTTTTGCTCGCGTATCATGTCATTTCTGGAAACTCAGAATCTACTCTGTAGGAATCAACATGGATTCCGGAAACAGCGATCGTGTGAAACCCAACTCGCTTTATTTGTTCATGAGACCCAGAAAATATTAGATACAGGCTCCCAGGTAGATGCCATTTTCCTTGACTTCCAGAAGGCGTTCGATACAATTCCGCACTGTCGCCTCACTAAGTAAGAGCCTACGGAATATCAGACCAGCTGTGTGGCTGGATCGAAGAGTTTTTAACAAACAGAACACAACATGTTGTCCTCAATGGAGAGACGTCTACAGACGTTAAAGTAACCTCTGGCGTGCCACAGGGGAGTGTTATGGGACCATTGCTTTTCACAATATATATACATGAACTAGTAGACAGTGTCGGAAGTTCCATGCGGCTTTTCGCGGATGATGCTGTAGTATACAGAGAAGTTGCAGCATTAGAAAATTGCAGCGAAATGCAGGAAGATCTGCAGCGGATAGGCACTTGGTACAGGGAGTGGCAACTGACCCTTGACATAGACAAATGTAATGTATTGCGAATACATAGAAAGAAGGATCCTTTATTGTATGATTATATGATAACGGAACAAACACTGGTAACAGTTACTTCTGTAACATATCTGGGAGTATGCGTGCGGAACGATTTGAGGTGGAATGATCATACAAAATTAATTGTTGGTAAGGCGGGTGCCAGGTTGAGATTCCTTGGGAGAGTCCTTAGAAAATGTAGTCCATCAACAAAGGAGGTGCCTTACAAAACACTCGTTCGACCTATACTTGAGTATTGCTCATCAGTGTGGGATCCGTACCAGGTCGGGTTGACAGAGGAGATAGAGAAGATCTAAAGAAGAGCGGCGCGTTTCGTCACAGGGTTATTTGGTAAGCGTGATAGCGTTACGGAGATGTTTAGCAAACTCAAGTGGCAGACTCTGCAAGAGAGGCGCTCTGCATCGCGGTGTAGCTTGCTGTCCAGGTTTCGAGAGGGTGCGTTTCTGGATGAGGTATCGAATATATTGCTTCCCCCTACTTATACCTCCCGAGGAGATCACGAATGTAAAATTAGAGAGATTCGAGCGCGCACGGAGGCTTTCCGGCAGTGTTTCTTTCCCCGAACCATACGCGACTGGAACAGGAAAGGGAGGTCATGACAGTGGCACGTAAAGTGCCCTCCGCCACACACCGTTGGGTAGCTTGCGGAGTATAAATGTAGATGTAGATGTAGAAGCGTGCTACAGTGGTTTTAGGATCAGCATAGTGAACTCATGTTGATGTCTCAGCGACTGAATTCGCCTGGTGTTAATCCTGTGGAACCCATGTGGGTCGCTATCTGTTGCCATAATTACGTACGCAAATCAGCGGCCCGTTATTTACGCGAATCACGTGGTCTGTGCGTAGACATCTAATGCCACATACCTCCAAAAACCTACGAACGAACTTTCGGATCCCTGATATGCTGAATCAGTGATGTATTTCGTTCCAAAGACGAACAAACAAGCTATTAAGCAGGTGGTCATACTGTTTTGGCACATCAGTGTATATGTGATGATCTCTGATACGAGATGATGTCAATACTGATTGTATATCAAGGTAGTATCTGTTCCCGAAAGAACAGTTACCGTTGATGACCATTGCAGCTAGGATGTCCATTTAATTATCATTTAATACTGATTGTGCTATTCACCAAGTTTTAATATGATAACGCCTTTGTTTTATGGCCATCGTTCGATTCCACTAGCCACGAACGATGAAAAGCTATTTCTGACTTTGTCATGTAGGCTTATGGATGTTGTCATTTTAATGAAGATTTTAATGATGTGTGAAGCCGTAATGGCACCAACATTAATCAAGTATATTTTATGAGCTGAAGATGGCTAGATTGTTGACCGAAACTGATAACCCATCCAAATAAGGAAGATTTCATGTGCGATCTTGGCTTCAAGGGTTATCGAACTCTAACAAAAAAAATTGTAACAGGCCATGTTCCTAGTGGCTAATAATGTCATCAACTTCATTTGACTCACTTGTACAGTACGCATTGGTGTGATACCGGACGTTTACATTCTTCATTGTAAAAATTAAACCGTCTTTCTCCGTCTTTCAGAAGACAGAACATGGAAACACTTGCGTAATTGGAGGATGTTCGAACTCAGATATTGAAAATATCCAGAAAAAACAAAGCAAGCAGTGCATATATCTGTAATTCTTAGCCCCTTCTGCATATATGAACGCTTACCGCGCAACAGTACGTCGACACGCCAGCAATAAGACTCACGGCAGGACTTCGCAACAAACTTTCTCACGGCACATTTCGCCTCGTAAAGCAATTTTACGGTTTCTTGTCTCAGCAGTCCGCGGTTGGCGTGTCCGTTTCACACGAAGCAGTGAAACTAGAAAGGAGGGAGTAGACAACTTCAGTTACACACATACTGTAGGTGGAGGGTACGATACCTTAACTTCTGCAATGTTTTTTGATATCAATACGGCCACAAAAGTGTGATGACCTGTCAGACCGACAGTTCGCACTTTATCTTGATGGAATTCCCTGCAGTGGGTGTGGCAAAGGTTTCAGAAGCTTTCAATCAAATCCCACGTTGTTTGTCATTCATATGTCATAATCTTATATTGATTCAGCCCTGAAGGTCGAAAAGAAAATCGAAGTTGAACTAGTTTTCTTTAAATGCGAATCGTTTCCACCTTACGCTTCGTCGTCCTCTCCATATTTGGCATTTCTTTTCCTTGCTTGGAATGTGGTCTAATGCTGCTTTCCACTCTAGTGTAACTTGTGCAAGCCTCCGAATAACTGCTCCTTACCACATCCATGTGAATTTACTTTCTGTTTTCACCCCTTGGTCTCTTTCTACATTTTTGCCCAGACACTTCACCACTGTACCAGATTGGCAATTCCTTGATTCCTCACAATGTGTCCTATCAACCGATCCCTCCTTTTGGTCAAATTGTGCCATAAACTTCTCTTCCCCCCCCCCCCCCCTACGATTCAGTACTTCCTCATTAGATATGCGATCTACCCGCCTAATCTTCAACATTCGTCTGCAGCACCAGATTTCGAAATCTTCTATTCTCTTCTTGTCTTAACTGCTCACCATCCACGTCTCACTTCCGTACAAGGCTACGCCCCATATACCTTCAGAAAAGACTTCCTAACACTTAAATTTATATCTGAAATTAACAAATTCCTCTTTTTTCACAAATACTTTCTCTGAAATAGCCAGTTTACATATTATATGTTCTCCATTTCTACCATGATCAGTCATTTTCTCGTCCAACCAGTAATATCCATTTACTACTTTTAGTGTCTCGTTTCCTAATGTAATTCTCTTAGCATCGGCTCACTTAATTTGATTACATTCCACTACTCTTGTTTTACTTTTGCTGATACCCATCTTATAACCCTTTTTCAAGACACTATGCTTTCCGTTCAACTGCTCTTCCAAGTCCTATGCAGTCTGTGACAAAGTTAAAATGACGTTGGCAAAATATCAAAGTCAGTATTTTTTTCTCCATGAACTTAATCCCTTCTCCAAATTTTTCTTTGATTTCCTATACTGCTTGCTCAATGTGCAAGTTGAATAATATCGGATATAGTCCACAACCCTGTCACACTCTCTTCTCAATTGCTGTTTCCCTTTAACGTCCTTCAACTCTTCTAAATGCAGTCTGATTTCTCCACAAGCTGTATATAACCTTTCGTTTCCTCTATTTTATCCCTGCTACCTTCAGAATTGCGTCACCCTCGTCAAAAGCTGTTTCGAAGTCTACAAATCTCGGTTTGCACTTCGTTATTCGCTGCAGGGTAAGTATTGCCTCATGTGCTCCTTCATTTCTCCAGACCTTTTGGAGTACGAAAATGGTTCAAATGGCTGTAACCACAATGGGACTTAACATCTTAGGTCATGATTTCCCTAGACTTAGAACTACTTAAACCTAACTAACCTAAGAACATCACACACATCAATGTCCGAGGCAGGATTCGAACCTGCGACCGTAACAGCAGCGTGGTTCTGGACTGAACCGCGTACACCAGCTCGGCCACAGCAGCCGGCTGTGGAATACGCATTAGTATTTGTAGGGGAAGCACATGGCGTCTTGCATACACACGGTGTATGAATCTGTTCGGTGGGAAAGGCGTGGGGAAAGAGGGAAAGTGGAGTAGATGGAAATGATGGTGGTTGTGGTCGAGAGGAAGGGGGCATGTTAGCTGGGACGGTAGTTGGGAAGAGGGAACGGAAAGGAACACAGTACAAAAGGCGATGGAGCAGGAGGGAAAGTTGGGCCAGTTCACGGCTGGATCCGGTCGCACGACAAAAATCAGAGAATGATGGCGTAACTCTGCTCATTGTGCTGTACTGTGGCGGGTGTGGAGACCGCCCGGATGCTGCCATTGAGGAGTTTTTATAATCGCAGGAAGTGCCGAGCTCTCGCTGGGGTGCTCACGCGTCAGCTGAGCGCCAAAACGAGACCGCCGAAAATTCACCGTGACTGTCTCCACCCACGAACCACACTACGAGGTCTGGCAGGTACGGTATCGATGGCTGTTGCTGACATTTGACCGGTCCTCACTAAGAACTGGCTCAATTTGTGCAGATGTTGCTCTGAAATTAATGAATATCTTCTTGTTACCGAAGAAGACCAGTACAACACCAATTAAGCCAGCAACAGAGAAGAAATATATGTACAGCAGCTCAGGAGTATTCTAACTGCAATACAATAGAAGCAAATCAGTGCACACTGGAATGACAGACGGAAACTTTTACAGATACTGCCCGCAACAGATGAAACCACTCACAGCCAAACTCGGCAGTCGGGATACGCAGAGCATTGCAGCACTGAGAGGCAGCATTACGCACCAACCAATACTGAAGAGGATACAGTGTTTAAGAAGTAAGGCCGAACACAGACTGCCATCATCAGAAGACTAATTCCAATATAAAATGTATCCAAAAGAAAAATTCTCTCAGTCATAAAATAAGTCCGGCGATAAATCGTTACTAGAGGCAGCATTCTGCACTAACCACGCAATTTGGGAATGAGGGAGGGTGGATGGTGGGGGATGGAGCATTAGCGAGAGCCTGCTATAGAACACCAGTATCTCTAGTTACTATAGTCTTATCACTTATTCTCCACGATGATGAAAAGCGGCGTTAAAGATTTTCAAGTTGCACTTCATGTTGATTTTGCATTGCATATGTGCTTTCTTTCGTGGTTAAGTTGTTCCTCTGTTCCAGTACAACAACACATTTCCAGCACAGTTCATAAACAGTATACAGAGTTTTCAACAATCTAATTATGTAATGTTTGCTGTGACCAATACAGACGTAGCCACAAAATCATTAACACCATATTACTAGCAACTGAGGACCCCGCGCGATCTGAGGCCACACCCATGCCCGAGAGAGCACTCGAACCTCCGACGGGGGGGGGGGGGGGGGGGGGAGGAGCCGCGCGAACCGTGGCAAGACGCCTAAGACCGCGCGGCTACCGTGCGCGGCCGTGTGTGCTGTCCCTGGCGTAAGGAAGTTTTAGTTAGATTAAGTAGTCTGAAAGTCTAGGGACCGATGACCTCAGCAGTTTGGTCCCATAGAAGCTTACCACAAATTTCCGAATAAATTTGAGGACCGACAGGTCAACAACATTAAAAATTTCTCTATGTGGACCCCGTAGTATTCCATTAGAAAGTTATTCGAGCGTAGTAAGTTGTTGTTAACGATTCACAACCGGGAAATATGCACGCTGATCTTTCAGGCAATGTCAACAACGTTCGCAAACGGACTCTACGAGGAATTTCTTTTTCAAAGTCAGGCCGGTCGCCAAATGGAAACTGTAGAGAAGAAAATGTTCTGTTCGCAACTTTTACAGCCACCTACTAGCTACTTCCCTACATAGTCGCCACTCGGACCTAGACATTTGTCGTAGCGTGGTACCAAATTCCCAATACACCCATTACAGAAGGCAGCCGCCCGAGCTTTCAGCCAGTTCTCTACGCTGGAGTGCAGCTCGTTGTCCGTGCCAAAATGCTCGGAAAACGAATCAGTAAACGCATAAATTGTCAAATGACGAGTTTCTCGAATCAGATAATCCACTCGCTTTATCCGCATCCAGTGACGCCTGTGGACTGAGGATGACACGGCGGCCGGTCAGTACCGTTGGGCCTTCAGGGCCCTTTCGGGCGGAGTTTTTTGTTGTTGTTGTTGTTGTTTCGGAACAAGATCATCGGCTGACACTCGCTTGCTTACCTGAACGCCTGCGTTATGAACGCCTGTACGTCGTGCTTCAGAGATGCTGCACCACAGCCGTGTTTTGCTATCACGCATGACGATTCCCTTTCGTAGATTTCATGAAATCAGGCGGAATCCCTCAGCAATGACAGCGTGCACTTCACACTCGGAGGGAGCCACTACTGTGTTCATTGTACGCCCAGAACTGAACAGCGACCGGTGGGGACATTAGAGACGCTGCGTAGTACATCTGCACAAATCTTCGTAGGCTTTTCATTGTGGTTTTAATTTCACGAGCCGTCGGACCTTGAAAAAAAATAGCCCTCGTATCTGAAGTTTCCACTGTCCAAACGTTTGAGCCTTGTCATACTATTTATATCTAACCATTTACCACGATATATAATGCAGACCCAGCCCTCTCCCCTGTCCCTCTTGGCCACAAACATACAAAATGGGCGTCAAACATAATTCACTGACTATTAGGTGCAGTGTTACGTGGCTTTACGCTTAATTACAGACTTACTATTTTATCAGTTGATTTGTTTTCACCACGTAACGCCCGCTGTTTACGTCCTTCTTTGTTGCTGAGCGATGTATCACTTTTCGTTCTGACTCAGCAACTCTTCCTTTCCTATATCTTTACTACTTTTTATCTATATAAATGATGAACTATTGGTTTTGCCGTTTAACAACTTTTTAATAACTGTGGAAGTATTACAGGCATCGGGTCCCACCTAATGTGTCACCCGCCTATACGTTTTACATGAACCTTTCAAGACTCGATCGATCTGTTTACAAAGAGAAAGCAGAATATCTCTTCCTTTGACGTTGTCCAACAACGACCTAGGAAGCTCGACGCCCTCGCGGCCCGGGCTCTTCCATGGCTCGCGGTAGTTTGCAGCATTCGTTTTATTCCTTGCCCACTTGCCGCTACGTCGAACTTTCGTGGTGATCGTTGGACAACGTCTTCCACGTTATGTGCAACATAAATAAACTTTCTTCCCACAGTATTTCTGAAAACCTAAAAACAAACTTAAGGAGCAAAATAATAATAACTGTTGTTACAATTATTCGTATAAGTCTTGGTCGATTTAATGAGGGGTGGGACAGGCCTAAGCGTTGTGACACAACATAGGCTAATATACAGACGAAATAACACATCTTCGTTTTCATTGCTTCTTTACAAAGTCTAGCATTTTCGACTGGCGCTTAAATATCTGAGACCACTGGTCAATTAAAAACGACATGATCTCTTAATGCGAAAAAGAGGAGGAGAGAGCAGGAGACTGGTTGTCATCTTTTAGAGGAAACTATACTGACATTATGCAGAAGCGATTTAAGGAAAGCACTTGAGAACTATATCTGTGGATCGGATCGGAGGTTTAAATCGACTCATCGAAATGATAATCGAATTATGGTGGTGTTCTAACCAAACCAACAAACGAGGCAAGCCAAACAAAGGCCTTCAGAACAAGTACATGGCTCGCTACCCAACGGAGATTTCTCCACTCTTCCGGGACAACGTTTCGTTGCTCTCAGCGCATCTGTTCCACTGCCGGATGAGAGTCCCACGATTCTCTGCCCGGCGAGGGAAACAGCACTGCCACCGTTTCCATAGCGTGCAACAAAAGGGGTGCGGACCGGTGCGCAGCCGACAGCTGCGTCGCGGTTCGCGCTTTCAGCGGAAGCTCCGGCCAGCAGGTGTGGACGCCGCTTCCTGCGCTGCCGCGGCGGCCGGCCGAGTCACAAAAACCAGGGCTGCTGCGCGAAACACGGGCCACGACACCTGTTGTACGTCTTCTGGGTTTGAGAAGGTCACAAATGAGACATATAACTTTCCCAATCCATGAACTTACTGGAAAGTTGTCACGACATTACAACTTCCTTCTGGCAACAACTTCTGATGGTACAAGAACATGAGATACTCTCCCTTTGTCTCCCTACCTCCCTGTTGTGTGTTATCAGTTTTTCTACTGAATAATTCACTCCTTCCCACCTCCTCCCCCTCCCCCCCTCTCTCTCTCACAGCGCTAAATATCGAAAAAATGGCTCTGAGCACTATGGGACTCAACAGCTGAGGTCACCAGTCCCCTAGAACTTAGAAGTACTTTAACCTAACTAACATAAGGACACAACACATCCATGCCCGAAGCAGGATTCGAACCTGCGACCATGGCAGTCGCGCAGTTCCGGACTGAAGCGCCTGGAAACGCTCGGCCACCGCGGCCAGCCTAAATATCGAGCTAAATCTTCATCTCTGCACATCTATTATGACGAAAGCAGTAAGAATAATCTTTACGCAATTGTTCTTTCTCTGCCCCTGCAATCTGTACTCTATTTTTTCTACCATTGCCAAGTTAATAATTTTTGTGTGACGGTACAGACAGCGTCTATTCCACATATCTTATCTTCATAATAGTTGTTAATAAATGTCTTCCTTCACTTATTATTCCTAGCTCCTCATCAGTTCGTTCTATTTATTTCTGTTTGCTATTTAATATCCTTCTGTAAAACAGTATTTCAAATCGTTGCCGTCTCCTCTACTTCGCTGTTCACAACCGTAACATTTCTACATCTACATCTACATCCATACTCCGTAAGCCACCTGACGGCGTGTGGCGGAGGGTACCTTGAGTACCTCTATCGGTTCTCCCTTCTATTCCAGTCTCGTATTGTTCGTGGAAAGAAAGATTGTCGGTATGCCTCTGTGTGGGCTCTAATCTCACTGATTTTATCCTCATGGTCTCTTCGCGAGATATACGTAGGAGGGAGCAATATACTGCTTGACTCTTCGGTGAATGTATGTTCTCGAAACTTCAACAAAAGCCCATACCGAGCTACTGAACATCTCTCTTGCAGAGTCTTCCACTGGAGTTTATCTATCATCTCCGTAACGCTTTCGCGATTACTAAATGATCCTGTAACGAAGCGCGCTGCTCTCCGTTGGATCTTCTCTCTCTCTCTCTTCTACCAACCCTATCTGGTACGGATCCCACACTGCTGAGCAGTATTCAAGCAGTGGGCGAACAAGCGCACTGTAACCTACTTCCTTTGTTTTCGGATTGCATTTCCTTAGGATTCTACCAATGAATCTCAGTCTGGCATCTTCTTTACCGACGATCAACCCTATATGATCATTCCATTTTGAATCGCTCCTAATGCGTACTCCCAGATAATTTACGGAATTAACTGCTTCCAGTTGCTGACCTGCTATATTGTAGCTAAATAATAAAGGATCTTTCTTTCTAAGCATTCACAACACATTACACTTGTCTACATTGAGATTCAATTGCCATTCCCTGCGCCATACGTCAATTCGTTGCAGATCCTCCTGCATTTCAGTACAATTTTCCATTTCACCATAGCGGTGCTATCGGACGCACAGTTTCAGCAACTTCTTTCTCTATTTATTATTAATATTTGATACGAGTAGAGCTTTTCTTCACGTTGCTTTGGGCCATTTGCTATAATGCTGATTCTTACTCAATAAACGCGTTTGTATTAAAGCAGTATGTCTTTATCTTGCTATTTAGCAAATCGTCATTGCCTTCTATACCAGTATTTAGCACTTCTGACTTTTTATTGTATATGCTTAAGCCAAAATGTTATGTGTAGTAATTTTTGCATACGATTCCAAAGTCCTTCTAAGTCTTAAAGTTACACCGTTTGCGAAGGTTAACAGACGTATTTGATTTCCTTGCACAGTTACGTTATAAAAAACAAATCCTTAACCTTTTTTTCTACAACGTATTAAGTTATTTTTAAGTGAAGACTAATGGTGATCATTATTAATACTTAGCGCTGATGTAGTCTGTACCCATGTTAGGAGCACCTTTCGGTGCTGGCTTGTAACTTTATTCCTTTTGAAACTTCGTGCAAAACGAAACTATAAGCAGGGTCGAGAGTCGAACCCGAAAATGGTTCAAATGGCTCTGAGCACTATGTCACTTAGTATCTGAGGTCATCAGTCCCCTAGAACTTAGAACTACTTAAACGTAACTAACCTAAGGACATCACACACATCCATGCCCGAGGCAGGACTCGAACCTGCGACCGTAGCAGCAACGCGGTTCCGAACTGAAGCGCCTAGAAGCGCTCGCTGTCGAACCCGACACCTTAACTGTTGTGACCAGTGCTCTTACTGAGTGAATTATCCCCTCGCACGAATTACGACTTGCCCTCACAGCTTCAATTCTGCCAGTAAGACTGGTATGTCTGTGCATACACGATCATTCCCGTAGCGGATTATACCTTCCCTTCTCTAATTTCTGATAAATCACGAGTGGTATAATGGTATCTAAAAGTCTCAAGCTAAAACTCTGAAGTGAACTGTTAATTGGAATTCATGACAACTATTTAGCCCAGACGCTGTACTGAACTCTTGACGGACTGTTGTACATTGTGTATGCTGCCAGACGGTTGTTCAATAAACACTGTATTGATTTGCTACCGACACGACGTAGCTATGTGTTAGTGAATTTTCGGATGCGCCTCTGCCGATATGCTGGCCACGTTGACTGTCGACAGCCAACGCAGTGTGAGGCATTGGGGTTCCCATACCGAGGTTCGCATACGAAACTTACAACAGCGTGCGAAGGCGGTGGCAGGCCTACTGCCTACTACCAAACTCTTTTCGAAGTCCTCTTTGTCAAAACTCAAAATCGGTAACGCACAGAAAATAAAGTAAATTAATAAATAAATGACTTATCTACATGGAGTTGCTGTAAGAGCGTGCAAAAATTTAACGGGGTATAGAGCGTGCTCCACTGAATGATATGTGGCAGGGAACCTGGTGTCGGGAAAGCCAGCTTAAGGAAATAATAGGAGTAAAAGAACATTATTAACATTGGTTACAGTTAACTGCAAGTAACATCACTGACACAGTGTACGTGTCATTTGTTCTGTATCTTACCACACGTGCTGAAACTGGTTGCCATCAACCTCAATGCAAGCGAACAAGAGGCTGACGCGCCATGACAAATATCCCTGGTGCGTTTCGAATCACATCACAGCCAGCTACGATTCTTGCAGCTAATTCCATCTCGGTGTCTACTGGTGCCTCACGCACTACTGACTTTAGATATCCCCATAAGGAAATAATCAAGCGGATTCAGGTCAGGTGACCTCGTAGTTCATGGAATATGACCTCCCCTTCCAATTCGGCGACCAGGAAATACAGCACTGAGATGGTTGCGGACATCCACACTGAAGTGAGGCGCTGCACCGTCATGTTGCATCCACATGCTTTCGCGAACAACAAGGGTACGTTCCCCAATGTAAGTACGATACAACAGAGCTACCTTATGGACAAGTAAAGTAAACAAAAACGTGTACCATGACTTCCTAGTAATCAGGCTCGTCCTCCGCGTTTCCTTGCAGGAAATGAAAAACGTACATGTAAATAAACAACACAATACATGTAAACTTGTACGCATGTTACTTGTAGATAAGCTGAAAAATAGTACTGCTAGCAGGCAAATTTACTTCCATGAGAGCGAGGTGGCGCAGTGGTTAGCACACTGGAATCGCATTCGGGAGGACGACGGTTCAATCCCGCGTCTTTGCTATCCTGATTTAGGTTTTCCGTGATTTCCCTAAATCGCTCCAGGCAAATGCCGGGATGGTTCCTTGGAAAGGGCACGGCCGACTCCCTTCCCCGTCCTTCCTTAATCCGAAGAGGCCGATGACTTCGCTGTCTGGTCTCCTCGCTAACAACAACCCAACCCTTCCATATCTCCATAAGCAGGCTTCTCCAACCCCTGGTTCCCTACCTCAAATTGTTCAGTGGAGCACTCTCTATGTTCTGTTACATTTTTCCACGCTCGTACGGAAACATCCTGTACAGGCAGATCGATATTACGACTCTGCATTGACGTTTGCTCAGACACGCTAACCCTTAAACTACACTTTTATTTCTTTTTTTTTTCGCGTTCGCAGTAATATGATTTGTCTCAGTGCAAAAATGTTCTAGTGATTTACAGCAGAAACCGCAGTAGTCTACACTTTCCAAAACTTAACGATACACTTTTCCAAATGGCTAAATACGACGAAAATTAGTATGTGTTCTTACAAAAGAGCTCTTTTTCCTTTATGTCTGTTGGAATATCAGACTGACAGCTGAATATCAAGTTATCGTGTTTGTTTAAGGTACTAAAAACTTGTTAAAAATCATCGTGCATAAAGACGACGTTATCTTATTAACAGTCCAGACTTCTAGGTCAATTCTTTTCGCTTCTAAGACCAATAACGAACACGGTACGATCGACAAGTACATTTCAGCAAAGGCTTAACCCATTTACATGCAAGAGAACACAGTGTTAAAAAAAATAACAGTGATAAGTTGCAAAACAGGACTAAATTTCTGCAACGAGTTCGCCTTAATCAGTTTCTCACATTTTAGTTGTGGTGTCATCGCCAGACACCACACTTGCTAGGTGGTAACCTTTAAATCAGCCGCAGTCCGTTAGTAGACGTCGGACCCGCGTGTCGCCACTATCAGTGATTGCAGACCGAGCGCCGCCACACGGCAGGTGTAGTCTAGACAGACTCCCTAGCACTCGCCCCAGTTGTACAGCCGACTTTGCTAGCGATGGTTCACTGTCTACATACGTTCTCATTTGCAGAGACGACAGTTTAGCATAGCCTTCAGCTACGTCATTTGCTACGACCTAGCAAGGCGCCATATGCAGTTACTATAATCTGAACAGATAATATTGTGAATCATGTACCGTCAAGAGCGACGTTCACCATTAATGGATTAAAGTTAAGTATGAAACTAATTCCGTCCGCTTTCTGAATTCTAATTCCTTGTCATGTTTCAGACCTGTCAGTATATTTCTTCCCTCCTCAAGCCAGCCTGCGTGAGCTAAAACGCGTGCATTTCGGCCTCCTCTCGTAACACGGTGTTGGCTCTTCTGCCAACCACAATATTAGTAAATTATCTTCATTATAGGAAAGGGAAGTACAGGCGAAAGACGCTACGTGCCCTGCTGCGCACTGGTCGTACGATACAGCTGCTTCACACGACATGAGCGTATTTTTTCGCCGTCGGCTAAAATTTAGTGGGGGATGTCCAGAGACAAATGTTTACCAGATAAACCACGGTGTACGGCAAGCGGAAGAAAACGGTGATGCAGTAGCAGCTGCCAAAACTTCAAGGATGCGTGCTGAAGGAAGCTCAACAAGTGACAAAAAGTGTTCCCACACGACACTGCAGGAGTCCCCTGTTTGGCCCTCACGTCACGCGCCAGCGCCGTGTAACTCCGGCGTATTCCGGGAATAGTAATAGTTGTTTATACTCTCCCTCGTTACGGTGGGAAAAATCCGTACAGCAAATTACAGATGTCCCGCGCGTCTGCGGCGACAATCGCATCTTTCACCAGAATCTTGTCGTATACTTGTCTAGACAGTAACAACAATGTAATTGAATAACTGTGAAAGCACCGCCCTGGCCAGCGCCGATTGCTGCTGCCATGCAGCGGCGCTGCTCAGTCGCTTGTGGAGTACTGTTTAGTCTTCGTGTTTTAATGTCCCTGTTAATACATATCAATGAAACGAATATCGCAGTAGATTAATTCTGTACGACTCTGTCGAACAGGCACGTTGAATTTCACTTTAAAAATTATTTAACTGGAAAATAACGACGCTTTCTGTCAACACTGGGCGTCACATTAATTGCCTGGGGTGACTCTAGCCACACATTACAAAAACGAAATTGCAAACACCTGCCGAAACACCAGCAACAAAGGCGCCTGACAACTCTTAGAAGAAACACCCAAAAGGAGTTAGAAACATTTTTTACATTTCATTATGGATAATATACTCTCGTTCAAATTCTGAAGGTGGCAGGGGTAAAATACAGGGAGCGAAGGGCTATTTACATTTTGTACAGAAACCAGATGGCAGTTATAAGAGTCGAGGGGCATTAAAGGGAAGCAGTAGTTGGGAAGGGAGTGAGACAGGGTTGTAGCCTATCCCCGATGTTATTCAATCTGTATATTGAGCAAGCAGTAAAAGAAACAAGAGAAAAATTTGGAGTAGGTATTAAAATCCATGGAGAATAAATAAAAACTTTGAGGTTCGCCGATGACATTGTAATTCTGTCAGAGACAGCAAAAGACTTGGAAGAGCAGTTGAACGGAATGGACAGTGTCTTGAAAGCAGGATATAAGATGAACATCAACAAAAGCCAAACGAGGATAATGGAATGTAGTCGAGTTAACTTGGGTGATGCGGAGAGAATTAGATTAGGAAATGAGACACTCAAAGTAGTAAAGGAGTTTTGCTATCTGGGGAACAAAATAACTGATGATGGTCGAAGTAGAGAAGATATAAAATGTAGACTGGCAATGGTAAGGAAAGCGTTTCTGAAGAAGAGAAATTAGTTAATATCGAGTATATATTTAAATGTCAGGAAGTCGTTTCCGAAAGTATTTGTATGGAGTGTAGCCATGTATGACAGTGAAACATGGACGATAAATAGTTTGGACAAGAAGAGAATAGAAGCTTTTGAAATGTGGTGCTACAGAAGAATGCTGAAGATTAGATGGGTAATTCACATAACTAATGAGGAGGTATTGAATAGAATTGGGAAGAAGAGGAGTTTGTGGCACAACTTGACTAGAAGGAGGTACCGGACGGTAGGACATGTTCTGAGGCATCAAGGGGTCACAAAATTAGCATTGGAGGGCAGCGTGGAGGGTAAAAATCGTAGAGGGAGACCAAGAGATGAATACACTAAGCAGATTCAGAAGGATGTAGGTTGCAGTAAGTACTGGGAGATGATGAAGCTTGCACAGGATAGAGTAGCATGGAGAGCTGCATCAAATCAGTCTCAGGACTGAAGACCACAACAACAACAACAACATGTATAATATCGGGTGATTAAGTGGTGTATTAGCGATTGAGACTGTCTACGTAGGACTAACATAGCTGTACTATTTATATTGAAACATTATAGCATTTATTTCCTCAGATTTTAAGTGAGCGTATACACCGAACTAGAGAATTAATCTTTGACGTCCAGTACATCCATGTGGCTTTGTTCATTCATACTGACAGGAGGCGGTCTCATGGCACCTAACTTTATTTTCCTGTGAAGTTTGTTTTCAAACCAAAGTACGTACCCGCTTTACAATATGCTCCACTTGTGTCTTTCGAAAAAATTTTCAGCAATCAGATAAGGACGCCGGGAGGCAGATTCTGAGACGCAGCTTGAAGTAGCAGTTTCATAGTTGAAACTTTCTGGCAGATTAAAACTGTGTGCCGGACCGAGTCTCGAACTCGGAACCTTTGCCTTTCGCGGGCAAGTGCTCTACCAACTGAGGTACCCAAGCACGACTCACGCTCCGTCCTCACAGCTTTACTTCTACCGGTACCTCGTCTCCTACTTTCCAAACTTCACAGAAGCTCTCCTGCGAACCTTGCAGAACTAGCACTCCTGAAAGAAAGGGTATTGCGAAAAGCAAAGGTCCCGAGTTCGAGTCTCGGTGCGGCACACAGTTTTAATCTGCCAGGAAGTTTCATATCAGCGCACACTCCGCTGCAGAGTGAAAATCTCATTGCAGTTTAATAGTTTTCAGGTCCACCTCAGCTCACTGTTCAGTAATTTGGAAGTGATGTCTACAGCAGATGGCGAGCACATTTTCCCCGCAGGAATCGAACCTCTAAGGCGAGATTAATCACACGTATGGCCTTTGTTTAGGCAGCGAGTTTACGTAATATTCATGAGTGCCAGTTAGAAATTATGTACGAAAACAACACCGCTGTACTCGTGAAGGATCTACGTCGCCACAACCAAAGTTTTACAAATCAAATTAGGGTGAAACTTGGGCTAAATTTTTTGAACTTGTACTGAAGTATTACATGACGTGATGTTGTTGTTCTTGTTGTGGTCTTCAGTTCTGAGACTGGTTTGATGCAGCTCTCCATGCTACATGCTACCCTCTCCTGTGCAAGCTTCTTCATCTCCCAGTACTTACTGCATCCTATATCCTTGTGAATCTGCTTAGTGTATTGATCTCTTGGTCCCCCTCTACGATTTTTACCCTCCACGCTGCCCTCCAATGCTAAATTTGTGATCCCTTGATGCGTCAGAACATGTACTACCAACCGGTCCCTTCTTCTTGTCAAGTTGTGCCACAAACTCCTGTTCTCCCCAATCCTATTCAATACCTCCTCATTAGTTCTGTGATCTACCCATCTAATCTTCAGCATTCTTCTGTAGCACCACATTTTGAAGCCTGTATTCTCTTCTTGTCCAAACTATTTATCGTCCATGTTTCACTTCCATACATGGCTACACTCCATACAAATACTTTCAGAAACGACTTCCTGACACTTAAATCTATACTCGATGTTAACATATTTCTCTTCTTCAGAAACGCTTTCCTTGCCATTGCCTGTCGACATTTTATATCTTCTCTACTTCGACCATCATCAGTTATTTTGCTCCCCAAATAGCAAAACTCCTTTACTACTTTAAGTGTCTCATTTCCTAATCTAATTCCCTCAGCATCACCCGACGTAATTCGACTACATTCCATTATCCTCGTTTTGGTTTTGTTGATGTACATCTCATATTCTCCTTTCAAGACACTGTCCATTCCGTTCAACTGCTCTTCCAAGTCCTTTGCTGTCTCTGACAGAATTACAATGTCATCGGCGAACCTCAAAGTTTTTATTTGTTCTCCATGGATTTTAATACCTACTACGAAGTTTTCTTTTGTTTCCTTTACTGCTTGTTCAACATACAGATTGAATAACATCGGGGATAGGCTACAACCCTGTCTCACTACCTTCCCAACCACTGCTTCCCTTTCATGGCCGTCGACTCTTATAACTGCTCTCTGGTTTCTGTACAAATTGTAAATAGCCTTTCGCTCCCTGTATTTTACCCCTGCCACCTTCAGAATTTGAAAGAGAGTATTCCAGTCAACACTATCAAAAGCTTTCTCTAAGTCTACAAAGGCTAGAAACGTAGGTTTGCCTTTTCTTAATCTAGCTTCCAAGGTAGGGTCAGTATTGCCTCACGTGTTCCAATATTTCTACGGAATCCAAACTGATCTTCCCCGAGGTAGGCTTCTATCAGTTTTTCCATTCCTCTGTAAAGTATTCGCCTTAGTATTTTTTCCATGACGTGATAAGCTTTCGAACAGACGAATGTGATTAGGCTCCCCAGTTACAGGGATCGGGACGGCCATTAGAGACGACTCCGCCGCCTGACGAGAGGGAGCCGGTCTTCCGTTTGGGGAACGGCACACCGGAAGCGGTGTCTGCAGGAAGGCAGGATCCCGCGGCTGTCTGGCTGGCTGCTGCTGCTGGGAACCTCGCAGACGGCCATTGTGCGCCCGGGCACAGTTAGGAGTTCGCACGGCACCCCCGCGCCCATTGTGCCCTGGCGACTCTCCGCCGCTCACTGGGTCACGCGGGGGAGGAAGGCCGCACAACTAGGCTACTCTCCCGGAAACCGAGGACGCTTTTTCTACAGCAGCGGACTGCACGACCGCCGAGGGGCTCCCGTGCAAGGAAGACGTGGCGCAATGTCCTCGCAAAAGTGGCGATCTCAGTCAGGCGCGGGATTTCTAAATCCGCCGGAAACGTCGGAGCTTTTCCTGTGGAGGCTATATGGGGCAGTGAAGAGATAAGACTAAACTAATAACAGTCAGAACTTGGGTGTGCGCGCTCCTGTTGTTAATAGTTCACAGTCCAGTTTCAAAAACATATTGTATTAATTCATTTAAACGATAGCATGTTATTGCGTTTTCAATGATAGAGTATTATTACTAGTTATTACACATAACAGCTATAATATTGGAACCCTTGCTTTGGAAAGTTAGCTCTCATCCAATCACACCTTTCATTCTTTCTCTTCCTCTCTGCCTTCAGCCTTTCATCCCTATCTCCAAATGCCTATCAAATGTTTTATTTATGTATAATTTTACCAATGTAGGCATCATAATTATTGTACTTAAATTTAGCAACGTATGACCTGGTTACATAAACGAGTATGAAATTTAAGCCAGCCGGCCGTTGTGGCCGAGCGGTTCTAGGCGCTTCAGTCTGGAACCGCGCGACCGCTACGGCCGCAGGTTCGAATCCTGCCTCGGGTATTGATGTGTGTGATGTCCTTAGGTTAGTTAGGTTTAAGTAGTTCTAAGTTCTAGGGGACTGATGACCTCAGACGTTAAGTCCCATAGTGCTCAGAGCCATTTGAGCCAAACTTGACGGATTTGTATACCACCTGAAATACTTGTTACAACCCATGTATGCAACACCTCAAAAAAAGATGTCCAAAATCCTTTAAAACTTATTCCGTACTGACGTTGTTTTGATGTTTATTCTTTGCACTTTGTGATAATGTTTCTCTTTTGCTATACGATTCTTGCACCTAATAGTTTCCAGACGCCATCTTTGTTTACAAAATGTGACAGTATACGAGTGAAGTGTTACGACAGTGAAAGGAACCTGTGACTACTGGAGATATTCTATTTTACTTACTTTATTTTTACCGTTAGATACACATTTAATTTTTTGTCAAACAAACCCCCAAAATCACGTTCTAAAATACTGTTTTGTATCTCCACTAGACAGTGCCACAAGTTCCTCCAAAAGTCGTAACACAACACGTACATGCGTCACACTAATAACTGTAAATTCATCTGATGATGGAGATTTAAACCTTTGAAACGCGCCGTGGAGATAAATAAACAGTCACCGGTAACAGTAAACCTTTTGTTGCATTCGATGTCAATAACAGTCATGGTAAACTCTAACCTGGAATGTTCGCATTTAAAGTGATAAAAGTATGCGAGTGTGAGAAACATAACCCTCAATTCAGTCCGAAAAATATTGTGGCCTGCGATAATTGAAACTGTTGTTTCGCTCTTGGAAGATAAATATCCGTTGGGTGCTTGCACAATTCTTTTCACATAATTACAAAAATACATTTCGACACATTAATACCGTCATCAGCAAGTAAAGACTTATTCCTCCGTTGGGGACCACAGTCACGTAGTACTTTTTGAATGAAATTTCCGCCAGTTGACTGTATGTTTTAATATTAATTTATTTCACACTATATCGATTTCAGCTTTTTAGCTATCATCAGGTGCAAAGGTGAGATATCGCAAATAGTCCAACATGTCTGACGTGTCATAGTCGAAATACTACGACATGCAGGGTGGTCAGAAACAGTCTGAAAAGCTTGTATGTTGTTGCAGGGGAGGCTGTACTGAGAAATAGTTGTTAAAAAAAATTCATTAAGTTACGCCGTTTCTGAGGCATTTAGCAGTGGAGTCAGCCAATCATGTCGCACGAAAATTCTAGCAGCCTACCAGAGGCAGCGTCGCCAAACACGTTCTTCGTTTGGTTTCCTCAAACCGAACAAACTCTCCATTTGCTCACCTAGCTTAGATTTACCACTTTCGAAAAACGCACGTTTTAACTAGTATTGAACATTTTAACACGTGGTAACTCATACAACTACAGATATCGAGCATTACCCTATTTTGGCGCGTGGAATTGCTTAAATCTGCGCACGCAGCGACCTGGTTGGCTAACTTCAATGCTAAACAATTGGGAAACGGTGAAAGCTATCTAATTTTTTCCTGTTATTTCTCAGCACAACTTCCCCTGTAACACACTTACAAGCTTTTCTGTCTACGTCTGCCCTCATTGTATATCCGGTCTGTATAGACATGACACGTGCTTGTCTCAGTACTGTATCGGCCATCGCAAGACTACACAGTGTGATAAAGTGTTAGCCGAATTATCTATTTTTGGTTCTGACTCGCACATTATAATGCGACGTCTAGTGTATATGGCCAGAAATACGTTGTAATATTTCGCCGGTGACATGTCATTCAGGCACGTCGAACGTTTTGTGATCTTTCGCCTTTGCACTTCTATAAAGCTGAAATCGCGGCAGTTTGAAATAAATCAACGTTAGAACACAGACAAATGACGGGAATTTCACTCGAAAAATAAACAAATAAAGATTTACTGTTCACATACGAGTTTCGTGATTTTCTCTCTGCGCTCATCAACGAATCTCCAACACCGCAATGAGTACCAGTTGATTTAAGTGTGGACGTCTTTGGTGCTCTGCAACTTCCACTATAGTATTATTTATTTATGCAGCCTATGGCGGAACACGTGGTATTAGTATACAGATTAAAACACTGGTAATAATGAAAAAGAGATAAAACACGAAGTTAAAATATCTCACATATACGGTACAACTGTTTATAATATTCAGTTTAATTCCTCAGTTCAGCTAACAACACCCGGGGTCAGTATTTGGGTCTCCTTTGCGTTGATTGGATATGATTTTAAAGTACAGTCCCGCACAAAGTGTTGGATGGGATGGGATGTGTGTAGAGCGCTTTCATCCACTTGAAAAGAAGTTCTGTGCATGCCAATTTGTTTGCGACGAGATATCTAGAACAGATCTTCCTACTTTGTGATCACTGTGTTACCTATTATGTTGTACGAAAACATTTCTAGCACCGTACACCGTTAAGAAACATCACCGTAGTCGACAACTCAGCGTCGAAGTTGAACTAGCTTTCGGTCTTTCGACTTTCAACAAAAATATTTAGTACAATTATATTTAGAGACGAACCTCCATGGCCAGGTAAAACAAAGGGAGGCTTTTATAGAACGGAGTTGTGCGTCAGGAAGGAAATTGGCCGTGACGCATCCAGAGGGGCCGTCCCGGCATTCGTCGAGAGTGATTTAGGGGAAATCTAGGAACATCTAAATCTGGATGACTGAACAAGTATCTGAACCGCAGACTTCCCGAGTACGAGTCAACAACCTCAACACCGCGCCACGTCGCTCGGTGGACACACGCAGTCTGTGTTCCGAATAGTCGTCTGAGAAGACACACGTCGATGAGTTTGTGGTTCTGGCAGAGCCACGGAATTGTCGCACTGCCTCGCTGGTCCAGCGAACATGGAGGCCGTCGGCTGAGGAGGTGGGGGGGGGGGGGGGGACGCTCTCTAATTGGCGCACGCGGAAGCACGCGTGACACGCCACGACGTATGGCGGCTGCTCGGAGCTGTCCCCCATACGAACGGGAACTGTCGCAGTCGCGTCCCCAGCCGCCACTTTACCGACCGCTTCCACAGACTTTCTTGACTGTGGTATTACAGAGGTTACGAGGAACATTCTAAATTAATGGGCTACGCACCACATGAGCACAGTGGAACTGATGGCACTGACTTTCGAAGAAATGCACTGACGTGGCGAAACTCAAGGGCTAGCGATATGCACATATACAAATGGGGCAGTACCCGTACACAAGGTATAAAAGAGTACTGCACTCATGGAGCTGTCCAAGGCTGACTGATATGCAAGCTAAATTAAACTTGCTGAAAGAAGAAGCAAAGACTGCTAGCCTAAATATAAATACAGGCAAAACAAAGGAAATGAGAGTAAATTCAGGGAACATGGAGATGCCACTGTTAATAGGTGAGCAGCGGGTGGAGACTGTCAACTCATTCCTGTATCTGGGTAATATAGTGGCGGAAGATGGTGGAGCTGGAGATGACGTGAAAAACCGCATTAAAAAGGCAAATGCTGCCTTCATACAATTGTATCCAATATGGAAAAATAGAAATATCACGTACAAAAGAAAAATCCGAATTTTTAATACAAATGTGAAGGCTGTCCTTCTCTACGCCAGTGAAAGCTGGAAAATGGATAAAAAGATAACATCCCAGTTACAAAGCTTCGTAAATAGACGTCTTCGATGCATCATGAATATCTGGTGGCCAGAAAAAATATGTAGTGAGGAGCTCTGCCGAAAAACAAACCAGATACCTATAGAAGACCAGATACGAGAGAGAAAGTGGGGCTGGTTGGGGCACACCTTGAGAAAACCAGATGGAGCCATCGAGAAAAAAAGCATTGCAATGGAATCCCCAGGGAACAAGGAAGAAGGAGACCAAGGGGCACATGGAAGAGGACAGTGGAAGGGGAAGCAAAAAGAGTTGGCGAGACCTGGGCAGAATTGAGGCAAATGGCCAAAGGCAGAGACGGATGACGGGTTCTCCTGGATGCCCTATGCCCCCATAGGGGCCAAAGGAATTAAGTCAAGTAAGACTCATGGAGCTGTCATATGTACTCACGTGATTGACGTGAAAAGATTTCCAACGAGATTATGGCCGCACGACGGCAAATAACAGACTTTGAACGCGGAATTGTAGCTGGAACTAGATGCATGGGACATTCCAATTCGGAAGTCATTTGGGAATTTAATGTTTAGAGATCCACAGAGTGAAAATTGTGTAGAGAATACGAAATTCCAGGCATTACCTTTCACCACGGACAACGCAGTAGCCGGCGGCCTTCAGTTAACGACTGAGAGTAGCGGTTTTTGGCTAGAGTTGTCAGTGATAACAGACAAGCAACAATGCGTCAAATAAATCAGTGTGGGAGAAGCGACGGACGTATCCGTTAGGACAGTGCAACGAAATTTTGGTTTAATAGGTTATGGCAACAGATGACCAACGCGAGTGCCTTTGCTAGCAGTTGGATATTGCCTGCAGCATCTTTTCTGGGCTCCTGACCATATCCAATGGACCCTAGACGACTGGAAAACCGTGACGGGGTAAGATGAGTCCCGATTTCAGCTGATGAGAGCTGGTGGTAGGGTTCGAAACCAACGACGCGCTGGACCCACGTTGTCAACAAGGCAATGTGCAAGTTGGTGGTGGCTTCATAATGGTGTTGGCTGAGTTTGCATGGAATGGACTCGATCCTCTTGCCCAACTGAACCGATCATTGACTGGAAATGGCTATGTTCGGCCACTTGGAGACCATTTGCAGCCATTCATGGACTTCATGTTCTCAAACATGTCACCAGGCCCCAATTGTTCGCGACTGGTTTGAAGAACATTCTGGATATTTCGAGGGAATGGTTTGGCCACCCAGATCGCTCGACGTCAATCCTATTGGACATTTATAGGACATAATCGAAAAGTCAGTCAGTGCTCAACGTCCTGCACCGACGACACTTTCGCAGTTATGGACGACTGTATAGGCAGCATGGCTCAATATTTCTGCAGGGGACTTCCAGCGACTTGAGTCCATGCTGCGTCGAGTTGCTCTACTGCGCTGGGTAAAAGGAGGCCCGACAAGATATTAGGAGACATCCCATGGCGAGGAAAATTAAGAGTATGTGAAGTTACTTCAATGATTACAAAATAGTCAAATTTACAGAAGTATTTGCCAGGATGAGCCCATTTATCAATATGACGATGCACCCCCTCTGGTCTGGATGCATGCATTGACTCGGTTGGCTATGATGTCATAAACCCGCTGTATCCTCTCCTGAGGCATGCTGGCAGACAACTGTTGTAACTGGTCTTTGATGTCATGGATACCGGTACTAGGAAGACGTGAACGTCCATGCCAGTTCCACAATGTTCTGTCATGGTGAAATCTTGGGATCTCGCTGGTCATAAGAGTACCTGAACATGTGAATGCAGTTCACAGAGACGTGCTATACGTGAACGAGCATTGTCATGTTGAAAACTGACACCACGGTGCTGTCGCATGAGTGGTAAAATACAGTATGTCCGTGACATACTGTTGTGTCGTCACAGCTCAGTCAAGCACCACCAACCGTGACCTGAAGTCATACCCGATGGCTCCCCATACCATGACCCCGGGAAGTAACACCGCTATGTCTCTCCAAAACAATTGAAGAATGGGACCTCTTCCCAGGTCGCCGCCACACTCGCCGACGATGCTTATTCGGGATAGTGCAGAACCACGAGTCTCCGCTCAACACAGTGCGACGCCTTCCATCAGCAACTGATGCTTCCCAGTCACGGTGCCATTTCAGCCCAACCACTCGTGGATTTGACTGGAGTCTGCGCATGGGACGGTAATTCCGCAACTCGGTAGCTCCTAGTCTTCGACCAATGGTGCGGGATGACATAGAATATAGCAGGGAGTACATTACTTGTTCCTGGATGGCAGCCGCAAAGATGAAGTGGTTATGATGTGCTTGGTGCACAGTACGGCAATCCTCTCTTGAGCTTGCGAGACGTGGTCGACCAGAACCACTCCTGATGTTCCCATGCAGCCCAACATCGGACCACTGTCTTACTAGATTGCCACACAAATCTCGATATGGCACAGTTTGATCAACAGGCCCAATGGAGACCGACAATGAGGCAGCTTTCAAACTCCGTCAGGCATTAATAGCGCTGTCGCACCATCTCCGAGTCCTTCACAGTAATCACTCAACAACATATGCCATCCGTCTCGGTAGCTGCGCGGTCAGTGCGGCATATTACCAACAGGGAGGCCGGGTTTCGATTCCCTGAAGGGTCGGAGACTGGGTGTTGCGCTGTCCTAACGTTGATATCGTCATAATTGCTATACCTGACTGAATGGGCACCTTCTGGAAGCCAATAAATTAGAAAAAAACCATCTGATACTGTTAACTCCCCTTATGTATCCTACCGAGACTGGTAGGAAGACTAAACGTCGACAACACTAATCCACTCTGGTGGTTGTTCTACCTCCTGCAGAGAAACGGAGCTCGATAAATTACATTGCCTCGGATGATGCGTCAGAGCGGGAAGTTACTGTCACACACGAGGGCTATCCACAAAGTACATTACGTTTTGGAATTAAAAATAAATAAAGTATTGGAATTTTTTTTATTATATACAGATGAAAGCCACACTTAAATACCACTTTTCTGCATAGTTGCCATTTAAATTAAGGCACTTATCGTAGCGATGGACGAGCTTGGCAATTCCTTCGTCCTAAAATTCGGCCGCCTGCGCCTTCAACCACGTGGTTACCTCTTCTTGAAGCTGTGCGTCGTCATCAAAACGCTGCATAGCCAACCACTTCTTCATTGCTGGGAATAAGTGGAAGTCGCTCGGTGCCAGGTCGGGACTGTACGGCGGATGAGGAAACAACTGCCACTTAAAAGATTCGAGAAGTTCACGAGTGGCATTTGCCGTGTGGGCCCGGGCGTTGTCGTGAATCAGCAAGATCTTTGAGCCCAACTTTCCCCTGCGCTTGTTTTGTATTGCTCTTCTGAGGTTGTGCAGAGTTTCGCAATACCTTTGAGAGTTTAGTGCCTCTTTCCAGGAAATCCACAAAAATCACACCTTTTCTGTCCCAAAAGAGGTAACCACGTGGTTGAAGGCGCAGGCGGCCGAATTTTACGACGAAGGAATTTCCAAGCTCGTCCACCGCTACGATAAGTGCCTTAATTTAAATGACAACTATGTAGAAAAGTAGTATTTAAGTGTGGCTTTCATCGGTATATAATTAAAAAATTTCCAATACTTTATTTATTTTTAATTCCAAAACGTAATGTACTTTGTGGATAGCCCTCGTACAACCATGTCTTGGGAATATATCATCTTTTTGTCAAGCGGTATGGTAAAGAGCTGAACACATGATAGAGTTAGCGAAAGTTAATTGAAAGAAGGGCAGAGACACTGTCACCAGAGGTGGTTTATCCCTTAACATATGTATCACACGATTAAGGGCCCCGTACTACAAGTGGTCCTGCAGCAGCACTGCCCAGCTTTTCCGGGTAAAATTAACCGGACTGTGTGTACTTTTGAACGTTAGCAGCGTACATTAAACAACCTGGGAAAATTGTTCTAGCTACACATTACTATCTTCCGATACAATATTGTCGACACCCAGACCGTGGTGAGAAGTTTCACGCAACCGTTGCCCGAGACACGTAAGCGAACGTGAACCACACGAGGCGTGCGCACAGTGCAGAACAGAGGTGCGTCGCTCGCAGCGGAGCACCGAGGGCGACAGCATCGAGGGAGAGCCGGCGGGGAGAGGGTCGCACGGAGCGCTCGGGTTTCTGCGGTCGCCGCGATGGATCACGTTAGCCACCCCTGCCTGCCGATGGACGCCCGCCCGGGAGAAAGCGATCCGGTGGCCGGGGTGCTCGGCTGCAGGACCTTGAAGCAAGAGTCCGCGGGTGCTGAGAGCGCACCAGAGTTTCAAATTTACTACGGGCGTGCGTTTCTGGTTTAGAGCGCTCAAAGGCGACGTTACCAGCGCCCAAATTTCCTTGGAGTACAAAGGCGTCATATCAACATACACTACCGGCCATTAAAATTGCTACACCAACAAGAAATACAGATGATAAACGGGTTTTCATTGGACAAATAATACTAGAACTGACATGTGATTACATTTTCACGCAATTTGGGTGCTTAGATCCTGCTAAATCAGTACCCAGAACAACCACCTCTGGCCGTAATAACGGCCTTCATATGCCTGGGCATTGAGTCAAACAGAGCTTGGATGGCGTGTACAGGTACAGCTGCCCATTCGGCTTCAATACGATATCACAGTTCATCAAAAGTAGTGACTGGCGTGTTGCGACGAGCCAGTTGCTCGGCCACCATTGACCTGCGATCGTAGCAGCCGCGTAGTTCCGGACTGGAGCGCCTAGAACGGCTCGGCCACAGCGGCCGGCTTAGACGATCAAATATCGCACCCAGCCTAGCTGGTGTTCCATTATTTCCGTCTCATTTCCTTGCCTCTTCGTTTTGCGCCCTACTAACAGATTTCCGTCTGTTATATATTGTTGCGTGTGTACTTTTCCGGCGCCCAGTGAAGCGAAAGGGATTCTCTAGCCGCGTGCGCGAGTCTGCCACCTGCAGCGGGGAGCGGTCGCCGGACTGGAAAATGCATGCGGCCGTTGGCAACCTGCGTGGGCCCAGGGACGGGACGCGCCGCTCTCGGCTCTGCGTAGGCGATGACGCGCGCCCACTCTGACCGGATAATGGCGCTTCCGGACGGTGTGCGGCGAGCACAGTGGCTGAATATCCGACGGCGCCCTCTGGCTCTGCCCCAGATTGAGAAGTGCAGCTGCCCGCGTTCCGCGTGGCTGCGTCCAATCAGGCGGCGGAAGTACCGCACCGCTCCGCTAGCTGCCGCCGACCTCAACTGACAGCCAGCCGGGAGGTGCTCGACTTGCTGTGACTCTCAAGCGAACGTGTGCTTGTCTCCGTCCAAATAACACACTGCTGGAAGCACTGAATCTAGCCCATGAAATCGTGTCTGACATTTTACTCTTCGAAATTCTGCTTTACTGGCACAGTAGTAGTCCTCCTGAGTGGCATACAACGTAAGAGGTTTTGCGTGCGGGTTTTTTTTTTTTTTTTTTGGCTGCCGCGCAACTTCAACAGAAGCACGAAATTAATTGGTGTTGCCACATGAACGTTGCAATGGACCAGCTGCCGACTAGCCGTAACCGAAATATGTCTGGCAAATGAACTCTCAGGGCAATATCTGTTGTCCTCTGCTTCGGTTGCCTCTACATTGGATGAAAAATTGTGTCAGTCGTTGTCTTGCTTAAATATAGCGCCAGAGGACTGAAATCTTCATCATCATCTTCTTATACAAAACCTGAAACTTCCTGGCAGATTAAAACTGTGTGCCGGACCGAGACTCGAACTCGGGAGCTTTGCCTTTGGTGCAGCACTTGACCGCCAAAGGCAAAGGTCCCGAGTTCGAGTCTCGGTCCGGCACACAGTTTTAACCTGCCAGGAAGTTCCATATCAGCGCACACTCCACTGCAGAGTGAAAATCTCATTCTGGAAACATCCCCCAGGCTGTGGCTAAGCCATGTCTCCGCAATATCCTTTCTTTCAGGAGTGCTAATTCTGCAAGGTGCGCAGGAGAGCTTCTGTAAAGTTTGGAAGGTAGGAGGCGAGGTACTGGCAGAAGTAAAGCTGTGAGGACGGGGCGTGAGTCGTGCTTGGGTAGCTCAGTTGGTAGAGCACTTGACCGCCAAAGGCAAAGGTCCCGAGTTCGAGTCTCGGTCCGGCACACAGTTTTAACCTGCCAGGAAGTTCCATATCAGCGCACACTCCGCTGCAGAGTGAAAATCTCATTCTGATCATCTTATACATTCTGACAGAGCGTGAAGGAGGTATCCACGCTTTCGTGAAACTGATATTTACGTAAGTCTGCACGTAGCGTAATGGTTGAGAATGCTGCGAATGTAATAGGACGTAGGCGCTGCACGGAACTGTAGAGCTGGCCGGAGTAACTAAGACAAAATCTAGAAGTAACAAAGGAAGGAAAGAAGTAATAGTAGGATTTCATGTCCCGTCGATGACAAGGTCGTAAGTTCGAATTGGGGAAAGATGAGGAAGGAAATCGGCCTTGCAATTTTCAAAAGAAACACGCACTCACCTTAACCGACTTAGGTGAATCACAGAAAACCTGGTAGCCCCGACGGGAATTTAAACAGCCGTTCTCTCGAATGCAGCGAGTCTCGCGTCTTAACTACTTTGACACCTCGATTGGTGAGACCCCGACAAATATTTAACCAGTTTGGTGTCGCCACTAATCAAAAGATTTTAACGAGTCCAAGAAAATAACGCAGCAATATCTGCACCGTGCAAAGAGCTTTCGAATTTGTAACACTAGTACAGATAGTGATGCAAATCTCTTCTAGCAATATGTCTCTTCGTAGAGAATCGACAGAGAAAAGGAATTTGCGACGGTTTACTGTTTATTCTTAAGCTGATGTACATTCGTAGCCGACGTTGACAGGTGGCTCTGGCGCTTGACCCATAACATATGCTTCGATCGGTGGAAGAACTTATTGTATAAAATGCATGTTTGACCATCAGCTGCTTTTGGTTTAAATCCGAATACCGACTAGTTTCAGTCTTTTCCGTGAAGATGGTCCATGACTGAAACCGATCGATATTAGGGATCAAAATGAAAGCAGCTGATGGTCAAACATTCATTTGATACGTTACCTGACGGCTGTTGACAGTCACCTTCCAAAAGAGTTTAAATGACCTTATTCACTGTTGGCACTGGATCATAAGCGGGATGAGAGTTGGTAGCCTAAAATTTTTGATCATTACATCTCTAAACTCATTCCTAAACACCTTTAAGGTTTTACGGGAACCATAAATGTATGTAACCATCGATGTGGGTGCAGAATTGGTGAGCATCTCGACGCTTTGCACTACGGGTGGATTCTGTGTCAGCATAAATTTTTGCTGTCCCCCTTCCTTCCACAAGAACATACCTACATGAAAATATACCTTTTTACTTTACATTCAGAGGTTTATTGATGGCACTATTTCGTCTTTTCCCGTGAAATAATGTTGAAATGAGAGTAAGCATGCGGGCAAAGAGTTACGCGTGGTGTATGGTCCTCTTGGTCGCAAACGCTCCGTAAAACGTAGTGAAAGAATTAGTTTTTCATTTCCTGTATTGTTACCTCGTGAGATAGAAAGTATTAGGGCGCTAGAAGTCAGTTTTTCGTCAAGGCTCAGAGCTCTCCACATAGGTTCCAAGATGCTACTCCAGGCAACGGAAAATACTGAACGCGAAAATGAAGATTTGGTCCTGTCTGATTACCCACTGAAGCAGATCTTAGGATCTCTTAATCGTGATATTATCTCCTCCTTTTTGCTCTTGAACATATAAGTTACAAAATCAACATAAATGAATTAGTAAGGGAACTGTTGTTGTTGCTGTTGTGGTCATCAGTCCTGAGACTGGTTTGATGCAGCTCTCCATGCTACTCTGTCCTGTGCAAGCTTCTTCATCTCCCAGTACCTATTGCAACCTACATCCTTCTGAATCTGCTTAGTGTATTCATCTCTTGGTCTCCCTCTACGACTTTTACCCTCCACGCTGCCCTCCAATACTAAATTGGTGATCCCTTGATGCCTCAGAACATGTCCTACCAACCGATCCCTTCTTCTAGTCAAGTTGTGCCACAAACTTCTCTTCTCCCCAATCCTATTCAATACCTCCTCATTAGTTATGTGATCTACCCATCTAATCTTCAGCATTCTTCTGTAGCACCACATTTCAAAGGATTCTATTCTCTTCTTGTCCAAAATATTTATCGTCCACGTTTCACTTCCATACATGGCTACACTCCATACAAATAGTTTCAGAAACGACTTCCTGACACTTAAATCTATACTCGATGTTAACAAATTTCTCTTCTTCAGGAACGCTTTTCTTGCCATTGCCAGTCTACATTTTATATCCTTTCTATTTCGACCATCATCAGTTATTTTGCTCCCCAAATAGCAAAACTCCTTTACTACCTTAAGTGTCTCATATCCTAATCTAATTCCCTCAGCATCACCCGACTTAGTTCGACTGCATTCCATTATCCTCGTTTTGCTTTTGTTGGTGTTCTTCTTATATCCTTCTTTCAAGACACTCTCGATTCTGTTCAACTGCTCTTCCAAGTCCTTTGCTGTCTCTGACAGAACTAGTAACTAGTAACAGAACTAGTAACTACAAATAACAAATGCTGTTATTGCTTGTATGCATTTTATGTAGATTAAAACCCCTTTATATATCACAAATGTTTATATATTAATGTCCAATGGACATAAAGAGATACAAATGGCTTTCCTAACTAATATGATTGATCAGTTGCCCAAAATCTGCTCCTTTTTATGGCTACGCGATCTAATATAAATAACGCGGGGTGACTGACATCACCTACGTACCGAACACTAGAAGGATATTCAGGTACGAAAGAACTTTCGTTATTTGCTTGAGGCATAGAGGAGCCAAAATAGCTGCGTGCAGTACCTTCTGCTCCACCCCGCGCACAGTGCGTCCCTGAGCAGCGAACAGTGCTCGCCTCTCAGAAGACCGGGAGGGGTTCGGGCCATATTTCGTGGCGCGCCCTCGGCGGCAGACCTATTTACGGCTCGACAAACAACCCGACGAGGAAATGTTCCTCGCCACCTTCCCCCGCGCTTGCAATAGCTAAACAAAGACAACAAGCAAACGAGCGGAGAGGAGTGCCGGTTCGCGGCAGGTCTGCGCTGCGACAAGTGCAGCGGTGGCCGGGCCCACATCAGCGGAAATTCCGCGGCCGCGCGTGCCTTTTGTCAACACGGCGCTGACGCACGCGTGCGTAAGGAGGAAATCTGCGGACGTGGGCGACGCCCTCCTTGCGCGCGACGGATTCTGGCGCAGCGCGGAAAAGTACCGGCGCTGCGGTGGCGATCCGAGGGGCGAAATCGAGTGCCTACTTGTCGACCGAACATTACAAGGTGACATCGACGGCTGTTACGATAGAGCGCTCTTTCAATTATCACTTTCTCTCTTTTCCTTAGACCATGGATTCCCAATGTGGTTGATATCGACCCCTTGGGGTCGATATCGGTTTCCTAGGGGTCGACATAAACGAAAACTGATTTTGGGGGTCGACGAGGTCTAAAAATCTACCCCTATTAAATTAACACAAGTTCTTATTTAAAACTTTCAAGATAGGTAGGTACTGTATTGTTTATGTTGTGTTACGTGTAGTAAGAATAATTAATATTTTTGTAGGATATAGCATTGTTGTAGTAATGTAAAGTCTCAAGTTCGTACAAGATGGAAAAAACTTGGCAAGTCTGTGTGGACAGGTTTGTGCAATATAATGAGTTCGAGCGTACGTCTTTCAGGCGCGTTTTGATTTGCTCTCTATTTGACGCTTACGCGATTTAACACGGACGAATTCATGATCAAGTCCAAACATGTTCCTGATATTTTACTATTTAATGAGCTTGCACTTAGGTTGAAAGTTCATTTGCGTTTTTAAATTCGTTGGAGCTTGAACGATAATAGTTCATATAACTACTCATTTATTTCAAGAGATAACAAATAGGAAAAAACTAAAGATAGGCCCCCTTATTCATAATAGTCTGCTAACATAAAGCATTGCTAATTCTCACTCTGTCTTTTTCTATTGACCTAAGTCAGAATGAAAAATAACACTCTGTAGCAGCTGTTTTAAGTTAGCGGACCATTATGAATAAGGGGGTTGATCTTAAAAGTAGGTAATTTGGCCGTGGGGGTCTGAGGTAACGGTTCATTTTGGAAAAGTGGTCACTTGTCCAAAATATTTTGGGGATCCCTGCCTTAGACGATCACAGTTTGTTTCTCGTTTAATATTTCATTTTCAAACAAGATCAGGCTACTATTTAAATTTTTTTTGTGAAGCTGATGGGGCTGTACAGTTCTACACCCTATAGCGGAGGTCGAGAAATCGGCATCCAGATTGCCACAGAATCGTCTGAGCTTTAAGCCTTCCACTCGTCTCCAAACCAGCGGGCCGCGATCTGTTCTGGGAACGATGTCGTTAAAGCGCAAGCTCTGCTTCCACAGCGCGAGCGAGGCTAGATGTTTTTACCAAAGTATCCAACCGCCTGTATCAGTCGAGGATGACCACTGAAATCAGGTTGCAGGTGTCATTCATGACGACGCAAGTCACGATTTTACAGTATAGTGCGCCCAGTCGCTGCCGGCAGAACCTCCTCCAAAAGCCGGCCGTGGTGGCCGAGCGGTTCTAGACGCTACAGTCGGGAACTGCGCGACTGCTACGGTCGCAGGTTCGAACCCTGCCTCGGGCATGCATGTGTGTGATGTCCTTAGGTTAGCTAGGTTTAAGTAGTTCTACGTTCTAGGGGACTGATTACCTAAGAAGTTAAGTCCCATAGTGCTCAGAGCCATTTGAACCTCCTCCAAATGTCGAATGTAACCCTTCCCGGCAACCAAACATAGTGGACACTGGCCCTCTTTCCCGACCTGCCCGCTATTTCCCTAACGGGCTCCATCACCCGCCTAAGGTTCGAGCTATCGAAGACAAACAATCGCACCCTCTGCACTTGTTCGGACCTTTCAGGAATATCGGCCCTAGTCCCAGTGGACGGGGCGTCCCCTGCTGGTTCAGAGGTATTTCAGCAATGCACAATACCTCAAACCTGTACCCAGTAGCCACTTACCTCAAACCTGTACCCAGTAGCCACTTTTGCCTTCCGCCCAGAGATTCGCGACTCCGCCAATGTTCGGCATTTCCCGTGAGATGTGTGTCGACCGTATAGGACGAACGAATCGGAAGGCATTACGACATCATGGATCCAATGCGACACTATAGTCTGTGTAGGTGCCAAGGTATTTGTCTTAAACGCCCGAACGCCACTGACTCCGCGGTCGTAGCCTGAAGCCTGTCGGCCGTGGCCAACGCAGCTTGCAGATGTTCCCGAACTCTCGCCAGTTACCTCTGCATCCCTACACAATAAGCACAACTCCTATTCATCTTTAATTTTCTTGCGTGCCACTAGTAATACAACATTAACCTAATGAGTAGTTGAGTGCAATCTAAGTTTTGCTGGCCGGCTTGGGTGGCCGAGCGGTTCTAGGCGCTACAGTCTAGAACCACGCGACCGCTACGTCGCAGGTTCGAATCCTGCCTCGAGCATGGATATGTGTGATGTCCTTAGGTTAGTTAGGTTTAAGTAGTTCTAAGTTCTAGGGGACTGAAGACCTTATAAGTTAAGTGCCGTAGTGCTCAGAGCCATTTGAACCATTTTTTTAAGTTTTGCTGGTACGTTACTTCCAGCTTTTACTTAACTCCGAAGTCAGCCCACAAATACAAATGCACTAAAATTTACGCGACAGCTTAGACTAACTTATTGTATGCTAGTGAAAAAATGGTTCTAATGGCTCTGAGGACTATGGGACTTAACTTCTGAGGTCATCAGCCCCTAGAACTTGGAACTACTTAAGCCTAACCAAGCCAAGGACATCACACACATCCATGCCCGAGGCAGGATTCGAACCTGCGACCATAGCGGTCGCGCGGTTCCAGACTACAGCGCCTAGAACCGCTCGGCCACTCCGGCCGGCTATACTAGTGAAAACAGTTCGTCAGCCGTCACCCTGTGAAGTCGCTTGATTAATCGCACTTGCTCGTATCCAGAGTAACCGTCATTCGTAGCCAACACAGCAGCTAGAGACTTTGTTGGGTACTGACATGTCCCTACACGTATTTGGAGCCAAGCACAATGCAAGTAGCAATCTCGCAGACATGTTGCGAGGCAGAGGATCACGAACAAGATGATCAAAGTGGAAAACATGATTAAACTGGGTTAAGACGAAGTGGATTTGTCAAGAAGGGAAGTACTTTTCCCTTTCTAGTCTAGTTTCATAGGTGTGTGGAAAGGGTCATTACCTTACTGACACACGCTATCCACTGTCCCCTCTCCCCCTCCCGTGGTTCCCGTGAGAATACACACACTATGTAGGGGAGAACACGATGTCTAATGTACGTCATTACAAAATACTGCAAGACAAGTAACTCTCAGAGTAAAGATGAAACAGAAATGCCAAGTTAAGAACAACCTAAGGCTTGGAACTTCAGTGAACCTTAGGAACAACTAAGTGTCAGTCTACATTTATTTCCAAATAGTCAGTACTCTGTTTACAGCAGAAGCCTCATTAGTGTAAAATAAAAATGAAAGCAATATGCCCAGATTTGGGTTTCCACGACGTGTCAGTGCAATAAAACTTCTCGTGCTATTAGTGCAGCCCTTGGCATCTAAAAGTCAGGCAGAAACAGCTACAACTCGAGAACGTTTTTATTGCAAAAGCATTTCAGGCGACCTTCAGTCGCTACCTCACGACTGCAGGACGGCTCTTGTTGTGGGAAAAGGCGGCACTCACCTTCCGCAAAATGGATGTAACGGACGGCGACAGTGAGTTAGCACTATTGCCCTTCAGATATAATGGAGGCACACAGACTGTGTTAATTAAACTCACGTTATGTATTCCTAACTGCCATAAAATGGCACGTAAAAGTCAAGAAACTGGTCTTACGCCCTAAATAAACTGAACTAAGAAACCAGTCAAGGTGTGAAACCTGTTCTGTCTGAATGACTTATCGAACAATCTTCGAGTTAATCGACAAAACTAATTGTAATAGCAAGACTGTTCCAATAACGCAGAATAATAAAAAGAAAAATTCACGAAACATAAACCCTAGCCACTCACTTTAAAATTGTATGTTGAAAAGATGACAATCTAGCTACTTTTACTACGTAGATCTTATCGCAGAAGTTAACGTGAAGCAAAGTATACCATAATTGCTAGAAATGTGCTTTGGAATTTATGCGACAAGAACTTCTGGAACTCTAAGGATCCACATTGAGTCCACGATTTCGTTCGTGTATTTCTATAGATACATTCCAGAAGCTCACCATAACATTGTCCGCTTTGAGAACCCTCAGTAACATGCTAACAGACATTTTAAAGAACTTAACATGCGCTATGAAAGCGCTCCAATGTGTCTAAAATACGACTGAAAGACGAAATTTTATAATAGTTTTTTTATATATAACTGAAACACAGGAATTCTCAAACGTACTTTTCTGGAACCCATTTCTAAAGCGTTATTGCGGGAAATAGTTTTCATTCACAGCAACATGAGAGAGAAATTTAGATTTACAAAAATTTAACAGTTTATTGTCAATAGTAAAGCCATTAGCCCCTATGAATGTGGTGTACTATCAATGCAACGTGAGTGGAGGTGTAGTACTATACACACGACGTTATGACAAGTGTCCAAAACTCAGATATTCTCCGCACTAAATATACATAACACGCACATGCTACGCGTTCACAGAACATATCGAAGAGATCGGATAGCAGCTGCAGTATGCAGAGTCTAAGCTTACACCGGCAGATACGAAGATAGCCATGACACTTAGGAATACAACGCAAGAAAAAGAAACATTATCCTGTTTACACAAAAGTTTCTCAAAAGCAATGCACATAAGACAACTCTGGAGATTTACAACAGGCGTGCTGTGATAAAAACACACTTCATGTTAAATATAAATTACATAAATAGTCGTAATAATTCCCGCGTCCGAGCTTACAAGATATACTTGTGGTCATTAAACAGCCCGGCTTTTGGATGGGATGGGAGGAATAGCGATTAAGACCGTGAATATGTTACTCTTGCACGTGGTGCGCTTTAATGCTTGTATCTAACTAGCTGTTACACGCATGACAGGATATAGGTGTGTCCCGTCTGCACGTATTCTTGTGTTTCGTCTTCGAGTGGCTGTAATTACTTCGCGGAGTGTATTCCTGTCCGTTAGCATTAATACGAAGTATCAAATGTTGAACTTGGCCTCCCATTCCTAACTCAGTTTGTCGGTGGTGTCCAACGTCCTTACACTGTCTGATCAAGACTGTCTTGAACCTGCTAGTGGACATTAATATAGAATTTGTCCACCCGTCGCCTTTAAGGCGGATTTAATTCTGCTGGGGACAGTTTAAATGAGATATCTAAATGGTTGTGGAGGAATGGCAGCCCATTCTTCTTCTAGAGGGGAAAGCAGAGAAGATAGTGGTGTCGAATGGTTCAAATGGCTCTGAGCACTATGGGAGTTAACTTCTGAGGCCATCAGTCCCCTAGAACTTAGAACTACTTAAACCAAGATAACCTACTGACATCACACACATCCATGCCCGAGGCAGCATTCGAACCTGCGACCGTTGCGGTCGCGCGGTTCCAGACTGTAGCACCTAGAACCGCTCGGCCACTCCGACCGGCTGGTGTTGAATGACGGGATCTGAACCGAAGTCAAGGTTCTGACTCGACCCAAAGGTTCTTCATTGCGTTCAAATTGGGACTAACTTGCTGACTCATAGACGATGCTTCATGAGAGGGTGCATTGTCATGATGACACAGTCAGTCATCGTCTCCGAAGTGTTATTCTGCTATACGCAGTATACAATGCTGTAAAATATGTTCATATCCTTCCGCGGTTAGCGTTTTCTTAGACTCAATGAGGAGACCATACACTATCCAAGAGAAACATCCCCTACAATAACACGACTTTCTCAGTACGTCCGTTGTTAGCATTACACATGACGACAGGTAACGTTCTCCAATTATTGGCCAAACCGAACCTCTTCCATCGGATTGCCACAGCGTGCAGCGTTATTCATCACTCTAAGTCACCCGTTTTCAGTCATCCACTGCCCAGTGGCATCGCTCTTTGATACCACCAAAAGTGTCAGCATTAACTACAGAAACCATTGTACCCCGTTCATTCAGCTCCTTGTAAACTCCCACTGAGCTAGCTGGAAGCACTTTGGAACTCACGAGTGATTCCTTCGCTGATTTCGAATTTCGAGTGACTTTTTCCATCCGCCTTTCGTAACGCTCAGCAGTTCCTGTTCGCAGTACATGAGGACTGCCTGGCCTTGTTCTATTTGTCGTTGTTCCTTCGCGTTTCCAGCTCACGATCCCATCACCATCAGACAACTTGGACAGCTTTAGAACGGTCTGAATACACTGATGGTTTTATTTTTTGCTCAGGTAACAGCCGTTGACTATTCAACGTTCGAAGCCATTGAACTGCCCTGACCAACGCACTGTGTTGTTACTGCTTCTCTGCTGACAGCACGATATTCCGAGATTCCTTTTATACTAGCGGGTCTGCCTTCCGTGACATCTAATAGCCAATTACGCGTTATATAGAAGTGTGCGAATATTTTGGACCAGACAGAGTACTGCTACCTGTCACGTTCCCTGTGGCGATACCAACCCCTGTTTAGAACCGAACGAAACACCATCTGAATGCGACCAATCGAAGGCGTGCCGGTCCCCGGCACGAATCCACCCGTCGGATTATTGTCGAGGTCCGGTGTGCCGGCCAGCCTGTGGATGGTTACTGACGCGGTTTTCCATGTGCCTCGGCGAATGCGGGCTGGTTCCCGTTATTCCGCCTCAGTTACACTATGTCGGCGATTGCTGCGCAAACACTGTCTCGTGCACACCATAATTACTCTACCCCGCCAACATTTGTGGTTACACTCGTCTGCGCCGGCCAAAGTGGCCGTGCGGTTAAAGGCGCTGCAGTCTGGAACCGCAAGACCGCTACGGTCGCAGGTTCGAATCCTGCCTAGGGCATGGATGTTTGTGATTTCCTTAGGTTAGTTAGGTTTAACTAGTTTTAAGTTCTAGGGGACTAATGACCTCAGCAGTTGAGTCCCATAGTGCTCAGAGCCATTTTGAACTCGTCTGGTATGAGACGTTCCCGAGGGGGAGGGGGGGGGGGGTCTTCTACGGACCGAACCGCACAATAACCCTGGGTTCGGTGGGGGGCGGCAGTGGAGTGGGTGGACTGCTGTGGCCTGTTGTAAGGTTGTGACACACTGAGGGCTACAGCGGGACGAAGCCTCTCCGTCGTTTCTAGGTCCCCGGTTTAATACACAATACACAATCCTGGTTAACGTGTTTCTTAGTTGCCGACCGTTGTGGACGAACGCTTCTAGGCGTTTGAGTCCGGAACCGCGCTGCTACTATGGTCGCAAGTTCGAATCCTGCCTCGGGCATGGATGTGTGTGATGTCCTTAGGTTAGTTAGGTTTAAGTAGTTCTAAGTCTAAAGGACTGATGACCTCCCATAGTGCTTGGAGCCATTTGAATTTTTTTGTTTCTTACTTTCCCCAAATCGATTAAGGTGAACGCTGGGACAGTTCCTCGCAATGATACGACCGACGCCTTTTGCTACCCTCGTATAATCCGAGATTGTATTTAATGACCTTGTCGTCGATGGATTTTAAGTCCAAACATTCCTTTTCCTCTCCCTGCCTTTCACCATTCCATCCTTTGAACTCATCAACAGAAAAAAGGTGAATTTTTGTACCCTTCTAGTAATCCTACGCGACGCATACCGTACTAAACATGCTGGTTTCATTCACTGATCTCACTCCAATTTTGATCGTCACAATTATTGTTGCTATCCGAGAATATGCGTTTTCCTTACCAGTGTTCACAGTTGCATAAGCAAGTTTTGCTGGAGACAGTCCTGGACAAGCAATAAAATTGTTGATGACTCTGTTGCAGCCTTCACTCACCTTACAGAGCTTGCCGGGTGCTGTGACGACCTCAAGAGGGCGGGACAGCAATTGAGATGCGTTGGGCCTGCGCGGTTACTCACCGCGTCTACCGGCGCAGCAACAGCAAGCAGTTACCTCACCGACGCCATGCGCAACGGCAGTCTGAAGCCTGCGGGCCTCAGCTGGACAATTGTCTCTCCTACTGCGTGGCTAAAGTGTTTCGTTCGGTCCTGTTACGGAGTTCTTCGGACGCTCTGCTGTTTGTTGGGCTTATTGTGGAATGTTCGCCACTTGTAAGACCATTGACAGTATTTTTTTACTTTTTTTAATCAGCAGTTTGTACTCGTAAATCGGTACTTACTAGCTACGTTAATAACGCCGACACTGAAACGATACAGCCGATTTCAGTTTCTCGCTATGAACTGTTTTCAGTTACAGTCTTCGTAAGTTAATAGATCTCTGAGTTTCACGATTCATGGTAAAATACATTAACGATATGGAGTACTGCTTATTTACAGAGGGGTGTCTGTCGAGTAGTAGGAGGCGTTACTTAAGTCGTGACGAACGGGTTAGTCCATTGCGTGGAGAATGCACAGTACATCACGTAAAGCCGTGAGATGGGGTTACACTCCGTACTGTTAGGTCTACAACTTTGCTTCCGCGGTTTTACAATAGATGGCAGCAGCAGCTAGTGCTGGAGCAAGTGGTAGGTCGTAGGCATTTGTAAACATACCGCCATCAAAAATATTAGCCGATTTGTGATTGCATCGTGAGGTTATTCTCGACTGAATGTGTCAACTTACCATCCCAATACCCATCATTTGCGGGAAGTTTCAATTTTCCGCTTTAACATGACGAAATCTGCGGCTGAGGCTCATAAAATGTTGTGTAAGACATATGGTGAGGCACTTATTAGTGAAAGAACTTGCGGAGAATGGTTTCAACAGTTCAAGAACGGTGATTTTGACGTCCAAGACCGGTAATGGCGCCGGCTGGAGTGGCCGTGCGGTTCTAGGCGCTTCAGTCTGCAACCGCGCGACCGCTACGGTCGCAGGTTCGAATCCTGCCTCGGGCATGGATGTGTGTGATGTCCTTAGGTTAGTTAGGTTTAAGTAGTTCTAAGTTCTAGGGGACTGATGACCTCAGATGTTAAGTCCCATAGTGCTCAGAGCCATTTGAACCATTTTTGAACCGGTAATGGCGATAGGAGAGAGGAAGTTTTTGGAGCTAGTGAAACCGACAGAAACAATCACAGGAGATCGTTGTCGAAAGTGACTGGTGCGTTTGAGTCGATCGCTCAGGGACAAAGGGCCACAATACGGAGATAGACATGAAAAGGTGATGCTGCAGTGTGATAACGCTCTACACCTTTTCGTAAGACCCGTCAAAACGTACTTGGAAACGTTAAAATGAGATTCCTACCGCATTCGCCGTATTCTCCAGACATTGCTCTCTCTGATACCACCTTTTTCGATGAATGGCACACTGTCTGGATGACCGTCTCTTCCGATCATATGTACTCGTATAAGTGCAGAGTTGGATCGAATCATTGATGTCCCCAAAAGACGCCCAATTCTTCGGCGGTGGGATTCGTACGCTGCCCGAAAGATATGAAAAAGTAGTAGCTAGCGACGGCCAATACTTCGAATCGTAAATACTGTGTAAGTTTTTCCCAAGAAGGGCCCGAACTACGACAAGAAACGGCGGAAGCAAAGTTGTAGACCTAATAACATTTTGTATGTCATCAACGGAGGGGCATCGAGCACAGTAATCGTCATCCACAGTCCATAGCCAGTTTTCTGGTGTACCTTGTATCTTTAAGTATCTTTTGTCACAGTGTTACCATAAAATCTTACACAAGGTACGTAAGGATACAAGGTATTTCGGAAAACTGGCCGTGGACCGTTCAATTTTGAGTCGACGACCCGGTCATTAACAGTATCAGAAATCAGTGATTTCCAGCACGACTTGATATGAAAATAAATTGGTGCTTACACATGAATAGGTATTCTGTTAATTGAGACGCCACCTACTTTTCCATTCTATATGCTGTTACTCTGTTAATGAGACCTAGAAAGTCAAGGACAGCTTGCATCACGCCATTGCGTAAGACATGCTTTTGAAAAACCTTTTAGTCCGTCTTTTGAAATCAGCACATTTCGCACTACTCCCCATAGAATTTAATAATATTTTTTTCATGCGTAGTATGGTTTTTAACCGAAATGAGACGACACATTGAGTTCTTGCAGAGGTGCATGATACACGTGCGGGAAATACCAGACGGAAATGTTTATCTCTACGGATTACCGAGAAAGGTTAGAGCAAACACCGTCGCAGATGCCGTTCGATGGATCAGAAACTCAGCGCGAAGAACTTTCAATGTAAATTCTTAGAAGCTTCTGACGTCAGAGTGGAAAACCGGTTTATAGGAGCCAAAACAAGCTCAATATGAATGTCGTTTGTATAAAAATAAGCACTCTGGTGATTGCATTAGCTGTATGAGGCATTGCACATTATCCTCTATATTACTTCCATATTTTGTGGGAAAAGCGGTTGTTCAAACAAGTTGTTCCGAATATGTTACATAATAAAGAGCCATGTTATCTTACAATCGAAAGTCATTTCGTAGCAGTCGAGCCTCCCGTGTTTGCAACTACAATTGTAGCTGTTCCACTCAGCTGTTCCACTCGGGACAGAGGAGTCTGTGCTAAATAGATCAGACTTTGTCAAAACGAAACTCTAAAGACAGGAAAATATAAGATTAAGAGAGGTGAATACAAGGAGCACGTGAAGTGTTGTCTACAGTCTTTATTGAAGAGCTCAGAGACGAATAAAGAACTATGACTGATATCAAGTATAGAGACGTATGAGCCCAAATTTTCTGAGACAACCGTATCATTCACAGTCTCCTTGAAAAGCAGAAAGTCATTCGTAATTAAGTGCTCCAGCTTACTGTAGGCCCTGCCACGATCGCGTCTCTGCGATCCTGTTAAGTTTCGCACAGAAAACCTGAGTACCAAGTTCGTGATGTTCCATTGTCTGTGACGCTACCATGTTGTTCAGCTGACACTAAGAAAATTGGTTGTCGGTACATTGCGCTTCTCACCACGGCTTCCACGTAACATCCTGTGAGAATGAACGTGGACGACACTGGACGTGGTAAGAAAACCACCAATATAACAGGGGACTCACTCGACTATCTGCTGAGAACGGAGAACACTGCTTATATCCGCCATTTCAACAAAACATGATGTTAAAGTCTCACTAGCTAGAAATCCAGTTACTGAAAACACCTGTCTGAAGTTCTTTTTCTGTCATGAGGAGTTGGTTGGTTGATTAATTTGGTGGGAGAGAACCAAACAACGAGGGCATCGGTCGCATCGGATTAGGGAAGGAAGTCGGCCGTGCCCTTTCGAAGAAACCATCCCGGCATTTGCCTGAAGCGATTTAGGGAAATCACGGGAAACCTAAATCAGGACAGCCGGACGTGGGATTGAACAGTCGTCCTCCCGAACGCGAGTCCAGTGTGCTAACCACTGCGCCATCTCGCTCGGTGTCATGAAGAGCGAGCGGGTGCGAACGAAGTGCAGTCTTGCATAAGACAAAAGGATTTCGTGGCACACCCTTTGTTGCATACTACTATGAATGGGGCTCTACGACAGACGACAAACGTCGGCCTTCTTGGGCCAAGGAGGTAGTCATATGTGACTGCAGTGAACAGATGAACTTTGTAATTGGATCAAACAATCATGAAAAAGATTTGTCTGGCCAAATTTATCACTTTTTCTGTTACACCACGAAGACGATTTTGTCAGAACGCGACCTCCTCGACGAGAATCGCTTCTCCGTTCTTATATTCGTTATTTCGATGAGTCGGTGGTGGTGGTGGTATTACTCTGCGAAAGATGTTCGCCGAGAAAACAACGAGAACTGTGTGTCTTCTCAGAATGCTCCAAGTAGGTTATGACTGTATCATCGCTGGCCATTTGCATTTCCACTCCATACCCCTCCCAGCCCCCTCCTCTATTTGCACTACCGCATTGTCACTTTCCACAGGCTGGAACTATGTACCAGTGTTCTAAAAGGAGCTCGCCAATTACGTGTTTCATAATCTGCACGATGTCTGAATTTCAATCATCAATCCTGCCGAACATATTTGCAATATCATTGCGCACCACATATTTGAATTCATCAGGAAATGTGTACATCTGTGACTATTTACCTCCAGCCTTCTATCATTTTCGTAATTTGTGGCTTGTTCGTCCCGTGTGCAAAGATGTACCGTTTTCTTTTGAGAATGAATCTGCCGCTAATTTGCGCTGTTTTGTAACTTCCTGTCAGATTAAAAATGTATGCTGGACCAGTATTCCAACGCGCAACCTCTTACTCTTAATGACCAGGTAGTTCAGTGGCAATTGCCCGCAATAGTCAAACTTCCAGGTTTGCATCCTGGCCCGGCACAGGGTTTTAATCTGACAGGAAATCTCATGTTATTTAGTGTGTGATATGTTGATCGATGAATAAAAAAACATATATTTAGGCTGTGGTACCACATGAGGTTGAGGAATGGGATTAAAATTTAGAGTGAGAGAGTATCAATGATAAGACTGACTGATAGAATTGCTATCTTTTATCGAAGAGAAGAAGTATTACACCACATACAGAATGGAATGAAAAGTCTTCTGAACTCAGAATATGGATTGAGAGTGACCGGCAGAAAGACGAAAATGATTAGGAATAGTAGTGGAAAGTTACCATCAAAACTGCGGACCACGAGGTAAACGAAGTGGAGGAATTCTAGAGCATTAGGATCAAAATAACATTACGTGAAAAGTACAGGCAGAGAGGCCGTTCCTGGGCTAAGAAAGTCTGCCAATATCAACATCGGCTTCAATTTGAGGATTAAATTTCTGAGAATGTATGTCTGGATCGTATAATTGTCCAGAAATGGAACATGGACGGCGAAGAAACCGGGAAAGACGAGAATCGAAGCATCTGAGACGTGGTGGTATAGGAAGATGTCGGACAGTACGTGGACTGATAAGAAACGAGGAGGTTCTACGTAGAATCGGGTAGGAAAGAAATATGTGGAAGCGTTAAGAAGAAGTAGGAGGGACAGAATGATAGGGCATGTGTTCAGACATCAGGGTGCAACTTCCACGCTACTAGAGGGTGTCGTAGAGGGTAAAAAAACTGTAGGGAAAAAAAAAGAGACTGGAATATATCCAACAAATACACTACTGGCCATTAAAATTGCTACACCAAGAAGAAATGCACATGATAAACGGGTATTCATTGGACAAATATATTATACCAGAACTGACATGTTATTACATTTTCACGCAATTTGGGTGCAGAGCGCCTGAGAAATCAGTACCCAGAACAATCACCTCTGGCTGTATTAACGGCTTTGATACGCCTGGGCATTGAGTCAAACAGAGCTTGGATGCCGTGTACAGGTACAGCTGCCCATGCAGCTTCAACACGATACCACAGTTCGTCAAGAGTAGTGACTGGTGTATTGTGACGAGCCAGTTGCTTGGCTACCATTGACCAGACGCTTTCAGTTGGTGAGAGATCTAGAGAAAGTGCTGGCCAGGGCACCAGTCGAACATTTTCTGCATCCAGAAAGACCCGTACTGGACCTGCAACATGCGGTCGTGCATTATCCTGCTCAAATGTAGGGTTTCGCAGGGATCGAATGAAGGGTAGAGCCACGGGTCGTAACACATCTGAAATGTAACGTCAACTGTTCAAAGTGCCGTCAATGCGAACAAGAGGTGACCGAGACACGTAACCCCATACCATCACGCCGGGTGATACGCCAGTATGGCGATGACGAATACACGCTTCCAATGTGCGTTCACTGCGATGTCGCCAAACATGGATGCGACCATCATGATGGCGTAAACAGAACCTGCATTCATCCGAAAAAATGACGTTTTGTCATTCGGGCACACAGGTTCGTCGTCGAGTACACCATCGCAGGCGCCCCTGTGTGTGATGCAGCGTCAAGGGTAACCGCAGCCATAGTCTCCGGGCTGATAGTCCATGTTGCTGCAAACGTCGTTGAACTGTTCGTGCAGATGGTTGTTGTCTTGCAAAAGTCCCCATCTGTTGACTCAGGGATCGAGACGTGGCTGCACGATCCGTTACAGCCATGCAGATAAGATGCCTGTCATCTCGACTGCTAGCGATACGAGGCCGTCGGGATCCAGTACGGCGTTCCGTATCACCCTCCTGAACCCACCGATTCCATATTGTGCTAACAGTCATTGGATCTCGACCAGCGCGAGCAGCAATGTCGCGAAACGATAAACCGCAATCGCGATAGGCTACAATCCGACCTTTATCAAAGTCGGAAACGTGATGGTACGCATTTCTCCTCCTTACACGAGGCATCACAACAACGTATCACCAGGCAACGCCGGTCAACTTCCGTTTGTGTATGAGAAATCGGTTGGAAACTTTCCTCATGTCAGCACGTTGTAGGTGTCGCCACCGGCGCCAACCTTGTGTGGATGCTCTGAAGAGCTAATCATTTGCATATCACAGCATGTTCTTCCTGTCGGTTAAATTTCGCGACCTGTAGCACGTTATCTTCGTGGTGTAGCGATTTTAATGGCCAGTAGTGTAACTGGGCACGTTAGGTGGAAGTTCTGATCCGAGATGAAGAGACGGTCGCAGGAGAAGAAGTCAAGGCGGACCGTATCAAACCAGTCAGAAATTGATAAAAGAAGAAAAAAAATAAAACACGCGCCTGAAGATGAGATTTACATCTCGAAACTCTATGAGTTAACACTTGTAAGCAGTGTAAAATGAACGAATGGATGACAATAAAAGATGCTAAATGGCGAGACGCGGAGTGCGCACGCGCAGCACGCATCCACCCATCGGCCATAGCGGATGGACTACGACAGTGACGTCAGAGTGGCCGTTTCCGGAGGCAGCGACCTGCGACCTGCGCGCCTGCGGCCCTGCGGGTCGTCCTTGAGAGCCGGCAGACGGCGCTCGGGCAGCGGCCGCCGCTTCCCAGAAGCTCGGCCCCGTTTCGGCGTCGCAGCGCCTCGCCGAAAGACGCAGCCGGCTGGCAGGCCCTATGCTTATTCAAAGCCGCTGCCAGCTCATTGTCTCGATCTGGTGGGAAAATCTCGCGACGCCGCCGCAGGAATGCGGTCCGGCCCGCTCTCTGAGCTCGCATTGTGCTAGCGCGCGCCCTCTGCTCGGGGCCACTTTGCGCCTGACCTACTGAGCTGGCCGTGCGTAGTGCAGGACCGCCTCACCACCTCCCCACCCCCGTGCTGGATGCTCCGCCGCCAGTGGCTGAACTCGAGGGGTGCGGATGACGTTTTCAGACAACTCTGGAACTCGCCGGGATCGAAAGTTTATGTCCGGCAGAGGATCGATTGTTTCTGCCATTGCCTTTGGTGCTGGTCGCCAGTTATATGCTGTATGTCGCCTTCGATCACCTTGTCACTTCCAGAATGAATTTTCACTATGCAGCAGAGCGTGTGCTGACGAAAACCGTGTGTCGGACAGGGATTCGAATCTAGGACCTTTGCCTTTCCCCTATCGACTGAGCTACTCAAGCACGATTCACGACGCCCCGGGCAGCCTTACTTTCTCCAGCGTCCCTTCTCCTACCTCCCAGACATCACAGAGCTTGTCCTACGTACCTTGCGAGACCACCACTCATCACTTCCCGATTCATAAGCGTACATCTGTATGCAAGACTCAAAATCGTGTCTAGAACGAATATCTCACTATGCACTGGAGGTGTAGCGGTAGTGACAAGGGAACCTCCCCATCGCAGCCCCCCTCACATTTAGTTATAAGTTGGCACAGTGGATAGGCCTTGAAAAACTGAACAGAGATCAATCGAGAAAACAGGAAGAAGTTATGTGGAACTATGAAAAAATGGGCAAAATATACAAACTGGGTAGTCCATGCGCAAGATAAGCAACAATAAGGATAATGTGAGGTCACGGGCGCCGTGGTCCCGTGGTTAGCGTGAGCAGCTGCGGAACGAGAGGTCCTTGGTTAAATTCTCCCCTAAGTGAAAAGTTTAATTTTTTATTTTCAGACAATTATTATCTGTCCGTCCGTCCGTCCGATGCGAGGTAACTGCGACGTAGTATGGGGACGCTACACCTAAACGGAAAAATTTGAAAACGTTAAAAACATATGTTTTGACAGAGCACAGAGAAAACTGTGCGACTGTGAAACTGTTCCATTCATTTGTTGCAGTTTATGTGACAAACTCTTATGTTTTCATCACTTTTTTTGGGAGTGATTATCACATCCACAAGAAAACCTAAATCGGGCAAGGTAGAAGAATCTTTTTACCCATTCGCCAAGTGTGCAAGTTAGGTGGGTCGACAACGTATTCCTGTCATGTGACGCACATGCCGTCACCAGTGTCGTATAGAATATATCAGACGTGTTTTCCTGTGGACGAATCGGTTGACCTATGACCTTGCCATCAAATGTTTTCGATTCCCATTGCAGAGGCACGTCCTTTCGTCTACTAATCGCGCGGTTTTGCGGTGCGGTCGCAAAACACAGACACTAAACTTATTACAGTGAACACAGACGTCAATGAACGAACGGACAGATCATAACTTTGCGAAAATAAACTTTTCACTCGAGGGAAGACTTGAACGAAGGATCTCTCGTTCCGCAGCTGCTCACGCTAACCACGGGACCACGGGACCACGGCGCTCCTGAGCTCACACTATCCTTAATGTTGCCTATCTTGCGCATGGACTACTCGGTTTGTATATTTTGCTTATGTTTTCATAGTTCCACACAACTTCTTCCTGTTTTCTCGATTGATCTGTGTTCAGTTTTTCAAGACCTATCCACTGTGCCAACGTATAACTAAATCTGAGCGGAGCGCGATGGGGAGGTTCCCTTGTGAGTCTCGCCGGTGGCCGAGCGGTTCTAGGCGCTACAGTCTGGAGCCGCGCGACCGCTGCGGTCGCAGGTTCGAATCCTGCCGCGGGCATGGATGTGTGTGATGTCCTTAGGTTAGTTAGGTTTAAGTAGTTCTAAGTTCTAGGGGACTGATGACCTCAGAAGTTAAGTCCCATAGTGCTGAGAGCCATATGAACCATATATATGAACCTTGTGAGTCTTCCTCATTTATGTAACGTGTCTGTCTGGTGTAACTGGTGTGCCTGCCGACTAGGACTCGAACTGATGGACGAAAGTAACAGAGGTCCTGGCAGAGTGACACTTTGAGTCGGACCGTGAGATAAGTGCGTTGTATTCAAATGGCAATTGTGCTGGTTCCAGTAATGGGCAGGTAAAAACTTTTCATCTACATTTACACCTGAATGTGAACCTGACAAGATTCGAATAGAAGAATTTGATATGGAGTGTTACAGAACGATGTTGAAAATTTAGGGCAGTTATAAGAAATGAGGAGGCTCACAACAGAATCTGAGAGGAGAGGATCGCTTAGAAAGCAAAGGGAGAGGATGATGGAAATGAGCGTTTGGCGTCGTTGGGCGCGAAGCCCCTTGCGGGGCAGGTCCGGCCGCCTTGGTGCAGGTCTTATTACAGTCGACGCCACATTGGCCGACCTGCGTGTAGGATGGGGATGAAATGATGTTGAAGACCACACAACACCCAGTCCCTGAGCGGAGAAAATATCCGACCCAGCCGGGAATCGAACCCGGGCCCGTAGGATGGCAATATATCACGCGACATCCTTTTTTTCTAATTTCATTTTGTTCGTTGCATCTGCTCGGGGCAGATGTCGCAAGACACCCGTTTCAGTTCGTAGTTTATCCATTAACTCAGTTTTTTTTTATTATTACAGAGGGCAGCTACCCCTCTGACCGAAAACGCTGAACTACCGTGCGGGCACCACTCGGCTATCGGGACGGACGGAGACAATGATGGGGCATATCGTATATCAAGGAATAACTTCCAAGGTACGTGACAAATGAAAAAAAATCAGGCAACTGTCAACTGCATCGATGCACTTGGAGAAATGCGTGATACACACTGTGCTGTCTTACAATAAATTTATTCATAACTAGTTCCGATCGTGGACCGTCTTCGCAATGGAAAAATATCTTTCGTGACAAATTCACAGGGCATACATTCCATTAAACGAGGAGAGTATACGCCATTGCTGACTTGAAAACTGTGGAACCGAGCGACCACTACGGTCGCAGCTTCGAATCCTGCCTCGGGCATGGATGTGTGTGATGTCCTTAGGTTAGTTAGGTTTAAATAGTTCTAAGTTGTAGGCGACTGATGACCTCAGAAGTTAGGTCGCATAGTGCTCAGAGCCATTTGAACCATTTGACTTGAAAACGCCGTTAAGTATAATTTTTCTTACGCTTTCAAGTCAGAAATGGCGTACCCTTTCCTGGTGAAATAGCGTGTGTGACATGTGAAGTTGTCACAAAAGATATTTCTCCGCTGTGAAGATGGTTCATGACCGAAACCGGTAATGAATATATATATTGCAGGACAGCACAGTGTGTATCGTGCATTTCTCCAAGTTCTTGAGGGAGCTGTAGAGGGTAAACCGTCTACTGGAAAGTACTGCCTTCGTCATCAACCACTCGCTGTTCCATTCTATTCACTTTCAGTGCGAGGGGAAAAAGACTCTTGGTCATACCATTCTCGGTTATCTTATTCTCATGATGTCTACTTCGCAGTACAATTTTTGGCTAGTCTACCTTCGATATCCACAGCTATTCATTAGCGTTCCACGAATTGTTGTCCGTTTTCTTTGAACTATCCCCATTTAAGCACTTCTATTATAATCTTGTATGCATCATTGTCACCTCCCCCTATCTATGCAGCGTGTAATCACTTTGAAGTTTTCTGTCAGATCCACTGTATAAGGACCGCAAACATTCGATCAGTACCCTTCAATTGGTTACTCTGGAATTTTGCGTGTGGTTTGCCACCCATCATGACTTGAAACCGTCCAGACTCGCCGCGAGCAAGGACGTCTTCACCTCACACCTTGGTAAACTCTACTGTTTGTTTCTTCCGAATGCTATATGGGAAACAGATCTCGTTAGAAGCCAGGAGCGAAGAGAGACCTACACCGTTGTGCTGGGTTTGCTAGACCAGCATCCGTATGGTACAAGCTTCAGCTTTCAAATTTGATTTTAGACTGCTACTTCGACACACATGGTCTATTCTTTTATGAAATTAGTATATCGTAAAGGCACTTGAAAAATTATGAATGACTTGAAAAATGAGATACTTGCCGTCACAAGCGGAGCAGGCAAACGTATGAGCAAATATAATGGTTTCTTAACACACCGGTGACAGTAGGTCGTTAAACACTCTAATATCTGGTCAAATACATCATGCTGTTACATAACAAACGATAAATTTAGTAGATACTTAACGTTCTACAGTCTCCAGAAAGTTAAAAAAACTTCGGTTGAAATAACTACAATAGACCATTCGTATCAAGCAAACATGTTTGTTCTGAGATAAATGCGAAGCTTGTTTTTTTCCTTGATGTATCACAAACGGGTTCTCGTTTCTTGTTAAATACCCTGCCGCAATCAAGCGAAGGAAATCCACTTTTTTCCGGGCTATTTCTGGCGGGAGAAGAAAAATCCCCGTTGAATAACTCTCACATGACCAGTACTCCGGGAACTTCCAACAACTTTATATCGTGCTTCAGGATAGTTCATGGCACTGCAACTATTATTATCCATTTTTTGCGGGGAAGAGTAACTTCTTGAATATCCAATTATTTCTAGGAAAAATTTTATCACATTTCTGGTCTCCGTCAGTTCAAGAATCAACATCCAATTCTTGTCGTGCTCTGAAATAATGTAGCATTCACGAAGTAGTTGTTGTTGTGGTCTTCAGTCCTGAGACTGGTTTGATGCAGCTCTCCATGCTACTCTATCCTGTGCAAGCCTCTTCATCTCCATATAACTATTGCAACCCACATCCTTCTGAATCTGCGTAGTGTATTCATCTCATTTTTATCCTCCACGCTTCCCTACAATGCTAAATAGGTGATCCCTTGATGCCTCAGAATGTGTCCTACCAACCGATCCATTCTTCTAGTCAAGTTGTGCCTCAACTCCCCAATTCTACTCAGTACCTCCTCATTAGTTACGTGATCTACCCATCTAATCTTCAGCACTCTTCTGTAGCATCACATTTCGAAAGCTTCTATTTCCTTCTTGTGTAAACTATTTATCGTCCACGTTTCACTTCCATATATGGCTACACTCCACACAAATACCTTCAGAAAAGACTTCCTGACACTTAAATGTATACTCGATGTAAACAAATTTCTCTTCTTCAGAAACGTTTTCCTTGTCACTGCCAGTCTACATTTTATATCCTCTCTATTACGACCATCATCAGCTATTTTGATCTCCAAATAGCAAACCTCATCTACTACTTTAACTGTGTCATTTCGTAGTCTAATTCCCTCAGCATCACCTGATTTAATTCGACTACATTTCATTATCCTCTTTTTGCGTTTGTTGATGTTCACGAAGCTATGTGAAGGCAAAGAACCAGATAGGCCCACTTTATGTGATGGAGATGGACTTGAAACCGAAAATGAAGAAGAAGAAGAAGAGCAAAAAAGCAAATTATGTTTAGGCAGCATGGGGTCATTAACCAGTATGACGGCCTGTCTTATAATTTTGTTCGATTCGAAAATATGAACAACAGTACGTCTTTCGCATATAGAACCCCATACATTTTTTATCCGGTAAGCCACTTGCTCTCCTCAAGATTTTTTCAAAAATGTATAGTCGTTACCATCCACGTGAAGATGACGTTACTAAAAATGTTACACAAAACTGACTGACAGTCTTTTTGTGAAGTTTTCGGGTTAGGTTTCCTGATTTCTTTCCTCATAATGTATGTGTTTTTGTTTGGCGATTGATGTCCACAAGTAGATGATTTTATGTTACTAGCGTGCAATTTTTTTATAAAATAGAAATGTATGAGAGTATATTGATCCTCTGGATTGTTGCTAGTTTGCAGTGAAACTTGGTATATTTTGATTTTTCGAGGACTTCACTTCATAGTTTAGAGGTCCATATTTTATGTCGAAAAGGTGACATGGGCATTTATCATTGGGCTACGCAAATAAAAGCACTTTATGGTTATAAAATTGTCTACAATTTTAACATTATTAAGAAGTTAATAGGGAGACCATGATGCATAGTAAGACCTAAATAACGGGAATATGGGGAAACATTATCCAGTGTGCCGTCACTTCGGCTAAAATTGTCGCGCTCTAAAAGGAATTGCCGCGCGGGATTAGCCGCGCGCTCTAAGGCGCTGCAGTCATGGACTGTGCGGCTGGTCCCGGCGGAGGTTCGAGTCCTCCCTCGGGCATGGGTGTGTGTGTTTGTCCTTAGGATAATTTGGATTAAGTAGTGTGTAAGCTTAGGGACTGATGACCTTAGCAGTTAAGTCCCATAAGATTTCACACACATTTGAACATTTTTTCTAAAAGGAATCTAACAAGGAGACGGCACGACCGTGGGGTCGGGGATTTGTTCGAAATTTTGTGCGGTGAAAGAGGACCCCTAACACATCACGTGGTTAAAATATTAGGACGCACTACCCGGAAAATCCAGGGAAAAATCGATCCAAAGTTTCTTAGGTGCCGTATGAGTATAAAATGTTGGTGCATTCCAGAGCCGCCGTCTGTCCTAGATGTTTAGGGCTCGGACTCTTACGCCAGAGGGCTCGGGTTCGATTCCTCCTCTGGCACTTTTATTTTCTTTTGTTATTCCACCAACTATTCAGAAAGTTTCCCAAATCTACATTATCTTTAACAAATTAGTTACATTATTGAATAAAAATTATTTTCTTTTTGTCCAGCAACACAGTTCATGGCGGTGGGTTTCGCATTTTTCATTGTAAAGTATATGTGGATAAACATTCGGTTTTTAATCAGAATAACAAAGTCGATTGGGAAACATTCAATTTTTATACATATAATAATTATAAACAAGAACTGCAGTGGTAATTATCGTAAAAACAAACAAAGCAATAATTTTTGCGACATCTTGCGCAACATATAAAAGCGGATTTTTTACAATCACAGGGCGTTTGCAATAAATCTGTACAAAAACATGCCCCATTAACATTTACGAAAATGTTCTGAGTTTGTGATAATTTTGAGGCAAACCAGGAATATTGAATCATGTCTCGGAATATTGGTGACGATAATTAATGGTGAATAATAGACCGAATTTTTATACAATCTTCCCGGGAATTAATTTCACGATTCTCCTGTAACGATGCGCTGCAATTTTGCAAGCAACAGAATAAAAAAAAAAAGTGCTGGAGGAGAAATCGGACCCGAGACCTCTGGCGGAAGGGTCCGCGCGCTACCATGTAGACCAAACGGCGGTTCAGCTAGGGACTAACATTTTATTCTCATACGGCACCTAAGAAACTTTGGATCGATATTTCTCGGGATTTTCCGAGTAGTGCGTCCTAGTACTTTAACCAAGTGAGGTGTTAGGGGTCTTCTTTCACCACACAAAATTTCGGACAAATCCCCGACCCCACGGTCGTGCCGTCTCCTTGTAACTTACGTCAAAAACTTTGACAGTCGTCTCAGAAACGGTCCAGTATCTACGGATAACCTGAGACACGTGTTGGCTTATTGTGGCTGCTCTTCTTCTAACGAGGGAACCTCCCCATCGCACCCCCCTCAGATTAAGTTATAAGTTGGCACAGTGGATAGTCCTTGAAACACTGAACACAGATCAGACGAGAAAACAGGAAGAAGTTGTATGGAACTATGAAAAAAAAAACAAGCAAAATGTACAAACTGACTAGTCCATGCGGAAGACAGGCAACATCAAGGATAAGTGAGCTCAGCATCGCCGTGGTCCCGTGGTTAGCGTGGGCAGCTGCCAAACAAAAGGTTCTTGGTTCAAGTCTTCCCTCGAGTGAAAATTTTACTTTACTTATTTTCGCAAAGTTATGATCTGTCCGTTCGTTCATTGACGTCTCTGTTCACTATAATAAGTTTAGTGTCTGTGTTTTGCGACCGCACCGCAAAACCGTGCTATCAGTAGACGAAAGGACGTGCCCCTCCAATGGGAACCGAAAACATTTGATCGCAGGGTCATAGATCAACCGATTCCTCCACAGGAAAACACGTCTGATATATTCTATACGACACTGGTGATGGCATGTGCGTCACATGACAGGAATATGTTGTCGACCCATCTAACTTGTACACTTGGCGAATGGGTAAAATGATTCTTCTACCTTGCCCGATTTAGATTTTCTTGTGGACGTGATAATCACTCCCAAAAAAGTGATGAAAACATAAGAGTTTGTCACATAAACTGCAACAAACGAATGCAACAGTTTCACAGTCGCTCAGTTTTCCCTGTGCTCTGTCAAAACATATGTTTTTAACGTTTTCAAATTTTTCCGTTTAGGTGTAGCGTCCCCATACTACGGCGCAGTTACCTCGCATCGGACGGACGGATAATAATTGTCTGAAAATAAAAAATTAAAATTTTCACTCTATGGAAGACTTGAACCAAGTACCTCTCGTTCCGCAGCTGCTCACGCTAACGACGGGACCACGGCGGTCCTCAGCTCACGCTGTCGTTGACGTTGCCTATGTTGCATATGGACTACTCAATCTGTATATTATGCCTATTTTTTCCTACTTCCACACAACTTCTTCCTGTTTTCTCCATTCATCTGTGTTCAGTTTTTCAAGGCCTATCCACTGTGCCAACGTATAACTAAATCTGAGGGGGGTGCGATGGGCAGGCTCCCTTGTAAGCGAAGTTTCTGGGAAATCGGCTGACGGCACTTGTCGTGTTCTGCTCTCGAGTGAGTCGCGCTCGTTATTCGAGGGCCGGCAGAGTTTAGCTGGAGGTGATGAGGGAGTGGGGGTGTAGCCGGCAGCCACGGGCCGGGACCCTCGCCCTCGTGGGCCGGCCAGTGACCCGGCGGCCGGCACAAAAAGCTCTGCGCCGCGCTGCGCTGCTGTGCCTTGCAGTGCCGGCGGCGATTAGCGCGAGGCCCGTAGCGCGAGCGTTTCCCCCGCGCCGCGCCGGCCGCTCTTGGCATGCGCGTCGCGCGGCCCGCCTCTTCCTCCCAGGCCGACGCCGCGGCGCATGCGAAGCTGCCGCTGCTGCCGCTGCTGCCCTCGCATGAGTCGCCACCCGCGCCAAGCCGGATTTCCGAACACGGGTAGCGCTCCACGTCAATGACTGCTCTGCGCCAAAGCAGACAGCATTTACTGTGCTATAAAAAATACCTTACATACGCTACCTTTTGGGTATCTTTGAGATGGAAGAATTATTCGACACCAGTAACCGACTCTTAAGAGGAGGGCGGGGGTAAGGGGGGAAGTGGAGATACACTACTGGCCATTAAAATTGCTACACCAAGAGGAAATGCAGATTATAAACGGGTATTCATTGGACAAATATATTATACCAGAACTGACATGTGATTTCACGCAATTTGGGTGCATAGATCCTGAGAAATCAGTACCCAGAACAACCACCTCTCGCCGTAATAACGGCCTTGATACGGCTGGGCATTGCGTCAAACAGAGCTTCGATGGCGTGTACAGGTACAGCTGCCCATGCAGCTTCAACACGATACCACAGTTCGTCAAGAGTAGTGACCGGCGTATTGTGACGAGCCAGTTCCTCCGCCATCATTGACCAGACGTTTTCAGTTGGTGAGAGATCTGGAGAATTTGCTGGCCAGGGCAGCAGTCGAACATTTTCTGTATCTAGAAAGGCCCGTACAGGACTTGCAACATGCGGTCGTGCATTATCCTGCTGAAATGTAGGGTTTCGCAGGGATCGAATGAAGGGTAGAGCCACGGGTCCTAACACCTCTGAAATGTAACGTCCACTGTTCAAAGTGCCGTCAATACGAAGAAGAGGTGACCGAGACGTGTAACCCATACCATCACGTCGGGTGATACGCCAGTATGGCGATGACAAATACACGCTTCCAATGTGCGTTCACCGCGATGTCGCCAAATACGGATGCGACCATCATTATGCCGTAAACAGAACCTGGACTCATCCGAAAAAATGACGTTTCGCCATTCGCGCACCCAGCTTCGTCGTTGAGTACACCATCGCAGGCGCTCCTGTCTGTGATGCAGCGTCAAGGGTAACCGCTGCCATGGTCTCCGAGCTGATAGTCCATGCTGCTGCAAACGTCGTCCAACAAACTGTTCGCGCAGATGGTTGTTGTCTTGCAAACGTCCCCATGTCTTGACTCAGGGATCGAGACGTGGCTGCACGATCCGTTACAGCCATGCGGATAAGATGCCTGTCTTCTCGACTGCTAGTGATACGAGGCCGTTGGCATCCAGCACGGCGTTCCGTATTACCCTCCTGAACCTACCGATTCCATATTCTGCTAACAGTCATTGGATCTCGACCAACGCGAGCAGCAATGTCGCGATACGATAAACCGCAATCGGGATAGGCTACAATCTGACCTTTATCAAAGTCGGAAACGCGATGGTACGCATTTATCCTCCTTACACGAGGCATCACAACAACGTTTCACTAGGCAACGCCGGTCAACTGCTGTTTGTGTATGAGAAATCGGTTGGAAACTTTCCTAATGTCAGCACGTTGTAGGTCTCGCCACCGGCGCCAGCCTTGTGTGAATGCTGTGAAAAGCTAATCATTTGCATATCACAGCATCTTCTTGCTGTCGGTTAAATTTCGCGTCTGTAGCACGTCATCTTCGTGGCGTAGCAGTTTTAATGGCCAGTAGTGTAGTATGATACGCCAAATTGTCACCGCAGTGTGTTCGAGTGTTTGGCGTTCAATCCTTTCTTGCCTGTGTTTCAGAGTAAGGCCATTCGTAGTGACGACACGACGATACTGCGCTCGCCGGACCTCTAGCTTCCATCTGAGAACATTATCCTACGTGAACAGTAAAATTTTAAGGAAGTAAGAGGTTGTTCAACAATGAAGCGCCAAAGAAAGTGGTATAGGCATGCGTATTCGAATACAGAGATATGTAAACAATCAGAATACGACGCTGCAGTCGGCAACATCTATGTAAGACAATAAAACAAGCTGGCTAGTAGCGAGCCAGGGAGTGAATCGGACACTCAACAAAGCTACGATCCCCCTTGAAAACGTCCTCCGCAGACGGGACGGAACGTCGTGTTTTGAAGTGAAATCCCTTAGGCCACGGCATAATAAAGCACTCCGTCTTCAGGCCATAAGTGGCCCATCTGGACCATCCGACCGCCGTATCATCCTCAGTTGAGGATGCGGATAGGAGGGGCGTGTGGTCAGCACACCGCTCTCCCGGCCGTTATGATGATTTTCTTTGACCGGAGCCGCTACTAGTTGGTCGAGTAGCTCCTCAATTGGCATCACGAGGCTGAGTGCACTCCGAAAAATGGCAGCAGCGCATGGCGGCCCGGATGGTCACCCATCCAAGTGCCGACCACGCCCGACAGCGCTTAACTTCGGTGATCTCACGGGAACCGGTGTATCCACTGCAGCAAGGCCGCATAATAGCCCGGAATATTTTATAATTGTGACAATTCCGGCCGTGGAAATTTACATTTTACAACTCCCTAGTAACCCACCATAGCACGCGTTTTGGCGGAAGTATGAAAACTCTCTGACGAACTGTATTACTTCTAAAATGGAAACAGTAGCATACTTTTTGAGTAAAGTAACCGAAAACGATTTGTGGCTGGTTGCTGCTTACAGTGTCAACAATCGCTATTCGCATAGTTTTGCCTTTCTCTCCTCTGGATTATCGTTTACGCGAATTACGGAATTTTCAGAATATTAAGTCTTGCTTATGCGTGAAAGAGATTGTTCAGGCAAAACAGGTACGAGCTTTTGTGTTCCCATAAGGAATGTACGAAGATGAAAATCACAACAGAAATATAACACGCAACGGCAACATAGCCACGACCTGACGGCAGTTGACAGGTTCTAGAACATTTACATCTACATGGATACTCTGCAAATCACAACTGAGTGCTTGGCAGAGGGTTCACCGAACCACCTTCACAATTCTCTATTATTCCAATGTCGTATAGCGCGAGGAAGGAATCAACACCTATATCTTTCCGTACGAGCTCTTATTTCCCTTATTTTATCGTGGTGATCGTTCCGCCCTATGCAGGTCGGTGTCAACAAAATATTTTCGCATTCGAAGGAGAAAGTTGGTGATTGGAATTTCGTGAGAAGATTCCGTCGCAACGAAAAAGGCCTTTCTTTTAATGATATCCAGCCCAAATCCTGTATCATTTGTATGACACCCTCTCCCATATTTGGCGATAATACAAAACGTGCTGCCTTTCTTTGAACTTTTTCGATGTACTCCGTCAGTCCTACCTGGTAAGGATCCCACACCGCGCAGCAGTATTCTAAAAGAGAACGGACAATCGTAGTGTAGGCAGTCTCCTTAGTAGGTCTAAGTGTCCTGCCAATAAAACGCAGCCTTTGGTTAGCCTTCCCCACAACATTTTCTATGTGTTCTCTCCAATTTAAGTTGTTCGTAACTGTAATACCTAGGTATTTAGTTGAATTTACGGCTTTTAGATTAGACTGATTTATCGTGTTGCCGAAGTTTAACGAGTTCCTTTTAGCACGCGTGTGGATGACCTCACACTTTTCGTTATTGAGGGTCAACTGCCACTTTTCGCACTATTCATATATTTTTTCTAAATCGTTTTGTAGTTTGTTTCGATCTTCTGATAACTTTATTAGTCGATAAACGACAGCGTCATCTCCAAACAACCTAAGACGGCTGCTGAGATTGTCTGCCAAATCGTTTATGTAGATAAAGAAGAGCAAAGGGCCTATAACACTGCCTTGGTGAACTCCAGAAATGACTTCTGTTTTACTCGATGACTTTCCGTTCATTACTACGAAATGTGACCTCTCTGAGAGGAAATCACAAATCGAGTCACACAACTGAGACGATATTCCATAAGCACGCAATTTGACTACGAGCCGCTTGTGTGGTACAGTGTCAAAAGCCTTCAGGAAATCCAGGAATACGGAATCGATCTGAAATCCCCCGTCAATAGCACTCAGCACTGCATGTGAATAAAGAGCAAGTTGTGTTTCACAGGAACGATGTTTTCTAAACCCATGTTGACTGTGTGTCAATAGACCGTTTTCTTCGGGTGTAATTCGTAATGTCCGAACATAATGTATGTTCTAAAATCCTGCTGCATATCGATGTTAACGATATGGGCCTGTAATTTAGTGGCCGCGCGGGATTAGCCGAGCGGTTTCCGGCGCTGCAGTCATGGACTGTGCGGCTGGTCCCGGCGGAGGTTCGAGTCCTCCCTCGGGCATGGGGGTGTGTATTTGTCCTTAGGATAATTTAGGTTAAGTAGTGTGTAAGCTTAGGGACTGATGACCTTAGCAGTTAAGTCCCATAAGATTTCACACACATTTGAACACTTTTTTGTAATTTAGTTGATTACTCCAACTACGTTGGTGTGACCTGTGCAACTTTCCAGTCTTTCGGTACGCATCTTTCGTCGAGCGAACGGTTGTATATGGTTGTTAAGTATGGAGCTAATGCATCAGCATACTCCGAAAGGAAGCTAATTGATATACAGTCTGGACCATAAGACTAGCTTTTATTAAGTGATTTGAGTTGCTTCACTACTCCGAGGATATTTACTTCTACGTTGCTCATGTTGGCAGCTGTTCTCGATTCGAATTCTGGAATATTTACTTCGTCTTCTTTTGTGAAGGCGTCATCGTTGCGAGGTGCGGCTTTCTCTGCTCCGCGCAGACACAGCTTCCCGCCGCCGTCAATCAAAGGGGAGCGGCGGAGCGGAACGTGCTCTGCAGCCAGCGTACGAGTGGACCATCGCCGCGCAGTCGGCCATATTTTCTGTCGCCGCCGACACCCGACGCCGAACTTTATGGCGGCGAGACGGGACCACAGGAATCCGGCGTGCCGCCGGTCGGGTCTGGGGCAGCGCGTGCAACCGCCGCCACTTCACGGCTTCCCACAGCTCAACGGTGCACCGGCGCAGGTGGGCGCGCGTCTCAGCCGCCTGCAGAAAGAAGGCCGGCCGCGGCCTACTTCACTCCTCCTCCCACCCACCCCCCTGTCGTAGTCGCTGACGTGACTGACAGCTGCCGTAACTCTTCCCGGCTCCCCGGCACCGACACCTCTCCACGTTGGCAGCTCGCTGGCGTTGTCTCTCCCCCTAGTCTCCGGAGCAATAAACTTGTCCGGGTCAACGGCGGTGCGTGGAAACACCCCAGAGCAATAAAGTCGGCCATAGATAAAAGAACGGATGGAACTGCAAGTCGATGTTCCACACATTTTACAACCCGAACGTGCAAATGGACCGAACGCACGTATCGCAACAGCTCGGTCTCCCGTGGAAACGCGAATAGTTGTGCACTGATGAATTAATAATATTGCAGAACAGTGACCTGACTGTTTATTTCCGAGAATTACTAGTACGACTCATCTGTGAAAATAGAAGAATACGAAATACTAATGTACTCCGGATTAGAAGAATACGAAATTTTAAATGTGAACATTTTAGGTTAGGCTTTACCGTGACTGTTATTGACACTAAATGAAACAACAAGTTTACTGTTATCAAAAAAATGGCTCTGAGCACTATGGGACTTAACTTCTGAGGTCATCAGTCCCCTAGAACTTAGAACTACTTAAACCTAACTAACCTAAAGACAGCACACACATCCATGCCCGAGGCAGGATTCGAACCTGCGACCGTAGCGGTCGCGCGGTTCCAGACTGTAGCGCCTAGAACCGCTCGGCCACTCCGGCCAACTTCCTGTTATCAGTCACCGATTTATTCATTTCCACGACGCGTTTCCAAGGTTTAAACCTCCATCATCGGGTGGATTAACATTAGTTAGTATGACATTTGTGTGTGTGTTGTGTTACGCTGTTTTGGACGAACTTGTGGCACTGCCTAGTGGAGAAACAAGACACTATTTCAGAACATGGTTTTGGATAACTTCTGACAAAAAATTAAGCTGATGTCTAATGGTAAACATAAAATAAATAAACTAGAGTACCTCCAGTGGTCACAGTTTCCTTTCGCTGTCGTATCACAAATCTTCGTGCGGCCATCCACATTTAGGTTTAACATAGATTCCGAAATCACTAAAGGCCAGAGCGTTCCAATGTGTCGAGTTGTAGCTTGCGTTGCGTCTCTCAAGAATTCGCTGCGGGACCGTATCTTCCTTCCTTCTGGTAGCGTGTGATCCTGTGCAACTAGTACGGCACGCCTCGGGTCAGGTGAAGCGGCGCGTCGCTCCACGGTGTCGGATGGCCAGCCAGCGGGTCTGTGGTCTCGAGACAGGCGATACGTCAGCTCCCCCCCCCCCCCCCCCTCTTCCCCCCTCCCTTACCTGAGGGGCGGTGGCTGAAGTCTGCTGTGGCACTCCCCTGTCAGCACTCTTCGTACACACCAACCACTCCGCTCACATATGACGCGGCCAGGACTCGCTGAAGACACTACGGCGCACATGTCACAGACCCCAGAGACTCGTCTGGCGCTCGGAGGAAGCGCTGCCATAAGGTAGTCCACCCCCCCCCCCCCCCCCCCAACCACCTCGGACACGACACTCACGCTACACACGGACAGACAGTCGGAGCGCTCGTGCGCCCAACTGGGATATATCTTTTTGATACCAACGTCAGTCTCACGGCGAGGTCCCGAGACACACATAAAAATACTAACTGCGCGAATGATGGAGCTGAGTAAATGAATTAAAATGTGTGCCACGGCCGGAACTTGAACCTGGGTCTCCTTGTTTACCAGATAGGAAATCTGACCATTACTACGCAGCATTCCTGCCTAGCAAGTAAGGAGACCCCAGTTCAAGTCCCAGCTTTGACACACATTTTAATTCATTTATTCAGCTTCCATCATTATCGAAGATAAAGATGAGACTCCAATGTCTCGAGGGAAATTTAATTACAAGATACTAGCTCCGGGTAGGTCACCACATTGGTGTGATTAGCGTATTGGCTACAGCCGCTACTACGAAGCTGGTTTTTGCGCACTGTGGGGACAGACTCAGCACACAATAAAACTGTGTTTTTTGGCATTCCATTCGTGTTCTCCGTATAAGCTCAGATCTGAGAACATTCCACAGGATTGAAGGAAAAGTCTGGTAGACTGTTAGGCCGCGTTATGCCAATGGCCTTGCGGCAGTGGCAACACCGTTTTCCATCAGATCACCAAAGTTAAGCGCTGTCGGGCTTGGCTAACACTTGGATGGGTTACCGTCCAGGTCTGCCGATTGCTGTTGGCAAGTGGGGTGCACTCAGCCATGGTGAGGAGCTACTTGACTGACAAGCAGTGAGACTGGTCACGGAAGTTGAAGCCGGCCGGTGTGGCCATGCGGTTCTAGGCGCTACAGTCTGGAACCGCGCGACCGCTACGGTCGCAGGTTCGAATCCTGCCTCGGGCATGGATGTGTGTGATGTCCTTAGGTTAGTTAGGTTTAAGTCGTTCTAAGTTCTAGGGGACTGATGACCTCAGCTGTTAAGTCCCATAGTGCTCAGACCCATTTGAACGGAAGTTGACAACAGCTGGGAGAGCGGTGTGCTGACCACATGCCACTCCGTATCAGCATCCGGCGACGCCTTCGCAGTAAGGATGACACGGCGGCTGGTCGGTACCGTTGGGCCTTCAAGGGCTGTTTGGACGGTGTTTTTTTTTTTTTTTTTTTTAGACCGCGTCATGTTTCTCTTCATATTTCTTCTTCCCATTCGATGTTTCGAGCCTTAAAAGTGGGATCTTATTCAGGATCTTCTGGTATCCCCAGTTTGCTGAAAGACCAGTGTCACGTTGACTTATAGAAGACGGTTTTCCGCGCCTGTCCCGAAGAAGTGCGGTTATTGGTCGAAACTACTACAGGTCGGCCATTGTTATTCGATACGTAGCGATAATTGGATGAACATTTACGAAAATGTTATTGCCGTGGTGCAAGAGTGGCATCCCGGTACTTGTTTGTTTTCCTCACGGCTGAATATTTATTTCCTTGATGGCGGGAAGCCACAAAACTGGAAGTCTGCATCCGTCATCACAGTTCTGAGATATTTCAGGCGCTTCCCGGACTTTCCTTCTATAAATGTTACTTTCTTTGGTTGGAACTATTACGTCTACAAACTAGCAGCAGTTCTCCAGATGTTCCGCTATTGCAAATGGCACACTTTGGTTTAAACGCAAGTGGCTTTCGTGCCACTGTTTTATCGTCCTCCCAGTTTCGCCCATGCACACTTTGTCGCAGTCACACGTCACATTGCATATTTCGCAGTAGAAAGGTGCGCCCGTTTTGCGTCGCAGAAAGGCCTATTTTGTACTGGCTGAAAAATAGGATCTTACGCCATTTTTCGGGATTAGCCGAGCGGTCTTGGGCGCTGCAGTCATGGACTGTGCGGTTGGTCCCGGCGGAGGTTCGAGTCCTCCCTCGGGCATGAGTGTGTGTGTTTGTCCTTAGGATAATTTAGATTAAGTAGTGTGTAAGCTTAGGGATTGATGACCTTAGCAGTTAAGTCCCATAAGATTTGAACATATGCCATTTTTCCTTTTGAGAGTGATTGCGACATTGGCCTTTCACAGTGTTCAGCTGACTAGGGACACCAGGAGATCCTGAAGAAGATCCCATTAGAGAGGGGTGAAACGTCGACTGGAATGGAGAAATTTGAAGACGAACACGAGACAGCCAAATGATCTACCATTTTTATCTCCAGTGACAACGCCCACGGGAACTTGTAGACTTACATATTCTACACGATGCTCTCAACATCAGCTGACAGAGCGATGGAAAGAACACAGTTACTGAACTGGAGTTTGGTTCACGCGCCAGGGTGCTTTACTGTACGCCACATGGCGGAAAATTCACTGACAGCTAGCCGCGCTGTTATCAGCTTTCAACAGTGAAGTCGAAACGGTTTGCTGCAACATTGAAATCCATAGTTCCCTAACGCTACGCCAGGACCGAGAAGTTGCCATGAAATTGTAAACACAATCGTGTCGTATGAACGGCCGTGGCAGGCGCGCGTAGAATCCACGACAAACCCACTTCGACTGCCAGGTATTTTCTCTTGCCGTACGCACTACAGTTATAATCTTTGGCTAAGTAGATGTATTTCAACTTGTAAACCCACTCACTCAGCTGTTTATTCTACTTGCGTCTTGGAAATTTGTGGTAAGGTCTTATGGGACCAATCTCCTGAGGTCATCGGTCATTAGGCTTACACACTATTTAATATAACTTAAACCAACTTACGCTAAGGACAACACACACACTCACGCCCGAGGGAGGACTCGAACCTCCGACGGGGGATCCGCGCGGGCCGTGACAAGGCGCCCAAGACCGCGCGGCTATCCCGCGCGGCTACTTGCGTCTCTGACAAGGTTTTTCGTTCATGGGAATTGCTATTCGGCTCATGATTCTAACTGCACATTAAAGTACTTGCCCTGTACAAGTACAGGCTGGTTCATGCGTCGAAGCAAATCTTCTGATGCCATCACTATTGGTAATTGCATGGCGTTCCGGAGGACAGACTAGGTCTTCTCATTATCATGTTCGACTAGCAAAACGGGTAGGAATTCCTAGCCAGATGGCAAAGGGAGTGGCCGGCCTGTCTTTTCAAAGTCATATCTGAGGAAGTGGAGAAAACGGTCAATAGATTGCAGTGCAATAAAGCGGCCGGGGTGGATGAAATTAAGTCGGAACTCATCAAATACAGTGGAATGTCAGGTCTTAAATGGCTACACAGGATGATTGAAATGGCGTGGGAGTCGGGACAGGTTCCATCAGACTGGACGAAAGCAGTAATCACACCAATCTTTAAACATGGAAACAGAAAAGATTGTAACAACTACAGAGGTATCTCTTTAATCAGCGTTGTGGGTAAAATCTTCTCAGGTGAAAGTGCGAGTATTAATTGAGGATAAATTGAATGAAAATCAGTGTGGGTTTAGGCCTCTTAGAGGTTGTCAGGACCAGATCTTTAGCTTACGGCAAATAATGGAGAAGTGTTACGAGTGGAACAGGGAATTGTATCTATGCTTTATAGATCTAGAAAAGGCATATGATCGGGTTCCTAGGAGGAAGTTATTGTCTGTTCTACGAGATTATGGAACAGGAGGCAAACTTTCGCAATCAATTAAAGGTCTTTACGTAGATAGTCAGGCAGCAGTTAGAGTTGACGGTAAATTGAGTTCATGGTTCAGAGTAGTTTCAGGGGTAAGACAAGGCTGCAACCTGTCACCACTGTTGTTCATATTATTTATGTATCATATGTTAAAAACAATAAACTGGCTGGGTGAAATTAAGATATGTGAACAGAAAATAAGCAGTCTCGCATATGCGGATGACTTAGTTGTGATGGCAGATTCGATTGAAAGTTTGCAAAGTAATATTTCAGAGCTAGATCAGAAATGTAAGGACTATGGTATGAAGATTAGCATCTCCAAAACGAAAGTAATGTCAGTGGGAAAGAAATATAAACGGATTGAGTGCCAAATAGGAGGAACAAAGTTAGAACAGGTGGACGGTTTCAAGTACTTAGGATGCATATTCTCACAGGATGGCAACATAGTGAAAGAACTGGAAGCGAGGTGTAGCAAAGCTAATGCAGTGAGCGCTCAGCTACGATCTACTCTTTTCTGCAAGAAGGAAGTCAGTACCAAGACTAAGTTATCTGTGCACCGTTCAATCTTTCGACCAACTTTGTTGTACGGGAGCGAAAGCTGGGTGGATTCAGGTTACCTTATCAACAAGGTTGAGGTTACGGATATGAAAGTAGCTAGGATGATTGCAGGTACTAGTAGATGGGAACAATGGCAGGAGGGTGTCCACAATGAGGAAATCAAAGAAAAACTGGGAATGAACTCTATAGATGTAGCAGTCAGGGCGAACAGGCTTACATGGTGGGGTCATGTTAACGCATGGGAGAAGCAAGGTTACCCAAGAGACTCATGGGTTCAGCAGTAGAGGGTAGGAGGAGTCGGGGCAGACCAAGGAGAAGGTACCTGGATTCGGTTAAGAATGATTTTGAAGTAATAGGTTTAACATCAGAAGAGGCACCAATGTTAGCACTGAATAGGGAATCATGGAGGAATTTTACAAAGGGGACTATGCTCCAGACTGAACGCTGAAATGCATAATCAGTCTTAAATGATGATGGTGATGATGATACTTGAAGAAAGGATTTAAGTGTGCTTCGACTCGATACTACCTGCGGAAGGCCGTCAGTTCCCCTTTGCACTTCCGCCCACACCAAAAGACATGCTAACAGTCTGCGATGGGTCGCAACCGTGATATTGTAACACCATCGGGTAGGTTTTACCTTCGTGTTTACTGGTCGGGCGATGTGGCACAACCTTCTGGAACAGGTACAGCCCGCGGGGAGGTCGCACGAACTGCCTGTCTTTGCAGTAGTCAGCCGGCGCGCACTTCCGCCGTTTGCATTGCTCGGAACCAGTAGCGGGTTAAATGTCTCACTGGCTAGCGTAGGGTCTACCTGAAATAAGAAATATGGAGGCCGAAAAGTGACGCACAGCGATTAAGTGGTAAGGCTAGGAGGTATTTGAGTCTATCATCACAGGCCAGTTTCGTTGAGGCGCCGCTGACAATCACCAATATATTGTCTACGTGTCAGGTTCAACACAGAAAATGTTTCAATTTACGTTAGATGTTCGTTTCCGCATAATGTTACTATCCTCAGGAATAAAGCTAGTTTCAGAACCACACATATAAAAGAGGAGGCATCCAATAAAATGTGTTTTGAAACCAATATACTACTACACATATTCTTGGCCACGAAGAACTGCTAAATAGAAAACTAAGAACACAGGTTTCGGAGCAATAACTTTCTAACAAGCATAACTCAGTAGAACAGAAGGATTAAAATGCTATTTCTATACAACCAAGAGCCCCTACGGCGGCAGAAGGTAGAAAACACCCTCAGTGAGAGAAGCATACTGAATGGGCCAAACATCGATCGAAACTGTAACGATTCTTTCATTTGTATAATGGCAGTTTCTTTCAAGTACACTCGTATTCTGCAGAAATTGGTTCAATTCTTCTTCGCGACATATTCATGAAGTTTTCTGTAGTTTCCTTGAAGTACGTCAAACAAACTTCGAGTTTATCCCTTCAGCAGCACCACGTCCGATTTTCCTTGGCATTCTTGTCCAACCGAGTCAGAGCTCAGATTCTAAAGACCTAAACCTCGACGGAACATTACGATCAAGCTTACCTCCCTGCTATTTTCAATTTTCCTGATCCTGCGCACCATTCTGTTCTATCGTTAGTTTCCTTATTTATGGAGTCTTGCGTTGCATATAACTTGTAATACTGCAAGACTGTGTATTTTGATTATTGTGTATAATGCTGTCAATTGCCTAAAGTTTAGTTACAATGTTGAAAACCATGTTTATTACACAATGTAAATGAAGAGAGCTCAGTTTAACAGTTTCCTCAACCAATGTCAAGATCTCACAAAATTTAGCATTATAACCGTTTAACCTGTAAATTTTGTAGTTTAATTATTTATTGTGCTTAACGTTTTCTGTTATGTAAAGTGTAGTTTCGACGTTAAGAAAGAAGTTTGATGCACAACATTATAGAAGCGTATTGTATCTTCACTTATAATGTTTGGTTACCCAAGAATTAGTGTTCCTTTCAGAGGTTAGTCAGTTTTTTCCTGAAGATAGCCCAATAAGCCGAAAACTAATATCAAATAAACAAAAATCAGTAGTAGAAAAACAGTGTGGTTGTTTATTCAACCTTAAAACTCGTTAGTTTCCTTTTGCCACATATTTCTACTGTCTGTTGTTTTAACACGCTCAACAGCGATACGTTTACGATACTTTTCATTTAATCAGTGTCCTGTATCTTTAAACATATGTATTTCTACGCAGGTAACGCTGATTTTCGCAATATCCGCAATTGCTTGAAGATGTATCTCTTCGCCAAGATTGCTTATCTCTTTTCAACAACGAGATCATTTGAAACAGGGAGCACCCTGAAATTAAGGCAACGGCTCGTAGCTACAGTAACACCATGTCACTTAAGTAGGAGAATTTTGGAAAGCAACAGAAAATTTCTGCTATGACAGCTGGATCGGGATTTAAAATGTTTAACTTTTGGCTGCAGTACTAGTATTTTTCCTACGAAACGAAATATGACGTAAAAATATAAGTTTTTATTTCATAATAATATAATCTCGGTTTACTGTTAGTTTTGTGTAAATACTCAGTTGTGACTGGCTTGATGTTCAACATACCAACAGTAAATCTGTTTCAGAATTAAGCATTCTTCTGTATTTTGTACGGCACCTGAGGGATGTACAGTACTGGCTTCTTACGCTGACGCAAGTTCAGTTATTTTCGAAGAGAATCAAAGAGACACGAGACAACAATAAATAAAGGATGGGAAAAGACCTGTTACGATAAAAACACTGTAAAACTTGGTTTACTGTATATCTTCACTATTACAGCACAGTAGAAGTGGAGGAATGTGGTCACGATTGCTGTGTGTGACCATCTCGCAGAGAGCTGTGTCTGGGTGTGATATCTACTGTTTAAGAGCGTCTCGCCTCTAAACAGCCACTAAACATTCTAAATAAATCTGAGAGAGTGGTGTGAGAAACATTTTAATTAGGAAAAAAACACGCCAGTAATGGTATGACGAAACTGCATACGAGGAAGCATTCCTTGGCAGCGGGATGGGACGTTCCCAGAAGATTGCGGCAGCGCCTCTCGCAAACAGTGAAAGCCGTGGGCGCGCTCGCTGGTCCTTGAAGCCCGCACAGTGGCGTCCACTGGGGAACATCTATCGGTCGCCTGCCTCGTTTCGTCACCCACGAGGACTCCACACTTCCTGAAATGGCGGCTTAGTTCATAGGCTGAAATAACTTCCAAACGACATCACGAATCGGTCTGCAGAAGCGCGATATCCAACTCACAGAAATGACAAAGGGGTAAATGGGGAGGGACCGGGGGGAGGGGGGGGGGCCCGTATAACCCAGACAGAGCTACCCCGCTAACATTAATTTTATGACGAGGAAATAGAAAACTATAACCTTGCTTCCTTCTTCACACTTAGAAACTTTTAGACGTTATGCTTAGTCATTATTTGTAACATAGGTATTTCAAGTTGGGTAAACGAATTGTTTGGACAACTGTGGACTTCACAATGTGCTTAGAGCTATGTTTATGTTGTTACTGAAGATATGGATATAAAATGGAGAGAACCAAAAGGAGTGCTAGCGCATCTCCTTTCGAAAAGTACCAGTAAGAGCAAGCTAAATTTGGCTCCTACCTAAAAGACACTTCACAGTCGAATTATGTTACGTTCTCACTCTACCAAAGATTCAAGATTTAGCACAGGACAGCCTGATATTTACTACTCATTAAAAATTATTGTTATTACGTAGTGAAACGCCATAACATAACTTATTTTTACGATCTTGGCCTTGAGAGTGAGCATATTTGTGACTTGTTAGATAAATCAGTCTTTCATCGCAACGGAAGTTTTACTTAGTTCCGTCTTAACGTTAAATTTACTGGAACATGTCCACTTTTGGCAGTTGTTTAGGAGCAATCAGAGATGTTTGTTTACATAGCTACTACGTCACCAAGTGAAAATGAAAACACGGAGTGAAAGTTTATTTATACCTCGCAATGCAAAGGTGTCCTCAATCCAAAAATTTATTTGAACGCCGTAGTGCTTTACTAGCCTTAGCAGTTAATTTCTTCGCTCATATACCACAGGAAAGTTGTTTTCTTACTCCTTATCATTTACACTAGCTTTCTTTTCTCTTCAATAGTTAGTATTTATTCACTCCCCGTTTTTACAATCTACTTCACCTCAAAAATAATTTTCTCCTTAGATACAGTTCAAAAATATCCAAGTGTTTTTGCTCTTTATTGCCTTAAATACCATGTTGGCTCTAATATTCCGTTTTTCTTTGGCTAACAACCAGTAGCTTAAAAGGAGGCACGCATACATAAAAAACACAAGTATTTAAAATACCGACGACAGTACAAAGTAGCTCTCTCTCTCTCTCTCTCTCTCTCTCTCTCTCTCTCTCTCTCTCTCTCTCTCCCACACTCAAACACAAACACACACACACACACACACACAAACACACAAACACACCCAGAGAGAGAGAGAGAGAGAGAGAGAGAGAGAGAAAGAAATAGCAAATGCTTCCACAAAAACAAAACAAAAGTAAATGACATCCCGGAACATCAAAACATAGCACACGAGGTGTAAGTAGATCTACACAACACGAAAACGAAAATATATTCAGTTACAATGAATTGCAGTGCACTAAACTTGGACGCCTGTGTACAAAAGAATATTACGAGCAAACTGAAATAGGATACAAAAAATCATGAGTCATGCTTGTTATTTAATACTGTTTAAAAGTAGTAATGTAAAACATGAGAACTGCTTACGATCTTGACAAAAGACATTTGTAGGGAATGCCACATTGTTACAGTGACCACTGAAGATGCTTATAAATAAAGCGAAACGCGCGCGTATGGTCTAAATAATAAGACTTGTATTACAGTCGCAAAAGACGGTGTGTAATATTTATTAATTGTTTATACGGGGCGAAGAAAAATTCGTGCACTCTGACTTCTGAGCGCGATTCCTCACACATTGGCCAGATACCGTAGCACGCAGACTACTTTTAGCAAGTACACTACTGGCCATTAAAACTGCTACACCACGAAGATGACGTGCTACAGACGCGAAATTTAACCGACAGGAAGAAGATGCTGTGATATGCAAACGATTAGCTTTTCAGAGCATTCACACAAGGATCGCGCCGGTGGCGACACCTACAACGTGCTGACAAGAGGAAAGCTTAAAACAGATTTCTCATACACAAACAGCAGTTGACCGGCGTTGCCTGGTGAAACGTTGTTGTGATGCCTCGTGTAAGCAGGAGAAATGCGTACCATCACGTTTCCGACTTTGATAAAGGTCGGATTGTAGCCTATCGCGAATGCGGTTTATCGTATCGCGACATTGCTGCTCGCGTTGGTCGAGATCCAATGACTGTTAGCAGAATATGGAATCGGTAGGTTCGGGAGGGTAATAGGGAACGCCGTGCTGGATTCCAACGGCCTCGTATCACTAGCACTCGAGATGGCAGGCATCTTATCCGCATGGCTGTAACTGATCGTGCAGCCACGTCTCGCTCCCTGAGTCAACAGATGGGGACGTTTACAAGACAACAACCATCTGCACGAACAGTTCGACGACGTTTGCAGCAGCATGGACTATCAGCTCGGAGACCATGGCTGCGGTTACCCTTGACGCTGCATCAGACACAGGAGCGCCTGCGTTGGTGTACTCGACGACGATCCTGGGTGCACGAATGGCAAAACGTCATTTTTTCGGATGAATCCAGGTTCTGTTTACAGCATCATGATGGTCGCATCCGTGTTTGGCGATTTCGCGGTGAACGCATAATGGAATGGTGTATTCTTCGTCGCCATACTGGCGTATCACCCGGCGTGATGGTATGGGTGCCATTGGTTACACGTCTCGGTCACCTCTTGTTGGCATTGACGGCACTTTGAACAGTGGACGTTACATTTCAGATGTGTTACGACACGTGGCTCTACCCTTCATTCGATCCCTCCTAAACCCTACATTTGAGCAGGATAATGCATGACCGCATGTTGCAAGTCCTGTACGGGCCTTTCTGGATACATAAAATGTTCGACTGCTGCCCTGGCTAGCACGTTTTCCAGATCTCTCACCAACTGAAAACGTGTGGTCAATGGTCGCCGAGCAACTGGCTCGTCGCTACTCTTGATGAACTGTGGTATCGTGGTGAAGCTGCATGGGCAGCTGTACCTGTATACGCCATCCAACCTCTGTTTGACTCAATGCCCAGGCGTACCACGGCCGTTATTACGGCCAGAGGTGGTTGTTCTGGGTACTGATTTCACAGGATCTATGAACCCAAACTGCGTGAAAATGTAATCACATATCAGTTCTAGTATAATATATTTGTCCAATGAATACCCGTTTATCATCTGCATTTCGTCTCGGTGTAGCAATTTTAATGGCCGGTAGTGTAAAAACAAATAATGCACGACCCAGAATCGAACCCTCGACCTCCTGCATGCTAACCCAAAACGCTATCTACTGCACCACTTATACAGCACTACTGCTACATCCTGACAGAGGTAGTTGCCGATCTGTAACGTCCATTTACTGCCCGAAATATGCGCAGGAGGTAATTGAATGAGAGATATTTTTGTATGTGAGGAACCGTGCTGCGAAGTCCGAGTGCCTGTGTATATTCTGATCGTAGGCGAACTTATTGGGCTGGCTACTGCAGGCGTTAGTGACAGATGGCCCGCGAGTGTCGCGTTGTCAGGTGAGGCAAGCGCCGCCCGTGGGGAAGGCCCGCAGCGGCGCGTGGCGCATGCAGAGGAGGGCCGCCACCGCCCGCTCCACAGGGACTGTCCACGGTGTGCGAGAGAGCAACCGGCGGGCGCGCAGTGGCCAGCGCACAGTGCCGGAGCGCGGGCCCGTCGCGTGTCGCCCCGGCCCTGCACGTGCACTGCACGTGACAGCACGCTCACCCGCCCACGCTCGCTCTGGGCAGCCCGCGCCCTGACTGATAACACCAGCACGTAGCTGCCGCTCACCTGCGGCCGTGGCGTCGTCTTGCAGTTGCACAGCGCATATAGCCTGTGCCTTTCAAATCTCACACGTCGGTTAGCATCCACACAGCGGACTGTATACTTCTGGGCATCAATATTGCAACACCAGGAAGGATAGCAAATAATGAAATTTTGCTTACTTTGCTTATACAGTGCAGTACGGAGTACAAATTATTAAATAGTTAGCTAATTCGGAGAGTGTATACGATGTGAAAGTTACTGCTTACAAGGGAACCTCCCCATTGCACCCCCCTCAGATTTAGTTATAAGTTGGCACAGTGGATAGGCCTTGAAAAACTGAACACAGATCAATCGAGAAAACAGGAAGAAGTTGTGTGGAACTATGAAAAAAATAAGCAAAATATACAAACTGAGTAGTCCATGTGCAATATAAGCAATACAAGGACAATGCTAGATCAGGAATGTCGTGGTCCCGTGGTTAGCGTGAACAGCTGCGGAACGAAAGGTCCTTGGTTCAAGTCTTCCCTCGAGTGAAAATTTTACTTTCTTTATTTTCGCAAAGTTATGATCTGTCCGTTCGTTCATTGGCGTCTCTGTTCACTGTATTAAGTTTAGTGTCTCTGTTTTGCGACCGCACCGCAAAACCGCGCGATTAGTAGACGAAAGGACGTGCCTCTCGAATGGGAACCGAAAACATTTCATCGCAGGGTCATAGGTCAACCGATTCCTCCACAGGAAAACACGTCTGATATATGCTATACGACACTGGTGACGGCATGTGCGTCACATGACAGGAACTAACAAGACTAACTTGTACACTTGGCGAATGGCTAAAAAGATTCTTCTACCTTGCCCGATTTGGATTTTCTTGCGGATGTGATAATCACTCCCAAAAAAGTGATGAAAACACAAGAGTTTGTCACATAAACTGCAACAAATGAATGCAACAGTTTCACAGTCGCACAGTTTTCCCTGTGCTCTGTCAAAACATATGTTTTTAACGTTTTCAAATTTTTCCGTGAGTAGACCGTCGAATCCTGCATATGTCCAAGCAAATCTGAACATGTCCTGGAATTTTGGAGAGCGAAGTTGATTATGTGTGAGTGCCTGAACTTTGATAACTGTCTGAAAATAAAAAATTAAACTTTTCACTCGAGGGAACATTTGAACCAAGGACCTCTCGTTCCGCAGCTGCTCACGGTAAAGACGGGACCACGGCACTCGTAAGCTCACACTCTCCTTGATGTTGCATACCTTGCGCATGGACTACTCAGTTTGTATATTTTGCTTATTCTATTCATAGTTCCACACAACTTCTTCCTGTTTCCTCGATTGATCTGTGTTCAGTTTTTCAAGGCCTACCCACTGTGCCAACTTATAACTAAATCTGAGGGGGGTGCGATGGGGAGGTTCCCTTGTTAGAGTTGCCACTTTTATTTTTTTTTCTTGACCCATCAGTCTTCTGACTGATTTCATTTGATGCGGCCCGCCACGAATTTCTCTCCTCTGCCAACCTTTTTATCCCAGAGTAGCACTTGCAACCTACGTCCTCTACTATTTGCTGGATGTATTCCAATCTCTGTCTTCCTCTACAGTTTTCCCTCTACAGTTCCCTCTAGTACCATTGAAATCATTCCCTGATATCTTAACAGATCTCCTACCATCCCGTCCCTTCTTGTTGTCGGTGTTTCCCACATATTCCTTCCCTCTCCGATTCTGCGTAGAACCTCCTCATTCCTTGCCTTATCTCTCCACCTATTTTTCAACATACGTCCGTAGCACCACATCTGAAATGCCTCGATTCTTTTCTGTTTTTCCACAGTCCATGTTTCACTATCATACAATGGTGTGCTCCAAAGGTACATTCTGAGAAATTTCTTCGTCAAATTCAGACCTATGTTTGATACTAGTAGACTTCTCTTGACCATGAATGCCCTTATTACCAGTGTAATCTTGTATTGTATTGTATTGTATTGCATTGTATGTTAACCGGGGACCTAGAAACGACGTAGAGGCTCCGTCCCCGCCGCAGCCGCAGTGGTCCACAACCCCACCACGACTACGAGAGTCTACTTCACCCCTCCGCCGTCCCACACCGAACCCAGGGTTATTGTGCGGTTCGGCCCCCGGTGGACCCCCCAGGGAACGTCACACCAGACGAGTGTAACCCCTATGTTTGCGTGGTACAGTAATGGTGGTGTACGCGTATGTAGAGAACTTGTTTGCGCAGCAATCGCCGACATGTGTAACTACGGCAGAATAAGGGGAACCAGCGCACATTCGCCGAGGCAGATGGAAAACCGCCTAAAAACCATCCTCAGACTGGCCGGCTCACCGGACCTCGACACAAGTCCGCCGGGCGGATTCTTGCCGGGGACCAGGCGGTCCTTCGCACCCGGAAAGACGTGCATTAGACCGCACGGCCAACCGGGTGGGCCAGTGCAAGCTTACTTTTGATGTCCTCCATGCTCCGTCCATCATTGGTTATTTTGCTGCCTAGTTAATAGAATTCCTTAACTTCATCTAATTCGTGACCAACACTCCTGATGTTAAGTTTCTCGCCGTTCTCATTTCTACTACTTCTCATTATTTTCGTCTTTCTTCGATTTACTCTCAATCCATATTCTGTATTCATTAGACTGTTCATTGCATTCGGGAGATCATGTAATTCTTCTTCACTTTCACTCTCAGGCTAGCAATGTCATCAGCGAATGGTATTATTGATATCCTTTCACCTTGAATTTTAATCCCTCTCTTGACCCTTTACTTCCATCATTGCTTCTTCGATGTACATATTGAACTTTAGGAGAGGAAGACTATATCTCTGTCCAACGCCCTTTCTAATCAAAGCACCTCGTCCTTTGTCGTGCACTCTTATTATTCCCTCTTGGCTATTGCACGTAGTGTATATTACTCGTCTCTCCCTATAGCTTACCACTATTTTTCTCAGAATTTCGAACATCTCGCCCCGTTTTACATTTGTCACTTATGGCAGCAAATTCAAATGGTTCAAATGGTTCTGAGCACCATGGGACTTAACATCTGAGGTCATCAGTCCCCTAGAACTTAGAACTACTTAAACCTAACTAACCTACGGACATCACGCCCATCCATGCCCGAGGCAGGATTCGAACCTGCGATCGTAGCGGTCGCGCGGTTCCAGACTGAAGCGCCTAGAACCGCTCGGCCACTCTGGCCGGCTTATGGCACCAATAATGGGGCAAACACGGCTGGGAATCGAGCTGAACTGACATTAGATGATATATACAAGTACTTCATTCAATACTGCTTCAACTCATTGCAAAAGTCCACCAGTCGTAGTGGCTGGCGAGTGCTGGTGCCAGTCTCTTGATGATCCACGGCCAGAGCTTTTCAATGGGTGAGATATCTGGAGAAGAGCCTGCCTGTGCAATAGTCGAATATCCTTTGTATCGAGGTAGGGCAAACAGGCAGTACCCACGTTCATGGTCTAGTGGGTCACGCCGCTGCCTCTGGACAGTGGGATCCCGGATTCGATTCCCGGCCGAGTCGGAGATTTCTTCGCTCGGGGACTGGCAGTGTGCGTTGTCCTCAACATCTCATCTCGTCTGCATTGACGCGGAAGTCGCCGAAGTGGCGTCAAATAGAAATACTTGCTCCAGGGCCCGAACAATCCCAGATGCTGTCTCCACGTCAGTAAGGCTAACGAGATGATATCAACATAGACAGCATGCGGTTTTGCGTTATCCTGTTGAAAGGTAGCGCCGCAGGGACCTCGAAGGTGGGACACAGCTACCCGTCTTAACATGCCAAAGGTGTATCATCCGCGGTCCAAATTACCGGCTGTGAGAACCAAGGGTGACCGTGTTGTGTACTCAGTGGCATCTCAGACCATCGCGCAGGGCGCTAGACTCATAATGACGATGATGAATGCAATCCGGCAACGCTTACTCTCTTCGTAGCCTTCGCTTTCACGCATGGATGTGACCATCGTGATGCTGCATGGAGAACCGGGACTCGTCTGGTGATCTGGTGAAACGACGTGGTGCCTCTCCTGCGTGCAGTGTATTCGCCGGGCGCACCACTGTGGGTGCGACTCTGTGCTCCCGTGTCAACGGAAGTCGTAATAGCAGGCGCCGTGCTGCCGCTTCGTTCTGCTCCAGACATCGTCACACTGCCCTTGTGGCTGCTTGTTTTGCTATAAACGAGTCCAAATGCTGACTTACAATTACGTGACGTAGTTGTACGGTGATTTCCATTTACAAACATGTAGCATATTTCAGGCCAATTTCACATTTTTTGCATACCAGCCTCATCGTCTTGCAATTTTAATGGCCAGCAATGTGGAAAAGGACAAAAATATTGAAGAACGATTTCAAGGACTTATTGTGCACTCTGTTTTACAGCATGACATGTTGACAATTTGTGGACATACATAAGTCACCTATTTACTCAGTTATTTGCTATACGCTTTCAAACATGACTTTCATGATAGTAATTCTTGACCAGTTTAGAGTTCTCAATATTTCGTGTTTCTCTAGAGAGAAAAAAGCTATCGATATATGCAGCGATAGACGAGCGACCACCCACTGCTCACTCGTCTTTTGAAGTGTTACTGGATAATATGACAGGAAAAGTATATGATCAACACACATCTCTCCTGGGCTTAAAAATCAGCTTCGGAAAGCTGAACCGTTTTTTCTCCTTTATAGTGCGTCACACCTACTTTTCAGAGACTGTATCTCATTCTGGTTCTCCGTTTAACGCCAGTTCTATGGTGTTGTGGTCAAACGAATCCGCCTCTTGAGTCTTACACAGTAATCAGACATGCCGACCGTTCAGCATAGAGAAGGGCATCTTCCTACACGACGGATCTTGCCGCCTCCGAATTCATCATTCCTCACATGTGTCGAATGCATCTCGTATGATACTTTTGGGTACCGAATCTTGATTTTGATGTACGTACTTCAGTCTAGCGTGGCGAATTATGCGCTGTGTCCCATTGTAGTACCTCACCCATGGTTTTTTTTTCTCTCTCTAACGCATTCCCTGCATTTCACATCTGGATTTCCATTACTCTTAGAAACAAATGTTTTGAGTTGCAGATAGAATTGTACTATTTTACGAAATCAATAAATAAAGACAGTAAAATAACTGATTACAGTTGGATTCATATATATATATATAACGTTAATCACCTACGATCAGTTTAGAAAAAGGTTATTGTGATAGTGGTCCTTTTTTAAAATCGTAATGGGTGAAACTCGATTGACGCTTTGAAATACCAATCATAATTACCAGTATACGTAACCTTTAGGGAGAGATTGAGCGATAAATTTGACTGGAGATTATTTATTAGGAAGGAACTTCTACAAACACTCAGACACAAGTATAGCTCTGTTTTGCAGAGATCAAAGAGAGAAGCATTTCAGCAGCGCTATACTTAAGAACAAGCTTAAGGCAACGGATGTGGGTGTAGTATTTATTCTTTTTACGCAACGTGTTCTAATCTGGCTGTATTTAACGGTTTCAGCTTGAGTAACGGGACTGCGGGGCATTAAATTTCGTGATTGCCTCTGCGCCACGACCACGTTAACATGCAACATTTTCTTTGTGCTTGTGTCGCCCCGAACAACGCTTTACGGTTGCCAGTTGTGCTTACTATAGCATGTTGAAATTTGCATAAGGTAACAAGTAAATACCAATGAGAACTTCAGAATTTGCATAAGACTGTCTCGTAACTCCTGACGCTGCCATTTGCGTCCCACGTTTTGTGCATTTTGTATGTCCGAGGTGTAGAGAGGCCGCTGCCTGTCACCGCTTAGCGTAACTAAGTTTTGAGAACAATTTACAGAACATCCGATTTATCCACAGTGCTCTTTGTTTCAACTGGTAACGTCCGGTTGCAAAGTGATTTTTATCCTTTTGAATACGGTCGTACAACTGACTCTTGTCCTGTTGAGCTCTGTAAATTTGTAGTGTGGAATACACAGAATTCCTCCATCAAAAAGTTCCGGATAAGAACATATGCAAGTTACAAGACACAGAATTTGTCACCTGGAATGGCCATGAGACGCTTTTCTTGTCAGAAGACAGAACTGGTAATTGAACAGTTAAATGAAACATTTGTTTACTAACTGTCTGTGTATTTCTTTCGGAAGACGAAAATCAGCAAAAATTCTCAAAATCTTTCAATGTATCCTGTTAAACACTGCGTAGAGTGGACAACAAAATGTTTCCAAAATTTTCCAGTGAAGCAAAGTAATTACTACTGATTCAGAAACAAGCCGATGGCTTTCGACAGATGTTAAGTAATGTCACACGCCAACACACAATTAAAGATGACAGTGAATAGTATCAAGCGATGGACTCAAACAGGATGTCCAGGGAAGAATGGTCAGTACTCAGGCACGAACGATCATTCGAAGCAAAAATGTCTAGTAAACATGGGCTCTGAACTCCATAGTTTAAGAGCTATGAGCACTTGTTCAGAAGAAGAGATCTGTTTCACAGTAGCGAAGATGGACAGCTCCTAATAGCTTTCCTTAAGGCACACATTTTGGAGCCCATGTTCGATAGACTTTTTTACCTCGAATGACCGTTCCTATCATATCCCTGTGTATCAACCATGCCTCCTCGGACACCCTGTACATTCAAGACTTAAGTGAACTGTATTTCACAACTGAATTTTAAATGAGGAGAAAAGTAGAACAAATTATTGAAAGGTATGAAGAAAATAAATTGTGTTGATTATGTTAATTAAAAGCCTTATGTAGCATGTCACACACAACCGGTTTCGAAATAAAATATAATTCATCTTCAGATGGATTCTGGTTACAGAAGTGACTTGAAAGTTGAGAGACTGTTTCAGTTAATAGTGCAGTTTTAATTGCACAGTAGTCGTCCAGGTTTCCGTGGAAAGTGATACACCCAGTCTGTTTGGGAGAACCGTGTCAGCAAACTGGATAATACTCAATCTAATCCAAGTCTGTTGGGGAATCAGCAACTGAAAGTGAAATAAGTTGCTTGTTGAGAATTTCTCCGCCACCTGCAGACGAAACAGCGTTAGAGAAAGACTTATTTTTCTTTATGATGGAAGGTATCACCGCGTTGCGAGCTTGCTGATCTTATGTCCTAATTTCTTTATATTTAACCCATATGTACACATTGAGTGTGGTCATAATATTACTCCCAATACAGGCAGTAGGAACTCATAAGGTAATAAACGAAGATGCACTGAATTCACACCAGTCGGTGTTTAGTCCCATTAATCACCACAGTGAGGCAAATTATTTGGAAAAATAGAAGGAAAGAAAGAAAATGTAAAGAGTATGTCATTCTAGAATAGCCTGAAGTCTAAAGTACAGATCAATTATGGTAACAACATAGCATTGTTCGAACGGAAATTGAAACCGAATGTTCTGTAACTGTCTGTCATTCTGAGCTTACAATACTCGTCGGATGAAGAAACGGATGAACATAATCGAGAGGAAGTATCTATTAAATAAAAGAAGGCGATATTCCCTTTGATAGAGATGAATTTCTGTAATGTATGGGCAAACGTTTCAGCGAGAGAGACGATGATGAATGAGAACTACTGAGCGGCGTTGCGTTTATTTGCTCGGCCGCCTAGACTTAATCGCCCGTGCCAGCATACATCCACTGGACGATGACAGCGTGTTCTTTCAAGCCGTGGTAGCGGCCTGCTAACACGACGACGCTGATATTCGCCTGATCGGTTAGAAACATAAGTCACAGTTGGAGAATGTTAAACACTTCTCTACACGCTCAAGTCTTCTTTAGGCTGTATTTGCTGAAAGCAAATGAAAAGCTACAGGAACAGCAAACAAATCAATTGCAAAGAAGTTCTAGATCAGTTTTAGTAATTCGTGCACTGACAGGAAGTTTCGATATCGACAGAAGTAGCTTTTAGTCACGCATTCGGTCAAGATTTAATGGTTTATTGCTCCATCAGGCAGCATACAATGGACAGACAAATGAAAACGAGACATATGGGAAAAAGTAAGTAAACTGTTCATCATTTCAAAAGTAATCTCCATAACTGTTAATAAATTTATCCGACTGTGTGACAGGATGATCAATGCCATCATGGAAAAAAGGTTGCGGTGGCGAATGGTGAGAACCTCTTCGTCCGAAGCATATCGACGACCACGAATATCTTTCTTTAGGGCACCAAAAATATGGAAAATATGAATATGTCATGGGGAGAGATAGGGACTGTATGGGGGATGTGTGGGCGCCATCATGTTGACGAGGCTTGTTTTGAATAAGCACTACATAACCCTTATACATTCTCCATACAGCTGCGATCTCTCCCCATGTGGTTTCTATAGTTTTGGGATCCTGAAGAAAGACATTCGTTTGCCGGCCGCGGTGGCAGCGCGGTTCTAAGCGCTTCAGTCTGGAACAACGAGGCTGCTGAGGTCGCAGGTTCGAATCCTGCCTGGGACATGGATGTGTATAATGTCCTTAGGTTAGTTAGGTTTAAGTAGTTCTAAGTCTAGGGGACTGATGACCTCAGATGTTAAGTCCCATAGTGCTTGGAGCCATTTGATTTCTTTTCGTTTGACTGCCCCTTATAGGAGGGCTATTCGGAAAGTAAGGAACGATAGGTCGTGAAATGGAAACCACAGTGAAAATCAAAATCGTTTTATTTGCAAGTTAGCTACAACTTCCAGCCACTTATCTCCACAGTCGCCGATCTGACTGAGACGTTTGTCGTAGCGTTGTACCAACTTTCCAATACCCTCGTTATAGGAGGCAACCGCCAGTGCTTTCCGCCAATTCTCTACGCTGGCATACAGCTCGTTGTCTGTGCCAAAACGTTGTCTTCATAGCGAGCGGTTCATGTGAGCAGAGATGAAACTCAGAGGGAGACAATTACGGGCTGTATTGTGGCTAATCAAACATTTCCAATTGAAAACGATACAGGAGCATCTTCATTGCCCCTGCATAATGCGGCTGACAATTGTCGTGAAGAAGAAAACGCACGACAGTTATGTAATGTTGGCTGCATAATTCAGGCGAAATTTCTCACCACGACCTCATACTTGGCGGGAGACACTATTGTTCTAGGTATCTTTGTGTGCTCCCTGTGTGCTCAGAACTAAAAAGAACGATGTAACGCGATCGACGGGCATACTAGAGACACTGCCCAACATACTTGTGCAAAACTGCATCGGATTTTCACTGTGGTTTCCATTTCGCGACCGATCGTTCCTTACTTTCCGAATAACCCTCTTATTTCCTCTACATTGCTCAATGACTGCAGCGCATTCCTTCACAATACACGTCCTGCTGATCAGGCTTCGTTGACTACGGGTAACGACAGCACATTCGTGAAAAGCAGTACCAAGCATTAAATGGCGTATTCCCCTTCGACTAGGAACGCTAAATAAATGGCTCTAAGCACTATAGGACTTAACATTTAAGGTCATCAGTCCCCTAGACTTAGCACTACTTAAACCTAACTAACCGAAGGACATCACACACAGCCAGGCCCGAGGCAGGTTTCGAACCTGCGACCGTAGCAGCAGCGCGGTTCCGGACAGAAGCGCCTAGAACCGCTCGGCCATAGCGGCCGGCGAACGCTAGGTAAATTCTGAAGACGGAGGTACTTCATTAATACATTCGGCCTTTTCAGTTTAGTACATTGTTCACGTAACCCGAGCCGAAACATTAAGCTACAACTAGCGCTGATATCGTGGTAGTGGCAACCAAGGAAGCGCGACATTAGCAGTACTGCCTGTTTGCCCTTCTTTCACGAAACTCGTAACTGCATTACAGAGCACCATCTCTACACGTTTATATAACGTTACACTATTCCCTCTTTTGTGTTCGATAGCAACTATGAAAATGTTTAACTGAAAATCGTTATGATGTATTGCAAATTCACTGATGAGCAACTGAATGAGAAGTAGCGCTGTGTTGGGGACAGGGAGGGAGGGAGGGAACTCGTGTGACAACAGATAATTGAAGAGGTAATTCACCGTATCCGAGATCATACAGTCATTGTGTTTTTGTGCCAGAAACAGATGCCGTATAGACGAAAGAGGTCTCTGCCGACTCTCGCTTATTGTCACAGCTGATTAGACGGGCCAGTGTACAGCAAATCTCTCGCCTAGGCAATACTGCACAGCAGGTATGCTGTCATTCCATTCGAAACACTTCTTCGTTATGCTATACAAAAGGTGCCGTCAAGTTATGTGCCGTAGGTGATATCACAGTACATGGACACGGAGATTAATACGGGTGCATGACTAACGACAACGGATAAGTGATGTGTAGTTTCATCAAGCCACAAGGAATCGCCAATTCACTCTCAAATTACGTCACAATGATATGAAGAAGACTTTACGGTCATGAGGATGCTTGTGTTGTGTTGTCCTCTGCCTCCCCCCCCCCCCCCCCCACCTCCGCCCCTCTTTCCCGATCACTTGACCCCAATCCAACTGAACGCTGCTGCCTCACTTTGTAGGTGAGTTATGGGTGCCACGAAGAGCGGCCTCTTGCCATCACAGCGATGTTGAGTGAGCGCGTTCTTATGTAGCTATGTTGCACAGGAGCGTAAAAATGAAACGTGTAAGCGATAATATTCTCTGCAAAGTTCAGAAGCACAGTATACAGATACGTAGGCACGGAAGTATGAAGCCCGTCCAAATACAAAACAAGAGATTAAAAATGCGCTGAACCAGTCTTTATGGGCGGCCGGAGTGTCCGAGCGGCTCTAGGCGCCACAGTCTGGAGGCGCGCGACCGCTACGGTCGCAGGTTCGAATCCTGTCTCGGGCATGTATGTGTGTGATGTCATTAGGTGAGTTAGGTTTAAGTAGTTCTAAGTTCTAGGTGACTGATGACCTCAGAAGTTAAGTCCCATAGTGCTCAGAGCCATTTGAACCTTTTTTTTTTTTTTGAACCAGTCTTTATGTATTTGGAGACAGTATCAACAAATGAAGTTTAATAACATCCTGTTTCCACTGCAATACCAAGAAATGGCTCTCTTACATAATACACGTATATGCACCAATGTGAGGAAAGATCCATTAGTGTTAGTTATATTTGATGTCACTGAGACAGAAATCTCATTCGCAATGCCGATCAAAGGGGAAGTAGCAAGTGTGACCAGCAACTGGTGTCATCAGGCTAAGAAAGTAATATAGGTTGGCGATAAAGATCGGTTACAAGGAATTGGCACGTTCAAATATATAGTCTCATACTCTGAAAGTTATCAAAACGAATTCTAGACTGGTTAACAAGTTCAGCTCACTAAGCTATCTATATACTCGAACGAATTCAGTAATAACTCGAGTTATCGAAGTCAACGACAGAGGATTACATTAAATCATCTTTGGAACTTTCCCGTCGACGGACATGCAAACGAACACAAGTTACAGATTAACCTTGTGCAGTGTAGATATTGTAGACTACCGCAGCTGTATATTACTCGATATGTAAACGAAGATATCTGCCACAAATTACTTATGAAATGTATTGCCAGTAATTGGTTTTCGAGCCTGTCCAGGTTCATCTTCAGATGAAGGTCATACAAGTGACGTTTATGTTTGTAACGCGATGCCGGGTGCTGGAGGATGTTCCTCTGTGACAAGAAGACAGAAAACACTTTAATGTATCGCTTTGTATTTTAGTCAAGTGGTAAATGGTGTTGAAAATAAAATGATGAAATTCGTCACTTCCGCATGCTTCCCCTGAAGATAAGCCTGAAAAAGCTCGAAAAGTGGTTAATGGAAATTAAAAAAAGTTCTTAAGTAATTGATCCACGTTATCTATAATTATGTTTCCAACACAAGTAAGCCTCTACGAAATGTTCAAATCTGTGTGAAATCTTACGGGACTTAACTGCTAAGGTCAGCAGTCCTTACACACTACTTAATCTAAATTATCCTAAAGACAAACACACACACACATGCCCGAGGGAGGACTCGAACCTCCGCCGGGATCAGCCGCACACAAGCCTCTAAGAGAAGAGTCATAGCTGGCAGATTTTTTTTTTTAATGAAGAAGTTAACAATTTGAAATGAAGAAAACAGCAGTAATTCGACTGCCTACAAATGAACACAAGTGTAATATGTTTAGGTAAAAGACTGAAGTATCGTATTTAGATCTACCACACCGAACTAGGTTGCTCTGCTTATAGTCCTGGACTGTTCTCCGTAAATCGTTCAGGTGTTTGCCGTGGTGGTCTCTTCAAGAGTGTCACAATCTTACAGGCAATAGGCGTACTGCACTAGAAAAATGCAGTGATCCTATTCTATTTTTTTAATGAAGAAGTTAACAATTTGAAATGAAGAAAACAGCAGTAATTCAACTGTCTATAAATGAACACAAGTGTAATATGTATAGATAAAAGACTGAAGTATCGCATTTAGACCTACCACACCGAACTAGGTTGCCCTGCTTATAGTCCTGGACTGTTCTCTCGTCGGCCGACCCGATTTAACTTTTCCTAAATCGTTTCAGGTGTTTGCCGTGGCGGTCCCTTCAACAGTGTCACAATCTTACACGCAATGGGCGTACTGCACTAGGAAAGCGCAGTGATCCTATTCTAATATATCGCATTTTACGTAACATATTCAAGTGCGTGTAGCTGTGTACAGAAGTTAACCCCTCAAGACCAGGCGTCACGAATTCACATCATACCAGTGCGACTCTAATAATTGTGTGGTTCTACACGAAGCCACCAACGTTTCTGACAAGTGCTGCCATGTCCTGAGTGTTTCGGGTACTTCTATAGCGACATAATTTCTGACTTTTTTCTTCCATGAATAAATTTGTTCAGGTATTAGAGTGTTAAAATGGTCTGTAATTCAGTTTCCTAGTATTTTGCTGCCGTTTTTCATTAACAGATTTAGTGATGAGAAAGGGATACTGCCAACGACACCATTTGCGTGACGTGTGGCTGAACCATATAACTGAGGAACGTGGCAACCGTTTTCCTTTCCTATCCTTCCCGAACTTAGTCGGCCCTCCGCCTCTAATGACATCAACGGGTCGCTAATCGCTACCTTCGTTCCCTTCCTTGACCCTAGGGCACAGAAAGCGGATGGACAGTTGTATGTTAGGGGAGTACTTAGTGACAGTAACGGCTAGGCTGGAAGGGAGTGCGACAACGGCGACGCTACGGCAGGCTGCTGGACGCGTGCCATCAAGGGCACAGGACGAAGCAGGTGGGCAGCCCAGGTGCGTGGCAGGGGGCAGCTCTGGAGCACGCGTCGCCACCAGACTGGAACGGCCGAGGAGGGGTCTCAGCCGAAGTGGGCTCTGTTCCGCCGGCCAGAGCGCGTCCTCAGGACATCTAAAAATACTCTTTCTGTTCGTAACACGGTCAGTGCCGTACTCATGACACGACTGAATAAATATCTGTATCTATAACTCAGCACAGTGGGTACGTGCGTCAATCCTCACTCTACTGTCACGGTCCAAATTGGGTTGTAGCATTTCTTTCAAACAGTCTCTGGCTGGTACATCAGAGGTACCTCTGTACTGTGTGGGTGATTACGCCGAGCGCTTCAGCAGTTCAGTGTTCAGGGTGGAAAAACATTGACCGAATGGCTCAATGGGCTACGAGTCTATACGTTCACAGGCCAATCCATTCACTGTCAGTCGTCTCTCCTTTCGCCTCAGGCACTGGACTGAATTTGTGAAAAATGCCGAGCTGCTCTGTGGCTGGGAATCCACAATAAACTGAAGGTTTCCATATAAGGGAATCGACTAGTCCATTCAAGGGTCAGTTGAAGGCAAAGGCGTACCACCTGCAATAGGGCCAAGCCTGGAAAACCACTCTGGAGCTGAAATCAGCCTCATACTTGAGGCCAACTTCAGGATTTGGTAGGAAGAGAAGCTCACAGCCTACTTCCCTTGTTCGTCACGTAGACGCCGAATGACTATGACGTCGTCCGCCCCCGGTAGCTGAGTGGTCAGCGCGACAGACTGTCAATTCTAAGGGCCCGAGTTCCGTTCCCGGCTGGGTCGGAGATTTTCTCCGCTCAGGGACTGGGTGTTGTGTTGTCCTAATCATCATCATTTCATCACCACAGACTGTCAATCCTAAGGGGCCCGGCTTCGATTCCCGGCTGGGTCGGAGATTTTCTCCGCTCATGGACTGGGTGTTGTGTTGTCCTAATCATCATCATTTCATCCCCATCGACAGGCAAGTCGCCGACGTGGCATCAACTCTAAAGACTTGCACCAGGCGAACGGTGTACCCGACGGGAGGTCCTCGCCACACGGCATTTCCATTGCCATCACATTGCTGCCTAACACTATCCGTTAGTTCTTCTTCACTTTTAAAACTCTCGTCTTGAACACAATATTTATTTTGTTTCATTCACTCTCACGCCATTTTCAAAGCAACAAAATACTGTTCAAACAAAGTTTATTGTTCAATTTAATAGTGTTAAGCATGAGTCCAAACTATTTGGTTAAGGTCAGAGTGTAATATAAGTGCGATATACGACTATCTCAAAGCTTTTACGCAATATGTACCCAACTTTCTCCTTCTTCTCGCACCCCATTTTACTCCTTGTTGGAATAAAAACTGTCTTCTCAAGATGTGGCGTAGTCAGTTTTTCTTCATTTTACTATCCTTCACTTCATTTTCTGTTCTCTCAGTTCTTCCCTACGTCTTCTTCTTCTTCTTCACCCTGCTTTCCCAGCTGTAGCTCCCTCCATACCCAATACCTCCAACCTCTTTTCGTTCTCTTTTACTAATGAGCTACGCTGCGCATACATCATTTGGCCAATCGTTTCCTTCAATTTTTATTAAGTGCCATCCACTTCGGGAGAAAGCTGGAAGATTGAAAATTATCTCGACCACATCATGAGAGGAAGAACTGCGGTCAAGTTATAGTAGGAGAGGAAGAGAAACGCTGACGAGGTCTTGTTTCATAACCGTACTGGTGAACAACAAATCTAGCTCTGAACTACGGAGCCGAGGGTTGTGGGGCGGTGAGTGTATTCGCTAAGGCAGGGAGACTCATATTGTGGCTGCGAATGGCGACATAGTTTTAGGGTTCATGACAAACGGTCCTGCGTACACTTTCTGCCAGTCCACTTGTCCATAACCACTAGATTGTATTCCTTTCCTCATACTCGTACTGAGCAGGGCAGGATGCGAGTTCAGTTTGTGAACATCATCTTTGCTTGTCTATGGAGGAGGGGGGTGGGGGAGGGGACAGCTACACATCTACATCTACATGTACATTTATACTCCGCAAGCCACCCAATGGGGTGTGGCGGAGGGCACTTTACATGCCACTGTCATTACCTCCCTTTCCTGTTCCAGTCGCGTACGATTCGCGGGAAGAACGACTGCCGGAAAGACTCCGTGCGCGCTCTAATCTCTCTAATTTTACATTCGTGATCTCCTCGGGAGGTATAAGTAGGGGGAAGCAATATATTTGATACCTCATCCAGAAACGCACTCTCTCGAAACCTGGACAGCAAGCTAGACCGCGACGCAGAGCGCCTCTCTTGCAGAGTCTGCCACTTGAGTTTGCTAAACATCTCCGTAACGCTATCACGCTTACCAAATAACCCTGTGACGAAACGCGCCGCTCTTCTTTGGATCTTCTTTATCTCCTCTGTCAACCCAACATGGTACGGATCCCACACTGATGAGCAATACTCAAGTATAGGTCGAACGAGTGTTTCGTAAGCCACCTCCTTTGTTGATGGACCACATTTTCTAAAGACTCTCCCAATGAAACTCAACTTGGCACCCGCGTTACCAACAATTAATTTGATATGATCATTCCACTCGAAATCGTTCCGTACGCATACTCCCAGATATTTTACAGAAGTAACTGCTACCAGTGTTTGTTCCGCTATCATATAATCGTACAATAAAGAATCCTTCTTTCTACGTATTCGCAATACATTACATTTGTCTATGTTAAGGGTCAGTTGCCACTCCCTGCGCCAAGTGCCAACCGCTGCAGATATTCCTGCATTTCGCTGCAATTTTCTAATGCTGCAACTTCTCTGTATACTACAGCATCATTCGCGAAAAGCCGAATGCAACTTCCGACACTATCTACTAGGTCATTCATGTATATATTGTGAAAAGCAATGGTCCCATAACACTCCCCTGTGGCACGTCAGAGGTTACTTTAACGTCTGTAGACGTCTCTCCATTGAGAACAATATGCTGTGTTCTGTTTGCTAAAAACTCTTCAATCCAGCCACCCAGCTGGTCTGATATTCCGTAGGCTCTTACTTTGTTTATCACGCGACAGTGCGGAAATGTATCGAACGCCTTCCGGAAGTCAAGGAAAATGGCATCTACCTGGGAGCCTGTATCTAATATTCTCTGGGTCTCATGAACAAATAAAGCGAGTTGGGTCTCAGACGATCGCACTAAACGGGACAGCTACCCCCCTCAGCCGCATCTCCCGCTGTGTGCACCCGTAATGTACAACCTACATCAGTATGGCCGCACGGACATTCTAACTCTACTCCTCCCGAATACGAGTCCCATATCGTCACCATGGAAAAACTAGTAGAAGCCGACCTCGGGGAAGATCAGTTTGGATTCGGTAGAAATATTAGAACACGTGACGCAATACTGACCCTACGACTTATCTTGGAAGCTAGATTAAGGAAAGGCAATCCTACGTTTCTAGCATTTGTGGACTTAGAGAAAGCATTTGACAATGTTAACTGGAATACTCTGTTTCAAATTCTGAAGGTGGCAGGGGTAAAATACAGGGAGCGAAAGGCTATTTACAATTTGTACGGAAACCAGATGGCAGTTATAAGAGTCGAAGGGCATGGAAGGGAAGCAGTGGTTGGGAAGGGAGTGAGATAGGGTTGTAGCCTTTCACCGATGTTATTCAATCTGTATATTGAGCAAGCAGTAAAGGAAACAAAAGAAAAATTCGGAGTAGGTATTAAAATCCATGGAGAAGAAATAAAAACCTTGAGGTTCGCCGATGACATTGTAATTCTGTCAGAGATAGCAAAGGACTTGGAAGAGCAGTTGAACGGAATGGATAGCCACTTGAAAGGAGAATATAAGATGAACATCAACAAAAGCAAAACGAGGATAATGGAATGTAGTCGAACGAAGTCGGGAGATGCTGAGGGTATTAGATTAGGAAATGAGACACTTAAAGTAGTAAAGGAGTTTTGCTACTTGGGGAGCAAAATAACTGATGATGGTCGAAGTAGAGAGGATATAAAATGTAGACTGGCAATAGCAAGAAAGCGTTTCTGAAGAAGAGAAATTTGTTAACATCGAGTATAGATTTAAGTGTCAGGAAGTCATTTCTGAAAGTATTTGTATGGAGTGTAGCCATGTATGGAAGTGAAACATGGACGGTAAATAGTTTGGACAAGAAGAGAATAGGAGCTTTTGAAATGTGGTGCTACAGAAGAATGCTGAAGAGTAGATGGGTATATCACATAACTAATGAGGAAGTATTGAATAGGATTGCGGAAAAGAGAAGTTTGTGGCACAACTTGACTAGAAGAAGGGATCGGTTGGTAGGACATGTTCTGAGGCATCAAGGGATCACCAATTTAGTATTGGAGGGCAGCATGGAGGGTAAAAATCGTAGAGGGAGACCAAGAGATGAGTATACCAAGCAGATTCAGAAGGATGTAGGCTGCAGTAGGTACTGGGAGATGAGGAAGCTTGCACAGGATAGAGTAGCATGGAGAGCTGCATCAAACCAGTCTCAGGACTGAAGACCACCACCACAACAACAACAACAACATCGCACCATTTGCCCCTTCGATCTGTACAGAGTCGGGACTGGAGCCCGGCTTTCGACGCGTATTCTGGCCAAAAGGATCGTATCTCTCGCCCTGCCACCCAAGTGGAAAGGCAGCAGTGAGAGGTAACGTGGTTTCAAATGGTTCAAATGGCTCTGAGCACTATGGGACTCAACTGCTGAGGTCATTAGTCCCCTAGAACTTATAACTAGTTAAACCTAACTAACCTAAGGACATCACAAGCATCCATGCCCGAGGCAGGATTCGAACCTGCGACCGTAGCGGTCTTGCGGTTCCAGACTGCAGCGCCTTTAACCGCACGGCCACTTCGGCCGGCTAACGTGGTTTCGCAGGGGCCGTATAGAGAGCGGAGAGGGAACAGGGCCGGGTGTTCGCCAGGGCGGCGGCGGCGGCGGCGGCGGCGGCGGCGCGTGAGCGTAGCGTGACCGTCACACGCGCGCCTCCTCCGCCGGAAGGCCATTGTTGCCGCCACCACCGCCTCGCCCGCGTGCTGCCCTGTCTGCTGCAGCGCGCAGCTCCACTGCCGCAGGTTGCAACTCTGTGGCACTGCTGCCAGCGCGGAACATTGTCAGCAGCACGGCCTATCGCGTAATGCGGAGGAAGGCCGCATTGGACCGAACACGGATGGAGCATATACACTACTGGTCATTAAAATTGCCACACCACGAAGATGACGTGCTACAGACGCGAAATTTAACCGACAGGAGTAAGATGCTGTGGTATGCAAATGATTAGCTTTTCAGAGCATTCACACAAGATTGGCGACACCTACAACGTCCTGACATAAGGAAAGTTTCGAACAGATTTCTCATACACAAACAGCAGTTGACCGGCGTTGAAACGTTGTTGTGATGCCTCTAGTAAGGAGGAGAAATGCGTACCATCACGTTTCCGACTTTGATAAAGGTCGGATTGTAGTCTATCGCGATTGCGGTTTATCGTATCGCGACACTGATGCTCGCGTTGGTCGAGATCCAATGACTGTTAGCAGAATATAGAATCGGTGGGTTCAGGAGGGTAATACAGAACGCCGTGCTGGATCCCAACGGCCTCGTATCACTAGCAGTCGAGATGACAGGCATCTTATCCGCATGTCTGTAACGGATCGTGCAGCCACCTCTCCATCCCTGAGTCATCAGATGGGGACGTTTGCAAGACAACAACCATCTGCACGAACAATCCGACTACGTTTGCGGCAGCACGGACCATCCGTGGCTGCGGTTACTCTTGACGCTGCATCACAGACAGGAGCGCCTGCGATGGTATACTCAACGACTAACCTGGGTGCACGAATGGCAAAACGTCATTTTTTCGGATGAATCCAGGTTCTGTTTACAGCATCATGATGGTCACATCCGTGTTTGGCGACATCGCAGTGAACGCACATTGGAAGCGTGTATTCGTCATTGCCACACTGGTGTATCACCTGGCGTGATGGTATGGGGTGCCTTTGGTTACACGTCTCGGTCACCTCTTGTTCGCATTGACGCCACTTTGAACAGTGGACGTTACATTTCAGATGTGTTACGACCCGTGGCTCTACCCTTCATTCGATCCTTCCGAAACCCTACATTTCAGCAGGATAATGCACGACTGCATGTTGCAGGCCCTGTACGGGCCTTTCTGGATACAGAAAATATTCGACGGCTACCCTGGCCAGCACATTCTCCAGATCTCTAACCAATTGAAAACGTCTGGTCAATGGTGGCCGATCAACTGGCTCAATACGCCAGTCACTACTCTTGATGAACTGTGGTATGGTGTTGAAGCTGCATGGACAGCTGTACCTGTAAACGCCATCCAAGCTCTGTTTGACTCAATGCCCAGGCGAATCAAGGCCTTTATTACGGCCAGAGGTGGTTGTTCTGGGTACTGATTTCTATGCACCCAAACTGTGTGAAAATGGAATCACATGTCAGTTCTAGTATAATACGTTTCTCCGATGAAACCTGTTTATCATCTGCATTTCTTCTTGGTGTAGCAATTTTAAGGGGCCGTAGTGTACCTTCCACACACACCTACCAAGCTTCGACTGAGATTTCAGTACAATTTTGAACACGTATTGGATCTGTAGAGAAACTTTTATGCTGTGTACGGACCATACACCGACCTGATCAGATCTAAGACAGGGTCTTAAGAGCCTAATCTTGTCATCAATAAACAAATAAATAAATTCAGTAATAGAAAAATCATGCTCATGATACCAGCAGCAGTTCATAGCAACAAGAGATCAGAGATATCTAACCAGCCAATTAGACAAACTCCGGTCTCGTAAACTGACATGGACGGGAGAGCGGTGTGCTGACCATATGCCTCTCCATATCCGCATCCACTGACGCCTGTGGGCTGAGGCAGACACGGCGGCCGGTCGGTTCCGTTGGGCCTTCATGGCCTTAACGGGAGGAGTTCAGTTATTTTTATATAGACAAGCGCGTTAACGCGCAGTTTTCGGACACGAGGAGGTGAGCCTGATCCGGAACGGATCCGCTTCGTGCATTAATGAGGAGGGCTAGCAAGCTGGCCAGCCTGCATGTGGTGTTCAGAGGGTTTCCCACATATCACTAGACAAATACTGGACTGATACCCACGTTCTGTCTCATATACACACTACGCAAACATTTAGAAAACGTTCTCACACTTGCATTCCAGACGCAGTGAGGTGGAGTACACAGAGTCTGTCCTGGGAAGGATGGAGGGGGGGAGGGGGGCGGGGGGTTTGAATAAGAAGCTGATGACCACAAATGTTTAGCCTCTCCAAGCCCTTCGTCGTCATCAGCAGCCTCAGCAAGGATATCTAAATATCAACTATAGATTATATGAAATTTTCTAGAATAAATGCGCTCTGCAATTCTGAAACTTCCCTACAGTTTAAAAATCCGCGCCGGACCGTTTCACAAACAGCGCACACTACGCTGCAGAGTGCAAAATTGAAGCGGAAGATTCCTTCTGATAACAGCACTTAGCCACTTCCCCGCAAATTACTTTTCTAGCTGTGCTAGAAGGGCAAAGGAGGCGGGAGAGCGTCTGTGAAGCCTGGTAAGTAGGCTACCAGCGAGATACTTATGTACCAGAGGCTATGGCGGCGGCTGGTTAGTCGTATCTGGATAACTCAGTCGGTAAAAGAATTGTTCGCGAAACACAAGATTCTTGGTTCGACTCCCTGTTCGGCGAACAATTTTGGTCTTGATATTGCTACTGATACGTTTGTTTGTTTAGTCTATTCAACAGACAGATGATTAGAGCTCTTGCACCTACTATCTTAGATGAAACTGATTAAAATATTTAAAATATATACAAAGCGATTAAAACAGAAAGTTCGTCTCTCTCCCTCTTACCCATATTGACGCATAGCCATCCTTAAGCGCATGAAACCACTAGCTGCTAAAATAATCTTTGTCTTAGAATACAGTGTTGAACTGCAAATAATCAAACAGAATAAACTGGTACAATTGTAAAATGTGGCTGGCCAATAACAGAACTAGGACTCCAAAGAGAACTAAAATGTCCTACATGACGATTTATCTAGTACATCAGTGTAAGTAGAGAAATTTAAAACATGAACTAAGTTCGTCTCGTCGCCACAACATTTGGGACAGCATCCATTTTATCGGATAGGTAAAATGCAGTCAACATTAATTTATACAGTACAAGAAAATTAAAATGATGAGCGGAAATTACCAACGTATTGTAGCCTCCGGGTTTTTGAGAAAGAAACAAGGAAAGAAAGCGCGTAAACAAAGTACTACAGTGATAAACGTCACATCTTTTATTCATGGTAATTATTTCGTTTCTCAAAACAAAGCTGTTTATTTCCTGGGAACTGTAGTTGAAGGAAAATTCCCAAGAATCAGGACCGCATGTCACTCTCACGTGCTAATTCAAGGCATGCTTCATGTGCTTTCTTATTTATGAAAACGTGACTGTGATTCCACAGTAACTCAAAATCTTGCTCTGTTTTCCCTGATACCTTCGTGGCCAATGTAAACGCGGTGGCCTTTAATCCAGGATTACTTAAATATAATTCTTCTTGTGCATGAAAATTTTGTCACCGGAATTTGGCGCGGAAAGCGAAGTAGATGTGTCGTGATGTACCATGAGCATGTGCATCAATAACCTGATCCGCGGTTATTGGCGCACAAGTTCATGATACATCACGACACATCTACTTCGCTTCGCACGCCAAATTCCTGTGACAAATATCTCCACACTGTCACATGGAATCAGTGCTTTGAGCTGTTGATTTGTCTGAGCTGTGCTGTTACTTTGCTGTTAATCGAGACAAACGGCCATCTGCATTTCACACTTCCACCGTACTCCACAACAGTACATACTTAGCGATACACAACACCGATCACTTTCACCCATACATCCATATCGCACACCTACACACAGAAGACATCATCCACAGGAAGTAAGGTAATCGCAAACCACTCGCGCTAAATCCTCACCTGAAGAGCAGTAAGAGCAAAAAAAAAATGGTTCAAATAGCTCTGAGCACTATGGGACTTAACATCTGAGGTCATCAGTCCCCTAGAACTTAGAACTACTTAAACCTAAGGACATCACACACATCCATGCCCGAGGCAGGATTCGAACCTGCGACCGTAGCGGTCACGCGGTTCCAGACTGAAGCGCCTAGAACCGCTCGGCCCCAACGGCCGGCGCAGTAAGAGCAGAGCGTGTTTATTCACACTGTCACTCCCTGATTTACCAGACAGATTTACTGCATGTACGTACATTACAACGAACGGCATTGAGTCTCTTATGCCCTGGCACGAAGCACGAAGATGTAATAGTCACTTCCAGCCACAATGTGGGCAGATACATTCAAATAACCAAATTTGTTGAATTACAGCAAAATTAACATTGTTACACTCTCCATGTGCTAATATACCGATATTTGTCTATTTTTTCCCCGTCTCACTTCTTTGTAGTAAAATTTAGCAAGTGGCGGAATGCATTCCAGAATTCTGCAGATTGCAGAAATATGGCACTGAGACAATCTTCTCCTTTAATTACACGTATTTCGCTTTCCGCTATTTGCACCGTAGGTCGCATGAGATCCGTGAGAAATTTTTCCTTGGCGCACTCTGCAGCACTGGGACGTTGGAAGACGGGGCTCGGCGAAACAGCTCAAAAGCATGTGGCCTGGTTTATCACCGCCTCCTCTGGAGTTCAAGGCGATTTCGGCGGCAACCGAAGCGTATAGCGGCGCTCCTCGGAGCCGGTGCTTGTGCAACATGCCCGACGAGCAGAAGGCAGTTCACCCGCAGAGTCCAGGAGGAAAAGCCAGGTACCGGGACAAAGACACCGAAACGCAGAACGCGGATGGCCCCGGTAGCTGAGTGGTCTGCGCGACAGACTATCAATCCTAAGGACCCGTGTTCGATTCCCGGCTGGGTCGGAGATTTTCTCCGCTCAGGGACTGGGGGTGTTGTGTTGTCCTAATCATCATCATTTCATTCCCATCGACGCGGAAGTCGCCGAAGTGGCGTCAAATCGAAAGACTTGCACCAGGCGAACGGTCTGCCCGACGGGAGGCCCTCGTCACACGACATTATTATTATCATCATCATCGCGTTAGTCAGCGACTTTTTCCAAATACTCAGGAATATGTCAGGTTAAAAATTCAGAGAGTGGCATTTAAAATCTGACTCAGGTGTAGTATGGAGAAAATACGATGTCAAGCATGAAGTGATATCATAAATGGAATTAGTGACTATCACAAGGACTCTTCATGAACACTGCTTATGCACACATCGTATTTAATGATTTACCATAAACACAATTTTTTTTTATTCAATGGAGACGGTATTCAGGTGAGGGCCTATCGCAATCCCAAGGCAGCATCCACTGATATCATAACCCAGCATCATCCTTTGTCAGCGCAACTGGCACGACGCGTGTAACTCAAAATATGTTATTACAGGACGTAAAAATATGTAATAATAAAATAACTTCCCTGTATTCAAAATCTCACTTATCCAAATGATTTGACGCAGCTAATCATTCTGACCGATGACAATTTAACACCCATCGTGATGTATGAACATTAATATTTCTCGTCGCAAAAACTCATAAGCGGCGCGTTAAAAACTCGTTAAATTAGTAGTTTGATATCTGAATGTACCTCTACGTCTCAGACAGGTACGTATGCTCTGCGCTAGTGAAGAAAACCCAACATTTTTCGGTATACATCAGTGCATATGGAACAAAGCATCTCCATAGGTGACACCTTTTACTTGACATTACAGACTTCTTTATTTTACACGAAACTAGTCTCAACTTCAGGGAAATCCTGCGAAGTGCTTAGGCATAACCGAACGCACACATCTTCACGGTCGAAGTATTTCCTCGTTGAAATACGTAATGTTCGAGAGTACAACATTACTAGGGTGGCCAGATGCAATTGTTTAAAAAGGAGGACAAACAGCTTCAAAAAGGAGGACAAAGAAAGAAAAAAGAGGACACATCACACGGGTCAACTGCAGATGAGGATACCACCCGTCAGCTTTGGACAAGTCACGTGACTGCCGGGGATTCCCGGTAAAACTAGTAGTTAATTGTTACGTATGGTCAGGTGGTGGTTAACTGAGAAATATAAAAAAAAAAAAAAATTAAAAACATTGATTGTGGTGACAGTGTAGCGTCAATTGTTTTGTTATGTCAACAACACGGAATTATTTACAAAGCGAAAAACGTAAGACCATTCACCTCCCTTCATTCAACGCACCGCTACCAACATCTACAATTCAAGAAGCAGCTGACGATATGTAAACTGTACTTTAACCTTCCGAATACAAATAAACTGAATGACTATGAAACAACGAAATAAAACCATGACGGTTAATCTGTCGAGTTATTTCTTACCTTTACTGGCCACTGAGACGTTCGTTCCAGCTCCACATACCTTACATTCCGCTTCAAATGCATTTCCCCCTTTCGTGAAAGCCGGATATTTGCAGGAAAGGGCATCAGAAAATATACACTTTCGTTTATGCATAGCCAAATATTTTACGTAAGTCACTCGGTTAAAAATTACACTCACAAATCATACGTGCACTACAGGAAGCCAAGCCAATACAAAGCAAAGATACGAAACGAAAATTTTAAATAATCGATATTTGCATTCGCTTATAGGTCGATCAACGATGACATCGACGATCTTGGTGCCACATACTAACACCGCCTAGTGCGTGTTTATCACGAAGGCTGTGCCAGTAGTTAAAGTAAGAAAAGAGTAATAGAACGGGACGAATTGTGAATTTAACTGTATTACGCAAAATCCGGATACTGTAAAAATCCGCCCGGACCCCGAACAAAGAGCTAAAAAGGAGGACATGTCCAGATTAATCCGGACGTCCGGTCACCCTAAACATTACTTGTTTCGGTGTAACATAACGTGCATTTTGATGTCTTTTATTAACACTATTTCTGCAACGTATCGTTCTTCCCTGTGATAGTGATGGCTCAACAAGGAGGAGATGATGTGGAGACGTCTCGACTTGCAGACCACAGACAGGAATCCTCTAACGCTACATGAAGGCTGAGCAGACGTCTCAAGACACTCCGTGGTCGCAACACCGTCTCAACAATTGAACAACGCAGCACCGGCCTAGAAGGACGACGCGAACTGCGCGGGGCTGTCAGTACGTACCTAGCGGCGGGGACGAGCGGAGAGACGCGTTGCTCCTCCGGTGCGGTCCTCCGCCAGGACGCGAGTCGTACACAACACACACACACTGGCGCGAGCCGCACGCCGCGGACTTCGCCTGCACTCCACGGACGCCGAAGAGCGACTGAGGCTCCGCGCACGCCGCCCGCCGGCGCTCGGCCTCCGCCGTGACGTCACGGCCAATGGCAGCGCGCCGCGGGCGAAAGTGTTATGTCACATTGTTGCGGGCGCGTCCCGGCGGAGCTCGCGACCGTCGACGTAAACACACGACACCGCCGGTCCATTTCAGAGTTCAATACTCGGCTTTACAGCTCCCAAGGACAGTATCACCTGTCTTGAGAATTCAGCCAGACGACGGATTATCGATAGATTCGGAGATACCACGAGAGACATTTATGGTTTTCTGTGTACACAAGAAACAGTGATAGCTACTCTTTGCGCACATATTTTTACTAAATACGTCTCAGGAAATAGTCTAGCCCAGGCTCGTCCAAACTGCGCCCCTGGAGCGCTAGCGCCCGCGATCGCCCGCGGCCAGCGCCCCGGGCGAATTCGTATGTTGCTGCAGTGGCCGAGCCGTGGCGCTTAGCTGGCCGTGCGGACCGCCCGACCGCCAGCCGATAGATATATTTGTTCGCCCGTTTTCCGTTCGGGCAGAGGACGCCTCACAAGTGCTTCAACTAGAACTGACTGTCCTACAGTGCCATATCCGCCTGAAGGACCGCCTTCTTATGTGTAAAACTTTGGATGACTTTTACAGCTGTCTTCCACGAGAGAAATATCATCTTTTGCACAAGCACGCGGTCAAAGTCCTCTCAATGTTTGGTTCCACGTATATTTGTGAGCGCTTTTTCTCTCTTTTAAAGCTCGCTAAAACTAAGAACCGTTCATTCCTTGGCGATAAAAATTTGACCAATTCCTTGAGGTTAGCAGTCTCACGGAATATTGTACCAAACCCAGAAAAAATCGTTTCCTCGAAAAAGAAAAACGTGTAAAATGTTAATTGTCTTCTTTGACAATGTTGACTGCAAGAATTAAAGAGCTTTATAACCATAATTCTATTTTGATAAGTTTCCAAACTTGGTCAGTTAAAATTAATACGTACAAAACAGCAAACTAAGGATCTGACTTCTAAACTCTGAAAAGGGATACAAAAAATTGTAGCACGAAGTATAACAAAAAATACTTACTTGTAACTACTAACAGTAAGAATGAGACTCTAATATCCCTTACTTAAAATGAGTTCTAAAATACAATATTTTGCTTACGCTAGATCTGATCGCGGGACAGTCCAGCGCAGAGCAGTGCTGCGTGGTCTCACTCGCTCTGCGGCTCTCTCTCTCTCTCTCTCTCTCTCTCTCTCTCTCTCTCTCTCTTGCTCCTATGGCGACACTAGCGACACACTGTCGCGGACGGGGCGCTGAACTACACTGTCTTGCGCCCGTCGAGCGCAATTCTTGGATGAGTCTGGTCTAGCCATATGTAACGAGCAAGGTGGCATAATGATTATCACACTGGACTAGGTAGGATGGCGTTTCTAATCATCGCAGGCTATTCAGATTAAAGTTTTCCGTGATTTCCCTTAATCAAAAATGGTTCAAATGGCTCTGAGCACTATGGGACTTAACTTCTGAGGTCATCAGTCCCTTACAACTTAGAACTACTTAAACCTAACTAACCTAAGGACATCACACACATCCATACCCGAGGCAGGATTCGAACCTGCGACCGTAGCGGTCGCGCGGTTCCACACTGTAGCGCCTAGAACCGCTCGTTCCCTTAATCGCTCAAGGCAAATGCTAATGATTTACTTCCACATCTTTATCTAATCCTAGGTTATTCTCCATCTCTAATGACCTCACTCAACGATACGTTAAATTCCTGTCTTCCTTCTACAGGGTGAAAAGTATTTAAACCGACAAACTCTGGGAGGTTGTAGGGGACATCAAAACAAATATTTTTCCTTAATCTCATTTTTTCCTATGAGGAATATTTAAACTGGTAGAGGAAGATTTATTTGGCGGCAAATTAGTTAAACCAACAAACACTTTTCCATTTCTTTATGACCAAGAGACAACACATTAACACAACCCAAAATCAATTACAGTAGATTTTCAAAAACGCTTCCATTGGCACGTAAAAAAAGGTTACTGTTGTGTTGGCAGAAGAGCCAACACCGTGTTACTAGAGGAGGCCGAAATTCACGCGTTTCAGCTCACGCAGGCTGGCGTGAGGAGGGAAGAACTATACTGACGTGAGGTCTGGAACATGACAAGGAATTAGAATTCAGAAACGTCGCTCTTGACGGAACATGATTCACCATATTATCTGTTCAGAATAGTAACTGAATATGACGTAGCTGAAGGCTATGCTAAACTGTCGTCTCGGCAAATGAGAGCGTATGTGGACAGTGAACCATCGCTAGCAAAGTCGGCTGTACAACTAGAGCGAGTGCTAGGGAGTCTCTATGGACTAGACCTGCCGTGTGGCGGCGCTCGGTCTGCAATCACTGATAGTGGCGACACGCGGGTCCGACGTATACCAACGGACCGCGGCCGATTTAAAGGCTATCACTTAGCAAGTGTGGTGTCTGGCAGTGACACCACAGTTACACCGTCGGATCATGATCTGTCTGACACGAGCAAAAACCCCAGGAGTATCCTGAATTGTTCCTGCTGCTGTTACTATCCGGGCAACCAGATCCTCTTCCGATGCAACAGGAGTCGCGTAAACAAGGTTTCGCATCTCTCCCCGCACAAAAAATTCCAGAGGGGAGATATCTGGGAATCGAGCAGGCCATGGTACAGGACCACCTCTGCCAATCCACGTTTCTGGGAACCGTCGGTCCAGGAATCGACGCATACGATGACTGAAATGTACCAGCGCCCCGTCATGTTGGAACTACATGCGTTGTCTCGTGGGGAACGGGACGTCTTACAGCAATTCTGGAAATTCTCTGGCGAGAAAATTGTGATAGTGCCTGACATTTAATGGCCTAGGTAGCAGATACGGCCCAATTAAACAGTCTCTAACAACACCGACCCACACGTTAACGAAGAACCGCACTTGATGAGCGCTAGTAACTGTGGCATGTTTGTTATCCTCACTCCAAACATGCGAATTGTGCATGTTGAAGACTCCATCACGCCCGAACGTTCCTTCATCGGTAAACAACACAGAGGATGGAAATGTAGGATGCATTTCGCACTGTTCCAGGTACCACTGCGAAAACTGTGCTCTGGGTGCATAATCAACTGGTTCCAGGTTGTGGACACGCTGTAAGTGAAATGGACAGAGATTTAGGAACCAGGATTTAAATTGTAAGACATTTACAAGGGCAGATGTGGACTCTGACCACAATCTATTGGTTATGAACTGTAGATTAAAACTGAAGAAACTGTAAAAAGGTGGGAATTTAAGGAGATGGGAGTTGGATAAACTGACTAAACCAGAGGTTGTACAGAGTTTCAGGGAGAGCATAAGGGAACAATTGACAGGAATGGGGGGAGAAATACAGTAGAAGAAGAATGAGTACCTCTGAGGGATGAAGTAGTGAAGGCAGCAGAGGATCAAGTAGGTAAAAAGACGAGGGCTAGTTGAAATCCTTGGGTAACAGAAGAAATATTGAATTTAATTGATGAAAGGAGAAAATATAAAAACGCAGTAAATGAAGAAGGCAAAAAGGAATACAAACGTCTCAAAAATGAGATGGCCAGGAAGTGCAAAATGGCTAAGCAGGGATGACTAGAGGACAAATGTAAGGATGTAGAGGCTTATCTCACTAGGGGCAAGATACTGCCTACAGGAAAATTAAAAGGACCTTTGGAGAAAGGAGAACCACTTGTATGAATATCAAGAGCTGAGATGGAAACCCAGTTCTAAGCAAAGAAGGGAAAGCAGAAAGGTGGAAGAAGTGTATAGAGAATCTATACACGGGCGATGTGCTTGAGGGCAATATTATGGAAATGAAAGGGGATGTAGATGAAGATGATATGGGAGATAAGATACTGCGTGACGAGTTTGACAGAGTACTGAAAGACCTGAGTCGAAACAAGACCCCGGGAGTAGACAACATTCCATTAGAACTACTGACAGCCTTGGGAGAGCCAGTCCTGACAAAACTCTACCATATGGTGAGCAAGATGTATGAGACAGATGAAATACCCTCAGACTTCAAGAAGAATGTAATAATTCCAATCCCAAAGAAAGCAGGTGTTGACAGATCTGAAAATTACCGAACTATCAGTTTAATAAGTCACGGTTGCAAAATACTAACGCGAATTCTTTACATACGAGTGGAAAAACTAGTAGAAGCCGACCTCGGGGAAGATCAGTTTGGATTCCGTAGAAATATCGGAACACGTGAGGCAATACTGACCCTACGACTTATCTTAGGAGCTAGGTTAAGGAAAGGCAAACCTACGTTTCTAGCATTTGTAGACTTAGAGAAAGCCTTTGACAATGTTGACTGGAATACTCTCTTTCAAATTCTGAAGGTGGCAGGGGTAAAATACAGGGAGAGAAAGGCTATTTACAATTTGTACAGAAACCAGAAGGCAGTTATAAAAGTCGAGGGGCATGAAAGGGAAGCAGTGGTTGGGAAGACAGTGTGACAGGGTTGTAGCTTCTCCCCGATGTTATTCAATCTGTATATTAAGCAAGCAGTAAAGGAAACAAAAGAAAAGTTCGGAGTAGGTATTAAAATCCATGGAGAAGAAATAAAAACTTTGGGGTTCGCCGATGACATTGTAATTCTGTCAGAGACAGCAAAGGACTTGGAAGAGCAGTTGAACGGAATGGACAGTGTCTTGAATGGAGGATATAAGCTGAACATCAACAGAAGCAAAACGAGGATAATGGAATGTAGTCGAATTAAGTCGGGTGATGCTGAGGGAATCAGATTAGGAAATGAGGCACTTAAAGTAGTAAAGGAGTTTTGCTATTTGGGGAGCAAAATAACTGAAGATGGTCGAAGTAGAGGGGATATAAAATGTAGACTGGCAATGGCAAGGAAAGCGTTTGTGAATAAGAGAAATTTGTTAACATCGAGTATAGATTTAAGTGTCAGGAAGTCATTTCTGAAAGTATTTGTATGGAGTGTAGCCATGTATGGAAGTGAAACATGGTCGATAAATAGTTTGGACAAGACTAGAATAGAAGCTTTCGAAATGTGGTGCTACAGAAGAATGCTGAAGATTAGATGGGTAGATGACATAACTGATGAGGAGGTACTGAATAGGATTGGGGAGAAGAGAAGCTTGTGGCACAACTTGACTAGAAGAAGGGATCGGTTGGTAGGATGTGTTCTTAGTCATCGAGGGATCAGCAATTTAGCATTGGAGGGCAGCGTGGAGAGTAAAAATCGTAGAGGGAGACCATGAGATGAATACACTAAGCAGATTCAGAAGGATGTAGGTTGCAGGAAGTACTGGTCAGATCAAGAAGCTTGCACAAGATAGAGTAGAATGGAGAGCTGCATCAAACCAGTCTCAGGATTGAAGACCACAACAACAACAACAACAACAACAGTTTTAAGGAGGATGGTTTTGACATTATGACTCTCCACGTTCAGGAACATCTTTGGGATTTGATGAACATTGTTTAAACCCTTCAGTCCGCAAGGATCCACGTCAGTGTACTCGGGAAGTGAGAAATGTGATGAACTGTGATCATTCCGCCATCGTGCGACATTTGCATGCAACGGGGAAAGCTCAAAAATCTGGTGAATGGGTACTGCATGCTCTGAGCCAAAACCACAAAAATCAGCATCTCTGCGTGCTCGTCATCAACTGGCTTGGGAACAACACCGACCGCTCCTATCCTGTATCGTTACTAGTGACGAGAAATGGTATCTTTATGCCAACGTTAGGAGAAAAGAGGAGTGGTTGAGTCCAAACAAAGCAGCAACTCCCCGAGTAAAGACCTGCTCGCATCCACAAAAGATAATACTGTCCATCTGGTGGAACAGCGGCGGTGTAGTGCACTACGAATTGCTTCCCCAGGATTTAATCATCGCTGTTGACATTTATTGTCAACAACTGAGACTCGTGCAGACTCAGTCCAAGGACAACAACCAGAAAGACCGTGTGAAGTGATGCCGCTCCTCCGTATTCTGCTAGACTGAAAAAAGAAAAAAAAAAAAAACTATGTACGCCTCGTCACGGTTCGCGCGGCTTCCCCCGTCGGAGGGGTTGGGTTGCTGTGGGACAGGACACCAGACAACGAGGTCATCGGCCTCATCGGATTAGGGAAGGACTCGGAAGGAAGTTGGCCGTGCCCTTTCAAAGGAACCATCCCGGCATTTGCTTGGAGTGATTTAGGGAAATCACGGAAAACCTAAATCGGGATGGCCGGACGCGGGATTGAACCGTCGTCCTCCCGAATTCTAGTCCAGTGTGCTAACCACTGCGCCATCTCGCTCGGTCCCGTCGGAGGTTCGAGTCCTCCCTCGGGCATGGCTGTGTGCGTTGCCCTTAGCGTAAGTTACTTTAAGCTAGATTAAATAGTGTGTAAGCCTAGGGACCGATGTTCTCAGCAGTTTGGTCCCACAGGAATTTGTTAAAAATTTCAATACTATACAGATTTTCACCTTTTCCTCTCTCTATGGAACAACCTTCAAGGTACTTCCTTTCCAGACGAAAATGCGCTCCAAACATGGTTCGACGAGTTGTTCTCCTCAAAACCACGTGATTTCTACAGTCATGGAATCGGAAAGTTATCCGAGCGTTGGTAGAGGAGACTCTTATGTGGCAAATTAGACGCAGGACTAAGGAAAAGGCTTGGCAAATGTTTTGTCTGGAGTGTGGCACTATATGGGGCAGAAACATGGACACTGAGACGAGAGGATGAAAAAAGGTTAGAAGCATTTGAGATGTGGACGTGGAGGAGAATGGAGAGAATAAGCTGGATGGAAAGTGTGAGTAATGAAAGAGTATTGGAAAGGGTTGGTGAGAGAAGATGTCTGCTGAAGCTTGTAAGAGGCATTCATTGAGAAGGGAGTGCTTGTTAGTAGATGCTTTGGAAGGATTGGTTTGTGGGAGAAGGCTGAGAGGAAGAAGGAGATACAAGGTGATAGACGACATACAGGGAAGAGGAAATTATGCAGACCTGAGGAGGATGGCAGAAGACCGGACAGCCTGGAGAACTACCATGTGAAAACTTGCCTTTAGGCAGAACACTGATGATGATGATGGTAGATTGTTGTAAATAGTGAAGCAGAATATGTCATTCGTGACTAGTCTCTGTTATGTGTATTTGTTGTACTGGAAAAACGCTACGAACTTCTGACCTAACGTAATACTAAGAGCTACTTGTAGGAGAAATAACTATCTCTATTTCGAAACCTAATATTAAGAGCTGGGACACGCTGTGCTGATTGTGTGTCTTCCAATAGTACCCCTAGTGACGCCTCGGGCAGAGATCATTGATTAACCCAATGTTCCACAGAAATATAGCGACATAGAATGTCTTAGCATGTGTAATACATGCTCCCTTGACACGAAGGCTGACACACACTTCTGGAGTGTTCTCGACTCGGAGGAAGTCGGTTCGTGTCCTGGCGTTGGACTATTCGCCACCATAATTTGATCACCGAAGGAGAGGGAGAAGATGCCGTTTGGTTCATAACGGCCACATCTTTCGTCCGTGTCCTAAGTCAATTTTGAAACTTTTTTGCAGAATCTCATGATTTGTAGCCAACACAAATAAACACGAATAAATGAAGAGCGTACATGTGGTCCTCAGGAAAGTCGTGGATAATCTCATTTCGAACTACAAATTAAATCTGAGGCAAGTTAAGTGGGTTTGACTTAGCAATGTCGTCGAAGCATTTCCACAACAGCCAATGGAGCTAAGTGTCTACTTTTAAGAGTGCAGGTTTTAGCTAATATGCAGAGATCATAGAGTGAATTCATCTCCACTCAGTAAGCCTGGGAGTCCAGTTAGTCGCCGTGGCCCCAACTGACTCGTTTGTGAAGACAGCCTGAATTTCTAGGCGACTGCATCATCTACATCTACAAGATTATTTTGCAGTTTCCACTTAATTTCCTAGCAGAGGATTCTACGAACCACCTTCAGGCTATTTCTCTGCCTTTCCATTCTAACATCGCGTGGGAGAAACGAACACTTAAATATATTGTTCGTAATTGTAATTCCTAGATATTTAATCGAAGTTATATCCTTTAGATTTGTTTGACGTATCGTGAACAGAAATTTAACGGATTTCTTTTTGTACTCACACTTGTCTTTGTTCAGAGACAATTGCCACTTTCGCACCATAAAGAAAACATGTCTAATTTATGAGTATTTTGCAATTCATTTTGATCTTCTGATGACTTAACTAGACGCTAAATGACAGCATCATCTGCAAACTATGTAAGAGGGCTGCTCACTTTCTCTCCTACATCGTTTATACAGATTAGGAATAGCAGAGGGCCTGTAACACTTCCTTCGGAACGCTGAATATCAATTATGTTTTATTCGATGATTTTCTGTCGATTACTAAGTACTGTGACATTTCTGACAGGAAATTATGAATCCAACCGCACAACTGAGGCGATGCTTCATAGGCACACAATTTGATTAGAAGTCTGTGAGAAATGGTGTCAAAAACCTTCTGGAAACCTGGAAATATGGAATCGGTCTGAGGTCACCTGTCGATAGCAGTCATTACCCCGTGAGAAATAAGAGCTGATTGTGTTTCAAGGCCTATATTTTCTGAATCCGTGCAGAGTGTGTAACGTCTATTCAGACCATGTCGGAACAACTTAATTTGGGCTAGTCAAAGAACCTGAGTTGACTAAGATATGACATGCCAAGTGGCACAGAAATCTTGCCGCAAGCGTACAGCGGCCGTCACGAAAATAGGCATCTCAAGGTCATCTCACCATCTTACAGCATTGCCAGTTAGTGAAAATTTCAAATGTTAGTAAAAATCCTGAATAAAATATTAAACGCTTGTATTTTTAGTCTAGAGTATGATGAAGCGCTTTGCAAAAAGACTCTCTTGCCAGCAGCTATGAAAAAACAGTTAATTAAAAACTGAAGTTACAAGAAATTTTGAGGAAAAATTATTTTTTACTTCAGCCTGTGGAAAAAACAGGACTAGATACATACTTTATTGTGAAAACGCAAAAGTATTCCGAGATAACCAACTGTCAACAGTTGATAGTTGGAGAGACGACTTGATCGTTACAGATAGTCTGCGTAAACCAGATATGTTGGCCACTGATGCACCGTATGCATGGTTCGTAGGCCTACTAACCCCTTCAGCATCATTTCCTTACAATAGTGAACGGCCGTGGTCTCCAAGACCTCCAGTCAAAAGGGTGGACATACAAAAATTACAAAATTAGTTTTGGTAACATTTTATGGGTCATTATAGTACCGTGTAACGTATGAACGCATTTTATTTACAAAAGACACCGTGCGCGGCAGCGCGCGAATACTTGCACGCCGCCCCGCCGGTACTGTAGTTCCGACGGCTCTCCCTTACCTCCAGAATTTTTTTTTTATTTGCAGCTTTTACTGAGCCTTTTTCACTGCACCCACCATCCAAGTAGACGATATACAGTATACAAAAATGGCTATAGGTACTTTCAAGTCAATATTTCCGCTGAAGTCGAACAAAATATATTTGTGCTAATGGTTTTGTGCAACCCAAGTTTTATCGAAGTATATTACAAGAGTATTATCCTCGGCATGCAATAAGTGGAATGCACACAAAACTTCATGCATGCAGCTGCAATGTCTCTGCATGCCATTAAAAATTTTCGTTCATAATTACACTTTCTGAATCATAGACCAAGTGGAGAAGACGAAGAACGGAGTTCTTATTCACGGAAATCATCCTGCTGTTTTCTCGCCGTTGGATATTTTCCTGTGTGGCACAATTCCACGCAGTAACTTTTTGTCAAAATCATCAAATCCCTAGATTTTAGTTTTAATTTACATTGCTTTCTTGGAGAATCAAAACATGTGCTCACATTTAGAGATTCTGGCGATATTACTGCACTGTTAACATGGAATATAGTCGACTGGAAAATACCAGAAGGCTTTGTTGCCATTTTATGAACTTACACAAAATTTGTATTATTCGTGGCCTCTTCATTATTGCCTAAATCAGGAAAAAAGTTCAGTACATTCGATACGACAATTTTAGATTTTTTTCGGACGTCTTTTCGTCCCTTACACATACTGACCTGAGTTTCGCTCACTACCAAACACATGTCAATGCACTGTTCCACGGAAGATTGAACCGCACTGTGGACACAAGAAATCGCCCGAAAACACTGAACATACAGCTAGCACTGTCGTGTTCCATTGTTAACAGTGTGTATGTGGCAACGAAGCTATAAGATGGGCGAATCACAACGCTGTAGGCAGCGAGGTGGTCTTGAGGAGCCTTCTTTCGCGACGGCCACTCTTATTTAGGCACACGGAGAATTCACAAAAAGTGAGTCGCCCTGGGCGCACTTGCGCAGAGTATGTGAATTATGAACCGTGTCCAACCGCAAGGCGCTGACGTGTTTCAACATTACACAATCGGTTCTTAAAAAAACCAGTGCTGCAGTACTGTACTTGAGCGATCGTCAAATGTCGGTAAATATTAGGAGTCTTCGCTAGGCCTGTGATGCTACTCAAGTTATTGCGAACGAGATCTGGGGCGAGGAGTCCTATTGGCGCACAGCGCCGTACGTGATTGCCTGGCAGCCACTGTGCGCTGCGGCAGAAGCCAAGTGAGGGCCAGTCCTCAGCGGCGCCGCTACTTGACCCTGCGGCCTCTGCCCCGGTTGACCACAAGCTTTAGAGAGCACGTCGCTGTCTCTGGACAGAAGAACCTCGCGCTCATGCCCTGGCGCACAAGTGTGAGAAACCTCGCACTTTTCGAGTGTTCGTCGTGGTTGGGCATTACTCACAGTAATTTCGGCAATGAACTCGTCACCTTCAGGAACACCGAGTGTTGGTGTTACGTGCTGACACTGACCGGACCACCGCCAGACTGTCAGGTGGTCCTAGCATCACAGCTATTAACATCTGAGTCCCAGTCGCAGTATCTGCTGCATTTTTTTTGCATTTCCTCCGACGTTTGTACCTACGTCCGCGAACGCGCTTTCGGATGAGATAAACAATTATAATTTCGTAAATTTAGTTCTCTATCTATCTATCTTCTCAGCGATCACAGGCTCAGTAGACCACGCGCTGCATCAACGACCTGCTTCCACCGCCTTCTATCTCTCGAAGCGTCTCTCCACCCTGCGGAAATTCCTAATGCTGCGATGTCCTTCTCTGTCATCTTTCCACCTTGTACGAGATCAGCCCAATGGTCTTGTTGCCTGTAGAGTTCCTTCAAATGCTTTCTTGGTGATCCTGTTGTTTTCCATTCTGGCCTCATGTCCAGCCCATTGCAGTCTCCTACTTTTTAATTTCTGAATGATAATGGGTTGCTTCATTAACTGATAAATTTCTATGTTCTTTCGGAATCTCCATGCACCGTTCTCCAACACAGGTCCCCAGATTTTTCTCATTACTTTTCTTTCGAAAACATTTAGTTTTTCTCTTTCATTCTGTGTAAGCGTCCAGCTTTATGAGCCGTATAGTACCATGGGGCAGATAAAAGTGTTGTATATCTTCATCTTTGTGGTGACTGACAAACCTTCACTTTTGAGTGGGTTGGTTAGTGAGTACAGACATCTTGACCCTGAGGCTATTCTTTCATTTATATCCATTGTTATGATATTTTTACAGTTGAAACGTGATGCAAGGTATTTAAACTGGAGAACTTTTCTGAATTTAGAATGTTGGTCAATTTCAAAGTAAGGATTTGGGCTTATGACTCGACCTATTTCCATATTTTCGGTTTTCTCTTGGTTAATCAAATGCTCGATTTTGCTGGCACTGTACCTGAGAGATCTGTACATGTCTTTCAGTTCTTCTTCAGTTTCACTCAGCAACACTATATCATCTGCATAAGCCAGGAGTTTTACTTCACTGTGTTCGAATCGGAGACCATTGTATAGATGTAAATTACTCTGCCGAACCACTTTCTCTAATGCAAGGTTGAAGAGGACGCATGAAAGAGCGTCTCCCTGTCGTAAGCCTGTTTTAATTGGAAAGGTGGGGGATATGGATCCTCTGAACTTCACTGTTGCCTGGGAACCATCCATGCACCGTTGTATCTTCCTAATGATTTTACTCGGTATACTAAACTCTCATAATGTGTTGTAGAGGCTACTTCTGTGGATGCTGTCGTAGGCTCGCTGGAATTCAATGAAGAGACAGTGGATGTTTATGTTAAATTCCCAGTATTTCTCAGAGATTTGTCGTATAGTAAACAAATTATCAGATGTGGAACGGTTTGTTCGAAATCCAGCCCGGTAATCTTGAATAACGTTTTCTGCGTAAGGTTTAAATTTTTCCAGAATGGTCATTGACAGGATTTTGTATATTATGTTCAGCAAACTGATTCCTCTGTAATTTCCACATTCCATTCTGTTTCCTTTCTTGTGTATGGGACGAATTATCGCAGTTTTCCAATCTTCAGGTAGGGTATCGAGTTTTCCAGATCGTTGTGATAAGGTTATAAATTTCTTTGTGTAGTTTGTTTCCGCCCTCTTTTAACATATCTGCTGATATCTGGTCCTCGCCTGCTGGCTTGTTGTTATTGAGCTTTTGAATGGAGTGGATCACTTCCTGTTCTGTGATTCTGCATTCGTCATTATTAATGCTGTCACTCTCAGACTCTAATTGAAGGTTATGTGCGGATCAGTGCAATTTAACATTTCTGAGAAATACCCTTTCCATCTTTCTAGGATACCATCCAGCTGCGTTAGCATATTATGATTTTTATCTTTTATGAATAGGTTTTCACTTTAGTTCTCTATCCCAAGCCTTAATTTAATTGAATCCTTGCTGCCTGCAAATTGTGTGTTCAAGCACTCTTATTTGGAAAGACAGATTATCCTGAGAAATTTTGGAGTATGTACCAGACTTGTTGCATCATACCTTATTCGAGAGTTATACTTCGTTACTCGGCACGAGCTGACTTACATGAATGTTTCATTCGTGCGTATCGGTGGTGATCCCTGCACCTCGTCTCTACTTTTTTTCCATTGCCTTTCGGGATATGCCCACACAGCCACCTCAAACAGTGGAATGCCAATGATGACGATAGGAAAGTAAGGACGACACAACACCCAGTCCCCGAGCGGAGGAAATCTCCGACTCGGCCAGGAATCGAACCCGGACCCCTTCAGCTAGCAATCCGCCGTCCTGATCGTGCAGTTACGGACATTCGACTGTTGCTGTACGCCGTGCACAACGCGCCCCGTGCACCAGCCGGAGTGTGATATAGGAACTGCACTTAGAGCAGTTGAATGTGACACACGCACCTAGCAGGATCTACACTGCTGGCGTTAAAATTGCAACACCATGGAGGCAACATACAACAAACGTCAAAGTGGCATTAAGTGTTCTACGAGCGTCGATATGCAAATGATTGGCGTTTCCGGGCAACCTCAAAAATCTGTTTCCCTACTTTACTTCCCAACTACAATTTTTTCCGCATAGTAGAATCCTTCAGTTGTAGTAACACTAGGAAAATGTCTAAATGGGAATTTACTTAGCCTCATAATGGTATACGTGTACGTTCAAATTGTACTGAGAACATTTGATGTGCAATACGACCTATATTAACCTCTTGTCCGCATGTTATCCTCTCACCGGAGGTTCTAGCCCTCCCCCAGGCATGGGTGTGTGTATGTTGTTCCTAGCATAAGTTAGTTTAAGTAGTGTGTGTAAGCCTAGGGACCAATGACGTCATCAGTTTGGTCCCTTAGGAATTTACACACACTTGAACATTTGTCCGCATGTTAAAAAAGTAAATAAATGTATCGAAATTGAAATAATTATACTGAATGTCGAATTGGGTTTATTTATTTTCGGAACCACAGTCAAACAGATGCTATTTAGATTCTTTAGACAGGTTAATATCTATTTTCGAGACACTGTGACATATAATGAGCTGTCCCTAGGTTTGGGATCAACTTTTTGAAACCATCTACACGGTTGTGTAGGTCATGGTCCCAAGTATCACACACCCTGTAGTGATTCACCATGGTGGGCCCCGATTTCCGAGTAGTGGACAAAAAAGAATTTTCGATATCCACTAGAACCTTAGAAATAACTATAGTTTTCGAACTAGCACTGCAGCCTAGTGCATAAGATATGAAGTTAGCATGCTGAACGTGAAAATGGGTTCTAATACTGATGGGATCCATCTAGTTCTTTTTCTGTCTGAGTTCAATCTTTTTGCTGTGTCATTTTAATCATCGTATTAACATTTTTGTTTGCTCTAATTTCTACGTCCCTTTATTATTTTTTAATTTGCCGTCTATCTCCATGTGATTTTAAATTTTTTATTTACCTATCGTAATATCTGAACGTGATAAAATAGCAGTCTAACGGTTAAGATACAAAAGACGAAATAATGTATTTATATCGGCTGTTTAGTCGTGTCAAAAATTCATTTTTCGTTGTAAGATGTACATTTTTTGTGGTAATTGTCATAGAAACATTAAAAACCTAAATTCTTCTCGTTCCACGGAGAAAATAGCACAGATGAAGATTTAAATGAAAGGAGCTTCCATACATAAAACGACATTCAGGCAGAATGTGTAATAGAAATAACAACTGTATCGAAAGGGTCAAAACTATTAAAGGAAAAACTGAAATCAAAGTAGATATATAAAAACAACTAAAACTGAATGAGCAAAGACTGCAAATGTAAAATAGATGAAGGGAGAAAAAATGAGAGCAAATAAAAATGCTAATACGATGAGTGGCATGGCAAAAGATTACAAATAAATTATATTTAAACTCATAAACTGAATAAAAATAATGATTAGTCACTTTGATAAAAATGAAAAAAATTGTATAAAAACGAAAAAAATTGTGGCACAACCCTCATCGAACCAGCCAAACAAGTTAACCACTACGCAACAGTGGCGCTACAATTATTATTATTGTTGCCAAGACTTTAGTCGTGTCATGGATCACAAGAAATTCGTTATTGTCAATCACTCGCAAATGACAGCCCAGTGTGATTCCTGGGACCATAATCTTCATCACAGTATAGGTGGTTTCAATAAGTCCCCACCCTTGGGGACATGTTGTCAGCAATGACTTTCCGTGAAGGCCTGCCCAAGACTTCGCTACATGTCGCCCGCTGTTCTCCTCTGGTTTAGCTCAAGTGCTCTAACAGGACTCAGCAGTATGCCGTAATTACTTTTGTCTGATTCTGCATTATATGAAAAGAAAGGCTCTGTGATACCTCATAAGCTGCCAGGAAATTAAAAAATAAAGAAAGATGTGCACATTCTACTGCTGAAGTAATTCGTACTCCATGGCATTCGCGTAATATTCTACCTTAACGGGCAACGGTTTCCCCTACAACTGGGTACACTAATAAGCTGTTGACATCGTATCTCACGTACCTTCAGATTTTTCCCCTCGGTTTTAATACTGTTTGTGTTTCGCTTGCATACAATGCATTGCAGTACAGAACAAGGACAGTTGAAAACAAAAGTATTTTCATTTGTTTTAAGCAAGTTACTGAGACCAGCAGTTTAATATCATTTCTTTGTTGTTGTTGAAGAGGGCCCTATCTGCCTTTATTCTGAAATCTTACTTCCTAGACATAATAATTTCTTGCTTTTCTACCATAGACTATATTTTGATATTTGCCTAACTACTATTCCCTTTTCTGCTACTGTCCGTTAGAGTCTCAGTTTTGTTCACCCTTAAGCAGATTCCTGAGGTACGATACGTTTCAGTCTTATTTAATGGTAGTCCTTAAGTGATATGTACAATAACTTCAGCGACAATAATTATATCAAGTATTAATTTAGAGTCGATATCCGTTTCACTTGCACATTTATCGATTTAAGGTGCCTTTCGTTTCCTTAGTTGTTCTACGGTGTATACGTTAAGCATTATAAATAACAAACTAAAATCATGTCTCACACATTGCAGTGAATAATTTGTTACACGAACCCTGTGAAGTTATTTTATGCACTTTACTAAAAGGTAACTGTGCAGACCGTTTACCTATTGATGGATTTGTTTTGTTATCCAGTTAATGGAGCTAATTTATATATATTATATTTGTTATGAACAAATAGTGTAAGCATACACAGAAAAAGGGCAATGCACTTGAGTAAAGTATTTGCAATTACCGTAATTAAATGATAAATCGTGTGAGTATCAGGAACTGAAGCACATTATAATTGCTTTTATTTCCATACTACTTATCCGTTTGGCACCGTGACTATATTCTTGGTATTTACCTTCTTCAAAATTTCCTAATATCTTTCTCTTAAATGCCTAAAACAAAACAACTGACATCTTTCCATTAAAAACTAAGATTTATGAACAATGATATGCACATTCTATTACTTTTTTTGGGGGGAGGGGGACACATTTCTTGGCGTTGCTTTATTGACGACGTTGACGCAAATGGCACATTAATAGACAGATCTTTAGTGAGATGTTTTAGTGCCACTCATTAGCACTTTCTGGTCGGTTTTGTAGGTAGCAACACCTGTAGTAGCGGTTCCAGTGGTATTCTTCACAATTTACCTCAGGTGTGTCCTTACTTTATTTGACGAGCTTGTGTTCTGAATCCCGCCAATAAAATTATTTGCTTTCGTTTAGCTTGAGCACTGTTAAAGACACACACTTGACAATAATTTTGAAATCTGCTGTTCTGAATGCGAATTCGGCGCCTTAACTACTGCGCCGCGTCCCTGAGAAGCATTTTGAAATGTGGTGTTAGAGCAAATTTTTAACACCAGAACGTTACTGAAAAACGGTTGTTATCAGATCATCACCCACAATATCCGGTGTCAAATTACGAACTCTCACCGTTCAGGCAGATGGTGGGCCTATTCGTGTGTGGGGGATGTTTACATGAGAAGAAATGGGGTTCATGATGTGTATGCAGTTGCCTTTCACTGACAAACGATGCAAAAATCTACAGTGCGATCGTGGGCTTTTGTTAGCTGGGCTACAGTATGTCGCAAGTGACGGGTACTTTAAGACAGTTAACCACCCCTCTTGTCATGAATGGCGTCAGATTTATTTAAGAAACATTCGTCGAACAGGAGCGTATGTGCCGCAGGTCACTTGACCTAAATCCCGTTGAGCCTATTTGTGATCCCGATCGACCTATTCGGCCCGCCATCGACACAGCTCTGACAAATCTCCCGAATTGTGGGCGGAAGTCGAGCGTGCGTAGATCAGGGTGTCTCCTGAAAACTTGGAGTACGTGACACGACGCATCGCTGCTGTCATCAAGGCGGTACCAGGTAGGTGCCTTTAATTAAACTGTTAGAGAGTGCGTATCAGAATGATTGAAGAGCTTACGTTTATATAATAAGGATTATCTCGTCCATTAATAATTTGACCAGTTTAGTACGTGTCCCACGCTTTTCTTTTTATGGCTATGATATATTTCTATGAGTATCTAAGACATTTCAGACTTTTCTCCCTCCTTATTGTCAGTTAATTGGTTACCTTCGTTAGATGAAGTCAAAAAAGTTATGCAGTCGGTGTCACTACTGTCAAAACTTGGTTGTGACGTTACGCTGCACCGCGTGACCATAAACATAAGAGTGGTTCTACAGGAAGAGAAAAGAGAATGCTGCCTTCACGTCATTGCAGATGGAGGTTGGATAGTACCCCGTTTTCCCTTTGATACTGGGAAAGATAAGGTGTAAGATGTAAGCATGTAACTAATTCTTTCCTGTGGCTGTTCTAACGTAATAGAAATTCCCGTTTATTCGTAAAGAAAATGAATGTTTGTATAGAATGGTTACAAGGAACCCCTTGAGTACGAGGTTGCAGGTTCAGTCTTTAATAACGCTCACTGGAATGTGTTGTGTTAACAATTATAACAGGAAAAATATTAGCTGCTAATGACTCACCATGAACATCAGGACGGCGACAGAAAATGAGTGTTTAGGAGGTGAAGAGATCAACCTTCTGTGGGATGTATGTATTACGCTTCGCAAAACAGACATCGTCGACATTGAAGAAATGTTCAAAACAAACCATCACCTTACGTCATGAACGACGAATGAAAAATGACGTGCCACAATGATCACAAAGGTTCGCGCCATCAGGATCGAAGGCGAACTCCTTACGAGTTACAAACCGTGCAGGACCGTCAGCTAGGTATCCCCTCTTAAAGAATGCGTAGAGGATCATATGTGTGTAACGGGGTGATCAAAACTGATGGAATGTGACTGCACGCATCCGAAAGCGATATAGTCTGCCCTTGAGCTTATCGTGAAAGGGCCTAGCTGCAGATTGAGCGACTATGTCTTTTATAGGCACGGAAGAAACAAACATCCAGAGGCTGAATTTGTCCAGTGGTTCCAGCTGGAATGAACTGCAATGTCATACACTTTTCAGAACGGACAGTTTGCTCTAAGAGAGTATGGTTTTTATACACAGACCAGGTATCAAGCAAAGACCATGTATCAAGTAAAAAAAAGTTATTTTGACCAGCTATTCACCAAAAGAAGTGCTCATACCATAGTTATAGTTCTCTTACGCGCATTTTCATATTTTGCCTGCTATGACGTAAATATTTCCTACTGCCCTTCCAAGACGCGCACACGAGAAATAATCATAGGGGACAGGGCATCTCCAACTCGTCTGAGGACAATAAATAATTTTTCAGCCAGTTTATCGTTCAGATTAACGCTCTGCAGAATTGTATGTTGCCGGCCAGAGTGGCCGAGCGGCTCTAGGCGCTACGGTCTGGAACCGCGCGACCGCTAAGGTCGAGGGTTCGAATCCTGCCTCTGGCATAGACGTGTGTGATGTCCTTAGGTTAGTTAGGTTTAAGTAGTTCTAAGTTCTAGGGGACTGATGACCTCAGAAGTTAATTCCCATAGTGCTCAGAGCCATTTTAACCATTTGAATTGTGTGCGAATCCGTTAAGGCACTGATGTTATTTGATCTTCATACGACCTTCTTGGTACCTCTAATTTCCAGGGTACCTATCATACGCATTTCCTCTTCAAATCTCGATTGGTTGGAGTTGAAAACAAATTTCTTACTGAACGATGGGATGAGTTTGTTCATCTCATCTACAAATTTTCGGACCGATTCCGCAATTTGCTGTACACCGTCAAATTAACTTTCAAATGGCTCTAAGCACTATGGGATTTAACATCTGAGGTCTTCAGTCCCCTAGACTTAGAACTACTGAAACCTACCTAACCTAAGGAGAGCACACACATCCATGCCCGAGGCAGGATTTGAACCTGCGACCGCAGCAGCAGCGCGGTTCCGGACTGAAGCGCCTACAACCGCTCTGCCACAACGGCCGGCGTCAAGTTGACGCTTTGTTTGAAATTTCGTTATCTTATCTCTTCCAATTCTGTAGTACTGTTTGAAATTATGCAACTGTCCACTGCTTCTCTTGAAATCACTGAAATCTATGTCGCGCACAGTTTGATGCCTACAACATAGTAGGTCACTATCATGGAAATCCTGTATATTGTATCGAGTATTCTTGAAACGGACACGAACCAGTTTTTGTAGCAAGTGCTCCTTGTAACTTCCTGGCAGATTAAAACTATGTGCCGGACCGAGACTCGAAGTCGGGATCTTTGCCTTTCGCGGGCAAGTGCACTTGTCCGCGAAAGGCAAAGGTCCCGAGTTCGAGTCTCGGTCCGGCACATAGTTTTAATCTGCCAGGAAGTTTCATATCAGCGCACCCTCCGCTGCAGAGTGGAAATCTCATTCTGGAAAGTGCTCCTTGTGTTCTCTCTAATATCCGTAGTTATTCTTATGCACTACACGGTCATATTGCTGCGGACTTATTCAAAATCTGTTCATAACTGTTTTTTTACTATGCTGCGAGTGATCATCCATGAACATAATTATGTTTAGTACCCTCTTCTTGGACAGCGATTATCTTTTACTAAGTCTCATTGGAGACGGGTTTTGTGGCTCCCTGTCCGACAAGGATGATGAACTACATGGCCTGAGTTTCACTTGTTTAGCACCAATCGACATCACAGCATTCCTCATGTACGTTATCCGCACAGTGGAACATATACGATACCACACATTCCACTGAACCATTTCCCGGAAACGCTAATATTTCATATGCCACTTCTTTCTCACTCTGCGAAATTCCATGGGTTCCTTCCTGACGGAATGTCGACTTTGACAACTGTTGTAGATATAATGCAATGTTTGCTTTGTTCGTCGTTGCCACTGCTCTGCTTTGTCTCAACACCACTGTTGTGTGCTTCTCGTCGACTAAGCAATTCAGCTGTGGTCCGTAGCCTCACGCTGTGCTTACCATTGGCTACCTCTAGTCCCACCCCTACATCTACATCTACATTTATACTGCGCAAGCCACCCAACGGTGTATGGCGGAGGGCACTTAACGTGCCACTGTCATTACCTCCGTTTCCTGTTCCAGTCGCGTATGGTTCGCGGGAAGAACGACTGCCGGAAAGCCTCCATGCGCGCTCGAATCTCTCTAATTTTACATTCGTGATCTCCTCGGGAGGTATAAGTAGGGAGAAGCAATATATTCGATACCTCATCTAGAAACGCACCCTCTCGAAACCTGGACAGCAAGCTACACAGCTATGCAGAGCGCCTCTCTTGCAGAGTCTGCCACTTGAGTTTGCTAAACATCTCCGTAACGCTATCACGCTTACCAACTAAGCCTGTGACGAAACGCGCCGCTCTTCTTTGGATGTTCTCTATCTCTCTGTCAACCCGACGTGGTACGGATCCCACACTGATGAGCAATACTCAAGTATAGGTCGAACGAATGGTTTGTAAGGCACCTCCTTTTTTGATGGACTACACTTTCTAAGGACTCTCCCAATGAATCTCAACCTGGCACCCGCCTTACTAACAATTAATTTTATTTGATCATTCCACTTCAAATCGTTCCGTACGCATACTCACAGATATTTTACAGAAGTAACTGCTTCCAGTGCCATCAGCAGCCATTATTGTGGCTGAATGGTAGACAATATATGGGGCGTCGAATGCCGTAACCGTCGTCAGCCTTTTGCGACCTCACACTCAAAAAGTTCCGTGTTAGACTAAACACAAAGTATAACTTCGCTTCCTCCAACTGAGATGACAACTCTTTAAAACGCCGTCCTACACCCTTCGCACAGTCCAGATCAAAGTGTCAGGAGGGAACTTATGTCGCTGTATCGTACCAAATTGTCTCTTGCTCATCTGGAGTAAAATAAAGAAAAATAATATTTCCATTTGATAAAGAAGTGCGTAATTTTGTTACTTTGCGAGTAATGTAATTTATAGGAGATTATTTAATTTATCAAAAACATTTTAGTGAATTCAGTTTTCTTTTTAGTATCCAATTCAGCTCAACACCAGAATGCCTTGTTCTCTCATGAATAGACATTGTCATATAATTTGAAATTTCCGTTTCACTTCAGATCTGATTACACAGATCTTTGTCATAAATTAGAGTTAGCAGAAACTCCAGTTTCAGTTCTTGCAATGTTTATAATTTGAAATTAATGAACGAAAATTCAAAGGGTGTTTGTGATATTGTTTTTCAGACTTTTCCTCTCTTTCGAAATGTTCACTGCCAAGATAGGTATTTTAGACTCCACGTTGCCAAATCTGCCGTATGTGTTTATTACGTCGATGGCACCAACCATGTCATTGTCCCAATATCACATGTAGACCACTTATTCCACTACTTACTATCGTTTACCTGTCGTAAGTACATTATTTTACATATTGGACACTGAATCTTCAGTAGCACTCGTTTGCACGCGACGTTTACGGAGAAGACTGGGCAATTATGAATGACTGCCACCACATACAGACGGCCTATTTGCGCCCCTTGATGTCAGCTCCCGTTTCCAGAGCGTATCGCTTTCACAAAGGAAGCCGCTCGGCGCTTACGTCCCCGTCAGTCCAGTTCCGCCAAATGTTTTACGTGCCAGGCGTGTGTTTACGGCTGGCGAGGAGGGCTCGTCATCCGGCGGGAACGTAGGGAATCACTCAGAATCAACAACTGTCTTTTTTTTTTAGTTTCTTCATTTGTAATATTTCCAGAGAACTGCTAAACTATGGAGCACACGTAAAAAGAAATATTTATTCATGTTTTGTGAAATGTCGATTTATGTCTGTGGAGACATTTTATAGGTAGCTGGGGAAAAAGAAACTTGTACAAGATCTCGACTGAGAGTTCGGTTTGTATAGAACGCACTGGGGTATCAAGCAGTCGTCACTTTGGTAATAGAGGGAAGTATGTGTGTGTATACAAGGTGTTTCCGTAAGGGCGTGCAAAAATTTAACAGGACATAGAGGATGCTCCACTGAAAAATTTTAGGCGGGGAACCTAGTGTCGGAGAAGCCAGCTTAAGGAAATAATAGTGTGTCCGAGTGGTCCTCATGTTGCCAGGTCCCTCGTTTCTTCTTCCCACTGAACCAACCTCCCGGATTCTTCGATCGAGAGAAACATACATTCGTCGTGACGGATGATGCCTGTCAGGAAATCTTTCCCTGTACGGTCTTTCAGCAGCGACACCATTGCAACGTACTTCCCCATACACTAGGCGCATTTCAGTGAGTTCTACGAAACTGTACCGGTATTGTTCCATCGTATTGTACTGTGCGTCTCCGAATAGCACTGAGTAACGGATGGGTCTGTCGTTGATTCATTGCACGTTCTGTCATGGGACAAAGTAAATACGATACATCAGAGCCTGGGCGGTTTTTTGAGGTTAGAGGGTCTCAGTAAACCACTGAAAGGGCATCCGTCAAAAAGCGGGCAGGTAAAACACGGTAAGGTAGTTGTAGAAACGGTCGGTATTGTAGTTGTAAATTGTCGTAGCTGTGTTGGGAAACAACCAGAGCTCCAAGCCCTAATAGAAAACACTGAATCTAAAATAGTTATAGGTACAGAAAGCTGGCTACAGCCGGAAATAAGTTCAGCCTAAATTCTTTTCAAACGATCTAACAGTGTTCAGAAAGGGTAGATTAAATACAGTTGGTGGTGGAGTATTTATTGCTGTCAGAAGTAGTTTGCCTTGTAGTGAAATTGAAGTAGAAGCAGATAGTTCCTGCGAAATAGTATGGGTAGAGGCTACACTTCACAATCGCACTAAACTAGTAATTGCATCGTTTTACCGACCGCCTCGACTCAGAATATATAGTTGCTAAGCAGTTCAAAGAAAACTTGAGTCTCATTTCAATTCGTATCCCACTCATACAATTACAGTCGGTGGCGACTTCAATCTATCCTCGATGTGCCGGAAAAATTATACGTTTAAAGACGGCGGCAGGCATAAAACGTCATCCGAAATTGTACTGAATGTCTTCTCGGAAAATTACACTCCTGGAAATGGAAAAAAGAACACATTGACACCGGTGTGTCAGACCCACCATACTTGCTCCGGACACTGCGAGAGGGCCGTACAAGCAATGATCACACGCACGGCACAGCGGACACACCAGGAACCGCGGTGTTGGCCGTCGAATGGCGCCAGCTGCGCAGCATTTGTGCACCGCCGCCGTCAGTGTCAGCCAGTTTGCCGTGGCATACGGAGCTCCATCGCAGTCTTTAACACTGGTAGCATGCCGCGACAGCGTGGACGTGAACCGTATGTGCAGTTGACGGACTTTGAGCGAGGGCGTATAGTGGGCATGCGGGAGGCCGGGTGGACGCACCGCCGAATTGCTCAACACGTGGGGCGTGAGGTCTCCACAGTACATCGCTGTTGTCGCCAGTGGTCGGCGGAAGGTGCACGTGCCCGTCGACCTGGGACCGGACCGCAGCGACGCACGGATGCACGCCAAGACAGTAGGATCTTACGCAGTGCCGTAGGGGACCGCACCGCCACTTCCCAGCAAATTAGGGACACTGTTGCTCCTGGGGTATCGGCGAGGACCATTCGCAACCGTCTCCATGAAGCTGGGCTACGGTCCCGCACACCGTTAGGCCGTCTTCCGCTCACGCCCCAACATCGTGCAGCCCGCCTCCAGTGGTGTCGCGACAGGCGTGAATGGGGGGACGAATGGAGACGTGTCGTCTTCAGCGATGAGAGTCGCTTCTGCCTTGGTGCCAATGATGGTCGTATGCGTGTTTGGCGCCGTGCAGGTGAGCGCCACAATCAGGACTGCATACGACCGAGGCACACAGGGCCAACACCGGGCATCATGGTGTGGGGAGCGATCTCCTACACTGGCCGTACACCACTGGTGATCGTCGAGGGGACACTGAATAGTGCACGGTACATCCAAACCGTCATCGAACCCATCGTTCTACCATTCCTAGACCGGCAAGGGAACTTGCTGTTCCAACAGGACAATGCACGTCCGCATGTATCCCGTGCCACCCAACGTGCTCTAGAAGGTGTAAGTCAACTACCCTGGCCAGCAAGATCTCCGCATCTGTCCCCCATTGAGCATGTTTGGGACTGGATGAAGCGTCGTCTCACGCGGTCTGCACGACCAGCACGAACGCTGGTCCAACTGAGGCGCCAGGTGGAAATGGCATGGCAAGCCGTTCCACAGGACTGCATCCAGCATCTCTACGATCGTCTCCATGGGAGAATAGCAGCCTGCATTGCTACGAAAGGTGGATATACACTGTACTAGTGCCGACATTGTGCATGCTCTGTTGCCTGTGTCTATGTGCCTGTGGTTCTGTCAGTGTGATCATGTGATGTATCTGACGGGATCTTCTCATCAAATTTCAATCACCAATTTTCTCCTCAGATTGCGAAAACATTCTTTTGGCACCCACCTACATAGGGAGAAATGATCATCACGATAAAATAAGAGAAATCAGGGCTCCCACGGAAAAATTTAAGTGCTCGTTTTTCCCGCGTGCCGTTCGAGAGAGGAACGGTACAGAGACAGCTTGAAAGTGGTTCACTGAATCCTCTGCCAGGCCCTTAATTGTGAATAGCAAAGTAATCACGTAGATGTAGATGTACGTCTAAATAAGCAGCACTGTACTTGTAAACTTGAAAGCTGGAATCAGTAATGCTAGACAAAGCGGTAGACGAGTTTCCTTAAACTGGCTATTGCGAGCTCAGGTTCCCTACCTCAAATTGTTCAGTGGAGCATTCTGTATGTCCTGCTACATTTTTGCACGCTCTTACGAAAATACGCTGTATGTATGTGCGCGTGACCGTTTGCGGCTGAATTTTTAACATGATGTTCCGCAGATTTTACACTTCTGGCCATTACAATTGCTACACCACGAAGATGACGTGCTACAGACGCGAAATTTAAGCGACAGGTGTGCTGTGTTTTGCAAATGATTAGCTTTTCAGAGCATTCACACAAGGTTGGCGCCGGTGGAGACACGTACAACGTGCTAACATGAGGAAAGTTTCCAAGCGATTTCTCATACACAAACAGCAGTTGATCGGCGTTTCCTAGTGAAACGCTGTTGTGATGCCTCGTGTAAGGAGGAGAAATGCGTACCATCACGTTTCCGACTTTGAGAAAGGTCGGATCTTAGACTATCGCGATTGCGGTTTATCGTATCGCGACATTGCTGCTCGCGTCGGTCGAGATCCAATTACTGTTAGCAGAATATGGAATCGCTGGGTTCAGGAGGGTAATACAGAACGCCGTGCTGTATCCCAACGGCCTCGTATCACTAGCAGTCAAGATGACAGGCATCTTATACGCATGGTTGTAACGGATCGTGCAGCCCGTCTCGATCCCTGAGTTAACAGATGGGGACGTTTGCAAGACAACAACCATCTGCATGAACAGTTCGACGACGTTTGCAGCAGCATAGACTATCAGCTCAGAGACCACAGCTGCGGTTACCCTTGACGCTGCATCACAGGCAGGAGCGCCTGCGATGGTGTACTCAACGACGAACCTGCGTGCACGAATGGCAAAACGTCATTTTTTTCGGATGAATCCAGGTTCTGTTTACAGCATCATGATGGTCGCATCCGTGAACGCACATTGGAAGCGTGTATTCGTCATCGCCGTGCTGGCGTATCACCCGGCGTGATGGTATGGGGTGCCATTGGTTACACGTCTCGGTCACCTCTTGTTCGCATTGACGGCACTTTAAACAGTGGACGTCACATTTCAGATATGTTACGACCTGTGGCTCTACCCTTCATTCGATCCCAGCGAGACCCTACATTTCAGCAGGATAATGCGCGACCGCGTGTTGCAGGTCCTGTACGGACCTTTCTGGATACAGAAAATGTTCGACTGCTGCTCTGGCCAGCACATTCTCCAGATCTCTCACCAATTGAAAACGTCTGGCCAATGGTGGCCAAGCAACTGGCTCTTCACAATACGCCAGTCTACTCTTGATGAACTGTGGTATCGTGTTGAATCTGCATGGGCAGCTGTACCTGTACACGCCATCCAAACTCTGACTCAATGCCCAGGCGTATCAAGGCCGTTATTACGGCCAGAGGTGGTTGCTCTGGGTACTTATTTCTCAGGATCTATGCACCCAAACTGCGTGAAAATGTAATCACATGTCAATTCTAGTATATATATTTGTCCAACGAATACCCGTTTATCATCTGCATTTCTTCTTGGTGTGCAGTTTTAATGGCCAGTAGTGTACTAACCGAATTAACCGGCTCCGACCTAGCGACGTTGACATTATGGTCGCTTTTGATGTGGTGGTGCTGTTTACGAATGTGCCTGTCAAAGGCCGTTTGGTCCTAGCATCCGTGTTTTTTGTAAGTGAAGTGGTCGAGCTATTTAGGCTAACACTTGCATCTTCCTATTTTCTGTATAACGGCCAGTATTACGAACAGACAGACGGCGTTCCAATGGGTAGCCGGTTAACTCCAGCTGTTGCAAACCTCTTCGCGGACCATTGTCAGGATCTTACCTTAGAGACGGCGCCATTAAACTATATTTGTTTCTTGCGATACGTTGATGACACGTTCGTCAGTTGGCCCCACGGACGTGAAAAACTTGACGAGTTCTTGGAACACCTCAAAGACATTAACAGTAACATTCAGTTTACCATGGAGGTAGTAGAAGAGGATGCATCGCTCTTTCTCGACGTTCTCGTCAGCCGCAAATGAAATGGATGCCTTGGCCACAGCATTTATAGAAAACTTAATCACAACGATCCGTAATTGCACGCTATCATCACCCGGAACAGAAGCGCACTGTTTTACAAGCATTCGTGCATCGTGCATGGATGATACCAGACGCTGATAACCTACCGCATGTGCTGAGACACCCACGCAGGATCTTCAGGAACAACGGCTGGTCCTTCAAACACATGAAGTGATTTCAAGCAAGACTCACAAAAAACTACCGGCGAGGAGAAAGAAAAGAAACTTGCTCTCTTGCTGTTCTGTGGCTCCGTATTAGGAAAGACAAACCGCCTACTGAAACGATCCAAAATCAAATCGATCTTCAGTCCTCCGACCAAAATCCGTCAGTTACTGAGACCTCTTAGAGACGCAGCGGGTCTCAGAACACCTGCGGTCTGTAACATACCTTGCGAATGTGGCAAGTCTTACATCGGACATAGTATACGTTGTGGAAGAACGCAGGAAGGAGCATGAGAGGTTTTATCGCCTACGTTACCCCGAAAAATCTGCTTTATCTGAGCACGCTTTAGAAAATTGGTACCGGATAAAATTAGACGAAACATCCGTCCTGGCTCTCACAAGCGGCTTCTGAGATTAAGTAATTAAAGAAGCAACTGAAATAAAAATCACCGATAGCATCCTAGATAGAGACGGTGGCCTGCAGTCCAACGCAGCACAGGATCCAGCTATCGGGTGGTTGAAGCGAGCGCATCGGAAGCCGAGTCAACATATTGTAGGGAAGCAGCCTACTCACGCTGTAGTAAATTCACATCAGTTTCCATTGTGTGCCAGCCAGTCTGCTGTAACTAGCTCTGACGTCATAAATGTTGTGCAATACCTTAAAAATCAAGCAAATGACCTAAAACTTTTCTAGAATGTCAGGAATAATACTAAATTAATGTGTGTTAAATATCAGTTCGATAGCTTCAGCCATTTTCGAAATTTGGACGTTTTTCTGGAAAAATCATTGGCGCAACAGAAAAGAGCTAGAGACTTCAAAATTTATATTTAAATTCATCTTTCATAATGATTTAATAAAAATAGTACTTTGGATTTCACAAATTAAGATTTTAGTGGAAATTCATGATTTTCTGGTTTTCATCTCAAAACTGAAGGAAGCAAGATAGATTAAGTAGGCTAATAAATAAGGCTAGGATGTTTAGATTTAAATAGGTTGGAGGTCCGCTATGACTATGAAGATGTGTAAAGTTTCTTTTTAGTACCTATAAAATTATAGCGATAGCGGATCTCAAAAGGGCCAGTTCAGAGCTCATCTACTGCGTGCAGTGTAATTTAATTAATTCTCTCGCCCAAAATATTTAACTTAGCCACGTCAAAATTTTATTATCAATACTTACCTGCGTGCTGAATGCACGTTTAAATTAAGAGCTTCTTCGGCCATCAGCAAAAGAAGCTATAAATTATTATGTAACTTGAAGTGGTGCGTTACTAACCAGCGGCTAGTCGGGAGAGCCGAAAAGATCAGGCGTTCCCTTAGCCGTCCGCACCGCGGCTTTATATATAAGGACGCTGCGCGAGGAAGCAAGGCCCCAGTTCTCTCCAGACGCTGAATGACACGCCATCTGTGTCGGGAGCCGCGTCGCATCAGTGTCACTGCTACAAACAGCCTCGGGTGCCGTATTAAGCTACTAGAGATACGCGGAACCATGAAAACATTTCATGTGAAGTGTTAATTCTGGAATGATTTTCATTATCTAGCTTCAGTTTGCGTATTGTCTTATTTTCACGCGCCGTCGCGGGACAGACATTCTACCAAATATTTAGCGTGGCGTTTGATGAAATATTTTCATCAAATTATGGCGAGCATTCTTTTCAACATTTAATTCGGACATTTATAGTTGCATCAGCGCATTAGACTCTGAACTGCTCTGTTAGTTAGGTTGTAGGGATACTTGTGGTTTTTATCAGTGAATTTCAGAATATACTCAACTATTTTGGAAAACCGTTTTTGATTAGAAATCCCGGACAATCTCCTAATTCCTCAGAGCTATAAGCTGCAGCTATAATAACATTCTCAGATAAAGTGGGCACTAGGATCTCTAATTACTGGTTCCATGTTTTATTAAATCACTTTCTGGGTGCCAAAAAGTAAATAGAGAGCCAGTGTTGAGAACGGCGAAAGACAGCATTAACAACATTATAAAAGCCAGAAACTGATTCAACATGCAAGCATTTATACAGCAAACATAATTTTTTTTACAAATTATCCGCCGCCCCACAATATGCCCGTATATGGCGGTGCTTCAGGCACCAGTGGCGTCACAGCCGTCAGCTAGTATACACTGTGTGATCAAAAGTATCCGGACACCCCCAAAAACATACGTTTTTCATATTAGGTGCATTGTGTTGCCACATACTCCATACCAGCGACCTCAGTGGTCATTAGACATCGTGAGAGAGCAGAATGGGGCGCTCCGCGGAACTGACGGACTTCGAACGTGGTCAGGTGATTGGGTGTCTTTTCTGTCATACGTCTGTACGCGAGATTTCCACACTGCTAAACATCCTTAGGTCCACTGTTTCCAATGTGATAGTAAATTGGAAACGTGGACACGTACAGCACAAAAGCGTACAGACCGTCCTCGTCTGCTGACTGACAGAGAAAGCCGACAGAGGGTCCTAATGTGTAGTAGCCAGACACCTACCCAGACCATCACACAGGAACTCCAAACCGCATCAAGATCCACTACAAGTACTATGACAGTTAGGCGGGAGGTGAGAAAACTTGGATTTCATGGTCGAGCGGCTGCTCGTAAGCCACACATCATGCCGGTAAATGCCAACCGACGCCTCGCTTGGTGTAAGGAGAGTAAACATTAGACGATTGAACAGTAGAGAAACGTTGTGTGGAGTGACGAATCACGGTATACAACGTGGCGATCCGATGGCAGAGTGTGGGTATGGCGAATGCCCGGTGAACGTCATCTGTCAGCGTGTGTAGTGCCAACAGTAAAATTCGAAGGCGGAGGTGTTACGGTGTGGTGGTGTTTTTCATTGAGGGGGCTTGCACCCCTTGTTGTTTCGCGTGACACTATCACAGCACAGGCCTACTTTGATGTTTTAAGCACTTTCGTGCTTCCCACTGTTGAAGAGCAATTCCGTGATGGCGATCGCATCTTTCAACACGATCGAGCGCCTGTTCATAATGCAATGCCTGTGGTGGAGTGGTTACATGACAATAACATCCCTGTAATGGACTAGCCTGCACAGAGTCATGACCTGAATCCTACAGAACACCTTTGGGATGTTTTGGAACGCTGACGTCGTACCAGCCCTCACCCACCGACATCGTTAACTCCGTGAAGAATGGGCAGTCAGTCCCAAAGAAACATTCCAGCGTCTGAATGAATGTATGCCTGCGAGAATGGAAGCTGTCATCAAGGCCAAGGGTGGGCCAACACCATACTGCATTCCAGCATTACCAATAGAGGGCGCCACGAACTTGTAAGTCTTGTTCATCCAGGTGTCCGGGTACTTTTGATCACGTAGTGTATATAAGGGGGCGTACCAGCAGCCCACTGCCAATCATACCACTTGACAATGGCCAAGGAGTGCTTCGCCGAAAGGCTCGTGTAATTTTAATTACTTGACTCGGTTGCCAACCCGAGAACTTTTTGCTAACTATTGGGTAAGTACTTCCTGGTAAACTAGAGCGCTCAGGCAGATCATTGCACACATGAGAATTCGATGTAGGAGACAAAAGAAGAGTGACTGCGATGTCTTCTTAGCACGTGGCTATGTTGAAGTTGGCTTGCAACATCCAGCAGGCTGCTACAACTCTCCTGCCGTGCTCAGATAGTGATGTTTTGTCGTGGGCAAGGTAGCTAGGAGCTAAACTATAATGAGGCTCTACGCGGCAATTGACTGGAGGTCATTGCGGTAACGACTGACGTCTTCCGGACGTACCATCTAAACTGCAGCTGCTGATGTTCGAACAAGGATAATGGGTCTGAGATGGTCGAATTCCAAAAGTTTTATGACCTCTTGAGTCACCGTTCCCAAGCAGTTTTCTGACATAAGAAAATAGGTCTCCAGCTAAACGCTGAGAAAGGTAGAGGTCAATTTCTACTTACTGGGATACAGAAAACAGGTAATGCCCTTTTGCTCAGAGGTTTCCCACCCTTCCCTGGTGCCAAGCATTGCAAGAACGGACGTTTTATGTATCAAGGCGCCTCTTTAAAGAAGAAAGCTCCTTTCAAATTTTCAGCGGGTTCTAATGGTAGTCGGCATTTTGGAGAAACTTCTAAGTTCCCTCATGATGGTCGTATCATAGATTAGAGTGCAGGATACCGTCTGCAGTTCTTAAGGGGGGTAGGACGTCAAACGGGCCGACTTGGAGCAGGAGAGGCACCACAGAAAATTTTAATTTCCACTGTCTATACTTTTACAAGTAAATTCATAAAACTTTGTCAGCATGACCAGGAAGGATTAGGATTTACACTCGTAGCAGCGGAAGTTCAAAAAAACAACAAAATAAATTTTTTTTACGTGTGAAATTTCATCATTTTTTCACTTACTATTGGCTGCATTTGTTGCTATAGGTACACTTTACTTCATAAGTAAGAGAGACTGTTCGATGAATTTTGCACAGCATACAAACCATAATTACAGGTGTCTGAAACTCTAGAATCTATTTAATTTATGAAAAAATGAATGAGCTGTTACGTTTTAAACTTTATGTTTAGAAAGAAATCAAATTTTGTAGTTAATTATCTCAATTTTTACCACAGTTTTTAATAGATTTGGAAAATTCTAGAGTTTCATACACCTGTAAGTATGGTTTGTATACTGTGCAAAACTCATCGAACAGTCTGCCTTACTTATGAAGGAAAGTGTACCTATAGCAACAAATGCAGCCAATAGTAAGTGAAAAAATGATGAAATTTCAAATGTAAAAAAAAATTATTTTGTTATGGTTTTGCACTTCCACTGCTATGAATGTGAATCCTGAATCCTTCCTGGTCATGCTGAGAAAGTTTTATGAATTTACTTGTAAAAGTATAGACAGTGGAAATTAAAATTTTCTGTGGTGCCTCTCCTGCTCCAAGTCGGCCCGTTTGACGTCCTACCCCCCCTAAGAAATATGGCTATGATTGTCCCTTTACTTGCCGATTTCTCTTTGAGGGGGAAATCTGCAGGGAAAGCTATACAGACATCGAAATGAAATGAATGTTAAAATGTTAAATACACCAGCGCATTAGTTGTAACGAGGAGAACAATATTCGGTACTAATATAAATCTTAATCTTGGCCTCTTTCTTTGTTATTTGTCCTCCCATGAGTGCTCATGTATGCGCCCCGGCGGTTGCTGGCTTGTATTGTAACAGCTTCCTACGGTGGCAGATGTACTGCCACTGCAAGTCCGGCTGTAATGTACTTGGGCCGTTATGATGTTACGTGACACTGGCTGACGTGGCAGTCCCTCTAACGTTAGTTTGATTTGTGGCACTTCCACAGGCGGCGCTCATACATAACAGATAGCGCGCCGAGGGTTGTGTGAGACGTCCCGAGCAGGATCGGGTCCACTTCTGAGAAGAGCCGCCCCTCGCCGCGCCGCGCCGGCATAAATACTGGGGCCCGCCCGCCCCCCGCCCCCACAGCCGCCTGCTGCCTGCTGTCTGCTGTCTGCCGCCCGCCACGTGGGGAGAGCAGAGGCCGCACCACGCGCAGCTGCCCCGACCAGCACCTGCCTCCCCCAGAATGTACCAGCAATTAACGACCGCACCTCGCCGCCGGGGTCACGGCACCACCTGGCGGCTACGTGTGCTGGCAAGCGTGCGCCGCGCATATCGTTACACCAACTGCGCAACAAACTTCTTATCTTACGGAATCGATACGACAGACTTAAGCAGAACCCTTATTGCTTACAAGTCATGGGGCAGGTACTTAACATCGCGGAGTAACATATTTTATCAGAATGGTATCAGTTCAACAACCGAACAGTAGTTCCTAAACGCCTGAGGATTGAGTCAAACAGAGCTTGGATGGCGTGTACAGGTACAGCTGCCCATGCAGCTTCAACACCATACCACAGTTCATCAAGAGTAGTGACTGGCGTATTGTGACGAGCCATTTGCTCGGCCACCATTGACCAGACGGTTTCAATTGGTCAGAGATCTGGGAATGTGCTGGCCAGGGCAACAGTCGAACATTTTAAGTATCCAGAAAGGCCCGTACAGGACCTGCAACATGCGGTCGTGCATTATCCTGCTGAAATGTAGGATTTCGGAGGGATCGAATGAAGGGTAGAGCCACTGGTCGTAACACATCTGAAATGTAACGTCCACTGTTCAAAGTGCCGTCAGTGCGAACAAGAGGTTACCGAGACGTGTAACCAATGGCAATCTATACCATCACGCCAGGTGATACGCCAGTATGGCGATGACGAATACACGCTTCCAATGTGCGTTCACCGTGTTGCCGCCAAACACGGATGCGACCATCATGATGCTGTAAACAGAACCTGGATTCATCCGAAAAAATGACGTTTTTGCCATTCGTGCACCCAGGTTCGTCGTTGAGTACACCATGGCCGGCTCTCCTCTCTGTGATGCAGCGTCAAGGGTAACCGCAGCCGTGGTCTCCGAGCTGATAGTCCATGCTGCTGCAAACGTCTTCGAACTGTTCGTGCAGATGGTTATTGTCTTGCAAAGGACCCCATTTGTTAACTCAGGGATCGAGACGTGGCTGCGCGATCGGTACAGCCATACGGATAAGATACCTGTCATCTCGACTGCTAGTGATACGAGGCCGTTGGGATCCAACATGGCGTTCCGTATTACCCTCCTGAACCCACCGATTCCATATTCTGCTAACAGTCATAGGACCTCGACCAACGCGAGCAGCAATGTCGCGATACCATAAACCGCAATCGCGATAGGCTACAATCCGACCTTTATCAAAGTCGGGAACGTGATGGTACGCATTTCTTCTCCTTACACGAGGCATCGCAACAATGTTTCACCAGGCAACGCCGGTCAACTGCTGTTTGTGTATGAGAAATCGGTTGGAAAGTTTCCTCATGTCAGCACGTTGTAGGTGTCGCCACCAGCGCCAACCTTGTGTGAATGCTCCGTAAAGCTAATCATGTGCATATCACAGCATCTTCTTCCTGTCGGTTAAATTTCGCGCCTGTAGTACGTCATCTTCGTGGTGCAGCAATTTTAATGGCCAGTAGTGTATCATTCCTGTCCATGCCGTATATCATATGGACGCCTGAGTAAAGTGAACCTTCTCCAATTTTAGTTATGCATTGTGTTTTGTAGCTAGCAGGGATATCTGTCAGGGAGATGGACAGATCATCTCTTAGAGTGTGAATTTTCTCACCACTTGTTGACAAATTTGTGTACTTCTTGGAAGTGGGAGCTTCTTGTTCTCTAATATCTTGGGCCAAGTACGAGGGGAGCTCGATAAGCAATGCAACAAATTTTCTCAGTGAGTTACTGCTGAAAAAATTTTCAATACGATTTGCGACGTCGTGGAATATTCTCACTTCAGCCCCTATAGTTTCATAAAGTTCCAATAGTCGGCGCTATACGTGGCCTTCAAAATGGAGTCTGTAACGGAGGTGTATTCCAAGCAGAGAACTGTCATTGAGTTTCTTTTGGCGGAAAACCAGAGCATCGCAGATATTCATAGGCGGCTGCAGAATGTCTACGGAGACCTGGCAGGGAACAAAAGCACGGTGAGTAGTTGGGCGAGACGTCTGCCAGCATTGCAACAAGATGGCGCAAACCTTTCCGATCGCCCGCGTGCCGGCAGGTCTCTCACAGATGTGACCTCCGCAATGTTGGGAAGTGCGGACACTCTCATTCGAGGTGATCGACGGATCATTACAACGTAAGGCCTCACATAAGTCTGTACCCCCGAGAGCAGCTCATACAACTTTACTGGGCTGTTCTTCCTCATCCAGCCTCTAGCCCGGATGTCGCACCTTCCGATTTTCATCTGCTTGACCCAATGGCCACGCGGAGTGGCCGCGCGGTTAGAGGCGCCATGTCACGGATTGTGCGGCCCCTCCCGTCGGAAGTTCGAGTCCTCCCTCGGGCTGTGTGTGTGTGTGTGTGTGTGTGTGTGTGTGTGTGTGTGTGTGTGTGTGTGTGTGTGTGTGTGTGTTGTTCTTAGCATACGTTAGTTTGAGTAGTGTGTGAGTCTAGGGACCGATGGCCTCAGCAGTTTGGTTCCTTAGGAATTCACACACGTTTGAACATTTGACCCAATGATAAATGCATTCTGCCGGTAGCGGTACGTGGATGATGAGGAGTTTATTGATGCAGCAAGACGTTGCCTCCGATGTCCACCAGTAGAGTGTTACTGTGTGGGTATACAGGCCGTCCCAGTAAGGTGGAGTAAGGAATTGAACGGCGATTTTGTTGAGAAATAGAGTTCTGTAGCCAAAAGAGTAGAGAATAATGTGCTGTACTGGACTCCTGCATAAAAGCAACAATATTTTAGAAAATATGTGTTGGATTACTTATTGAACGCCTTCGTATACTCAAAATTGAACGTTATGCACTTGGGATTGTAGTGTAATGCTTGCAGTGATTCAGGAATCGATAAACTAAGTAAAAACAGAAAAATCCTTCACAAACACTGTCTGATCAAAAGTATCCGCACACTTATACGTACAGCGAAATTGACCACCAGCTCTCACTAGAGGCGGACCCGCCAGTATAAAAGGAGGTGGGGAGTATTTTGTTGACAGTATAGAAGCAGTTAACAGCAGAGTGGGTCGGTCACGTGAGCTCACTAACTTCGAACGCAGACTAGTCATTGAATATCACACGAGGAACAAAACCATCAGGTACATTTCTGCCCTACTAAAGCTGCTCTATTGCTGAGGACGACACTACAAAGTGGAAACGTGAAGGAACAACCACAGAGAAACGAATACCTGGAATATCTCATCTACGGACGGGCTGGGAGTGTGGATAATTGTGGAGGTTGGATGTAAAAAAAAATCACACGAATTCAGTAGAAAGTATCACACGTGAGTTTCAAACTGCCACCAGCAGTCCAACTAACGCAATGTAACTATGGTTACAGTGGTCGAGCAGCCCCTCACAAGCCACACATTTCTGTAGTAAATGTTGAACGACTGTAAAGAGCGACCGCTGTGGACAGCGGATAACTGGAACGAGTGATTTTGAATGAATATCACACTATATCCTGCTGCAGTCCGATAAAAGGGTTTGGGTTCGGCAAATGGCTGGAGTAAGTTACTTGCAATTTTGTGCACTGCCAACATTGAAGCACGGAGGGGGTGGTCTTAGGGCCAGAGGTTTTTCGTGTTTGGGGAATGAACACTTTTTACACTACTGGCAATTAAAATTGCTACACCACGAAGATGACGTGCTACAGACGCGAAATTTAACCGACAGGAAGAAGGTGCTGTGATACGCAAATGATTAGCTTTTCAGAGCATTCACACAAGACTGGCGCCGGTGGCGACACCTACAACGTGCTGACACGAGGAAAGTTTCTAACCGATTTCTCATACACAAACACCAGTTGACCGGCGTTGCCAGGTGAAACGTTGTTGTGATGCCTCGTGTAAGGAGGAGAAATGCATACCATCACGTTTCCGACTTTGATAAAGGTCGGATTGTAGACTATCGCGATTGCGGTTTATCGTATCGCGACATTGCTGCTCGCGTTGGTCGAGATCCAATGACTGTTAGCAGAATATGGAATCGGTGGGTTCAAGAGGGTAATACAGAACGCCGTGCTGCATCCAAACGGCCTCGTATCACTAGCAGTCGAGATGACAGGCATCTTATCCGCATGGCTGTAACGCATCGTGCAGCCAGGTCTCGGTCCCTGAGTCAACAGATGGGGACGTTTGCAAGACAACAACCATCTGCACGAACAGTTCGACGACGTTTGCAGCAGCACGGACTATCAGGTCGGAGACCTTGGCTGCGGTTACCCTTGACGCTGCATCACAGACAGGACCGCCTGCGATGGTGTACTCAACGACGAACCTGGGTGCACGAATGGCAAAAACGTCATTTTTTCGGATGAATCCAGGTTCTGTTTACAGCATCATGATGGTCGCATCCGTGTTTGGCGACGTCGCGGTGAACGCACATTGGAAGTGTTTATTCGTTATCGCCATACTGGCGTATCACCCGGTGTGATGGTATGGGGTGCCATTGTTTACACGTCTTGGTCACCTCTTGTTCGCATTGACGGCACTTTGAACAGTGGACGTTACATTTCAGATGTGTTACGACCAGTGGCTCTACCCTTCATTCGATCCCTGCGAAACCCTACATTTCAGCAGGATAATGCACGACCGCATGTTGCAGGTCCTGTACGGGCCTTTCCGGACACAGAAAATGTTCTCCTGCTACCCTGGCCAGCACATTCTCCAGATCTGTCAGCAATTGAAAACGTCTGGTCAATGGTGGCCGAGCAACTGGCTCGCTCAGTACGCCAGTCACTACTCTTGATGAACTGTGGTATGGTGTTGAAGCTGCATGGGCAGCTGTAACTGTACACGCCATCCAAGCTCTGTTTGACTCAATGCCCAGGAGTATCAAGGCCGTTATTACGGCCAATGGTGGTTGTTCTGGGTACTGATTTCTCATGCACCCAAATTGCGTGGAAATGTAATCACATTTCAGTTCTAGTATAATATATTTGTCCAATTAATACCTGTTTATCATCTGCATTTCTTCTTGGTGTAACAATTTTAATGGCCAGTAGTGCACAATTTTGTGCACTTCATACAGTAGAGAAACATTACTGAGACGATGTTTGTTTGTATCAGCATGACGCTGCACCCTGTCATAAATCAGCATAAGGGAGGCAACAGTTTGCGGACAATAACACTCCTGAACTGGTCTGACCTGTCCAGAGTACCGACCTAAACCCAATGGAACACCTTCGGGATGAGTTAGAACGTCGAATTCACTCCACACTCCATCGTCCAGCATGACTACCTTCCCTGATTTCGGTTCTTGAGGAAGAATGGGCAGCCATTCCTCCACTGAATTTCAGACACCTCACTGAAAGCCCCCAGCAAAGTTCAAGCCATCATAAAGATGAAGCGTGGGCATACCCTGTGTTAATGTCTTATGATGGGTTTTCGGATACTTCTGATCACACAGTGCCAACGGCCTTGCCGCAGTGGTAACACCGGTTCCCGTCAGGTCACCGAAGTTAAGCGCTTTCGGGTTGGGCCTAGCACTTGGATGGATGACCCTCCAGTCTGCCGAGCGCTGTTGGCAAGCGGGTTACACTCAGCCCCTGTGAGGCAAACTGAGGAGCTACTTGATTCAGAAGTAGCGGCTCCGGTCTCGGAAGCTGACATACTGCCGGGAGAGCGGTGTGCTGACCACATGCCCCACCATATCCGCAACCAGTGACGCCTGTGGGCTGACACGGCGGCCGGTCGGCACCGTTGGGCTTTCCAAGGCCTGTTCGGACGGAGTCTAGTTTTCAGTTTTTTTTTTTCTTTATCACACCGTGTATTCGAATATTCCGATTTCTTAAGTTAGATTTTATTTGTAGTTTTATACAAGGGTACGTTCGCTTTATCGTTTCCTATTCATTTATTTACCTGTCCTGCAAGTAAAACATCTGCAAGCGTAGACTATTCGCATAGAACTAACCCATTCAGAGATAGCAAAATTCAAATATTGCATGGCTTGAAAGTGAAGAGTTGATAAATGTGAGCTTTTTAGACGCTAGACGATAAGTCGACCTTTGTTAACAAGCGAGATAGAGCCTACCTACGATGTTATATGATGAACGAAAAATAACAGGGGTAATGATAAGGGACTCAAACTTCTTGACACCGGTCCTCTGTACCAAGCATTGTACCTCAAACTAACATCAGGAGCTGGAGTTAGTGCAGATGATGAGACATACGTTCTCGAAAATGAATTAAATCCTGACAAATATAATAAATCTTCATTTTCACGTACAAGATTTGCATTATTTGTGGTAAACCTTTGTGCGTGATTTTCGATAGTCACTCCCCCACGAGACATTGATTTTGCCTGAGTCTTTTTGGTCATATTCTACCTCCGACAGTGCATCTGTTGTTGATAAACCGTTACGTATTACTTCAAGATGAATGTGTAAATTAACTTCTGATGACATGCTGTGCATTTGTATTAAAGGTTGTGGTGATATTGCAAACTTTACTGCAACGGGTGATTGTTCAGTATTTACATCATTTTAATAAAGAATACTATACATGCTCCTTTCTTTTTGTTTTGTTTCTGTTACTGCATACATGACTGCGTATGTTCTGTTGGATTCAGAGCGAACGATCAGAATGAGTTGGTTATTGTTCCTCATTTACTAAACTGCTCATCAAACCAAGGTCAGATATTCTGCTACGTCATTATCTTTCTACAAAACACCGCATTAAGGCGGATCAGGGATAGCACCAGCCGTCTCAGACGCTACTGAAGCATGGTTTCATAGTTCAAATGGCTCTGAGCACTATGGGACTTAACTGCTGAGGTCATCAGTCCTCTAGAACTTAGAACTACTTAAACCTAACTAACGTGAGGACATCACACACATCCATGCCCGAGGCATGATTCGAACCTGCGACCGTAGCGGTCGCGCGGCTCCAGACTGTAGCGCCTAGAACCGCTAGGCCACTACGGCCGGCGGTTTCATAGTTATCACGATAGACGTATGTAGAAGCAGCAGTACAGTCAAGCTATGCGTCGGTTAAACACAGCCAACAACTAATGTGTCCTATATTTCAAGTGCAGTTCATTGCCTTTGTGACGCGAATCATACACGAGTCCAATCTACAATTCGACAGCAAGCGAAAGTCTACAGTTTAATTCCCTCGTGGTAGACTGAATGGTTTTACGCACCTAAGATACTCGCTGTCTTTTGTGATGTGCCCTTAGGAGAATTAATAAATTGTCTCCTACGTTGTATCATTAACTGATCTGTCCTACCACAGTACCAATTCACGCGATGAAGCCCTCGCTGTCTAGCTCGATTCTCGTCTAGCAGCTTCTGCATTAATAGGTGGTGTGACAGACAACATGGCTGACCGATTGATTTCGATATTTCTTGTTAGTTGCCTCTGCCAAAGCCATAAAGTGGACGTGGCTGAAGAAAGCCCTAATCCCTGTTACGAACAGATAAATACGCAATGTGCGCCAAACTGTGGAGGAGTTATGTCTCAGCCATTCGACAGCATTGTAACGCCCCGTTCAGACTCTGCAGTTTGACTTAGTCCAGCGAAATTACCGTAGTCTGGCGTCATCGTATGTAAAGATGTAAATGACGTACGTCAGCAAGGGAAACCGCTGAAAAAATGTTCATTTTGTGCGACACGTGCTATATTCAAAAATGTTCAAATGTTTGTGAATTCCTAAGGGACCAAACTGCTGAGGTCGTCGGTAGCTAGACTTACACAATATTCAAACTAACTTTATGCTAACAGCAACACACACACCCACACCCGAGGGAGGACTCGAACCTCCGGCGGGAGGGGCCGCGCAATCCGTGACATGGCGCCTCAAACTGCACGGCCACTCCGCGTGGCAGGTGCTATGTAATTCACACACATATGACTCAAGTGAAAGGACACTTTTTGCACCAGAGGAATAACTCAGAAACAGGCATTACATATTACTTTAATTTCATTGGTGATTGGATATCTTGAACAGCTAATATTGTCTAGTGCACCACATACCATGGATTTCATGAAATTATTGATGAGTTCCTGAGGGACATTTTGCCTCTCCCTAATACGAGAAAATTACAGACTGGGAACGATAACAGACGACAATGTCCTAAATGCAGAACACCTTTTAAACAAATCACACACATTTTCTAAAGGATGCAGTCCGAGTAGCACATTGGTAGTAGGAGTCCGAGAGATACCATGTAAGGTTTTGAGGACAGAACAACAACTGTGTAAGCTGTAAATATTTTTGGTTTAATGTTGCAATCTTATCACACAATTACACGAATTTACATAGTTTACAATGTGACACTGTTATGACAGTTGTCAAACGAACGCATCGCGTCTTCAGAAAGTGAAATAATCCTAAACACAACAATGGTAAATTTTAACTAGAATTTTCTTTACACAATTATTCTTACAACTACATCATGATGTTGGCCAACACTGCGATAAATCATACTATTCCGGTTCAAAGTTCGGTACTAATTAGGATGACAATCAAGTCTATGGAGGATGGTTAGTTTTGTGACAAGTTGAGCAAAAGATTACCTAAAGTCGCTAGAGTTTACAGTGGACGCAAGCTGGTGAACCAACAAGTTTACGCCTCTTCTCATGGTATTTACCTTAGCTGCGACGAGCTGTCGTCTGCATGGCTACTCTCGCCCACTGAAATTCCTATAAAAACTAATTAAACCTTTGCTGATTTTTCCAGCAGAATTCTCCCTATGTTTCTCATTATGCGAGAAAATATGTACTCATCCCTAGTCTTGGAATATGGCGATATGCACGTGCATGGCTGGAGCAGTGTGCATATTAAAATGCCCTCTCAGTCCTCACAAGAAGAATTAACTAACTGGATGGTTCGTTCTCCACAGTTGGAGCTCAACGACGCTACAGCTAATATCTTGCTGAATGTCAGCCACGGTGAACACAGTTTTCACACATATTTCTCCTCTGCGTCATAATGAGCGTTATGCACCCCATTCTGCACTTAATGTCAGATCAGAGAAGAGTCCCCAAAAATTTCGCTGTTGTCTTTCTCACAGCTGAACTGTCTCCCCACCTGGGTTCTTTCGTTCTCCATGTCACAGCTTTTTTCCACCAATAGAAGGGTTCCTCTTATATTGTGGAAACTGCCTCTGCCAATCGCAAGGGCCCTGCCATTAAACTGAGTCAAAATCTTGGCACTTTACTTCTTCCTAGTTCGATTCCGCCAATTAGATGTTTTGTGCCCGTTCCAGACACCTAAAAGTTACATGCATGCATCACACGTGTACCACTCGCTGTACACGTGATCAACTGCGTCACTGGTTTTGTCTGTACGAGGTGCGACAATAAAGTAATGAGACTGATTTTCTTTGGAAGATGTGGCAACTCTGTAGGCTTGCCTAGGCACAATATCGTTGACCTTGGTCTATAAGCTGCTTCTAGTCCAAGTGGCACATCAATGCAACTGCTCAGTTGTGAGTTGTGATGTAATAAGATAACACATGTTTGTGTCTCTCGACACGGATATGGAACCGCATAATATTGCGAAACGGTATCCCATTTCTTTTTGCGTTAAACTTGGTGAATACGCGGCTACAACTTATGGTAAGCTTCAGAAGGCTTTTGGAGAGGATTTTATGTCAAGAGCTCAATTTTCTCATTGGCGTACAATGTTTAGTGAAGGCAGAACGAATGTTGAAGATGAAGACCACAGTGGACGATCATCAACCTCACGGATGGATGTCAACTTGGCCAGGGTGCGTGAACTGGTACGATCTGATCGAAGATTATCTGTGAAAATGATTGCAGAAGAACTGAACATCAATCGAGAAACGGTTCGTCTAATAAAAACTTAAGATCTTGGTATGAGAAAGATCTGTGCAAAAATGGTCCCTAAAAATGCCCTGTCAGTACAGGAATTTGTAACCTCAAAACAAGTTTCAGTACTAACACAGCCACTTTATTCACCAGATATCGCTCCGTGTGACTTTTTTCTATTTCCAAGAGCCAAAACAGCGGTCAAGGGACACCATTTTCAAACAACACAAGATGTCCAAAAAGCTGTGACGAGGGTCTTGGAGGATATTACAGAAGATAAGTTGCAGAAATGTTACCATCAGTGGCAGAAGCGCAGGAAAAGGTGTGTGTAATCAGAAGGGAACTACTTTGAAGGAGACAACACTAAACTTGACTAAAACGGTAAGCAACATTTTTTTTTCCACATCAGTCTCATTACTTTATTGGTACACCTCGTATCCATTTGGAATTCTGAAACACAGTTTTCTAAAGCTTCTTTCTGTCCTACTTCTGGTGGCCTGTTGCCTGCTCCCCAGTATGCGTCACCCGTCTGGTCGGTGACTCCCACTGCGGGACGCCACCTAAGAGGTTTTCGTGGACCCTCCCTTGGTGCGGCCTCTGCTTCTGCCCTTGCCTACTTCCACACGAAACGTTTCCTCTTGCTGCTTGTTTCACCTTCTGCTAAATGACATGCATTACATAGGAGCAGTGTGTTAATACCATCGATTGAGTGTCATTCCTTTTGCATTACATACTTGTAGGCAAATCTGCTCATTACTGCTCAACTAAGTTGGGTGTCATAGTCACCTTCCCTTTACGATGTAAAAAACTCTTATGTAAAGTGCGAAATTGACATTCATTTATTCTGCCACCTTACAACCGTTACCATGTAACATAAAGAAAATAAAAAAAGGAATGAGTAACCAGCGTACGACAGAAGAAATATGGAAATTTCCAAATAGAACTCTGGGGTAAATTGTCTTGACCATCAACCACCATCATATTAGGATATTTTGTGCAGAAATCTGCCGACATTTGGCACATGTCATTTTCAAGGAAGGAAAAGGAAGACTGGGCTTTAATGTCCTGCTGACGATAGTTTATTAGAGACAGAGCGCAGAACTGGATTGAGAAAGGTGGGGAATAAAGTCGATCTTTTAATGGTAACCAATCCGTCATTTGCTTTCATCAGTTTAGTGAAAGTTTGGAAAATTTATATCTGGATGGGCAGGCAGGAATCTGAATCACCACACACTCAAATGCAAGTCCAGTGTGCTAACCACTCGGTTCATTTCCAAGGGCTGCTATGGGACTGAGGGGCAGATCTGAACATGTGGCGCCCAGAACTGCAAGAGACACGCCACGTCGCGTCTTCCGAAAACAGGTTTTCGTGTCGCCATTTTCTAATTGTACGTAACTCTCATTTAAATGTTGAAAAAATTATAGTACCGTTAACTACATTTCTCGTATTCATTACTGTGATAATTTCTGTTTCTTATCCAAAATAAGTTATTTAGTTATTACTGGAGTCTGTGAACTTTTACGAGTAACAACATCGCAGCTTGGTATTAGAATGAAAACAGCAGAACGTTCGGGGTATATTTGAAACTGATGCAACTGAGTATGATATAATGAGATTCATATCCTTCCGTGGATACTTCATGTAAGTTATTGTATCCAGGACTGTTCCGCCTGCGTATTGTTACTGTCTCCAGCAATCAAACTGGCAGCAGTCAAAAGAGCAACCTCTCCATTGAAAATTACCATAGGCTACTTCCACGTAAACAGTCTTCCTAACACTGTGTGACGCACGGCCGAGAGTAATTCGTACCAAGGTTAGCGAATTTGTTTGCTATTCCATTAGCGTATGAAGCGAGCGAAAAATTATTTGCCGGCCGCTGGTGGCCGAGCGGTTCTAGGCGCTTCAGTCTGGAACCGCGCGACCGCTACGGTCGCAGGTTCGAATCCCGCCTCTGGCATGGATGTGTGTGATGTCCTTAGGTTAGTTAGGTTTAAGTAGTTCTAAGTTCTAGGCGACTGATGACCTCAGAAGTTAAGTCGCATAGTGCTCAGAGCCATTTGAACCACTTGAAAAATTATTTATGCAAGTCTCTACAGTCTTACTCTTTACAAACCCTGCTCGAGATGGTGGAGCAATTGGAATTGTTACTCTACGTGCCTTGAACATCGCTTCTCTAAATACACTCCTGGAAATTGAAATAAGAACACCGTGAATTCATTGTCCCAGGAAGGGGAAACTTTATTGACACATTCCTGGGGTCAGATACATCACATGATCACACTAACAGAACCACAGGCACATAGACACAGGCAACAGAGCATGCACAATGTCGGCACTAGTACAGTGTATATCCACCTTTCGCAGCAATGCAGGCTGCTATTCTCCCATGGAGACGATCGTAGAGATGCTGGATGTAGTCCTGTGGAACGCCTTGCCATGCCATTTCCACCTGGCGCCTCAGTTGGACCAGCGTTCGTGCTGGACGTGCAGACCGCGTGAGACGACGCTTCATCCAGTCCCAAACATGCTCAATGGGGGACAGATCCGGAGATCTTGCTGGTCAGGGTAGTTGACTTACACCTTTTAGAGCACGTTGGGTGGCACGGGATACATGCGGACGTGCATTGTCCTGTTGGAACAGCAAGTTCCCTTGCCGGTCTAGGAATGGTAGAACGATGGGTTCGATGACGGTTTGGATGTACCGTGCACTATTCAGTGTCCCCTCGACGATCATCAGTGGTGTACGGCCAGTGTAGGAGATCGCTCCCCACACCATGATGCCGGGTGTTGGCCCTGTGTGCCTCGGTCGTATGCAGTCCTGATTGTGGCGCTCACCTGCACGGCGCCAAACACGCATACGACCATCATTGGCACCAAGGCAGAAGCGACTCTCGTCGCTGAAGACGACACGTCTCCATTCGTCCCTCCATTCACGCCTGTCGCGACACCACTGGAGGCGGGCTGCACGATGTTGGGGCGTGAGCGGAAGACGGCCTAACGGTGTGCGGGACCGTAGCCCAGCTTCATGGAGACGGTTGCGAATGGTCTTCGCCGATACCCCAGGAGCAACAGTGTCCCTAATTTGCTGGGAAGTGGCGGTGCGGTCCCCTACGGCACTGCGTAGGATCCTACGGTCTTGGCGTGCATCCGTGCGTCGCTGCGGTCCGGTCCCATGTCGACGGGCACGTGCACCTTCCGCCGACCACTGGCGACAACATCGATGTACTGTGGAGACCTCACGCCCCACGTGTTGAGCAATTCGGCGGTACGTCCACCCGGCCTCCCGCATGCCCACTATACGCCCTCGCTCAAAGTCCGTCAACTGCACATACGGTTCACGTCCACGCTGTCGCGGCATGCTACCAGTGTTAAAGACTGCGATGGAGCTCCGTATGCCACGGCAAACTGGCTGACACTGACGGCGGCGGTGCACAAATGCTGCGCAGCTAGCGCCATTCGACGGCCAACACCGCGGTTCCTGGTGTGTCCGCTGTGCCGTGCGTGTGATCATTGCTTGTACAGCCCTCTCGCAGTGTCCGGAGCAAGTATGGTGGGTCTGACACACCGGTGTCAATGTGTTCTTTTTTCCATTTCCAGGAGTGTATGTTCATTAGGGCTTTGCCTGATCAACATTGCCATTTTCCAAAAATTCCCATCTAAGTGCATTAAGCATCTCTGATACAGGAAAGAGTGTGTCTGTGAAATTCCAACTGACATAACACCAAACTATTTTTTTATGACTGAGAAAGGTTGTAAGGTAGCTATAATTTCGCACCTTACAAGTACTCATCTACGTACTTTGCCATGATTTAAAACCAGAATTAGGTATCATTTGATACGTTGTACATCGTATAAATGAATATTTAAAGAAGGCTGATATTGTCACGTCCCGGGTTCGATTCCCGGCGGGGTCAGGGATTTTCTCTGCCTCGTGATGGCTGGGTGTTGTGTGCTGTCCTTAGGTTAGTTAGGTTTAAGTAGTTCTAAGTTCTAGGGGACTTATGACCACAGCAGTTGAGTCCCATAGTGCTCAGAGCCATTTGAACCATTTTTTGATATTGTCACGTACACCTTGTAAATAGTTGTTAACGGTTACAGCATGAAAGGTGATGGATTGTCTTTATTATCAAAACGGCGTAATGAATGATTGCCTCTACTGGTAGAGGTTGGAACGCCAGTGGAAATGAAACGGAAGGCATAACCCTGGGTGGAGAAGCCTGGGCAGGTGTGTTGGTCTGCTTAACACAGAAAGTATCCCAAGACGGACGGTCGGGGCACCTGAGCGCTGAAGCACAATACAGCGGCGGCCGGCCGGCTTTCTAGTGGGGCCAGAAGGATAACTGGATAATACTTCGGAAACTCTGAACATCGTGGACGCCACAGAGAGGAACGAGGAAGCTTTACCTCGCAAATCATGCAGGCTGGGTTATTTCCGAGGATTTTTACTCTGAGAAGCGAACAATTGTATGAATTCCTAATTAACGGGTATAGATATTTCCTCACAAACTTTCCACGCTGGACAACAAAAGACTAAAATTTGGTTGGTCGGCGTTCGGAATAATCTGTAGAGAGGGAGAATATTCTGTGGTTTCGAGAATATGATTCGCTTTTTGCAGTTATGAGGGACGGGAGCCGAGCTTTGCTGGGAAGCCAGTGGTGGAGAGAAAGACGTCTTCCCTTTTTGAGTGCCCATGTCTGACAGTCGCTCAGTATCAGCTTTGTTCGTACAGACCGACTTGCTATCTTTGCTCTAAGGAGATTTTATAGTTAGAACGGTCAGGCACTGTACTGTTGCGAACTTATACGATTCTGGACTTCGCCTCCTGGTAGGGAGTCGTCGTTGAGTACGCAGCGTTCAGTGATTGAGAGCACTTCTTCTGCCTGTACTCACGTTGAGACGTTATCTGAACTCCGTCCTTGTGGCTGGGAGTTCGCGTTTCTCGTCTGTATAACACAGAGAGGAGAAGACAGTATTAAATTATATTAGTCAGAGGACCGTCTTCTGCCGTCCTAGTGTTTGAATGAGTTGTTTTCATATTTTGTGGCTGGAGTTCTTCTGTTGTCGCAGATGTGTACGAGAACCGTCACTCCGACGCACCAGGCACAGTACTTACGATGATATTGCTAACTGCTTCAACTTATTAGGGCTATAACGCTAAACAGCTGTGATCACGTAACTTTTATTTCCACTGAGTTTGCACACCATTGCAGATCATCTTTGAAAGTAGTGTCTTCCAGTGTTTGGCACGTAGATGACATCAGTCATCTCGCGTTATTTATACTAGATCGAGTAGCCACAAAAAGGAGCAGATTTGGGCAATTGATCACTAATATTAATTAGGGAATTCATTTGTGTCTCTTTATGTCCATTGGACATTAATGTAGAAACATTTATAATATATAGAGTGGTTTTAATCCGCAATAAATGTATAAGCAGAAACAGTATTTATCATTTGTAGTTACTATTCCCTTAATTATTCATTTATGTTGATGTTGTGCCAGCCGGTGTGGCCGAGCGGTTCTAGGCGCTACAGTCTGGAACCGCGCGACCGCTACGGTCGCAGGTTCGAATCCTGCTTCGAGCATCGATGTGTGTGATATCCTTAGGTTAGTTAGGTTTAAGTAGTTCTAAGTTCTAGGGGACTGATGACCTCAGATGATAAGTCCCATAGTGCTCAGAGCCATTTGAATCATTTTTTTTTCTTGATGTTGTAATTTATATGTTAAAGAGCAAGAAGGAGGAGATAATATCACCATTAAGAGATCCTAAGATCTGCTTCAGGGGGTAGTCAGAGAGGGCCAAATCTTCCTTTTCGCGTTGAGTATTTTCCGTTGCGCACATTCATTTTACACCCTACTGGAGTAACATCTTCGAAAGTAACGCTTACGATTCATCAGCAGTAGCGCACGCTTTTGTTGTCACCTGCGCCTCAAAGAGCCGCATCTGATGTCATACGATCCTAATGGGCAGATTTTCTATGATGTCATTAAATGCAGATCATTTATATACTGAAATAAGTACACATTTAACGTTGTCAGTGGTGTGGAAATACAAATGTGATGGGTATTTCAAAAAAATGATACTATTTCTAAAGACTGCATCAACTGTTTTTAAGTTAATGTTTATTTAGATAAGTCCCGAATACATTAGTAAATAACTGCAGACAAATAAACCTCTTTTACTTGATTGAAAGCCTTATGTTCTTCAACAAAACTTTCATACGCGGTTTAAGAATAGCGAATCACGTTGGATACCTGTTTAGAGATCGGAAATTAATCTTAATAAAAGATTTACTCTTAGGGAACCCACAAAAACAAACAGTACAATGACAGTATTGTGATAGGGAAGTAGTGCGTTATCTGTACCGCTATCATAGTACGTTAGTTGTTTCGTTAATAGCAGCACCGTTTTTAAGACGCTTATCTGCTAGCGATAACAAATGAAATTAACACTTTGCACATTTACTACTGCTTTTAAAAATGAAAGAGAGAGGCCACAAAGTTATACCTATCAACAATTCTCGGACGAGGCTCTCTACTTGAGGATGCGGCAGATTTTCATAAATGGCGAGAAGAGTTACCAAATTTTAAGCTCTTCGATGGTTTCGATGAACATTGGGTAGAAATTTTCAGGCACTTCCGTTTTCTTAACGAAATCGTTTATATGGAACCTAGTCTGTCAATGATCCCCAGCCTCCGCATACAGCTCCAGAAACGGTGTGTCGGTGTTATTCCTTTCACAGATGAATACTGAACAGTTAGAGTGAAACGGCCTTACCATTTGCTCAAGTGAATTTATTGAATGTTGAAAATACTGTAGATAGTTCCACACGAATCACGTTTCTTTCCAGTTATCTTACACCTACTATGACCTTCGTCCTCATGGTATTGGTCATTATAGCGTATAACAGATCATTCAAAGAATGTCCTTACGTTTCACAATCATTCATCGAAGACGAGAGCTTTTCACGGAGTTAAATTACCTTGTTATTTGTAAAGTATCTCTCACAAAATTTATAATGACTTGACATTCGCGATGCGCAGTTCTTTCATTTTTGGATCCAGTGTGAGTAATTAAAACTACCGTAAGTAACGAATATCAAAGTATCAGAGGTTCGAGTCACAGAAAATGGACAAAATTTAAATCACTCGTTGTGTATATTACAAAATATCAATGTTGGAGTGGAAACATCGATGTTTCGAGAAGACACTGAAGACTTTGTAACATTGTAGCATCGACATTACAGTCAAAATATCTACCGACGATAGGGACAAAAAAGTGCTTATTTCCAACGTCAATTTTTTCATTATTTAAACGTATCTTTTTCTGAACATGTCCCGTAACGACGTCAGTGCAATGGTTAAAGCAGTAGAAACAATACGCGGAAGAAAGAATCATATCCTGTTTTGCCCTCATGCTCACTTTCTTAGCAAAGTGCCTCAGTTTATCACTGCTGTGAAAAGCATTACAAAATGGCTTAAAGAAAGTGTAACATCAAGTGGAGATAAGAAAAGAATCAGACAATTTAAGACGTATCCGCTAGGTGGAATGCAATGTTCCTCGCTTCTTCATATACTGTTAGAAGATTTTTCTAGCTGTGTCCATTGATTAATAATGTCATTAATTGCTTTACTACTGTGCCACCTATGCTAACGACTGCAGCTTTTGTATACGTAACAGCTGGTTGTGACATTCTAGAGCCTCTAGAAGTGGCTGTTCCCAAAACTTGCCAAGAAAAGTACTTTGCAAGGAGTAAAGTAATCCCATTAACTAGTATATCAAGTATCAGAACACCTGATACGCCACCAATGCAGACTATTGGAGAGAATCTCAAGAGTAACATTGTAACAGAAATCAAACAGCGAGTGCTGCAAACTGAACATTTTAACATACTAGCCATACCAACGTTCCTAGGCCCTTGATGGAAGAACATATACTACCAATGGCGATACTGTTTAGAGGATTTTGAGACTTAAGCTACCCAAAAATTTGTAGAAAAATTACAATTAGAATTAGGATCTAAAAATGCGTTGAAAACAATGTAAGTTCGTTTTGTATGTTACTACAGTTTCATTCGATCCGTCCGCGAGAGCTCACTGCATTATGCATGCTATCCAGTTTAACATTTCACTGGAGGCTTCTGGAATAGTCTTTTGTCTGCACGTGGCAGCCGGTAGGGCGTCGGGCAGTCACGTAGGAGCGTGGCAATGAGGCCCGCCTCAGCTGTGGAACCTGTGTTATGTCACGCGCTGTTCAGTCCTGATTAAACAAAACTTGTTTCACTAGTACAATCCGTGAGTGTATGTGATTAACTGATTATGCTATGGCTTGTGCAGAGGGAACAGTGGTGTCTTTATTTTGCGAGTTCCACATGACAAACCATTTTGAAATTGGTCTTACGAAACGAAGTGCCCTCATAAAGATAAGCGATTAACACCACACTTAGACATTAGAATAGTTGATGAAAAACAAAACAAAAGTCTCAATTTTCTTTGCATAAAAAGTATACAGGTTGCTCTGTAACAAATAAATCGTGTTGTTACACATGTACTTTGTTTGGTACATTTGGAACTCAAAAAGAATGGCCGTCATCTTCTGTTGCAGAATGTGTGTGACAAAAAAATTGACACAAAAGCCGAGAAACACCTGAATTCAAGAAAGCACCTTCAGAATCGAGAGAGTTTTTAGTGGTTGGGTCATGGACGAACTGAAAATACAGTTTCTGGAGGAAGCAAACTTCTAGCCATAAAACATAATGCGATTGTGACACAAAATCACGTACTGGTCCTTTTATAAGCGTAAGATTTCCGCCTGTGAGCTCGTTCTTTTTACAACTCAGAACATGAAACATGTTATCCTTTGCAGTAAAACACGTCTGCTATGTTATTTTTTTTATGCACACAAAAATACCACAGAGAATATTGTTCGATATATTGCTTGAAAAAGCACCTCTTCAGAAAAATCTTGAACTTTTGTATATGTATTTTGCGCAGTTTGAAATCTCTACTTCTTCACATTTAAATACCATAAATTCGACAATATTGACTAATAACGTCACATGCGAAATTCTGTAACGTATAGTGTTGTAAAAAAGATTAAGACTAAGGACTAGTTCATGAGAAAGAACATACTAATTGACCGAAACTGTTCTTCAGTCAGTAATTATCTAAAGCTTCCAGCTGAATCAGAAATATATGATTTCCATGATAGGCAGTCACAAACGCTTACCTTGTTCCCCTTTTCCATTCAAGTAAGCAAAAGTAGTAACAATAGTGTGAGAGTGTTCAGGCACATTAATACTTTCCTTCTCATGTTTGTCAAGTTCATTGACTGCTGATGACGCATAGTAGTCTCCCTGGAAGACAGCCAGTCTTGATAAATTCAACAGTTTTTTATAACGGTGTTATGGATTTCGATGGGCCTTTAAAATGAGACGCTTTAGTAAATACTACAAAAATCAGGAATTTCGTTTAAAAGCTGCTCACCATGAAAGTCCGAAGCACAGGGTATTGGCTTGACTGAGGGTGGAGCACCGCCTTTTATCACAGCGGCACTAGTAGGGGGAGGGGGGTGGGACCATCGTCCCGGATGCTTTTTACCCCTTGTACAGGTCCCTGCTGCTCAACTTAGCGTACAGTAAATGACACAAAGCATGGCGTAAATTCTATGAGGGGTTTTGCGGGTATACATTTCTTAGAACTAAAAATGTTGGAATATATCGTTCACAATTTGTTTCTAATCACTCTCTAACTTCGGGATGTAATTAGTTTCATTCTTCAATAAATAACTTTAAAAAATTTGCGTTTACTGCGCGATCCTGCATTTCTACGCACATCAGAAAAAGTTTTACATTATCCCTTTATTTCGAAATTCATGCTACAGAAAACAAAAAAATGGCTCTGAGACACGATTAAACGAGGCTTATTCAAACGTTAAGTTCCGATCGGTGGCGAAAGGAAACCACTATTTCTTTGCAACAGCTAGCTACATCTGCCAGCTACTTCTCTACGTAATCGCCTCTCCGATTTAGACATTTGTCGTAGCGTTGTGTCAACTTTCCAATACTCTCGTCATAGAAGCCACCCGCCTGTGCTTTCCGCTATTACTCTACGCTCGTCTACAGCTCGTTGACTGTGCCAAAATGTTGTCTTCAAAGCCAGCGGATCATGTGAGCGGAGATGAAACTCAGGGACAGCCAGTTACGGGCTGTATTGTGGGTGATTAAAAACTTCCCATGGAAAACGTTGCAGGAACATCTTCATTGCCCCTGCAGAAATCGGCCGAGGATTGGCATGAAGAAGAAACCGCATGACAGTTATGTTATATGGGTTGTATGACATCAGACGAAATCTTTCACCAGGCCCTCATACTTGGCGAGAGACAGTATTTTCTAGGCGTCATTACGTGCTCACTATGGACTCAGGACTGAAAAGATTAGCGTGACGCGATCTACGGGCATACTAGAGACAATGTCCAACAAAATGGCTCAAATGGCTCTGAGCGCTATGGGACTTAACTTCTGAGGTCATCTGCCCCCTAGAACTTATAACTACGTAAACCTAACTAACCTAAGGACATGACACACATCCATGACCGAGGCAGGATTCGAACCAGCGACCGTAGCGGTCACGCGGTGCCAGACTGTAGTGCCTAGAACCGCTCGGCCACCCCGCCCGGCACACTGTCCAACACATCTGTGCATAGCTTCATCGGATTTCCTTTCGGAATAGCCCTCGTATATCCATTTTAAATGTGTCCCGATCATCACATCCTAAGAAAAAAAAACATTTGTGTAACGACAAAATCGTCTGTTTCCCATGGAGGATTTTTCACGGCCCTCTTAAGCATCGTTAGTAAGTGGTGGAACGTCCCCTTGCTCGAATGCGGACCCAAATCCTTCGTAGTGTACCATCGATGAGATCATAAAGCCAGTCCAGGTCCAAACCGTCCCACTGTTCAAAGGCGAAGCTGCGTAATTCGCGCAGTGTACCTGGTCGCTCGTCTCATTCTAAGGCACACGTGTTCGATTGAGTGCATGTCCGGGGAACAGGCGGGCCACCCCATTCCGTAGTCCTAGCAACCTGAAGGAAAGTGTTCATGAGAAGAGTACCATGAGCACGAGAGTTATCTTCCATCAAGATTAAATTGTCACCAAAATGTTGGCGACACTGTCCCACTACTGGTTGCATAATCCTGTCCCTGCACCGTAGAGCAGTTAGGCTGCCATCGACAAACACGAAATGTGTACGTTGGCCCCACATAATGCCACTCTAGAACAACACTTCACTACCGCCTTGGTGAATATGTTGGACAGAGTGTTGGTGGCGTTCGATTTTAGAGGGTTGTCTGCAAAAAGTTGTTTGCGATTATTATCAGTGTACAAAGAGATCCGAGTTTCAGTCGTCAGCAACATCCGTCGCCAATCCTGGGTCATTCATTCTGCACGTTTTCTTGCCCATCTGTGAGTGAGTCCATGGTGTTGTGGTGTACGTCGTGGTGCTCGCCATGTAGGCTTGCATCATACAATGATCGCCTAATAGTTCAGTTAGATACATGACGTCTTGTAGCCTCTCCGAAAGCCGGGTTCAGTACTGGAGGACCTATCCCACGGTTCCTTTGACTCAAAAGTCGTAGATATCCATCATCCTGTGCACAAGTCGAACGCGGACGTCCTTTGCGTCCTTTGCTACCTTTCACTTGGCACAGATTCCATGTCCGCACCACATCACTTCGACTCCGATGCGCACGCCGAGCAACTGCCCTCGTTGAAAAGCCTTCTGTGCGTGATGATACGGACCCGGTCTCTGGTAGTGATTGTCCTTCATGACATGTTAGCTGTTCATTCTACTGTTGCAAAGGCGTCTGCAATGCGTTGTTACTGGTACTTAGTTTTCAACTGAAATGCTACAATCTATTCAAGTGCGGCGTTCTTCCCATACGCAGCACTCATGGCAACCGTGTATATACAAAAAAAAGTCAGGGTGAACTCCCGATCGGTACAGGAACAGTCACAGTATCAACACATCTGCAGTAGATACTGGAGTGATTCAAAAGTTTTGTTGATGTGTGTATGTTGGAGCTTAACAATAATACCATAAACAGAAACATCAACGAAGAATCACAACTCTGCCAAACGGTACATCTGCTATAAAGAAGTCTTGCAAATAAATTGTTCTTGTTGACGAATAAATGTAAAAAATACAGGGTGAAAAGTATTTAAACCGACAAACTCTGGGGGGTTGTAGGGGACATCAAAACAAATATTTTTCCCTAATGTAATGTTTTCCTATTATTTAAACTGGTGGAGGCCATATTACTCTCTTCAGTCGTTACAGGCCATATTACGATCTTCAGTTGTTAGAGGGCGTATTACACTCTTCTGTTGTAGACAACTGCTGTCCACCAGTGTAGTAGTGCATTGTCTCTGTTTACTAATAGAGCGATACACCTGGAGTGAGTACACTGATATGGTTGGTGCGTACTACCTAGCGCACCACAGTGGACGAGCTGCACAGCGGATTTATCAATAATAATATCCTAATCGCCGTATCCCGCATCATACGACCTTTGCTACTGTGTACCAACGTCTGCGTGAGACCGGGTCATTTAGCAAATTACCTGGACAGGGACGCCGTCGCACGGTAAGAACGCTGCAATTTGACAAAGCTGTCTTGCAGCATGTGGAGCGGGATCCTTCAATTAGCACTCGTGCAATTGCACGTAACATGGAGACGAATCAGACGAGTGTAAGAACAGTCCTTCGATAGCAATTGTTAGTCCATTTCACTTAGAGCGTCTCCACAACCTGGAACCAGTTGATTATCCACCCAGAGCACAGTTTTCGCAGTGATACCTGGAACAGTGTGAAATGCATCCTACATTTCCAGCCTCTGTGTTGTTTACCAATGAAGCAACGTTCGGGCGTGATGGAGTCTTCGAGATGCACAATTCGCATGTTTGGAGTGAGGATAACTCATATGCCACAGTTACTAGCGCTCATCAAGTGCGGTTCTTCGTTAATGTGTGGGTCGGTGTTGTTGGGGACTGTTTAATTGGGCCGTATCTGCTACCTAGGCCTTTAAATGACAGGCACTATTACAATTTTCTCGCCAGAGCATTGCCAAAATTGCTGGAAGACGTCCCGCTCCCTACAAGACAACGCGTGTGGTTCCAACATGACGGGGGGCCGGCACATTTCAGTCGTCGTGTGCGACGATTCCTGGATCGACGGTTCCCAGAAACGTGGATTGGCAGAGGTGGTCCTGTACCATGGCCTGCTCGATCCCCAGATATGTCCCCTCTGGACTTTTTAGTGTGGGGAGAGATGCACAACGTTGTTTACGCAACTCCTGTTGCATCAGAAGAGGATCTGGTTGCCCGGATAGTAGCAGCAGCAGGAACAATTCAGGATACTCCCGGGATTTTTGCCGGTGTCAGACAGAACATGATCTGACGGTGTAACCTTTGTTTACGTGTCAATGGAGGCATTTTTGTAAATCTACTGTAATTGAAATTGGGTTGTGTTAATGTGTCATAAAAAATGGAAAAGTGTTTGTTGGTTTAATTAATTTGCCGCCAGAGAAATCTTCCTCTACCAGTTTAAATACTCCTCATAGGAAAAAATTACGTTAGGGAAAGATATGTGTTCTGATTTCCCCTACAACCTCCCAGAGTTTGTCGGTTTAAATACTTTTCACCCTGTATATCTATTACTAATAACTGTACTACAAGGTAAACTCCCGGAAAATACGTATTTTCGATGTAAAAAGAAACTGGTATGTGAAGAAAACGAACTGAAATAATGTGAAAGAATTTAAATTACTACATCGCGTATATTGGTATTCGATACGATTCTGGGCTGAAGTTCTTACTATACGCAGAATCTCTGTGTGTCGTTTCCCTGGGACTTTGCTGAAGGAAGAGAGAATGTTTACCGTCATAGTTCCGAAAATGCGCGCTGCTGACCTCACAACAGCCGCGAGGTTGCGTTTAAAAAATGCGTTCTTGTTATCGTCTTCTTGAATCTGTCCTCCCACAAGGACGGAGCCGGCTGTTCCGGCAGGACAAACAGGCTCGCCTGGCGCTTAGGCAACCCTCCTGACGGCCAGGTATGCCCGCGACAGGTGTTGGGCAACAGTCCGGACCTCACGACGCCGGCGCGTCGTAATGAAATCACGGCCGCTGGGATCCGGCTGAGACAGCTGCAGAGCGCAAACAGTGGCAGACTCCTGCTTCAGTTCAGGTTAAAGCTTTAAGCCGTTGTTAGTGACCGACAGTGTCAACGCGTTGTGTGAAACGGTGAGCAAAACTCTAAGGATAAAATTTCCAAAAGGTAATTAGCCATCAACAAATGTTAACAGTTTCAGGGATGATTGAGAAAGGTAAATATATCGATTGGAGGCAAGGGACCCTGGTTTGGAAACGATCGAATCGAAAGTTATAAGCGAAAAATTGTTCGGATACCTCTGACAGTGCAATACATATACCGGTTCTGTTGTTCCTAAGCTTTTAGCGTATGCAACTTTCAGAGGTGCTAGCATCGACCAAAGAAAGATAAAAATTATCATAAACATGGGCTCTAAAATGCGTACCTGAAGAGATATGAGTACTTGTTCGTCTTCGATACTGTGAAGCACAATTTTACTGCAAACTCTTTGGTTCCTATAATTTTGGAGGAGGTGGTATGAACCAAAACAAGGAAAAAATATTCAGTAAATGAACGCATACCATAAGAGCTATGGACACTTGTTCAGTAGAACAGATGTATTTCACAGTAAGGAAGATGAACAAGTGCTCATCGCTTTTTAGGTATGTATTTCAGAGTCCATGTTTACTGGATTTTTTGCTGTTTTTGGTCCATGCTAATTGTAGTACCGTTGCATGTATTCCGATTTTGGTTACGACTTTCTACTCGATCGTTTCTGGATCAGGGTTCTTTATCTCAAATTGATTCATTTGCCTTCTCGATCATTTCGCAACATTATCACGGAATCGCCGTGTACATGTAGTGTAGCATTCTGTTAAGATTTTAAAGAATATTGTTGTTTATAAAAATCCCAAAAAGCAGGCCTATCATATGAATCTATATTGCATTTAGCTAATCGCAATAAGATTAATGAGACACTGGAGTCAGATTCTGAAGCATCCAATTTAAAATCCCATTCAGCTGACGTCACATTTTAAGCACGTTCCCCATGATAACATGAGGTAACGTTTGGAGGGTTCCCAACAAAATATAATGGACGATTTATTTTCATATCCTTACAAAATCAGTAGGTTTTATGTTCTAAGGCTGCTATGAGCATGGGATTTATATATGAAAACAACAACAGTAATAATAGTAATAATAATAATAGTGATAGTAAGGAATCTGGAAGAAGAGACCAACATCAAAATTATATAAATACACAGACACGATTACGGATACAATAAGGAAAAGAAGAATCCAGTTCTACGGACATACCCATAGGATGAATGAAAACAGAATTTCAAAGCGAATTCTTACAGTCAACAACTCAGGCACGGGAAACACAAAATGGATAAAAGAAGTTGAAGAGGGCCTCAGACAAGCACACATAACAGTAAACGATGCAGAAAATAGAACTGAATACAGGATCATCATCAAAAAATATAAATTTGACACCACAACACAGAAGAGACCAGGATGCAAATGGACAGCGGAGCGAAAGAAACAACACAGTGAACACATGAAGAAAACTTGGGCTCAGAAAAAACATGAACAATCATCATAAAGGAATTCAAGTTCAAACGCTCTCTTTGAATGGGAATAATCGAAAATAATAATAATAATAGTGATTTATTATTATTTTAAAAACTCAAATACACTTTATAGACGTTTCAGAATAATATTTATTTTGTAGTTCATTGAGAATTAGTTTTCGGCTTTCTAGGCCACCCTTAGACAACTCAAGTCAAAACAAATAGTCCACGCAACATCAGCGAGAGTTTATAGTTGTACCAAGACTGTTTTTCAGAAGATATGCAACCTTTTACGACTATAAATCTATATGAAAAACATAAGCTTATCGAAATAAATGCAGAAGCTGTGAACGAATATGTTGTTGTTGTTGTGGTCTTCAGTCCTGAGACTGGTTTGATGCAGCTCTCCATGCTACTCTATCCTGTGCAAGCTTTTTCATCTCCCAGTACCTACTGCAACCTACATCCTTCTGAATCTGCTTAGTGTATTCATCTCTTGGTCTCCCTCTACGATTTTTACCCTCCACGCTGCCCTCCAATACTAATTTGGTGATCCCTTGATGCCTCACAACATGTCCTACCAACCGATCCCTTCTTCTGGTCAAGTTGTGCCACAAACTTCTCTTCTCCCCAATCCTATTCAATACTTCCTCATTAGTTATGTGATCTACCCATCTAATCTTCAGCATTCTTCTGTAGCACCACATTTCGAAAGCTTCTATTCTTTTCTTGTCCAAACTATTTATCGTCCATGTTTCACTTCCATACATGGCTACACTCCATACGAACACTTTCAGAAATGACTTCCTGACACTTAAATCTATACTCGATGTTAACAAATTTCTCTTCTTCAGAAACGCTTTCCTTGCCATTGCCAGCCTACATTTTATATCCTCTCTACTTCGACCATCATCAGTTATTTTGCTCCCCAAATAGCAAAACTCCTTTACTACTTTAAGTGCCTCATTTCCTAATCTAATTCCCTCAGCATCACCCGACTTAATTAGACTACATTCCATTATCCTTGTTTTGCTTTTGTTGATGTTCATCTTATATCCTCCTTTCAAGACACTGTCCATTCCATTCAACTGCTCTTCCAAGTCCTTTGCTGTCTCTGACAGAAGTACAATGTCATCGGCGAACCTCAGAGTTTTTATTTCTTCTCCATGAATTTTAATACCTACTCCGAATTTTTCTTTTGTTTCCTTTACTGCTTGCTCAATATACAGATTGAACAACATCGGGGAGAGGCTACAACCCTGTCTTACTCCCTTCCCAACCACTGCTTCCCTTTCATGTCCCTCGACTCTTATAACTGCCATCTGGTTTCTGTACAAATTGTAAATAACCTTTCGCTCCCTGTATTTTACCCCTGCCACCTTTAGAATTTGAAAGAGAGTATTCCAGTCAACATTGTCAAAAGCTTTCTCTAAGTCTACAAATGCTAGAAACGTAGGTTTGGCTTTCCTTAATCTTTCTTCTAAGATAAGTCGTAAGGTCAGTATTGCCTCACGTGTTCCAGTGTTTCTACGGAATCCAAACTGATCTTCCCCGAGGTTGGCTTCTACTAGTTTTTCCATTCGTCTGTAAAGAATTCGTGTTAGTATTTTGCAGCTGTGACTTATTAAGCTGATAGTTCGGTAATTTTCACATCTGTCAACACCTGCTTTCTTTGGGATTGGAATTATTATATTCTTCTTGAAGTCTGAGGGTATTTCGCCTGTCTCATACATCTTCCTCACCAGATGATAGAGTTTTGTCAGGACTGGCTCTCCCACGGCCGTCAGTAGTTCCAATGGAATATTGTCTACTCCGGGGGCTTTGTTTCGACTCAGGTCTTTCAGTGCTCTGTCAAACTCTTCACGCAGTATCATATCTCCCATTTCATCTTCATCTACATCCTCTTCCATTTCCATAATATTGTCCTCAAGTACATCGCCCTTGTATAGACCCTCTATATACTCCTTCCACCTTTCTGCTTTCCCTTCTTTGCTTAGAACTGGGTTTCCATCTGAGCTCTTGATATTCATACAAGTCGTTCTCTTATCTCCAAAGGTCTCTTTAATTTTCCTGTAGGCGGTATCTATCTTACCCCTAGTGAGATAGGCCTCTACATCCTTACATTTGTCCTCTAGCCATCCCTGCTTAGCCATTTTGCACTTCCTGTCGATATCATTTTTGAGACGTTTGTATTCCTTTTTGCCTGTTTCACTTACTGCATTTTTATATTTTCTCCTTTCATCAATTAAATTCAATATTTCTTTTGTTACCCAAGGATTTCTACTAGCCCTCGTCTTTTTACCTACTTGATCCTCTGCTGCCTTCACTACTTCATCCCTCGAAGCTACCCATTCTTCTTCTACTGTATTTCTTTCACCCATTCCTGTCAATTGCTCCCTTATGCTCTCCCTGAATCTCTGTACAACCTCTGGTTCTTTTAGTTTATTCAGGTCCCATCTCCTTAAATTCCCACCTTTTTGCAGTTTCTTCAGTTTTAATCTACAGGTCATAACCAATAGATTGTGGTCAGAGTCCACATCTGCCCCTGGAAATGTCTTACAATTTAAAACCTGGTTCCTAAATCTCTGTCCTACCATTATATAATCTATCTGATACCTTTTAGTATCTCCAGGGTTCTTCCATGTATACAACCTTCTTTCATGATTCTTAAACCAAGTGTTAGTTATGATTATGTTGTGCTCTGTGCAAAATTCTACCAGGCGGCTTCCTCTTTCATTTCTGTCCCCCAATCCATATTCACCTACTATGTTTCCTTCTCTCCCTTTTCCTACACTCGAATTCCAGTCACCCATGACTATTAAATTTTCGTCTCCCTTCACAATCTGAATATACGAACGAATATACCTATCAATAAACACCAATGACAAATACCTAATTAAATTCTGAATGATCGAATACAGTTCCTTTATTCACCCTTGCCAATGTAGCGGCAGCCAGTTAATACTTCTCTCACCTTAAGTTAATATGGTTGTTGTAAGCAGTGTAACCATTCCCCACTCACATTCCATTAACCCGTTCCTCTCCTCTGCACCCTTCTTTATTTTACCTTTTCATCAAATTCGCCAGTTATTTTGTTCGCATAATGTAGTAGTCTGTGCCAGTACTCACTTTTCTACTGTTTTAGCCTTTACATTCCTACACTTTTAATCTTTTAGTACTATGTGATATCAGGTTTATTTGTTCGCAGATTCCCTGTGTATTTCAGTATGCTTGCGTTTTTCGCGTAGATATGTAGTCCTAAAAGGACACAGGTCTTTGGAAAACAATCTTTGTATAGCTATGAACTCTCGCTCATGTTGTGTTTAGTTTCGAATTGTCTGAGGATGGTCCAGAAAGCCGAAAGCCGGCTCACAAAGAACTTTACAATAAATATTTTAAAGGAACATTAATACTATGTGTTACGGCGTAAAGCAAGCGCCGGCATTCTAGTTATCGCACGCTGGCCGACCTCCCTTCCAGGACAATAACGCGACAGCAGCGGCCCCTACGTGAAGAGGACATAAGCGCCGCGCCTGACTGGTGACGCCCACTTCGATAGCAGCGTCAACGTTAGTCACTTCGTTAGGACTCTCTACGTAGCACTGACTTGTGGCTGTCTAGTCAGAAGAAGGCATTATTTTGTATATCAACCTTCGCTTGCGACACATCTACCAAAGTTAAGTATTTCAATTGTACTGTATAAACGCATTACTAAGAGTTGTTTGATTGTTTATCTAGCGAAGCGAGTATGTAGTATTCCTAGACACAACACTATGATGTCGGTTTTTAATATGTCTAAGTTGCTTCAAGTACCAATTGAATATTTCTTAGTTATTACCGTGACTATTATTACAATGTTAGCTGACAAATGGAAACAGAGCAACTGTTGCCCAAACCGAGAAGGTTGTAGGATAGTTCTCACAGAATATAAAGTGTTCTGATAGTAACTTACTTCTGCAAAAAAACATCAACATGGAAACTCAGAATAAGCTAAAACAAACCGGGAGACAGAAATCTCTGCACAATCAGTACCCAAGCCGCCTGGAGAACTCAAATAGTGATGTGCGGCTTAAAAGAGGGAGAATGAAAGAAGAGTAAGAAACTTTAATAGGATCAGAACCTGGAGACGAAGAACTATGAAAAAGCTACAATGAAAACAATTCAGGACAATAAATGTTGACTTTGTGGAGAACCCTCTGAGACCACGATCACATGTTATCTCTTTGTCATATTATGGCGAAGAATAAAGACGCTAAGAGTTCCATTAAGGTGTACTTACACCTTCATTGGCAAAAATGCATACATACCGACCGAACGGTTGCAGCTAACAAGCCTGGCATTGTTATACGACAGCCAGATAAAATATCATGCCTCTTGATTAATTTATCTGTTTCGTGCAATGGAAACCTTAACAATAAGGCCGTTAAGAAGAAATTGAAATATAGGGATCTGGTCATCGAGGCTCCTCGCGTGTACAGTGTCATCATCCCTGTCGTCTTTGGTACTCCAGGATTAATCCCACATAACCAGAAGAACGGACTGTCTAAAACCGCAAGATGTAGTAAAGCAGGAAAATATGAAATAGAGTACTGATAAAGATGATAATTATTATTATTAATATAACAGATCAGAATTGCTTTTCGTCGATGAAGTAAATAAGATTGTAGAAATTATTGCTACCGCAGTTCCATAACACACAATGTAAGGAAAGAGAAATCGAAAAACTGAGAAAGTACAATAAATGGGCAATTCCAGTCAAAGATCTCTGTAGGGATGTTGAAGCGTACGCGTATGCTATGATTTTTTTGTGGAGATGGAGTAGTCTCAAGCAACTTCTAGATCAATGTGAAGGTCTCGAGTTTCTTCTTCACAACGACAATATCTTCTCCCATAGCTACGATAAAATATACGTTATCAGCGGAAAAAGTCTTCGTAACTGTAATAATGATAACAAATGTTAATAATTATAATAATAATGATGACAGCTGAGATTTCAAAAATTACCATCAATAAATACTGGGCATGGTTTCTTGTTTCTTATTTTAATTTTTTTTCTTTTTTTGGTCGGTGTACATCTGAGTGATGCTTCATAGTGGGTGAGAGTGAAGCCTTAAAACAACTCGTTATAACGTATTGCCCAATACTCTTTTCCTTTGTTGATGTTGGTTATAACAGATCGTCGTTTTAATGTGTCCTTGAGTCCTCTCTCAATATTATGCAAGCTGTCTATGTTGTCATAGAGAACATTCATAACTTATTTCGCAGTGTTCCGTTGTGTTTGTGCCGTTTCGGGCGGATATGGGTTGAAAGAAATAGAGTAGTTGAACGTTAACGGAAACACATAAATCATCTTGACTAACCGAGGTTAACATCTCCAGCAGACCGTCGTATCACCAGTAATTTGCCGCGTCATGTTTCGGTGAGAGGCTGTAGACTGGAATTTACGCCAGGATGTAGGCGCGGTCTTGTGGCCACAAACAGTACAGCAGCACTTGTCCTGTCATGGTTGGCACAATTCTGATGAGAAAATTTCTACACCCCCAAGATACGATCCGGCAGTCTGCGGACTGAACATTATCGCACTAATCAACGTTAACGACATTGGAAACGGAGAAGGATCACCAGTAAAATAATATTTATGACAATGAAAGATTGCGTGTAGTTGCTGCCGACGAATGTGTAAACAGCTTGTTATCACAGAATGGGTATTTCAGTTCAGTTTTCTGTTGTTTGAGAAGTTTATTCCCTTGTATCTCTGTTATAGAAATTCTGAAACGCATTTCTGATCTAGATTTTGCAGAAAACTAACGGACTTAAATACCGCAGAGAATTCTGATACCGCCACGTTCTTTATCCCGGAGGGACGGGGGACGAATTTGACCAGGATCTTAAGTTTCAGTGATTTGTATGAAGACTACTGATTTGACCGGACTTCAGACCTTAGAAAATTTGATTTCCAGCTCTGAGCCGTAATCTGATCAGTAACAGTATTTTACAACTATTACAAAGCTACTGAAGGTCTTCGAAATCCGTCTGTCTAATAATTTAGCACAAGCTAAAAGATCACTAAATGCCATAATGCCAGTACCACAGAACGTGTAATGTGATTCAGTAGTGCAACGAGCGTTAAGCTCATTTTTACAGATCGTAACTTACCCCCCTACACCGTCAATTAAAATTCCTTCCATCTCCCCCTCGTATGTCTACACGATTATTTATGTCCCACTTACGATACATCATCATTAGGAGAAGACGTATGCTTACTTAGTCTGTCGCTAGACGGAGAAGGGGGGCCAATATCTGTCATTAAGATGAACGACAGTCTCGCTGCTACCGTAAACATCTCTCCATGCCAGGAAGAATGAACTGCGCTAACGATAAAGTTAATACTACTTTTCCACAATCTCGCTGCGTTTGATAGAACCCACAAATTTTTCTTTTTGGAAATGTGCTTTGTGTTTCAAATACAACTCGAGACAACTGTCTGTTGTGACAAAGAGAAGCAATGCTTGCTGATGAAATAAGCTGATTGTGATATTAGGTACTCATTGGCATGTGTGCTTGACAGCGCATTTTGCTAAGCTTAAATAAAAAGGTAATCAAAAACTGAACGCCTGTTTGTTAGATTAGGCGGACGGCTTTTGGAAGGCTACCAACAATACAGGACGGTTACCTTCCATTACGAACGTAGATGCACTCAGCGACTGTGATCTGATTTATAAATGATAGAGCACAGCAGTAAGTAGTCTTTTTCTGCAGATTTTGGTTGCCAAATCCAGGTTTCGGCTAGTGCCTACCTATTATCAGTGTACTATTTTCTAGTCTCAATGCATGTCAGTTACCTGTTGTTCGGGCGCCGGTCACACTTCTTTGAATGCTACTATATAGCATATAGTCACAGTTCCTTGAATACTAATATATACTATGTAGAAGTATTCAAAGAACTGTGACCGGCGCCCGAACAACAGGTAACTGACATGCATTGAGACTAGAAAATAGTACACTGATAATAGGTAGGCAGTACGCGAAATCTGCATTTGCCAAATAAAACACGCAAGAAATGACGACTGATTGCTGTGCTCTGTCATTTATAAATAATGCACGACGGACAGATTAAACAAATGCTTGCAGCACGGACTTCTGCTTAACAGAGATGTACCAAGCATCAAAATCTTTCATTATTAATTCCAATTAAGTTATCATGTCCTCAGTGTGAAAAGATTATAGGTAACACCGGAAAACGAAAATAACTACACTACTGGCCATTACAATTGCTACACCAAGACGAAATGCAGATGATAAACGGGTATTCGTTGGACAAATGTATTGTACTAGAACTGACATGTGATTACATTTTCAAGCAATTTGGGTGCACAGATCCTGAGAAGCCCGCATCTCGTGGTCGTGCGGAAGCGTTCTCGCTTCCCACGCCCGGGTTCCCGGGTTCGATTCCCGGCGGGGTCAGGGATTTTCTCTGCCTCGTGATGGCTGGGTGTTGTGTGCTGTCCTTAGGTTAGTTAGGTTTAAGTAGTTCTAAGTTCTAGGGGACTGATGACCGTAGCAGTTAAGTCCCATAGTGCTCAGAGCCGTTTGAACCATTTTTTGATCCTGAGAAATCAGTACCCAGAACTACCACTTCTGGCCGTAATAACGGCCTTGATACGCCTGGGCATTGAGTCAAACAGAGCTTGGGTGGCGTGTACAGGTACAGCTGCCCATGCAACTTCAACACGATACCACAGTTCATGAAGAGTAGTGACTGGCGTATTGTGACGAGCCAGTTACTCGGCCACTATTGACCAGACGTTTGCAATTGGTGAGAGATCTGGAGAATGTGCTGGCCAGGGCAGCAGTCGAACATTTTCTGTATCCAGAAAGGCCCGTACAGGACCTGCAACATGCGCTCGTGCATTATCCTGCTGAAATGCAGGGTGTCGCAGGGATCGAATGAAGGGTAGAGCCACGGGCCGTAACACATCTGAAATGTAACGTCCACTATTCAAAGTGCCGTCAATGCGAACAAGAGGTGACCGAGACGTGTAACCAATGGCACCCCATACCATCACGCCGGGTGATACGCCAGTATGGCGATGACGAATACACGCTTCAAATGTGCGTTCACCGCGATGTCGCCAAACAGGGATACGACCATCATGATGCTGTAAACAGCGCCTGGATTCCTACGAAAAAATGACGTTTTGCCATTCGTGCACCCAGGTTCGTCGTTGAGTACACCATCGCAGGCGCTTCTGTCTGTGATGCAGCATCAAGGGTAACCGCAGCCATAGTCTCCGGGCTGATAGTCCATGCTGCTGCAAACGTCGTCGAACTTTGCGTGCAGATGGTTGTTGCCTTGCAAACGTCCCCGTCTGTTGACTCAGGGATCGAGACGTGGCTGCTCGATCCGTTGCAGCCATGCGGATAACATGCCTATCATCTCGACTGCTAGTGATACGAGGCCGTTGGGATCCAGCACGGCGTTCTGTATTACCCTCCTGAACCCACCGATTCCATATTCTGCTAACAGACATTGGATCTCGACCAACGCGAGCAGCAATGTCTCGATACGATAAACCGCAATCGCGATAGGCTACAATCCGACCTTTACGTGATGGTACGCATCGGACCCAAAGGTGATGGTACGTATTACTCCTCCTTACACGAGGCATCACAACAACGTCTCACCAGACAACGCCGGTCAAGTGCTGTCTGTGTATGAGAAATCGGTTGGAAACTTTCCTCATGTCAGCACGTTGTAGGTGTCGCCACCGGCGCCAACCTTGTGTGAATGCTCTGAAAAGCTAATCATTTGCATATCACAGCATTTTCTTCCTGTTGGTTGAATTTCGCGTCTGTAGCACGTCATCTTCGTGGTGTAGCAATTTGAAGGGCCAGTAGTGTATTTCACGAAATCGAGCAAGGTTTTTGTCTGCAACTAACAGAAACAATAATTGTGACCAACTTGCCGAAATCCCCATATAGCTACTGACGTAATATACTCTCAGTTGAACAGGTTTTTAAGGGCATATACGCTGACCAGCCAGAACACTATGACCAGCTAGCTAATAGCCGGTATGTCCGCACTTGGCACGGATAACAGCGGCGACGCTTCGTGGCATGGAAGCAATGAGCCTTGGTTGGTGGCTGGAGGGCTGGCATCACATGTGCGTACATAAATCACTTCCAGAATGAGATTTTCACTCTGCAGCGGAGTGTGCGCTGATATGAAACTCCAAAGCAGATTAAAACTGTGTACCTAACCCAGACTCGAACTCGGGACCTTTGTCTTTCGCGGGCAAGTGCTCTACCATATGAGCTACCGAAGCACGACTCACGCCCGGTACTGACAGCTTTACTTCTGCCAGATCCGTCTCCTACCTTCCAAAGGCAAAGGTCCCGAGTTCGAGTCTCGGTCGGGCACACAGTTTTAATCTGCCAGCAAGTTACAAGTCACTTAATTCCCTTTAGTTGCGGGGAGGGGAGCGATGAGCTCTGACACCACGTTCAGTCACATCCCAGATGTGTTCGATCGAGGTCAGATATGGCGAGTTGGGGGCCCAGCATATCAACTGGAACACGTAACTGTGTCTGTCGAACCACTCCCCCACCCTCCCGGCCTTGAGGCATGACACACAGTCTTGTTGACAAACGCCACTGCTGTCGGGAAACATGATCGTCATGAAGGGGTGTAAGTGGTCTGCAGCCATTGTACAATACTGCTTGGCCGTCACGGTGCCTTGCACGAGCTCCACTAGACCCAAGGACGCCCACGTAAATGTTCCCGAGAACATAATGGAGCCGCCGCCCGCTTATCTCCGTCCCTCAGTACAGGTGTCAAGGAGCTGTTCCCTTGAAAGACGATGGATTCATGCCCTCCCATTGGCATGATGAACGAAGAAAAGGGATTCATCCGACCGTGCAACACTCTACCACTGCGCCAACGTCCAGTGCCGATCGTCACGTTCCCATTTCGGTCGTAATTGTGGTGTTAACATTGGCACATGCTTTGGTCGTCATGTGCGGAGGCCCATCGTTGGGAGTGTTCGGTGCACTGTGTGTGTTTAGACACAATTGTACTGTGCGCAGCATTCAAGTCTGATGTTAGTTCCAACACAGTTCACTGCCTGTCCTGTTTTACCAGTCTGGCCGGCCTACGACGTCCGACATCTGAAATGAGGGGTGGCCACCCGATTCCACAACGTCAATACCTTGTTTCACCTTGGTTTTGTCACGTGTTGAAGACACTAGCCACTGCACTCCTCGAACACCCGAAAAGTCGCGCATTTTGCGAAATGCTCGTGCCGAGACTCCGGGCCAGCACAATCTGTCTTCGGTCAAGCTCAGACAGATTGCGCGCCTTCCACATTCTACACACGGATAGCACACTCACTGCACTGTGAGTGGTCTGCCTAGCCGTCATTCCTCGTCAGGTGCTGCTATCGCCTGGATGGGTTTATACCCATAATAGGTCTACATCTACATCTACATGATTACTCTGCAATTCACATTTAAGTGCTTGGCAGAGGGTTCATCGAACCACAATCATACTATCTCTCTACCATTCCACTCCCGAACAGCGCGCGGGAAAAACGAACACCTAAACCTTTCTGTTCGAGCTCTGATTTCTCTTATTTTATTTTGATGATCATTCCTACCCATGTAGGTTGGGCTCAACAAAATATTTCCGCATTCGGAAGAGAAAGTTGGTGACTCAAATTTCGTAAATAGATCTCGCCGCGACGAAAAACGTCTTTGCTTTAATGACTTCCATCCCAAATCGCGTATCATATCTGCCACACTCTCTCCCCTACTACCTCATAATACAAAACGAGCTGCCCTTCTTTGCACCCTTTCGATGTCTTCCGTCAATCCCACCTGGTAAGAATCCCACACCGCACAGCAATATTCTAACAGAGGACGAACGAGTGTAGTGTAAGCTGTCTCTTTAGTGGACTTGTTGCATCTTCTAAGTGTCCTGCCAATGAAACGCAACCTTTGGCTCGCCTTCCCCACAATATTTTCTATGTGGTCTTTCCAACTGAAGTTGTTCGTAATTTTAACAAAAAAATGGTTCAAATGGCTCTGAGCACTATGGAACTTAACAGCAGTGGTCATCAGTCCCCTAGAACCTAGAACTACTTAAACCTAACTAACCTAAGGACATCACACACATCCATGCCCGAGGCAGGATTCCAACCTGCGACCGTAGCAGTCGCGCGGTTCCGGACTGCGCGCCTAGAACCGCGAGACCACCGCGGCCGGCTAATTTTAACACCCAGGTACTTAGTTGAATTGACAGCCTTGAGAATTGTACTATTTATCGGGTAATCGAATTCCAACGAATTTCTTTTGGAACTCATGTGGATCACCTCACACTTTCCGTTATTTAGTGTCAACTGCCACCTGCCACACCATACAGCAATCTTTTCTAAATCGCTTTGCAACTGATACTGGTCTTGGGATGACCTTACTAGACGGTAAATTACAGCATCATCTGTGAACAACCTAAGAGAACTGCTCAGATTGTCACCCAGGTCATTAATATACGTAGATCAGGAACAGCAGAGGTCCCAGGACGCTTCCCTGGGGAACACCTGATATCACTTCAATTTTACTCGATGATTTGCCGTCTATTACTACGAACTGCGATCTTCCTGACAGGAAATCACGAATCCGGTCGCACTACTGAGACGATACCCCATAGGCCCGCAGCTTGATTAGAAGTCGATTGCGACGAACGGTGTCTAATGCTTTCCGAAAATCTAGAAATACGGAATCAACTTGAGATCCCCCGTCGATAGCGGCCATTACTTCGTGCGAATGAAGAGCTAGCTGCGTTGCACAAGAACGATGTTTTCTGAAACCATGCTGATTACGTATCAATAGATCGTTCCCTTCGAGGTGATTCATAATGTCTGAATACAATATATGCTCCAAAACCCTACTGCAAACCGACGTCAATGATATAGGTATGTAGTTCGATGAATTACTCCTACTACCCTTCTTAAACACTGGTGCGAACTGCGCAATTTTCCAATCTCTAGGTACAGATCTATCGGTGAGCGAGCGGTTGTATATGATTGCTAAGTGGGGAGCTATTGTATCAGCGTAATCTGACAGTAACCTAATCGGTATACAATCTGGACCTGAAGACTTGCACGTATCAAGCGATTTGAGTTGCTTCGCAACCCCTAAGGTATCTACTTCTAAGAAACTCATGCTAGCAGCTGTTCGTGTTTCAAATTCTAGAATATTCCATTCATTCTGTGGTCATAACATTCTGACTGATCAGTGTATATTGAGCGGACACTTCTAATGTTTACCAAATGATTGGAGACACTGAAACAAAATATGCGAGAAGTGACAGTAAGCAAAAGTTCGAATATTTTACTTTTGAAACACCTGTATCTGTTGACAATGATGCACTTTCAAATGGTTCAAATGGCTCTAAGCACTATGGGACTTAACATCTGAGGTCATCAGTCCCCTAGAACTTTGAACTACTTAAACCTAACTAACCTAAGGACATCACATACATCCATGCCCGAGGCAGGATTCGAACCTGCGACCGTAGCGGTCGCGCGGTTCCGGACTGAAGCACCTAGAACCGCTTCGCCACAGCGGCCGGCAATGATGCACTTTGAATAGAACAGTATGTTACTACTTTCCCGACATTGGACGGCTGTCTTAGCTAAATAGGAAACAATGATATAAGGCTCATTAGCATTCACCGTGAACCTTTCTACAGAAATGATAGGAAATACAGTATATGTGATGCCCACGGTATGGGCTCCAGCCTGCTACTTGCTTTGACGTGTACATATGCAATATAAACGTGCTACAGCACCACACTCGCCTGGAACACGAATGTTTCAGGCTATCGCCTCCCTGCGAACTGTCACTTGTCAACACCTACTCTTCGATATCCCGAAAAATTTATAATACATAACGGATGTCTACAATATTTGAGACAGCTCGCATAGCTGCTGGTACAATTAGAAAAATGGTTCAAATGGCTCTGAGCATTATGGGAATTAACATCTGAGGTCATCAGTCCCCTAGAACTTAGAACTACTTAAACCTAACTAACGTAAGGACGTCACACACATCCATGCCCGAGGCAGGATTCGAACCTGCGACCGTAGCGGTCGCGCGGTTCCAGACTGAAGCGCCTAGAACCGGGCACAATTAGAGGAAATTGAAAGTAGTATTCTATGATGATGACTCCAACTCACTTTGGAATGCAAGGCAAGCAATCCAAGATGTCTTAAAACCCGACCTTTACTCTGACACCACCACATATCAGTGACATCATCAGCCATATTCATGACAAGACACGCCCTCCACGTGCCCTGTCGCCTTTCCATCTCTTCTCCAGCTACTATCAGCATGCTATTAACAATTAATTTTATTCGTCATAATCTATGAAGCATGAAACTGTATAATTTATTATTTAAAGATTATAACAGTTTAATCAGTAACGAAATAGTGATAATTATGCGTAATTTAAATAGTCACAGTGTAGTATTTTAGTAAGCATTAAAATAAAATCACAATCACGATCTGATTTATGTGTGTCATGTTCAAAAATGTTATCGTAAAAATTACATAGAGGGATTAACTTACAGCATTTACATATGTAATATACATCAGCATAATATAAGTCAGCAAATCTCTCTCTCTCTCACTCACTCACTCACTCACTCACACACACACACACACACACACACACACACAGTTATACATCCATCAGGCTGACACCTAAAACACAAAACACGATTGTTAAAGCTAAAGTAATTTCCAAAAGGCTATTATAAATAACATGCTACACACACGGTTAACATTTCAAAAACTAATCTGACCAGGCTTATAACTGCAAAAAGTACATGTTAACCAAAAAAATATGCTAAGGAGGCAAACACACAAACAAGCAGGCAACCTTAATCATTGAAAGAATATAATTAAGTCATTATTTAAAATGCTCCGTGTAATGTATAGTCCACCCTCAAATTAAATATTTAAACATCTAAAAATTTTTATGATACTTGCCAAGTGTTATAATGAAATCTTAATAACAATTCGATGTTGTGTTATTGGTGGTTCATTGGAATGCACTATCATCACCTAACATTTTTACAAATTTTTGAGTAATGTTTCACCTCAGTTAGCAGCGACTTAAGGGAAGAAGATGAAGTATCAGTAAAAAATATAATCAGTGTTATTAACAGACTAATATTGCTTTTTAGTGTGTGTGAGCTAGATCTGGTAGAGGTAAGCCAAAAGAACTGTTGAGGTAAACCGCAATATTTACTAATCTGAACTAAGTATTTCCTATAATCAGCCATGAAATAACATCAACGCACCAAAATAGATACGTAAAACACACCATCATATGCACAATATCGGCAAAAGACAAAGAAATTGAGCAAATACCATATTAAGAAGAGAGGAAGAATATGTTTTGATTATGTTATTGGGATGTAATACGTAATTGGTACCTTTTTGCGATACACGCGGAGAACTTCTGCTGTGTTTGCACCAATGACCTTAGTTTGCATACAAGACAACCAAACATTGTGACAGAGGTGAAACGTAGCCAAAGATGATGGTGCAATAAGTCAGAGTTGATATCTCGAAAGTAAAATCGTTGCCATAAAGATAAAATTATTTATGAAAAATATGCAAGACATTTACTGTAATACTCAAGTATAATTATAGATGTCTGATTGCAAACGAAAATTCAAGCTTTGCAGCAAAATAAAATTGTGTATATCTCAAAGTATATAAGGCTCCGAACACAAAACTCACCTGACACTACGATAGTAAATTAATTGTTCTGTGAGATTAAAAATAATACGCATGGTTTGCATGTTGGCAGTTCTGATAAAAACTTTCCAGTTTTAGCTGTACTTGTTGATGCCCCAAGTTAAATTGTCGTGCTACACTTTGCAAGGACAATGGACCATCGTATTAAATATTTTCTCATTTGAATTTTCTGTATAACTCACTAAAATACATACAGTTTGCTTATTGAAATTACTGAAATAATTACAGGTTAGTAGACGAGCATAATTCGAATTTTGAACCACTCCTTAAGTTCACCTAAATAAATAAAAATTGGTTGCAAAACACACATGGTCACTAGTGCAGATCTAAATTATAGCTTAAAGTGCACTTGTCAACGAGAATCATCAAAGTAAACAATGTTACGCATTTACTTAATGACTGCTCACCGTCTGTCAAACGGACAACGAACACTGGAAGACAGGTTTAAATAAACAAGTAAGCAGAGTGGACAACTTGTCTGTCAGTGTCGTTGCATGACAGGAACTACCATCAGATGCCAGGATATAAAACACCCACTTCACTTACATTCTTCCGCAGTTCTGTATCTACTGCAAAGTTTCACAAGCATTTCCAGATAGCTGGGATGGAGGCAGACTCTCTTTCCGTCGGTGGCATGAACTGAAATAATTGACTAGACACAGTTAAACATGGGACTGTGATTCACGGTCTCAGTTTTGGTGGACTCCGAACATTTAAGCAATTTTTTTCCGTTCTATGCACACCCGCTTATGGGGTTATCAAGAGTTCAAGGATTCCTAATGGCTCAGGGGGTTCCCGGGTTGAGTCTGGCTAGTTGCTCACGGCCACAATCAAGGCACATAGATTTCGTCAGTCTCTGGCGAAATATGATTTACCATTCGATCAATGGCAAGGCCATTAGAGATCCTGCACAACCTCTGATTGGAGAAAAAATCAGCCATGTCCTTTTGCAGAAATTTGCCTTTAGCAATTTAAATGAGGATGGCCAGATTGGAATCTCAAATTTTGAAATCCCAAATATGAAACCAGTATGGAGTCACCGTGATCAGATTGACGAAATAGATTTATTCCCGAAAGGGGGAAAAATGTGTTGCGTTACTTACTAAATGCGCCTCGTATCTTTTTACGCCACCTCGCTATGGAAGAAATCTCCCACACATCGTCGAGTGGCATCCGTCTTTCTTGGAATAGTTCATTTCAACTAGGTACTTCGTGGACTACACATCCGTAATCATGACTCAGCGTACAAAGGGTGATGAACAAATGAGCTATTGAGCTAGCTGCACCTCGAAGATCCATGATGGCAACAACCTGAGCCGCAAACTTAAAGTGGCGCGAAAGTTAACTTTTAGTTTCGATGCTTAAACTTAAATTCCTCCAAGTTTCTCTCTTCATTCATACAGAAGATACCTTCTTGCGAAATCGGATGGATCTTTTTGAAAGAACCTTCGTAACGTGTATGTCAATGAATATGTCTTTGTCCGGTAACGTCAGTCACGAAAAACGTGATGTGAAATGTATTGTTCGACCACCCTAAGATTAGGGCCCTTTCAGGATCTGTAAAGGACGATACTGGTATGCTTTAGACGGACGTGTACCGTATCCCTTGTATCTGCATATACATCTACATTCATACCCGGCAGTCCGCCTTGCGGTGTGTGGTGGAGGGTACTTTGAATACCACTTTCACTCCCCTACCCACCCCCCCCACCTCCACCCCCCACCCATTTTCCTGTTCCATTCACGAATAGTTCGCGGGAAGAACAATTGCCGATAAGCCTCCGTGTGGGTTTGAGTGTCTCTACTTTTATTCTTCATGGTCCCTTCGCGAGATATATGTAGGAGGATGAAATATATTTATTGACTCTTCTAGGAACGTGTGCTCTCGAAAACTTAAAATTAAACCACACAATGATGCAGAACGCCTCTCTTGCAGTGTCTTGCACTGACGTTGATTGATCATGTCTGTGAGGCTCTCGTACCTGTCAGTTAAATCTGTAACGTAACGCGCCGCTCTTCTTTGGATATTCTGTACTTCATCAGTCCTAGCTGATACGGATCCCATACTTACGAGCAGTATGCAAGTATTGGTCAGACAAGTGTTCTGTAGGCCACTTTCTTTGTTGATGTGCTACATTTCCAGAGGATTCTCCTAATGTATTTGAGTCTGGCATCTGCCTTACTCGCGATTAATTTTATGTGGTCGTTGCGCACGGATGCTCCTAGGTATTTTATATAGGTAACTGCTTCCAATGATTGTTCTGCAATTTTTTTAATCATACAATAAAAGGTCTTTTGCCTATGTGTTCACAATACTTTACATTTGTTTATGCTTAGGGTCAACTGCCACTCCCTGCTCCAGGCCTCGATCCTGTGCAGGTCTTCCTGCATTTCGCTACAATTTTCCACCAACGTGACTTCCCTGTATACAATAGCACCATCTGCGAAAAGCCTCAAGTGGTTTCCGACTTCATCTAATAGGTCATATATATATATATATATATATATATATATATATATATATATATATATATATATATATATATATATCCAAGCAGAATACAAAGTAGACTACAAAACACGGGCTATCATAGAGCAAACTTTGATCAGCACGATCTCCAAAGTAAAGTTCTGTGGGGAACTATCAGAGCCCTTTGAAATTCGATCAGGTGTCCGACAAGGTGATGGCCTCTCACCTCTCCTTTTCATTCTAGTGTTATATAAGGTAATAAAAGAATGGGAAACATCACAACAGGGGATAACCTTAGGATGGTTGGTTGGTTGTTTGGGGGGAAGGAGACCAGACAGCGAGGTCATCGGTCTCATCGGATTAGGGAAGGACGGGGAAGGAAGTCGGCCGTGCCTGTTGAAAGGAACAGTCCCAGCATTTGCCTGGAGTGATTTAGGGAAATCACGGAAAACCTAAATCAGGATGGCCGGACGCGGGATTGAACCGTCGTCCTCCCGAATGCGAGTCCAGTGTCTAACTACTGCGCCACCTCGCTCGGTTGATAATCTTAGGAAACCTACAGATTAAATGCCTGGCTTTTGCAGACGATTTGGCGATTGTCACGAAAGGTATAAATGAAACAAAAGACGCTATTGAAAAACTACCCGAAATCGCTTTCAAAACTGGACTACAGATCTCTTACGAAAAGACACAGTTTATGAGCACAAAGAAACTCATCTCTGAACACAAAGCACGGCACGATTTACAAAACGGCAAACTTCAAGTACCTCGGTGAAACACTACAGATGAGCGGACATAAGAGACTCAAACGAAGAAAGAAAAACTAAACTGGACAGAGCATACTAAGTAGTGTGGAATCATTACAACAAGAAGTCTATCTCAGAAAAAGCCAAATTACGCCAGTACGACACGTTGGTGCTATCTGAGGCACTATATGCAGCAGAGACCACACTAATCCTAGGGCATACACGTATCAGACAACTAGAAAAATTTGAATGGAAAATACTTAGGAAAATATTTGGCGCAGCTAACAGCAATGGAATATGGACCAAGAAACCTACAGAGGAATTATACCAACATACGGAGACAATCACAGAAAAGATTAGAAAACGCAGACTGCAATTCTATGGACACCTATACAGAATCCCATCACACAGACTGACCAAACAGATCTTTGACTGGATAACCACTAGAAACAACAAATGGGTGGCAGAGGTAAAAAAAGACCTGAACCAACTCAACATAACAGCAGACACAATAAACGACAGAATAAAATTCAGAAACATCATTAAGAAAAGTAAAATAGATGAGATACACTGTGACAAACGAACAGGCGTAAAATAGACCGAATAACGCAAGCACGATCACAGCCGGAAGATGAAAGAAATATGGGCAACCAAAAAGGTAGTCAAGATGAAGCCGAAGACACGAAGCCGACAAGAAGCATGGACAGAGGACCGGAAACAGAAACACAGCGAGCGAATGAGGGAAGTTTGGGCAGCAAGGAAGGCAGCAAAAGGAACTGGCCATGTAGTTTAGTCCAACTGCGCTCTTTAAGGGCAAAACACCAATAATATATATATATCGTGAAAAGTAATGGTCCTGTAACACTCCCCTGGGACACGCCTGAAGTTAATTTTTCGTCTGAAGACTTCGATCCATTCAGACAGACATGCTGCATTCTGTTTGTTAAAAACTCGTCACTCCAGTCACACAGTTAGTCTGATATTATTCCGTACCCTCATAGCTTGTTCATTAGGTGGCAGTGCGGAACTGTATCGAACGCATTTTGGAAATCAAGGAACACGGCGTCCACCTCAGCGCCTGTATCTACTGTTGGCTGGGTTTCATGGGTGAATGAGGCGAGCTGGGTTTCATAATATCGTTGTTTTCGGAGTTGACCGAAAGAATGTGCAGAAAATATGTTCCAGAATTCTACGCCAGACCGACGTCAAAAATGTAGGCTATACTTTTGTGCGTTGTGCATCTTGTGCAATTGTGGCATGTCATACTGTGGAGAGACCATCAGGACGTCCGCAGGAGCGGTGTATTGAGCATAAGCGTCACACACGCTCACAGTAGCCCAGAAAATAGGCTACTGCAGAACATTTGAAACACTCCCTTAGAAAAATTTATGAATTACTGTGCTGGTAAACCTCTTACGTTATTTGATTTTCAAACAGGTGAGCAAAACTGAATATACTCATACATTACTCTCTTTACTTATTCTGATCACCACTAAACTGACACGCAATATTTTCAGCGCAACGCAGTCTGACTTTCAATAATCCCTACAAAAGAATGGCCCTGACTAACAATAACCTATACCTTTCATGAAACACTTACCCCACAAAAATCTTCGTTACTCGAACTACTGCAATACAGCGAGCGCCAATACTGCCAGCTAAATAAAAGATCCTAACTACGGAAGGCACTAACTACTGATAGGCATAGTCAGCAAATGAAAGATTTTGATAGAGAACAAACAATGTATTTACCTTGACAATGTTCAAAAGTAAATCAGTTCATGACATCCAGTCTTACAAATCTCCTTTTTCTGGCGGACACACGTCCAGATCGTCCACTCTTAAAATTCTGCCATTTCTCTCCCCACATCCACCTCTGCTGGCGGCTCACCTCACCTCCAACTGCGCAACGCTACGCGCTGTTTACATCCAACTGCCCAACACTACAATAGCAAATATTCCAACAATGCAAACCAGCCACAGACTGCACACAGCACCGTCAGTGATTTTCATACAGAGCGCTACGTGGCGTTACCAACATAAAAACCTAAACAGCCTACTTACACATTGGCTTGGCACAGGTCATCCTCTGGAATATAACAACAGAGAAATTCTGGCATGCGCTTCCAGCTAGTGGGGTAGTGTGCTGAAGGAATCTGTTGACATTAAATTAGCGAGTTCCTTATAAATTCTGCTTGGAATTCTCCTCTTTCGCTCGTCAAAGAACAGAGGGACAGAATTAATGCTAGCTCGCCTATTTGTGGTTAATAATCACTATCAGTAACTTCTGACGTTGGTCATCTTTGGTGTGTGATGGCACTAGCGTTTACGGTATGTTGTCATTCAATATACTTTCTTCCTTACCGAAGTTTTAAATTTGTTTGCACCCTTCTCCCTCTCTCGCATTTATGCCTTGAAAATGACAGCGTGTGTACTTGTCTAAATATCGGCGGTGGTCGAAGACATCATCCGGCTGCTTTCCCGTTAGTTGGTTGAACAGCCATGAACAATTCAATTGGAGGTAGGTGCCGTGTTGGAAGGAGAAAGTGGGAGGGTGTTACTGTCATGACTGGAATATTTGAACGTGTCACCTGATGAGGATGTCATGATGCTGTGTACTGGCTATCGGCTTGGTGTTCAGTCGCAGGATGGACGAATGGCACGATATCAGCGCCATGTAGTGACCACGTTGCGGGCACTCGACGCATGGACGCCCAGACGCCGTGCAAGCACTGTACGTCTCACGTATTGCACCGGCTTGGTAGCGTCAGTACTTCGATTCGGAGGAAAACGTCTCTGTCGTCGTATTGAGGGCATAGGTCGCCGCTGACAACAGCGAATTGTAATAGCTAATATGTGCGACCAAGTGAGGAAATCACTAGCCAATTTATTACTTGATACTAACTAGCTGTTAGTAGTAGTTTATCCTGTAGTGCAGTGGAAGTGTATAGTTCCTGTGAATTATTATGGGTGGAGGTTACACTCAACAACCGAGCTAGGTTAATAGTTGGCTCCTTTTACCGATCTCCCGACTCAGCAGCATTAGTGGGAGAACAACCGAGAGAAAATCTGGAATACATTTCACATACATTTTCTCAGCATCTTATAGTCTTAGGTGGAGATATAGATGGGACACTCAGATGTTTAGGACGGGTGGTAGGGACAGAGCATCGAGTGACATTATACTGAGTGCACTATCCGAAAATTACCTCGAGCAATTAAATAGAGAACCGACTCGTGGAGACAACATCTTGGACCTACTGATAACAAACAGACCCGAACTTTTCGCCTCTGTAAGTGCAGAACAGGGAATCAGTGATCATAAGGCCGTTGAAGCATCCCTGATAATGGAAGTAAAGGGGAGGAAGGTTTATCTACTTAGCAAAAGTAATAGAAGACAGATTTCAGACTACCTAACAGATCAAAACGAAAACTTCTGTTTCGACACTGACAATGTTGAGTGTTTATGGAAAAAGTTCAAGGCAATCGTAAAATGCGTTTTAGACAGGTACGTGCCGAGTAAAACTGTGAGGGACGGGAAAAACCCAGCGTGGTTGAACAACAGTGTTAGGAAACTACTGCAAAAGCATACAGCTTCACTGCAACTTTAAACGCAGCCAAAACCTCTCAGACAAACAGAAGCTAAACGATGTCAAAGCTAGCGTGAGGAGGGCTATGCGTGAAGCGTTCAGTGAATTCGAAAGTACAATTCTCTGTACCGCTCTCAGACAAACAGAAGCTAAACGATGTCAAAGCTAGCGTGAGGAGGGCTATGCGTGAAGCGTTCAGTGAATTCGAAAAGTACAATTCTCTGTACCGACTTGACAAAAAATCCTAGCAAGTTCTGGTCTTACGTTAAATCAGTAAGTGGTTCGAAACAGCATATGCACACACTCCGCGATGATGATGGCATTGAAACAGAGGATGACACGCGTAAAGCTGAAATACTAAACACCTTTTTCCAAAGCTGTTTCACAGAGGAAGACCGCACTGCAGTTCCCTCTCTAAATCCTCGCACAAACGAAAAAATGGCTGACATCCAAATAAGTGTCCAAGGATTAGAAAAGCAACTGCAATCACTCAACAGAGGAAAGTTCACTGGACCTGACGGGATACCGATTCGATTCTACACAGAGTACGAGAAAGAACTTGCCCCCTTCTAACAGCCGTGTACCGCAAGTCTAGAGGAACGGATGGTTCCAAATGATTGGAAAAGAGCACAGGTAGTTCCAGTCTTCAAGAAGGGTCGTCGAGCAGATGCGCAAAACTATAGACCTATATCTCTCACGTCGATCTGTTGTAGAATTTTAGAACATGTTTTTTGCTCGCGTATCATGTCGTTTCTGGAAACCCAGAATCTACTATGTAGGATTCAACATGGATTCCGGAAACAGCGATCGTGTGAGACCCAACTCGCCTTATTTGTTCATGAGACCCAGAAAATATTAGATACAGGCTCCCAGGTTGATGCTATTTTCCTTGACTTCCAGATGGCGTTCGATACAGTGCCGCACTGTCGCCTGATGAACAAAGTAAGAGCCTACGGAATATCAGACCAGCTGTGTGGCTGGATTGAAGAGTTTTTAGCAAACAGAACACAGCATGTTGTTCTCAATGGAGAGATGTCTACAGACGTTAAAGTAACCTCTGGCGTGCCACAGGGGAGTGTTATGGGACCATTGTTTTTCACAATGTATATAAACGACCTAGTAGATAGTGTCGGAAGTTCCATGCGGCTTTTCGCGGATGATGCTGTAGTATACAGAGAAGTTGCAGCATTAGAAAATTGTAGCGAAATGCAGGAAGATCTGCAGCGGATAGGCACTTGGTACAGGGAGTGGCAACTGACCCTTAACATAGGCAAATGTAATGTATTGCGAATACATAGAAAGAAGAATCCTTTATTGTACGATTATATGATAGCGGAACAAACACTGGTAGCAGTTACTTCTGAAATATCTAGGAGTATGCGTGCGGAACGATTTCAAGTGGAATGATCATATAAAATTAATTGTTGGTAAGGCGGGTACCAGGTTGAGATTCATTGGGAGAGTGCTTAGAAAATGTAGTCCATCAACTAAGGAGGTGACTTACAAAACACTCGTTCGACCTATACTTGAGTATTGCTCATCAGCGTGAGATCCGTACCAGGACGGGTTGACAGAGGAGATAGAGAAGATCCAAAGAAGAGCGGCGCGTTTCGTCACAGGGTTATTTGGTAACCGTGATAGCGTTACGGAGATGTTTAGCAAACTCAAGTGGCAGACTTTGCAAGAGAGGCGCTTTGCATCGCGGTGTAGCTTGCTGTCCAGGTTTCGAGAGGGTGCGTTTCTGGATGAGGTACCGAACATATTGCTTCCCCCTACTTATACCTCCCGAGGAGATCACGAATGTAAAATTAGAGAGATTCGAAAGCGCACAGAGGCTTTCCGATAGTCGTTCTTCCCGCGAACCATACGCGACTGGAACAGAAAAGGGAGGTAATGACAGTGCACGTAAAGTGCCCTCCGCCACACACCGTTGGGTGGCTTGCGGAGTATAAATGTAGATGTAGATGAACCGGTGAGTAGGCGTTCCTTCTTGAGTCAATTCATCGCTGTGGGTTACAAGCAGCTCCCCCTCCCCTCACCCCACCTGCGCCACTGCTCAAGTACGTCACAGGACGGGGAGATAAACATCGCAGGAGGAGCACAGCCATTGGACACTCTAAGCACGTTTGTGGTACGAGGTCTGTTTGGCCAGCAGTACGGGGTGTCTGTAAGCCACAGATGAGCAGCGAGCCGCTGCTTGCGAGTCTGCTGCTGCTAAAATTTTTCCGATTACTAACACTGCGTATCTACAGTGCCTTCTCATTTTAATACGACATTGTGTTCAGGATGGTTAAACACCTTACGGCCCGGAGTTTCAAGCTCTTGTGAGCAATAGTTCGGGAGTTATGAGTGTTTTATCGAAATTTGACTGATATGGAAATCGGCTCTGGATTAAAGGTACGAATATAAACTTTATTATGAGTGTCTATGTACACATTATATTCATGGATTATGGCCGTTTTCTGATAACAGTGAACTATCGTTCTTTTACTTCTCGCTTCCCCTACCTACTGGAAGTTAGAATGCTCTTGAACGAATCTCATCTCCTTTGATACAGAGCACACCCCACTCCCAGGACTTGGGAGTTTGTAGTTCTGGACTCCTAATGGTGACCTGTGGGAACTGCATTTGATCAGGCGACCGAAACCGTTCCATTAGTTCACTTAATTCAGTTCTGGTTCCAGTTACGAACTCTGCGAACTGCGTCGGATCGGAGGACAGAAACATCTTTAGTTTACTTACAAGGGAACATTGCCAAGTGTCAACAAATGATCTTGATGATACCTGGCGCGTGTGTAGAGGCGGCAAAATAGTGCAATACGTATATGTTTGTTTGTGCCCTGTTTCACTTTTAAGTGAACTCCAAAAAGTAATTTGGCATTTTAGGTTTAGAGGGAATATCTTTGAAACGACGGTAAATAAGAACGGTTTTTCATGTAAATGTTGATATTCAGTTAATGTTCTTTAATACTGTATAACCAACTTTCGGAATACTTATAAATTTTGCAAAATATCCCACCACCATTAATTAATTTTGAAAATTGAAAACTTTCTTTACAACACAAATATTAAAGAAGCTTTGAAACCACATATATCTCTGTGTAACAAAACTGGTTTCTGAAATACCAGTTTTGGAACATAACCAATACTCAACATGGCGTAGAAGTATTTTCAACATGCCCAATTAAAATATCTAAACATTCATTTCTATTCCAATTATTTATTTTACTTACATTTGTTTTATGTTTGAAACTTATTTACGTTTTATATTCATGACTTTTTTGTTTTTCGTTTACAGTTTCACATATGCCTATTTTGTTAATTGAAAAATAAGTAAATCATTATTCCGATAGAAAATAATTATAATGATGATAATCTGTAAACAAAAGCTTAAAGCATAATGGTTTTTACACCTTCTACACAAAATGAACGATATTTTCACATAATATACATTACGGAGAAGCCAATACAAAACAAAATTCGGCAGGATTTCAAATTGTAGCAGGTGATCCTCTAAATATCCTCATTTGTATCAGACATATTTCGGTACATAGGTAAGTCTTAACGAAGAGAATTGATTACGTACTTGTGACTGCAGCTGGACATATTGTTTCTCAAGTGCAGACACATCACAATCACTCATCAGAACTAGATCTGAAAATCTTCTCACAAAGTTCTTCCAGCATCGGACGCCGTATACGTTCCAGTGCTGCACCTGTACCATCGAGTCTCTGGGATCACCAGACTTTTTTTCAAAGTTTAGAAGAAACTAACAGTGCGTTTAGACCGAAAATTTGAGAATCTCCTTTTGAACCTTCAAATGTCTTTGCAACAGCATCGAAATCTGGTAAACAAACGTCTGACCAGGTCGAAAGACACATCATAGATATTTTCTTTTCCAGTTGTAATCTCCCCACGGAAAATTACCCTCTACCACGCAATAATTAATAATGGTCAATCAAATCATCCACATTTATTTACGTTTGAAAAGTATCTGATCAGATTTTCTAGTAATATATGCGCCGACAGCTCGTCGACGCCAAGGTACTTTTCTAGTACGTTTATTCTTTGGAACAACAGAGATACAGAAATGTATGTTCCATGGTTATTATAGAGAGAGAGAGGAACAGCTTCGGAAGTATCGGTTGGAAGATTGTCGGATTGCTAAAGGAGATTTATTTACTCTTCTTCGCGCTAAAGCGAGCTAGGAAAGTTTGTGCCGCTAGCGTGATCGATAAAGAGAAAGAAAAACCTGTAAAAGAAAATTACAGGAGACTTGGAACCAACAGAAAACGGAACATGTACGGAAATGGATTCAATATACAATTTTCCTCAGAAATAAGGTTTGTGACCATTTTATTCTAGAGTGAATGATGAATGAGTTCTCTGTCTGAATCACTGATGATTGTCTGGGCCCTGTAATTAATTGGGAAGTTTCTGCTGTGACGAAGAGAGCCTGCAATCCCTGAGTTTTTATAAATCGTCCAAAAAGGCTTCGTACACATCTGAAATTTTAGATCTATCGTAAACTGAACGAATTGTTCAAACGATCGATTTTCCCAACTGAATGCAGCGCTTAATAATAATAACAAATGTAAAGATCTTTTCCAGCAAGCCAGCCGCTGAACATTAAGACGAAGGGCTCCACCAGAGATTCTACTAGGCTGATTTCACGTAATTAATATATTTAAACTGTACACAGATAAATGACAGAGAGAGAGAGAGAGAGAGAGTGAATGGAATTCGAGAAATTACTCAGAATCCTCCATTAGCATAATTGTTTGTCTGTCTTTTCACGGATCAGCCTAACTAGAAAACACGAAGCCCTGACTTTATTGTACCGATTTCTGTGTGAAAGGGAAAGAGCGATAAAGGCGACAGATACACTTCTGTACAGACAAAACATTACACCAAGTTAGCGGCAAGCTGCATTCACATAGACTTTCATCATTTACAGAGTAGAATTCATTATAATGGCCAATCCGTGACAGGACACGTTTTTGGACGTTGTTAAAATAATTTTGTTCTCTGTTTCATGTGAACTACGACGAGACAACTTAACTTGGAAAAGAGAAGAAATACTCGCAGTCATATAAAGTGGATATACAAATAAAACCAGCACGCTGGGCGCAGAAATATGGTGAGATCTATAATTTTTCTATTAAAGCTTGCTAGTATTGAGGAAGTAGACGTAGAGTTGAACATTTACTAATTGTGTTCATGCCAGATGTAGTTTGATTGACCTGCCCTAGTTGCATTTGCCTGTATAAGTACTATATAAAAAGTAAACACAGAAGTATTCTTGTGTGAAGGGAGAGATATATACATATTGACTGTAGGACACTTATATGGTTTTAACTAGGACACTTATATGGTTTTAACTAGGGCAATGTTTAAGATGAGTCAAGCAGAGCAGAGCAACACGCAACAGCCTTCAGCTGCTAGCACTGATGATAATGATGTAGTAAGAAGTGTTGTAGAACCGATCGCTACAGATAGCGCAATAGAACGCCCTGTAGACACGGCTGGAGATGTAACAGCAGGTATGCAACATGGATTAGATCCATTAGTAATTATCATGAGACAGATGCAAATGATAACCGAGAGTATGAATAATATGAAAACCGACATTAACGCGAAATTAGCCTCAGTTACTGAAGGGCAAAATCATTTGAATACAAAATTAGCCTCAGTTACTGAAGGGCAAGAAAATCTGAAAATTGACATTAATGCGAAGTTAGCCTCAGTTACTGAAGGGCAAAACCATTTGAATACAAAATTAGCCTCAGTTACTGAAGGGCAAGAAAATCTGAAAATTGTCATTAATTCGAAGTTAGCCTCAGTTACTGAGGGCCAAAATGATTTGAACGCGAAATTAGCCTCAGTTACGGAGGGGCAGGAAAATCTGAAAGCTGAGATTAAGCAGCAGTTACACGACAGTTTTTCCGAATTAGAGCAGCGGATAGAGGCGAAGACAAAGGAACTTAAAGATCAGGCCGAAGAGACGGAACGAAAATTAACTGCACAAATAGAATTGGTTAAAGCTCAATGTGAGGAATCTACTCAACGCGTACGTGTAGAAATGAAGGAGTATGTGGCTATTAAGATAGATACCGTACGGGAACAGGTGGAAATGGTTCCGCAATTAGTACAAAAGCAAGATGCCATGTCATGTGCAATTGCGCAACTTCCTGAATTGGCACGTACGCAGACGAACCTAAAGGAAAGTGTTGAACATCTGACCGACGTCAAGACGTTATAGACCACCAAATTAATGTATTAACGGGTAAATTATCCGAAATCACATTAGAAAACAAAAGGCTAATGTGTGAAAACGTTGAGCAAAATGTTAAAGCAGCATTCCAGAGTCTATGTGGCAAACAGGAAGAGAATTTGTTTGCGAAAGGACTTGAGGAAGTGCGACAGCAGTTAGGGGCTGATTTCGAGCATTGGAAACAAACGATAGCAGAGTCGATACGCGTTTCACAACAAGGCTCAGAACAAATGAATACCGGCCAGCAGCAGAAGTTGGCAGCGTCTGTAGAGCCAGTTACTGCACATTCGCACACGATACCGACTTGTGTAAGTAACTCAAATATTAAATTGCCACGAGCTAGTTGTTCGCGTGAAGTTTTATCTGACGGAGATTACGAAAGCCTTTGCCATGCCGAAGAAAAAATGATAAAGCATCGGCAATTCCAGATTTTTAACACTGACAAAAGGGGGGTCCATCCGATTGTTTTTATCCGGAGTTTTAGAGGAGTGCTACCCAGAAATTGGTCGGAGTGGCAGAAGATCAGTTTCGTTACGGAGTATATACAAGGTTCGGGGGCGATCTGGGCCTCGGACATGACTTCTGTTTGCTCGGCCTATGACGATTTTGAGAAAGCGTTTTTAGCAAAATTCTGGTCAGAAGGGGTACAGGAACGCCTAAGGCAGGAGGTGCTCTACCCAGAGCCTTTCTCTTTTTCAAAAGGAAGCCTTAGGAAGTATTTTGAAAAATATATAAATAAAACTAGATATTGGGACAGACCTATGCCTTTGCCAGACATAATAAACATACTTAAGGCAAGATTACCAACTAACATCCGGAATCAATTAATTTACGGCAACGATAAAGACCTGGAGTCGTTCCTCACGACGTTAGATCATATAGACATTATAGAAGAGAACAACCAGAAAACCCGTAACAATAGATTCCAATATAGGGAGATAGAACCTCCGCCAAATGGTAGGCAAGGGAACGCACAGAGATCGATAAATAGTGGAGAAACCCCTCAAAATTTCAACAATAATACCGGCAATAGTCTTGCGAGGGGCTATCCAAGGAACAACAGGAATGGGAAAAGATACAATCCCGTATGGGGAAACGAAAGGAATTTCAGACCGCAAGCCTGGAACAATAACGGTAATAGAAAGTGGAATCAATCGGGGGGAATAAACTCAAATAACCAACATCAGTGGGGACGGACATCTACGAATCAACCGGTAATTACCGAAGTGACGGACGATGTCAACCACCAGACGAATCAAAATCCAACAAACTTGTAAGGACCCACTCGTGCCCTGGAGGAGCGGTCAACAATTGGTTGAGGGGCAACAGGATATGTGTACCCATGCTAACGTATAATGATGGACGATTACTGGCAGATGAATTGACCGAGGACTTAGAACTCCAAGATGAGGATAAGGAACAGGTGGCAGTAGCCGAAGTGCAAGTCATTTTGGAGACTGTACCTATAGTGGCGGTTTTGGACACAGCTGCAACCACGAATGTTATTTCGGAGGCTCTATTCAACAAGATCAGAAATATAAGACGAGTACCAATTTTTCCAGTTCAAAATTGTAGAATAATAGGCGCCGTTGGGGCTAGATCGGCTAATGTAAAAGTGCAGTCACTACTTAGTGTAGAAGTCGGAAATGTAGCAATATTAAGCACATTCCTTGTTGTGAAAAATTTGGTGGTAGACTGCATTATCGGAGTCGACAGCCTACGTCAATACGGATGCAGAATAGATTTTAAAACAGGAAAAATTTGGTTAAATGTAAATAAACAAGAAATTGAGTTGGACTTGTTGAAAAAGGAAAGCCTTACCAGAAAATATAATAGTGGGATCAGTGTGCAAGTAATCAGGACTGCACAAAAGTCTAAACAGCACGTAAATAATGAGTTCCAAGTCAAAGGAGATTTCGGTCAATTAGTGTATGAGAAGTTAAATGAATCCGACTGTGTTACTGAAGAGCAGAAGAAGCAGCTCAAAGAATTATTATTAGCGTATGAAAACGTGTTTGACGAAAGGCCAGGAGTTATTAAGGGATACATATGCCATCTCTACGTTAAGCCACACGAAACGTATTGTAGAACTTTCTATCCTGTTCCCTGGAGGTTAAAGGCTCAAGTTCAAAAAGAAATAGATCGCATGTTGAAATGGGGTTTGACCGAACCCTCTACAAGCCCATACTGCTCCCCATTGTTGGTCGTGCCAAAAGCAAATGGAACTGTGAGACTGGTACTCGACGCCAGGGAAATAAATAAAATCATAATTCCAGTGAGAACACATCCGGAAAACATAGACGAACTTATACAACGGTTCCAGGATGTCCAATATTTGACGAGCATCGATTTGCGGAGGTCGTATTGGCAGGTCAAGCTGGATGAGTTATCAAGGAAATATACAGCTTTCATTTATGCCGGAAGAAGTTACCAATTTACTGTAGTTCCTTTTGGACTCAACATTAGTGCTGGAATCTTTATAGCAGCTCTAGATTATGCTCTAGGCCCAGAACTAAGAAGCAGGATAACAGTATTTGTTGATGATATGCTTATTGCATCGAAGACCTGGGAGGAGCATATTACCTTACTGAGTCGGGTGTTGGACGTGTTCAAAACCATGGGAATAACTGCTAACCTACAGAAATCCCATTTTGCACTAAACAGAATCAAGTTCCTGGGGCATATAGTTGACGCAAAGGGAATTTTACCGACCAAGGAGAAGCTAATTGCGATTAGTAAGTTTCCAACACCGAGAAATAGGAGGCAATTAAAAGGGTTTATGAGTCTTGCCTCATTTTTTAGAAGATTTATAACGAATCAGGCCATGAATGCAGCAGCTCTCAATAGTTTGCTGAAGAAGGAGGTGCCCTGGCTCTGGACATTAGAGTGTCAAGAAGCATTTGAAGAGATAAAGAAGCAATTAGTAAATGCACCGCTTTTGTACCATCCGGACATGCAAGAGGAATTCTACTTGTCAACAGATTCGTCAAATGTGGGTCTTGGAGTGTGCCTTTTCCAAGTACGCAAGATAAATGGACAGCTTACCTTTTGTCCTATTGCGTTTGCGAGTCGTGTTTTGTCCAACTGTGAACGAACGTACACGACGACAGAATTAGAGGCTCTTGCGGTCGTCTGGGGATTTAAAAAATTTCATTATTATTTATATGGGTCGAAGACTATCGTATATTGCGATCACCAATCATTAACGTTTTTACAAACGTGTAAACTGTTACACCCCAGACTGGCTAGGTGGACGCTCGCTCTGCAACAATACCAGTTTAAGATCGTACATGTCTCAGGGCAGCAAAACATTATTGCTGACGCTCTATCAAGGTCACCGCAGGGTTTAACAAAAGAGGTTGAAGTAAATAATTCCTCAGAATTCCCTGTATTGCTGCTGCAGGAAAATCCATTTAAGACGTACTACGTCAATTTGTGTGTGCATATGGCCCAGTTACAGAAAAGGGATGCTCAATGGAGAAGTGTCATTCAAAGGCTACAACAGCAACCTTCGGATCAGATGGCAAAGTATTACAAGCTGGTAAATGGCGTATTATTTTTCCGCTGTGGAAGGCCAAACAAAGTCCGTTGGTGTGTTTGTATACCTGAGGCACAAATAGAGAAACTTGTATGGTTCACTCATTTAACCTGGGGACATTTCGGTGCGACAAAATGTGCAGACAAAATACGTGGGTACTGTTATTTTCCCAACATAAAGCGCAGAGTGCATGAGGTCTTAAAGAGATGCATAATATGTCAAAAAACAAAACCGGATTCAAAAGGGACTAAGCACCCATTATGCTCAATATTAGTACAAGAACCAAAGGAATTAATTTCATGCGATCTGTGCGGACCGTTACCTACTTCAAGAGGTGGTGTTAAATATGTGTTGGCATTTCTCGATGTGTGTACGAAATACGTAAAGCTATACCCGATAAAGGCGGCTACAGCCAAAGTAATTGTATTAAGATTGATAAGGGATTATCTTCCACATGTCGGTACACCTAAGGCGATCATAACAGACAATGCTAAAATATTCACGGGACTCCGATGGAAGCAGACTTTGTCTCAAGTCGGTGTGAAACATATACTAACATCATTTTACCAGCCACAAGGCAATTTGGTTGAGAGGATTTTTAGAGAATTCAATCGATTTATGAGGACGTATTGCCATAATAAGCAAACTGCGTGGGCAAATTATGTGGAAGAGTTTGAGCAGATATACAATAACATGCCCCACTCCTCAACTGGATATACACCTTGTGAATTGATGTTCGGAGCAAAAGAGGAAAATTTCTGGACTGACCATATCCCCAAAACTCAGGAAACTGAGATGCCTTGGGAAGAAAAAATAAGACAAGCTATCATAAATATGACGAAAGAGGCTGATCAAAGAAAACAACGATATGACAAATTAATCAAAAGGGTACAGACATACCATGTCGGAGAGAAGGTACTAGTTAAACGACATACCAAATCATCCGTAATAAAGAAAAGTATAAAGAAATGGGAGTTACTATATACTGGACCATACATTATCCTACAAATTCCGAAACCGGGGGCTTATCTGTTACCATACCCGGGATCGAACAAAATAAAAGGGTTATTTTCTCATAACGACTTAAAAAAGTATAATGAAGATTAGAAGATAGGGAGGAATGGTGTTCCGAGTGACAGAAATGAACGCTCGTAAAAAACATAACAATAAATTGTGTGTGTAGTGATAGAAACATTTAAATTGAAATAGTTAATCAGTGACATAGAGTATAGAAATAGTGACTAACTATTATTATCGAGTGTTGTAAAGAAGATAGTGGAGATAGGCTTCACCTGTGTTGGGGTGAATATAGAACTTTAGCATTGCTAATGTCATCAAGAATGATTAAGGATCTAACTGACCTTCAAGAAGAATGAAATGTTTCCCGCAAATGACGCTGAATAATCAAAAGAGGTTCCGAGTGAATATTCATATATAATCTCATGTGAACGCTTAGATGTGTAAACGTGTGAAGGGATGTGTTGTGGCAGTGAATTGTGAGTGACGGTTAACGCCGCAAAGATTATTTCCCGCGCAAAACAGTTGACGTCGGCGCGAGAGTTAAAATCGATATAGACGATACAGATATGCTTTGTAAGAGACTCGCACCAAACGCGAGGATAAACTGATTCATGTTGAACTTTAAAAGGAATAGGTGTTATAATCAGAAGTTAAGAGTTTTTAATTTATTAATGAATGATTAAAGAAAGTAATATTCATAGATTCAGTAGTAATTTAATGGTTCGTGTTCGTTTGAGAATTTTGTGTGAAAAATCCATTTCCATATATGAGCATGGATGAACACCGTATGAATCAGAGAGTAATTGAAAGAAGCGAATCCGCATTCCTCAATGCTAATAACTTTTACATTTCAGCACTCAAGCGAAGAAATATATGTATTTAGAATAAAAGGTTTTGAGTATAGCTAAATTATATGACTTATCAAGGAAATATAGATGATGTCTTGGTATAAAATGAACTACACTTTCCATTATTCGATGATTTGAATCCAAAATCTATAGTAAGTTACATGAATCCTTTAAATTACGAAGAACATGTCAGTGATAGAAAATGTGGTAGAGCTTTTGGACTTATAAGCACAAGTGGGGAGGCAAAGTCAAAAGGAGTATTCAAAAGGGAGTAAATCGGATGATGCTTTTGGCAACATCATTAGTTAATGGTTGAATTCCTTGAAGTACGTCGTAACAAAAAGGATCCATGAAGCCATAAGGATTTTGCTTTCAAAAAGGAGAATCTTGGACGGTGCAACCTAATCAGTTCTCTTACAGGAAGAGTTTTCCTTTTGGTCATTACTAATTCTTTTGGAATGAATGTTGCATGTGAATTCGAGTATCCCTATTCCTTCTACTCTTCCCATTGTGGGCCGCGTAGAAGATCAACTACAGAGGGGGGCCGCGTAGAAGACCGACTACAAATGTGGACGTCGGGGACATGCAAGATCCGGGGGAGTTTAGCACCGCAAGATATTGTACCAGGAGCAAGATTGTAAAACGAGAATTCACGTTATTTATTGTAAAACGTTCTTTTTTGCTCGAGGCACAAACCACTCTTCTCCAAATCGTGATACAAATTGATCCCTGTTTTTCCTTTAGAGATCTATTTCAAAATTATTTTTGTTCTTCTATAGGCTTTCCTATCTTCTATGTACCGTAGGCTGGGGGTCTAGGCTTAAGAGGTTTTCCAAGGTTTCCCTGCTTAAGAAAGTTCCCGAATGGGTAGACCCTGACATCAGTTCATGAAAGATCATCTTCCTTGGTTGTGCACAGCAAATATAACACCTAGATGCACGTAAAAGCAATACAGCCGCGGTACCGGTCTCTTCATTTCTTCTGTCTTCAACATTTCTTTTCTTCGTCTGTCTCAAATATAATATTCCTTTTCAGTCGGAGGACTGACAATCATCACTTCCCGGTTATCCACGCTAATAGATAGCTCGCGAAGTGTGTTCGGTGAATCAAAATTGAGCTCACAAACTTCGCTCGCTGCGAGGGGCATTGTAATCTCCCCACGGAAAATTACCCTCTACCACGCAATAATTAATAATGGTCAATCAAATCATCCACATTTATTTACGTTTGAAAAGTATCTGATCAGATTTTCTAGTAATATATGCGCCGACAGCTCGTCGACGCCAAGGTATTTTTCTAGTACGTTTATTCTTTGGAACAACAGAGGTACAGAAATGTATGCTCCATGGTTATTATAGAGAGAGAGAGGAACAGCTTCGGAAGTATCGGTTGGAAGATTGTCGGATTGCTAAAGGAGATTTATTTACTCTTCTTCGCGCTAAAGCGAGCTAGGAAAGTTTGTGCCGCTAGCGTGATCGATAAAGAGAAAGAAAAACCTGTAAAAGAAAATTACAGGAGACTTGGAACCAACAGAAAACGGAACATGTACGGAAATGGATTCAATATACAATTTTCCTCAGAAATAAGGTTTGTGACCATTTTATTCTAGAGTGAATGATGAATGAGTTCTCTGTCTGAATCACTGATGATTGTCTGGGCCCTGTAATTAATTGGGAAGTTTCTGCTGTGACGAAGAGAGCCTGCAATCCCTGAGTTTTTATAAATCGTCCAAAAAGGCTTCGTACACATCTGAAATTTTAGATCTATCGTAAACTGAACGAATTGTTCAAACGATCGATTTTCCCAACTGAATGCAGCGCTTAATAATAATAACAAATGTAAAGATCTTTTCCAGCAAGCCAGCCGCTGAACATTAAGACGAAGGGCTCCACCAGAGATTCTACTAGGCTGATTTCACGTAATTAATATATTTAAACTGTACACAGATAAATGACAGAGAGAGAGAGAGAGAGAGAGTGAATGGAATTCGAGAAATTACTCAGAATCCTCCATTAGCATAATTGTTTGTCTGTCTTTTCACGGATCAGCCTAACTAGAAAACACGAAGCCCTGACTTTATTGTACCGATTTCTGTGTGAAAGGGAAAGAGCGATAAAGGCGACAGATACACTTCTGTACAGACAAAACATTACACCAAGTTAGCGGCAAGCTGCATTCACATAGACTTTCATCATTTACAGAGTAGAATTCATTATACAGTGATGGAGAAATATCCGTATTGTTGTAACATTCTTGCAGCTGTCATTGTGAAAGAACCGTTTAGAACATCGTACCTGAGGACAAGGAACTTCATTATCCGGTGATCCCAGAGGGCTTGACGGCATAGGTACAGTCATGGGACGTATACAGCTTTGGATGTTGGAAGAACTTTGTGAGAAGCTTCACATCTACTTCTGTTGAATGATTATGATGTCAGTCTGCACTTACGAAAGAATATAGTCCAGCTGCAGTCACTAGTGAATAATCAGTTCCGTTCGCCAAGGCTTAACAGTATACTGAAATATACCTGACACAAACCAAAATATTTAGAAGGTCACCCTTTACAACTTGAAATCGTGCAGATTTTAGTTTTATATTGGCTTCTCCGTCGTGTATATTACTAGAAGAAATCTCGTTCATTTAATGTGCATGGTATAAAAATACGTTATGTTTTAAGCATTTACATACAGATTATCATTATTGTAATTATTTCATATCAAAACAATGATAATAAATAAATAATTTACGTAATATAAGTATGTGAAATAGTAAACTAAAAAACAAACAGAAAACTTGATTGTAAAACGTAGAATAACAATTTAAAACATAAAACAACTGTAAGTAAAATAAATAATTAGAATTTTAATGAATGTTTAAATATTTTAATTAGGTATGCTGAAAATACTCCGACACCAGAGTGAGTATTGGTTATTTTCCAAAACTGGTATTTAAGAAACCAGCTTTATTACACAGGGATGTGTAATATTTATTATCTTGTTACAAAAATCTTCATTTTTCAAAATTAATTAATGATGGTGGGGTATTTTGCAAAACTTCGAATTATTACAAAAGCTAATTATACAGTTTTCAAGAATATTAATCGCATATCAACTATTATATGAAAAACATTTTTATCTATCATCGTTTTGAAGATATTCCCTCTAAATCTAAAATGCCAAATTATCTTTCAGGGTCTGTTTTACCCCTTAAAAGTGAAGTTGGGAACAAACTAAAAATACGTGTTGCACTATTTTCTCCCTCTACACATCCGCCAGGTTTCGTCACGACCGTTTATTGGTAGGGGAATGTTCCTTTGTTAATCCCGATCCTCTCCTGACTTTGCCTGGGGTACACCCCACTTTTTATGACACAACTGCTGCCAGCTTCCACAGGTTTTATTTTTTTACGCCTTATTTGTCCCGTATACAAATATTTTTCCACATCTTCAGAAAGGCCGCAGCTCGTGGCCTAGTGGCTAGCGTTGCTGCCTCTGGATCACGGGAACCCTGGTTCGATTCCCGGCTGGGTTGGGGATTTGATCTATCCGGGAACTGGGTGTTCGTGTTGTCCGCATCATTTTATCATCATTCGCGAAAGTGGATACATTGGTCTGTGTAAGGATTGGAACTTTGTACAGGCGCTGATGACCGCGCACTTGAGCGCCCAACAAACTAAACATCACATCTTTAGAGTAAATGTGCACCCCAGTTCCAAAGAAAGCTCTGGGTTAAAATTGAAAATACTCAACCCATCCGAACAAAGTGACTGCACGTACAAAATAACAAAGAGTCTTAGCGATATGCACACTGGGTTTGTCACCAAAGGTCTTCCAATTTTCGTAGGGGACAAAATTTTGGTTTGTGATTTATTAGTTTAAGTGTTTTCCTAGGTGCTCTTCCTATGGGTAGGTCTACTATAACATTAAAACTGGACCATGTAGTTCATTTCAAGTATTTCATCGAACTAGTTCAATAAGAACTATTATGTTGAAAGGAGTGGTTTCGTAAAAAAATGACTTTACCCTTCTCTAGCCGAGATGGCAATGACACAACCACACAATGCGTTTCAACAGGCGCAATTAATTTATATCGGCGCGGTATGATTTTCGTCGAAACTTCGATACTCCACCTCCTACAAATCATAGCATTCGACGATGATACCACAAATCTGCAGACACTGGTGAATTACATAAAACGAAATCCACAGGTTGTCCCCGCATGCTCACATTCAACAAACTTTTGCTAGTGTCCACAGAAGTATGTTCTTGCCAGCCAAGAGTGAACCAGTCCTCATCTCTAGGTCTGGAGTGTTTTGCAGTGGCGTTTGTGTTTCAAAGCATTCACGATTCACCTGATGCAAGCCCTTCATGATGCTGATAAACAACAGGGTGTAGAGTTCTGTAAATTAATTTTGCCCGTGAAGATTGTACGCGACCGTTGGGATTTACTACTGAAATACCATTCCCAATTAGGAGTAATGATCGTGATCGTCTCGGACCGCTATCACCGTGTTACAACGCATTTTATGTTCAAACATAGTATAAGTACTGCACTTTCGAATGCACAATTTTGAAATATAAATTAAAGAAAAAAATGTTGTTCACGCTATAAAGAAGTTTGACGTAAGGGTAGTCAATGATTTAGTATCATCCAGTACTGCATTTACGTAACAATAAATTTACATATCAGTAGAAGGACATTCACACATATACTCACACGAATCACGCAGAAAAATAACACTGTAATCAATCTCAAATATACTGTGTGACTAGTAATATTCCATGACGACACGTTAATGACTTTTAAATATTAAATATTGCCAGGAAGTATTCTTGAAGCGAAATAAAATAAACTTTAATGCCAAACAGTGTGGCCGTAGCTCGTTTGTCTTCGCATTTCGAAGGAGTAACTAACATTTTTGTGTTCCGATGGTAAAAGAAAACGATTTAAACGATATAAGCTATTTCGCTGAAATGAATTTTAATTTATGACAGTCAAATAAAGTACAAAAAGAAATTGAAAACCACACGTTACAAATTCTGTTCATCGACTTACCTTTGTGGACGCAGTGTTGAATTAGTTTAGGGGTAGACTCGTGCCTTTCTCTTTCTCTCTAAGTGTCTCCGAGGCGATTTAGTGTTAACTAATCAATGGCGGTAAACATTTCCCTCCGTCATTTCAGTATATCGCTAGCACACATGTATAAAAGGTCACATGCCTTCCTCTGGATACAACAAACGTACACAGTGATACGAAAAGCACACTTACTCTTGCACTGCAGTAACCATGGCAACAACAGACTGCAGTCACAGTCTGCGACAAGCAAAACTTTTGACAGCTGAAGCGATGCTAGCGCACCAAGCGGCTGATGTGTGGAAATATAAGAATGGAATGATATAAACGAAGAACTTGTTATTTTTATTGGTGTTGCGTCCATATTTCCAAGTCACTAACATACGAAAACGAAAAAGTAATTAAAGTAACATCCCCTCTCCTGTCTCTGTTAATGCCAACACACAATAATGAAGTGTCAGTGTATTGTAATATACTCGTTTCACAGTAGCAGGCCCGTAATCGTATTACCGAAAATTGTATAAGAAGATAAATTAACTGTGACCTGATGTGTTTAGGTTCAAAAGGAACTGATTACTAGTATATCCGCGTCCTTGGCACATACTTTCTGAATGTTAATGCTTTTTGGCTATTGTACTTCGTTTCACAAGTTTCTTTGCGGAATTCATACTAGTTTTAATACGTTCAAACTAAGCAGATTTTTTATAATCTTGAAGATATTTTTTATTGCCGCTACAATTTATACCGGAACAGTTAGCAATGCCACCTCATCTGCATTTTGAACGCGCTTCTCTTCACATACAGAATACACCTTCCAAACTTCACAGAAGCTTTTCTGCGAAACTTGCAGAACTAGCACTCCTGGAAAAAAAGTTATTGCGGAGACATGGGTATGTCGCAGTCTGGGGGATTTTTCCAGAATGAAATTTTCACTCTGCAACGGAGTGTGCGCTGATTTGAAACTTCCTAGCAGATTAAAACTGTCTGCCGGACCGTTATTGACTTGCTCACTTTGTGGAGTTCTTTCTCTTGAATAAATAATCCATTTTGTCTGAAATTGTAATCATTTGTTTGTCTGTACATGTAAGTCATATCTACCGTTCTTCCGGACCGAGACCCGAATTCGGGACCTTTGCCTTTCGCGGACAAGTGCTCTACCATCTGAGCTACCCAAGCACGACTCACGACCCGTCTTTTCTTCCAGGAGTGCAAGTTTCGCAGGAGAGCTTCTGTGAAATGTGGAAGGTAGGAGACGAGGTACTGGCAGAAGTAAAGCTGTCAGGGCGGGGCGTGAGTCGTGCTTGGGTAGCTCAGTTGGTAGAGCACTTGCCCGCGAAAGGCAAAGGTCCCGATTTCGGGTCTCGGTCCGGCAGAACGGTAGATATGACTTACATGTACAGACAAACAAATGATTACAATTTCAGACAAAATGGATGATTTATTCAAGAGAAAGAGCTCCACAAAGTGAGCAAGTCAATAACGGTGTGGTCCACCTCTGGCCCTTAGGCAAGCAGTTATTCGGCTTGGCATTGACTGACAGACCTGGTTGGTCTCCTGAGAGATGTCGTGCCAAATTCTGCCCAACTGGCGCGCTAGGTCGTCAAAATGTCGAGCTGGTTGGAGGAATCTGCCCATAACGCTATAAAAACGTTCTCAGTTCGGCAAAGATCCGGCGACCTAACAAACCGAGGTAGCGTTTGGCATGCACGAGGACAAGCGGTAGAAGTTCTCGCCATGTGTGGGCGGGCATTATCTTGCTGAAACGTAAGCCCAGCATAGTTTGGCAAGAAGGGAAACAAAATGGGGTGTAGAATATCGTCGACGTACTGCTGTGCTCGTGGTCTTGCGGTAGCGTTCTCGCTTCCCGCGAACGGGGTCCCGGGTTCGATTTGCGGCTGGGTCAGGGATTTTCCCTGACTCGAGATGACTGGGTGTTTTTGTGTCGTCTTCATCACCATCATTCATCCCCATTACGGTTGGAGGAAAGCAATGGCAGACCACCTCCGCTAGGACCTTGCCTAGTCGGCGGTGCGGGTCTCCCGCATCGTCCCCTACGCTCCTCGAAGTATGGGACCTCATCATCATCATCATCATCATCATCATCATTGCTGTGCTGTAAGGGTGCCGCGGATAACAAACAAAGGAGTTCGCCTATGAAAAGAAATGGCATCCCCGACTGGTTGTCGGGTCGTATGGCTGGCAACAGATGGGTTGGTGACCCACAGCTGTATGGGGCGCCTCCAGAGCCTTCTTCATCTCGGAATCTCATTGACCGAAGTGGAATTGTCTTCAGCTACGAGTCTCGCTTCTAACTGAGTCTCGAACACAGCGAAGACATATAAGGAGACGCTCTGGACACAGGTGGCATACCAACCTGACTGACGCCCGGCACAGGGCCCGACAACCAGGAGTGCTCGTCCAGGGTGCCATTTCTTTTCGAGCCGGCCGAGGGGTTCTAGGCGCTTCAGTCCGGAACCGCGCTGCTGCTACGGTCGCAGGTTCGAATCCTGCCTCGGGTATGGACGTGTGTGATGTCCTTAGGTTGGCTAGGTTTAAGTAGTTCTAAGTCTAGGGGGACTGATGATCTCAGATGTTAAGTCCCATAGTACTCAGAGCCATTTAAACCATTTATTTTCGTAGCAGGGCCCCTTTGGTTGTCATGTACGGCTTACTTACAGCACAACGATAAGTCGACAATATTCTACGCCCCGTTTTGTTGCTCTCAGTGGCAATCCATTATGGCATTACATTGCAGCACATGCCCGTCCTCACACGGCGAAAGTTTCTTCTGCTTTTCTTCGTGGTTGCCAAACCCTGTCTTGGTCCCCAAGGTCGTCGGATATCTCTCCAATTGAGAAAGTTTGGAGCATTATGGGCAGAGTATTCCAACCAGCTGGAGATTTAACGATGCAACGTGCCAGTGTGACAGAATTTGGCACAGTATCCCTCAGGAGGACACCCAACAACTCTGTCAATCAATGTCAAGGCGGATAAACGCTTGCCGCGCGGGATTAGCCGCGCGTTGTAAGGCGCTGCAGTCATGGACTGTGCGGCTGGTCCCGGCGGAGGTTCGAGTCCTCCCTCGGGCATGGATGTGTGTGTGTTTGTCCTTAGGATAATTTAAGTAGTGTGTAAGCTTAGGGACTGATGACCTTAGCAGTTAAGTCCCATAAGATTTCACACACATTTGAACATTTCGGAATAAGCGCTTGCATGAGGCCTAGAGGTGGGACCAGGGCGTTATTGGTTTGTTCACCTTGTGGAGCTCTTTCTCTTGAATAAATCATCCAATTTATCTGAAATTGTAATCATTTGCTTGTCTGTACGTGCACATCACATCTACCGATTTCCGTCGCATTCGGATAATACCTTTGTGGTGCGTCGTTTTTGTTTTACTGCCTTATAATGTACATCCAAACGTCACTCAAGGGACCACACGCCTTTACAGAGCCATACATTTATAAAAGTCAGGAAAAGAGTCCCATATTCAGACAAACTCCTGCAAAATAATTTAATGAGTCAGAGGGTAATGAGATAAGCGACTTATATGCTAGGATGACCGAAGAGCAAATACATATCGATACCCACGTGCACTTATCAAGATGGCAATTCGAACAATGTTCTGGAGTTGAAAAACCGTCTAGTGACCAAAAACGGTCTAGCGTTCCTCAAATGAAATACAACTGCAAAAAGCCTCCTGTAATCAAACCTCAAAGATCACGTGATATATAATTATGCAAACGAAGCGCAAGCCAGCAATCATTTTACTTGATTACTGGACGATGGAGCTTCAATGTGCCCATCTCAGTATCACAAAAATAAACGTCTTACAATACAAATTGTACAAGACTACAGCAAGCGAAGAGAGCTATATACGGTTACCAGCAGGAGGCGAGAGACTGTCTCTTGTCAAGTCAACCATACCAAGCAGTACGATTGAAAGGTTAGGCTCATCGTGAGAAATGCTGACTAGAAAATGGTGCCCCAAGCACTATGGGAGTTAACATCTGAGGTCATCAGTCTCCTAGACTTAGAACTACGTAAACCTAACTAACCTAAGGACATCACACACATACATGCCCAAGACAGGATTCGAACCTGCGACCGTAGCAGCAGTGCGGTTCCAGACTGAAGCGCCTAGAGCCGCTCGGCCACAACAGCCGGCTTGCTGATTAGAGGCATCCCTTACACTTCCCGACTAAAGATAAGGGTACTGTAGCAGGCGGACATATTGATTATAGTGCTTTATTGAGTGCTTAGCAGCTTGCTTACGAATACATGACATGAAAGTCGTGTACAGCACAGTGCTTTACTGTGACCGAAATAAATAACCAGTTTCAGCTCATTAATAGTTGCTGTATCTCTTGAAGATACTTTTCCGTCCCCCCCCCCCCCCCCCCCCCCTTTCCTACCGTTTATGACGTCGTACAGGGTCCGCTGTTTCCATGATTTGGAAAATTTTATTTTTACGTAACTTAGTGGTCGGATGCCCTTCCTGCCTCCTCAGTTACCCTAAGATAGGGAATTCGCATGGGCCACCAACTGCCTGGGAATGTGTAAACTATGTTTTTTGTGTATCGTATATTAAATGTTTTCGTATTGTATTTTCTGAAGCAGAGATTGGGGACCAGCCCCAATATTTGCCAAGATAAATGTGGAAAACTGCCTAAAAACCACTCTCAATTGTGGCCGCACTGATTTGATCCAGGCCTGGACCGAGTCGCTGTCTTGCAAGCTAATGTGCTATGTATACATCTTCGTGAGTGTTCTGTAGTTCACACTCAACTGTTTGGACGTCGGATATAGAACCTATTTCAGAACATTTCTCGATCGCTCCACTCTCAAATAGTACATGAGAAAATTCTTCACCTACATCTTCCCCTGCGTGCCCTGACTTCTCTTATTTTATTTCGAAGGCTCCACATCGCTCTAAGTACGTGAGAATAAACAAAATATTTTGGCATTCCGAGAAGAAAGTTGATGACTGAAATTTCGCATCATGATATCGCCGCGATGAGAAGCGCCTGTGTTTTATTTAGTGACATTCCAACAAGCGTATCATATATGTGACTGTCTCTTCTGTTTTGAAATAGTACGAAAGACCCGTCCTTCTTTGAAATTTTTCGATGTCCGTCAGTCTTATCTGGTAAGGATCCCTTACCGCGCAACAATACTCCGGGAGAGAACCGACAAGCGTATTGTAGGCAGTCTCTTGAATAGATCTGTTGCATATTCTAAGGCTTCTGCCCATAACACTCAGTATTCGGTTCGTTTTCCCCACAACGTGTTTTATGTTTTGATTCCAATTTAAAGTGTTCGTAATTGTAATCCCTAGGTATTTAGTTGGATCCAGAACCTATAAATTTTTGTTGTTTATCACGTCACCGAAATTTAACAGAAATAGTCACACTTTACGATCAGGTCAAAATATGTTAGCCCTTCTAAAACTATACTGTGTATCTGTTCATTCACATGTTTGATACCGTATTATATGTACGTTGAGATAACGAGGCGTGCCTCACACAAGATTGCTTTTCAGGAGTTTCCTTGTTCTTTCTTCTTCATCTTCATTTATTATTTATTTATTCGACAGAATAGAAGGAGTGACCCATGAGGAAACTGTTCAGTTTCGAAAGAGCGTGGATTACGGCTAATGTTTTTGAATGGATGCAGCAGTATACTGCACATCTTTTTGCACAAGAGTTAAGAAAGTCCGATCCAAATGCAGGTTTGTTTACTGCCGAGTATTAACTGAGTGAAAACTGCTTATTCTTGGGAATAAGGTAATACTGTTAACAAGAAATGACAATAAGGAATGTATATACTGAGAGGCCAATGTCAAAATACCCGGGCAGGGATCGACAAGAGGTTCACAACTTACACCAGCCAAAAATATCCTTCTATAATGGGGATAGTTACCCCAAAATATAATACCATACGACATAAGCGAATGAAAATTAGCAAAGTAGATTCACTTCAGCAGCATTAAGTCTAGTAACAAGATCCTGAACGAGGGCTTTCCAAGACAGTTTACTAGCGATCTTAACACCTACAAATTTGAACTATTCAGTTTCACTGATCATATGCACATTCTGTGAAATTAAAACGTCAGGTTTTGTTGAATTGTGTGTTAGAAACTGTAAAAACTGATTCTTACTGTGATTTAGCGTTCGTTTATTTTCTACAAGCCATGAACTTAGGTCATGAACTGCAACTATGGGAACCGAGCCAATTTTGCAGACAACATTTTCTACTACCAACCTAGAGTCATCAGCAAACAGAAATATTTTAGAGTTACCCCTAATACTAATGGGCATATCATTTATATAAATAAGGAACATGAGTGGCCCATACACTGATCCCTGGGGCACCCCCCCCCCCCCCCCCCACTTAACCATACCCCACTCACACTCCACATCATATCCATTCTCAACGCTGTGAATAAGGACCTTTTGCTATCTGTTGCTAAAGTAAGAGGTGAATCAATTGTGAGCTACTCCCCGTTTTCCATAATGGTCCAACTTCTGCAGCAATATTTTGTGATCAACACAATTAAACGCCTAATTTAAATAAAAAAATATGTCTAGCGTTCGAAATCTTTCGTTTAACCCATCCAGTACCCAACAGAGAAAAGAGAATATAGCATTTTCTGTTGTTAAACGACTTCTAAAGTCGAACTGTACATTTGATAGCAAATCGTGTGATATGGAATGATCAATTACCCTTACATACACAGCTTTTTCAATAACTTTAGCAAACACTGATGGCATAGAAATAGATCTAAAACTGTCTCAATCTTCCTCCATCCCTTTTTATAAAGAGGCTATACTACTGAGTACTTTAATCGTACAGGAAACGGACTACCCCTAAAAGAAAAATTACAAATATGGCTAAATACAGGACTAACATGTGCAGCACAGTACATTAATACTCTGCTAAGAACTCCATCATATCCACGAGAGTCCTCAGTCTTCAGGATTTAATTATTGACTTAATCTCCCCCGTGTCAGTATCATAGAGGAGAATTTCAGACATCAGTCTCGGAAAGGCATTTTCCAAGAGAGTTATATGATTCCCTGTAGAAATTAAATTTTTATTTAATTCAACAGCAATGCTCAGAAAATAGTTGTTAAATACTGTACATATATCTGATTTATTAGTAACAGAAATATTTTTACTACGAACTGACTATATCGTCGACCTTGTGCTGCTGACCAGACACTTCTTTCACAACTGACCATATGGCTTTCACTTTATACTATGAATTAGCTATTCTATTGCGTACCACATACTCTTTGCCTTCCTAATAACATTTAAGCACCTTACAGTACTGTTTTTAATGGGCTACTGTAGCTTGATTGTAACTGCTTCTAACATTTTGATATAATTCCCGCTTTGTTCTACCTGTTATGCTTATCCCACTAGTCAGTCACCCAGGCTGCCTTTACTGCTTACAACCCGTTTAGAACGTTCTAATTGAAAACAACTCTCAAAGAGCATGAGAAATGTGTTAAGGAAAGTATTATATCTGTCATCTGTGTTATCGGACTATAAACATCCTGCCACTCATGTTCCTTGACGAGGTTTAAAAAACACTCTATTGCTGTTGGATTAACTTTGCTACATAACTTGCAATTATTTGTGACATATGTTTGAGTATAAAAACGTTTTAGTGTTAAAATTTGTGCATCATGGTCTGAAAAGCCATGAAGAAAGAATAAAAATATTGTCTATGGCTGTGCTACTGTTCCCCTGCACCCCAGATGGAAAAAAAGTCTGCATCAGATCATACGAATTTAGGAGATCTACCGAAATACTTTTTCTCGCACCATCATATACAAAATTTATACTGAAATCATCGCATATAACTAATTTCTGGTAATGCGAACATTTTAGGTTAGGCTTTACCGTGACTGTTACTGACATTAAATGAAACAACAAGTTTACTGTTACCAGTCACCGTTTTATTTATTTCCACGACGCGTTTCGAAGGTTTAAACCTCCATCATCGGGTGGATTTACATTAGTAAGTATTACATTTGTGTGTGTGTTGTGTTACGATTTTTTGGAGGAACTTGTGGCACTGCTTTCAGTGATCACAGGTTCCTTTTGCTATCGTAACACATCACATGTATACTGCCACATTTGTAAACATTTGTAAACATTTGTTTACAAATGTGGCAGTATACATGTGATGTGTTACGATAGCAAAAGGAACCTGTGATCACTGAACGCAGTGCCACAAGTTCCTCCAAAAAATCGTTACACAACACACACACAAATGTAATACTTACTAATGTAAATCCACCCGATGATGGAGGTTTAAACCTTCGAAACGCGTCGTGGAAATAAATAAAACGGTGACTGGTAACAGTAAACTTGTTGTTTCATTTAATTTCTGGTACTTCCTATGAAGTGAATCATGAACGCTCTCTAGCTTGAGCAGAAATGCTCTGAACTCAGAGTTAGGGGTCCTATAAACAACAACAATTAGAAGTTTAGTTTCTCTACGTTCAACTGCCCCTGCACAACATTCAAATATCTGTTCAGTGCAGCGCCGTGATACGTCTATGGACTCAAATGGAATACTGTATTTTACATACATGGCCTCTCCCTCACTCCGCAAGGAACTCCTTGAAAAACAGCCAGCTAATCTGTATCCTGGTAAAGGAAGTCTCTGAATTGTCAAATAATTTAAATGGTGCTCCGATGTACCAATAATTTCAGGTCAACATCTATAAGCAGTTCTAATACCTCTCACATTTTGATGAAATATGCTGATTCCTTCTCTACTTGGAAACATGAGGTCCTCTGAAGGTAAGCCTTTAGTTAGACTTCCTTTAAGCAGATACACCTGTCAGCTGACTTCATTCTAAAAGAGGTGCAGCTCTAACACCAACTACTACAGGAATTTTTCCATGAGTGATACCACCACCACCACCACCACCCACTACACTGTCACCTATAAGCTTAGCCAGCCTCCCCATCCCATACCTATTGAGGTGCAGGCCATGCCTAGTGAAACCCCATCTACTGATAGACCCAAATGGCACCACTGAGAAGTGATCCATGTCCTCCGCCATCAGAGCCCTCCCCAGCCCCACATTAAAGCGCCTAACAGCCGCATTAAGGCGATGCCGATCATGACGCGGAAACAGTCGCACGAAATGCACATTAGTGCGACCACTTTGAGTAGCTGTCTTCTTCTTATGTTGCGAATTTTAGCATGCCCCAGGCTTTTACTGCGGCCAAGCTATAGGGATATTGGTCTGAAATTGCGTTCATCTATTGTTTTATGGCATGCATAAGTAACAATGCCCCACATTTTTCTTGAAATGAGACAGTATTGGCTGCAAATTGTTTTTAGCTCTTCTTGTTGACAATGACGCGTTTTGGCCTTGTGGGGCACCTTCAGATTGGCCTAGAGGTGTAAAATAACATTGTGAAGCTTAAGTACATTGGAAACGGTTGGATGGGGGTAACCGTCTCTACAACTAACAATAACTGTGAACCTAAGTGAGAAGTAATGTGGTGAGCCAACATCCGACATTTTATGCCAGCACATGGCATTAAGATAAAAATTATAAGGAAACATCGTCCCATCGTCATAGGGCAAATAAAAGCTTAAGGGACTCACCTGAAATCGGGAATAAAATACGAACTACAATATCTAGTGGAAAGACGAACAATGGCAAACGAAGAAAAATGTTTAAAGCAGGTTACATAATACACAACCAACCACCTTCCGGTGTACGGAGCATTCAGCGTTGCCTACGTACACTGATGAGCTAAAACATAATGGCCACCTGATTAATAGCTTTTTGTCTGTCTTTGAAACGAAATAGATCACTGATTCTGCGTATCAGGTGGGTTGGGGTTTGGTTGTTTGGGGAAGGAGACCAGACAGCGAGGTCATCGGTCTCATCGGATTAGGGAAGGATGGGGAAGGAAGTCGGCCGTGCCCTGTCGGAGGAACCATCCCGGCATTTGCCTGGAGTGATTTAGGGAAATCACGGAAAACCTAAATCAGGATGGCCGGACGCGGGATTGAACCGTCGTCCTCCCGAATGCGAGTCCAGTGTCTAAGCGTATCAGGTATCCGACAGTTTATTGGTACGTCTGTGGAGGAATATACCATCAGATGTTTAGGCAGAGGTCTTGTAATTCGCGTGAATGAGGGGCCGCTGATTTACGTACAAGGTGATGGCGCCCGACACCGACCCAGATGAGTTGCACAGGATTTACGTCGGGAGAATTTGATCGCCGACACATCAACGTGTATTCACTATAATGCTCCTCCAATCACTGTAGCACGGTTCTGGCTCGGAGACATGGACAATTACACTGCGGAAAAATGTCATCGCCGTCGGGGAAGACATGAAGCATGAAGAGAGGCAGGCGGTTCGCAGCTATCAGCGTGTCGTCGGTCCCTGCCATACGTCCCATATACGAAGGGCGTTTGTAAAGTCAGTGCAAAAATAAAAACTACTTATGTGTTTGGGGTAAACCTTTTTTATTTTTCAACATAGCCTCATTTTAGACTTATACAGTTCGTCCAACGCTGTTCTAATTTTTTGATCCCTTCCGAATAATAGGAATTGTCCAAGTCTGCAAAATAGCTATTAGTTGTTGGAATCACCTCCTCTTTTGAATAAAATATTTGTCCCGCCAGCCATTTCTTCAAATTGGGGAACAAATAGTAGTCCAAGGAAGACAAGTCTGGAGAATAGGAGTGAGCGGATGTGAAATGAGTCGGAATCCTATTTCCATTAATTTTGCGACCACAACTGCTGAGGTGTGTGCTGGTGCATTGTCGTGATGGAAAAGGACTTTCTTGCGGTCCAATAGCCGGCGTTTTTGTTGCAACTCGGTTTTCAAACGTCCCAATAACGATGAATAATATGCACCTGTAACAGTTTTACCCTTTTCCAGATAGTCGATGAGGATTATCCCTTGCGAATTCCAAAAGACTGTCGCCGTAACCTTTCCGGCCGAAGGAATGGTCTTCGCCTTTTTTGATGCAGATTGTCCCTTGCTAACCCATTGTTTAGATTGTTGTTTGGTCTCAGGAGCATAGTAATGTATCCATGTTTCACCCACAGTGACGAAACGACGCTTAAAGTCCTGCGGATTCTTCCTGAAAAGCTGCAAACCATCCTTGCAACACTTTACACGATTCCGTTTTTGGTCAAACCTGAGCAATCGCGGAACCCATATTGCGGATAGCTTTCTCCTGTCCAAATGTTTATGCAAAATATTATGTACCAGTTCATTCGAGATGCCCACAGCACTAGCAATCTCACGCACTTTAACTCTTCTGCCATCCATCACCATATCATGGATTTTATTAATGATTTTTCGAGTCGTAACCTCCACAGGGCGTCCAGAACGTTCAGCATCACTTGTGCCCATATGGCCACTCCGAAAACTTTGAAACCACTTATACACTGTTCTAATCGAAGGTTCAAAGTCACTGCAAAGTTTATCAAGCTTCTCTTTAGACTCCTGAGGCGTTTTGCGTTTCGTAAAGTAATTTTTAATCACCACACGAAATTCTTTTTCGTCCATTTTTTGACAATCACTCGACTTCCTCGATTAACACGAATGCCAAACGCAAAGAAATATACCAATATGGCTGAAACTTGGTGTGCGTTCTTTCCAAAGATGCTACTAACTAAAAATGACCTCGATACGCGCCGGTGGTGCCATGTCTTGGACTTTTCACGGACTTTTCAAATGCCCCTCGTAACCGCAGAAGAATGTCTCCCATACCACAATGCTGCTTCCACCAGCCTGCATCCGTGGCGCGCTGCACGTTTCGAGCAACCGTTCACCTCCACGACGGCGTTGTTGGAGACGGCCGTCGTCCTAGTGTAGCAAAAATGTGATTCAGCAAAAGAGCGGACACGTTTCCATTGATCGACGGTCGAATCCTGACAATTCCGTGCCCATTGCAATCATAATTGACGATGTTGTTCGGTCAACGGGTGGTCTTCTGGGGAACTCCATGTTCAACAATATACGATGAACAGCGTGCTGCGAAACACTTGTGCGTAGACCAGCGTTGTGCTCTTCCGACAGAGATGTCACAGGTCACCATCTACCCTACTTTACAGAGCAGACAAGCCTCCGAACCCCACATACTGCCCAAAGTCGTGGACGTCCAGCCATTGAGCACCTAGTGGTAGTTTCACTGTCCTACCTCTTTCCGTAGATGCTCACGACAGTAGCACGTGAACATTCGACCAGCTTCGCCATTTTCGAGATATTCGTTCACAGGCTCTGCCTAATAATAACCTGCCCTTTGTCAAAGTCTCTTGTCTCAATGTATTTCCCCTTTTGTATCCCCTATCTCCGCTAGAGTGATCTGCTGTCCATGTCTACTCCGCTTACATACTTCCGTACCACGTCACGTGACCGCAGTGCCACCAGGAGACATCCAACGTCCCTGTGGGAAGAAATCATAATGTATTGGCTTATCAGTGTGTAGCCGTTCATATGAAATATTTGATGTATAAAACCAATATAGCAATCAAGAAGCAATTTTTTTTCTGTAACGACTGTAGACGACCTACACAAATGAAGATATGAACAGTATTAGCAAAACTGAAAAATAGAAAATTTTTCTGAACATTACATCTCAGTGAGGGCTATGTTGTTGTTGTTGTTATTGTTGTTGTTGTGGTCTTCAGTCCTGAGACTGGTTTGATGCAGCTCTCCATGCTACTCTATTCTGTGCAAGCTTCTTTATCTCCCAGTACCTACTGCAACCTACATCCTTCTGAATCTGCTTAGTGTATTCATCTCTTGGTCTCCCTCTACGATTTTTACCCTCCACGCTGCCCTCCAGTACTAAATTGGTGATCCCTTGATGCCTCAGAACATGTCCTACCAACCGATCCCTTCTTCTAGTCAACTTGTGCCACAAACTCCTCTTTTCCCCAATTCTATTCAATACCTCCTCATTAGGTATGTGATCTACCCATCTGATCTTCAGCATTCCTCTGTAGCACCACATTTCAAAAGCTTCTATTCTCTTCTTGTCCAAACTATTTATCGTCCATGTTTCACTTCCATACATGGTTACACTCCATACAAATACTTTCAGAAACGACTTCCTGACACTTAAATCTATACTCGATGTTAACAAATTTCACTTCTTCAGAAACGATTTCCTTGCCATTGCCAGTCTACATTTAATATCCTCTCTACTTCGACCATCATCAGTTATTTTACTCCCTAAATAGCAAAACTCCTTTACTACTTTAAGTGTCTCATTTCCTAATCTAATCCCCTCAGCATCACCCGATTTAATTTGACTACATTCCATTATCCTCGTTTTGCTTTTGTTCATGTTCATCTTATATCCTTCTTTCAAGACACTGTCCATTCCGTTCAACTGCTCTTCCATGTCCTTTGCTGTCTCTGACAGAATTACAATGTCATCGGCGAACCTCAAAGTTTTTACTTCTTCTCCATGAATTTTAATACCTACTCCGAATTTTTCTTTTGTTTCCTTTACTGCTTGCTCAATATACAGATTGAATAACATCGGGGAGAGGCTACAACCCTGTCTCACTCCTTTCCCAACCACTGCTTCCCTTTCATGCCCCTCGACTCTTATAACTGCCATCTGGTTTCTGTACAAATTGTAAATAGCCTTTCGCTCCCTGTATTTTACCCCTGCCACCTTCAGAATTTGAAAGACAGTATTCCAGTTAACGTTGTCAAAAGCTTTCTCTAAGTCTACAAATGCTAGAAACGTAGGTTTGCCTTTTCTTAATCTTTCTTCTAACATAAGTCGTAAGGTTAGTATTGCCTCACGTGTTCCAACATTTCTACGGAATCCCAACTGATCTTCCCAGAGGTTCGCTTCTACCAATTTTTCCATTCGTCTGTAAAGAATTCGCGATAGTATTTTGCAGCTGTTACTTATTAAACTGATAGTTCGGTAATTTTCACATCTGTCAACACCTGCTTTCTTTGGGATTGGAATTATTATATTCTTCTTGAAGTCTGTGGGTATTTCGCCTGTCTCATACATCTTGCTCACCAGATGGTAGAGTTTTGTCATGACTGGCTCTCCCAAGGCCATCAGTAGTTCTAATGGAATGTTGTCTACTCCCGGGGCCTTGTTTCGACTCACGTCTTCCAGTGCTCTGTCAAACTCTTCACGCATTATCTTATCTCCCATTTCATCTTCATCTACATCCTCTTCCATTTCCATAATATTGTCCTCAAGTACATCGCCCTTGTATAAACCCTCTATATACTCCTTCCACCTTTCTGCCTTCCCTTCTTTGCTTAGAACTGGGTTGCCATCTGAGTTCTTGATATTCATACAAGTGGTTCTCTTCTCCCCAAAGGTCTCTTTAATTTTCCTGTAGGCAGTATCTATCTTACCCCTAGTGAGATAAGCCTCTACATCCTTACATATGTCCTCTAGCCATCCCTGCTTAGCCATTTTGCACTTCCTGTCGATCTCATTTTTGAGATGTTTGTATTCCTTTTTGCCTGCTTCATTTACTGCATTTTTATATTTTCTCCTTTCATCAATTAAATTCAATATTTCTTCTGTTACCCAAGGGTTTCTACTAGCCCTCGTCTTTTTACCTATTTGATCCTCTGCTGACTTCACTATTTCATCCCTCAAAGCTACCCATTCTTCTTCTACTGTATTTCTTTCCCCCATTCCTGTCAATTGTTCCCTTATGCTCTCCCTGAAACTCTCTACAACCTCTGGTTCTTTCAGTTTATCCAGGTCCCATCTCCTTAAATTCCCACCTTTTTGCAGTTTCAATCTGCAGTTCATAACCAATAGATTGTGGTCAGAATCCACATCTGCCCCTGGAAATGTCTTACAATTTAAAACCTGGTTCCTAAATCTCTGTCTTACTATTATATAATCTATCTGATACCTTTTAGTATCTCCAGGATTCTTCCAGGTATACAACCTTCTTTTATGATTCTTGAACCAAGTGTTAGCTATGATTAAGTTATGCTCTGTGCAAAATTCTACAAGGCTGCTTCCTCTTCCATTTCTTCCCCCCAATCCATATTCACCTACTATGTTTCCTTCTCTCCCTTTCCTCACCCATGACTATTAAATTTTCGTCTTGCAGTCAATATTTGTCAAAAGCTTTCCCTACGTCTTCAAATGCTAGAAACGTAGGTTTGCCTTTCCTTAATCTTTCTTCTAAGATAAGTTGTAGGGTCAGTATTGCCTCACGTGTTCCAACATTTCTGCGGAATCCAAACTGATCTTCCTCGAGGCCGGCTTTTCCATTCGTCTGTAAAGGCTATAAGGCAGCGGAAGTCTTATTCTCTTAATGACACTCGTATATTGCCTGACTAGGCGTGTTAGCGTGGGAAACAACCATTACGCCATCAATCTGTGATCGCGGAGGACAAATTCCCCTTTGCAGTGGGTGTGCCGTATGGGAGGGGACGGACACAAAGGTAGAGAGGGCCAGCAGCCTGTAATGAGCGGGGTCTGGGCAGCTGGCCGCTAGTCAGCCTGGGCCGGCCGGAGGCAGCTGATGAGGAAGCGAGGGAGGCGGGGGCGGGACCGCGACGCAATTGCGTGCGGCGCCACCGGCCGGCCCGGCCGGGACGGCGCACGCACGCAGCACGCACTCCGCCCACGCACTCTGCGAGTGACTGCAGCAGCGCCACCGCCAACGCTGCGCTGCGCGTTTTCTTCGGGAACGCAGCGGGTGCTTCCGCAACGCTGAATATCCGCAGCGAGCCGCAACTCTCGGCTTGGGCAGACTGCGTCACGTTGGCTGGACAGTGTGCGCTACGCACTCCTGTCTACATCTACAGTGTAGGATATCAGTGTGAAGGCAGGGTTTCTACGACATTAATACTACAATGTATGTAGCACACGGTATCGAATTTATTCTGGAAGTGGTAGATACACACTGAAGCGCCAAAGAAAGTGGTATAGGTATGCCTGTTCATAAACAGAAATACGTTAACAGGCAGAATACTGTGCTGCGGTCGGCAACGCCTCTGTAAGACAAAAAAATGATTCAAATGGCTCTGAGCACTATGTGACTCAACATCTGAGGTCATCAGTCCCCTAGAACTTAGAACTACTTAAACCTAACCAACCTAAGGACGTCACACACACCCATGCCTGAGGCAGGATTCGAACCTGCGACCGTAACAGCAGCGCGGCTCCGGACTGGAGCGCCTAGAACCGCACGGCCACCGCGGCCGGCTGACAGAAGTGTAACCCTTCCGCAAATTGCTGCAGATTTCAATGCTGGACCATCAACAAGTATCAGCGTGCGAACCATATAACGAAACATTATCGATATGGGCATTCGGAGCAGAAGGCCCACTCGTGCATCCTTGATGACTGCGCGACACAAAGCTTTACGCCTCGTCTGGGCCCGTCAACACCAACACTGGACTGTTGATGACTGGAAACATGTTGCCTAGTCGGACTAGTCTCGTTTTAAATTGTATCGAGCAGTTGGACGCGTACGGGTTCAGGTTAGCCGAGCGCACTTACGCGCTGATTCCTGGACTCGGGTAGGCGCGCCGGCAACGAACCGAATCCGCCCGGCGGATTAACGACGAGAGCCGGTGTGCCGGCCAGCTTGGATGTGGTTTTTAGGCGGTTTTCCACATCCCCCTAGGTGAATACCGGGCTGGTCCCCACATTCCGCCTCAGTTACACGGCTCGTGGACATCTGAACACTTTCGCACTATTCCATGGATTACACTAGTCGCAGACAGTTGGGGTACACTAATTCCTTCCCGGGGGGTACGGGATGGCGGCACGAAGGGAATCCGACCACCCCTCCAACTAACATTGCCACATCCGATTAACCATGTCACCCCTGTGTATCCGCGGGAAAAACGGCACAAGCAAAAGAAAAGGAAGAAAAGAAAGTTGGACGTGTACGAGTATGGAGACAATCCCATGAGTCCATGGATCCTCCATGTCAGGAGGGGACTGTTCAAGTTGTTGGAGGCTCTGTAATGGTGTGGGGCGTGTGCAGTTGGAGTGATATGGGACTCCTTATACGTCTAGATACGACTCTGACAGGTGACACGTACATAATCATCGTGTCTGATCACCTGCATCCATTCATGTCCTTTGTGCATTCCGACGGACTTGGGCAATTACAGCAGGACAATGCGACACCCCACACGCCCAGAATTGCTACAGAATGGCTCCAGGGACACTCTTCTGAGTTTAAACACTTCCGCTGGCCACCAAACTCCCCAGACATGAACATTATTGAGCATATCTGGGATGCCTTGCAACGTGCTGTTCAGAAGAGATCTCTACCCTGTCGTACTCTTAGGGATTTATGGACAGCCTTGCAGAATTCATGGTGTCAATTTCTCCAGCACTACTTTCAGACCTTAGTCGAGTCCACGCCACGTCGTGTTGCGGCACTTCTGCGTGCTCGCGTGTGCGCTACACGATATATTTTTTTATTTTTTTTATTTATTGATTTATTTAACCTGGCAAGATTAGGGCCATCAGGCCCTCTCTTACATCTAACCAGGCATTCTACTTATTTTACATTCATATGTTTTAGTAGGCATGTTAAACTAAATCTAGTACAAAAAGTGAAATAAACAATTTGAAAGGTACACCTGGAAAAATACATACATATAGAGTTTATATTCTTAGGTCACAAGTACTGTTATAATTAGACATTATTGAAGAGACAGATTTTAGATAGGAGTGCCGGCAGCAGGGAGTATGAGGGAGACTCATGGTGAAGGGAGGAGAAGAATAGAGACATGATGAAACATAATTAAGGAAATATAAAGGAAAAGAAGATTGCGTGGCTAATAGAGAAAGATGAAGAGGAAGGCATCTCAGGAGCAAGATAGGAGACGCTAGCTTTGCTATTTGACAGATGAGGGGATTGTCCTTATACATTAATTTTGTGGAGAACTTTGTGAGGATGATAGTAGGAAATGCTTCAACTTCTTATTAAAAGCAGCAGGAGATCGAATTTTGCGCAATAGTCAGGTGTACCAGTTTCTTTGGCTCTTCAGTGTATAAAACATAACCAGTCATGATGTAATTTCACAGTTTCTTTCATAACACGAGTAACAAAATAAGACATTTGTATTTCCTGGGCTGAAATTGATATGAATGGAGTAACTGTCCTGTTGTGTTATTGCATTGTTAGTACTTTGTCTAACTTCTGTTCGTCCTGACTACCTCAAAAATTCTCTTCGGCATTGATTTTTTAAGGGTTAGTTTTTGCAGTGAAATTGTCGCCCACTATTCTCGAATAGAAGTTGTCAACTCACCTACGGCCTCATTACCAAAAACCCGCCATTCAAGTATTCCCCAAAGGATTTTCATGGGGTTCATATCCGGGCTATGCGCAGGACAGAGTAAGACATCGACATCTTTATCTTCAAGCAACTTTTTGGTTGTTGCAGACATATGAACCAATGCATTGTCTCAACAACTATTTGTCCCTAAAACTGGTTTCAGCGACAAATACCGTCATCAACAGTGGGTTCTTTAAATGTAAAAAAACGCTGATAATAGCATAATTGCAAAACACTATAAACATTTTTACAAGTGTACTGTTGTTTTAAAATATTGTTTCTGTGAATACTTTCATAATACTTTATTATTAAACGTTACAGTATGGTTTTAAGATTGTTGTCGCTGTTTGCGGCACATTTTCTGTGTTTTTCTGTTGCCGGTTTTCTCAGCATACATCATGTCATCTTCAGCTACATGAGCGGCTATTATAAACAAATATACAAAAACGTGACGATTTTGTATTTGTTTACTGATTGTTTTACAACTATGCTATTTTCTGCAAGTTATGCGGCGCGGGATTAGCCGAGCGGTCTCAGGCGCTGCAGTCATGGACTGTGCGGCTGGTCCCGGCGGAGGTTCGAGTCCTCCCTCGGGCATGGGTGTGTGTGTTTGTCCTTAGGATAATTTAGGTTAAGTAGTGTGTAAGCTTAGGGACTGATGACCCTAGCAGTTAAGTCCCATAATATTTCACAATCATTTGAACATTTTTCTGCATGTTTTAGATTTAAAGAATCCACTGATGATGGCGATTTTTTCCACTGAAACTAGTTTGTGGATAAATAAATAAATAACAAAATTGTTTTGTAACAAGGCGGATTCACAATTCCCTTATTGTTGTTTTCGCATGCAGACACGGACCAAATTAAATTATTGATGCATTATCTTGTTGAAATACTACACTTTCGTTCTCTTGGCCCTCACAAATTCTAATCAGTTCTGCCTCTAGCATCTCAATGGAAATGTTAGAGTTCATTGCAGTGTTCATCCAAGGAACGCGTATTTACCTGTAGCGCAAAAGGCTGCCCAAATCACAATATTTCCACTACCAAAATTTCTCGTCATTCTTACCTGCTGTTCTGTTCTCGGATCGTAATAATAATAGTGAAATCCATCAGGCCCATCTAAATTAAACTTCTTATCATCACTGAACATCACTTCATCATTCTGAAGTCCATGACATATGTTTTTCAGCGAACTCCAGTCTAGCCTATTTATGTCTGTGTGTTGCAGCAGGTTTCCGCAGTCGTTTATTGAATGCAAGATGTTTGTCGTACACGTCTGGCAGTTACAGACAATTGTAAATGAGCAGCAAGTGAGAAGAATAACAGTTTGTGACCGTTGCTTTGGGCAAAAGAAACCGTATCGATGCCTCAGAAAATTTTCTGTTTAGCTCATGTTTTCCAATCTGTCCATATCGTGCGCCCAGTCTAACGAAATCGTCTATCACTGTGCTTGAAGAGTCTCACTTACTGGCGATTTCACGGTTAGAGAGTCGTACTTACATGTACGCATCGATTTTTGCTTTTTCGTCTCATGATAACTGTTTTTCCGCGAGGCATTGCCACAATCGTGGTTTATGTATACAACACGCATTGTCGCTACTTGCGTCTGTTTCCTATCTGCAGTAGAGGCACAAGCGCACGCACCAACACCGCAAAGATCCGAATTCCTTTATAATGAGTTCCACCCTCTACCACTTGAACCGTTGATAATTTGTTATATACTGTACTACTGACACCAAATCAGATATCATTCGACTGCATTTGTCAGTATAGTGGATCTCATACAATTGCATATACACTGTGCGCAACTATTCCAGTCGACAATGTTAATTTTTCGACAAATATCCGTATCTTTTTATTGATTTCCGCTACCATACATATACGTCAATACTCCGCAAGCCACTGGCCTTGTATGGCGGAGAGTACTTTTGATACTAATAACTGTCCCTCCTTCCCCGTACCAATCGTGAATCGTGCGTAGGAAGAATGGCTGTCGGTGAACCTGCGTATTAGTTCTAACTCCTCGAATTTTCTCGTTGTGGTCATTACGCGTGATGTATGTGGAAGGAAGTAATATCTTTCCCGACTCTTCTCGCAAAGTACTCTCGCAAAATTTCAATAGTAAGTCTCTCCGTGATGCACACCTCTCTTGTAACGTCTGCCAGCGGAGTTAGCTCAGCAGCTCTGCAACGCTCTCGCGCCGACTAAAATATCCCGTGACGAAATGCACAGCTCTTCGTTGGATTCTCTTTGTCTCTTCTATCAGTCCGACTCTGTTCAAGAATCACAAAAGGAGGAGGTATACTTGGAAGTGACCGGGGGATACAGGAAGATTTCAGCTGGATTACATCGTGGTCAGGCAGAGATTCCGAAATCAGATATTGAAGCGTAAGGCGTACCCAGGAGCAGATACAGACTCAGATCACAATTTGGTAATGGTGAAGAGTAGGCCGAAGTTTAAGAGACTAGTCAGGAAGAACAAATGCGCAAAGAAATGGGATACGGTAGTGTAAGGAATGAAGAGGTTGTCTTGAAGTTCTCTGTGGCTATAGATACCGCGATAATGAATAGATCAGTGAGCAGGTCACTTGAAGAGAAATGGACATCTCTAAAAAGGGCAATCACAGAAGCTGGAGAGAAAAACTTAGGTACTGGGAAGGTAACTTCGAAGAAACCATGGATAACAGTAGAATTACTTCAGTTTATCGACGAAACAAGGATATACAAAAATGTTCAGAGAAATTCAGGAATATAGTTACACAGGTCACTTACGAATGCAATAAACAGGAAGTGCAGGAAAGATAACGCGAAATGGCTATATGAAAAACGTAAAGAAACCGAAAACCATATTGTACTAAGGACTGACTCAGCATACAGGAAGTCAAAACAACCTTCGGTGAAATTAAAAGCAAGGGTGATAACATTAACACTGCAATGGGAATTCCAATGTTAAATGCTGAACAGAGAGTTGATAGGTGGGAAGAGTACATTGAGGGCCTCTATGAGAGGGAGGACTTGCCTGATGACGTGATAGAAGAAGAACCAGTAGTCGATATGGAAGACATAGGGAATCCAGTATTGATACTAATATGCAGAAGACCTTTGGAAGACTTAAAATCAAGTAAAGTGGAAGGGATAGACAGCATTCCATCGGAATTTCCAAAATCGTTGGGTAAAGTGGCAACAAAATCATTATTCATGTTTGTGTAGAACGTATGAGACTTGAGATATAACATCAAACTTTGGAAAAAAACATCATCCACACAATTCCCAAGACTGCAAGAGCCGACAAGTGTGAGGATTATCGCACAATCAGCTTAACAGCTCATGCACCCAAGTTGCTGAAAACAACAGTATACAGAAGAATGGAAAAGAAAGCGGAGGATGTGTTAGATAGTGCTCAGTTTGATGTCAGCAAAGGTAAAGGTACCAGAGAGGCAGTTCTGAAGTTGCGGTTGATGATGGAAGCAAGACTGAAGAAAAATTAAAAACCTTCACAGGATTTATCGACCTAGAAAAAGCGTTCGAGAATGTAAAGTGATGTTCGAAATCCTGAGAAAAATAGTGAGAAGCTATAAGGAAAGACAGATAATATACAATATGTTGTAATATAAAAAATAAATTAAAAAATTGCAAGGAAGGAATGAAAGAAATTGATTGTTAACTGTTTTTTCGCTTTCAATGAAGAGATAATATTAGCACAATTGCACTATTTTGAAAAGTTCTGCGCGTACAAAATTGTGCTATTGTTCATTCACTTTACCTTGTATCGTTTCTTTTTCTGTGTCCATCCCTATACATATATTAATTATATTTCCCGTCTTCTGAAAGCTTCTCCATCTGTTAATTTTACGAAAATATAACCGTCGATTTCATTTCCTCCATTAAATGCATAACACTGTTGCTAAGTCTTCTCTTATTCAGAAACACATGTGATGCGAAAGACTCGCAGCCCGTCATACTCCGAGCAGTACAGCGTAACAAAATTCCTATATACGACGGAGCCTGACTGAGACTGTCTAAAACGAAATCATATGCGAATAATTGAATGAAAGTCCCTTCATTTGTCTGCACACCACCGCGCATTCACAATTAACATCATTGCCAATGCTTATGATCGATCGGTGTTTCAAATTTTTTTTTAAAATAAATATTAACTTTACGGTAGCCTGCGGGTCCTTCATCATGCACCTACACAATGTACAAGAACGAAGAGGGAACAATAAACAGGAACACGAAGACGAAGTGCTCAGATTAAAAACGGTGTAACTGAACACCATAACTGGGAATCATGAAGTAGACGAAGTGGAGCAGTTCTGCTACTTAGGCAGCAAAATTACCCATGACGGACGGAGCAAGGAGGACGTAAAAAACAGACTAGCACTGGCAAAGACGGCATTCCTGGCCAAGAGAAGTCTACTAGTATCAATGATTGGTCTAAATTTGAGGAAGAAATTTCTGAGATTGTACGTTTAGAGTACAGAATTGTATATCAGGGGGGCATGGAATGTGTGAAAACCGAAAGAGAAGTGAATTGAAGCATTTGAGGTGTGGTGTTGCAGAAGAGTGTTGAAAATTAGGTGAACTGATGAAGGTGAGGAATGAGAAGGCTCTCCGCACAATTGGCAAGGAAAGGGATATATGGAAAAAAATGGCAAGAAGAAGGCGTAGGATGATAGGACATCCGTTAAGACATCAGGGAATAAGTTCCATGGTACAAGAGGGTGCTATAGAGAGTAGAAACAGTAGAAGAATACAGAGATTGGGATAAATTCAGCAAGTAATTGAGGACGTAGATTGCAAGTGCTACTCTGAGCTGAAAAGGTTTGCACAGGAGATGAATTCGTGGTGGACTGCATCAAACCAGTCAGAAGAATGATGACTCAAAAAGGAAGAGAGATTCATTCTATGAATATCAGTTTCGCATCTGCTTTTCCCACTTCTAGCTATTTTTCAGTCGACACTATTTCCATCAGTTTGTCATCAATAGTGTAGTTGTACAGTAGTGGATCTCCTTTCCTCTGTATGATACCTTCATTTACGTTCAGAGTCAACTGCCAGAGCCTGCACCATTCATCAGTGCTCTGTATGTCATTCCGCAGATCGTCATAGTCTTCTGGCGCTGCTACTGTCTTACAGACAACCGCATCATCTGCAAACAGCCTTAAGGAGCTTCCGCCGCCTGCTGCTAGATTATTTACGTATATTGTAAACATAAACGGTTCCATCACACTTCCTTGGGCTACTCCCAAATTTACCTTAAATCTGTCGATTTTGTTCCGTAAGAGGGAGGCGTGGATTTCTATGTGCAAGGAAGTCTTGAATTCAGTCACAAATCTGGCCTGGTACTCGGCAAGCTCGTAGCTTTTTCACTAAGCGGCAGTGCGGTACAACGTGAAGTGCCTCCCTGAAATCGAGGAACACGGCATCGACCTGAGCGATGGCGTCTACAGCGCTGTGGACATCGTGGAGGAACGGAACGAACTGAGTTTCGCATGATCCCTGTTTGCGGAATCCATATTGTTTTTGTTATATAGAGATTTTCGTTCTCCAAAATCTTCATAATACATGAACATAAAACGGTTTTCATTTTTCTGCAATAGACTGCGGGTAAACTACTACAAACAGCATAGTGAACGCATTATTGTGGCCAAGATAGACACGAAGCCCATGCCTACTACACTACTACAAGTTTATATGCCAACTAGCTCTGCAAATGATGAAGAAATTGATGAAATGTATGATGAGATAAAAGAAATTATTCAGTTAGTGAAGGGAGACGAAAATTTAATAGTCATGGGTGACTGGAATTCTACTGTAGGAAAAGGGAGAGAAGGAAACATAGTAGGTGAATCTGGATTGGGGCTAAGAAATGAAACAGGAAGCCATCTGGCAGAATTTTGCACAGAGCATAACTTAATCCTAGCTAACACTTGGTTCAAGAATCATAAAAGAAGGTTGTATACATTGAAGAATCCTGGAGATACTAGAAGGTATCAGAGAGATTATATAATGGTAAGACATAGATTTAGAAACCAGGTTTTAAATTCTAAGACATTTCCAGGGGCAGACGTGGACTCTGACCACAATCTATTGGTTATGAACTGTAGATTAAAACTGAAGAAACTACAAAAAGGTGGGAATTTAAGGAGATGGGACCTGGATAAACTGACTAAACGAGAGGTTGTACAGAGTTTCAGGGAGAGCATAAGGGAACAATTGACAGGAATAGGGGAAAGAAATACAGTAGAAGAAGAATGGGTAGCTCTGAGGGATGAAGTAGTGAAGGCAGCAGAGGATCAAGTAGGTAAAAAGACGAGGGCTAGTAGAAATCCTTGGGTAACAGAAGAAATATTGAATTTAATTGATGAAAGGAGCCGGCCGAGGAGGCCGAGCGGTTCTAGGCGCTACAGTCTGGAACCGCGCGACCACTACGGTCGCAGGTTCGAATCCTGCCTCGGGCATGGATGCGTGTGATGTCCTTAGGTTAGTTAGGTTTAAGTAGTTCTAAGTTCTAGGGGACTGATGACCTCAGAAGTTAAGTCCAATAGTGCTCAGAGCCATTTGAACCTTTTTTTTTTTTTTTTTTTTTTTTTTTTTGATGAAAGGAGAAAATATAAAACTGCAGTAAATGAAGCAGGCAAAAAGGAATACAAACGTCTCAAAAATGAGATAGACAGGAAGTGCAAAATGGCTAAGCAGGGATGGCTAGAGGACAAATGTAAGGATGTCGAGGCTTATCTCACTAGGGGCAAAATAGATACTGCCTACAGGAAAATTAAAGATACCTTTGGAGAAAAGAGAGCCACTTGTATGAATATCAAGAGCTCAGATGGAAACCCAGTTCTAAACAAAGAAGGGAAAGCAGAAAGGTGGAAGGAGTATATAGAGGGTCTATACAAGGGCGATGCACTTGAGGGCAATATTATAGAAAAGGAAGAGGATGAAAATGGAATGGGAGATACGATACTGCGTGAAGAGTTTGACACAGTACCGAAAGACCTGATTCGAAACAAGGCCCCGGGAGTAGGCAACATTCCCTTAGAACTACTGACGGCCGTGGGAGAGCCAGTCATGACAAAACTCTACCATCTGGTGAGCAAGATGTATGAGAAAGGCGAAATAACGTCAGACTTCAAGAAGAATATAATAATTCCACAGGATAAAGTAGCATGGAGAGCTGCAGCCAACCAGTCTCAGGACTGAAGACCACAACAACAACAATAACAATAGATTAACGTCAACGATATATAGCTACAATCATGTGCGTCTGTAATACGACCGTTCTTGGAAACGGGAACGACCTGCAGTGTTTTTCAGTCGCTAGGTACCCTTCGTTGCTCCAGCGATCTGCGATAAACTGCTCTTACAAGGAGAGCAAGTTCTTCTGAATATTGTCTCTAGAATTTTACAGGTATGTCATCTGGTCCTGAAGCCTTTCAACCAACAAATCAATTTTAGGTGTGCCTCTATTCCGCGATCACTTATTTCAATACCAGTGTATTCTTACTGGCCTCGTGCCTCAATATCAAAATCAGTAAGTCATATTGGCCACGCACTCAAGAAATGAGCATAGGGGAGCAGATGCGTGAATCCTTCTAATAGTCCACTTCCCAGGCTAATGGTGCGTACGTGCCAGTCGGTTTTACAGCATCAACGAAATAAGATTTGTCTTCGTGGAGAAGTGACAGAATGGGAGAAAGGAGCTTATGTGGTTGCACGTGCCTCTACTCGATTTCTTATTGTATGAACGCGGACTGTCCAACCTCTGAAAGGCTCATTGCTAATAGCGCCACTAGCTACACATCGTTACCAGACCAAACAACACAAAAACTATACAATGGCTGACTGGGAACATTTTGTGTGGTCCGACGAATCGGGATTTTTCCCTTTTCAAAATGATGCGAAGAGCAGCACGCACCGACGGTCCAACGAGGCGTTTAATCACAGTGTGTCGAAGATGTAATTCACGGCGGAAGTGATTCTGGTATGTTTCGAGAGTGTTTTTTGTACCATGACTTGCACCACTCATTCAGGTTACGGTGAACACGAATTAGAATGTTCACCGTTCTCTGTGACCAAGCGTTGTCATTTCTTCCACGTCTTCATGACGAGTATGCTCTGTATACTCTTGTGCCCAAATACCAACAGCCGTGTTCAATGAGCAGCACGCATACGTTCCTGATTTGATGAACGACCCGGCACTATATAGCACCTAGACTGGCCCGCTGAATCACTGTGTGCTGGACCGAGACTCGAACTCGGGAACTTTGCCTTTCGCGGGCAAAGGTCCCGAGTTCGAGTCTCGGTCCGGCACACAGTTTTAATCTGCCAGGAAGTTTCATATCGTCGAAAGCTTGAAATTTTATCCCAAACTGACGTGGCAAGAAAACCGAGAACGTTTTGCATATAAGTGCCGTCGCGAAACACGTCTATCTCAAAAATAATTACTGTTTCAAAAACTTAATTTATTCTCCCACAGAATTACGGCCACTGCGTCTCTTAGTACTAGACCTTTTAAAAAATCATTGACTACTGAAACAGCCCTGATCTGGCACAACTAAAACTCAATCTGAATATAATGCAATGGCTGATTAATTTCATGCTTGCCTCGATTCTTAAGGAAACAACATCTGGTTGTGAAGGTCGTGCCTCTTGTTGTTAGACCACTGTTCCCCGCCTGTTCCGCATTCGCACCAGTCTGCTCGTTACTCCATTCCACGGAATGCGAAGCTAGGTGGCGGCTTGAACGTTCTTCACGGTAGACGTGCAACAGATTTTCACAAAATTCTTAATAGGCGAATCTTTTCATACTTGTTGCCCTTTACCGACCACTCAACAGCTTTTTTTGTTATCTTCGTATATTAATATTACCTAATCTAACGCCGGCCGGGGTGGCCGAGAGGTTCTAGGCGCTACAGTCTGGAACCGCGCGACCGCTACGGTCGCAGGTTCGAATCCTACCTCGGGCATGGATGTGTGTGATGTCCTTAAGTTAGTTAGGTTTAAGTAGTTCTAAGTTCTAGGGGACTTATGACCACAGGAGTTGAGTCCCATAGTGCTCAGAGCCATTTGAACCATTTGATCTGATTTATAAATGATAGAGCACAGCAATAAGTCGTCCTTTTCTGCAGATTTTAGTTGCCAAATCCAGATTTCGGCTAGTGCCTAACCATCATCAATGCACTATTTTATAGTCTCTATTCATTTCAGTTCCCTGTTGTTCGGGCGTCGGTCACAGTTCTTTGAATACTACTATATAGTATATAGTGACAGTTCTTTGAATACTACTATATACTATGTAGTAGTATTCAAAGAACTGTGACCGACGCCCGAACAACAGGGAACTGAAATGAATAGAGACTATAAAATAGTGCATTGATAATGGTTAGGCACTAGCCGAAATCTGGATTTGCCAAATAAAACACGCAAGAAAGGACTACTGATTGTTGTGCTCTGTCATTTACAAATAATGCACGACGGACAGATTAAACAAACGCTTGCAGCAAGGACTTCTGCTTAACACAGATGTACCAAGCATCAAAATCTTTCATTATTAATTCCAATTAAGTCATCACGTCCTCAGTGTGAAAAGATTAGACGTAACACCAGAAAACGAAAATAACTACGCTGCTGGCCATTAAAATTGCTACACCAAGACGAAATGCAGATGATAAACGGGTATTCATTGGACAATATATTATACTAAAACTGACATGTTATTACATTTTCACGCAATTTGGGTGCATAGATCCTGAGAAATCGGTACCCAGAACAATCACCTCTGGCCGTAATAACGGCCTTGATACGCCTGGGTATTGACTCAAACAGAGCTTGGATAGCGTTTACAGGTACAGCTGCCCATGGAGCTTCAACACGATACCACAGTTCATCAAGAGTAGTGACTGGCGTATTGTGACGAGCGAGATCCTCGGCCACCATTGACCAGACGTTTCCAATTGGTCAGAGATCTGGAGAATGTGCTGGCCAGGGCAGCAGTCGAACATTTTCTCTATCCAGAAAGGCCCGTACAGGACCTGCAACATGCGGTCGTGCATTATTCTGCTGAAATGTAGGGTTTCGCAGGGATCGATTGAAGGGTAGAGCCACGGGTCGTAACACATCTGAAATGTAGCGTCCACTGTTGAAAGTGCCGTCAATGCGAACAAGAGGTGACCGAGACGTGTAACCAATGGCACCCCATACCATCACGCCGGGTGATACGCCAGTATGGCGATGACGAATACACGCTTCCAATGTGGGTTCACCGTGGATTCATCCGAAAAAATGACGTTTTGGCATTCGTGCACCCAGGTTCGTCGTTGAGTACACCATCGCAGGCGCTCCTGTCTGTGATGCAGCGTCAAGGGTAACCGCAGCCATAGCCTCCGGGCTGATAGTCCATGCTGCTGCAAACGTCGTCGAACTGTTCGTGCAGATGGTTGTTACCTTGCAAACGTCCCCATCTGTTGGCTCAGGGATCGAGACGTGGCTGCACGATCCGTTACAGCCATGCGGATAAGATGCCTGTCATCTCGACTGCTACTGATACGAGGCCGTTGGGATCCAGCACGGCGTTCCGTATTACCCTCCTGAACCCACCGATTCCATATTCTGCTAACAGTCATTGGATTTCGACCAACGCGAGCAGAAATCTCGCGATACGATATACCGCAATCGCGATAGGCTACAATCCGACCTTTATCAAAGTCGGAAACGCGATGGTACGCATTTCTCCTCCTTACAAGAGGCATCACAACAACGTTTCACCAGGCAACGCCGGTCAACTGCTGTTTGTGTATGAGAAATCGGTTCGAAGCTTTCCTCATGTCAGCACGTTGTAGGTGTCGCCACCGGCGCCAACCTTGTGTGAATGCTCCGAAAAGCTAATCATTTGAATATCATAGCACCTTTTTCCTGTCGGTTAAATTTTGCGTCTGTAGCACGTCATCTTCGTGGTGTAGCAATTTTAATGGCCAGTAGTGTAGCAGGATACTGCCCGCTCGCAACAAGACGACAGTTTCTACAGTTTGTCTCCGTGCTTGGCAAACCTTATCTTGGTCAGCAAGGTCGCTGGACATTTCCTCAATTGAGAATGTCTGTAGGATTATGGGCATGACCACCTAACCAGCTCGTCATTTTGACGATCTAACGCGCCAGTTGGACAGAATTCGGCCCGACATCCCTCAGGAGAACGTCCAACAACACTAACAATCAATGCCAAGGCGAATAACTGATTGCATGGGGCTGGGGGTGAACCAATGCGTTATAGATTCGCTCAATTTGCGAAGCTTTTCCTCTTGAACAGCCCATCCAATTTTTCTCAAATTATAATCATGTGTTTGTATTTCATGGTGCTACTCCAGGCGGGTGTAAAAATAAATGTGCGCAACGGAAAATAATAAACGCCAAAATGATGATTTGGCGCTGTCCGACTACCCCCTGAAGCAGATCTTAGGATCTCTTAATGTTTGTTTGTTCTCTATCAAAATCTTTCATTTGCTAACTATGCCTATCAGTAGTTAGTGCCTTCAGTAGTTTGAATCTTTTATTTAGCTGGCGATAGTGGCGCTCGCTGTATTGCAGTAGTTCGAGTAACGAAGTTTGTTGGTGAGGTAAGTGATTTGTGAAAGGTATACGTTAATGTTAGTCAGGGCCATTCTTTTGTAGGGATTTTTGAAAGTCAGATTGCGTTGCGCTAAAAATATTGTGTGTCAGTTTAAACACAGTCATGTATAATTTTTCTAAGGGGACGTTACAACAGCTCAGCCTTAACGTGTGTTCCCTTTATGATTTGGCTCTGGCGAACAGCCGCAATCAGGGGCGCAAATAAAAAAAATCTCTGGGAATATACGTTACTAGTAGAAAAGTCATAACTGGGGCCCATTTAAACTAATTCAGTCTCAGGAGTAAATAATTGTAGGTCACTGCATGATTCAGAAAACCTCAAATGAAACAGAACTATTGTGAAAGAAATCGAACACACTCTCACGTCAGTCCATTTTATAAACAAAAATAATTTCTCCAAGAAAAGGAAACGTGAAAATGCTGCACACTCACAGGACGAAACACCGATTGCGGTTATTCCTTTTTGTGGTGCTATATCCAGCATAATAGGAAGAGTCCTGGGTAGACGGGGTGGGACATAAGACCGATTTTTCGTCCTCCTCAGAAAATTAAGGAGAAAAAATGGTTCAAATGGCACTGAGCACTATGGGACTTAATTTCTGAGGTCATCAGTCCCCTAGAACTTAGAACTACTTAAACCTAACTAACCTAAGGACATCACACACACCCATGCCCGAGGCAGGATTCGAAACTCCGGCCAGCAATTAAGGAGATGATGCGCCCTGTTAAGGACAGTCTCGGCCTCAGGGTCCCAGGAATTTATAATATCCCCTGTGAGTGTGGAAGTAATTATATAGGTCAGACCATTCGTACCGTTTCCGACCACTGTGCAAAACACCAACGGCATATTAAAAATAGAGAACAGCAGAAGTCGGCAATAGCGGAGCACAACCTCACGAGCAAACATAAAATACTGTTCGATGAAACAAAAATTTTGTCCACTGCCTCCACATACTGGGTTTCTGTTATTAAGGAGGCTGTTGAAATAAGAATGAGCGAGAAGAACTTTAATCGTGATAGTGGATACTATCTGAGAGGTGCATGGAAACGAGCAATCGATGCAGAGAAGTAGCAGAGACATTCCTTCCAAGGTTTACATTCGGCAGAAGGTGTGGCGCCACCGGCGCACACATTGACACCGTCTGCGACAGCAGCACGTAATCGCCGACTAATCACAAGCTGACCAATCATGAGCCGCCCACGGGCTATAAAAAGGCCACCGCAACAGCAGTGAAGAGTGCCCCCCCGCCCCCCCAAATTCTATAAGTCCCTCCAGATCCTTGAGCGTCATGCACTCCGCCTGGCCTTCTGTATACGTCTCCCGTCCTCCACGCGGATCCTCTATGACCTCATTCCTTCCCCATCTACTCCTATTCCTCGAACATATCCGCATCCTCTACACTTTCCGCCGTCTTGAACCTCCTCACCCCCTGGTTGCTCCTCTCCTCTCCCATCCCCGCCCCCTGCCACGTCTTCACCGTTGTGTCCCCCCTACCCACCATCTCTAAACCCTACATCTCCTTTGCCAAGGTGGCTTCCATCAACTCCCCCTCCCGGATGATGCCCTCTCTCCCTCCATTTATCCCTCCTATCAACTCTGATCCTCACTCCCCCTCCTTTCCTCTGTCCTTTCCCTGGGCTCCCTCTTCCCCCCTCCCGTCCTGTTTTCTCCCCACTAAACCTCTCCCTACCTCCTTCCCCCCCCCCCCCCCCGAGTCCTTGTGTATTCCCCTCCTCTGCCTACCCCACTACCTGTCGCGTCTGCCCAGCGCCCCCCACCCCTCTTATGGGTCCTCATACTCCATCAGCTCCTTTCCCGGCTCCCCCCCTTTTTTATTTTCCCATCATCTGTCCAGTTTCCCCCCACCTGCTCTCGGCTGTAGTATGTCACCTTTGCCAACTTTTTAGTGCAGTGTTCCAGTGACTGTTCAGTGTTGTTCGTCTTTCTCGTGTTGCGAACAGAAACCATGCTGTCGCTGGGTATGAATTTTATGTCTTTTGCGAACAGAAACCAGACTGTCGCCGTGTTTTTTTTAATTGTCTGTCTATTGTTTTACCTGTCTGTCTTGTATTTATTTTCTTAGCGTCATCATCCCTCTGTTCTTTGTTTTAAGTTCCACTATTTCTTTTCACCATGTTACTCTTTAAGTCTCCCATTTTATCGCCTGTTTTTATTATTTATTCTCTTCATCTTTCTAAGAAAGTCTGTAGGCTGAAGAGCGGCATACTAAGCTGCTGCCAGCCCGCCCCCTTTGGGGGGAATTGAAATTCAATAAAGGAAAAAAAAAAGGGCAGTGAAGAGCTGCTGCCAGCCTGCCCCAGATGGGGCACTGAAATACGATAAAGGAAAAAAAAAAGCAGTGAAGACAGTCAGTTGCTCCTGACGATGACGATGGAAGCTATCGTCGAAAGGATGAGATTTTCACTCCGCAGCGGAGTGTGCGCTGATATGAAACTTCCTGGCAGATTAAAACTGTGTGCCGGACCGAGACTCGAACTCGGGAATCTTGCCTTTCGCGGGCAAAGGTCCCGAGTTCGAGTCTCGGTCCGGCACACAGTTTTAATCTTCCAGGAAGTTTCCTATCGTCGAAAGCTTGAAATTTTATCCTGAACTGACGTGGCAAGAAAACCGAGAACGTTTTGCATATAAGTGCCGTCGTGAAAGACTTCTATCTCAAAAATAATTACTGTTTCAAAAACGTAATTTATTCTCCCACAGAATTACGGCCACTGCGCCTCTTAGTACTAGACCTTTTAAAAAACCATTGACTACTGAAACAGCCCTGATCTGGCACAACTAAAACTCAATCTGAATATAATGCAATGGCTGATTAATTTCATGCTTGCCTCGATTCTTAAGGAGGTCGTGCCTCTTGTTGTTAGACCACTGTTCCCCGCCTGTTCCGCATTCGCACCAGTCTGCTCGTTACTCCATTCCACGGAATGCGAAGCTAGGTGGCGGCTTGAACGTTCTTCACGGTAGACGTGCAACAGATTTTCACAAAATTCTTAATAGGCGAATCTTTTCATACTTGTTGCCCTTTACCGACCACTCAACAGCTTTTTTTGTTATCTTCGTATATTAATATTACCTAATCTAACGCCGGCCGGGGTGGCCGAGAGGTTCTAGGCGCTACAGTCTGGAACCGCGCGACCGCTACGGTCGCAGGTTCGAATCCTGCCTCGAGCATGGTTGTGTGTGATGTCCTTAGGTTAGTTAGGTTTAAGTAGTTCTAAGTTCTAGGGGACCGATGACCTCAGAAGTTAAGTCCCACAGTGCTCGGAGCCATTTGAACCATTTTGAACCTAATCTAAAACGTCAGAGAGGAATAAAAAGCGCATCCAGAAATATGGAAGTGGACTGGTACGAGGTGTTACATCGTTTTAGCATCATGCATCATAGGGTTGAGCTGTTATATCGTATAAGCGTGATGCATCATAGGGTTGACTAATATTTTGTGTGGTGTGGTTAGGAAAACAATATACCCCATGTGATTACGAAGGCTTTCCTGGCGTAGTAATTGATAATATTCTTCTCGGGTGTGCAGCCGGATCATAATGTCATCTTGACACAATATTTCAGCGGTCCAACTGGCCGCTATCTTCAGGTCCGAGTGCCGGTACACGACCTCGCCAGAACTGATGTCTCAGCTTTTTTTTTTTTTTTCTTTATTGATTTTCAATTCCCCCTGAAGGGGGCGGGCTGGCAGCAGCTTATTACGCTGCTCTACAGCCTACAGACTTTTTTTTAAAAAAAAAGGAAGAAGAAAGAAACAAGAAAAAACAGGCGATAAAATGGTGATTTAAAGTGTAAAATGGCGTAAAAATGCGGAAAGTTAAAACAGAAAGCAAAAGGGGTTGGCAATGTTGGTAAAATATACAGGAATCAGACAAGTAACATAGTAGACACACAATTAAAAAACATGGCAACAGTCTGGTTTCTGTTCGCAAGAGATAAAAAAATTCACACCCAGCGACAGTATGGTGGCTGTTCGCTACACTTCCCAAAAGACACAACACGGAACACTCACTGGAAAAACACACCGTAAAACACTTCACGAAAATGGCGGCACAAATATGGCACTCCCGATCCAAAGGCAGATGGGGGGGGGGGCGGGCCTGGAGAAGGGGGAAAAACAAGGAGGGAGGAGAGGAAAAAACGAAAAGGGGGGAACCAAGGAGGGAGAGGACTAATAAAGGGGTAGAAGGGCAGACGTGAGAGGGAATGAGAGGAGGCAGAGGAGGGAAATGTAAAAGGACTCGGAGGAGAGAAGGGGGCAAAGAGAGGGGAGGTGGGGAAGAAAGAGGATGGAAGGGGGGGGAGAGGGAGCCCGGGAAAAGGACAGAGGAAAGGAGGGGGACTGAGGATCAGAGTTGATATGAGGGATACATGGAGGGAGAGAGGGCATCATCTGGGAGGGGGAGTTGAAGGAAGCCACCTTGGGAAAGGAGATGTAGGGTGTAGAGATGGAGGGTAAGGGGGACACTACGGTGAAGACGAGGAAGGGGGCGGGGATCGGAGAGGAGAGGAGAGGAGCAACCAGGGGGTGAGGAGGTTGAAGATGGCGGTAGGTGTAGAGGATGCGGATATGTTCGAGGAATAGGAGCAGATGGGGGAAAGGAATGAGATCATAGAGGATCCGCGTGGGAGACGGGAGGCGTATACGGAAGGCGAGGCAGAGTGCATGACGCTCAAGGATCTGGAGGGGCTTATAGAATTTGGGGGGGGGGGGGGGCAGATATCCAGGCAGGACTGGCATAACATAGGATGGGACGGATTAAGGATTTGTGGGTGTGGAGGATGGTAGAGGGGTGCAACCCCCATGTCCGGCCAGAGAGGAGTTTGAGGAGTCGGAGGCGGTGATGTCTCAGCGCAAGCGGCGGCCCTATATAGGCCGCAGAAGGCCCACAACGCGTGCGCGAGAAGGTGCCGTAACTGCCCTCTAGCGCAAGTAAACATAGCGCGCCGCCAGTGGTGGAAACAGGCGAAATAGAGATATCGCTATCAAAAATTAAAAATTATTCCGACGATCGAAACACAGACCGTTGTTTTTTAATGTCTGATAACACCGGGTTCCAAGTCTTACTTGAAAGCTAACCCTTGTCTCTATTAATAAGATTGTCAGATAAACGAATCTCTATGGATTCTTTTAAAACACAGTCCCAATAGCGAGATGCAGGGGCAACCATTTGTGCCTCGTCATACAGAATTCTATGTCCCTCGATGAGACAGTGCTCCGCCACTGCAGATTCCTCAGGCTGAAGCAGCCGTGTGTGCCGTTGGTGCTCAACACATCGGTCCTGAATGGTACGGATTGTCTGACCAATATAAGCCTCCCACAGTGGCAAGGGATCTTGTACACACCGGGCTTCTTCAAACCCAAATCATCCTTAACAGAGCCAAGAAGCGCTCTAATCTTGGCTAATTTTTCGTCCGCCAGCCAAAAACAAATTTAAAAGCTAATGTAGTTTAAATCAGGAGATACAAATCCCATAGCCGGAAGAGTAATCCTGTAGCAGGGTTAGCAGTTGAAGATGGTTGCTCCAGGTAGGAATCAGATGAACTGTTGCATCGGAACGGTAGCTAAAAAAGGGATCCCTCTTGGTCTGGAGAGACAGGAAGGGACGGCCAGGTGGTGCAGCGGCTGCTACAGCTGCGGGCGTGCAAACAGGCGCGCGGCGCGAGGCGCCTCCCGACATGTGTCAGCACACAACACGGGGACGGCGCAGATGCGAGCAGACCGGGGGGGAGTGGTGGTGACGCAGGCCGTGGGTCCGCAGCTACGCCGGAACAGACGAAGAGTTCTGCAGTTCCAATACACCTAGCGGACACAAAATGTGTAATCTTGTCAAACTGACACTATAAATTTACTGTTACCAGTCACAATTCATTTTTCCGCATTTCAGACATATAACCCTTTCTAACATTCTGCCTGGTGTCTGTATGTTCTAAGTCGTGTCTCCCTACCACTTTCGCGCAACGACGCTCTGAGCGTGTTTTTTAGGGAATTGACTAGTTTGAACCTGGGACCTGTTGCTGGTAAGGAGACGCCAGACCACACGTGACATGTAGAGTTCAGAAGGGTTCAGTGAGACTAGTTATGATATAATCCAAATACTTTATGATTTCAGCGTCAGCTCCACTGCACTCCCTGTAAAAGAATCTTAATACTAACTAAATTTAGTGGAAGGGGTTCAAGGCTTTCCTATTAGCTGGTAAAATAACGTCGAAAAAGCAGTTAAGTTTACCATTGTAATTTTTATTCTTCTCACAAAACATTGTTTATAAATTGCAGTACTGAAAAAAGGAAATATTTTAATACAGGATGATAAAAACCAACTGCGTTCAACAAAAATGTGAACGAATATTCCCTGAATGGGTTTCCAAGTTCTATAATGGATCGAAGGATGACGTATGCCATATCACATCTATAATCTAGGTTTAAGTTAAGTTTCAGAAAAGAGAAAACTATCAAAATGGTCTACAGTGAACCTCAATTATCTTTAATTATTTATTTGACTTGTAAATTACAGTGGCTGATGTGGCTTCTCAATAATTATATAACAAAAAAATCATCGCGTTTCAGACTTTAACTTCAAGTAGCAAATGTGAAAATTACGAAGTTTAATTGAGGATCGACACTAGTATTACGTAAAAAGGGGATGTAACAGATTAGACTTCTGCAGCTCTGAGTGAAGCCTTATGCGCTCTCATGTGGCATCGCGTGCGTTCGTTACCTTGTCGGTGGTTAGTCAGCGTCAGGGGGCGGCGGGCGGCGCAGCCCCACACACCTCGCCGTCTCGGAAGCAACTCTCATGAACTTCTCTTTACTACAATTTACTGAAGTGGGTTTAAGAAAAAGGTATCTGGCTGTGTTTCAACTGACCAATCAGGGTCTCAATGTTAACCTTAAGCTCCGCCTAGAAAAATTCTGTCAATACAATGAGAAACATTATACTTTTCATGGTGGGGCAATGTTTTTAATGTTTGCTACGTAACAGAGAAGCGAAAAAGTCTCACGCTAAAACTTGCACCTGGTGTGGCCCTTTTCGTGTTATCGTAAGATCTATACTGTTCTTCTGGAGGGCTCTATCTTTTAACTTGGGCTGGGGGCTGCTCTTGGTGATGTGGGTGACCGTCCCTTATCGTAGGGCCTGAGCTTACACGACTCTGCTCTAGGCTTCTGTTCTCGTTTCTCCCCTCCGAACTGCGTCTGTTTCACGGTAGGAAGGTATGACATGCATTTAGGCATTCTTGTGTTAGTCTGTGGTATTCCATTTGTTCACTCGTTGATCGTATTACTTTGTTTAATTTAATGTCAGGATCTATTCGGAGCTATGCCACATACTGCCGGATTTGCTATCATGTCAGGGTTTTCATGGAAGGTGTTGGATTTGCCTGACACCTTACACCTTTGACTACCACATCAGGACGTACAATGAGATGACAAAAGTCATGGGATAGCAATACCCATAGGGTAAGTCAATCATTATCCGCAAAGTAGTTATAAAATTCTATTGTAATCAAATAGGAAACTTACAAGAACTTCATTTTTCGATATAGTCTCCTTGCGTTTCAACACACTTGGTCCATCGTTGTACAAGCTTCCTCATCCCCTCATAAAAGAAGGTTCTCGGTTGAGCTGCAAGCCAGGAATGCACCGCATCTTTCGCTGCTGCGTCCGAGGCAAATCGACGGCCCCTTAATGTCTGTTTCAGTGGACCAAACAAGTGATAGAAGGGGAAAGATCGGGACTATGTGGATGATGATCCAGTACTTCAAATTTGAGTTTCTATAGCGTTTCAGCGGTGTGGTCAGCAGTATGCGGACGGGCATTGTCGTGCAACAACACAACACCTTGTGACAGCAGTCCTCGGCGTTTGTTTCGAATTGCAGGCTTTAGCCTGGCAGTAAGCATCTCGCTTAACGTACACTGTTTATTGTTGTGCCCCTTTCCCCATAATGTTCCAGTACTGGATCTTGTGCGTCCCAAAAAACCGCAAGCATCAGTTTTCCTGCGTACTTTTTCTTGCTCGGCGAATTGGGATGTTTCCATTCCATACTCTGCCGTTTACTCTCCGGCTCGTAATGATGGATCCATGTTTCGTCACCAGTAACGAACCTGTCTAAGGAGTTCTCCCCGTCGTTACCATAGCGATCCAAATGTATTTTTTTTTTTTTTTTTTTTTTTTTTTTTTTTTTTTTTTTTTTTTTTTTTGCAGATGTCCAAGCGTGTTTGTTCATGCAACTGTGTGAGTTGTTTTGGAACCCATCTTGCACCAACTTCGTGAAACCCAAGTCTGTTGTGGATAATTTCGTAGGCAGAACCGTGACTAATTTGCAGACGATGTGCCTCTTCGCCAGTAGTTAATTGTCTGTCTAAGAGAATCATTTCACGTGAACGCTCATTTGTGGCGGTAAACGGTCGTCTAGCTCCTTCATCTTGCGCAGCACTTGTGCGACCATTTCGGAATTTTTCAATCCATTCGTAGATACTCCATTGTGGCAAAACACTGTTCCCGTACCGTACCGAAAGTCTTCGATGAATTTCGGCCCGTGATACGCCTTCCGACCACAAAAAATGGACCACTGAACGTTGCTCTTCTTTGGTGCAAACAGACAGCGGAGCAGCCATGATTAACAGCACGGCAGCGATAACTAAACTAACATAGCAGCTTGAAAACTGCAAAGATATAACAACAAATTAACAAAGCATGCGTCATCAACTTAAAACGACTGTGCTACCAAAACAAACTAAAATTATAACTAAATTGCGGATAATAATTCACTTAGCCTCGTATACAGACGGCGGCAGTATCCCGTACACAAGGTATAAAAGGACAGCGCATTGGCGGAGCTGTCACTTGTACTCAGGTGATTCATGTGGAAAGGTTCCCGACGTCATTATGGCCGCTAGACGGGAACTGGCAGACATTGAAGGCGGAACGGGAGTTGAAGATAGACGTATTCCGATAAACGTCAGGGAATTCAATATTTGGAGATCCACAGTGTGCCGGGAATACCAAAGTTTACGCATTACCTTTCACTACAGACAACGTAGTACCCGACAGCCTTTACTTAACGACCGAGAGCAGCGGCGTTTGCACAAAGTTGTCAGTGCTAACATACAACCAACACTGCCTGTACTGCCGGCCGCTGTGGCCGAGCGGTTCTAGGCGCGTCAGTCCGGAACCGCGCTGCTGCTACGGTCGCAGGTTCGAATCCTGCCTCGGGCATGGATGTGTGTGACATCCTTAGGTTAGTTAGGTTTAAGTAGTTCTAAGTCCTAGGGGACTGATGATCTCTGATGTTAAGTCTCATAGTGCTTAGAGCCATTTGAGCTGCGTGAAATACCAGCAGAAATCAATGTGGGGCGTATGGCGCACGTATCCCTTAGGACAATGCGGCAAACTTTGGCGTTAATGGGCTGTGCCGTCAAACGACCGACGTCAGTGCCTTTGCTAACAGCAGGCTCGTGATCACATCGTTTGGACCCTAAACTACTGGAAAATCATGGCCCGGCCAGACGACTTCCGATTTCAGATCGTAAGAGCTGGTGATGGGGTTCGTGTGTGGCGCACACCACACGAAACCGTGCATCCAAGTTGTTAAAGAGGCATCGTGCAACCTGGTGGCGGTTCCATAATGGGGTCTACTGGGTCCTCTAGTCCAACTGAACCGATCATTGACTGGAAATGGTTATGTGTGGCTACTTGGAGACTATTTGCGGCCATTCATGGACTTCATGTTCCCGAACAACGATAGAATTTTTATGGCTGACAATGCGCCATGTCATCGGCCCACAATTTATCGCGATTTGTTTGAAGGATATTCTGAACAATTGCAGAGAACGATTTGGCCAGCCAGATCGCCCGACAAGAATCCCATCGAACATTTATGGGGTATAATTGCGAGGTCAGTTCATGCACAAAATCCTGCACCGGCAACACTTTCGCAATTATGGACGGCTACAGAAGCAGCGAGACTCAATATTTGTGCAGGGGACCTACACCAACTTGTTGAGTCCATGCTACGCCGAGCTGCTGCACTACAGCGAGAAGAAGGAGGTCCGACATGACATTAGGAGGTGCCCAGTGACATTTGGCGCATCAGATCATGTGGTTCACGATAGGTTATTAGTGTCCCATTGGTAAATAGAATCCTATTAACGGTTAGCACAATTCTTTTAGTTACAGTTTGCACCTGTAGGTTGTGCTGTTTTCAAGTTTCATTGTGAACCCTCGTCTGCGTATTGTGGCATCGAATTAGTTCGCACCTGCAGATAGGCAACCCAGTTATCAGATTCTCAAAGCGGGCTGCTTTCACGCCTCCCAAGACACATCGCGTCAATGACTTGCACCCACGAATTTACGCCTGCGCATTACAAACGAAGCCCATATTGAACATCTGTAGTGTGAGTTACAAACTTGGAGAGATGCTCGTCCATTGATGTGTGTCTTTCTTAGTACGTCTTCTAGTTTTTGGGCACTTGTCTTCTGAAGCCCTGGCAGTACTTATGGACAATCCTGTATGTCCTACCCCTCTCTAACCCCCTTGGAAAACGAATCGGCGCTAAAAATTCTTTTTCGATTGTTACTTCTGATTAACATTGTAAAGTTCTTTTATAAAAGTAAAGAGAAAACTTTAGCATTACGTTGACTGAATGTCTGAACTGTGGAATGGATACAGAACTCGAATTATCGTGTGGCGTGTTGTAACTGCAAGTGCTGTGCTTCCTCTGTGTTATTGTTAGCAAAAGTTTGCACGAATCGGTTGGGTAATGCAACTCCCACTACCAATAAAGAAACACAGTCACTGAAAAATACATTCAGCCCCTTAGGCACTGAATCATCTGGCCCTGTTCAAAACAGATAACCTTGGTTGGTTCAAATGGCTCTGAGCACTATGGGACCTAACATCTGTGGTCATCAGTCCCCTAGAACTTAGAACTAGTTAAACCTAACTAACCTAAGGATATCACACACATCCATGCCCGAGGCAGGATTCGAACCTGCGACCGTAGCAGTCGCGCGGTTCCGGACTGAGCGCCTTAACCGCGAGACCACCGCGGCCGGCAGATAACCTTGGTCCCTGTGCACATAGCAGATAAATTACATTGTCTTACCTCTACATCTACATCTACATGGATACTCTCCAGATCACATTTAAATGCCTGGTAGAGGCTCCATCGAACTATCTTCACAATTCTCTATTATTCCAATCTCGTATAGCGCGCGGAAAGGATGGATACTTATTTTTTTTCGTACGAGCTCTGATTTCCCTTATTTTATCGTGGTGATCGTTTCTCCCTATGTAGGTCGGTGTCAACAAAATATTTTCGCATTCGACGGAGATGATTGGAATTTCGTGAGAAGATTCCGTCGCAACGAAAAACGCCTGTGTTTTAATGATGTCCAGCCCAAATCCTGTATCATTTCAGTGGCACTCTCCCCCATATTTCGCGATAATGCAAAACATGCTGCCCTTCTTTGAACTTTTTCGATGTACTCCGCCAGTCCTGTCTGGTAAGGATCCCACACCACGCAGCAGTATTCTAAAAGAGGACGGACAAGCGTAGTGTAGGCAGTCTCCTTAGTAGGTCTGTTACATTTTCTCAGTGTCCTGCCAATAAAACGCAGTCTATGGTTAGCCTTCCCCACATTTTCTGTGTGTTCCTTCCAATTGAAATTGTTCGTAATTGTAATTACTAGGTATTTAGTTGAATTTACGGTCTTTAGATATGACTGATTTATCGTGTAAACAGAATTCCTTTTAGCAGCAACGGAGTAACGCTATATATTCTGCTCTCTCACAAAAAATTTAAATATGTTAGCTACACGCTCAGCGACATGCAACGCTGGCTGCGATGTTTTGAAATGCACATGAAATTGTTTTGACTGATAAACGAGAACATTTAAGAAAATCCAACTTCTTTGAAAAATATATGACGTGGGCAGGGAGGCGGTACTGATTATGGTAAATTACTAACACGGAATTTTTTATCAAAATTGTATTGCAAGTTAGGTTTGTCTTTCCAAAAGCGTCTGACAATTGAAGTTACATTACTCACAATTGATTTACAAACAATGAGATTTAAACGGCAAGTATTAGCTAACTTCATTTATCCAACATAAACGCAAATCATCAGATTAAATATAGCTCTGAAAAAAAATCTTAGAAACATTACAAAGTGAAATATGTAACTAGCCTTTCTATCAAAACGGTTTATGTACGTTCTGGGGTTATTCAACAAGTACAAATTATCAGCCAACTCATCTATACTAACACCCTGACAAAAAAACAGAAACCATAATTATTTAACATCTTTACCTTGGTTGCATAAAGAGTTCTACTTCCATGTTGAACAATACTGATATACCTAAATTAATCTAACTCTTGGTGATTTCACACAGCACACCACAGAAACTGCCTACTCCATCGTCTTTCCATCACAGACAGCAACCTATAACTGCGCACCCAGCGCTCTCTTACTATAATAATCTCAGACCAGAGATCTTTTGCTATGCGGTCGTGCACAATCAGCGATGCTCATTATTGAGCCTATCAGAGACATTCATTATTTTATAGTATACTAGTTTCATTTTAATTTATTAATATTCCTATTTTATTCTGGTGCCACATACAAGTGAGCCCCAGTATACTCCTTTAAACATATTAATTGAAATAGACAAACATTAATGTTTGAAATAAAACTGGCAGTCATGGGTTAAACCTCCAACATCAGGTCGACTTACGTCAGTTCATAAGACAAGTACGAGAATATGTAGTAGTAGTAGTAGCTTTATTCATCCATAGATATCTTTTTACAAGGATATAGGACATGTCGAGGTATTTACAAGTTTAAACCAGTTTAAAATAAGCTAATTCGTATACACATATATTTACAGACTTCTAGTTAGAGACAATCATTAGATTTACTCCTGATAAACAATACTTTTTTCTAGAAATAACTTATTAAATAATGTAATGCCACACTGTTCACTCATATCTCACTATCAGTCACTTCACACACCATAAGCACATTCTTTCATAACACTTCACTCACTTGTACGATAGTTTACCCCAAAAAAGTAGACACAACGCAAACGTGGAAGCATTTGGAGAGGTTGGAGTAACAAGAGCCTAAGGAATTGGCTGTGGATACTAAGGCTGCTCAAAGAGAGAGACTCCAACTGAACTCTTGACGCGCCTTTCTGGCTGACACAATGATCCGCTCCGTTGGGAGCACCTGAGACACAGATGGCTCCCCAGACTCAGATACGTTAATGAAAAGCTGTTGCGCAACGAAATAACAATATGAAAAGTCATGGCCCTAGAAAATGAGTCATGGATATTAGCCCTCTCAAAAATATTAAAGAATAGACAGTTGAGAAGGGGATCACTTAACTAATGAAATGAAAGATGGGTCCAAAATTAGCCCAAATTCATCACAATTTTTTTTTTTTTTGTTATCAGAGATATGAACATAAACTAACGACAGAATGTTACTGACATCGATAAAGCTCAGAGAAGACGAAAACTAGTGTTCACAAATACTGAAAAAATGTTAACTTACAATTGACTGACATGGCAAGCCCACGTGGTATAGGTGAATGAGGATGACCATCATCTCACAAGTCATGTGTGAATAGACAAGACCGCGATGGGCATTTAGTGATTGCTCCGGTTTCACCAGACGGGCATATCAGTATCACATGCAACCAATATAACTCACCTGGTCACGAATGAGCCCCCAATCACTTTAAGCAAAAATATAGAAAACACGGAATCTAATCAACCCGAAAGAGCGCGCCTACTGACAGTTCATAACTCTCATTGCTCGCTCGCCAGTGGTGATAAGCTATCACCATGCTTGGCACACTGGAAGATGGGAAGTTGCGATTGATATGGTCAACTGCCCACAGCAGCACATCACCCACTGGATCTCGTTCCGCCATCGACGGACCAGGAGAGTATCCCGCTCAAACTGAAGACCCAGAGTCGATTGTCCACTACAAGAACTGACTCCTCTCTGCTCTTTGCAAAGTCCGCAATGAGCCGTGGTAAAAGTTGCTCTTTTGAAGAGCGCGCCGCAGCGCGTAGTGTGAAGCAGTCGCCCTCCGTTTCTGTCGGTGGCGCAGCTGTGGCAATCGCAGCTTTGGTGTCTCCCTCTGGTGGGAAAGGGGAAAGGTTGCCTGTTCACGTGCATTTAAGGGGAGCTATGAGCTCGCCAGTAGGTCGGTCTTCAGCAAGGTCCTGGAATCTATCCTCACCCGACGCATCCACCAGCATCTCCGCCAGCACCGCCTCCTTCCCCTTACCCAGTGTGGCTTTCGGCCGTCCTTCTCTTCCGACGATCTTCTCCTTCACCTCACTCATCTCCTTTCCGAACAGCTCAATTCCCGTCGCTCCGCAATCTTCCTCTCTCTTGACCTCGAACGCGCTTATGACCGCGTATGGCATTCCGGTCTCCTCTTCAAGCTCCAAACCTTCGCCCTTCCCATTAACTACGTCCGTCTGATCGGTTCCTTTCTCTCCCGCCGTCCTTCCTATGTCACCATCCATAACACAGATTCCTACACCTTTTCCCCTACGCCGGTGTGCGCCAAGGCTCCGTCCTCTCCCCCCTTCTGTACCTTTTGTACACGGCGGACATGCCGCCGCCGTCACCCCCCGTCCACCTTCTCCAGTTTGCCGATGACACCGCCTTCCTTGCCCTTGTCCCCACCCTGCAACGCTCCCAACGCCTTCTCCAATCCCATCTTGACCGGTTCACTGCTTGGTGCAACCAGTGGTTGCTCAAGGTCAATCCTTCCAAAACCCGGGCGATCATTGTAGGCAAAACCACCCATTCCTTCCACCTCCTTGATTTCTATCTCACCGTCTATGGCCGTCCCATCGCCCTCACTCCCACCCTTAAGTACCTTGGCGTCACCCTCGACTGTCGCCTCTCCTGGACTCCCCGTCTCCAGACAATCCAAGCCAAGGCACGTTCCCGACTCCGTCTCCTCAAGCTCCTTTCCGGCCGTACGTGGGGTCTGGACCCCTCCACAATCCTCCACACCTATACATCCCTCATCCGCCCTATCCTTTGTTACACCCATCCAGCCTGGATCTCCGCCCCACCTACCTTTTATAAATCCCTCCAAATCCTTGAACGCCATGCTCTCCGCCTTGCCTATTGCATCCGTCTCCCTTCCCCCACACGGATCCTGTATGATCTCATCCCCTTCCCCCACCTCCTCCTTTTCCTTGAAAGGATACGGATCCTGTACACCTCCCATAAACTTGATCCTCCTCACCCGCTCGTCTCCCCGATCCTCTCCCACCCCCGCCCGCTGCCGCGCCTGTATTCCCACGTCCCGCCCGGTCTCCATCTCTCCACCCTCCTTACCCTCTCCCAAGGTGGCTTCCGCCAGCTCCCTCTCCCTGATGATGTCCTCGTCCCCTCCATCTACCCCTCCTACCAACTTTGACCCTGCCCCGCCCCCCACTTCCGGTTTCCTTTCCTATCGGCACCCTCCCTCCCATCTCTTCTCTTCCCTTCTTTTTCCTTTTCCCCATCCCCTCCCTCCCCCCTCTTCCCCCTGGCTTCCTCTCCCCCTTCCTCCCTCCCCCTATCTCCCCTGCCCATGGCACCTCTGCCCTCCCCTCCCACTCCCCTTCCTACTCCTCCTCTATTGGCAGCTCCCCGGACTCGCACACGCATAGTGAACATTCGCGCGCCGGAGATCATCACCTTCTGTGTCTCGTGTGTGTGACGTCGTTTAGTGTTCTTGGTGTCCGCCATCCCACTACTACGTTCACTTGTGCCGTCGGATTCATCAGTGTTCTGTGCGCCGTGCCAACGTGTTTTCAGTGTTGTTATCGTCACATGTGAACGACTCCGTGTTTTTTGTGTCTCTGTGACCTCTCTCTTTTGCCCGTCACTTTGTTCATTATCATTCTCCGTTCTTATACTATTGTAAACACTATGGCTGAAGAGCGGCATAGTGTGCCGCTGCCAGCCTACCTGATTTGTACAGGTTTTAAAATAACAATAAAGTAAAAAAAAAAAAAAAAACTCGCCAGTCGGTCAGTGTGGGTCAGTCTCTCGTCCCCAACTTTCTAGTCTGTCTCTCGTCTCTCGTCCGCATTTGTTAGGCAGTAAGAGAACTCAGCGAGTGGTCGCCCGGTTGGGGCTTAGTTCCTGCATCTGAGTCTGCGCGTTAGGCCGCCAGTCTGCTCGAGTTTCCTCAGGCAATGGTCATTGGCGGTTGGATCGATCGGTTGGTCGGTCGCGCACTGAGACACAAGATGACTTGTCCGCCTTGAGCGTCGGCGCATGTGAGGTCGCCACGTGAGTCCAGTGGGCCGCGCCGTATAGCGAGGGGTAGTGACTTCGCGGTCGACACGAGAGCAACAAGAGTCAACCCACGACATCAGTCTGCCCGGTGCGAGCTGCGACGCCGTGAGACAGGAGATCGGCGCGCCTTCCTGCGTCCGTTGAAGCGGCTGGCAGCGGACAGTTCGGGAGAGCGATTTGGCGTGCTGCGCCAGGTCTTCTCGAGAAATCGCAATTTATTAGAAGGTAAGTGATTGGTGATATGTTGTTTGATTTACTCTTGATAAATTCTACTTGTTTTCTTGGTGAGGTCACCAGCCGTTTTGCTTTGGGGTCGTCCCACCATTCTTCTCCATTTGCCCACCCGCGGGAAGGTGGTTGTTTATAAATTGGGTGGTCAGTTTTTCCCTTGTGGAGTAGGGGCGGGTTAGAGCAACCTGCGATTCTCGTTGTTCGGTAATCTCCCTATCAATCTACCGTACGTTAGTAGCTGCCTCTGTCATGTTTGTCGTATTTGGTGAGTTAACGAATTTATTGCTTGGAGTGTAACGACCTAATACCTAAAATATGTTTTCATCTTCGGAAACTTTGATATTATTGCCTTTGATCTCGAGAGGCGGTATTTGTGTACTATAGAGCATCTTAACTATTGTTTGGCCAACCTTGTAGAATTTTATATAAGATTGCATTTCATGGGCTTTTATTTAAATGATCATAAAGTTGCCACCCTTTCACCGTAGGACTTTTCTTAGAAGTTAAAATCAAGTTGCACCTTCGGTGGCAAGGTTAATATTTTAATTCTTAGTGTTATGTACCATTTCCATCCCTCCTACAGGGGGTGCTTGTGTAAATTGTTAAAACTCTTAGTTTAAAGTTATCTGGCGTGCTGCAGATTTGCACCAGTGTAGTCTTTCAGAGGCTGTTGTGAGCGGTCGTAACTACGGCCGTGTCAAAAGGGAGCAGCAAGGTTCTCTGCCCGAAAGCTCATATAGTCAAAACTTGTTTCTTTCTGCCTCTGAATAAATTGTAACTTTGATATTTAGAGGGTGCTTTCTGATTATAATTTTAAAATTGTTTCTTTAAAAAATCCTTTTAGGCACTATTAAAGTGAATAAAATTCCCATTTGTTAAAAGGAATTTGGTTATTATTTCATCAGTTACTCCCTGGCAACTACTTCAGTGCTTGTATAGTGTGATTAAATGTGGTAATGTTCTTGATGAATCGCTAGTAAATAAAATAAATTCTTAAGAATATTCTTTGAAAATAAATCACGGTTCGCACATAATTCAGATTCCCCACTGAAAAAGCTCCGCTAAACTCTGGCGAATGACATTCTCAACAAGCTACCTAAGTCCCCATGTGGGAAAAGTTTTATGGAGTTGCCAATCGTCTGTCTACCCTCGAATAACATTCTTAGACGATTAAGTGTCGGTGTCCCATTCTTCATTTAGGTTTTAGTACAGCCAGTACGCTGATCTCCCGCGTCTGAAATTCTCATAAAGTGGCATCCGGACTCCCACTGCCTGTTACATTTTAAAGATCGTCCCGCTATTTTCTACATGTACGGCCAATCACCCTGAGCGCAGCGGCGGCGACAAGTCGGCACGTCGCCCTTGCAAAGGAGAGAAAGCGTTTCTGGACGAAACGCAGCTGTATCCCTTCCCACGAGACAACAAGATCTATATCTACGACTGGCCTCCCACTTCACTGCCTTCTGAGAAACGGCCAGCCGAAGTGAAACACACTCCAAGACAAAAAGTAAAAAAACACGTACCACGAAAGATTTAACCGAATGAGATGAAAATGGGCAGGGTGATGTACATGTACAGACAAACAACGGATTACAATTTCAGAAAAAAACTGGATGATTTATTGAAGAGAAAGAACTTCACATATTGAGCAATTCAATAACAAGTTGATAGACCTCGGGTCCTTCTGCCAACAGTTATTCGACTTGGCATTGGTTGATACGTTGTTAGATGTCCTCCTAAGGCTTAACGTGGCAAATTCTGTCCGACTGGCACGTTACATCGTCAAAATCCCGAGCTGGTTGCAGTTCGCTGCCCATAATACTCCAAACGCTCTCAGCTGGGGATAGATGCTGCTACCCTAATGCGTAGGCAGGGTTTAGAAAGCCCAAAGACGAGCACCAGAAACTCCCGTCGTGTGCGGGCGGGTATTATCTTGTTGAAATGTAAGCTCAGGGTGGCTTATCATGAAGGGCAACAAAGTGGTGCGTATAATGTTATTGACGTACCGTTCTGCTGTAAAGGCGCTGCGGATGACAACCAAATGGGTCCTGCTATGCAGTGAGATGGCACCCCAGGTCAGCTCGCGGTTGTCGGGTCTTATGGCGGGTGACAGTCAGATGGGTATCCCACAGCCGTCCAGGGCGACTCCAGGCACGTCTTCGCAGGTCATCGAGCCTCAGATCGAAGCGGGACTCATCACTGAAGACAACTCTATTCCAGTCAATGAGATTCCATGTCGAAGACGTGTCTGGGGACGCACTGGAGAGCGGTGGGGTACCGACATACCTGTCACCGTGCTTACGGCCTGACAACCAGGAATAATGGTCTGGGCTGACATTTCACTGTTTCATAACAGGACCCCTTTGGTTGTCATCCTAGATCCTAGGGCAAATGTAAGGCATCAAAAGCGGCCAATAACAGGTTGTCATCCGCGGCACAATTACACCTAAGCGGTACGTCATTGATATTCTGCGCCTCGTTTTCTTGCCCTTCATAGCAAGCCATCCAGGGCTCACATTTTACACTACTGGCCATTAAAATTGCTACACCAAGAAGAAATGCAGATGATAAACGGGTATTCATTGGACAAACATATTATGCTAGAACTGACATTTGATTACATTTCCACGCAATTTGGGTGTATAGAGCCTGAGAAATCAGTACCCAGAACAACCACCTCTGGCCGTAATAACGGCCTGCATACGCCTGGGCATTCAGTCAAACAGAGCTTGGATGGCGTGTACAGGTACAGTTTCCCATGCAACTTCAACACGATACCACAGATCATCAAGAGTAGTGACTGGCGTATTGTGACGAGCCAGTTGCTCGGCCATCATTGGCCAGACGTTTTCTATTGGTGAGAGATCTGGAGAATGTGCTGGCCAGGGCAGCAGTCGAACATTTTCTGTATCCACAAAGTCCCGTATACGACCTGCAACATGCGGTCGTGCATTATCCTGCTGAAATGTAGGGTTTCGTAGGGATCGAATGAAGAGCAGAGCCACTGGTCGTAACACATCTGAAATGTAACGTCCACTGTTCAAAGTGCCGTCAATGCGAACAAGAGGTGACCGAGACAAGTAACCAACGGTACCCCATACCATCATGCCGGGTGATACGCCAGTATGGCGATGACGAATTCACTCTACCAATGTGCGTTCACCACGATGTCACCAAACACGGATGCGACCATCATGATGCTGTAAACAGAACCTGGATTCATCCGAAAAAATTACGTTTTGCCATTCGTGCACCCAGGTTCGTCGTTGACTACACCATCGCAGGCGCTCGTGTGTGTGATGCAGCGTCAAGGGTAACCGCAGCCATGGTCTCCGAGCTAATAGTCCGTGCTGCTGCAAACGTCGTCGAACTGTTCGTGCAGATGGTTATTGTCTTACAAACGTCCCCATCTGTTGACGCAGGGATCGAGACGTGGCTTACGATCCGTACAGCCATGAGGATACGATGCCTGTCTTCTCGACTGCTAGTGATACGAGGCCGTTGGGATCCAGCATGGCATTCCGTATTAACCTCCTGAACCCACCGATTCCATATTCTGCTAACAGTCATTGGATCTCGACCAACGCGAGCAGCAAAGTCGCGATACGATAAACCGCAATCGCGATAGTCTACAATCCGACCTTTATCAAGGTCGGAAACGTGATGGTACGCATTTCTCCTCCTTACACGAGGCATCACAACGTTTCACCAGGCAACGCCGGTCAACTGATGTTTGTGTATGAGAAATCGGTTGGAAAGCTTCCTCATGTCAACACGTTGTAGGTGTCGCCACCGGCGCCAACCTTGTGCGAATGCTCTGAAAAGCAAATCATTTGCATATAACAGCATCTTCTTCCTGTCGGTTAAATTTCGCGACTGTAGCACGTCATCTTCGTGGTGTAGCAATTTTAATGGCCAGTAGTGTAATTGTGGTCGTAGTTCACCGCAAAATATGTGGATGAATGCTTGTAAGGTGCGACATTATAGCCACCTTACAGTATGTTCATGTACATCAGATCTACCGCTTTCCACCACATTCGGGTAGTTTCTTCGTGGTGCCTCGCTATTTTTTCAATTTTTAGTTCTTAGGATGTACTTTTGAACTGTGCTTTGAATAACTCGGCTTGTAAAAAGGGTAATATTCTGTACAGATTCCCGCATGGCTCATTATGTGACTTCTTTAGTTAGAGACTCTTGACTCCATACCGCGTAGGGCACAGCCAGTGGAAACACTGCGCAGCGGCCGCCGTGCGCTACGTTTCCGGGTTCGATTCCCGGCGGGGTCAGGGATTTTCTCTGCCTCGTGATGACTGGGTGTTGTGTGATGTCCTTAGGTTAGTTAGGTTTAAGTAGTTGTAAGTTCTAGGGGACTGATGACCATATATGTTAAGTCCCATAGTGCTCAGAGCCATTTGAATCGTCCGCTACGTACTCGGCTCGACAATTGAATACTTGGCCGCGGCGGGCTACCTGCGGCGACCGGACGCTACACATGTGGCCACCCCCTCCCGCCTCCTACATCTGAAACCTGCGCCGGGCCCTCCCTCGACGGGCCTCCGCGTCACCGGCCTGCGCTTCTACTCTCCCGTCACCTCGTAATGTGTTATTAGGTATATGACATTTTCCTTGACTTCCGGAAGGCGTTCGATGCAGTTCCGCACTGTCGCCTGATAAACAAAGTAAGAGCCTGCCTACAGAATATCAGACCAGCTGTCTGGCTGGATTGAAGAGTTTTTAGCAAACAGAACACAGCATGTTGTTCTCAATGGAGAGACGCCTAGAGACAAAGTAACCTCTGGCGTGCCACAGGGGTGTGTTATGGGACCATTGCTTTTCACAATATATATAAATGACCTAGTAGATAGTGTCGGAAGTTCCATGCGGCTTTTCGCGGATGATGCTGTAGTATACAGAGAAGTTGCACCATTAGAAAACTGTAGCGAAATGCAGGAAGATCTGCAGCGGATAAGCACATGGTGCAGGGAGTGGCAACTGGCCCTTAACATAGACAAATGTAATGTATTGTGAATACATAGAAAGAAGGATCCTTTATCGTATGATTATATGATAGCGGAACAAACACTGGTAGCAGTTACTTCTGTAAAATATCTGGAATGATCATATAAAATTAACTGTTCGTAAGGCGGGTGACAGGTTGAGATTCATTGGGAGAGTCCTTAGAAAATGTAGTCCATCAACAAAGGAGGTGCCTCACAAAACACTCGTTCCACCTATACTTGAGTATTGCTCATCAGTGTGGGATCCGTACCAGGTCGGGTTGACGGAGGAGATAGAGAAGATCCAAAGAAGAGCGGCGCGTTTCGTCACAGGTTGTTTGGTAAGCGTGATAGCGTTACGGAGATGTTTAGCAAACTGAGGTAGCAGACTCTGCAAGAGAGTCGCTCTGCATCGCGGTGTAGCTTGCTGTCCAAGTTTCGAGAAAGTGCGTTTCTGGATGAGGTATCGAATATATTGCTTCCCCCTCCTTATACCTCCCGAGGAGACGACGAATGTAAAATTAGAGAGATTCGAGCGCGCACGGAGGCTTTCCGGCAGTTGTTCTTCCCGCGAACCATACGCGACTGGAACAGGAAAGGGAGGTAATGACAGTGGCACGTAAAGTGCCCTCCGCCACACACCGTTGGGTGGCTTGCGGTCTATAAATGTAGACGTAGACGTAGACTCAACTAAAATGTGAAATACGGAAATCCGAGGGTCACTCCAAAAGAAATGCACACTATTTTTTTTAAATCCATCCTTTATTCTGCATGTTTGAAAGTTTTACAGCGTGTAGATACATCCTTTAGGAACAATATTTTCATTTCTCCACATAATTTCCATCCCTCTCAACTGCCTTACACCATCCTGGAACCAGCGCCTGTATACCCGCACGGTAAAATTCTGGACCAACCTGTTGGAGCCACTGTTTGACAGCGTGCACAAGGGAGTCATCATCTTCGAGCCTTGTACCACGAGGAGTGTCTTTCAGTTTCCCAAAGTCACATGGAGCCAGGTCAGGGCTGTAAGGCGGGTGTTTCAGTGTTGTCCATCCGAGTTTCGTGATCACTTCCATGGTTTTTTGACTGACATGTGGCCGTGCATTGTTGTGCAACAGCAAAAGTCCTGCTTTTGCCGATGTGGTCGAACACGATTCAGTCGAGCTGGAAGTTTCTTTAGTGTCGTCAAATATGCATCAGAATTTATGGTGGCTCCACTTGGCATGATGTCCACAAGAAAGAGTCCATAACTTTACGAGCAGAAGGTGTGGTTTTCAATTTTTTTTCTTGGGTGAATTTGCGTGATGCCACTCCATTGATTGCCTCTTCGTCTCTGGTAAAAAGTGATGGAGCCATGTTTCATCACCTGTCACAATTCTTCCAAGAAATTCATCTCCACCATTCTCGTACTGTTCTAAAAGTTTGCTGCATACCGTTATTCTTGTTTCTTTGTGAGCCACTGTCAACATCTTGAAAACCCTCCTGGCAGAAACCTTTTTTAACGCCAACACTTTCAGTATTCTGCAAACCCTCCCTTCCCCCATCCCAACGTAGCGTGACAATTCGTTCACTGTGATGCGTCTGTCAGCAGTCACCAATTCGTTAACTCTCTGCACATTGTCTGGAGTGTGTGCAGTACGAGGCCTGCCGCTGCGAGGACAATCCTCAATACTGCCGTGCCCGCTTTCATCACGTAACCTGCTTGCCCACCGACTAACTGTACTGCGATCGACAGCAGAATCTCCATACACCTTTCTCAACCTCTTGTGGATGTTTCGCCCTGTCTCGTTTTCACAGCACAGGAATTCTATGACAGCACGTCGCTTCTGACGAACGTCAAGTGTAGCAGCCACCTTGAAGACATGCTGTGACGCCGCCACTCACGGGAACAGGTTGAACTAAATTTGAAAACATGCGAGAAGGATGTATCTACACACTGTAAAACTTTCACAAATGCAGAAAGAAAACTGTATTTTTACAAAAATAGTGTGGATTTGTTTTGGAGTGACCCTCGTATATGACATGCGAACTACCTCCAGAATAGGAAAAATAATAATATATGCGTCGTCTACCGAATTCTGGCAGTCAGTCCTCTTACCCATAATCAGCGTTAAATATACTGTTCAAAAGAATTGGGGGGAAAAGTGGGTCAACGTCCGGTACGTTACATCTATTTTGGTGTAGGTGGTATCCGGGGAATTCCATGGCTTGGGATCTTCGCTTTCACTGTAGGCAACGATTAAAATCATTCGCCGTCTGTTGGCTGTATTACGCATTACAGTGTCAGGTGACCCCCTCAGAAGATAGTGAACACCGATGTCCAAGTGTTTTCTAGTGAGGCATACAGGTGGCAATTCTGACATTGCAGTTGATAATTAAAGCAAGACTGAATAAAAATCAAGACAGGTTCATGGGATTTGCCGACCTGGAAAACGCGTTCGACTGTTTAAAAGGGTGCAAGCCGCTCGACATCCTGAGACAAATAGGAGTAAGCTGTAGAGAAATACGGGTAATATACAGAGTGTTTCAAAAATGACTGGTATATTTGAAACGGCAATAAAAACTAAACGAGCAGCGATAGAAATACACCGTTTGTTGCAATATGCTTGGGACAACAGTACATTTTCAGGCGGACAAACTTTCGAAATTACAGTAGTTACAATTTTCAACAACAGATGGCGCTGCAAGTGATGTGAAAGATATAGAAGACAACACAGTCTGTGGGTGCGCCATTCTGTACGTCGTCTTTCTGCTGTAAGCGTGTGCTGTTCACAACGTGCAAGTGTGCTGTAGACAACATGGTTTATTCCTTAGAACAGAGGATTTTTCTGGTGTTGGAATTCCACCGCCTAGAACACAGTGTTGTTGCAACAAGACGAAGTTTTCAACGGAGGTTTAATGTAACCAAAGCACCGAAAAGCGATACAATAAAGGATCTGTTTGAAAAATTTCAACGGACTGGGAACGTGACGGATGAACGTGCTGGAAAGGTAGGGCGACCGCGTACGGCAACCACAGAGGGCAACGCGCAGCTAGTGCAGCAGCTGATCCAACAGCGGCCTTGGGTTTGCGTTCGCCGTGTTGCAGCTGCGGTCCAAATGACGCCAACGTCCACGTATCGTCTCATGCGCCAGAGTTTACACCTCTATCCGTACAAAATTCAAACGCGGCAACCCCTCAGCGTCGCTACCATTGCTGCACGAGAGACATTCGCTAACGATATAGTGCACAGGATTGATGACGGCGATATGCATGTGGGCAGCATTTGGTTTACTGACGAAGCTTATTTTTACCTGGACGGCTTCGTCAATAAACAGAACTGGCGCATATGGGGAACCGAAAAGCCCCATGTTGCAGTCCCATCGTCCCTGCATCCTCAAAAAGTACTGGTCTGGGCCGCCATTTCTTCCAAAGGAATCATTGGCCCATTTTTCAGATCCGAAACGATTACTGCATCACGCTATCTGGACATTCTTCGTGAATTTGTGGCGGTACAAACTGCCTTAGACGACACGGGAACACCTCGTGGTTTATGCAAGATGGTGCCCGGCCACATCGCACGGCCGACGTCTTTAATTTCCTGAATGAATATTTCGATGATCGTGTGATTGCTTTGGGCTATCCGAAACATACAGGAGGCGGCGTGGATTGGCCTCCCTATTCGCCAGACATGAACCCCTGTGACTTCTTTCTGTGGGGACACTTGAAAGACCAGGTGTACCGCCAGAATCCAGAAACAATTGAGCAGTTGAAGCAGTACATCTCATCTGCATGTGAAGCCATTCCGCCAGACACGTTGTCAAAGGTTTCGGGTAATTTCATTCAGAGACTACGCCATATTATTGCTACGCATGGTGGATATGTGGAAAATATCGTACTATAGAGTTTCCCAGACCGCAGCGCCTTCTGTTGTTGAAAATTGTAACTACTGTAATTTCGAAAGTTTGTCTGCCTGCAAATGTACTGTTGTCCCAAGCATATTGCAACAAACGGTGTATTTCTATCGCTGCTCGTTTAGTTTTTATTGCCGTTTCAAATATACCGGTCATTTTTGAAACACCCTGTACAATGTGTACAAGAACCGAGAGGGAAAATTAAGACTGCAAGTTCAGGAACCAAGTGCTCGGATTAAAAACGCTGTAAGACAGGGATGTAGTCTGTCGTCCCTACTGTTGGATCTGTACATCGAAGAAGCAATGGTGACAATAAAAGAAAGGTTTAAGAATAGGATTAAAATTCAGGGTGAAAAGATGTCACTGACAAGATTAAGAACATTCAGCATTGCAGCGCGTCAGCAATCGTAAGTATCGAAATAATTATGAAAAATCCTCCTCGATTGCACAAACTACCTGGTGTATACCTAGGTTTCAGCGTGGGTAACCACGCCTTCTTCAGAACAAATATAAAACAGCTTGCCTAAATAGGCATAGTCAAAGGCTAAAATCAACACCTACAGCGCCAAGACACCACAATTTTTTTTTTTTTTTTTTTTTTTTTTTTTTTTTTTTTTTTTTTTTTTTTTTTTTACAAATACACGGTACATATGTACCAAGTCAATAATATTACTTATCTCAACCCTGTGTGTGCTGCCTCGCCCCAGCCAACGTACGATGGTCACAGGCTCTCCACCGAACTCACAAGATTGGCTGATGATATTGCTATCCTCAGTGAAATAGAAGAAGAGTTACGGGATTTGTTGAATTAAATGAACATTCTAGTGAGTACAGGGTATGGACTGAGAATAGATCGAAGGAAGACGAAAGTAATAACAAGTTGCAGTGAAAAACTTAATTAACATCAGAACTGGGGATTACGAAGTGTATGAGGTTAAGGAATTCTACTACCTAGCCAGCAAATTAACCCATGACGAACAGAGCAAGGAGGACATCAAAAGCAGACTAGCACTGGCAAAATGGACATTCCTGGCGAAGAGAAGCCTACTAGTATCAAACATAGTCCCTAATTTGAGGAAGCCATTTCTGTGAACACTGACTAGGTTGGGACACACAACAACCACAATCACACTGTGTCTTGGTGAAGTGGAAAGTGCTTTTACGACCTTATTTGAGGAAAATACGTGCTACATTAACGTGTGCATCACGACACGTCCCCATGACGCGGAGCATAAAGGGGCTTACCGCACGAAAACGTAAGTAAAAACGAATACAACCGCGAAATATCACGACAAACTAATTTAAGTTCTAGATGATAGGTTAACTCCCAACAAAATTTCTCATTAACATCGTTTGGTTGCAGATGACAAGCTACCTGTATTAAATAAAACACAAAGTGATCCGGAAAAATTATGCACACCAAGTGTAAAGGTATTAACAAAAAGAAACGAACTATTGTTTGAACTGAACATCCACATAATTTTGTAATCGTTTATTAAAAACGTTCACGTTACAGAATAAATAAAACGGAAAACCACTGATGATGGTACAATGGTGCTGAAACATGCTGGGTAATGAGAAAAAATGGTGTTTCGCATAACTGGCGGATCTCACATCCTACAATTTCTGTGAATGTACATTTAGAGCACAACATTGTATCGTAGTGAGGCATGGACTGTGAGGAAACCGGAACAGAAGATATGTAGCGCTACAGAAGAACGCTGAAAATTAGGTGGACTGATAAAGTAACGAATTAAGAGGTTCTCAGCAGAATCGCCGAGGAAAGGAACATTTGGAAAATTCTGGCAAGAAGAAGGAACAGAGTGATAGGAGACGTGTTAAGACATCAGGGAATGACTTCCACGATGCTAGAGGGAGTTGTAGAAGGTAAAAAGTGAAGAAGAAGACAGAGATTGGAATACATCCAGCAGATAATTGAGGACGTAGGTCGCAACTGCTATTCTGAGATATGAAGAGGTTGGGAAAGAAGAGAAATTCGTGGCGTGCTGTATCAAACCAAGACTGATGACTCCAAAAATAAAAAAAATAAATAAAATAAAATAAAAAGGAGGCAGGGCAGTTGTAATTTGTGGATGTTACATTCAACCAAGCACATGCAATGCGACATCTTAATGCAGTGCAAGTTGCAAGGGCGGTCTCTTTGATCCAGAAAGGATGGACTTAGGGTCGTGCTGCTGATGATTCCAAAGGCTCTCCACGTGTCGTCTGTAGGTTGTGGACACACTGTAGGGAGACAGGCCAGTACACAAGGCGCGTTGGATAAGGTCGCCGACGCTTTACAACCCCACGTGAAGACCGGTGTCGGCCATCTGTGTTGCGACGTCGTACGAATACCACCAGAGCACTGCTACACGATTTCAGAAAGACCCCTGGAGCCGCTGTGTCCGATAAGACTGTAATGAACAGACCTTGCGACCCAGATGTCCTGTTCGAGTACACAGCTTGACACGCCAACATCTTGCAGCTCGCCTTCAGTTGTGCCGTTCCCACGTCAACTGGCCACTGCCTTACTGGCGAAATTTGCTAGTCACAGACGAGTCCATACATCCCCTGAGGCAAGGTGATGACCGTGTTCGAGTGTAGTACCTGGCAAATGTCCAGCAACTCGACAGATTTCTACGGTTCTGTGATGTGAGGAGGTTTAAGTGTTGACGCCTTACTGCCAGGCAGTACATCGATCATGTTGTACCATGGGCTGCTAATGCCATGGCATCTGAGGCGGGCGTCAGCAGGGATCTCTTGTGAAGCCTGGACACCAAGTTTTGCCATGTAGGTATGAGGCAGTGAGAGCATACGCGTTATTGGAGCTCTCAGAGTCAAATGAAAAGCACCCAGGATGACGGGATGAAGTTTCTAGTTTGTTTTCGACACCTATCAGACGTTTCGTTTTTTTCTTTTTTTTTAAATGTAAACGATCGAAGATGAAATGTTTTACAATGAAATGAATACCCCTAGTTGCATACAGGCTTTGATATAAGTCAATGGGGACAGTTGAAAATGTATGCCCCGACCGGGACTCGAACTCGGGATCTCCAGCTTACAGGGCAGACGCTCTATCAATCTTTTTTTTTTTTCGTTATTGATCGTTGTGTTAGGTCGTTGCGGACGTCGCAAGACATCCTGTTCAAGTTCGGTGATTGATCCTTCCACTCAGTTTCTTATTACAGAGGCCAACCGGCCCTCTGATCGAACACGCTGAGCTACCGTGCCGGCTATCCATCTGAGCCACCGAGGACACAGAGGGTAGTGCGACTGCAGGGACATATCTCTGGCACGCCTTCCGTGAGACCCACATTCGCAACTTACTGTCTTGCACTATATTCATAGTGCCCCTGCCCATTATACTCATTACTCGCGGCTTTACTGCCGATTCCCGTAAGAGTTCGGGCACTGTTTGTACATCCGCACAGAAGAATACAGTCAAAATGGCAAGTGAGCCTTAACTATATGTGTATGAAGATGGTATCTGCTCTAACTATATGGACATGTCCGAAAGAACAGATACCATCTTCTTACATATATGAAATGTTTCGTTGTGTTTGTTGTGTACTTGATTTTTGAAAGATAAAGGTATAATTTAGTAACGTATCCAGTCCTCAGTTATTGCTCAATAGAGTATGGCAGACGCCCAAAAATCATGTTCTTATAATTCTTTTGAGCGATGTATTTATTGCGAGTGGGAGTAGGACTCAGAGTGAGATGAATTGAATTAAACGAAATATGAGACATGTCAGCACAGTAATGGAGTGACACGTTTCAAAATGATGTTGTCATCCATATTTAATCGGCAAGTAATTTTCAGCACAGTAGCTTGCCTACCCCCTGTGCATTCAGAGATATCTCGCGTCTATTCCTGTCAGTGATACATTTTGACTACGGCACGTGATGCTAGCAGAAACGATTTTACTCAACCGGTTGCATGACAAATCAGCAGATGAAATGCTTATTGTGCTGATGTCTGCCAAGATAGTGCTTCACGTGTCTGGCCCCGCCGAACACGTTGAAATCTCATGCATGGCTAATCTGTGCGACGTTTCTATGCTGTGTATTGTATGGCGCAATCAAATGAAAACGAGGCAGATGGAAAAAAGTAAGTAAACTGTTTATTATTTCAAAATGTGGGCGGGCCCGCATGCCGCCGAGGCTGTTTTGACTACGCTGCATAAGTTCCTTTGGGACGCCTTCACACGTCCTCCATACAGTCTCTACCTCTCCCCATTCGATTTCCATACTTTGGAGCCCTAAAAAAAAGACATTCGAGGCCGTCCTTTCGGATGGTTCCGTGGGCAGCCGCAAGCAATTTTCCATGAAGACACTGACCGTCTTGCCTCACAGCAGGATGGATGTATTAACGGGTATGATAATAACTTTTGAAATAATAAACAGTTTACTTTTTCCATACGTTTCGTTTTCATTTAACTGTCTCCTGTACAATACAAGTACTGGTTTCAACATTTGAGGGAAACTTATGAAAGATATAAAGTTACAAAAACATACAGCAAATGACAGAAATTTAAGTATACTGTTACCATCGTAGTGTTCCGCTTCACTACGACTTGTTAAATAACTGTGTTGTAATTTTCTTGAGTAATCTGTACGATCAGGAAACTGTGTAAACCTCCCACTTCGTTCGATTACGTGTACCTAATGAGTTGATCAGGCATCAGTCCCGTAGAACTCGTACTTTAGCCAAAACGATAGGATTGAGTGTAGAATTAATCAGTGTAACGGCAATTTACTACACTGTCTAACTGAAGGCTTTTCACTTGCAAATAAAGTTGAGTGGAATTGGTTAGCTAGCTAAGTATCGTCGGTATGTAGAAATCCGATGGAAAAGTCTTGATCGCTAAAAACTTTATTTTTGACGTGTTTCGAGTCATCATCATCAGATAGTTGTGGCAAAATTTACACAAAGCACGAGTTAGAAAAGCAAATACATACCAATTACGAGGCCGAAGTAACATCAGGAATGGAAGTACAGGTCTCATATGCAGTTGCTGTAGGTTTTGACATGATCCATCTGTGGTCCCAGCAGGTTGAAGTTTGCTTGCTTTGTTTGGGAAATTGTAATTAAAAAAAATTGAAATTTCTTCCTTTATAATGCTCGCCCTTGCGTTGCTTTGTGTCTCGATGTGCTTAGTTGCCTAATGTGCTGCATAATCTTTGTATGTGTACTGTGATAGGCTTTGGCTGATAACGTGTTCTGTTTTATTGTTCATTGTCGATATGACACTTATTGTGAAACGTCCCCTTAGAAAAATTATCAGTGACTATGCATAAACTGACACACAATATTTTGAGCGCAACGCAATCTGACTTTTAATAATCCCTACAAAAGAATGGCCCTGACTAACAATAACCTATACCTTTCATGAATCACGTACCTCACAAAAATCTTCGTTACTCAAACTACTGCAATACAGCGAGCGCCACTACTGCCAACTAAATAAAAGATTCAAACTACTGAAGGCACTAACTACTGCTAGGCATAATTAGCAAATGAAAGATTTTGATAGAGAACAATGTATTTACCTTAATAGTGTTCAAAAGTCATAATTTATATATCAGTCCATGATATCCAATATTACAAATTTACTCTTTCTGATGGACACACGTCCAGATCGTCCGCTCTCCAAATTCATTCATCTCTCTCCCCACATCCACCACTGCCGGCGGCTCACCTCCAACTGCGCAACGCTACGCGCTGTTAACAGCCAACTGCCCAACACTAGAATAGCAATATTGCAACAATGCAGACCAGCCACAGACTTCACACAGCACAGCCAGTGATTTTCATACAGAGCGCTACGTGACGTTACCAACATAAAAACCTAAACAGCCTACTTACAATTGTAAAAGAAAAACAAATTTAATGTGTTAGTAACATTTACGTTGTTTTGTGTATTGTAATATCTATGTCCTGGTTTGCCTCGATCTTTAACATCAACGCTATCTGGCGCCAAGTTAATATAATACATATGTCACGTCTGATATCTACAGTCTGGCATGCGAAGTCTAGTAGATGACGATGCGAAGTCTGTAGATGACAGTGGTTCGAAACGAGTCATAAATAAAGTTTTTAGCGATCAAGACGTGTCCATGGAATTACTACATGCCAAGTCTCGATTGTCGCATAACTTACGAACAGAAGACTTCATCAGTCAAACGGAAGAAGTATTGTTGATTAATATTCGCATTTCACTGAAATACTAATAATAGTATAAGAGAATATGGTCGCAAGTCCTATGGCGGAAAACTTGCATTTGGACGAATTCGTTGTGGTTAGGGTTCACTCGCACTGATGACTCCAGCCGCAACACACATGGAAGCAAATTTTGCATTCAGCAAATTTACAATTCACAATAATAAAATTTTGAATTACTTAATAGGTTGATTAGCAGAATGACGAATGAAAAGTTGCTGTACGCAACACAGCAGTAACGAAGTTACGTGACCTCAGTGTGATTCTCATCGTCACAGATCCTAATTTTAAATTCCGAAATATTTACTGAAATTTCAGTAGCTTTCAACAAGCAACACATTACTGTTGTAACAGCAGAGACATCGATACAAATAATTGCAATCAGTACAAACAATTACTCAGTGTAATTAATAAAAAAATTACTGAAATTTGCCAGATTTTATTCTTTTTAGTAGTTCTTGCAAACATTACCTTCAAAACTTTGATTACTGTTATTGTTACTGAAATTTAAATTAGTGAATTAACTGTTTAGAAATTATGTGAACTTACAAACAGAAAAACATTGTTTCAGTTTCTAGCACATTAATAACGTCCACCAATTAGAAAAATCATCGTTGTTAGCATGGGAGTCGAAATACGGGACATTAGGACTTGGATCCTGATGCAGGTAGCAATGACTTGGGTAAAGGATCACCCCTCCCTACATCTACATGTCAGATAAAATTTACATTGTTGGTGCGTATTATGTAAAACACTTGCAGGCGTGTTACACAGCTAAAACTTTGTAGTGGTTTAATTTTGCAGTTTCATTGATGCAGGAACGAGGTAGTAACTTGGCAGCAATAACGTTTCACCCTTCCACAACACGATGCTCGCTTCCCGATGTTAATGTTTGAGGTACTACGCAGTAATGGCCGAGTGATTGCTAGAACTCGGCGGCACTCTCTCCTCTATGCACCTCGAATTAGCGGCCAGTCTCGTATCCAGCAGTGCAAAGGACAGCTAAAAATATTTGCCGCTCTCGCCTGCACCGTGCCAGAGCCAAAGACACTTGCGTTCTCTCCCCCCCCCTCCCCCCCCCCTCTCTCTCTCTCTCTCTCTCTCTCTCTCTCTCTCTCTCTCATGCGGTTCCATCCTACTTCTTAAATGGTCTATACCACCAGTTTCTTCCAAAGAGTTGTACACTCCCGGAAAAAAATGCAACACCCTCAAGGACTGTGTTCAGTGGCATACTGATAAGCTGTAGCGTTAGTGAGTCATTTGTGATGGTCATCGGCGATCAGATGGCGCTCAGGAGGCCTGTCTGTGCGCCCTCTGTTTTGACTTTACTGGCAGTACTGTGCCGAGGTAAGAGGTGAACAGTGTTTACAGCGTCCATTATAGCGTGCAACCACGTCTCGGCGACGAGAAACAACTTAAACTATTTGAACAAGATCGCAGTGTGCATCTGCAGGATGCTGGACGGACGTTTCGCCGGCCGGTGTGGCCGTGCGGTTCTAGGCGCTTCAGTCTGGAACCACGTGACCGCTACGGTCGCAGGTTCGAATCCTGCCACGGGCATGGATGTGTGTGCTGTCCCTAGGTTAGTTAGGTTTTAGTAGTTCTAAATTCTAGGGGACTGATGACCAAAGATGTTAGGTCCCATAGTGCTCAGAGCCATTTCAACCATCTGAACGGACGTTTCGACAGCCTGCTGATATGTTGGGCACAATGCATCCGTGGTGTGTCGCTGCTTTCAGCAGCGGTCTGTGGAAGATTCCAACATTCGTAGACCATGTTCTGGACTGCCGCGTGATACAGCCGCCAAGTCAAGATGTACGAATCGCGCGAGCAGCGGTTGCCGACCCGACCGAACAACACTCAGAGGCGAGATCCGACCTCATGTTGGACCTACTCTGCCACCAGGAACCACTGGGAACCGTCTGCTAGCAGTAGTATTAAGATCGCATGTGTCTCTGACCAGACTGCCACTGACACCACGACACCGCACGAACAGCTCCTCCAGGGTCATGTAGCCCGCCCGGTTAGCCGTGCGGTCTAACGCTCTGCTTTCCGGGCTGGAAGGCGTGCCGGTCCCCAGCACGAATCCGCCCGGCGGATTAGTGTCGAGGTCCGGTGTGCCCGGGAGTCTGTGGATGGTTTTTAAGGCGGTTTTCCATCTGCCTCGACAAATGCGCGCTGGTTCCCCATATTCCGCCTCAGCTACCCTATGTCGGCGACTGACGTGCAAAGACTGTCTCCACGTACGCGTACACCATAATCACTCTACCACGCAAACATTTGGGGTTACACTCGTCTGGTGTGAGGCGTTCCTGGAGGAGGGGGAGGGGGGGGCGGTCCACTGGCTGCCGAACCGCACAATAACCCTGGGTTCGGTGTGGGGCGGCGGTGGGGTGAGTGGACTGCTGTAGCCTGTTTTGAGGTTGTGAACCACTGAGGGCTACGGCGGGGACGAAGCCTCTCCGTAGTTTCTAGGTCCCCAGTTCCATACAATAATATACAGGGTCATGTAAGAGGCGTGTGGAGAACGGAATGGCTCTCTGTTCTCTTCAGTAATAAAATTAGGGTCTGTCCATATGCGAGTGATGGACGCACACGCATATGGCGTAGCCCTATTTCGGAATGCATTCGCTAACGACACACAAGTTACACCCCAAAATTTATGGTGTGGGCGCCATCAGTTGCAACTCACGGTCACAGTTGGTGTTGCTGCAGGGTAACCAGTGCACAGGTGCTACTGTCAGTTCTTTGACAGGAAAGTGAGGTGTTTTTTCAACAGGACAATGTATGTCCACATAAGGCTGTGACGTAACATGCCCTTCGTGATGTACAACAGCTGCTCCACCAGCAAGATCACCAGATCTCTCGCCAATTCAACACGTATGTGACATGGTTCTCTAGTGCCTGCAAGAACCATTGGCCAATTTCGATAAAAGGTGAAAGATGCTTGGGACAGTCTATCGGAGGATGCCATTCTAGTGGCGATTGTTTATAGATAGCTCTAAACGTTGCTTGAAGTGTGTTCTCCTCCACAATGGAAATTTATACGGTTCAGTCCCAATAGGCCATTCAGTTTTCTTGCATGAAAAAGACATAAAGAAGGTCATTGACGTGTTGTAATATAACTTGCACCAATGGATCATCTGTGTTGACCTTAAAATGGTTTTTTTTCCTTCTTGGCCAACAACGCGGATATACCAAGTATCCGTGTTTTCTGCGTGTGTGGGACAGCAGAGCTCGTGAGAAGCATTGGGTGCAGTCAGAGTTGCCGCCAAGATCTGACCTGAAACCTGGTGATCCAAACACTGTATGGCTAAATGGCTCTGAGCACTATGGGACTGAACATCTAAGGTCATCAGTCCCCTAGAACTTAGAACTACTTAAACCTAACTAACCTAAGGACATCACTCACATCCATGCCCGTGGCAGGATTCGAACCTGCGACCGTAGCGGTCGCGCAGTTCCAGACTGAAGCGCCTAGAACCGCTCGGCCACACTGGCCGGCCAAACATTGTAAATCATCCACTTGTCGACAGAAAAAAACATCATATTTCCGCCTTTGCATATAAAACTAGGTCTCATGAAGCAATTTGTTAGAGCTCTGTCAACTGAAGGGAACTGTTTTAAGTATATCATTTCGGCATTTTCTAGCTTGTCATTTGAGAAGATGAAGGCTGGTGTCTTTGATGGGCCACAGATTCGGTAACTTATTAAAGATGAACGTTTCATAGAAACAATGACCGAACTTGAAAAGAATGCTTGGTTGGCATTCAGAAGTATTGTCAAGGACTTTCTAGGAAATACACGAGCCCATAATTACGTCGAAATTGTTCAACAACTCTTAGGGAGCTTTAAAAAGCTTGGCTGTAACATGAGTATCAAACTGAATTTCTTACATCGCCATCTTGCTATCTTTCCAGAAAATCTTGGTGCTGTTAGTGATGAACAGAGTGTGTGATTACAACTAGATTTGAAGGTCATGGAAGCAAGGTACCAAATGTTCAAATGTGTGTGAAATCTTATGGGACTTAAATGCTAAGGTCATCAGTCGCTAAGCTTACACATTACTTAACCTAAATTATCCTAAGGACAAACACACACACCCATGCCCGAGGGAGGACTCGAACCGCCGCCGGGACCAGCCGCACAGTCCATGACTGCAGCGTTTAAGACCGCTCGGCTAATCCCGCGCGGCGAAGCAAGGTATCAAGGTAGATGGGATGTCGGTATGATGGCTGACTACTGTTCGAGCATCAAGCGAGAATGTCCCCAGATGGAACATTGTAGGAAAAGTCATAAGCGAAAATTTGTACCCTAACATCTTTGTTTTTGTTATTTGTATCAACACAATGTAACCTTGAATATTATAATAACCTTCGAATGAATAAAATATTCTACTACGTTCGGTTAGTACCCACTTCATTTTCATTTGTATGCCCAGTTTTAATGACTTTTAGGGTAAAGAGAGAGTATCCTGTGTAAGTAGGCTGTTTAGGTTTTTATACTGGTAACGCCACGTAGCACTCTGTATGAAAATCACTGACTGTGCTGTGTGCAGTCTGTGGCTGGTTTGCATTGTTGTTGGCTATTTTAGTGTTGGGCAACTGGATGTTAACAGCGCGTAGCGTTGTGCAGTTGGAGGTGAGCCGCCAGCAGTGATGGATGTGGGGAGAGAAATGGCGGAGTTTTGAAATTTGTAAGACTGGATGTCATGAACTGCTATATATATTATGACTTTTGATGACTATTAAGGTAAATACATTGTTTGTTCTCAATCAAAATCTTTCATTTGCTAACTATGCATATCAGTAGTTAGTGTCTTCAGTAGTTTGAATCTTTTATTTAGCTGACAGTAGTGGCGCTCGCTGTATTGCTGTAGCTTGAGTAACGAAGATTTTTGTGAGGTAAGTGATTTGTGAAAGGTATAGGTTAATGTTAGTCAGGGCCATTCTTTTGTAGGGATTTTTGGAAGTCAGATTGCGTTGCGCTAAAAATAAGTTTAAGCACAGTCATGTTTAATTGCTCTGATGGCACGTTTCACCTGCAGTTTAAAAACTTGAAATGATAGAGAAAAACTGCTAACAGTTTTGAATTCAGAGACCAAAAATTAGTTAAGAACAAGTCACAGATCTAGGACAACAAAATGGCTGTTCCCCAGTGTAATTAGGGATAAGTTTTTGCTTACAGTAATAATAATGAATATTTTTTTGCTTACAGACATGAGAATCGTTGCACAAGCAAATCAGCCTCATAATACTAGCTTCCTGCAAAAATCAGGGCCCCATATTGGAGTCTCCAAAAGCGTATTAATTCCATCGTGTAAAACGAGACTTGATAACAGGCAACTTGCAAACAGTTTCATGACAGCGCGCTGAACGGAAGTTGGTCAAATGCAGAAGACACCTGATGAAAATTTGGAACTTCGAGTTATATTCTGTCGCTTTTTTCCCCCTCCTTAACCGCTAGTGATGTTTAGATAACGGAATAACGCGCCTGTCTGTCGAGGCCGAGGAAACCTTGAACGTCAATCTTACATTTTGAGGACGGTGGCCGCAAGAGGAATGTGGCCCGCCGGAAGTCCGCTATCTCTCGCCGTTCTTCAGATATCGAGTGTTCAGAATCCCTATCACAATGACACAGTTTTCGTAATACACAAACATACACGTCCGCACGCGATGTCAGATTTCGACGTTTATTTCCGGTGCAAACCGACAGCGGAGAAACCGTTGCGACCTGACCTAACAATAACGATCTTCACGTGCCATTATTCCGACCCTGACCCTGTAACCCGGGGTCGCTGACACGCGCGCCTGTGCAGAGGCGCTCATCTCTGAGGTAAGCGGGTTCGAACGCTGGTGGTGGAGGAAATTTTCACTGCCAGTATTTGGCCGGTAACGGGATGAGAGGTGGTGGCGTAAGAAATACACTGTGTAATATGCACGAATATGTTTTACTCAGAATAATTTCCACGACAGAATTGTGTGTGGAATTTGATCGAACATTATCGTGTTATCAATCAGAAGGACTTCATCGACACTAAAAAATAATAATGAATAATTATTATTTGTGTAGTAACTTAATTTTCTGTGTCAATAATATCTCAGATAATATTCATGGAAAATTTTGTTGTTGTTGTGGTCTCCAGTCCTGAGACTGGTTTTATGCAGCTCTCCATGCTACTCTATCCTGTGCAAGCTTCTTCATCTCCCAGTGCCTACTGCAACCTACATCCTTCTGAATCTGTTTACTGTATTCATCTCTTGGTCTCCCTCTACGATTTTTACCCTCCACGCTGCCCTCCAATGCTAAATTGGTGATCCCTTTATGCCTCAGAATATGTCCTACCAACCGATCCCTTCTTCTGGTCAAGTTGTGCCACAAACTTCTCTTCTCCCCAATTCTATTCAATACCTCCTCATTAGTTATGTGATCTACCCATCTAATCTTCAGCATTCTTCTGTAGCACCACATTTCGAAAGCTTCTATTCTCTTCTTGTCTAAACTATTTATCATCCACGTTTCACTTCCATACATGGCTACTCTCCATACAAATACTTTCAGAAAAGATTTCCTGACACTTAAATCTATACTCGATGTTAACAAATATCTCTTCTTCATAAATGCTTTCCTTGCCATTGCCAGTCTATATTTTACATCCTCTCTACTTCGACCATCAACATTTATTTTGCTCCCGAAATAGCAAAACTCATTTACTACTTTAAGCGTCTCATTTCCTAATCCAATTCCCGTAGCATCACCGGACTTAATTCGACTACATTCCATTATCCTCGTTTTGCTTTTGTTAATGTTCATCTTATATCCTCCTTTCAAGACCCTGTCCATTCCGTTCAGCTGCTCTTCCTGGTCCTTTGCTGTCTCTGACAGAATTACAATGTCATCGGCGAACCTCAAAGTTTTTATTTCTTCTCCATGAATTTTAATACCTACTCCGAATTTTTCTTTTGTTTCCTTTACTGCTTGCTCAATATACAGATTGAATAACATCGGGGAGAGGCTACAACCCTGTCTCACCCCCTTCCCAACCACTGCTTCCCTTTCATGTCCCTCGACTCTTATAACTGCCATCTGGTTTCTGTACAAATTGTAAATAGCCTTTCGCTCCCTGTATTTTACCCCTGACACCTACAGAATTTGAAAGAGAGTATTCCAGTCAACATTGTCAAAAGCTTTCTCCAAGTCTACAAATGCTAGAAACGTAGGTTTGCCTTTCCTTAATCTATTTTCTAAGTTAAGTCGTAGGGTCAGTATTGCCTCACGTGTTCCAATATTTCTACAGAATCCAAACTGATCTTCTCCGAGGTCGGCTTCTACCAGTTTTTCCATTCGTCTGTAAAGAATTCGTGTTAGTATTTGGAGCCGTGGCTTATTAAACTTATAGTTCGGTAATTTTCACATCTGTCAACCCCTGCTTTCTTTGGGATTGGAATTATTATATTCTTCTTGAATTCTAACGGTATTTCGCCTGTCTCATTCATCTTGCTCACCAGATAGTAGAGTTTTGTCAGGGCTGGCTCTCCCAAGGCTTTCAGTAGTTCTAATGGAATGTTGTCTACTCCCGGGGCCTTGTTTCGACTTAGGTCTTTCAGAGCTCTGTCAAACTCTTCACGCAGTATCGTATCTCCCGTTTCATCTTCATCTAAACGGAAAATAGACAATGCAAATCATCTTTGGTTATCTGTGATAAGTGTAGATCAATGACGCTTCTTCTTCGAACGATAGAACTGACTGGACGCGATTGATGTAACACTGAGGTCTGTAAGAAACTGTAATGTGTTGTTAATTAATATTTGCAAAATAAAGTTACTTTGGATGTGAAATGATTTTTATTTATTTCAAAGTTTAATTCTCATCCAATATATGTGTTAATTTTTCCGCTCAGCTACTAAGGAGCGCAGCCATTAGCGTTAGTGATTTACAGCGCAGCTTGTTAGTGAATGGTAGAAAAGTAATAAGCAAGTTTCAATGAGAATATTTTCAAATGTTAATGCATAATGAGGCTAAAGGAAAATGATTTAATATATATTATTGGTCTGTGGTAAAAGTGGATCTGAAGCGACAATCGATAATTGATTGTCTCATGTCTGCCGCGATTTTAGTAAAATATTGCAGCGGCAGTTTGGAATAGAAATTTTATCAGACACAAATGTTGTTGGTTATAAATAACTACTACAATAATTGTGAATTGTTGGCCCAGAACCTACTTTGAAAAGACAAATTCAACTTAGATTGAATCTTTAAATACAGTGCAGATAGCACGTTACGTTATATAAATTGTTATCTGCTGATGTATGAAGCCTGATTATTTCGCACTACTTTCATGAAATATTGTAACAGGAAAAATACGTCAGTGTTGTGCGCGTGTAGTATTCTGTGACAGACTGTTCATTTTTCTAAAGAGAAGTGCTTCCACCTCATATAACAGTAGTATTAAATTTGATAAACGATCTGCAGTTTAGTGCCATTTACAGTACTTTACAGACAACGTTGCTACACAAATCTCAGGTGGAGATTTCTATAGCAAAGAGACGATTTTTAGCCGGGAAAAGCAATGTTTGTTACGTTGATAATAGGTAACTGGTTTTGTTGATCTTGCTGAAATAGCACAACACATAAAAAAAGCCACGAATATCCCAGCACTCCACAACTGCTGTCAAAAATTAAAGCAACAAACTACTCTTTCCCCGTCCATTGTCAAATTAACGATATAATCACACAAACTGTCAATAGATGTCCGTACGATCGTGTTCTGCACGGAAGATGGCATCCCAGTCAACGGATAACTAGAGAGTGGCCAACCGGACGATACGGCGGCCATTTTTCTTCCAAACTGCGGGCGGGACGTTTGAATAGCCAGTAGTGGAGTACACACTCACCGAATCAAAAGCACAACACAATATGGCGAAATCATTCGTTAAATGCCTAACTTTATAAGAATAATGTGTTATAATAATTTTCACACAGCCAATTCACAGGTCTGTTTTCAAATTTAACTATGTATATTGCAAGTTGTATTATATGTAGTAAAAAGCAAAAGCGACTTACTTCGCATAGATAAGAGTACTTGGTTGGTTTCCACAAGGCTCCTGTTTGATTTATGTCAGCCTTGTTGACTGCGACTGCCCACTGCTTTCGTCTTTCTTCATTGCGTGGAAACGCTGACATGCGAAATCCACCTTCGCCTCTATTGGAACAACCAAATGCAGCACAACCTGGCATCGTTTACGAACGTCTGCAGAACGAATTACAGATGTCAAAAACAATACTGTACAATTACTAACGTGTTTACTTCAAACATGTAAGCCTACCGACTTCACCACAAAACGCTTCATTATTTCAACTCGTATTTAAGATCGCAAACGCTAATTACGTACTGAAAACGATATACAACTAAATCGAACATGCATGCACAACGCATAACAAGTCTCTCAATAATTCAAATACCTTTCAATAGTTTCCAAAAGTCCTCTGAACTTCAATTCAACTCAAAAGCACGGCGAACATAGGAAGCGCGAGAGAAGTTTGGCGCCATTTCTCTGCCAAAGCTAATCAACCAATCACGGACAACTTCACCTATGGCCACTCTGTATACAGGCTCTCTACGGACAACCACACCAACGATGAAGTCAGGTCACCTATCAAACGAGGTAGTGTTTGCCGCGTAGTCCCACATCTACGGTCCCTGTGTACACAGTCACACACTGTGCAGTATGGCGCACAGAAGACGCCTACTGGGCTCTCTGCGATGGATTGCCATAGGAAGAATGGAAGCCGGACAGTCGCAAACTGATGTGACCCGGTAGCTTAATGCGAATCGTTCTGTTGTTTCTCGGCTGTGGCGACAGTTTATTCCAAAGACCAGGGCAGGACCGAACACGTATGGCATCGTAAAGAGAGAACCGTTATTTGGCTGTAAACGCCTTACACTGCAAGGGCAGATGGCATCTGACCTTCCAGTATCCACTGGACGTGTTCTATCGAGGCGAACGGTGTACAGAAGGCTTCGGCAGAGAGGCCTTTACTGTCGCAGACCTGCTGTATGTGTATCTCTGACTCGTCTTCACAGAAGGGAACGTCTAGAGTAGACTAGTGCACATACCACCTAGACGGTCGAACAGTGAGCCAATGTTCTATTTACAGGTGACTCTTAATTACGTCTGGAGAGTGATTATCGACGTATTTGCATCTGGAGAGAGCGCGGAACACGATTTCAGTACCCAAATATTGTGCGAAGAGACCGATATCGAGGAAGATTGCTAATGGTGTGAGCAGGGATTAGGTTGACCACTCGAACACATCGTCATGAAATTGTGCGGGTGAATCGGCAAGGTTTAATAGCTGTCAGGTATCGTGACGAGATCTTGGGACCTCATGTGCGGCCACTGCGAGGTGGTGTCGGTCCAGACTTCGCATTAATGGACGATAATGCCCAACCTCATGGAGCACGGAAGGCTGGCTTACCACGTTGAATTCCATAGAGCACATCTGGTGTGCACTTGGGAGACGGGTTGCATCAACCACTCTCCAAGACTTGCGAGCAGCTCTGCAGGAAGAATGAGCGTTATTGCCTCAACATGAGATTGATGACATCAGTCACAGCATACCCAATCGTCGTCAGGCCCGTATTGCTGCCAGAGGTGGTCAAACCTCACACTGAGCACATTAACCAGTTGTGTGCAAATTCGTGAAGCTGGAAAAAATTTGGAAATTTGTGGTGGGAAACCTTATGGGACTTAACTGCTAAGGTCATCAGTCCCTAAGCTTACACACTACCTAACCTAAATTATCCTAAGGACAAACACACACACCCATGCCCGAGGGAGGACTCGAACCTCCGACGGGACCAGCCGCGCAGGCCTTGACAAGGCGCCCAAGACAGCGCGTCTATCCCGCGCGGCGAAGCATGTTTCAGTTGTTTACGTTCTGTATTATTTACATTGTTTTTAGTTTACTATCAACTGCTTTTACTGTTTTGTGACAAAGTAAACGTCACCTTGCGAAATTTCCATTTGTTGCTTTAATTTTTGACACCAGTATAGTAAGCCAGGATTCTAAGATGCTGGGCGCCGCCGATCCTCGTACAGAGTTCCTGAACCAAAAAGTCCCTGTTTAAATTCAAAACCTCTCCGCAACGGCCAGTGAAATGAGAGCATCTGACACTGTTGATGGTGATCCACACCTCGGATGCAGATGGTTAAGCTCGGCTGCCTCCTTGTGTTACTCGAAAGGATTGAGCGTCGTGCTGGCACCGGGTTTCAACCTTTCGTTTCTCTCATGATCATCTCAGTCGTCATCATCATCATCATGATCATCATAGAACACGAACATAACACTACGCGATGCGATGTATTATGCATCTACAGTATTTTTACTTCCTTATCCTTTGTTAATTTCCGACAGTCTAAACGTTTAGTGTTGCATCATGTAAAAATTAGTGAACTTAAGCTCTAAAGATGTGAAATGCATAAGTAACAATATTCTGTATCACGTATCAAAAAAGTTATTCCCACTGGTACACTACTGGCCATTAAAATTGCTACACCACATAGATTACGTGCTACAGACGCGAAATTTAACCGACAGGAAGAAGATGCTGTGATATGCAAACGTTTAGCTTTTCAGAGCATTCACACAAGGTTCGCGCCAGTGGTGACACCTACAACGTGCTGACATGAGGAAAATTTCCTACCGGTTTCTCATACAAAAACAGCAGTTGACCGGCGTTGCCTGGTGAAACGTTGTTGTGAAGCCTCATGTAAGGAGGAGAAATGCGTACCATCACGTTTCCGACTTTGATGAAGGTCGGATTGTAGCCTATCGCGATTGCGGTTTATCGTATCGCGACATTGCTGCTCGCGTTGGTCGAGATCCAATGACTGTTAGCAGAATATGGAATCGGAGGGTTCAGGAGGGTAATACGGAACGCCGTGCTGGATCCCGACGGCCTCGTATCACTAGCAGTCGAGATGACAGGCATCTTATCCGCATGGCTGTAGCGGATCGCGCAGCCACGTCTCGATCCCTGAGTCAACTGATGGGGACGTTTGCAAGACAACGAGCATCTGCAAGAACAGTTCAACGACGTCTACAGCAGCATGGACTATCAGCTCGGAGACCATGGCTACGGTTACCCTTGACGCTGCATCACAGACAGGAGCGCCTGCGATGATGTACTCGACGACGAACCTGGGTGAACGAATGGCAAAACGTCATTTTTTCGGATGAATCCAGGTTCTGTTTACAGCATCATGATGTTCGCATCCGCGTTTGGTGACATGACTGTGAACGCACATTGGAAGAGTGTATTCGTCATCGCCATACTGGCGTATCACCCGGCGTGATGGTATGGGGTGTCATTGGTTACACGTCTCCGTCACCTCTTGCTCGCATTGACGGCACTTTGAACAGTGGACGCTACATTTCAGATGTGTTACGACCCGTGGCTCTACCCTTCATTCGATCCCTGCGAAACCCTACATATCAGCAGGATAATGCACGACCGCATGTTGCAGGTCCTGTACGGGCCTTTCTGACTACAGAAAATGTTCGACTGTTACCTTGGCCAGCACATTCTCCAGATCTCTCACCAATTGAAAACGTCTGGTCAATGGTGGCAGAGCAACTGGCTCGTCAGAATACGCCAGTCACTACTCTTGATGAACTGTGGTATCGTGTTGAAGCTGCATGGGCAGCTGTACCTGTAAGCGCAATCCAAGCTCTGTTTGAGTCAATGACTAGGCGTATCAAGGCCGTTGTTAAGGCCTGAGGTGGTCTGTTCTAGTATAATATATTTGTCCAATGAATACCCGTTTATCATCTGCATTTCTTCTTGGTGTAGCAATTTTAATGGCCAGTAGTGTATTTTTTTATAAGGTCACTTGTAACTTTAAGGTTTTTTTTAGGACAACTCAGACCAAACTACGTACGTGTAATATTATACTTATGTTGACTTTGTTACTATCAATACTGATGTTCAGTCTGTTCTGACTTGCCAGCGATGGACATTCTGCTTCGGCTACACGTAACGTCCCAGCATCACAAAGCTTTTGTCTACCACCAGGGTCTTAAAACTACTAAAAAACTTCGTTACTTCAGAGGGTGTGGAGATATGTCAGTGAAGCCTTATAGATTGGTAATGTGCTCGTGTATGTCTGTGTGGAAATATCGTGGTGGTGGGAGGAAAATATCGTGAATGCATGCTGTAAACAATGGCGGTAACACATGAAATGGCTGTAGCGTTGACAAGTTAATTAAAATGAGTTCTACATTTACTTTATAAATTGCAGTCATCTCCTCCTCCCACCTCTCTCTGTCGATTCCATCTCCCCTCCCCTCTATCTTCCACCTCTTCCACCCTCTCCGTCTCTGCATCTCCCAATTTCGCGTCTCTGTTCACCTTGTCCTTTCCCCTTCTCTGCCCATCACACCATTATCACCCCCATGTCAATGGGAGACTGATGGTTTTTACCCCTTTAGTATTTCTTCCGGGACTGTGAGCCACAGGTGTGCCAAGTTTGGTTGAAATCTATCCAGGGGCCTAGAAGCAACTGTTGAATATATGCATATATAACTTACACTGCACATATATAATACACTGAGGCGACAAAAGTCGTGGAATAGCGATATCATATATACAGACGGCGGTAGTATCGTGTACACAAGTTATGAAAGGGCAGTGCATCGGTCGAACTGTCATTTGTATTCAGGCGATTCATGTGAAAAAGTTTCCGGCGTGATTATGGCCGCGCGATGGGAGTTAACAGACTTTGAACGCGGAATTGTAGTTGGAGTTTGAAGTGTGGCGCAATCCATTTCGGAAATCGTTAGGCAGTTCAGGTAATTCAATATTCTGATATCGATAGTGCCAAGAATATGCCGAGAATACCAGATTTCAGGCATTGTCACTCATTACGGGAATGGAGTGGCCGACGGTCTTCACTTAACGACCGAGAGCACGGCGTTTGCTTTGAGTTGTCTGTGCTGAAAGACAGGAAACATTGCGTGAAATAACCGCAGAAACCAATGTGTGACGTACGACGCACGTATCCGTTAGGGCACTGCGGTGACAACCGGCATTAATGGACTACGGCAGCAGACGACCGACGCGAGTGCCTTTGCTAACAGCAGCGCCTGTGCAACTTTCCTGACAGATTAAAACTGTGTGCCGGGCCGAGTCTCGCACTCGGGACCTTTGCCTTTCGCGGGCAAGTGCACTACCAACTGAGCTACCCTAGCACAATCCACGCCCCGACCTCACAGCTTTACGTCTGCCAGTACCTCGTCTCCTACCTTCCAAACTTCACAGAACCTCTTCTGCGAACCTTGCAGAACTAGCACTCCTGAAAGAAATGAAATGCGGAGACATGGCTTAGCCACAGCCTAAGGTATGTTTCCAGAATCAGATTTTCACTCTGCAGCGGAGTGTGCGCTGATATGAAACTTTCCTGACAGATTAAAACTGTGTGCCGGACCGAGACTCGAACTCGGTAGCTTTGCTTTTCGCGGGCTAGTGCTCTCCTTTCTTCCAGTAGTTCTGCAAGGTTCGCAGAAGAGCTTCTGTGAAGTTTGAAAGGTAGGAGACGAGGTACTGGCAGAATTGAAGCTGTGAGGACGGGTCGTGAGTCGTGCTTGGGTAGATCAGTTGGTAGAGCACTTGCCCGCCAAAGGCAAAGGTTCCGAGTTCGAGTCTCGGTCCGGCACACACTTTTAATCTGTCAGGAAAGTTTCATATCAGCGCACACTCCGCTGCAAAGTGAAAATCTCATTCACCAGCGTCTCTCCTGGGCTCGTGACCATATCGGTTGGACCCTATACGACTGGAAAACCATAGCCTGGTCAGATGAGTCCCTGATTTCAGTTGGTAAGAGCTGATATTAGGTTTCGAGTGTGGAGTAGACCCCACGGAGCCTTGGACCAAAGTCGTAACAAGGCACTGTCCAATCTGTTGGCGGCTCCATAATGGTGTGGGCTGTGTTTACACGGAGTGAGATAAGTTCTCTGGATGCTCGGCTGCTTGGAAACAATTTGTAGTCATTCAGGAACTTCATATTCCCTAACAACAATGGAATTTTTATGAATGGCAGCGTCGCATATCACCGGCCATAATATTCCGTTGTTGGCTTAAAGGATATTTTGGGCAATTCTGGCCATCACGATCGCCAGGCATGAGTCCCATCGATCATTTATGGGACATAATCGAGAGGTCATGTCGTGCCCAAAATTATGCACCGGCAACGCTTTCTCTATTATGGGCGGCTATACAGGGGCATGGCTCAGTATTCTTTCAGGGGCTTCTGTCGACTTGTTGAGTCCGCAAACACGTTGACAAAATTATTAACTTGCTGCAGTGCTCATTCTCGTGACCTGGTTGACGCACAGAGCAGCACAAATAAAGAGAATAACTGCACTTCATGCATTTAAAAGTACTCCATCGCAAATAATATCAGCAGGTCGTTCCCGAACATTTTTACGTCACCTCCTCTCATATACACTTTCACCCCTAGTGCTTCTTACCAGATAGGAAGTGATATGTGCACAAAGTCTGGTATAAATGTAATCAGCTGTTTAGGAGAAGATGTTGAACATACGTGCATACCTTCTAGTAATCTATAGAGCTATAGCTGTCACTAGACTCTTAGATTCACTATCGACAGTGAGAAGCTCTCTGCATATAGTATTGTATAATCATTTTTTTACCTAATAAACAGAAATCAACTGCTCATTTCTTCAGAGTCTATTATACTCACGTTTTAACCACAGTAACGGTAGTACTACGCTGGTGAAGTCGAACTGTGTGCAGAATCGTTCGTTATGACGATAGTGTCTTGCTGTACAAAACTTTATTCACATATGTTTTGCAGCCAGGTTATGAATTCATTTTATTTTCTTTACGCCAGTAATATATATTCTATATTCAGCAATAGGTATAACACATAATGAATATATCGTAATTCATGCTGAAGTGTTACCAACATCTACATCTACATGATTACTCCATAATTCACATTTAAGCTCTTGCCACAGTGTTCACGGAACCACTTTCAAACTATCTGTGGACACTTCTACTCTCAAATAGCATGTGAAAAACTGAACACCTAAATCTTTCGGGCCGTGATCTCATTTCAGTTCTTTTATTATGATGGTAATCTCTCCCTATATAGCTGGGAGCTAGCAAAATGTTTTGTCAATCGAAGGAGAAATTTCGTCTAAAGATCTCACCTCAAAGATAAACGCCTTTGTTTTAACATTTTCCAACTCCAACTGGGGTGTCGTATACGTGACACCCTCTCTCCTATTTCGTAATAACAAACATGCTGCCCTTGTTTGAACTTTTCGATGTTCTCCGTCAGTTCTATCTGGTAAGGATCCCACGCCACGCAGCAACACTCCAGTAAAGGACGTAATAGCGTAGAGTGGGTAGTTTCCTTGGAAGATTTGTTATATCTCCTAAGTGTTCTGCCAGTAAAACGCAGTCTTTGGTTAGCCTTCCTCACCAGATTTTCTATGCGATCGTTCCACTTTAAGTCGTTCGTAATTTTAATAAATAGGTATTTAGCTGATCGACAACCTTTAAATTTGAGTTATTTATCGTGTAACCAAAATTTAACTAAGTTTTTTAGTACTCATATGGAGGACCTTTTACTTTGTATTGTTCAGGATCAATAGCCACTATTAACGAAGCAGATATGGTGTGGTGATAAATTATGAGTACTTAATATACACATGGTGATATTTTGTGTGAATACATACATCACATATTGCTCAGTCAAAAGCTTCTGGCTCACTTTAAGGTTGTTCAGTTGTAATGTAAAGTCAACGAGCTTCAAATTTTCTGTTTTGGGCTTGATTTTTGCACTATTCAATTGCAAAATAAAAATGCTTTTTTTACATTCAGTCATTCATCTATTTTTAAAAACTTCAGGACAAATAGTAACACATCTAAGCACGATATCATAACTTTTACGTACAAAATCGACCTTGGTTATGAAAACAATATCAAGGTATCATTATTCGCTACTTTACTTCTTTAATTTTAGCTCTACATTCCAAATTTTTCTTCTTTTGGGTTTTGTGATTTGCTGGTAGGGTAATGAGATCCTTTAAGTTACTCGTCCCCAATTAGTCTGATGCTGTTCCCCCCTTCTTCAGACTCTCCGACAGCCTCATGTTCTCCATGTTATTCCATGTTCTGACTTTTGTATAATTTCTCTATGGTCATTTTTATGACCTGTTACCTACATTTGTATTTCTCTATTGTTGGGTCTTTGTCACACCGTGGATGACTTCCCTCATTCACGGATTCCTCTCCTTTGCTTTACACCCTTTTGTTACTTATCGAAGCTAAGATATGTTGTTCGCACTCAACACACATTCCTGCTATACGTATTTGTTTCGAAGCATTTCTACACATTGACATTTGCAATCACATACCCATTTGTAAACATTCCAATAATTATTTTTAGTTGTTTTTTTTGTGTTTTCAGATGACATACAGAGAAACGACAGAAAATTTACACTCATTACCAAGGCGTGGTTAGACTCATATCCTCTGTTCTGTGGTAGACGGCGCTACTCCAAATGCACGGAAAACGACGACTTGTTGCTGAACAGTCAAGGGGCGCTACACTGCAGAAAAGACACGAGGCTGTCTAAAGGTAGGCTTCATTTAGACACTGTGTCATTTTTGTTTTTATCTTAATGATGTTCTGACATTATATTGACATTTGTAACGATAAGTGTCAAATTTTTCAATTATTTTGCCCTTAAAATTTGCTGCTTGCAATGATATTTCATGAAACATGATTTAGTGCGGTAAATAATCCCGAGTGTCAATTATCTGCGTGTGAATGAAGTTTATCGTTTACATATAGACCGAACAGAAGCTTTAGCTGAATGTGAAAGTGCATCAGACCTACTTTGGTTGTTCTGATGGTGGAGACATGAATCTCAAAACAGACTCGCCAGTCTCCATATTTCACGTATAATACAAAGTTAAACATAACGCCACATACTTGTCAACCTTAGGAATGTACAACTGTCGCGGACTGGAAGATTGATATGAATATTATTATACTCTCCAGGGTTCAAACAACGAGCTATAGCGAGACATGCAACTTAGCGTAGAATCGGAATTATTGTGCAACTTGTCATTTTACAAATACTTACGGCATTAACGCCATTCCTCGAGCCAAATTGTCGAAAATGTAGTGAAAATACTACTTGAAAACTTCGCTTCCCGATGATGTTCGATGAAAACTAAGTAATGACTATCAGCGTCTAAGCAGAACCATCCTTGCTCTGTTAAGCGGTGGTGCACAAAATGCTGTAGAGCGCGCCTTCAGTTTGTTCCTTTAGTTAACATACTTCCCTACATTATAAAACTATGGATTTGTAGGTTAGCAATGGCAAAAAAATTCACGTTGTTACATCAGGTGTCTTACTTATCTACTACAAAAATAGAATGCGGAAAACCTTGACGACTTACCTGAGCGTAGTACAGACAGACTTAATCGCACATTAAAATGTGTGTATGTATTTAACTTCTGAGATACATCCTAATAACTTTATCAATCATGTATGAGCTATTATTAGGATGTTGCTATCCTTATTGCATATATCCTGGATTTTAAAACATTTTTATGAAGTTATAGTTAAAACTAGCGAATAGCCATATATCCGAGAATCTTACTGAATCATATAAATTGAAACTGCTATTCATTTATGAACTGAGTGAGATTCTTCCTTTTTTCAGTTATCTGTTTTCTGAAACTGTCCCTCTCTTTCTTTTAGTTGTCCGCAGCTCGTGGTCGTGCGGTAGCGTTCTCGCTTCCCGCGCCCGGGTTCCCGGGTTCGATTCCCGGCGGGGTCGGGGATTTTCCCTGTCTCGTGATGACTCGGTGTTGTGTGCTGTCCTTAGGTTAGTTAGGTTTAAGTCGTTCTAAGTTCTAGGGGACTGATGACCATAGATGTTAAGTCCCATAGTGCTCAGAGCCATTTGAACCATTTTTTCTTTTAGTTACTGCAGACTAATTGCAGGTGGACTGTAGCTTGGTCCCCTTCATTACTTGTGCACAATGTGTTTCGAGCTGTTTTGCACCGCTTATAATAGGCTCGTAGTTTTTCGTGGCCTCTAAAATGGTTCAAATGGCTCTGAGCACTATGGGACTTAACATCTGAGGCCATCAGTCCCCTAGAACTTAGAACTACTTAAACCTAACTAACCTAAGGACATCACACACATCCATGCCCGAGGCAGGATTCGAACCTGCGACCGTAGCGGTCGCGCGGTTCCAGACTGAAGCGCCTAGAACCGCTTGGCCACCGCGGCCGGCATGGGCCTCTAAACTTTGCTGCAAAGTTTGGTTACTGTGTTAGCTTAATCGTCAATTAACTATAGATCGAAGCAGAATAAAGTTTTGCATTTGTCCCGGTTTCAGTTCTTTGCCACTCATCTACCGTTTGTTTCTAAACTCATCCCTCAGTACTTTTTTTGTAAATTTCAGTTATAGATTTCGTTGTTCGTTACTGTTTTCCGAGATCGGGCAGACTTATCACATAGTTTACTGCCCACCTTCCCCTGTGTGAGCTTTAATCTATCCGAAATCTATTTGCTAGCTGTGCAATTCGGTCGTCTGATCTTCCATCGTATTTCCTTTATCACGAAGTTATTATTTTTCGATTTCGAACCTAATGGAACGTTATTTTTGTGTCAGTCCGGATTACAACAACTGTGTCAATATTCATTAGAGTGATCATTGACTACAGACCAATCTGAATAGTAACTGTATGGCTTCATTACTTGAGCATTCGTCGTACAATTTGAGCTTCGTTAGTGAGTAGGTTTCTTGTTGGTAAATAATGTAATTGCTGAACCAACTCCAGGGTCTGATTTGCTTCCATTGGTACATAGTTCAACAGTCTACTATTTACCTTCTTTCTTCTCAGACTGCCAACCTCTCCACTCTAGCGCGATGTCTGTAGTCTGTTTGATGTGTTTAGATTTAGCTTTGTTACAATATTTGGCAATTTATTGTGTCTACCCCCCTCCTCCCATGAACCATGGACCTTGTCGTTGGTGGGGAGACTTGCATGCCTCAGCGACACAGATAGCCGTACCGTAGGTGCAACCACAACGGAGGGGTATCTGTTGAGAGGCCAGACAAACGTGTGGTTCCTGAAGAGGGGCAGCAACCTTTTCAGTAGTTTCAGGGGCAACAGTCTGGATGATTTACTGATTTGGCCTTGTAACACTAACCAAAACGGACTTGCTGTGCTGGTACTGCGAATGGCTGAAAGCAAGGGGAAACTACAGCCGTAACTTTTCCCGAGGGCATGCAGCTTTACTGTATGGTTGCAGAAGAACGTTGAAGATTAGATGGGTAGATCAGATAACTAATGAGGAGGTATTGAAGAGAATTGGGGAGTAGAGGAGTTTGTGGCACAACTTTACTAGAAGAAGGGATCGGTTGGTAGGACATGTTCTGAGGCATCAAGGGATCACCAATTTAGAACTGGAGGGCAGCGTGGAGGGTAAAAATCGTAGAGGGAGACCAAGAGATGAATACACTAAGCAGATTCAGAAGGATGTAGGTTGCAGTAGTTACTGAGGGATGAAGAAGCGCTTGCACAGGATAGAGTAGCATGGAGAGCTGCATCAAACCAGTCTGAGGACTGAAGACCACAACAACAACAATTGTGTCTTAACAGCTATGGGCGTGACACCAGGTGAAAGACATTTGCTTCATTCGATGCCGTCCCTTAAGCTTTCGCAACCTCTAAAATGATTAATAGTCGTTCTTTGTTAATTTTGGTGAGATGATACCGAAATATGTGCAACATCTGTTGATGGAGGCGGGGACTGAATAGAGAGCCTTTGTCAAGAGATTGGCATTGATGTGTTGACCCTCGTGGGGATGCAAATATATTTACTGTACACCGGGTGACTTTAAATAAGCACCTTCATCCAGTGATTAATTACTTTAATTTTTGTGTGCTGGGATAACGTCTGATGTGACATACATTCCGTGATGTCGATTTTGGCCTGTCCTACAGAAAGTTAGCCGCTTATAGAATGTAAATTACTATGTTCCGCTGCTTGTGGGGTTACATGAATATGGATTTTATACAGCCTACCAGCGATGGAATTTTATATAATAAGAATACACATTGCTAACGAGTTAAAATCTTTCGGTTTCAGTTCGAAAAATATTCCAAACAATTTCAACTAACGACTTGCCCAACTATATTGCAATACAGGGAGATAAACTTTATACACAACTTTTACAGAAACAAGGCTGCGTTTATAAGACTCGAAGAAAATGAACGGGAGCAGTAATCGAGAAGGGAGTGAGAGAAGATATTATTCGATACGTACACTGAGCAAGCTGTGAAGGAAATTAAGAAGAAATTTGCAAAGGGAATTAAAGTTCCGACTAAAAACTTCGAGGTTTTTTGACCACATTATAATTCAGTCAGAAACTACAAACGACTTCTAAGAGCAGTGGAATAGACAGTGTCATGAAAAGAGTTTATAAGATCAATAGTTACAAAAGTAAAACAAGTGAATGGGATGTAAGATGTCTTTTTCGAGAGTATTTGTACGAAAGCGAAACTAAGACAATAAACAATTAAAACAACAAGGGAATAGAAGCTTTGGGAATATGGTTCTGCAGAAGAATGCTGAAGATTAGATGGGTAGATCACATAACTAATGAAGAGTACTGAACCAATTTGGGAGGAAAATAGAAATTTAAGGCACAACATGACTAAAAGAACGGATCGTTTTGTATGACACATCCTAAGGCACGAACGAATCGTCAGTTTGGTGAGAAATGCGGGGCTGAGAGGGAGGGGATAAAACTTGTAGACTTAGACCAAGCCTGAATACAGTAAGCTGGTTCGTGGGGGTGAGGCAGTTTTGCAGAGATGAAGAGGCTTGCACTGGGTGAGCTAGCGTGGAGAACTATATCAAACCTGTCCGCGGATTGGAGATCATAACAAAATCTCTATACGTGATCTGAACTGATTATACACTCTAAGACAAAAAAAAAGACGCACGGCGAAGGAATTATCCGAAAGGGACGGAAATCCGTAGATGTGATGTGCATGTTCGGACAAACAAATGATTACAATTTCAGAATAACTGAATGACTTATTCAAGAAATGTAAATGAGCGTACGGGATTGTGGGCCGGGAGTCCCCCATTCGGGGAAGTTCGGCCGCCGAGGGCAAGTACTTATTGCGTTGGACGCCACACTGGGCGACTTGGGCGTCGGAAACGTGGATGAAATGATGATGAAGACAACACAACACCCAGTCCCCGAGCGGAGAAAATCTCCTGCCCCAGCCGGGAATCGATACCGGGCCCCTTGGCTTCGCATTCCACCGCGCTGACCACTCAGCTAACTGGGGCGGACACTTATTCAAGAGAAAGGACTTGACAAAATGAACAAGTCAATAACGCGTTGATCCACCTCTGGCCCCAATGAAAGCATTTATTGGGCTCGGTACTGATTGAATGAGTTGTTTGGTGTCCTCCTGAGGGATATCGTGCCAAATTCTGTCCAATTGGCGCGTTAGGTCGTCAAAATCCCGAGCTGGTTGGAAGGCCCTGACCATAATGCTCCAACTCGACTGGAGAGAGATCCAGCAACCTAGCTGGCCAAGTTAGGTTTTGGCAAGCATAAACACAAGCAGCAGAAACTCTCGCTGTATGCAGGTGGGTATCACCTCGCTGAAATGCAAGTCCTGAATTGCTTACTATGAAGGCCAACGAAACGGGGCGTAGAATATAGTCTATGTACCGCTGTGCTGTAGGCGATTACAAGCAAAGGGAGCCTTCTTTGAAATGAAATGGCACCCTGTTTGTCAAGTCTTATGGTGGGTGACAGTAACGTTGGTATCCCATCGCTGTCCGGGGCAGCGGTCTTAGGTGGTCATTGGGTCTTAGTTGGAAGAGGGATTCATGACTGAAGACAGTTCTGCTCCAGTCAACGAGAGTCCAGAACGAATGTGCCCGACGCAAGAGCAAACAGGCCTGTTGGTGTACTCGGATAAATGGTTGTCGGCACAAGGGATGCCCTGAGCACAGCAACCTTTCTGTGAGACGACTATTAATGGTCCTTGTGGTGACTGAAGCACCAGCTGCACGTCGGATCGATGATAATGATGAACCCGAGGCTCTGAGTGCCTCTCTGACGATCAGCACGTGCTGTCCTCTCGTTCAGTCGTCTCCCTAGGTCGACCACATCCTTCTTGACTGTGTTCGGCCATTGTTCACCAATTCCTACCAACATAGTCGAACAGTGGCATCACTCTTGTTCAAATGCCGAGCGATTCACTGATTACTTGAACCGGCTTCTTTCAGCCCAACTACATGTCCTCTTTCGAATGCTGATATGTTTGGTATATTTTTCGTGCGTCTGTCTGCGAGGCATATGTGCTGTTCAACTAGGTACACGGAATGTAGTTCGCAAAGATTTTATGCCCTGGTATCGACGGGTCCCCTCTTTACTGTCCTTGCCAGATTCGCGGTAAAATTGCGCTGCAGCGTCACACATTGATCCACTAGCGCCAATGCTTACAGTCCTGCATTTTCCGTCGATACCTGTATGAATGTCAATGTGTGACCAGTTTTTCATTTTTTTGTCTTAGAGCGTGTCTGAGGCGTTATCGAACTATCAGTATAGGCCAAAGTCCTGTGAGTATGCAATAGCTTAGAAGATAGTGTGTTTTACGTATCTTCAGAGAACTTACGCCAAGTGATATAGCTTATGTCAAATATACACTCCTGGAAATTGAAATAAGAACACCGTGAATTCATTGTCCCAGGAAGGGGAAACTTTATTGACACATTCCTGGGGTCAGATACATCACATGATCACACTGACAGAACCACAGGCACATAGACACAGGCAACAGAGCATGCACAATGTCGGCACTAGTACAGTGTATATCCACCTTTCGCAGCAATGCAGGCTGCTATTCTCCCATGGAGACGACCGTAGAGATGCTGGATGTAGTCCTGTGGAACGGCTTGCCATGCCATTTCCACCTGGCGCCTCAGTTGCACCAGCGTTCGTGCTGGACGTGCAGACCGCGTGAGACGACGCTTCATCCAGTCCCAAACATGCTCAATGGGGGACAGATCCGGAGATCTTGCTGGCCAGGGTAGTTGACTTACACCTTCTAGAGCACGTTGGGTGGCACGGGATACATGCGGACGTGCATTGTCCTGTTGGAACAGCAAGTTCCCTTGCCGGTCTAGGAATGGTAGAACGATGGGTTCGATGACGGTTTGGATGTACCGTGCACTATTCAGTGTCCCCTCGACGATCACCAGTGGTGTACGCCCAGTGTAGGAGATCGCTCCCCACACCATGATGCCGGGTGTTGGCCCTGTGTGCCTCGGTCGTATGCAGTCCTGATTGTGGCGCTCACCTGCACGGCGCCAAACACGCATACGACCATCATTGGCACCAAGGCAGAAGCGACTCTCATCGCTGAAGACGACACGTCTCCATTCGTCCCTCCATTCACGCCTGTCGCGACACCACTGGAGGCGGGCTGCACGATGTTGGGGCGTGAGCGGAAGACGGCCTAACGGTGTGCGGGACCGTAGCCCAGCTTCATGGAGACGGTTGCGAATGGTCCTCGCCGATACCCCAGGAGCAACAGTGTCCCTAATTTGCTGGGAAGTGGCGGTGCGGTCCCCTACGGCACTGCGTAGGATCCTACGGTCTTGGCGTGCATCCGTGCGTCGCTGCGGTCCGGTCCCAGATCGACGGGCACGTGCACCTTCCGCCGACCACTGGCGACAACATCGATGTACTGTGGAGACCTCACGCCCCACGTGTTGAGCAATTCGGCGGTACGTCCACCCGGCCTCCCGCATGCCCACTATACGCCCTCGCTCAAAGTCCGTCAACTGCACATACGGTTCACGTCCACGCTGTCGCGGCATGCTACCAGTGTTAAAGACTGCGATGGAGCTCCGTATGCCACGGCAAACTGGCTGACACTGACGGCGGCGGTGCACAAATGCTGCGCAGCTAGCGCCATTCGACGGCCAACACCGCGGTTCCTGGTGTGTCCGCTGTGCCGTGCGTGTGATCATTGCTTGTACAGCCCTCTCGCAGTGTCCGGAGCAAGTATGGTGGGTCTGACACACCGGTGTCAATGTGTTCTTTTTTCCATTTCCAGGAGTGTAATTTCTGCTTTTCGGGGGCAAGACAAGCTTCTATAAGACGATAGCTTTCTTTAAACACATAGAGTACCACAATATTGCCAAGAGAGCTAAAATTAATAGCTTATAAACGAATAAGGAAACTTCAAAATAATAAGCGAAGTACTACTTGAGAGACAAAAGTACATTTACAGTGCAGTATGGTACAGAGGTGACAGTATTCAGTGTTAGCGGAACATACTGTTGAATTTGTCGAAACATGTCATCTAAGGGTTTTCTTCTATGCTGCGAAGGAAAGATAATAAAATATTGAAAAATGGCGTAGTACCAGAAAAATATACAACCTAAATTGCAATTACTACCCTAACCTTACCAAAAACATTCATACTCCAGAGTGCTACAGACGGATGATGCTCTCTCCATATCTAGATGCTTGAAAGGCTGTCTAAAAGCAGGCTAGAATCTTGTCCGGAGAGGAATAATATTCTACCTCAGATCCAGATTCAAATCTGGATTCCTCTTGCTAATAAGAAGATTTTGACGACTGACGTACAACAAATCTTCGTGAATATATGTTTCTTATATTCGATATTTTATAATGTAGTTGCAACAAAAGAAAACTTGAACATTGCACTTCCGTGGAGTAAGTAATTTTCAGCGTTGTCAAATCTTCACCAACTGAAAGAAGAACGGGTGTTACATACAATAGCACAACAATCGAACGTCGAATAGTCGACAGTGGCTTCTGCAAGAGAGCTGTATTGGAGTCTCTTCTTTTAGGTATTACGTATGCAGGCCGTTGGACACTGTACCTCACAACTTCCCCACGATTTTTGCTTCTCCAGTGAAATAATTAATAAATTATGGAGCTCACTTTATCGTAGCTAAAAATCTAGCCAAAAGAGACCGGCCGGAATAAAAGAGAATCAGATTTATTAACAGTGAAAAATGAAGAGTGGAATAATGTCAATATTATCAAAAGGATAGATTGCTACTCGCTACAATTTCCATAAAACTATCAGCAGTCACTTCCACGCGAAGAAGAGTTCTCATCACAATAAAATAAAACTTGGTTTAGTCAGTATTCAATTCTCGAGCGACTCTGAGTTTCTAGAAGAGAAAAAGGTATTATGTTTACGTATAGAGGACAAATAATCCATATTTCTCCTAACATAGCAACAAAGATGATATATATTGGCGTCTGTGGTAGCCACAAGTTTGGAAACGTCAGTGTTTGATTAAGAATGCCTGCTTTACGGCGATGAGACATGTAATTCAGAAGACAAACTTCAGTATCGTATATTTAAATTTGCACTGGAGCCATATTACATACATACCAACGAATGGTCTACTTGTTCTGGTTGGAGAAACACCATCGAGATTCAGAAAGTAAATTTTTGCGAATAGGTTAATGCTAAAGCGAAGCTGAAGCGTAAAACTTAGGAAATGATGGTTTTAATAGATAATGAAGTAAATAACAGCTGGAAGATGCAAATGGATTCAACCGTTACCACGAAAGGATTGTAATTTCTTGGTCAGCAACCAGGAATAGTACTTATTATGCTTATGGCACAGCAGTTGGAATAGAATGATTACGCCAACGCAAATAATTTCCATTGCCCTCACTGGCAATAGGCGTTGAAGGAATTTTCAATGCAGTATTTGTACAATGAAGTACACCAGACAATTAAAAAAGGTTTTTTTCGGCCGTTAGCTAACGTAGACAACAATGGTTGCTGTTTTATGCCATAATATGTAAATAGACTTCTAATGAGAGTGAAGTTTCGTCCTACCATAACTAATATGTTACCAGTAGTTTAATTTTATGTACTGCACGTAATACCTCGTTCCATGAATTTCACGCTTAGTTTGTCACAGATGGTCCCACAAAAATATAAACAAAACAATATACGAATGTATTCGATTGCAATCGAAATCCGTGATTCACATATTCTCCACGACTTTTGCGAAGAAAAATAATAAAATTACACTGCGAAAGAAAATTCTTGCAAGCTGACTGTAAATTCTTTCCTGAATGCCTAGCAATTTCTTATTGTTCAAAGAGTCGAGCCAAGGCGTCTAGAGGTAAAGCTCGTGCCTGGAAACGTAAAAGGTCGTGGGATCGAATCCCGGTCGGACCACGGAAATTTTCAGTCTGACTTTAATCCAGTCTTCACCTGTCAACTATGTACGGAGTGGCTAGAAACGACATGTAGTTCGGATTCTACATTAAATTGTAAGTCTCCTTGGGTTAGCGAAACGCAAATCGCCGAATTGGTGATCAGTTGAAAGACGTGCACTCGGCCATTGAGCCCCACGTAACTGCTTATTGTTCTGTTCAAGGAACAAGATAAAAGTACCGCCTCATATTATAGAGAGGCACATTTGGTTTCAGCAGAGGAGGAGGCAAAGAAATGCTGCTGCTCTATTGAGGTCACCGCCGGCCCGACTATGACATAAAACAGACGACGTCTGTCAAAAACTCAAGTGTTTCTGCGCTGTTAATATTGTTTGGAACGAGGTCGTCAGCCGGCTGCGATGGTTCAGAATACTGCTGCGTGTCTTCTGTCGCCAAGGAAGCTAAACCATTTCACTCACTTGTCAGACGTTGCCGGTTTATACCTCGCTAATACAAAAAATCTTGTAACTGATGGCATGTTTCGGGAAACTGTGATCTCCGTTGGTACAATGAATGCAAAGCAACATTTGGAGCACTACTTTCTTTTTATTAATGACTAGCCTTTTCCCTGCAGCTTCACTAATTTATGCGATCGACACTAATATTGAACACAGCTGCTCTTCCCCCTCTCTGTGTCTACCTATTCTTCCCTCTCTCCGTCCACTGCATCCTCCCACCTCCATCTATCTCCTCTGTCCCACTCCATCTCCTTTCTCCTCCTCCCCCTTTATTTGTCCATTTCCTCCACCTCCTCTCTCTGACCATACCTTCCTCCCACTCACTCTGACCCTTTCCTCCTCTCACTTTCTCTTTCCCTGTCCACCTACATCTCTTCCTTTTCCACTTGCTCACTACCCCTCTACACCTCCACCTGCACCATGCATCACCCCACCCTCCCCTCTGTCTTGCAATTCCGGTTCCCCCTCGCTCTGTCCATATCTTCCTCCATTCATCTCCACCTGACCCCAGCCACACTTCTCAGTGCATGTAAGCCATGCAGTACAGTTCAATAAAGCAGACTAGTACTGTTCCCACAACACACCTGTATACAGGGCAGTCGGCCGGTGTGGCCGAGTGGTTCTAGGCGCTTCAGTCTGGAACCGCGCGACCACTACGGTGGCAGGTTCGAATCCTGCCTCGGGCATGGATGTGTGTGATGTCCTTAGGTTAGTTAGGTTTAAGTAGTTCTAAGTTCTAGGGGACTGATGACCTCAGATGTTAAGTCCCATAGTGCATAGAGCCATTTGAACCATTTTTTTTTATACAGGGCAGGCTACACATCGGGGGCTTCAAAGTGATTTATTTGCTTCTGGTGTACAAGCCCCCATGCAAAGCAGATCTATAAAGGTCGATATTACTCCAACACATTACGCCTGTCATGCTGTGCAGCCTATATATTGGGGCCTGGGAAACTGTATCTTGCCCCTTTGGCTGCCTTGTACTTCAGTTTTACTTGGCAGGCCGACACTGTTCCCACACAACATTCGTTTCATGCAGGGTAGCCTATAGACCAGGAGCTGGAAACAATGCATGGGTTTACCTGTATGTTCATTCCTATTGGAGCTAGTAGGTTGTAAAATGCACAGTGCCGATGCTCATGAAGTCTAAAAACTTAGACTCTATAGAACCAATACTATGTGTTTAACTGGCTGAACTTTTAGATTCTCCACGAAAACAGAATTTCACAAGGCTACTTTGAGCTCCAAGAAGATCATCTGTACACTGTACAATTATCTGATGAGCTATGAAGGAAATTCAGTCTTTCAGATCGTATTGTATGGAAGTGAAGATCAAAGACTTGGCTGCAATATAAATACGCTAATACTCTTTGGCACTGTGTAATGCGTACTTGCTCTTCATTGTAGTCCGTGCTAGAGTGATGCTCGTTCAATAATTTGGCATATTTTCAGTTTGCTCGCCTTCCGTCTTTACTAGGAAGCACTCAGTGCTGTTGACATCTTCTACGATCTCAGCTGTTAAGAGTTGCCATTATTCTGCACTCCAAGAGTTGCAACAGGGACCTTACATGGAATGTAGATGATACGTTATTTCTGCAAACACTATCTAATGCACTTTAATGCTGAAAGCTAGTTACCAACGACAGACATACAACTAGAGTGCCATTTTAACATATAATCACAAAAATATGATGTTACAGTTACTATAGAGAGAGATGAAATATTGATAAAAGCACTGTACTCGCATTCGGAAAGACGACTATTCGAATTCCCGTTCGAAACCCAAGATTCGGGTATGCTGTGGTTTCCTGTATAGTTCCTTGGAAATGCACACGCTCTATACTCTTTCCTACCCTCCCTCAAGCCGAGTTTGTGCTCCGTATCCTGTGAATTCGTCGTCGACGGACGATAAACGTTAATATTCCTTACTTTCCCTTCCTCCAATTTGGTGCGAATATATTTCACACTTCCTTTTACAAGTCTCTGGAGGTTGTAGAGAGGACTTAGTAGAGAAAGTTTTGATATGAAACCCACGTCCCGAAATGCCCCATTTGGATGTAGAATAAGTTTGAAGATCGGATCACTTTCAAATCTCCCACTTCATGATAAGTACACAAACTGAGAACAGAGCACCGTCATCAGTCCCCGTAGTAACTATGACATCACATATCATTTTCTTCTGGTTATAACAACGTCTGCGGTAAGCTGGTTCTTTCTTAACTGGGAGGGTTGACTATGACGCTCCACAGATGCACCGCACTCTAGACTTTGAAGAGGACATTCTTCTTCACGTACAAGAGAACCCAATGACAAACATGGGCTCCTACACATCAATGGCTCAGAGCTCATTGTTTCCACTGCGTGCGTCCCGTGAAGCGGTAGATTTGAAAGTGATCCGATCTTCAAACTTGTATTGTATTGTATGCTAACTGGGGGCCTAGAAACGACGGAAAGACTCAGTACCCGCCGCAGCCGCAGTGGTCCACAACCCTAGGACGAATATCGCAGTCCACTTCGCCCCTCCGCCGCCCCACACAGAACCACTCTTTCAGGGTTATTGTGTGGTTCGCCCCCGGTGGACCCCCCAGGAAACGTCTCACACGAGTGTAACCCCTATGTTTGCATGGTACAGTAATGGTGTTGTACGCGTACGTAGAGAACTTGTTTCCGCGGCAACCGCCGACATAGTGTAGCTGAGGCGGAATAAGGGGAACCAGCCCGCATTCGCGGAGGCAGATGGAAAACCGCCTAAAAACCATCCACAGACTGGCCGGCTCACCGGACCTCGACTAAAGTTGGCCGGGCGGATTCGTGCCGGGGACCAGGCGCTCCTTCTCAATCCGGAAAGCCGTGCATTACATTTAAACTGTTTGTTTGCCGACATGAGTTTCTTACCAAAACTTTATTTACTAACTCTCCTTTATAATCCCTAGAAGCCTGTAGCAGGAATTGTGAGACACCCTGTATATCTCAGAGCAGTCGGGCATGACCCATTCGGCATTAAAGCTACATATTGCAATCAGTCATAGAACTGAGAATAGCTAGTTAGATGGCGACTTCCAGCGGCTTGGTATAAACAAGGTTCCTTTAAATGAGAAGTTATACAGTTCGTTTGATATGCATATTGTTTAAACAACTGCGTGTAATCAAAGCTCACTTAGGTATCGGAGAGGAGTGAAAGTTGTGTTTCGTGTATATAAAGATGGTACGTAAACGAGGACCACATCAGAAACGAGGATATTTGAAACGAGCTACACATACAAATGAAAATGAGCACAGGCACACCCCACATACTCATGTCAGGTCTCATTCTGTGACGGCCAAGTTGAATGTTAGGTGTGGTTCACAATGCAACAGATTGCATCGACACAAAGGTAGTGAGCCCGAATTTCGCCTTCTTAGTACGTCAGAATCTGTATAAATCCTGAAAACTTATGAAAAAGGCTACACATTTTTATATATTCCAGAATTTACCCTCCACTTGCTGGCAAGCTACAATTAAATTGTTATAACATACTAAAGCCAGTATTTGACATAAACAGTAACACTCCAAAAACAGATATAGAAAAAAGTGTTCCTAATTTCGTCTCTCTTAAAAATCCTCAACAGTGCAATTAAGTGAAATGTATTTTTCCATTGTAACATTGCCAGACACTTTCACTATTATAAATCTCTTGAAAGGCCATAAATGAACAATTTTCAAGTTACTTTCAGCCTTCTAAAGATGTGCCACATGTGATTTTGTACGTCTATGCAGATGAAGAGCACGTTTCGTGATAACAAACCTGTCACTTCGTGCAACGAATCCATTTCCCTCCGCTTTTTTTTTCCATATGACAAAAGCAGTTTTCGAGTAGCAAATAAAATCAGTTTTTGGCAACTGGACGAAAGTAGGAGCTGCAAGAGGGACGAAATTATGGACATCAAAAATGGTTCACATGGCTCCGAGCACTAAGGGACTTAACTTCTGAGGTCATCAGTCCCCTAGAACTTAGAACTACTTAAACCTAACTAACCTAAGGACATCACACACATCCATGCCCGAGGCAAGATTCGAACCTACGACCGTAGCGGTCGCGCGGTTCCAGACTGTAGCGCCTAGAACCGCTCGGCCATCATGGACATCCCCGGGTTTATTATAATGGCCGCTACAGCAGCCTAGACTACAGCAACACCGAGCGAGGTGGCGCAGTGGTTAGACACTGGACTCGCATTCGGGAGGACGACGGTTCAATCCCGCGTCCGGCCATCCTGATTTAGGTTTTCCGTGATTTCCCTAAATCGCTCCAGGCATATACCGGGATGGTTCCTTTCAAAGGGCACGGCCGACTTCCTTCCCCGTCCTTCCCTAATCCGATGAGACCGATGACCTCGCTGTCTGGTCTCCTTCCCCAAAAACAACCAACAACCAACTACAGCAACTACACACGAGAAACTACAACAGACGACTGAAATGCAGCCCAGTATTTGAACACAAATCAGTGCTTATACTAGGAACTGTAAGCTTTTTATTTGGCAGCTGGATCAACTCACCTCAGGACAAAAGATTTAATTCAGTCGTCCGCAGAAGCTGCAAGTGCTCTACACAGCAGACTCTCTCAACAAAACAACAGACTGAGGTCCCGTATGAACGGGCATCGAAACATTTGTTACCAACTGTGGAAACCGGAAATTCCTATGGGAACGAAATAAGGAGCAGGGACGATATTAGGTCCCCATACCTTACGTAGAACCGGCCGGAGTGGCCGAGCGGTTCTAGGCGCTACAGTCTGGAACCGCGCGACAGCTACGGTCGCAGGTTCGAATCCTGCCTCGGGCATGGATGTGTGTGATGTCCTTAGGTTTGTTAGGAAGTTTCTAGGGGACTTATGACCTCAGCAGTTGAGTCCCATAGTGCTCAGAGCCATTTGAACCTTACGTAGAATGATGCGTAAGGGTCCAATACAGAGGTTTGCTGAGCATCACATACCAGCACACGTAGACACGTCGGTCAGTTTCTTCCAATTGTAGGAATACTAATAACACTCATCCTAAGCTGACCCAGAAACAAGATTCTTCTCTTCAAGCTTTCCAGGCGGATGTGTTGTAAATAGTCTTCACGGGTTTGCCGCCGGATCACGCTGTCCAAATTCCACAATATTTCCTCGGAGCAACTGTCCGACATCTTCAGGTGGTTCAGCCAGCAAACCAGTGAAGACTATTTACAAGATTCTTCTCCATGTTGTTCCATGTTGTATCGGAATTTCTGGACTGATCCCCGAAATTGTTTCGACCAGTGCACAGTGCGTGTCAGGTAGTGTTCCAGAGCAGGTGAGGGAGTCAGTGTTTCTGACAGCCGGCCGCGACAGCGCGGGCTGATCGGTACTGGTGCGAGCGCCCTTCGCGCGGGAGATAAGTCGTATCTGCAGGGCAGGGCGGCCGCGGAGGACGGGCGGCGTCAGCTGCCGGAAATTGCCTGTTGGCGCAGCTGTGTCGCGGGCCCTAATAACGCGGCACACACCTCGCCGGCTTAGCGCGCACCCGCCGCCGCCTATCAGGTGCGCCGCGCGCTGTTCCCGCCGCAAAACACTCGAAGCACGGGACGTGCCGGGAGAAGCAGCTGCGAGGCCACAGATCTGTCGTCGACGTGTCGATTCTCCTCAGGACATGCCAGATGCGTGATAAAAGTGACTCCGAAACTCACTCACCATTTATTTTCAACTAAACACACTACTGGCCATTAAAATTGCTGCACCACGAAGATGACGTGCTACAGACGCGAACAGGAAGAAGATGCTGTGATATCCAAATGATTAGCTTTTCAGAGCATTCACAGGAGGTTGGCGCCGGTGGTGACACCTACAACGTGCTGACATGAGAAAAGTTTCCAACCGATTTCTCATACACAAACAGCAGTTGACCGGCGTTTCCTGGTGAAACGTTGTTGTGATGCCTCGTGTAAGGAGAAGAAATGCGTACCGTCACGTTTCCGACTTTGAAAAAGGTCGGATTGCAGCCTATCGGGATTGCGGTTTATCGTATCGCGACATTGCTGCTCGCGTTGGTCGAGATCCAATGACTGTTAGCAGAATATGGAATCTGTGGGTTCAGGAGGGTAACACGGAACGCCGTGCTGGATCCCAACGGCCTCGTATCACTAGCAGCCGAGATGACAGGCATCTTACCCGCATGGCTGTAACGGATCGTGCAGCCACGTCTCGACCCCTGAGTCAACAGATGGGGACGTTTTCAAGACAACAACCATCTGCACGAGCAGTTCGACGACGTTTGCAGCAGCATGGGGTATAAGCTCGGAGACCATGGCTGCGGTTACCCTTGATGCTGCATCACAGACAGGAGCGCCTACGATGGTGTACTCGACGACGAACCTGGGTGCACGAATGGCAAAACGTCATTTTTTCGGATGAATCCAGGTTCTGTTTACAGCATCATGACGGTCGCATCCGTGTTTGGTGACACCGGGGTGAACGCTATAGTATGGTACGCCGCATCATTTGCTGGAGTGAGCAGCTAAATGTCACGCCAGACTTGGTAACGGCGTCTCTTTCATAAAGAAGAAAGTATTATAAGAACGGTGGACCTGAAAATTATAAAAAATGGAATTCAACATTATAAAAAGTTGTCCTTTGCCGGACCGGAAACGGCGTGCTCCATAGCACTTAGCATCATTCTGTCACAGTAGATTGGAGCTTGAAAGTCTGTCAATCTGTTCAATACAGAACAATGCATCGCTTGTTGCTAGAAATACACAGGTTAGTAATAATTAAGTCCGCAAATAAGTCATAAAAATTACAAACAATTACAGAGGCTTACATACACTGTAAGGCAAAAAGACGACGTAATTCTAAGGAACTATCCGAATGGGACGAAAATCGGTAGATGAGTTGTACGCTGACAAACAAATGGTTACAATTTCAGAAAAATTGAATGATTCCCTCAAGAGAAAGAGCTTCACAAATTGAGCAAGTCAACGCCGGCCGCAGTGGCCGTGCGGTTCTAGGCGCTGCAGTCTGGAACCGCGAGACCGCTACGGTCGCAGGTTCTAATCCTGCCTCGGGCATGGATGTGTGTGATGTACTTAGGTTAGTTAGGTTTAACTAGTTCTAAGTTCTAGGGGACTGATGACCTCAGAAGTTGAGTCCCATAGTGCTCAGAGCCATTTGAACCAGTTTGAGCAAGTCAACAACGCGTTGATCCCCCTCTGGCCCTTATGCAAACTGTTATTCGGCTTGGCATTGATTAATGGAGTTGTTGGATGTCCCCTTGAGGCATACCGTAACAAATTCTGTGCAGTTCAGTTTGTTCGTTAGATCGTCAAAATCCCCAATGGTTGGAGAATCCTGACCGTAAGACTCCAAAAGTTCTCAAGTGCGGACAGATCCGGCAACCTTGCTGGCCAACCACCAAAAGATATAGACAAATATTGATGCTAACATTGCCTTTTTACAAGATTATTAACGATTATTACCAAATCAACATAAACAAAATTAGAAGTTATACATCAGATTAATGGGATAGCACAGCTATTGAGAGAGCCCTCTCTTTCAGCTGCATTCAAAATTCATTACGCTTGGTTGTTTTCAGACTGGGCGCTGCCGTCGAGAACATCCCAATTTTTGGGAATTCAACAAGGAAGGCGATGTCTGTGTGATATATCTGGTTTCAGCAGCTATCATATCCAGCTGCAACATTCTTTCCTCAGAGCAGTGAAAATTGCAGCATTATGCGTGTGAGGTAACCAGTGGTGTGAGGTACCAGTAGCTGATGGTAGCTCCCTCGTAGGAAAGCCCGCCAGGATTGTAGTCTGTCGGTGTGACTGGTTAATGCTTTGGGAGGCTGCGCGCCAAAATGCTATCTTGCTTTCACTAATATTTTAATAACGGTGCATTAAATTGCATAACATTCTGGAATATGTATTCGGAAATAGAAAGTTATCTCCCACTTATTTCGCAAGTCAGAATTACGTGTCAACCTAAAAACAAAAACAAAAGCTAAACGAAAAGGCAGACGAAGCTCTTCAGGTGTCTTCAGAGCTCCACCTAGTGCAGGCTCCCAAGCCAAGTAGCGGCGCTGCGTAATCAGATCGGAAGGGGCAGTCATGGGGTACACATGTGTTATCTGCCATGAACGGTTATATTTCCACTTCATGTAAATTCTGTAAAGCGCTAATTAGATCAGAAGGGCTAGTCATGATGCATAGACATGTTGTCTGGTATGGTCGATTCTACCTCAATTTTACAAAAATGGTTCAAATGGCTCTGAGCACTATGGGACTTAACATCTGTGGTCATCAGTCCCCTAGAACTTAGAACTACTTAAACCTAACTAACCTAAGGACATAACACACATCCATGCCCGAGGCAGGATTCGAACCTGCGACCGTAGCGGTCGCGCGGTTCCGGACTGCGCGCCTAGAACCGCTACACCACCGCGGCCGGCCCTCAATTTTACATACAAATGTTAATCGTAATAATTTAAAAATTAGTAAAGTGTAATTAATTACTGGTTCGCAAGATACAGTTGGAAATATAGTAATAACGCGTGACCTCTTGAAAAGACAGTGGATAAAGTTTGTAGGTTGCAGTTTCTTATGTTTTTCTAAAGTAAATACAAGGGGTCTCTGTACAAATAGTGAACAAACCTGTTATTTACACAACATCAGTTCCTCGCTAACAGTTCATTACAGTCTCAAGATAACGGATCTACGACGTAAGTGATGCTGTCTGCGCAGCGGCCATCTTTAGACAACTGAAGGTTGGTCAAAATTAACAAAACCCTATGCATTCCACCCAGGGTGGTGAAAGCAACTAGCCACCTCACGTACAACGCACTCCCAGAACAAATGGGATGATTAACACGTAGTCTGTGGCAATGCAGACGAGGTTGATGATATGATTCAATATTCTGCTGTTTATATTATTACTTCTGGCTATTATCATCCCGGCTACTGGGACTCCCGCCGCAGTGGCCGTGCGGTTCTAGGCACTGCAGTTTGGAACCGGGCGACCGCTACGGTCGCAGGTTCGAATCCTGCCTCGGGCATGGATGTGTGTGATGTCCCTAGGTTAGTTAAGTTTAATTAGTTCTAAGTTGTAGGCGATTGATGACCTCAGAAGTTAAGTCGCATAGTGCTCAGAGCCATTTGAACCATTTGAGCCTCGTGTAAGGAAGAGAAATGCGTACCATCACGTTTCCGACTTTGAAAAAGGTCCGATTGCAGCCTCTCGCGATTGCGATTTATCGTATCGCGACATTGCTGCTCGCGTTGGTCGAGATCCAATGACTGTTAGCAGAATATGGAATCTGTGGGTTCAGGAGGGTAACACGGAACGCCGTGCTGGATCCCAACGGCCTCGTATCACTAGCAGTCGAGATGACAGGCATCTTATCCGTATGGCTGTAACGGATCGTGCAGCCACGTCTCGATCCCTGAGTCAACGGATGGGAACGTTTGCAAGACAATAATCATCTGCACGAACAGTTCGACGACGTTTGCAGCAGCATGGGGTATAAGCTCGGAGACCATGGCTGCGGTTACCCTTGACGCTGCATCACAGACAGGAGCGCCTACGATGGTGTACTCTACGACGAACCTGGGTGCACGAATGCAAAACGTCATTTTTTCGGATGAACCCAGGTTCTGTTTACAGCATCATGACGGTCGCATCCGTGTTTGGTGACATCGCGGTGAACGCTATAGTATGGTACGCCGCATTATTACATTTTTTGATGATCTTCTCTGATGATGATGCAGTATCACACGGACTTGACTTATAATACACATCTACGAGCGTACCATCACTCTCAAAACAATTGGCTTCTGTATCGATTCCACAATGCAATGTTTTTCATCCGAACAACCTGCGCTGTTCCCTCAGCAAAATACCGTCTTGCTGCGGCTTACCACCTGAAGCACAATAATGACGCATTGTTTCTTGGTGCAAATGTAATAACAGAGGATGTGCTGCCATCGCTTGGTTTCTTCAAATACTACTCCACCAGTGGCTGACCTAACACTAGGACACACATAAAGTGTACAAATCTCAATATTGCTCAGTGTGTGGTTTACCATTATCTTAGCAATGAGCGCCTCAAATTTTCATGGACAAGCATCGTAAGAAACGGAGAAACTTCAAGAATCTTGCTGGTAATATACTGCAGTATTAAATAACGGCCTTAGTTGTAGAATACAATATCACAACCAAACAGACGACAGAGAGCCTAAGCTGTGTAGAGGTGATACTATACAGTGTGGCCATTGATCGAGACCGGGCCAAATATCTCACGAAATAATTGTCAAACGAAAAAACTACAAAGAACTAAACCTGTCTAGCTTGAAGGGGGAAACCAGATGGCGCTATGGTTGGCCCGCTAGATGGCTCTGCCATAGGTCAAACGGATATCAACTGCGTTTTTTAAAATAGGAACCCCCATTTTTTATTACATATTCATGAAGTACGTAAAGAAATATGAATGTTTTAGTTTGACCACTTTTTGCACTTTGTGATAGATGGCGCTGTAATAGTCACAAACATATGGCTCCCACTTTTGACGAACAATTGGTAACAGGTAGGTTTTTTAAATTAAAATACAGAACGTGGGTACGTTTGAACATTTTATTTCGGTTGTTCCAATGTGATACATGTACCTTTATGAACTTAATGAACTTATCATTTCTGAGAACGCATGCTGTTACACCGTGATTACCTGTCAATATCACATTAAAGCAATAAATGCTCTAAATGATGTCCGTCAAACTCAATGCATTTGGCAATACGTGTAACGACATTCCTCTCAAAAGCGAGTAGTTCGCCTTCAGTAATGTTCGCACATGCATTGACAATGCGCTCACGCATGTTGTCAGGCGTTGTCGGTGGATCACGATAGCTAATATCCTTCAACTTTCCCCACAGAAACAAATCCGGGGACGTCAGATTCGGTGAACGTGCGGGCCATGGTATCGTGCTTCGACGATCAATCCACGAACACATGTGGTAGAAGAGAAATCAATTTCCCTGTGCAGTGCTGGAAGAGAAGACGGAAGGAAATTCCTCCGTACTTTCGCGGTGGGATTTCGACAGAGCCTTGCTTTGTGCGTGGCGAGAGCGGAGAACGTTTCTCTTTTGTTCCTGTGGGAGCGCTCCCAGCAGCTAAAAAAAGATTGTGCCAGTTTATTATCAGTTGCATGTCCACTGCTCTCACAGATGCAATGCAGCGACCCGTTTCTCCTGCGGATCCGTTTCACAAAAGTCTTTAAACAATAGGATAGTTTCCCTTGCGCCCTCTTTCTCCCGGACGCAACGCGTGATCGCTTAACGTACATTCAAGTAGCTTCGGTTTACAGCCGTCGCCAAGGATTGTCCACTACTATCTTTAGACCCTGTAGCTTTATTGACAAGTAATAAATCGAATAAGAGATGATCATATTACCTCTCAGATCCGGTCCAGTCACTGTATCTTATATCCGCCAATTCCTCGGAAATGGAATGTTACTGCTGTCGTCTTCAGTCCGAAGTCTGGTTTGATGCTGGTTTCTCTACTCTGTGCAAGCCTCTTCATATCTGGGTAATTACTGCAACCTACTTCTAGTAGTCAAACCTTGGCCTCGCATTACAAATTTTAACCCCCTCCCGGCTTCCCTCCACTTCCCCCCGTACACACACTTCTCTTCATTATCAAATTTACGACTCCTTGATGCCTCAAGACGTAGTCTATCAACCGATACTTTCTGTCAATCAAGTTGTGCCATAATTTTCTTTTCTCCTCAAGTTCCACCTCTTAAATTCCGTTCCTCCTCATTAGTTATCCGACCCACTTAACTTCCTTTCAGCGCTCTTCTCTAGCACCACATTCCAAAAACTTATACCCTTTTCTTGTTTAAACCGTTTATTGTCCACGTTTCATTTCCGAAGAAGGCTACACTCCAGGCACATGCCTTCAGTAAAGACTCCCTGGCACTTCAATTTATGCTCAGTGTTAACAAATTTTGCTTTTTCGAAAGCTTTCAAGAGCACTGTAATATATTTTACAATAGGGAACATAGGGATATCGATGACGAAGTTCGGTCTAATACAGCTGGTAACTAAATGGATCAAAATCAAGGAGGTGCGGAGAGAAGTGCACAAGAACAACAGCAGCAGCAGAATAAGGCCTGTCTAAGATTGTCAACGCAGCTTCTACACTGACGGAAAAAAGTAGTAACACCAAAACCTGATTAACATAGAGCAATGACATTTCGGGAGTCGATTTATCTAGACAACAAGTTTAAGTGATTAAAATTGCAAATCCCTGGTTAATGTAGGCGTGAGGTATTGTTGTTGTGGTCTTCAGTCCAGAGACTGGTTTGATGCAGCTCTCCATGCTACTCTATCCTGTGCAAGTTTCTTCATCTCCCAGTACCTACTGCAACCTACATCCTTCTGAATCTGCTTAGTGTATTCATCTCTTGGTCTCCCTCTACAATTTTTACCCTCCGCGCCGTCCTCCAATGCTAAATTTGTGATCCCCTGATGCCTCAGAGCATGTCCTACCAACCGGTCCCTTCTTCTTGTCAAGTTGTGCCACAAACTCCTCTTCTCCCCAACTCTATTCAATACCTCATCATTAGTTATGTGATCTACCCATCTAATCTTCAGCATTCTTCTGTAGCATCACATTTCGAAAGCTTCTATTCTCTTGTCCAAACTACTTATCGTCCATGTTTCACTTCCATACATGGCTACACTCCATACAAATACTTTCAGAAACGACTTCCTGACATTTAAATCAATATTCGATGCTAACAAATTTCTCTTCTTCAGAAACGCTTTCCTTGCCATTGCCGGTCTACATTTTATATCCTCTCTACTTCGAGCTTCATCAGTTATCTTGCTCCCCAAATAGCAAAACTCCTCTACTACTTTAAGTGTCTCATTTCCTAATCTAATTCCCTCAGTATCACCCGACTTAATTCGACTACATTCCATTATCCGCGTTTTGCTTTTGTTGATATTCATCTTATATCCTCCTTTCAAAACACTATCCAATCCGTTCAACTGCTCTTCCAAGCCCTTTGCTGTCTCCGACAGAATTACAATGTCATCGGCAAACCTCAAAGATTTTGTTTCTTCTCCATGGATTTTAATACCTACTCCGAATTTTTCTTTTGTTTCCTTCACTGCTTGCTCCATCTAGAGATTGAATAACATCGGGGAGAGGCCACAACCCTGTCTCATTCCCTTCCCAACCACTGCTTCCCTTTCGTGTCCCTCGACTCTTATAACTGTCATCTGGTTTCTGTACAAATTGTAAATAGCCTTTCGCTCCCTGTATTTTACCCCTGCCACCTTCAGAATTTGAAAGAGAGTATTCCAGTCAACATTGTCAAAAGTTTTCTCTAAGTCTACAAATGCTAGAAACGTAGGTTTGCCTTTTCTTAATCTAGCTTCTAAGATAAGTCGTAGGGTCAGTATTGCCTCACGTGTTCCAATATTTCTACGGAATCCAAACTGATCTTCCCCGAGGTCGGCTTCTACCAGTTTTTCCATTCGTCTGTAAAGAATTCGTGTTAGTATTTTGCAGCTGTGATCTATTAAACTGATAGTCCGGTATTTTTCGCATCTGTCAAAACCTGCTTTCTTTGGAATTGGAATTATTATATTCTTCTTGAAGTCTGAGGGTATTTCGCCTGTCTCATACATCTTGCTCACCAGATGGTAGAGTTTAGTCAGGACTGCTCTCCCAAGGCTGTCAGTAGTTCTAATGGAATGTTATCTACTCCGGGGGCCTTGTTTCGACTCAGGTCTTTCAGTGCTCTGTCAAACTCTTCACGCAGTATCGTATCTCTCATTTCATCTTCCTCTACATACTCTTCCATTTCCATAATATTGTCCTCAAGTACACCGCCCTTGTATAGACCCTCTATATACTCCTTCCACCTTTCTGCTTTCCATTCGTTGCTTCGTTGCTCTGAGCTCTTGATATTCATGCAAGTGGTTCTCTTTTCTCCAAAGCTCTCTTTAATTTTCCTGCAGGCTGTATCTATATTAGCCCTGGTGAGATGAGCCTCTACATCCTTGCATTTGACCTCTAGCCGTCCCTGCTTCGCTTAACACCACTGAAGTCGCAAATGGCGGTGGTTTCGCGTCAGCGGAATGCACGCTACAGGGCATCTGGCTCTGAGCTATCGTTGAAGTTACGAATTCGTAACAGTTCGTTGTTTCATTGGGGTGCCAACTGCTGCTTAAATTGCTGCTGCAGATGTAGTACCATGCGCCAGAGCCATGCGCCGAACACTATGGTCTTCCCTCTCGGTGCAACATGGACGGCCGGAATCCGGTCTTCTTGAGGCCGTACACTGTCGTGACCACCGCTGCCAGCAATCATGTACGGTGGCTACATTCCTGCCAAGTCTTTCTGCAGCATCGGGAAGGCGTTCTTGACTAACATCAACTCACCATGTCCAGTCTCAAAGAAAACTAACACTCGCGACCGTTAGAGCGTATATTTAAAGCAAACCTGGTTTGCATCCTCATAGTGGCGCTAGTATCGCCGTTCTTATGCGACTGACGCACGATTTTAATAGACATCTTTCGCATGTAGAAATACGAGGGCGTTTGAAACGTTCGTGAAAAAGTAAAAACTACTTACGTGTTTGTGGTAATCCTTTATTATTTTTCGACATAGTCTCCTTGTAGACTTATACACTTCGTCCAACGCTGTTCTAATTTGTTGATCCCTCCCGAATAATAGCAATTGTCCAAGTCTGCAAAATAGCTATTAGTTGCTGCAGTCACCTCCTCGTTTGAATAAAATCTTCATCCCGTCAGCCATTTCTTCAAATGGAACAAATAGTAGCCCGGGGAGCCAAGTCTGGAGAACAGGGGGGATGTGAAACGAATTGGAACCCTATTTCCATTAATTTTGCGACCACAAATGCTGAGGTGTGTGCTGGTGCATTGTCGTGATGGAAAAGGACTTTTTTGCGGTCCAATCGCCGGCGTTTTTCTTGCATCTCGGTTTTCAAACGGTCCAGTAACGATGAATAATATTTACCTGTAATAGTTTTACCCTCTTCCAGACAGTCGATGAGGATTATCCGTTGCAAATCCCAAAAGACAGTCGCCATAACCTTTCCGGCTGAAGGAATGGTCTTCGCCTTTTTTGGTGCAGATTCTTCCTTGGTAAACCATTGTTCAGATTGTTGTTTGGTCTCAGGAGTATAGTAATGTATCCATGTTTCATCCACAGTGACGAAACGACGTTTAAAGTCCTGCAGATTCTTCCTGAACAGCTGCAAACCATCCTTGCAACACTTCACACGATTCCGTTTTTGGTCAAGCGTGAACAATCGCGGGACCCATCTTGTGAATAGCTTTCTCATGGATAAATGTTTATGCAAAATATTATGTACCCGTTCATTCGAGATGCCCACAGGACTAGCAATCTCAATTACCTTAACTCTTCTGTCATCCATTACCATATCATGGAACTTTCAGCATCACTTGTGCCCATATGGCCACTCCGGAAAATTTTGAAACCACTTTTAAACTGTTCTAATCGAAGGTGCAGAGTCACCGTAATGTTTATCAGGCTTTTCTTTAATCTCCTGAGGCGTTTTGCTTTTCATAAAGTAATGTTTAATCATCACACGAAATTCTTTTTCGTTCATTTTTTGACAATCACTCGACTTCCTTTATTCACACAAATGCCAAACACAAAGAAGTAGACCAATAAGGCTGGAACTAGGTGTGCGTTCTTTCCAAAGATGCAACTAACTAAACATGATCTCGATACGCGCCGGTGGTGCCATCTGTCGGACTTTGCAAAGACTTTTCAAACGCCCCTCGCACGCCTACCAACTTTGGTTTATGTCGCACAGTCCCTTCTCGGTGTTGCGATTTTTTCCCCCTCTGCATATGTACTGGCTCATACACCTACAACTACATCTGCTTGATTACTCTCCAATTCACAATTAAGTGTCTGCCAGATGATTCACCGAACCACCTTTAAGCTACATCTCTAGCGTTCCACTCTAGAACAACGCACTAGAAAAACGAACACTTTAATTTCTTCGTGCGAGCTCTGATTTCTCTTAATTTACTATGACGATCATTCCTTCCTATGTAGGTGGGTGCCAACAAAATACGAGGGTTGTTCGGAAAGTAAGGAATAATCGGTCGCGAAATGGAAACTTCACTGACAATCAAAACTGTTTTCTTTGCACATTTAGCTACACTTTTCAGGCTACTTCTCTACGTAGTCGGTGCTCCAACCTAGACATTTGTCGGAGCATTATACCAAATTTCCAACACCATCGTCATAGAAGGCAGCCGCCTGTGCTTTCCAACAATTCTCTATGCTGATCTTTAGTGCGTAGTCTGCGCCCAAGTGTTGTCTTCGTATCCAGTGTTTCATGTGAACAGAGATGATGCTCAGGACGAGCCAATTAGGACTCTGTTGTGGGTGATCGAACTCTTCCCCTCGAAAAGGCTGCAGGAGCGTCTTCACTGCCCCTGCAGAGTGCGGCTGAGAATTGCCATGAAGAAGGAAGTGCGTGGCAGTTGTGTTAGGTGGGCTGCATTCATTAAGGCGAAACCTCTCAGTAGGCCCTCCTACTTGGCGGGAGACATCGTAATTCTAGGCACCTTTACTCGCTCACAGTGCGCTCACAACTGAAAAGAGCGTCTTGATGCGATCGACGGGCATGCTAGAGACACTGCCCAAAACGTCTTTGAAAAGCCTCGTCCGATTTTCACAGCGGTTTCTGTTTCGCGACTGATCGTTCCTCACTTTCCGAATAGCCCTCTATTTTCACACTCTAAATATCTAGTTGGGTATAGAAATTTCACGAGAAGAACCTACCGCAACGAATAAAGCCTCGATTAATTCCCTCTATATCTGCACACCAGCACAGCCCCAAGACATTTTTGACAGTTAAGTAAAAGTAATTGACTTATGGTCGAATCACGTGGTGGGTAGGTGAGGAGGTGGTAAAATAGTGAGTACGGAGTCAGTGATTCTTAGTGATCCGTATAGTTAAGTGTCTGACTTCATTAGAGATTGAGCGCAAACTCGAATACAACAAGTATAGGGATTTCAAATAACTTCCGGGAATTCAGCCAGGTAACACTCTCAGCGACCGCCGATATTTCGGCGGGAGAACACCCCGCCATTTTCAAGGCAAACTACAACGGACAGGCGGCGTACATGCAAATTTAATACCTCGGTTCTCCGACAGAAGCAGGAAAGATAATACACACACACACACTGAACACTAGTGCCACCAAAGATGACCAAAGTCAGAGCTATCGATAGTGAGACTATGAATTCGCAGGTGAGGCAGCATTGACTCTGTTCCTCTGTTTTTTGATAAGGGAGAGAGCCGGATTCCAAACAGAGTTTAAACAGAAACCTCCATCCCTGTTAACGAGGTTGCTCGCTAATTTAATCTCAATAACATGTTATATAATAACACCGAGATATTGGCATGCACGTCCAGCTATTGGGACAGTGTCATTAGGGAGGCAGTTGAGATTAAATTAGCGAGCAACCTCGTTAACAGGGATGGAGGTTTCTGTTTAAACCCTGTTTGGAATCCGGCTCTCTCCCTTGTCAAAAAACAGAGGAACAGAGTCAATGCTGCCTCACCTGCGAATTCATAGTCTCACTATCGATAGCTCTGACTTTGGTCATCTTTGGTGGCACTAGTGTTCAGTGTCTGTGTGTGTGTGTGTGTGTGTGTGTGTGTGTGTGTGTGTGTGTGTGTGTGTTATCTTTCCTGCTTCTGTCGGAGAACCGAGGTATTAAATTTGCATGTACGCCGCCTGTCCGTTGCAGTTTGCCTTGAAAATGGCGGGGTGTTCTCCCGCCGAAATATCGGCGGTCGCTGGAAGTGTTACCTGGCTGAATTCACGGAAGTTATTTGAAAGTTGTATACGCCAGGAGAAACTCAGGTCTCACAGTATAGGGATTGTCCATATCTGTCGCGATACTAGTCAAAATCGATTTGTGTAAACTACGGAAAACGTAAATCAGGATGACAGGGCAGAGATTTATTTCCGCTCCTCCTTAGCGTGAATCCAGTAAGACAACATCCGACCGTTAAGTTCCAACGTGATATGCTGAGCATCATCTGCGTTCCATGAAAACTACAGAGACGTTTGGGACTTAATAAGGAACATTGACACACTCTGGCGAAAAGGGGCTGTACACAGTTATTTGACATTTCTCACTATAATTCTATTTATTTATTGCTGATACACGAGACCATATTTTATGTAAAAACTGTTAACCCAGGATTTTACGAAATGACTGTCTTTATAAAGCCATTTTCCCCTGCTAATTCCGCACTTATTACTATAAGCCGATTTACTAATAAAATTTATCTACACACCATTATAATCGCTTACTTGCTATGATACCGTCCTTTCCGTCTATTCCAACACGTGCTTACAACTTAAGTTTTACATGAACGCGTGAATTGAAAATGATAATTACTATCATTGCCTTCTGCGTATGACATAAAACAGATAACAGAATATAGCCATCTAACATTCAGAAATGATGAAATTATTACACATCTGTTACAAGCGATTAAGTTTCTGTGAACTTCATGTTTAATATATAACTCCTATTTTTTCAGCCTTTGGCACGGATATAATGTTATATTGAAAATGTCAGCGTGTTTGTCAAGTGCTACTTAAATTAATAACAGATATCAGCTTCGCAGCCATCACCAGGGCTATAAACTATAGCAGCGACAAATAGACGCCTAGTCAGTTCTGTACTGAGTAAGGTGGACCGTTTCTCTTTTCGAAAATGGCACCCCTCAAAAAATTCTCTCTCGGACACGGAGATATTATCGTCATTATGCCTGAAAAGGTCATGGTTAGCAGCTGGCTCTCACAGCGAAGCGGAAGGCACGTATTTCTAAATGTCCGCCCTACGGCTGCGCATAGATGCTGTCTTTCGTCCTTCCGTTTCACTCCTGTCAACTTCTTCATCGCAGTTTCCTGCCTTTATCAGATCTGGCGATATGGGCCAGTGCCAAATGTTTCAACACCGACACTCTTTTGAAATCATATTATCCTTCATTGCTCGTTAGTGAGAGCTGTGAAGAGAAATTTCATTAGACATTGTCCGAGTTACGACAGTTGGCCTGTGTAATTGCATTAACTGTTGCATATCGCATCTCCGAAGACTCTGAGCAAACATTTAATAAAAGTAGAATAGGTGCTAAAAAAATAACGGGGCATTTTGTAATTCCGTTTGCTGTATTAGTTCGAACAGCGTGATTTTTTTCGTTGTTATATTGGTAAACATGTCTGAAAAGTACCTGTACATTGTTAGTCCTACGAGATAATTAGTCTTTTGTCAGCTATCGGGAATGTTAGATGTGTTTTGGTACTACGGGAGGTTGTTTTATTTCTATAAAATGAACCGGAGAAATCGTATTACATTTTTCTATAAGAACGAAATAAATTGCAGCAAGGCTTCATAAAGGTTAAAAACTGTTTTTTGTGAGTCTGCTATAAGTAAAACAAGATTCTTATGAGTGGCATAAGTGTTTCGAAGGATGCTGTGAAAACGCTGAAGACGACGAGGGCCCTGGACGGCAAGGACAACCAAAGAAATTGCGGAAAAAGTGAAAGAAATGATTATGAATGACCATTGAATCGCAGTCAGAGAAGACGCGTTCGGGTATACAGCGTCTGATAGCAAAATTGATTCCAAAATTGTTGAATTTCGAAGAAAAAGAGAGGCGATTGCTCAGGTGTCGCTATCTGAAGTCAACAACGATGCAGAACTTCTGGAACGTGCCGTAACAGACGATAAAACATGGTTTTACGAAATTACTTCGAAAGTAAGATTCAGTCATCCTTGTGGAAGTATTCTGGACCGCCAAGAACGAAAAAAGGCAGACAAGCGCAGTTAAACGGCTCTAAGCACTATGGGACTTAACATCACAGGTCATCAGTCCCCTAAACTTAGAACTACTTAAACCCAACTAACCTAAGGACATCACACACATCCATGCCCGAGGCAGGATTCGAACCTGCGACCGTAGCAGCCGCGTGGTTCCGGACTGCCGGCCGCGGTGGTCTAGCGGTTCTAGGCGCTCAGTCCGGAACCGCGGGACTGCTACGGTCGCAGGTTCGAATCCTGCCTCGGGCATGGATGTGTGTGATGTCCTTAGGTTAGTTAGGTTTAAGTAGTTCTAAGTTCTAGGGGACTGATGACCACAGATGTTAAGTCCCATAGTGCTCAGAGCCAGCCGTTCCGGACTGACGCGCCTAGAACCGCTCGGCCACCGCAGCCGGCTCAAGCGCAGTTAAACGTGAAGGTATTGCTCAACTTGTTCTCCGATTTTAAGGGCATTGTGCACTATGGGTTCCTGCTACAAGTTCTAATGATCAATAAGTAATACTACTTAAAAACTCAAAGCCTTCTGCTTTAAGCAATCCGAAATAAACGCCACGCTTTGGGACTAAACAATTCATGGCTTTTGCACCACAACATTGCACCTGTCCACATTACGTCGCTTGATCGCGAATTTTTCGCCTAAATCAATTCTGTAATGATGCCCCAGTCTCTCTATTTACGAAATATGGGCCAACACGATTTTCTTCTGTTCCAGAAAATAAATAAAACCTTAAAGCGTCAACGTTTTACAGTCGCGGGTGAGAGCGAAAACGCGTCGCTGAGTGAGGTAAAAGCTATCCCAAAGATGTACTAGCTAACTGAAATGTTTCGGCAACTCTAAAAAGCGCTTTCATAAATTCATAACATCTAAGGAAAGCGAAATTTTGAAGGAGAAAACATTGAGGTAGACGAACGAACAAAACTGTGCTACATATAGTATCTGCAACTGAAGTGATCCTGTCACTAAGCACAAAGTGGTAAACTTTAATTACCGAGAATATACGGCTGCCTTGTATAGAAGTTTAAATGTATATGTTATAGACAATCATCACGTTTGACAAAACTTAATTCGTAAGCTCAGAATTTTCTCGTAATGAATAAAGAACACTGGCAGTGCTACGGAACGATAAAACTTACAGTAAACATGACAATCGTCCAGCTGATATGCTAGCAGTCGTTGTAGTGTTACGCTCACATCAAGTGTAAATGTCCTGAATCAAGTCTCACTCTTTACGCTATAACCGGAAAAGAGCGATCTCCAAATCTGGAGAAAATGCTCAAATACGAAAGACAGATAAAAAACAGTTACCTGCGTCAGTCAGTTTTGTTTCATGCCAGGGTGCATTTGTGGGGCTTACAAAAATGGCTCTAAGCACTATGGGAATCAACTGCTGTGGTCATCAGTGCCCTAGAACTTAGAACTACAAACCTAACTAACCTAAGGACATCACACACATCCATGCCCGAGGCAGGATTCGAACCTGCGACCGTAGCAGCAGCGCGGCTCCGGACTGTGGGCCTTACACGCTACATCTGTTTCCTGGGATGTCTGTTTTATTCTTCATTTCGCTGCAAATGATTTATTATGTGTCACTGGCCATAATAATGCGGCTACATCCAGAAAATACGCATCTAACCCACTGATACTCATGAAGATTAGGGTGTAAGACCTGGGTACATCCCTTGTAAAATTTGAAACTGGCTGACACAGAAAACTGTTTTAAACTTGTCTTTCACATACAATAAACAGTTAGTTTCCTAATAGTAGCCCAATATGGACGTACTCGCATTCTAAAAGAACCAGGTTCAAATCCGCATTAAAACATCTAGCTTTAGATATTCCGTAAGTTCCCTAAAAGTTCCCTAAACCACGGGAGAAGAGTGCGTGGACGTTTGCTTCGAATCAGCTACTGATAGTTTACGTCTCCTAATTGGTTAATTCACATAATTCTTTGGCTGATGATCTCGATGTGGACCGGAAGTTAAACTCTAAAGTTTTCTTACTTTTCACCACCAATTCATGGAGCCACAAACCTTCTGTGTCAGGTTGAAACAGATGATAGTGGGCCCACAGTCGATTATATTGAGACAGGGAACCAAAGGTTGGAAATGCTTATTTATTGCGGTATGGACACGCGCAGCGTACACTACATAGCAACAACGCAGCTCATAGTAATTGTTCAAAATGACGACCGCCAGACTCAATGCACGCATGGCAACTGCGCATCTCTGCTGTACACTGGAAACGACTGCGAGTGACAAACAGCGTACGACCCTGACCACCAGATATACATATTGTACACGGCTTAGCTCGTAGCATGTGTGCCATGTGACGACAGCTTGCATCGCACCGGCGCATTAGTCTGCGCTGCACGCACAAAAGGATCCCTGTTGTCAGTTGTCCATTGCGTCAGACAACTTGTGATGTGTCCACGGTGAGATTTGTTACTATGTACAGTCCATGAGACGTAGTCAAAGATGGCATTTCACCAGCCAGGAGAGTTGATAGACATGTATTGTACGTACAGTGCTGCAGGAGTTACGAATTACATTGTGAGAGCGGAGATGCTTACATACGGGACACAAGGAGACCAGTTAGCACACAAGTAGCAGTTATCATTTAGCTACAAAATAGCAGGTCAGCAACTGGAAGCAGTTAATTCCATAAATTATCTGGGAGCACACATTAGGAGTGATTTAAAATGGCATGATCATATAAAGTTGATCGTCGGTAAAGCAGATGCCAGACTGAGATTCATTGGAAGAATCCTAAGGAAATGCAATCCGAAAACAAAGGAAGTAGGTTACAGTACGCTTGTTCGCCCACTGCTTGAATACTGCTCAGCAGTGTGGGATCCGTACCAGATAGGGTTGATAGAAGAGATAGAGAAGATCCAACGGTGAGCAGCGCGCTTCGTTACAGGATCATTTAGTAATCGCGAAAGCGTTACGGAGATGATAGATAAACTCCAGTGGAAGACTCTGCAAGAGAGACGCTCAGTATCTCGGTACGGGCTTTTGTTAAAGTTTCGAGAACATACCTTCACCAAGGAGTCAAGCAGTATATTACTCCCTCCTACGTATATCTCGCGAAGAGACCATCAGGATAAAATCAGAGAGATTAGAGCCCACGCAGAAGCATACCGACAATCCTTCTTTCCACGAACAATACGAGACTGGAATAGAAGGGAGAACAAATAGAGGAACTCAAGGTACCCTCCGCCACACACCGTCAGGTGGCTTGCGGAGTATGGATGTAGATGTAGGTGTAGAGAACATGATCGCCATGTGAAATAAATCGGCGATAAGGGAACAACCACCGTGACTGTGGGTAGACTATCTTGTTCCAGGAAGCCTGTGTACTGGCGAAAGAGTCGCGTACGCGCCAACACAAAATTCGAGAGGCGATTTAAATTGCCAAGTGGCCTGACAACATCGATACAGAGGACGGCTACTGGCTGCCGACTATCGCTGCCCAACGGGCCGCGAGCGGTCGCGGAGTGGAAGCCTCGCCGGGAAAAGTCGCCACAGCCTAAATAAACAGCTACAGGGAAACGGTGAGTGCATTTCCCCCGCACACAATGCAGAAAGCATACCCACCAGAAACCAACCGCTGATTTGCAGACTGTCACTGACAGGCCGGCTAGCCCACCAACAGCTTCTTTCCTACCCTTTCTATGCTTTCGTCATGACTAGCCAGTTATATTCTAGGGCCAATTAAGTTTCAGAAATATTATGCATTCACACCGATGGCCTGCAATAAGTAGAGCCACCTTTCCTCACTCAAAACCTGTCTTGCCCTGAAGAAGCCCGTTGTAATACTGCCGAAACGTTGGTTTTACAGTTTATAATTATAGTATTTTATACAATGAAGCGGTACCACATTCAGAAGAATTTTAATCATCATGACACCGGTCGCAGACGCCTACGTAGTTATGTTAGTGACAGGTATGAGCAGGAAATCTGTTATCATGTACGGAAGCTGGAATTGCTGAGGGAGAGAAAGGTGAAACTGCTGAATGATCTGGTGCTCCTCAAAAGATGCTGTGATCACCGTGTCATCCCGAAGTTCATCAGGATACGGCCACAAATTGATACCAGTAAAGCAAAAACCGTTTATTATCGAGCCAGCAAAGCTGTAGCAAGGGAAAGTGTGGAACAGCTCCAGAGCTCCAGCCGGCCGTAGTGACCGAGCGGTTCTAGGTGCTTCAGTCCGGAACCGCGTTGCTGCTACGATCGCAGGTTCGAATGCTGCCTCGGGCATGGATGTGTGTGGTGGCCTTAGGTTAGTTAGTTTTAAGTAGTTCTACGTTCTAGGGGACTGATGACCTCAGATGTTGTCCCATAGTGCTTAGAGCCATTTCAACCAGAGCTTCATAGATTGCAACAGCAGCCAACTGCGCAGCGAACATTTACGGTTGTCATCAAAGTTATTATCTAATGACTGATGAGACAAAACATTATGACCACCGTCAATCGCCTCCTGTTTCGGTTACGGGCACGTGACATGGTAAGCAAAGTATATAAGCGAAACGAAGAAGAATGAACGATAATATTTCAAAGTCTTGCTGGACTTAGAAATGGTTCAAATGGCTCTAAGCACCATGGGACTTAACATCTGAGGTCACTTTAGTGTCCACGATCTGTGGGCGACGAACTTCGTAACCCTCGCAAGAGGCGACTGACAACTCCAACCGCGCGTACACACCACCACCGGCTCCGGCCTGATCACGCACCACGGAGACTTCCTCGCTGCTCTCCCTAACCGACCGACTCCCCACACACGGAAACGGTCAAAAGACCAAATACACGTCGGCCGATGAGACGACCATCCGTGCGACCAACCAACGGTCGTTCCCGCTCCAGTCTCCTTCTGTCGGACAATGCACGTGTGTCCCCAGCTGTCGGCGAGTACTGTCTGTCAGCACCTCACTGGCGCTCCGTCCCCGACGCTGCTCCTTGCGCGACTGCACTCCTCGTCATCTCCAGCTGACTTCCAGACACACGACTACCCGGAAATACTATCGGTCCCTCCAGAGATGGTAGGACAGTGCACTTATCCATAAGCGCTGCTGCTGCCACTCACAGGAAAGTAAGGCAGAAGTTAGTGACGCCAGTAAATGGAATAAGAAAACGAGGCGGCAGTACCGTAAAAGAAGATGACAAACAATAAATGGCATGAACACGAGCCTCGCACGGCTCAGTACATTTGATGGCCAAGTGCTTGAATTAGGCTGCTGTCTGACATTCCTGCTTTCTTGTAGAATGCGGTCTTTGACAAGCAGAATTCCTGTGTTCTCTTAAAGTAGTTTTGTCCAGTACTCACGAGGGAAGCGCAGTGCTGTCTTTAGCGCCCGGTTTTGTACCCGCTGCAGTGTTGCTCTCTGGGTAGGGGCGACGTTGCCCAACACCACGACCGCATACTCCAGCACTACTTTCACCAATGCCATGTACAGCGTGGTGCCGTGGTGTGGAGGAAGCTATGGTTGCGGGTTCAAGAGTGGGTACAGTGTGGGGAGGCGTGCTTAGGTGCGTCAGCGAGGTAGAGCGTCTACATCTAGATCTACATGATTACTCTGCAATTCACATTTAAGTGCTTGGCAGAGGATTCATCGAACCACAATCATACTATCTCTCTACCATTCCACTCCCGAACAGCGCGCGGGAAAAACGAACACCTAAACCTTTCTATTCGAGCTCTGATTTCTCTTATTTTATTTTGATGATTATTCCTACCTATGTAGGTTGGGCTCGACAAAATATTTTCGCAGTCGGAAGAGAAAGTTGGTGACTGAAATAAATAGATCTCGCCGCGACGAAATACGTCTTTGCTTTAATGACTTCTATCCCAACTCGCGCATCATATCTGCCACACTCTCTCCCCTATTACGTGATAATACAAAACGAGCTGCCCTTTTTTGCATCCTTTCGATGTCCTCCGTCAATCCCACCTGGTAAGGATCCCACACCGCGCAGCAATATTCTAACAGAGGACTAACGAGTGTAGTGCAAGCTGTCTCTTTAGTGGACTTGTTGCACCTTCTAAGTGTCCTGCCAATGAAACGCAACCTTTGGGTCGCCTTCCCCACAATATTATCTATGTGGTCTTTCCAACTGAAGTTGTTCGTAATTTTAACACCCAGGTACTTAATTGAATTGACAGCCTTGAGAATTGCGCTATTTATCGAGTAATCGAATACCAACGGATTTCTTTTGAAACTCATGTGGATCACCTGACACTTCTCGTTATTTAGCGTCAACTGCCACCTGCCACACCGTACAGCAATCTTTTCTAAATCGCTTTGCAACTGATACTGGTCTTCGGATGACCTTACTAGACGGTAAATTACAGTATCATCTGCGAACAACCTAAGAGAACTGCTCAGATTGTCACCCAGGTCATTTATATAGATCAGGAACAGCAGAGGTCCCAGGACGCTTCCCTGGGGAACACCTGATATCACTTCAGTTTTACTCGATGATTTGCCGTCTATTACTACGAACTGCGACCTTCCTGATGCGAAATCACGAATCCAGTCGCACAACTGAGACGATACCCCATAGGCCCGCAACTTGATTAGAAGTCGCTTGTGAGGAACAGTGTCAAAAGCTTTCCGGGAATCTAGAAATACGGAATCAACTTGAGATCCCCTGTCGATAGCGGCCATTACTTCGTGCGAATAAAGAGCTAGCTGCGTTGCACAAGAACGATGATTTCTGAAACCATGCTGATTACGTATCAATAGATCGTTCCCTTCGAGGTGATTCATAATGTTTGAATACAGTATATGCTCCAAAACCCTACTGCAAACCGACGTCAATGTAGTTCGATGGATTACTCCTACTACCCTTCTTAAACACTGGTGCGACCTGCGCAATTTTCCAATCTGTAGGTATAGATCTATCGGTGAGCGAGCGGTTGTATATGATTACTAAGTAGGGAGCTATTGTATCAGCGTAATCCGAAAGGAACCTAATCGGTATACAATCTGGACCTGAAGACTTGCCAGTAACAAGCAATTTGAGTTGCTTCGCAACCCCTAAGGTATCTACTTCTAAGAAACTCATGCTAGCAGCTGTTCGTGTTTCAAATTCTGGAATATTCCTTTCGTCTTCCCTGGTGAAGGAATTTCGGAAAACTTCGTTCAATAACCGCTTTAGCGGCACAGTCGTCGGTAACAGTACCATCGGCACTGCGCAGCGAAGGTATTGACTGCGTCTTGCCGCTTGTGTACTTTACATACGACCAGAATTTCTTCGGATTTTCTACCAAATTTCGAGACAATGTTTCGTTGTGGAACCTATTAAAGGCATCTCGCATTGAAGTCCGTGCCAAATTTCGCGCGTCTGTAAATTTTAGCCAATCTTCGGGATTTCGCGTTCTTCTGAATTTCGCATGCTTTTTCCGTTGCACAGGATCGGTCCAAGGACCGAGTCCTGTGGCATGCCAGCACAAATACGATGCACTGTGACCATTCCAGCTTCAGTTCATCCTTTTTAAGGTTCTGTCGTTGAGATGGGAACGAGTGAGGCGGACATGTGACAGTGGCAGGCCTTGCTCAAGTAACATGAACAAATGGTTCAAATGGCTCTGAGCACTATGGGACTCAACTGCTGAGGTCATTAGTCCCCTAGAACCTAGAACTACTTAAACCTAACTAACCTAAAGACATCACACACATCCATGCCCGAGGCAGGATTCGAACCTGCGACCGTAGCGGTCTCGCGGTTCCAGACTGCAGCGCCAGAACCGCGCGGCCACTTCGGCCGGCAACATGAACAAGAGGCCGCCATACTACATACAGTAGAAAGCTCTGGAAACGTCGAGAAGCACCGCTCCGAAGTACTCAAGGCTTTCCACAGCGTCGAAGAGCCTTTCCACTAATCGTAGGAGCGGGTACTCCGCTGAATGTCCCTTCTGAATCTCGAGCTGCTTCTAGAGTAGTACCGCCTCGAAAGTGATATGAAACTGTAGCCTCTTGGGATAAACCCTCTGGAAGAATTTGGTTAGGGTTCGTAATAAGCTTGAGTCTGCTCAAGCCACAGACCCTGTCATCTACACGGCTATTATTTCTGCTTGTTTCTACGCTAAGGAAAAGAAATTGGTGCGAAAATCTCGTTGAATATGCTAACTAGAAGTGTCACAGCTGGTGGCAATTGCTTGAGGGGCATTATTGACATCGTAGGAATCTCTACCCATCCTGGTGTGGACCTCTTCAGCTAATGTTTCTTCTGTCTCGTACTCTTCGTCTCACGTGGCAAGTTAGCGTAGGAGCCACACAGTCACCAGTGCGATATTCACTGTATCATCTTGATCGTCTAGAGGGGTGAAATTTTTTGCACAGGTATCAGCTACAGTGTTCGCTTTCTCATCTCGTTCACTGCGTTATCGTTTGGCCATCCGGAAGCGGAGATATTAGCTGAAGGCGTCGGTGGAAGTACTTAGTTGCCCTCCAGGCAGAACCATCATCAAGTTGTAGTGTCATCATCATCAGTTTTGTGCTATGTTAGTAGTTCCTTGACGTCTCCTTTTCCAAGTAGGAGTGTAGCGGCCCTATTTGACCATTATAGGTAGCGATGTGCTCTTCGCGCCACATTGATGTTCCGACGATCGCGATTGAGCAACCGTTTACAAGTGGCAGCATTACTTGTAAGCTGCGATTCTCTATGTATTCTTTTCTTCTCAGCTGGTGGTAATTCACTTGAGCTGTCCATTGTAGTTCGTCGTGTACGTGTTGTTTCTTCCGTAGCAGAGGCTAGTGCTACCCTATTGAATTGAAGTGGCGCCGCATGGGTTCTGGTTTCCAAAGACTGGAAAGCTTTTCGGTGCTGTTGGCATGGTAATGGCTAACCTACTATCAAACCCCAATTGCTGTCACATCTTTTCGTTTGATCCTGGTTGTCGCTTTCTGGGAGATTCCGCGAGCAACAACGCGTGTGCATTGAAGTCGGCTAGAATTGCAGCCGTCCTGCCTGTGGTGTTTAACTTAACTTAATTCATTCCTTAATTAATGAAGTGTACCAGCGGTATCCTCTGCCTTGTGGCCGTTGACGTTTCGGTTACCAGCCCTGGTTGTTGACGTAGTTTTCGGCAGTGTATTTTCCTCGGCGTGTTGATGCTGTCCAGCATGGCGTGTAGTTCGACAGCTGAGGTGTTGTTGGTAGTTTTGGGTGTTTATTCTGACTTGACTGGATTGGGCACAAATATTCAGAGCATTGTGCTATTGATATCTTGTTGCCGTTTGCTGGTCGAGTGGAGTGGAACTGATCTTGGTGGTTGGTTCATCGGTTGGCTGTCGGTTGGGTTCCCTTCCGATTAGGAGCTTGTCGGTCTGGCTGCCTGTCTCACGTGCGTTAGTGTTACTTTCCCACGCCGATCCTCGGAACCTTCTGAGCGCCGCCGCTTGTGTTTTACATAGTGATTTCCTTTTTAGTCTTAAGTACCCTGTGTGGTCTTCAGAAGAGTCTTAGCTTATTAAAATTGCAAGGCTTTTCTTCTTAGGCCTTAAGCCGTAAAAAAATTCTTTCTTGTTTGGTATGTGGTCTTCAGCCGAGTTTCAGTCTATTTAGATTAAACATTGAAAAAAATGGTTCAAATGGCTCTGAGAACTATGGGACTTAAGGTCTGAGGTCATCAGTCCCCTAGAACTTAGAACTACTTAAACCTAACTAACCTAAGGACATCACACACATTCATGCCCGAGGCAGGATTCGAACCTGCGACCGTAGCGGTCGCGCGGTTCCAGACTGTAGCGCCTAGAACCGCTCGGCCAAAACATTGAAAATCTTTGTCTCGGCCCTAAGCCGTAACACTGTCCTGATTAATGTGAGGCCTTCAGCCGAGTGATATGGGAAAGATTTAAGCTAGGGCCATCAGCCTATTTGTACTGAAGATAAAAAAAATTTTTCTAAAGAAGTGAAACCTGAAGAAGAACTCCTGTACTCAGTTCCTTGCTTAGGTCTTGTGCCCTGGATTTTCGATGTGGCCTTCAGCCGATCTAAATTAAATCAATGGATGTCTTTCGTTAAAACCTTGAGAGTTTTTGATTCTTGCTTGTGTGATTGTGTGTTTTAACCAATAAAGTTTATATGTTGAGTGCAACTGACATTAACTTATTTTGGCCCCTTCCCACAAATATAACCTCATCCGCTCTGTCCTGGTAGCTCAGGGATTTCATGCACAACAGATCAATTACTCGATGGCCAGACATCCTGAGAGATTAACCCTGCAATAAGGAGCCAGAGGAAGAAAATACACCACATATAAATACCAGGCCAATCCTCATAGATAGGTGATAACGTCTCCTTACATTGAAAAGTAAATGCCAGAATAGCAACAAACAGTTTAAACTGCCCTTCGCGAAGCCAGGATGTGCTTGTTAATAACAGACAAGGCGATGACGCACTATGGCAGACGGCGTACTACTCGCACTGTGGGTTGATGAAACTGCGGTCTTCAGCCGTAGCATGGATGCCAACACTCGTCAACGCCAACTGCAGCTCGTCTCTGACAATCTGTACACCCGGGCCATCGAGTGGCGTCTAAAACGCTACTCGCCGCGCTATCCCTGCAGCGCCTCCACACATCAGCATCGCAAGTAGGTCTGCTCCATGGAATGACAGATACCTTAGTGTCACGCTAGACCGCCATCCAACGTAGCGCCTGCACGCCCGAGGCATCAGAAACAAAGCCAATGGCCGGTTCAACAATTGTACCCGTCGTAGGTCGGTGGAAACGTATTACCAGTCGGATGAATCACGATTCTCGCCACACCAGGTCTGTGATGGTGTCTGGATGCGCCATCATTCACGCGAACAGATTCTCGATACAAGTACCGCGTAACAGATGCGGACTGGTGGAGGCAGTATTATTCTACGGAGAACATTCACCCGGGTCTCTGTGAGACCTGTGGTGGAAATCGAAGGCATCATTAGGGCTATGGACTGCTTCAGCATTGTATGTATTGTATTGCATGTTAACCGGGGACTTAGCAACGACGGAGAGGCTCCGTCCCCGCCGCAGCCGTAGTGGTCCACAACCCCACGACGACTACCGCAGTCCACTTCGCCCCTCCGCCGCCCCACACCGAACCCAGGGTTATTGTGCGGTTCGGTCCCCGGTGGACCCCCAAGGGAACGTCTCACACCAGACGAGTGTAACCCCTATGTTTGTGTGGTAGAGTAATGGTGGTGTACGCGTACGTGGAGAACTTGTTTGCGCAGCAATCGCCGACATAGTGTAACTGAGGCGGAATAGGGGGAACCAGCCCGCATTCGCCGAGGCAGGTGGAAAACCGCCTAAAAACCATCCACAGACTGGCCAGTTCACCGGACCTCGACAGAAATCCGCCGGGCGGATTCGTGCCGGGGACCAGGCGCTCCTTCCCACCCGTAAAGTCGTGCGTTAGACCGCACGGCCAACCGGGAGGGCATTTCAGCATTACTGCGGACCATCTGCATTCCTTCGTGCTTAATGTCTTTTCCGACGACGATAGTATCTTATAGCAGGAAAAATGTGCCCAACACAGTGCCACAACAGTGCTACAATGGACTGAGTAGCTTGATAATGAAGTCAAGTAGATGTTGGTTGGTTGGTTTGGGGAAGGAGACCAGACAGCGTGGTCATCGGTCTCATCGGATTAGGGAAGGATTGGGAAGGAAGTCGGCCGTGCCCTTTCAGAGGAACCATCCCGGCATTTGCCTGGAGTGATTTAGGGAAATCACTCAAGTAGATGTTTTGGTCACCAAATTCTTCTTTATGAACAAGATCGAACACATCTGGGACGCTGTTGGGTACTAGGTCCGCACCCACAAACCACCGACCCTTAATTTACGGGAAACGCTTGACCTGTGCGTGAACATGTGGTACTTCGTACCTCAGGATACCTACCGAGGAATTTCCGAATCCACGCCACGCAGAATCGCTGCTGTATTGCGTTCAAGAGGTGGGCCAACACGCTATTAAGTAGGTGGTTACAATGTTTTGGCTCATTAGTCTATTTCTGCACGCCATCAAGAAGGCCTTTCAGATATATTCAGTGGTCTTTCTGTATACAATAATGCACCGACTTACGCTGCCCAGTTTTACCGAAGTCCGGAGATACGCGATTCATCTGAGGGCACCTCCATTCCCACACCGTACGCCCCATTCCCCCCCCCCCCCCCCCCCCTGCCACTCCTGTTCCGCTTATGACAGGTTCGGAAGAGTTTTTTTTTTTGTTTGTTTTTTTGAGCAATCGTTTTATCAACGAGTTGATTTGATCGATAGATTCTAGCTATATCACACAAAAGAAGCAGAACTGATTTACTTGCATCAAACAAGAAAAAGAAGACCATTATCTTTGGACTGTTAACTTAATATTATCGAAAACTTCGATGCAAAAACTGAAATTTGTGAATTGCCAAAGAATTTTGATCTACCGGAATCAACAGTGAGAGCAGTTCCAAAAGGTAAATAAAAAATTCTCGAAACTGTCAAAATGGTCGATTTTTTAATTCAAATATCATTCGTAAATTTCATGGGATTTTCGCTCAGATGAAAGCAATGCTAAAATTATGGTGTGATAACCAATTAAGAGTGAAAATTTGTCCTGTTGATCATAACAAGACGTGCTCTCAAATTAAACTGATGTCTGAGAGATCGAAAGAATGAGCTAGGGAGGGAGGCCAAAAATCAAATGTTTTAAGCTAGTAACGGTTGGTTTATCCGATTCCAAAAACTGGCATAGCAGAAAGTGGAGAGGTGGCAAGTACTGAAAAAGAGACTACGTCGCTCTGTCCAGAGAAGCTCGAGATTATTATACAGCTTCTCTTTTTGAGGACTAGTTTGGTCATCATTTTGAAGTCGAACATTGTTGCCAATTATAACAAATCCTATTTAAAGTGATGCCGTTAATCGGCAACACACTCGGCCACCCTCCTGTTACTCTAATTTCGACCCACGTGTGAAAGTTGTACACTCCTGGAAATGGAAAAAAGAACACATTGACACCGGTGTGTCAGACCCACCATACTTGCTCTGGACACTGCGAGAGGGCTGTACAAGCAATGATCACATGCACGGCACAGCGGACACACCAGGAACCGCGGTGTTGGCCGTCGAATGGCGCTAGCTGCGCAGCATTTGTGCACCGCCGCCGTCAGTGTCAGCCAGTTTGCCGTGGCATACGCAGCTCCATCGCAGTCTTTAACACTGGTAGCATGCCGCGACAGCGTAGACGTGAACCGTATGTGCAGTTGACGGACTTTGAGCGAGGGCGTATAGTGGGCATGCGGGAGGCCGGGTGGACGTACCGCCGAATTGCTCAACACGTGGGGCGTGAGGTCTCCACAGCACATCGATGTTGTCGCCAGTGGTCGGCGGAAGGTGCACGTGCCCGTCGACCTGGGACCGGACCGCAGCGACGCACGGATGCACGCCAAGACCGTAGGATCCCACGCAGTGCCGTAGGGGACCGCACCGCCACTTCCCAGCAAATTAGGGACACTGTTGCTCCTGGGGTATCGGCGAGTACCATTCGCAACCGTCTCCATGAAGCTGGGCTACGGTCCCGCACACCGTTAGGCCGTCTTCCGCTCAAGCCCCAACATCGTGCAGCCCGCCTTCAGTGGTGTCGCACCAGGCATGAATGGAGGGACGAATTGAGACGTGTCGTCTTCAGCGATGAGAGTCGCTTCTGCCTTGGTGCCAATGATGGTCGTATGCGTGTTTGACGCCGTGCAGGTGAGCGCCACAATCAGGACTGCATACGACCGAGGCACACAGGGCCAACACCCGGCATCATGGTGTGGGGAGCGATCTCCTACACTGGCCGTACACCACTGGTGATCGTCGAGGGGACACTGAATAGTGCACGGTACATCCAAACCGTCATCGAACCCATCGTTCTACCATTCCTAGACCGGCAAGGGAACTTGCTGTTCCAACAGGACAATGCACGTCCGCATGTATCCCGTGCCACCCAACGTGCTCTAGAAGGTGTAAGTCAACTACCCTGGCCAGCAAGATCTCCGGATCTGTCCCCCATTGAGCATGTTTGGGACTGGATGAAGCGTCGTCTCACGCGGTCTGCACGTCCAGCACGAACGCTGGTCCAACTGAGGCGCCAGGTGGAAATGGCATGGCAAGCCGTTCCACAGGACTACATCCAGCATCTCTACGATCGTCTCCATGGGAGAATAGCAGCCTGCATTGCTGCGAAAGGTGGATATACACTGTACTAGTGCCGACATTGTGCATGCTCTGTTGCCTGTGTCTATGTGCCTGTGGTTCTGTCAGTGTGATCATATGATGTATCTGACCCCAGGAATGTGTCAATAAAGTTTCCCCTTCCTGGGACAATGAATTCACGGTGTTCTTATTTCAATTTCCAGGAGTGTATTTTAGCCACGGAATACTGCCAGCTTGTTTGAATCGATGGAACAGGGAGTCATTAAAACATTTAAAGCTTACTACAAGAGACGATCGTTTGCGGATCTACATGAAGCTATGAGACAAAACAAAGAGCTCTCTATTAGAGATTTTTGGAAGTAATTCAATATTTTAGATTCCGAGAGAATTATTAGAGAATCTTGGAATGAAATTTCACAAAGAACTATAAAAGGCACCTGTAAAAAAAAAAAACTGTGTCCACTTTCTTCACCACTGGAACCAAGGGGAATCAGCACCAGATCCTGATCATATTGATAAAGTGGCTGAAGAAATGGTCGATCTTTCCAGATACATAAATTTAGAAGTAGATGGTAATGACGTTAAAGAACTGCTGGATTCACACAATCGGGAGCTGACAATTTATGAGCTTACATAAATGTGTGAGCAAGAGCAAAAAATTGAACAACCAGATTGTTTAGACCCAGTTCAGTCAGAAGAACAAATGACGGTTGCAAACTTGACATACATCTCAGTTCATTTGAAAATGGGTTACATATTCTTGAAGAAAATAGACTCGAGTGAAATTTCTGCCACAAAACGTAAAATGAATTTATTAGCGTGCTACCAGCAAATCTTGCATGAGAGGAAAATAATTTGGCTCGGCAGGCGACATTGTCAGATTCTATGAAGCACAATAACATCTGTTTACATTGTTGTAATGCGTAATATTTTACTGTAACATAATTTGTTGCTTTGTTGAACATTTTATTAAATATTTTTCTTATGAATTACAATTTGTTTAGTCTGTGGTGTCAAAAGATCAGAACTGTACAATTTCATTTCCAGAACTGGACTGGTTGTTTTTTTAAGTTTTAGCTGCTTCTATACAGATCTGTGTCGTCAGCAAATGACTGGTTGTCGCGGACGGTCGCTAACATAAGTAGTAGAGAGAGTTTATCCCACAACTGGATCTTGGGGTACGTCGGCTTCTGTATGGCTCAGCTGGGTAACTGACATTTGATTAGCTACAAAAAATGTTTCACAATAAAGTTGAAAGAATTTTGACTGGACGAAACAGCCATTTCAGCTGAAGCACTTTGACCATGAGTCATTCGTAACACACTTCATTGAATTTTTTGTTTCAATACCGAGTAGCACAACACTAGTATTGTCTTTTATGTGCCGGGCTATGCAAATGTGTTCAACACGCCTTATGCATTAACAGACTACACTGTGCTTTTTGCAGAAATCATGTTGTTCTGGTATGACGATCTGTCTCGCGTTCAAGAATTCACGAAAGGCTTTAGGGTACTTGTAACAATCTTTCCAAAGAAGCTTAAGAGAGAAATAGGTCTGTAATTTTGCGGATATTGCTGATTCCTTCCGGACTTTGGCAATGCAACAACTTTTGCTAGTTCCCAAATCCTGGTGAAGCAAATTTGACGAAGACATGTGCTCTAAATTTTTTTGAGGAAATCGATGCTGTTTTGAGGAAGATGGTCCAGATGCAAGTGCTAAAGGTTCATATATTAAAAAACTTGAAACCCGCCTCGATTGCGAAAAAAGTTTTGAGTTTATGGCGGGTCATGGTGCATCGAACATAGGCCGGTGCGAGATGGAGGGTACACCATTAAGTTAAGTAAGGGTTTAGACTTTGTATTTATGTACTGTTTGTGTTTGCCTTTTTTTCGTTTATAAATGTATAGCTTTGGTGTTACTTCAATCATTCACAAAGGTCTTCTTAGGGACTTGTGGGTTTTATTGTTCTGAAGAAGGTGTAGTTATCTACGCCGAAACCTAGGTTAACACTAGGTGCTTTTTTCGCAGTCGAGGCGGGTTTCCAGTTTTTTAATGTATTAACCAACGATTGCTGACGCGCTGCGATGTTGAAGGTGCTAGAGGTTCCTTTTTAACCAGGGCTTCGATGTTTTCGAGCACAGTGTTTGACTTTATCAAAAAAGATGTTATTCGCGCCCTTAACGCTGTTGCAACTGATCATTGTTTTCTCGGTAGTTACTGTTAGAAGTGGGAAACTGGAGTTCAGGAGCTATGACCTCAGCTCTGTCTTGCGGGTCGTAAACTAACCCATTTGATAAATGGTTCCATCGATGTTTGTCGCTCTCTCTCGGTCTTCTTTTTGTGCCACAACGTTTCGAGATTTTTTGTTCGGCTTCTCCTTAGATTCATACCATGACTAACTTCGCCAATTTGCTGGGTCTCGGAAGTTCTGCCAGCATCGACTGTTAGGGTCGTTTCTCAATTAGCGAGTCTTTATTGTTTGCCCATATCCTGATGAGTGGGATTTTCGCTCGTGATAAAATGCAGTGGCCTGATTATAGGTCATGACTGGTAGTTGAGGACTTTTTCTGTCATCTTACGCCTCACCCCCGACATGACCTATTAATATGGAAAACGAGTGTTTTGGAGTACACATGAAACTGTAGGTCTCCCTACAAATGACAGGGAAAATCAGTTCAAAGGTCGGAGTAAAGCAAGGGCATACTATCTTCAATAGGACCATACCTATTATAGTACTGCTGTGTTCAAACTAACACTCAGGTAGTGTACAGGTTTACTTTTATTTTTACTTCAAGTTTGCAGGGAATTTTTTGAGTAAGAGTATGTCAGTATCCTAAAGTCGCATTAAATGATTGTAATGAAAATGTATTAAAAAATCATGTGAATTGATAGTAGTATTCCTGGAGGTTTAACTTAAGGCATGGTGGCCAAGCGGTTCTAGGCGCTTCAGTCCGGAACCGCGCGACCGCTACGGTCGCAGGTTCGAATCCTGCCTCAGGCATGAATGTGTGTGTTGTCCTTAGGTTAGTTAGGTTTAAGTAGTTCTAAGTTCTAGGGGACTGATGACCTCAGATGTTAAGTCCCATAGTGCTCAGAGCCATTTGAACCATTTTTTTAACTTAAGGCATGGCGAATTCTTATATTTGACTGCTTCCAAGTCATTCGTCATTCTTCAGAATTCGTGGGCTACTGGATGGTTGCATACACTAACAAGGATAATTCGCTCACATTTATTGCGCATCTCAGGCTTAGAATTTTCTCCTCTTGTGAGTTTACGTGTTGTCATTTGTCCACCCTTTAAATTTAGATCTGAAATTGATGGACGATTCGTAGAAACTAGGCACTATTTAGGTTAGCAGATTTATTATACTACGCATTACGCTCATGTTTTCCCGTCAATTTATGGAAGATGCATATTCAGTGTACTGTAGAAAACAAATGCTCTAAGCACACTCATATTCTTCTTCTTTTCATAAGAGTGATTACCGAAATGCTACCGGCCGCTCTGGAAGAGCGGTTCTAGGCGCTTCAGTATGGAACCGCGCTGCTGCTACAGTCGCAGGTTCGAATCCTGCCTCGGGAATGGATGTGTGCGATGTTCTTAGGTTAGTTAGGTTTAAGTAGATCTAAGTTCTAGGGGACTAATGACCTCAGACGTTAAGTCCCATAGTGCTTGGAGCCATTTGAACCATTTGAACCGAAATACTAACACGGTCCATTGTAAACGAAGTCTTACTCGCTAGGTTATAGCACAATAACAAGTTTTTGTTAAAATGTATGTTGCAAATCTCTTTTTCTATCTTGCGATCAGCGACTCAACGTTAGATTAATGGATGTTATTGTGCACAAGTTCCATGAGAGCGTATAGTAGTGAGATAAAGTGTAATTAAATGTTTACATCACTATTTATTCGATATTGGAGCACTGGCATCGCAAAGTACAATGTTTTCCTATTCTAAGCTAAAATTTTCTTTGTAAATTTACAGAGTTGCACCATAGTATCAGTGTGGTACCAAAGCAAATAAGGGTGTGAAAATAAGTGAACCTTTGAACTTCAGTATCAATAATAGTGAAGACAATAACGTTCATTTCTGCACATGGTCCCGAGTTTGTAACTACCAAGAAAGTTTTTCATATAACACAGATCTGAAAATAACAGTATATGCCGTGGTCATTTAACCACCTATGACTCACGAATATTCCGACTGAACTGTTTCAGCCTTTTCTCATTTTCTTTCGAACGACTGTTTTTGATAGGAGCTCCATCTATAATATTCTTGCTGTGTAATTGTTTTCCTCATTAATTAATACGATTTGCGCTATACTTCCACGCAAGAGTGCCAAACAGGCGTGGTATTAAAAATAAGTGCAGATTGTTAGCAAAATACTGTAAATAACCCCGCTTAAGAAAACGGCTTTGTGAGTTGTCACCACCAAGCATTCATTCGGTGGGCTTTCGATTCTTACAAAATCTAATTGAAGTTAGTATGCAGTATGTTCAGCGCTCATTCCATTGCGTATTACTCGGCGAGAACAATAACCGTGAACTCTCTAGAAGCTCCTATTTGTTTCTCGAACAACAGCAATAATGCTCTAAAGAGTACAGTGTTTCACTGACAAGCATATAAAAATTCATTTGTCGACTTTTGGTTTACAGTAGCCCCTTAAAGGCACAAATTGTAAGCCAAAATATCTTGTACAGCTTAGAGACGCGAGAGAACAAAGACATTTGTTGGAAGGCAAAGTGGATACTCTGGAAAATGAAGATGAGGAGTACGTACTCCTCTCACGAAACGTCCGCCTGCTGCAGAGGTATGAAGAGGAGGTAGGGGAACTTTAAGCGCTGAGCAGCACAAGATGTGCGCTGCCTGTTGTAGCAGCTACGAGAAGCGCGAGGTGTGGAAGTGCTCATTAGAACTCCTAACGAGAAGGTGCGCACGTGTGTCTACAGGTTGACATCATTAACTTGCACACACTTCTGAGTCAACAACGCAGAAAACACTGCTATTCGTACAGAACTGTAATAAGTATTCTGATAAATTTGAAACATAGCTGTCTTAATTGGGTTTGTGTACTACTTGTACACTGCTGTTAATTAAGATTACAACGGCACAAATAATTTGAGTAAATCGTATGAAACTTATGTAAATTTCCAAGGGGCCTGTGAAATTTTTGATCCATAAATTGAACGTAAGGTAGAGCCATACGTCAACGTTAGGCCTAAATATGAGTGCACTTGTAAAAGAAAAAAACTGTTAGGGAATGAAGTCAGCAGAATGTGTCATTAAAGCGAGAAAAGAAATTTCTACCGAGACCTGCAGCATAACCAAGTGATGAAGCAAAGACGCTGTCTATCTCCCACATTCTTCAAGATGCAGGTGCACAAGACACTCGATCTATGGTGTAGAAAGTGCATGGATATGGGTATTGAAGTAGGAAACCAGTGTATGTACACACTTTTCTATGCTGACGATCAGGTCATTGCGGCAAACGATGAAGAGGGTATATTTTATATATTTAGGAAGCTGTTGGAAGAGTACAAGAAAAGTGGGGTTGAAAATTAATTTTTGGTTTTGAGAAGACGGAATATTTATTTCGTGGGGAAGAGGGAAGTAACTGGGACATTGACAGACATGTCATTAAAGTGTGTAAGGAATTTAAGTGCCAGAGTAGTATCCTATCACATGATGGAAGATGTGACAGGCATGGAAGGGCGGCTACCAAATATAAAAATTCTATAGTTTGGTTCTCAAAAATGAATTTAAAGGTAAAAATTGATTTATGCAAGTCCATCGTGCAACCAATAACAAGCTATGAGAGTGAGTGCTGGGAACTCACACAAAGGCTCAGTCAGGAAACCAAGAAGTGAAATGGACCACTTGAGAAGGACATGTAGAATTTCTCGACTTGACCGCGTAAGAAATGAGGAAATAGAAGGGGGGACATAGACTCATTAGAGTATTACGGATAGAACAGAAGAAAGAGAGATAGGATGGTTTGGACATGTTGAAAGAATGAAAAAAAAAATAATCGTTTGGCATTGATGACCTAGAGGCCCCATCTGGGGAAGTTCGGCCGCCGGGTTGCAAGTCTTATTTCACGTGACGCCACGTTGGGTGACTCGCGTGTTGGTAAAGATGAGCTGATAATGAGGACAACACAACACCAGCCCACTAGCGGAGAAAATCTCCAACCCGACCGGGAATTGAACCCGGGTTCCTGCATGGTAGGCAAACACGTTACCACTTTCCAGAATGAGATCTTCACTCTGCAGCGGAATGTGCGCTGATATGAAACTTCCTGGCAGATTATAACTGTGTGCCGGGCCAAGACTCGAACTCGGGACCTTTGCCTTTCGCGGGCAAGTGCTCTACCAACGGAGCTACCCAAGCACGACTCCCGCCCCGTCCTCACAACTTTACTTCTGCCAGTACCTCGTCTCCTACCTTCCAAACTTTACAGAAGCTCTCTTACGAACCTTGCAGAACTGAGCCATGTCTCCGCAATATCCTTTCTTTCAAAAGTGCTAGTTCTGCAAGGTTCGCAGGAGAGCTTCTGTAAAGTTTGGAAGGTAGGAGACGAGGTACTGGCAGAAGTAAAGCTGTGAGGACGGGGCGTGAGTCGCGCTTGGGTAGCTCAGTTGGTAGAGCACTTGCCCTCGAAAGGTAAAGGTCGCGAGTTCGAGTCTCGGCCCGGCACACAGTTTCAATCTGCCAGGAAGTTTCACGTTACCACTTATTTTTTTATTTTGTTCGTTCTTGTTCGTTGTATTTGGTCGTAGCGGACGTCACATGATATCCTTTCACTCTTTTTTTTTTATTATTATTACAGAGGCCAACCAGCTCTCTGACCGATCACGCTGAGCTACCGTGCCGGCGCCACTCAGCTAAGCAGGCGGACGTCGAAAGAACAGACGAACCTTCAGGAAGGAAAAGAAGAAGAAGATCACGCGGAAAATGTGACTGAACAGTATCCAAGAAACGATGGAGAGAAGAGGAATGGAAGAGAAAGAGGAAGAATGGCGAGATCGAGGGGTTTGGCGACAGAGATGCGGGATGCTGTGACAGCTGTAGGAACCCGCTATAAGAAGAATGTTGACAATTTTTCGTTGTTTTCTACTGGCCGTAAATGGTGCATGAAAGATGACAATAGTTTGTGTCAGACACCCAGATTCGAACCTGAGTAGGGGTGACCGCAGTTTACCATATCGTGAAATTTCTGTGTTTACACAGACATGTTATTACGATGAAGCGTGAGCAAAGTCGTAAAGAACCAAAAATGAAATGAATCTGCCGTGTTGTTTAGCAGCCCAGTCAGCATCATGTAAGCGAAGGGCTGTAAATATTACCTCGACTTTTTGCGAAATCATAAAATGCAGCTATTTGCAGGCACATATTCCTTTGCGCATTATACTCGAACACCAAACTAGAGAAAAGCTTCAAGTTGCACTGATCTTGTCAATATAGTACGTCCTAAAGTGGACTTTAGTTCACATATGGCATATAATGAAACAAAGAAACAGATTTTCGGAACAATAATAGTACTACCCCAAAACAGTATTTTGTGATGCGGCTACGAACAGATGTTAGAGCCTTTACACTTCGTTCGTTGGACCAAACAGGTCTTTCAGCTGCACCCGCGAGATGACGTTCTAAATAATTTCCGTCAGAATCGAAAGTTCAGATCTATTAACTATTTTTGGCGAGTGCTTCGGCCAGAGCTTATCTCTTGAGTCTCTTGAATGAACTTTATGAGTGAGGGAATCTCAGACATGTTTATGGTAACATGACCTTAGGATGACTTCGAAGTAATTCAGATGTGTGCTACGAAGTAAGAACTTCACAGAGAACGTTACACGTGTCGTCCGATCAGTGTGCAAGAGAAATGGTTCATTGTCAGAAGAGAGTAGGCTACATGTTCTGGGTTTCGTGTAGACACAGCTACGCTCGCAGGTTCGAATCCTGCCTCGGGCATGGATGTGTGTGCTGTCCTTAGGTTAGTTAGGTTTAAGTAGTTCTAAGTTCTAGGGGACTGATGACCTCAGAAGTTAAGTCCCATAGTGCTCAGAGCCATTTGAATCATTTTTCCTGTAGACGCAGTTCTACTGCGGTACGGTTAACGGCGCTTCACAGTGTGTGACTGAAATGGCGCTTCGGCTGGAAACGTGCTTCGAAGTTGAAGTAGGAGGGACAGAACGATTCTTGTGGCCAAAAGATTAAGGTGCATTCATACTCAGCGCGAAGTTCTGAGAGTATGTGGACTTAATGCGATGTCGCGTCCAGTCGTAAAGAAACGGTGCCAACAATTTGAACAAGAGTGCACAGGCGAGGGTGATGTTAGTCGGGAAGTCCATACCCTGCACCATGCGATTTCCTCTCGGTAAGCTGAAAGAACACCTGGGGCAAAGAAATTTTCCAGCGATGAGGTCGTTTACACAGCTATTCTTGAACAACTCCGTGACCAGGGAGCAGACTTCTATGGTCGAGGGACTGAACGATTCGCAGAAAAATCAATAAAAAATTTCCTGGTTCGTGACCACATCGTCAATATGTAAAACCACCGACGTTTCCCTCATGTCGGTCACGTTGGTAGTTTTACATATTGACAATGCGGTCACGAAACCAGAAAAATTTATTGACTGTGACAAAGGCCGCGGAAGCCTACGTTTAGATTGGGAGAGCTTTCCGACCACTGTTTGCATAGATTTGGTGACTATGTTGAAAAATGAAGTTATGTACCTGTTTTACTTTTCAGTACAGCATTCAACGTAAATTACTAGATCTGACACAATAATGTGACACCTACTTTTTAAGTCCCGTTGTTGATTTACTTCACGTCTGTTACAGCATTGCCAGACGCCGGGAGCACTCGGTGAATTTAAGTGGAATTCCTTGAAAAGCAGAACTCATTCTTTTCGTGAAACTCTAGTGCACATTTGCTACAGACTGTCAAAGGATCCTACGGCCTCCAACGTATATCTAGCCTAAGAGACGTAAGGGCAGTATAAGAAAAATATACTGCCGGAAAAAAATTAGTACACCCTTTTAGAGGTTTCCGATTCACTCAAGATTTATTGTTAAAACAGTGTATTTGGAGTACATGAAATGATTCCATTTACAGATGAACAGCACAAGCTGTTCTGAGGAAAACGTCTTATTGATACATAACCAACACGGATTCAGAAAATATCGTTCTTGTTCAACACAGCTAGCTCTTTATTTCCATGAAGTAATGAGTGCTGTAGTCAAGGGATCTCAAATCGATTCCATATTCCTAGATTTCCAGATGGCTTTTGATACCGTTCCTCACAAGCAACTGTTAATCAAATTGCGTGCATATGGAGTATCGTCTCAGTTGTGTGACTGGATTCGTGATTTCCTCTCACAGTTCGTAGTGACAGACGGTAAATCATCGAGTAGAACAGAAGTGATATATAGCGTTCTGCAAGGTAGTGTCATAGGCACTCTGCTGTTCCTGATTTACATAAATGATCTAGGTGATAATGTGAGCAGCCCTCTTAGATTGTTTGCAGATGACGCTATAATTTACCATCTAGTAAAATCATCAGGCGAGCAATTCCAATTACAAATGATCTAGAGAGAATTTCTGCATGGTGCGAAAAGTGGCAATTGGCACTAAACAAAGAAAAGTGCGAGGTCATCCACATGGGTACTAAAAGAAATCCGATAAATTTTGGGTATATGATAAATCGTACAAATCTAAGGGCTGTCAATTCGAGTAAATACCTAGGAATTATAATTACGAGCAACTTAAATTGGAAATACCACATAGATAATATTGGGGGGGGGGGGGAGGCGAAACAAAGATTGCGCTTTGTTGGCAGAACACTTAGAAGATGCGACAAACCCACTAAAGAGACAACCTACTTTACACTTGTCCGTCCTCTGCTGAAATATTCCTGCGCGGTGTTGGATCCTTACCAGGGAGGATTGACGGAGGACATCGAACAAGTGCAAAGAAGGGTAGCCCGTTTCGTGTTATCGCGCAATAGGGGTGAGAATGTCACGATACGCGAGTTGGAGTGGCAGTCACTGAAACAAAGGTGGTCTTCTTTGCGGCGAGATCTATTTGCGACATTTCAAGCACCAACTTTCTCTTCCGAATGCGAAAACTATTTTGTTGACACCCACCTACGTAGGGAGAAATGATCATCATAATAAAATAAGAGAAATCGGAGTTCGAACGGGAAGATTTAGGTGTTCCTTTTTCCCACGCGCCATTCGAGAGTGGAATGGTAGAGAAGTAATATGAAAATGGTGCCATGAACCCTCTGCCAGGCACTTAAGTGTGAATCGCAGAATAACCATGTAGATGTAGATGTAGACTGTCAACAGATGTCCGTTCGATCGTGTTCTCCACAGGAGCCGGCATTTCGGTCAACGGAAAACCACGTTAGCTATGAAGTCAGGGCACCTACCAAACGGAGTAGTGTTTGCTGGGTAGCCCCACAGCCACATTCGCTGTGGACACAGTCACTGACAGTGCAGTATGGCTCAGAGAAGACGCCTACCAGACGCTCTGCGGTGGAAGGCCATAGGAGGAATTGAAGCAGGACAGTCGCAAACCCATGTGGCTCGATGGCTTAACGTGCATTGTTCTGTTGTTTCTCGGATGTGGCGACAGTTTATAGAGACCGAAAGTGTATCACGAAGACCAGGGCAGGGCCGAACACATGTGGCATCAGAAAGAGAGCACTGTTATTTGGCTGTAAGGGCACCACGGTACCGTCTCACTATTGTGCAGCAACTGGCATCTGGCCTCGCGACGTGAGGTGAGCGTTCTGTATCGAGGTAAACGGTGTAGAGAAGGCCTTTACTGTTGGAGACCTTCCGTATGTTTGTGTCTCACGCGTCTTCACAGAAGAGAACGTCTAAAGTGGAATCATTAACATGCCACCTGAAGAGTCGAACAGTGGGCCAATGTTCTTTTCACAGATGAGTCCCAATTTTGACTGGAGAGTGATTCTTGACGGATTCGCATCTGAAGGGAACGTGGAACACGATTTCAAGACCCGAACGTCGTGGAAAGACACCGATATATAGAAGGATCGCTAATAGTGTGGGCTGGGATTATGTTGATCACTGAGACTCCTCTTCATGAAATTGTACGGGTGAATCGTAAAGGTTTAAAAGTTGTTAGGTATTGTGACGAGGTCTTGGGACCTCATGTGCGGTTGTAACGCGGGGCTGTGCGCTAAGACTTCGTACTGATGGACAATAATGCTCGACCTCATAGAGCACGAGTGGTTGATGTTTTGTTGGAAACAGAAGATATTGTACGCATGGTGTGGACTGCTCGCTCTCCCGATTTGAAACCCATTTAACATGTCTGGGATGCACTAGGGAGACCGACTGCATCACGTCAGCATCCACCAACCACTCTCCAAGACTTGCGAGCAGCTCTGTAGGCAGAACTGGCGTTATAGACTCATCATGATACTGATGACATTATTCACAGCATGCTCCGTCGTTGTCAGGCCTGTATTGCTGCCAGAGGTGGTCACACCCCATAGTGAGCACATTAACCAGTTGTGTGAATGTGTGTGCAGATCTGTTATGTTGGAAAAAATGTAAGAACCTTTTCGTCTGCTGTTATACATGTTGCAGTTGTTTACGTTCTGTATGCTTTACACTGTTTCTACTTTGCTATCGCCTACTTATACTGTTTGTGGCAAAATCAATACAACCTTCCAAAATTTCTGTTTCCTGCTTTAATTTTGGACACCAGTGTATTTTCTGTGTCTACATCTAAATCTATATACATACTCCGCAATCCAACATACGGTGCGTGGCGGAGGGTACCTCGTACCACAACTAGCATCTTCTCTCCCTGTTCCCCTCCCAAACAGAACGAGGGAAAAATGACTGCCTATATGCCTCTGTACGAGCCCTAATCTCTCTTATCTTGTCTTTCTGGTCTTTCCGCGAAATGTAAGTTGGCGGCAGTAAAATTGTACTGCAGTCAGCCTCAAACGCTGGTTCTCTAAATTTCCTCAGTAGTGATTCAAGAAAAGAACGCCTCCTTTCCTCTAGAGACTCCCACCCGAGTTCCTGAAGCATTTCCGTAACACTCGCGTGATGATCAAACCTACCAGTAACAAATCTAGCAGCACGCCTCTGAATTGCTTCTATGTCCTGCCTCAATCCGACCTGATACGGATCCCAAACGCTCGAGCAGTACTTAAGAACACGTCATATTAGTGTTAGATAAGCGGTCTCCTTCACAGATGAACCACATCTTCCCAAAATTCTACCAATGAACCGAAGACGACTATCCGCCTTCCCCACAACTGCCATTACATGCTTGTCCCACTTCATATCGCTCTGCATTGTTACGCCCAAATATTTAATCGACGTGACTGTGTCAAGAGCTACACTAATAATGGAGTATTCAAAAATTAAGGGATTCTTTTCCCTATTCATCTGCATTAATTTACATTTATCTATATCTAGAGTTAGCTGCCGTCATCATCAGCAAACAGCCGCACATTGCTATCCACTCTATCCAAAATATCATTTATGTAGATAGAAAACAACAGCGGACCTACCACACTTCCCTGGGGCACTCCAGATGATACCCTGACCTCCGATGAACACTGACCATTGAGGACAACGTACTGGGTTCTATTACTTAAGAAGTCTTCGAGCCAATCACATACTTGGGAACCAATCCCATATGCTCGTACCTTAGTTAGGAGTCTGCAGTGGGGCACCGAGTCAAACGCTTTCCGGAAGTCAAGGAATATGGCATCCGTCTGATACCCTTCATCCACGGTTCGCAAGATATCATGTGAAAAAAGGGCGAGTTGCGTTTCGCAGGAGCGATGCTTTCTAAAGCCGTGCTGATGCATGGACAGCAACTTCTCTGTCTCAAGGAAATTCATTATATTCGACTGAGAATATGTTCGAGAATCCTGCAACAAACCGATGTTTAGGATAATGGTATGTAATTTTGAGGATCCGTCCTTCTACCCTTCTTATATACAGGCGTCACCTGCGCTTTGTTCCAGTCGCTCGGGACTTTGCGTTGAGCAAGCTAAGTAAGGAGCCAACGCAGTAGAGTACTCTCTGTAAAACCGAATTGGAATCCCATCAGGACCTGGCGATTTGTTTATTTTCAACCCATTCAGCTGCTTCACAACCCCAGGGATGTCTATCACTATGTCCTCCATACGGGAATCTGCACGAGGCTCAAACGGCGGTTTGTTTGTACGATCCTCCTGTGTGAAAGATTTGTCAAATGCTAAATTTAATATTTCAGCTTTCGTTTTGCTGTCTTCCGTTGCCAGGCCAGACTGTGCTGCAGCGACTGTACTGAAACCAGAACTCGGTGAAGAAGAAGCGGGCGCCTCTGATGGTGCAGGCTCGTGGAGGGTGCTCGCTACTGCAGACTTGACAGCGCCGCCATCCGTGCCGGGTGAGAGCTGGGCCACGGCGCGAAGACGAGTCCGCGGGCACACGTGCGACGGGGTGCCACGGGGTGATCGCTAATTACAGCAGCGGAGGGCGCATTCCCGGCGCTCTTGTTACTGAGACGGCAGGAGTTGCGCGCTAGCTTGTCCCTGTTCCTTCCAATTAAAGGAGCCCCGCAGGACCCCCGCCCTCGGGACTCGTCCCTGGCTGTGCTTACGACACTGTGTGGCACCAGTGAGTGCAGGGGAGGGGGCTTCGCTGTACTGTCTGCTTAAATCGAAAATAGAGAGTGGCCCGGTGATACTCTCTGATGCTATCAACCATTGTTCACTCCTCGTGTTTACTTAAGGATCAAAGAAATTTTGAGTTCCGTGGAGCGTTGTCTTTGTTTCCATTAGAAAATGGGAAATCATTGGGGTAGGGAGCGATCATCAGTATTCGAGCATTCACACTACAATGGTACTTGAATTACGCAACCATTACGGCACCTCAACTCATCCTCTCGATACCAGCAATATTCTACTGTGTTTCTGTAAAATAGTTAACATGTTTCTGAGACAACATTCCGATTTGATTTCATTAATGTAGAGGTACTTTGATACATCGATATGTTTATATTGCGATGATATTATTCTTATGTGTATTCTCTCTTTTGTCACTATGATCTTTGTCGTACTTGTAACTCTTGATTTTTGGGCGCGTAAGCGATTGTTAGTTAGTTAGTTAGTTAGATAGAGAGTCGGACCTTGTGAAAGTCAAGTCTTGGACGTCATGTTGGAAAGACGCATATTGTAGTCAGCTTATAAAATGTGAACTTTAACAGTGAGGAAGATGTTTTCAAGTATGTTTTGTATTGTGAAGTGATGTTTTGTGTGTTACGTGATATTGCAACAAAAGCAATAAAAAGGAAGTGTAACTTAAATTCGGAGTGCTGATTATTTTTTTTTTTTTTTTTTTTTACATCACCATTGTGCTAACTTTGAAAGGTTTAATCTTCAAGAATGGTTTGTGAAGCGCATCTACAAAACTTTTGAATATAGCAGAATAAAACCTAGGCCTCTTTGCATCCGAGCTTCGAATCATCACCACCTTGATTTTCGACGATTGAGCCATGATTTTACAACGAGACCAGCGTGGGAAACACGAAAACATGAGTTCCTAGTTTATTCATTATTATATGAAATGACTTTATTAACTGTGCTCTAATGACACCTGCCACATAATAACTTTGTTGTTGCCCGAAAATGCAGTATTTAGCATCGTGAGCAACACCACAATCATTATTAAATTTTGACCTTTGTTGTGGTAGGGTTGTTAGAACACCAAACCTTGAAAGAACATTATTGTTAATGCAGCAGAGATCCACGCAGTGGACACCAAGTGAAAAAGCTACTCCTTATGTTTCTGATCTAGACTGCCATAAAAATGAGAAGGAACTGTTAATCAGAACTCAGGGAGAGGTTGTAGTCTAATTGACAATCGATTTATTGATCTTAAACATGACAAGACAACAAAATTATTATAGAAACATCATACAAAAAAATATTTATTTAACAAAAGCCTTACTAAAATGGGATCTATGGTGGACAAAGTGATCTGCTGGGGATCGACACCCGACACTAACCAGAACACTACTCGCTCTATCTCACTTCATACACGTGAATCCAGGTTATGGCATCAAACTACGCCACCACCAAGCATCTATACTCTACCATACAAAAAAAGGAAAAATACGGTTCGAAAGAACAGGGTGCTGAAAAATACACTCCTGGAAATGGAAAAAAGAACACATTGACACCGGTGTGTCAGACCCACCATACTTGCTCCGGACACTGCGAGAGGGCTGTACAAGCAATGATCACACGCACGGCACAGCGGACACACCAGGAACCGCGGTGTTGGCCGTCGAATGGCGCTAGCTGCGCAGCATTTGTGCACCGCCGCCGTCAGTGTCAGCCAGTTTGCCGTGGCATACGGAGCTCCATCGCAGTCTTTAACACTGGTAGCATGCCGCGACAGCGTGGACGTGAACCGTATGTGCAGTTGACGGACTTTGAGCGAGGGCGTATAGTGGGCATGCGGGAGGCCGGGTGGACGTACCGCCGAATTGCTCGACACGTGGGGCGTGAGGTCTCCACAGTACATCGATGTTGTCGCCAGTGGTCGGCGGAAGGTGCACGTGCCCGTCGACCTGGGACCGGACCGCAGCGACGCACGGATGCACGCCAAGACCGTAGGATCCCACGCAGTGCCGTAGGGAACCGCACCGCCACTTCCCAGCAAATTAGGGACACTGTTGCTCCTGGGGTATCGGCGAGGACCATTCGCAACCGTCTCCATGAAGCTGGGCTACGGTCCCGCACACCGTTAGGCCGTCTTCCGCTCACGCCCCAACATCGTGCAGCCCGCCTCCAGTGGCGTCGCGACAGGCGTGAATGGAGGGACGAATGGAGACGTGTCGTCTTCAGCGATGAGAGTCGCTTCTGCCTTGGTGCCAATGATGGTCGTATGCGTGTTTGGCGCCGAGCAGGTGAGCGCCACAATCAGGACTGCATACGACCGAGGCACACAGGGCCAACACCCGGCATCATGGTGTGGGGAGCGATCTCCTACACTGGCCGTACACCACTGGTGATCGTCGAGGGGACACTGAATAGTGCACGGTACATCCAAACCGTCATCGAACCCATCGTTCTACCATTCCTAGACCGGCAAGGGAACTTGCTGTTCCAACAGGACAATGCACGTCCGCATGTATCCCGTGCCACCCAACGTGCTCTAGAAGGTGTAAGTCAACTACCCTGGCCAGCAAGATCTCCGGATCTGTCCCCCATTGAGCATGTTTGGGACTGGATGAAGCGTCGTCTCACGCGGTCTGCACGTCCAGCACGAACGCTGGTCCAACTGAGGCGCCAGGTGGAAATGGCATGGCAAGCCGTTCCACAGGACTACATCCAGCATCTCTACGATCGTCTCCATGGGAGAATAGCAGCCTGCATTGTTGCGATAGGTGGATATACACTGTACTAGTGCCGACATTGTGCATGCTCTGTTGCCTGTGTTTATGTGCCTGTGGTTCTGTCAGTGTGATCATGTGATGTATCTGACCCCAGGAATGTGTCAATAAAGTTTCCCCTTCCTGGGACAATGAATTCACGGTGTTCTTATTTCAATTTCCAGGAGTGTAGATATTATAGCCCTACTTCAGAACAGCGAATACTTCACCATCCTACTGGACAAGGCGGCACACCACGAATCATTCGGCGACTGAAGTCATGGACGGCAGAAATCTGTTATTAAATGCGCGTTCCCGAAAAATGCCAGTACACGATCTCGCGTTCGGTTGATTCAGAACGCAGGTACTTCCCTAAGAGCCTCTGAAACCCCGATGGATTCCAGTGTGCAGGTGGACCCGTTTGCTGGTCTGCCAAACCAATTTGACCCTGTGCCGTGACTGTACATGTGGGAATACGTCAAATGTTTAGACGGCTAATTCAAGACAAATAAGTATGCGCACGCGTCACTCGTTGTGACCGTGATGATATGAGCAAATGGTTCAAACGGCTCTTAGCACTATGGGACTTAACTTCTGAGGTCATCAGTCCCCTAGAACTTAGAACTACTTAAACCTAACTAACCTAAGGACATCACACACATCCATGCCCGAGGCAGGATTCGAACCTGCGACCGTAGCGGTCACGCGGTTCCAGACTGAAGCGCCTAGAACCACTCGGCCACACTGGCCGGCCGATATAAGCAGTACCTCTGACAGTTCAGAAGGTGACTGCCACAGGCTCTAAGTCGCGCACTAGCTAAGGACACAAGTCTCACTGTTTAGGTAGAGACCTTCAGTTCTTTTCTAGCGAAGCGCCAGTACAAGAGACTTGTATAAGAGTGATCTTTCTTCCTCTATCCCCGTTTCCTCCTCAGCTCGGTTCCAAAAGCACATTTCTCTTTTTTGACTTCCCCCACTTTCACACAAGTCAATCACGAGCTGGAGCCCGGCATTCTAAGCTTGGAGAATGGTCTCTGCACTGCAAACCGATTTCATCAATCAGAGACTTTAAAGTTAATTGGCAGAAAACGGAAAAAATTGAGCTTCGCATCCTCTTTTCCACATGTTTGCCGTAAACAGCTTGTTAACTCCCCTGTGGCGTCCATTTCAAAGTTTGTAAAGAAGAGCCACAAACTCGTAAAAAAGCTTCATGCTCTGACAAACATCTTTTGAAACAGAGTCTGGATGTCTGGACGCCAGTTTCCCTGTCCCGTGGACATTTGCAGAACCTTTACATTTCTTTTGGCGGGTTGGTCTCTAACAAGGGTCCATCCTCTGCTTCTATTCCCGGCCTACAATACGCTGTCGGCGACTTTTCGGCGCTAGGCCGTATACCAGGACGTCTGCCCCTTGTCTGGCGCCAAGCTAATGTGTTTTGCACAATGTGAACACTGCACGTGGCCATCTGGAAATGTCTCCTGATCGCTCCCCAGAAAAGTCGGCATCCTGTTCCTTTGAACGCAGCTAAGGTTACCGTAATTCTTTCCCTAGAGCACGCAAACAAGACCATAAACTGCTGCCCACCATTTCATCACAATGTATGAAGTCAAATCGCAGTAGATCGTATTCCCTACACCGAATCAGAAGTGAGAGTGCCTTTCAATCTCTCAACTTATCACGCTGTATCCATCCACACAGAACATAAGAAGGACTGATCGATAAAACAACCAAATGTTACACACATATCTCACACAAGCATTCATGTATAATCAGAAACTTAGCATAGATTCTAAAGTGGATGCAACGAAAAATACTGTCAATCATTTTCTTACGAGATAGGCAGTCACGTTGGTTGCAGACTCTCGGATTGTGTTCAGTGGCTCCAGAGTATAATACATTGACCAGCCAGTACATTATGACCACCCACCTAATGACCGGTATGTCCACCTTTGGCACGGATAACAGCGGCGATGCATCGTGACATGGAAGTAACGAGGCCTTCGTAGATCATGCACACAAGTCACCTTATTCCCCGTAACTTGGGGGGAAGAGAGGGGGGCGGCAATGAGCTCTGACCCCACGGTCAATCACATCCCAGACGTATTCGATCGGTTTCAGATCTGGCGAGTTCAGGGGGCCAGCACATCAATTGTAACTCATCACTGTATCCCTTGAACCATTCCATCACACTCCTTGCCTTGTGACATGGTGCATTATCTTGTTGAAAAATGACAGCGCTATCGGGAAACGTGATCGTCATGAAGGGTGTATGTGTTCGGTACACCGTGTGCTCAGGCATACTTGTACTCTGCCCAGCATTAAAGCCTGATTTTAGTTCCGCCACAGCTTGTCGCCTGTCCTGTTTCATGGGTCTGCCCAGCCTACGACGTCCGACCTCTGTAATGAGGGGTGGCTGCCCAACTCCACGACGTCTGGACGAGGTTTCACCTTCGTTTCGCCACCTGT